>NC_042623.1:117781433-119025352 GCF_901001135.1 Rhinatrema bivittatum
AAATTCAGAACTTCCCAAAGGAAGAGTTTACCCTCTTTCAGTGGCTGAGACTAAAGTGTCTACCTACATACAGAAAATCTACAAAAGAGATTTATCAGACCTTCCAAATCACCTGCTGGTGCAGAATTCTTTTTGTATGGAAAAAGGATGGCACCTTATACCCCTGCATCGACTATAGGGGTCTGAATAAGATTACCATCAAGGACAGGTACCCCCTGCCCTTAATATCAGAACTGTTTGATAGGCTCCAAGGAGCCAAAATATTCTCCAAATTAGACCTAAAAGGAGCTTACAACTTGGTGCGTATTCGAGAAGGAGATGAATGGAAGACTGCTTTTAACACCCATGATGGACACTTTGAATACCTCGTCATGCCCTTTGGTTTAAGTAAAGCACCTGCAGTCTTTCAAAATATGATGAACAACATCTTACGGGACTTACTGTATCAATGCATAGTAGTATATCTCGATGATATACTGATCTTTTCTCAAGATCTGCAAAGTCATCAGGAGGATGTTAAGAAAGTCCTAAGACGCCTGCGTGAGTCCCACCTTTACGCAAAGCTTGAAAAGTGTGAATTCCAAAGAAGCTGTACCCTTCCTGGGATACATTGTCTAAGAATGGTTTTCAAATGGACCCCAAGAACTTGAGAGTATCCGGGACTGGCCTCAATCCACAGGCCTGAAGGCATTGCATCGCTTCTTGGGATTCACCAATTACTACCGATCTTTATTAAAAACTACTCATCATTGACAGTCCCTCTAACTGCTATGACCAAGAAGGGAGCCAACCCTGCCAATTGGCTCCAGAAGCCATCTCAGCCTTCCTGATGCTCAAAGAGGCTTTTCAAAAGAAGCCGTGTCTACGCCACCCTGACCCACACTGTCTTTTCATCGTAGAGGTCGACGCATGACATTGGTGTGGGGGGTTCTAAGTCAGTACAGCGAATCCAATGTGCTCCATCCTTGCTCTTTCTTTTCTAGGCGATTCTTGCCTGCTGAGAGAAATTATGGGATTAGAGCAAGGAGCTTCTTGCAATCAAGCTAGCTTTTGAAGAGTGGTGTCCTTGGCTAGAAGGCACACAACACCAAATAGTAGTATACACCAAACAAGATTCTAGATTACCTTTGAAATGCTCAATGACTCAACCACCGTCAAGCAAGATCGTCTCTGTTTTTCAACAGATTCGACTTCCTTCTGACGTACCATCTGGGAAAGAAGAACACTCGGGCTGATGCCTTATCACGATCCTTCTCACATCAGGATGTGCCGGATGAAACCCGTCATATCATCAATCCTGAAAGAGTATTCCTTGCAGCTACCCACACTGTACCGGCCGGGAAGACGGTAGTGGCCAGAAGTTTAAGAAAGAAACTGCTGAAGTGGGCACATGATTTCCGTCTGGCAGGCCATCCAGGACAGAGTCGTACCCTAGCTATGTTGCAAAGATACTACTGGTGGCCAACCATGAAGAAGGACGTACAGGCATACGTGGGTTCCTGTGCTGTCTGTGCCAAGCAAAAGCCACCACCCAGGTGTCCTTAGGGCCTATTACAGCCTATACCATCATCGGATGAACCGTGGACCCATATTGCTACCGATTTCGTAGTGGACCTGCCATCATCCAATGGCAATAACACTATATGGGTTACAGTTGACCGTTTCTCTAAAATGGCACACTTTGTAGCATTACCAGGACTACCCTCTGCTGAGTTAGCAAAACTCTGCATCAAACACATCTTCTGTCTTCATGGGATGCCTAAACATATCCTATCCGACAGGGGACTACAATTTACTGCAAAGTTTTGGAGAGCATTATGTCAAAAATTTGACATCGCCTTGGACTTAACCTCTGCCTACCATCCTCAGTTTAACTGTCAGACTGAAAGGATGAATAGAACGCTGAAACAATTTCTGTAATCTTATGTCAATTCTAGACAGAATGACTGGGCTGAATTACTGCCCTGGGCAGAATTTGCCATCAATTCACATCCTGCTTCTTCAATGGGGTCTTCCCCTTTCCAGCTTGTCTATGGGAGACAACCATTACCTCGCTGCCAATTCCGTTGTCGGTGGCCTCTCTGCTGCCCAGGCTACTGTAGCAGAATTATCCCAACTTTGGAAATAGACGAAGAAGCTTCTCCTCAAAGCAGGACAAAAGGCAAAGAAAACCTATGATGCTCATTATCAAAAGGCACCCCAGTTTCAGCCTGGAGACAAGGTTGGGTTAAGCACCAAGTACCTTCGTCTTAAGCTTTCTTCTGCAAGATTTGCACCTCACTTTGTGGGACCTTTCGCCATCCTTCGGCGATTAGGAAATATAACTTACAGTCTAAAACTGCCTCCATCAATGAAGATACATAATGCATTTCATGTATCTCTACTAAACCAGTGATACTCTCTGAGTTCTCCAGGAAAGACCCAGAGCCTACCAGCCTGAATACAGAAGATGACATTGAATATGCCATTGATGACATCCTTGATGTACGTAAAAGAGGCAAGACATGGGAGTATCTCATCTCATGGGAGAACTACGGCCCAGAGGAAAACTCTGGGAACCACTGGCCAATATTACAGACAAAGAGATGGTACGTAAATTCCACCTGGCACACCCACGCAAGCCCAGACCACCTGGAAGAGGTCTTGGAGGGGGCCCTTTGAAGGAGGGTGCTGTTGCATCCATCGGTCGCAGACAGCTGTGACCGCTCTGCCTTACCTCTTTTTCTCCTCTTTTACTCTCCTTGGGCAAGATGGCTGCCTCCGGAACTGAGTGCTGAGGGTCTCGGCGTTTCCAAACTAGCATGGATCCCAGACCGCCTTGCTAACTCCCGTGGCCTCCTAGGGTGCAAGCGCACACATCTCTTGCGCTCAAATACACGTCATGGTGGGAATCTTGGGGACGGCCCCACTGTGTGATGTCAGTACCTCTGGGTATAACAAACCTCTGCTTCTGCTACCACCTTGAGTTAGCAAGGACTTCGGTTTAGCTACTCTGACCACTCTCAGCTGCTTGCTTAGATGCCGCTTTCACTCCAAGGGCCTCACTCCAGTAGAAGCTCTAGACCCACCCCCCTTGGGGGTCTCTTGCTTCCAACTACCCTTTAGGGTCCTCACTAATTAAGACAACCGCTCCTCGGGGGTCTTTCTCTCTCTCTAAATTTTAGGATATCGGACTATTGGGTACTCGCTCCTCGAAGGCCTACCAGCCATTATATCCTGCACCACAGACCTTAGGTCCCACCATTCTACTATCCGGAAGATACCTTCATTCCTGTGAGTACCTCTACGATCTGGCGCTCCAGCTCCACCCTCCAGTCATGGTGTTACTCGCACAGTGGGCTCCCGCCTATCATGAACATCTGGGTGAGACTATACATCTGAGCTTGTTGAACGTACTGGCACTTCGTGGATCAGTGCCTTACCTTCCTGCTTTACCATCTATCTACAGCAGTACAATAAAGCCTCTATCCATACTGTGTCTGCTATCTGAGTTCAGCCTATCGCAGTGGTTCCCCACGGGGCCCCTCCCCGTGGCGGATTCATCTCCATTGCGACCAAGGGTCCACAATGCCACAAACACAACAGGGATTTAGTTATCTAGCTAATTTAGCCAATTTTGAAATATATCCGGCTAACAGGGTCATTCATCATTTTGCGATAGGCCGTTAACACACACGTATGCAAATTAAAAATGTATTATTAAACAGGGAGGAGTTTGGATGCAGTTTAGGGAGATTAGGGGGTGCCAGCGCTGTGTGCAATAAACTATCGCACACTAGCGTGGGCAATTTCTCAAGAAATAACTACACCTGCCCTGGGGTCTAGGGGGTGACAATGACTAGCACGGCCGTTATTGCCACATACGATAAAGCAACGACGCATGCGTTACCATATGCTGCAATGCGGCAGGAGATCATTTCCACTATTATTATAGCAAAGTGATGAATCTAGTTCTAATTTATCAAGATAACATTATGCCTGCTGCAGCCTTTTGTGGCAAGATAACCTGCCACTTAACCGGATATCTTCACAAGATATCCATTAAAGTGGCAATCTGCCAAAAGAAGAAAACAACCCATGCAATTGAGGGCCTCTCGGGCCGATGTGACTCCTCCCCAATAACAAAAAATATAGGATCCCCTATAGGAACCCCTGAAATTAAAAAAATTATATCATATATTGGAGTCAGTGAGGCCTGGCCCAACAACCGTGTCCTCTCACTCCCCTCTAAATATACAATCAATATGGGCTTCTCGGCCCCCTCAAACAAGCATCTCTCAACACAACCACCCTTCCCCCAAAGCTCTCCCACCCATCCACCCAGTACCTTATTTGTGGCCCCCTTTATCTCCTCAGGATTGCAGTGCAAATCAATCCTGGGCTGCTTCTAGCATTACTATAGTAATAGTGCTGGAGCGTATTTTATCAGTGTAATTTTTCCACATGTTTATTTGTACCTTAAAAAATGTAGCAGATTTTTGAGGGAAGACTTCCCTTAGCTAAAGCCATGTTAGCTTTGTCCCATTAAACTATGATTACTATATGTTCGGTCATTTTGTTCTTTATAATGGTTTCAATCATTTTGCTTTGCACTATCAGGTTCAGCAGTCTGTAGTTTCCTGGATTACCCCTGGAAATTTTTTAAAATGGGTATTGTGTTGGCCACTCTCCAGTCTTCAGGTATCATTGCTAATTTTATTGATAGTTTACAAATTACAAATAGTAGGTATGCAATTTACTTTTTCTATTCTTTCAGCACTCTGGGATGGATACCATCTGGAAAAGGTGATTTGCACCTCTTTAGTTTGTCATTTTGCCCTTTTACATCTTCCAGGTTCACTGAGATTAGTTTCAGTTCCTCTGAATCATCACCTTTATCGCTTCTGGCATGGTGAGTATCTGCCTTACATCTTTCTCTGTAAAGATTTAAGCAAATAATTCATTTAATCTCATTGCTATGGTTTTGTCATCCCTTAGTGCCCTTTTTATCCCTTGATCATCTAATGGTTCATCTGACTCCCTCATACTCTTTTTGCTTTGAATGTACCTGAAAAGTTATTATTATGAGTTTTTGCTTCCACAGCAAGCTTCTTTAAAAATTCTGCCTTTGCTTTCGTTATCAGTGCTTATTCTGTTTCCTATTTTCTTTCCTCAGATCCCTTTTCTATTTCTTGAAAGATGTTCTTTTGGCTAGAATAACCTCTCTCACTCTCCTTTTAACCATGTCGACAGCCGTTTTTTTTCCACCTTTTTAAATGTGTACTATGCATCTGTTCTGGGCTTCTAAGATGGGATTTTTAAAGAATGTCCATAATGGATGTAAACTCTTAATCTTTGCAGCTGCTTTTTTTCAGTTTTTCCTAACCTTTTTCCTCATTTTATCATAGTCTCCCTTTTGAAAGCTAAATGTTATCACACTTAAAAAGTCAAATTTGATCATGTTATGATCACTATTGCCAAATGAATCCAACACAATTACTTCTAACTCCACATCATGTGTTCCAGTAAAGATTAGGTCTAAAATAGTTCCCCCTCTTGTTGGTTCTTGTGCCAACTGCTCCATGAAGCAGTCAGTTATTTCATCTAGAAACTTTACCTCCTTAGCATGTCCTGATCTGGCATTTGTAAACAAAGAGATGTTAGGAAATAATTTAAGTCCAAATGTTATTTTTAAATATACGGTGCAAATGTAAGAGTTCCAAAATTAAACTAAGATACCATAGAACAGCTTCTAGCCCAGTGATATACTGTTCTACAAAGCTGTTCTATGGTATCTTAATTGGGTCCCTTCTGAAGAAGCTGACTAGTAGGGATGTGAATCATTTATTGACAATTTAAAATATCATCCGATATTTTTTAAATCGTCATTAATCATTAAAGAGAGCGATACAATAGAAATTCCACTGATTTATTGTAAAAAAATTGTTAATCGGGTAAGTGCACACTAACGGGAGTTAGGACACAACCTAAAAATCCACCCCAACCCTTTACAACCGCTCCCTTAGCCTCCACCACACTCCCGAACCCCCCAAAAAGGTTTTAAAGTTACCTGGTGGTCCAGCGGGGGTCCCGGAGCATTCTCTCGCGCTCGGGCTGTCAGCCGATAAACAAAAAACCCACCCGACCCTTTAAAACCACTCCCTTAGCCTCCACCCCTCCCGACCCCCCCCCCCAAAAAACATTTTAAAATTACCTGGTGGTCCAGTGGGCCCCGGGAGTGATCTCCCGCTCTCGGGCCGTCGGCTACCACTAATAAAAATGGCGCCGATGGCCCTTTGCCCTTACCATGTGACAGGGTAACCGTGCCATTGGCCGGCCCCTGTCACATGGTAGGAGTAATGGACGGCTGGCGCCATTTTTAAAGATGGCGCCGGCCGTCTGGGAGCATGAGAGAATGCTCCCGGGACTCCCGCTGGACCACAAGGTAATTTTAAAACATTTTGGGGGGGGGGGTCGGGAGGGTGGTGGAGGCTAAGGGAGCAGTTTTAAAGGGTCGAGGTGGGTTTTTTGTTTATCGGATCGGGCACAGCCAATAAAAAAGAACCCGATCGGGCCGGACGAAAAAAAATGCACAATTTGAATTGGAACCGGAACCAAACTGATTCCGGTTCTGATTCACATCTCTACTGACTAGTGAAACATGGCTGTGTCGGGGGCTTTAATGTTTGAAATTAATAAAGTTATTATTTTGAACTTGAATTTTGAAACTCTTACGTTTGCACCATATATTTTAAAAATATATTTTGACTTAAATTATTTCCTCACATCTCTTTCTTTACATTTGGACTTTAATATGTGCGGTTTTTTCCCTCCTGCTATTACTTCATCTGATCTGACATTTACCAAGATAATACTGGGGTAATTGAAATCACTAATTACTGTATTGCTAATTTGTTAACTTTTCTAATTTTTCTTGGCATTTCATCATCTGTCTGTTCATTCTGGCCAGATGGACAGTAGAACCAGCCCACTGCTATTCTGTACCTGTTCTCACAAGGAATTTCTCTCCATAAAGTTTCTACAGTGCATTTTGTTTCCTGCAGAACTTTATCCTATTTGACTGTATGCCCTCTTTAACATATAATGCCACCCCTTCATCAAATTGATCCATCCTATTAATGTGATATAATTTTTACCCTATTACAGGATCCCATTGGTTATCCTCCTTCCACCAGGTTTCTGAGATACCAATTATATATACTTCTTCATTCAGTTCTATACAATATAAAACTCCCTTCTTATTTTTTAACATTTCTATCATTTTTTTATGCACAGAGGGAGGGTAATTTTGATATATGCCACATACCCTGATTTGCGTGTATAAAGACATATGAAAATATATTCCTGTATTTTTAATCTACACACATATGATGTACGCAGATTATAAAATACTCATAAATGCATCCTGCAACACACATACATTTGCATGTAAAAAAATGTGCACATACATATTTCACTTATCTGGATAATTTCCAATTTATACAGCTAAGTAGTAGCAAAGCTGATTAAGCTAGATAAGTCATAAATTGCTATTTATACAGCTTAATCAGATAGGCAGATAAATCTAAAAAGCACTACTTAACACTGCTAACCCCTGGATTAATCATTCCACTATATAGTGCTGAGCTGTGGGAAAAAAAGGGGGTGGGGGGGGGGCGGTGATATTGAGCAGGCAGCTATATCACGGTAGTGCATTTTCTCCCACCGTGGTTGTGGGTACGCTGCACACTTTCGCCCCCCTACCACTGGTGGTACTTCCAGCAATAATGTGTAAAACATAATCGCCCACAGCGCTACTGGACCTTAAATTTTTTAAACACCACTAAAACCCTTCCCCTTTCCCTCATTTAAATTTTAAAGTCACAATAATGCCCCATTGCGATTTGAAGAATGACCCTGCAAGTTAATTAGACAGATAAGTAGTGACTTTGCTGCTATTTAGCTGGATAATTCAGAACTTGTCATCTGCCAAAAAGACAAGCTTTTCCTTTTAATCCCTTTATATTACTCATAAAGATATTGAACAAAATCAGCCACAAGACAGATCACTGGGTCACTCTAGTAACCACCTTGTTTTCCTTAGAGTGAATCCATTGACTGTGCCACCTTAACCTATAGTGCCATCCCACCATCAGTCTGATTAAGAACATAAGAACATAAGAAATTGCCATGCTGGGTCAGATCAAGGGTCCACCAAGCCCAGCATCCTGTTTCCAACAGAGGCCAAACCAGGTCACAAGAACCTGGCAAGTACCCAAACACCAAAAAGATCCCATGCTACTGATGCAATTAATAGCAGTGGCTATTAGCTAAGTAAATTTGATTAATAGCAGTTAATGGACTTCTCCTCCAAGAACTTATCCAAACCTTTTCTGAACCCAGCTACACTAACTGCACTAACCACGTCCTCTGGCAACAAATTCCAGAGCTTAATTGTGCATTGAGTGAAAAATAATTTTCTCCGATTAGTCTTAAATGTGCTACTTGCTAATTTCATGGCATGTCCCCTAGTCTTTCTATTATCTGAAAGTGTAAATAACTGATTCACATCTACTCGTTCAAGACCTCTTATGATCTTAAAGACCTCTATCATATCCACCCTCAGTCGTCTTCTCCAATGGATGGCGTGGACCATCCATTGCTCCTACCATGTGACAGCGGGTGACCAATGACACCGGTAGCCCCTGTCACATGGTAAGGACAAAGGGCCACCAGCGCCATTTTGATTACTGGCAGCCGACGGCCTGAGAGGGGGAGATCACTCCCGGGACCCCCGCTGGACCATCAGGGATGTTTGGTAAGACTTGGGGGGTTGGGAGGGTGGGGGGATTATAGGGATGTGTGAAATGGATTTTCCCAAAATTTCGGGAAATTTCATTTTGGGGTGGTTGAAAAAAAAAATCGGCCCGAACCGCGGGAACCGTGGGCCAATAACGAATGCCGAACCAAAAGGTTCAGCAGATCACATTTCTACTACTTACTAAATTTACGGAGTACCCCCCCCCCCCTTTCCCCAGTCTTTCTATTATCTGAAAGAGTAAATAGCCAATTCACATTTTCCTGTTCTAAACCTCTCATGATTTTAAAGACATCTAACATATCTCCCCCTCAGTCATCTCTTCTCCAAACTGAACAGCCCTAATCAATTTAGCCTTTCCTCATAGGGGAGGCTTTCTATTCCCTTTATCATTTTGGTCACCCTTTTCTGTTGCAACTATGTCTTTATTGAGATGCAATGGCCAGAATTACACACAGTATTAAAGGTTCCATCTCACCATAGAGTGATACAAAGGCATTATAACATTCTCCGTTTTATTCCCCATTCCTTTTCTAATAATTTCTAACATTCTATTTGCTTTTTTGACAGCTGCAGCACACTGAGCTGACAATTTCAATGTATGACGCTTATAACTTTTTCCTGGGTGGTAACTCCTGACATGGAACTTAATGTCGTATAACCACAGCATGGATTATTTTTCCCTATGTGCATCACTTTGCACTTGTCTGCATTATATTTCATCTGACATTTGGATGCTCAGTCATCTAGTCTTGCAAGGTCTTCCTGAAATTTATCATAATCCATTTGTGATTTATCAACTCTGAATAATTTTGTGTCATCTGCAAATTTGATTATCTCACTCATCATTCCCCTTTTCAGATTATTTACAAATATATTAAAAAGTGCTGGTCCAAGTACTGATCCCTGAGATGCTCCACTGTTTACCTTTCTCTACTGAGAAACTAACCATTTAATCCTACTCTCTGTTTCCTGTCTTTTGACCAGTTTGTAATCCACAAACATTCACTGCCTTCTATCCCATGATTTTTAAATGTTATAAGGAGTCTCTCATGGGGACTTTGCCAAATGCTTTCTGAAATTCCAAATACCCTACATCTACCAGTTCACCTTTATCCATATGTTTATTAACCCCTTCAAAAAAATGAAGCAGATTTATAAGACAAGACTTCCCTTGGATAATCCATGCTAGCTGTCTCCCATTAAACCATGTCTATGGCCCTTCTCCTTTTGTTCAGCCATGGAGTGTGAGTAAGGGAACCGGGGGAAAAGGAGGGAGAAAATAAGAATGAGTGAGAGATGGGCAGAGAGAAGGGGGTGAAATATGTGACCATGATGGGAATCAATGAGAATGAGTTGGAAAAGAGAGAGAAAGAGGATGAGGGAATCATGAGGACGGTGAGTGAGGATGGGAGTGAAGGAGAGTGAGCAAGTGGATTGTGGGAGGATGGTAATAAATGAAAGTGAGTTTGGGAGAGAGGGAAGAAGGAGGAGTGAGTGGATCATGGAAGGAGTGAATGAAGGTGGGTGAATGGATTGTGGGGAGGGGACTTAGAGAATAGCCACCGCTATGATTAGCAGCAGTAGAATGGGATAGACTAAGTTTTTGGGTACTTGCCAGGTTCTTATGGCCTGGATTGGCCACTGTTGGAAACAGGATGCTGAGCTTGATGGACCCTTGGTCTGACCCAGTATGGCATGTTCTTATGTATTCATGTTAAGGGAGAATAAGGAAATTGAGGGAAGGGAAAAATACAGGGAGAGTGAGGGGTTCAGGTGGGGGGAAGTGAAAATTGGCCAATGAGAATTTGGAGAAGGGAAGTGAATAAGGAAGAGTAAGATTATGTCGGATAAGGGTAGTGAATAAGAGAGAATAAGGAGATGGGGCAGTGAATGAGAAAGAGTAAGGAAATAGGTTGGATGGAAGAGTGAGTGAGGGGATCATGGTGGAAGGAGAGGAAGAAAAGGGAGAATGGGACTGTAGGGGTGATGATTGAGGAGATCTTGGGGCTGGGTGGAACAGTGTCTGAGGGGTCATGGGGATATGGGAAAAGAGTGAGTGAGAGAAGAAAGTGACAGAGGGATTGTGGGAATGATAGAAAGCACCATTTTGAAAGTGAGAGAGAGGAAATGAGGGTGAAAGTGAGGAGACTAGAGTGGGTCTGGAGAGTGAATGAGGAGATAACTATGGGAGTAAGTGGAGAGAGGAGACTGGAGGTGGTTGTAGGATGTGAGTGAGAGGATTGGAGGAGCTATTGGGGTGTGAGGGAATCAAGGGGATTTGGAGGGAAGGTAAGAAAAAGAGGATGGAGTGTGATTATTGGTCCATGGCTTAAGAACATAAGAACATAAGAAATTGCCATGCTGGGTCAGACCAAGGGTCCATCAAGCCCAGCATCCTGTTTCCAACAGAGGCCAAAACCAGGCAACAAGAACCTGGCAATTACCCAAACACAAAGAAGATCCCATGCTACTGATGCAATTAATAGCAGTGGCTATTCCCTAAGTAAACTTGATTAATGAAATGAGGATGGACTTCTCCTCCAAGAACTTATCCAAACCTTTTTTGAACCCAGCTACACTAACTGCACTAACCACATCCTCTGGCAACAAATTCCAGAGCTTTATTGTGCGTTGAGTGAAAAATAATTTTCTCCGATTAGTCTTAAATGTGCTACTTGCTAACTTCATGGAATGCCCCCTAGCCCTTCTCTTCCCCTTCCCAATCTTACCTCCTTCTCTGCCCCTATCCCCAGTTCTCTTCCTCATTTTGATCTTCCCTCTTTTTCTTCTACCCCTCTCCACAGTACTGATTTTTTCCCATCACCTCCCCATTCCTGAGTCCTCTTCCTTACCTCCCCTCAATCCCTTACCTTATCCTCCCTGATTCCTCTATCTTCTTCTCCATCTGTGCCTCTGTGCTCCTCCTTCTCTTATCCCTCATTTCTTTGCTCCTCCTGCCTATGATTCCTTCTTCATTTTCCTCCTCTGAGATCCCCTTTCCCTCTTCTAAGATGATTTCTCTATCCATTCGAGATCCCATTCCCTCCTTTCCCCCAGCCCTAATCACTAAGATCCCTTTTTCTCTAATAAAGAACCAAATAAATTAACTGGACATGAAAATGCTAGTAAATTACTATTCTTATTAAGTAAAAATTGCAAATATATTCAAAATTATGCAAATTTGCCACATATTTGCTGAAGAATTTTGAAACATTTGCAAGGGATTTTGGCAACTCTTGTCTCAGAATTTTGAAAATTCTGCTGCAGGAAATCCGGGGCTCTGATTATGGTGTATAGTCTAATGTAATGGAGCATATGAACACATACAATACAAGAGAGTAAAGCTTTTATGTCACACACTACTTAAAAATAGGCTAGAGCATGGGTTCTCAATGTCTTTTCTGGAGGGCTGAAATAGGTCTGATTTTCTGTCTGTATGCAATGAATATTCATCAACTAGATCTGCATTTACTTGGTCAAAGAATTTTCCTGTTTGTGTCCCTTGAAGACAGGAGTGGAGAAGCTCTGGGCTAGTATTATAATACTCAGTTTAGAAATAAGAGCAATCAAAAGCAACATTTACAGGCTTATTTATAAAAGAAAAATATCCAGACTAATTAGTCTCATCAACAAAGTCTTTCAGATTTAATGAAACTCTGAAGTTAAGAACAGCAAGAACATTCCAATTAAAAAGTGTTATAAATGCAACTAGTAGCTGTAGAATTTGTCAGTTTTTTTACATTGTGATCTGACAGAGTAAATGGGATAGACTCATCTCTGGATCGCATCCCATCTGCTGTTATTTTTTCACTAAAATTTGTGTTCTTGTTGACAGATATAGTATTAGTTCATTAATATTTGTTTGTCAAAATGTGCTTTCCATATAGATAGCTAAGCAATAGAAACTGATTTAGTATACAGTTTATATTAGTAGGTGTGTGCAGAGGCAAACATTTTGTTTCAGTTTGTTCATTCATTTTGTAGGTCTTCAACATTCATTTGGTTCATTTCACTTAAACATGTATTTTTGTTTATTCATTCTATTTGTTCATTTGTTTTCTATTCAAGTCAATGGGGGGAAGCTTTGTAGCCTAGTTTGGTCTACAAAATTGGGTTTTCTAACCAATTCTATTGAAACTTATGGATAGACATCAGAAGGGGGAAGAGCACTTCAAGGCAACAAGACTGTGTCACAATGGCACCAAAAGTAGTACAAATAGCCCAAGGCACAGTAAAGGGGAAAAATGGTATCAGCAGTGAAAGTTCTTCAAGGCACTGTGAGAGGAGCAAAGCAGCAGAAAGAGTGGTAAGAACACCGCAAGGCTCCAAAAGAGCTGGCAAGAGCACCATCAACAGTGGCTTGAATACCCCAAGGCAGCACAAGAGGGGCAATATGGTACTGAGTGATATAAACTGCTCAAGGCACAATGAAGGGGAAACAAAGCAGCAAAGACGGCAGGAAAAATAAAACAAGGCATTGATAGAGGGTCAAAGAATCAGAAAGAGCAGAATGATGACCCCAAAGCACAATGAAAAGTGCAACGCAACCACCCATGCAAACAAGAACACTCCAAGGCTCCAAATGAGGGCAAAGCGCATCAACAACAGTGGCATGAAGAGTAAAGGCACTAAAAGAGGTGCAAAGCAGCACCAAGAGTTGCATGAACAGTCCAAGGTACTATGAAAAGGGATCAAAGTAGCAAAGGTAGTAGGAAAATTCCTAAGGCACTGAAACAGGGTGAAAGCGGCACCAAGAATGGCATGAAGACCCCAAAGTATCAGGAGAGTTGCAAGGCAATCACCTACAGTGGCAAGAACATCCTGTCTTCAAATGAGGAGCAAAGGGTACCAACCAAATTTGTAGAAAGCCTTGGATAGAGAGAAGCCAAATGAAATCTCTGGAGGAGGCCTGTAGTGGTCATGATGTGCAAATTGGACTTCAGACCTGGCTCCATATAGGGCAAAAAAAGCAATCAAACCATCTAGAAGCTTGAAAATGGGGAACTTATTATCTCTGGGTAGAGAAAAGCCAGAGGAAATCTCTGTAGGAGGCCTGATGTAGTTTTCCTATGGCATCATTCGAGGAAGGAGCTGGGGGGTTAAGTCTTGGAGTTGTTCTTCCTCTTTAGGTAGTATAATCCATCAAAGGTTAAATACTAGATGAGAACAATAATCAATAAGAACTGTAGGGGAAGGCAGTTTGAAGAAATAATCCAAGAAGGTATGAAACCATTAAAGGTCTGTGACTCTGTGTAAAGCATTAGATTATAACAGAAAGACCAAACGATGACAAATACCATAGGGGAATTAGAAAGAACCTTGAAGACAGTTAGTGTTGAGGCAGAACCACCTGAAGATACCAAAAGAGGCTTGCAGGAGCAGGAACACTAACACTTAAAATCACAAACGGTAGGTGCAAAGCATTGCATGAAGCAGAGTGGTATCAATTGGCTGAAACAAAAAGAAGAATGACATCAAAAGCCCAAGGCGACATAAAAGGGTCAAAATGGTAACAAAAGTGACATCAAGAGCCCAAGCATCCATGAGTGGAGAAGCAAGTGTGCAAACCATCAGATTGCCATAACAAGTCCAAAAGCTGACATATGCTGTAAGTGAAAATAACCTCAAAGACAGCTGGAGCAGAGGCAGAACCACCCAAAGCTATCAAGAAATGTTTAGAACAGCAGCAGCACTGGAATTTAAAATCAGAAACAGTAGGTGCAGAGCAACGCAAGAAGAAGAGTGGTATCAAGGCCCCACAATATACAGAGAAGGGCTAAGGTAGGAAGAAAAATGGCATTAAAAGCCCAAGGCATCAAAAGAGGGGCAAAGCCACTTTGCAAGGTACAATCTCATCCCCATCAGTATCATATGGCTCCTCAACTTCCTCACTAGAGGCTAAGATGCTACTGAATAGAGTTCTTGAACCCTCTTCAGCCACTAGCTGCTTAATATCCTGTGATTCGGGGTTCCAGGATATAGTTTGTCCTCTGAACCAGTTATATTTATTTATTTATTTATTTATTTATCTATTTATTATTTATTTATTCGTATTTCTTAATCACCTACTTGCCTAGGCATACATAATAATAGTAATAATAATAGCACACAAAGACTGGGACATCAAAATAAGCATGAGAGGAATTTCTGCAAACAGTTAAATTATATAAAATGACTTAAAAGCAAGTAAAAAGCTTGGAACCAGTTAAGATAACAAGCAGGTATACCATTTCAGAAACAAAGATTAAGATACTAAATCCCTTTAAGCCTGTATAAATAAAAACGTTTTTAATAAGCTTATAAAAATCTTGGAACATTCGGTCAACCTCATACTTTCAGTCAAGGTGTTCCACAACTCTGGTGCAGCGATGGAGAATGATCCCTCATGTGTTTCAACCAGGCAAGCTTGCTTTATGAAGATACATCTAGTTATCCATGATGGGAGAATCTTAGCTGTATTGTGAGATTGTATATCTTGAACATGGCATTGACCCATGGAAACAAATTTAATTAATGCTATTTTGAACTTAATTGGGAACCTATGTAAGTTACACAATACGGGTGTAATATGATCACTCCACGATTTGCCTTAAATAAGTTGGGAAGCAGTAAACATGGAGGAGCACAGTTTTAGTTTGGAGTGCTGCTCTTTTCTTGCCCCTAACAATAACCTTCTCATGTCAACCTCCAATGGCCTAAAGGGCACGCGGCTTTGTCCAGCTTAATCTGGATTAGCGAGGATTCGCTAGGAGAGTATTGCCCTTTTCCAATTCGGCAGTCATGGGAAATTGGAGATAATAAGGTGCTCCAGGGGCTCCAGGGGCGATCCGGGAAACTACAGACCGGTTAGCCTGACTTCAGTGCCAGGAAAAATAGTGGAAAGTGTTCTAAACATCAAAATCACAGAACATATAGAAAGACATGGTTTAATGGAACAAAGTCAGCATGGCTTTACCCAGGGCAAGTCTTGCCTCACAAATCTGCTTCACTTTTTTGAAGGAGTTAATAAACATGTGGATAAAGGTGAACCGGTAGATATAGTATACTTGGATTTTCAGAAGGCGTTTGACAAAGTTCCTAATGAGAGGCTTCTAGGAAAAGTAAAAAGTCATGGGATAGGTGGCGATGTCCTTTCGTGGATTGCAAACTGGCTAAAAGACAGGAAACAGAGAGTAGGATTAAATGGGCAATTTTCTCAGTGGAAGGGAGTGGACAGTGGAGTGCCTCAGGGATCTGTATTGGGACCCTTACTGTTCAATATATTTATAAATGATCTGGAAAGAAATACGACGAGTGAGATAATCAAATTTGCAGATGACACAAAATTGTGCAGAGTAGTTAAATCACAAGCAGATTGTAATAAATTGCAGGAAGACCTTGTGAGACTGGAAAATTGGGCATCCAAATGGCAGATGAAATTTAATGTTGATAAGTGCAAGGTGATGCATATAGGGAAAAATAACCCATGCTATAATTACACGATGTTGGGTTCCATATTAGGTGCTACAACCCAAGAAAGAGATCTAGGTGTCATAGTGGATAACACATTGAAATCGTCAGTTCAGTGTGCTGCGGCAGTCAAAAAAGCAAACAGAATGTTGGGAATTATTAGAAAAGGAATGATGAATAAAACGGAAAATGTCATAATGCCTCTGTATCGCTCCATGGTGAGACCGCACCTTGAATACTGTGTACAATTCTGGTCGCCGCATCTCAAAAAGATATAATTGCGATGGAGAAGGTACAGAGAAGGGCTACCAAAATGATAAGGGGAATGGAACAACTCCCCTATGAGGAAAGACTAAAGAGGTTAGGACTTTTCAGCTTGGAGAAGAGACGACTGAGGGGGGATATGATAGAGGTGTTTAAAATCATGAGAGGTCTAGAACGGGTAGATGTGAATCGGTTATTTACTCTTTCGGATAGTAGAAGGACTAGGGGACACTCCATGAAGTTAGCATGGGGCACATTTAAAACTAATCGGAGAAAGTTCTTTTTTACTCAACGCACAATTAAACTCTGGAATTTGTTGCCATAGAATGTGGTTCGTGCAGTTAGTATAGCTGTGTTTAAAAAAGGATTGGATAAGTTCTTGGAGGAGAAGTCCATTACCTGCTATTAAGTTCACTTAGAGAATAGCCACTGCCATTAGCAATGGTTACATGGAATAGACTTAGTTTTTGGGTACTTGCCAGGTTCTTATGGCCTGGATTGGCCACTGTTGGAAACAGGATGCTGGGCTTGATGAACCCTTGGTCTGACCCAGTATGGCATTTTCTTATGTTCTTATGTTCTTATGTTCTTATTTGTGTCGGAATTGCAAACAGCCAAGTTTAGAACTACCTTATTTTTTTTCTATAAGAAGTGGCTTTTTCTTCCTCTTGGTAATGCCACATACCAAGAGGAAGGCAAAATTGAGAGAAATTTCCTCTACTCCTAAAGTAAATTTGAATCAGCCGAGTATTCAAGACTGCTTTGCAAAGGCCCCCCTGGTAACACCAGGAGTGATGGCACAGGAGGTTTAAACCAGGAGCAGGGGATAGATCTCCAGTCATATGAAACATCTTTAAGCCCTGGTGCACCAGCAACACCAGAGCCTCCAACCGGAAAGAGAGGGGGAGAACTTTTGTTTGAGGACCCCAAATCAAGTATGGATTCTTCATCACTTTGTGATCAGAGGAGAGCAGAAAGGTTATCTTGCTCCTCGGAGAACCCAGAAGGGTTGGGTTCCAGAGAACAAAATGGTGACATTTTACAGCAATATGATGGATCCGGTAAAGCTCCAATGGAGAGAAGAAGTGAAGGAATTCAAGTAAGAACTATGACTGATTTATCACTTATTACACCTAAGAAGTTTACTATGGAAGAAATTGGAGTTATGGTAATATCAATGCAATGCACTATTGTGCAAGAGGCTTTGAACAATAATAAGATTTTGCAGACCAAGGTTGAAAAATTAGATAATTCAGTAAATACTTTAGAGCTTAAAATTGGTGAAAAAAAAAAATCCAGGGCAATTTAATTAGATCAGAAAAGTTGCATCTAGATAAAAATGAATTATTAGAAAATCAAATTAAGAAACCCAATCTTAGGATATTGAATTTCCTAGGACACATTTGATTTCCCCTAGGGATTTATTCAAAAGTTATCTGATAAAATATTGAGGTATACAGATAACAATACCTGCAATTTCTAGAATATATTATATCTCTCAATTTCAGACAGAAGATAATACTCAAGGTCAAAGACAGGTAAATCAAATGGATAATAATATGAATCTCTCAGAATTAATAGAAAAATCTTTTGAGGTGAATATCAGTACACGTGCTACTCTTATACTACACTTTTCATTTGTATCGGAGAGAGATCAAGTTCTCAGATTGTATTTTAGATATCAAAATATCAATTTCTATGGTCAGAATGTCAGGATATTTCCAGATATCGCACGTGATACACAAATTAGAAGGAAGAAGTTTTTATAGATGAGAGCAGAGGCAATACAAAGAGGGGCTACATTTTTCTTAAGGTTTCTCTGCTGATGTATTGTTATATTTCAGGATGCAAAATATGTATTCAGTCAACTCGAACAACTGCGTTCTTATTTGAATTCCCATTTTTAGACTTTCCATTGATTTATTAGCTGGTAGAAATTAGTTAGTCAGGGAAAGACACAAAGGGGCGGATTTTCAGAGCCCTGCTCGCCTAAATCCGCCCAAAACCGGGCGGATTTAGGCGCGCAGGGCCCTGCGCGCCAGTGAGCCTATTTTACATAGGCCTACCGGCACGCGCAGAGCCCCGGGACTCGCGTAGGTCGCGGGGTTCTCCGAGGGGGGCGTGTCGGGGGCGGGCCCGGTCGTCGCGGCGTTTAGGGGGCGTGTCGGCAGCGTTTTGGGGGCGGGTATGGGGCGTGGCTATGGCCCGGGGCAGTCCGGGGGCGTGGCCGCGCCCTCCGTACCCGCCCCAGGTCGCGTGTTGGTGCGCAAGAGGCCTGCTGGCGCGCGGGGATTTACGCCTCCCGGAGGGAGGCGTAAATCCCCCGACAAAGGTAAGGGGGGGGCTTAGACAGGGCCGGGTGGGTGGGGTAGGTAGGGGAAGGGAGGGGAAGGTGAGGGGAGGGCAAAAGGAAGTTCCCTCCGAGGCCGCTCCGATTTCGGAGCGGCCTCGGAGGGAACGGGGGTAGGCTGCGCGGCTCGGGCGCCGGGACGCAACCTGGGGGCAGGTTTGGAGGGCGTGGCCACGCCCCTGGACCGCCCCGGGCCGTAGCCACGCCCCCGGGCCCGCCCCCGGAACGCTCCCAACACGCCCCGAAAACGCCGCGCGGTTCGGGCCCGCCCCCGACAAGCCCCCGACACGCCCCCCTCAGAAAACCCCGGGACTTACGCAAGTCCCGGGGCTCTGCGCGCGCCGGTAGGCCTATGTAAAATAGGCTCACCGGCGCGCAGGGCCCTGCTCTCCTAAATCCGCCCGGATTTGGGCGGATTTAGGTGAGCAGGGCTCTTAAAATCCACCCCTTTTTGAATATTCTGTATGACATTTGTGTATTGTATCTTAAGATATTTAAGATTTAATAAAAAATTTAAAAAAAAAAAGTAAGTAAAAAGCAGCTTGGAACCAGTTAAGATAACAAGCAGGTATACCATTTCAGAAACAAAGATTAAAATACTAAATCCCTAGAAGCCTGTATAAATATAAATGCGGCGATGGAGAATGATCGCTCATATGTTTCAACCAGGCGAGCTTGCTTTAATGAAGGTACATCTAGTTATCCATGATGGGAGAATCTTAGCTGTATTATGAGATTGTATATCTTCACATGGCATTGACCCATGGAAACAAATTTAGTTAATGCTATTTTGTATTGCACCCAGAACTTAATTGGGAACCTATGTAAGTTACACAATATGGGGTAGATTTTATAAATTTGCGCGAGCGCGTACTTTTGTTCGCGCACCAGGCACGAACAAAAGTATGCTGGATTTTATAAGATAAGCGCGTAGCCGTGCGTATCTTATAAAATCCGGGGTCGGCGCACGCAAGGGGGTGCACATTTGTGCAACTTGCGCGCGCCGATGCCGGCGCGCGCTGCCTGTTCCCTCCAAGGCCACTCCGAAATCAGAGCGGCCTCGGAGGGAACTTTCTTTCCACCCCCCGCACCTTCCCCTCTCTTCCCCTACCTAACCCACCCCCCCGGCCCTATCTAAACCCTGCCTATCTTTGTTGCCAGATTTACGCCTGCCGAAAGCAGGTGTAAATCTGTGCGCGCCAGCGGGCTGCTGGCGCGCCATCACCCAACCTGGGGGCTGGTCCAGAGGCCTCGACCACGCCCCCGGGCCAGCGCCACGCCCCCGGTCCTGCCCCAGACCGCCCCCTGACCCCGGGCACGCCCCCAGACAAGCCCCCACCCCGCCCCTGTTACGAAGCCCCGGGACTTACGCGCATCCTGGGGCTCTGCGTGCACCGGCGGCCTATGCAAAATAGGCGCGCCGGCGCGTGAGTGCCCTGCTCGTGAGTGCCCTGCGCGCTTAAATCCGGCCGGATCTACGCGTGCAGGGCTTTTAAAATCCGGCCCTATGGGTGTAATATGATCACTCCACAATGAGCCTGAAATAAGGTGAGAAGCAGTAAATATGGAGGAGCACAGTTTTAGTTTGGAGTGTTGCTTTTCTTGCCCCTGCCCCTAACCTTCTCATGTCAGCCTCCAATGGATCTGCTGCCTTTTCCCCCTTTCTCAAAGCAAGAAGGAGAAGAGCAGGCAGTGGTGGCACATGTCCCTGGATTTCTGTGGCTAACAAAATCTCATTTTAACTTAGGGCAAGACTACCTTTTTTTCTCATTGCCAGCTCCTCCAGTGCTTCTATTTCTGGCAGGCTTTAATAACTCTTCAGGTACATCCATTCCTCTACTCCTGTCATTATTCTGCCCACTATCATTCTGTCCTCTCCCCTTTCTTTGCAGTAGCATGCTCAAATTTGAAATGCTGGCTACTTGGGTCTTTTGATGTCACAATATAATGTATTAGCATACTAAGATGTATTCACCAGTACCACTCTAATACTCTGTATTTCACTTGTACAATCTAGTACAGAGACTAAGGGCACTGCAGTGCTTACCAAGCAGTTAACAGCTTAGTAGTGGCACAAATTATTTGTTGGTTCACTGTGCTTAAGTAGAAAGACAAACCCAGTAACTTTCACAATGTAGGCAAATATGTTTCACATACTACATGAGTGCTGCTAACTCCTTTTACACGTATAAAATCTCTCAGAGAAGAAAAAACACAAGACCAAGGGTTCTGGCTGCTTTCTAGATTGCTGTGCACTGCAGAGAGACAGAGACACTAAAAATTCCACCTGTTCACTACTTTTATCCTCCACCCTACTCCAGTGAACAGACCGAATTCCAGTGCCTCTTGTCTATCTGACTCAGTAAGCAATGCAGCAGTGAAGATAAAAACAAAGCACTTCCTTTGCCCAACAACTTCTCTCTCCTTTTTTAAACTCCAGAAAATACAACCTTTCCCTGTGAAAGCCATCAGTGAAGTGAATCTCAAAATGGAGTTTGCAGATGATCAAATTTTTCAGTAGGAGGAAGTTAGCATTTGATACAGATGCCAGCCATAGGCTGTTTAAAAAAATGCTTGACCCCGATTGGTCCTCCTTTTCACTATACTGTATATTCCTGCGTCGGCTCTGGTAGGCTATGACCTCACTAGCATTGATTGGTTGCTAAATAACCTTGAAGAGAAGGAAATCAGTCTAGCCGCTGCCACTTTACTTGGGATATAGATTTGAATAGGAAACAAACACACATTTGTTTCAAAAGAAAGCACCTCCCTGTATATTTGTTCCCTAGCAATTACAGTGATCATTACATTCTTCTTGAATACATTTTTCTGCAAAACATAAATCCTAGATAATTTAGTTACTGAGATTCGGTACTGTGGTTACTATGATTCAGACAATGTAGTTATTGGGATGCAGTGCATTCTTGCAAATTCGGTCCTTTGTAATCTTTATTTTTTTATCATTTTAAATAACATAATCTGAATTAATATTTGTCCTGATTCAAATTCTAGCTACTGGCTCATATACCCAGTAAAGGAGAGAATGAAGACAGAAAAAGCAGACCCTGAGAACTGGTATTGCAAGCCACTGCTTTCATTTTTCTATTGTCTGTTTTTTGCTAGCTATTTCCCTGGGTCAGCAGTGCAAAACAAATTGACTGAGTGCCAATAAAAAACTAGCCTCAGAACAACTTGTTTCCACTTATAAACTTGTATTCAAGTCAATCTCTTAGTAAGTTTTCTTGTTACAGTCAGTGCACCTGATGCTATTTAGATGTGTATGACTGATCACCATTGTGCTTATCTTGTTGTCAAACCTGGCTCCAGTTGATCTAATGGTTATCTGCCAATCAGATATGCTCAGTTTATTTTAATCTCTGAAGCATTACATTGTGAAAATATATTATAGCACATCCCTGTAGGCAGCTAAGCATATTTTAGTATTTCAAATGCACTCAAAATATTTTACTTCCTCCAGTTAAGGGGCCATGCTTTTATCACAGACCAAAACCCAAACAGAAGAAAAGTGGGTACATGTAGTGCCTCTAGAGAGTAAACAATTCAGGCATAGGGGCTCATTGATCAGATCAATGATGCTATCTTCTAAAACAATGTGATCTAAACACAAAAAGCAAAATTTGCACCAGTCATGGGAATCTTCAATATACATTTATTTGTCCAAGACTGAAAGTATTTGAAGTACAGTCATGTAAGGGAATCCAAATAAATACAATAATCACCCTTTTACACTTTCAAATAATAGAAGGACTAGGCGGCATTCCATGAAGTTAGCAAGTAGCACATTTATGACTAATCGGAGAAAATTCTTTTTCACTCAACGCACAATTAAGCTCTGAAATTTGTTGCCAGAGGATGTGGTTAGTGCAGTTAGTGTAGCTGGGTTCAAAAAAGGTTTGGATAAGTTCTTGGAGAAGTCCATTAATGGCTATTAATCAAGTTTACTTAGGGAATAGCCACTGCTATTAATTGCATCAGTAACATGGGATCTTCTTAGTGTTTGGGTACTTGCCAGGTTCTTGTGGCCTGGTTTGGCCGCTGTTGGAAACAGGATGCTGGGCTTGATGGACCCTTGTCTGACCCAGCATGGCTATTTCTTATGTTCTTACCATTAGAAACTATCAAAATAAAACTTATGGGCCTTGATCTTGTTATTTTATTTATTTATTTGACTTTGATAGTTCACTTTAGCAATTACTTCTGAATGTAGATTACAATAAAATAAAAAAGTCACCCAAATTTGAAACTCAGAAAATATTCTGGGAGTAAATTTTGTTTGACTTTGAAGAACAACATTATTCACATCCTGATTTTAAAAAATGTAATTCTGAGGCCCTGTGAGGACAATATAGAATGATGTAGGCAGCAGGAAGTGAGCTAGGTAAATGTACTTGGCTAACTTTGATTGGGATATTCAGTGGGAAACTTAACCAGTTGAGGCTCACCAGTAAGGCTCACCAGTAAGGTTAGCCAGGTAAGATTATCCAGCTAACATTAGACCTGCCTTCCACCACTACCACACTTAGGGGCTGATGCAGCGGTGTGCAGCGGTGAGCGTGGTTGAATGCACATTTTTCAAGCGAGAGGGAACGCATATGCAATATATGGTTTTACGCCACCATAATGCATGCGGAAATCTGCGCATAGGGAATAGCACCAATGGGATGCAAATCTTATTTAAGCATGCCAATTAGATATTAGTACCTGATGCAGTAACGCGTGCCGAAATTTTGTGCGTCTTTAGCGAGTTTTTTTGCGTTTTAAATTTTGCGCCTGCTTTACACTGGCATTATTGTGCTGATAGCTGGTTGCTCCTGAGGGCTTCTGTTTCTCTAATGGATATGGTTATTTCCTTGTATTGTCGACCTTTTTCTTGTGTCGGCAAGGAAGAATTAGGGCAACTACACGGGCAATAGCAAATAACCCTGGCAACAACAGAAGACCGGAGGACCATGCAGACCACACGGAGCAGGCACAGATTAGAAAATGACTCTTTCTTTTTAAATTTTCATTGAAATCTGTCAAATTCACATCCTTTTTTGGGCCATTAGGATACCCTGGGGTTGGACATTGGTGAAATTGACATTTTACAGTTGAACATTCATTAATTTTGCATCTTTAAATAACCCTACAGTCCTTTAGTTCCAGGTCTATTTGCAACATGTTCTTTTGTAACCCACCAGCCACACAGCTGTGATAAGCTGAGGATGTGGTTGGTCTTTATAAAAACACCTGATGGACCTAGGATCTGAGCCAGTATGGCATGTCTTAGGTTTCTTCTGTATTATGTTTCCAAGTGCAGCCTTTTAGTTCTGGGTCTGTTTGCAACTGTTCTTTTGTAAGCTGAGGATGTGGTTGGTCTAACTGTTAGAAAAACACCTGATGGACCCTTGCTGTGACCTAATATGTCTTATGTTCCTTATGTTATTATGTTTCCAGGTGCAGCCCTGAGCCATCCATAGACCCTGCAGGCAGCGTGTTATTCGGCCACGCACAACTCTTCTAGAATTACCTGAGTCTGAAGTGATACGAAGATACCATCTCAGCTCTAGAGCAATTGAGACCCTGTACCAGGATCTGGCTGCACAATGATTTAGATCCCATCGCCTCTTGCAACCATGCAGTCCCAGGGTTGGCGAAACTTCTGTGTGCCTTGCATTTTTTGCGACAGGAAGTTTCCAGAATACAGTCGGACTGGTTTGTGGGATGAATCAGTCCTCAGGCTCGCTGCATTTTGGACAAGTCTTGAGGGCTATGATGAAATTTATGCAACAGTATATTTATTTTCTCATGGATCCAGTGCAACTGCAGGTGATTTGGCATGGATTCTTTGACATAGCTGGGATGCCCAATGTATTGGGAGCAATAGACTGCACCCATATTGCACTTACCCCCAGCTCTGAACAGGAGAGTGCATTCCGCAATCAGAAGTCATTCCATTTGATGAATGTGAAGATAGTATGTGATGCCCATCAATGGATCCTGAATGAAGTTTCAAGGTTTCTGGGCAGCTGCCATGATTCCTACATCCTTGCTCGTTCCTTGCTTGGAACCAATTTTCCCGAAGGGAAATACGGTGATGGCTGATTGCTCGGTAAGTAACAGTAGGTAACCATAGTCTTGACAGAGAACCAGGTGGCAAGGAGGAATGCACAAGCAGAAGTTAATTGCTTTATCCTAAATTATTTTGGTACTATTGTATATATATATATATATATGTATATATTATATATAGATGGTGTATATATATATATATATATATATATATATATATATATATATATATATATATATATATGGTTCAGAACTCAGCCGCTAGGATCCTGTCCACCTCATACCTTGCAACCTACACTGGCTTCCCATCAAATTTAGAATTCTCTACAAAGTCCTTATGATAATCTATAAAGCCATGCACAATCTAATACCTCTTGATCTTAGCATTCCTCTACATCCCCATGAATCCTCAAGACCGATTAGATCTGCATACAAAGGCACACTCTATGCCCCCCCCCCCCAGCAAAGAAAGCCTTAAGGAAACGTGCTCTATCTACCGCTGGTCCCTCCCAATGGAACGCTCTTCCACCAGAACTCTGACAAGAACCATGCCTACTGACTTTCAAAAAGAAACTCAAAACATGGCTATTCAAACTAGCCTACCCATAACCAGCCGAACTTCACCATTACCTTACTTTTCAAACAAACCTATCCATAACCAGACGAGTTTTACCACTAACATACCTCTACAATCATTTCCATGACCTCCTTCACTGACTTACTATTGAATATTTACTTATTTTACCTTATTTTATTTTACTTATATTTATTTTGAATTGCACTGGTTGAGATTTATAGTCCTCTGCCTAATCAAATTCTTCGTCCTCTAAATGCCTCACTTGTTAACAGTTGCTAATTCTTCCCCCAGTTGAATTTTCTGTTTTCCCAGTTCTATGTAACCCATTCCATGTAATGCTTGCTGCAATTTTGAGTTAGAATGTAAACCAATATGATATGTATCTTGCCACATGAATGTTGGTATAGAAAAGCTCAAAATAAATAAATAAATAAATATGTGTTTCCTATTTTTTTGGTCAGTGTCAAGATGCAATATTTATTACCTCTTTTGTAGCTGATGTGGCTATGGCTGTAAGCTGTGGTTGTTGACTCCACTCCTGGCCCCCACACTGCAGCGGAAAGATGGTACAACGAGGCACATACCAGCACTAGGTCTGTCATCGAGTGAACATTTGATGTGTTGAAAGGACAGTTCAGATGCTTGGACCGGTCAGGTGGTACCCTCCAGTACAGTCCTGAAAAGGTCACATGCATTATTATGGTTTGCTGCATGCTACATAACCTCACATTGCGCTTTGGGCTGGAAGTGGAGGTCCCTGAAAACTTGCCCCCAGATTTACCAGTTCAATTAACTGCAGAAGTGGACAACACAGTGTGAGGCTCGGAGGTTCACCAAAAGATCATTGAGGAGTATTTCTCATGTAGATTCTTAGAGGTCTTACAAATAACCCCTCTCCTCTAAGATATTTCCAATCATCTAAATCCATTGTTTTGTGTTTTCTATTTCAGGAGTTGTAATTAGAGTCTGAGAGGCACTGAAGGATGTTCCAGGATTTTCTAATGTTAACTTTGTTTTCTGAATTCTTTATAGTTAATAAATAATGTTTCTATAGCTGAGTGTTTCTGTGGTTTAATGTAATTCATTAACATCCTTACTGATGTTCAAGGGACACTTACGTCTAAGGTGTCCCTTGAATGTGCAGAACTTGGGTCGCCAATCTCTGCCGAAGTCTGGCCCCGTCAAGGGACGCTGTGGTCGTCAATGTCCACGAGGGGCCACTTGAACGGATGCTTGAGTCTGGGGTGTCCCTTAAAGATGCCAAAATTGGGCCACCAATCTTGTCATTTAGATGCCCAAGTCCAGCCCCTTGAAGGGACACCATGGTCATTGACATCCACGAAGGGCCGCTTGAATGGATGCTTGAGTCCAGGGTGTCCCTTAAAGGCATCAAACTCGTTGTTTGGATGCCCAAGTCTGGCCCCTTTAAGAAGTGCCCCTGACTTGGATGCCTTTTTTCATACATGCGGTTCCTAGTGCGCATGTCTTACGACGTCCATCCCCTGCAGCCATGCCCGAACGGCCATTTTGAGTCGAATTTTTGGCAGCATGCTGTGAGGCCAGTTGCTGAATTTCAGCAAGGGAGATGTGTGGCTTCTAGCCACCCTTATATCCCAAGATGAGAGGCACCTCTTCTTTTGCCTGAGTGCTGGCTGAACTAGGAACTGGCAGATGCTGCCTGGCTCACACTCAGGGTGACATTTAATGCCCAGGCCTCTTACCATAGAGATGTGAGTATGGGCCAGGCCTAGATTGGTAGCTTGAATTGTACCATTAGATTGGTAGCTTGAATTGTAGAATGGGTAGAAGGTGCAGGCTCTGCATTATTGACTGTATATAGTATTGTTTACATTTTTAATTCCTACCCTGTATATGGGCGAGGCCTACATTGGTAGCTTGAATTGTAGAATGGGTGGGAGGTGCAGGACCTGCATTATTGACTGTATACAGTTATGTTTGTATTTTGAATACCTGCCGCCAGGTGGAGGCATTGAAAAAGAGGGCCTGGCATCTGCGACGGGAAGAGGAGTGGCTCCTGGCCCTCCGCACCAGTCGTGGGCAGCTGGATGGTGAGTATATTAGGAATTACAGCCGATTATTCCACCCCCTAAATTGATAAAATAGTGAGTGATGGGCATGCTAGTCCATTGACTTCTCTTTCACCAACAAAATAATTGTTGTGAGTAGAAATACTACAGTTTATTTATATCTGTTGTGTTAAATCTAATGATCTTGAATACCACCTTCCTTCCATTCATCTATCCTTCTGTCTTCCTTTTCCCCAACACATTTTACTATTATCTATTTCAGATACCTCAAGCTCAAGCTCAAAGGTGGAGGAAGAGGAGGAGGGGAAGAAGAGGCGGTTGCTGAAGAACCTCACCTGCCACCGCCACCCCCAAAACAGTCACCCCCAACACCACCGGATATTTGGCCTCCACCCCTGACATCACCACCCCCAGATGCATGGTCACTGCCCCCAACACTGCCAACCCAAAACCGCCACTCCCAACATCCCCAGATGCATGGCTGCTGCCCCCAACACTGCCACCCCCAACACCACCCAGGCCTAATACCCCGCCCCCTACCCATTTCCCACCCCGTGTCCCCGAGGGACAAGGAGGTAGTCGTCATTGACGATAAGGAGCCCTCAATTGATGCTCCATCTGTGGCCCACGATCAGCAGAGCAAGAGGCAGCATCTGAGGATGTGCCTGGTGAGGAAGGAAGCCCATCTTCAATCGAGGCACGCCTGGATGCTGTGCTCTCACTGCTCGGTCAGATAGACCACAGGATGGACACAATGCAAGGAGGCTCCTGGTGTATGTGGGGGCTAATTTGGCAGAGCTGGTACAAGGCCAGCAGCAGATTATCGAGCTTCTGTCAACCATAGCAGGAGCTGGATCGCAGATGGTCCTGTCTGGCCCCAGCCACGTGGGCCCCTGCTGCCTCGTCAGTGATGCTCCTCCTTGTCCCCCAGGGATACCTAAACAACCTCTGTCCTCTATCCCTACCCTCCTCCTGTACATTTCTATATACAATGTATATAGTTTTATTTTTGTAAATAGTTTTATTTTTTATATCTCAATAATAATTAAGATTTAGATATTTGATGCCTGTCCTGTTGGCTCTCCAGTATTATGGCACAATCACTACGGAGCACTGATAGGTCCCCTCATAAATACATAATCCCACAAACTTAGGGAAACAAAATATTACCATAAATATTCAATATCAACTTGAATTAATCTTCAATATCACCTTTCATAGATAAGAACATTCATATTCTTTATTATTCCATATCACATTCCATATCACATATCACATTTAATATCATAAATACGCAAAGATTAAATACATCATTTACATTACATTAGACATATCATTTCTAATAACACCATATTCAACAATACATATACATCAATACATATACCCCTCAACATAAATGTATATTATCACAATGTCTATATTCTGATGAATTAAATGTTTGATCACAATTTTAAATATACCCAGCCGGACAAGTCCTAAATAATACTCATTTACCCCTACCCTAACCCCCTAATATTTATTTATGTATTTATTTGGAGACACAATCACACCCATTCACTCACTTAAAAACTATATACCTCATAAAAATAACCTTGTACCCTTTACATCGTCATCTGATGGTATATTGTGATTATTTTATAGCAGCTATTGAACACCTAATTCTCAATTCTTTACAAACACAGTTTGTTGTACCGATCACCCCAATCTTTCTCAACGGATGTTTTAGCACCAATCGCCCCAACAAGGCACCTCGTTTCACCCCTAATCGGGCTTCCTCAGGGGACTCTTACTGCATTTCACAATTTCAATCGTACAACACTCCTGATGAAACGGGTATCATAACTTACTTCCTCTAATTCTAGGCACCACTTATCCAGACCTCACTACCCACGCTTACACAATGCATCCGAACATTTCCAGTTACTTTTATTAGCCGTTCGATACATAATCCAACCGGCCGACCAAACACCCAACAAGGGCCTCATTTTTTCTGTTCAAAAAATTCAAGAATTACACATCTGAATACTGGCCTCTCACTGTTTTGCCGGAAAAATTCAACGTCGCTCCCCAACGTTGATCCACTTACTTCCTCTTCATTCCAACAGTGTCGAGGAAGTGAGTGAATCGACGTTGGGGAGCGGCGTTGAATTTGTCCGGCAAAACAGTGAGAGGCCAGTATTCAGATGTGTAATTCTTGAATTTTTTGAACAAAAATTGAGGCCCTTGTTGGGTGTTTGGTCGGCCGGTTGGATTATGTATCGAATGGCTAATAAAAGTAAACTGGAAGTGTTCGGATGCATTGTGTAAGCGTGGGTAGTGAGGTCCGGATAAGTGGTGCCTAGAATCAGAGGAAGTAATTTATGATACCCGTTTCATCAGGAGTGATGTACGATTGAAATTGTGAAATGCAGTAAGAGTCCCCTGAGGAAGCCCGATTAGGGGTGAAACGAGGTGCCTTGTTGGGGCGATTGGTGCAAAACATCCATTGAGAAAGATTGGGGTGATCGGTACAACAAACTGTGTTTGTAAAGAATTGAGAATTAGGTGTTCAATAGCTGCTATAGAATAATCACAATATACCATCAGATGACAATGTAAAGGGTACAAGGTTATTTGTATGGGGAATATAGTTTTTAAGTGAGTGAATGGGTGTGATTGTGTGATATTAGGGGGTTAGGGTAGGGGTAAATGATGAGTATTATTTAGGACTTGTCCGAACTGGGTATATTTAAAATTGTGATCAAACATTTAATTCATCAGAATATAGACATTGTGATAATATACATTTATGTTGAGGGGTATATGTATTGATGTATATATGTATTGTTGAATACGGTGTTATTAGAAATGATGTGTCTAATATAATGTAAATGATGTATTTAATCTTTGCGTATTTATGATATTAAATGTGATATAACACATGTGCATGTGATATGGAATAATAAAGAATATGAATGCTCTTATCTATGAAAGGTGATATTGAAGATTAATTCAAGTTGATATTGAATATTTATGGTAATATTTTGGGTTTCTCCAGTATTATGACCAGCACCGGCCTCCAGTATTGTCCCTGTAATGTGCAAGGGCAAAAATATGATAGAGTAGAAAGAGGTTAGGGGAGAGGATGATGACAAGGGTAATGCCACAGTCAGGTGGGAAATGGGGAGACGGTAGATGAAGATACCATGCAAGGGATAGGGGTGTCTAGGTGTCGATGTCTAGGGGTTGGGGGAAGAGGTGAGAAAAGGGAAGAAAATATGAAGTTGTGCCATTATCTCCTGTGTTTTTAATAGTAGGCTTCCCACATTTGGGGAAATGCTTAATCATAGTCGAATAAAGCATAAGAAGGTAAAAAATAGACAACTTGAAAACACTGGAAAAATGAGAGACATTGCAGCCTTTAAAAAACACGGAACTATTTTATTGCGAAAACAAAAATATATTTAACTTTCACTGTGGGCTCGATGTGAAGGCTTGGCATAAGGCCTCTACAGCCACAACCAGTCTTCCCACCAGTGCAGTGATGTTGTTCTGGAATTCGTCATATTCCTGCTGCATCTGTGGAGGACCGATTAGACACCGGTCCACCCCTCCACCACAGCAGTGTTGTGACCTTGCTGCCGTTCAAGCAGGTTGGTCACCATATTGTTGGCAAGTTCATCCAGGCAGATGTTGGGCATGCCAACCTCTTCCACTTGCTGCTCTACTGGAGCCCCTGTAGTCTCCACTGGCTGTGTTTGAGGGGTATCCTCCAGAGGGGTGTTCTCCTGCTGGGTCAGTGTCCAAAGTTCCTCAGGCTGCATCTCCTTGACCAATTCAGACTCAGTGGGAGGGTTCTCATCTGTTATGTTGGGGAACATGAATTCAGGTGTGGAAGGAGAGTCGGAATCTCCTTCCACACCCTCATCCATATTGTTTGTGCTCCCGAGTTTGCCACTACAGCTGCAGGAATGGATACAACAGTCAATAATTAGTTATGTTTGTTGCCCAAGAACAGACAAATAAAAAAATAATGCAAACATGGTAGTAATTTTGAAAATTGTACCTTCAAGTGGAGTTACTGCACCTGTCAGGTGCAGTAACTCCATCTAGAGCCTCTGGGTGCATTGTTGAGAGGATCAGCTCCTCCAGGGGAGTCAATATCAGAGTGCAAGCAGGTCCACCACCCATCCATTTTCATGATGGCACAATTTTTTCAGTTTTCTCATTCACTTCCCTGCGGGTGTCATACCAGCGGTGCTGAATCTGCTTGACACCCTGGTTTTGACCCCCTGGAGACTGACCTCTCATGCAATCCACTCAAAATTTGCTTTCTGGTAGATTGCAAACATTTTGATTTGAAGAGTGCTATGTAGTTCTCACAGATCCTCCGGCAGAGTTACTCCTTCTCCGCATCAGAGAAGCGCACATCACGTACATGTTTCTGTGGAGGTTGGACACCACTGGGGCCCACCTGCTCTTCCTGCACAGTTCCTTGTCTTTCATCCGGATGCAAGATTTGTTTTCTTCAATTCTGCTGTCTGTCCAGTTGACCACCAGCGTTTTGACCATTGTTCTCCATTTAAGTTGCTCGCTACCGAAACAGAGACAGGAAATAAAAGTATTGTACACCAGTTATTGGCAATTTCAAGAATAGCAATGATACATGAGAAAACAGATAGGACAAATACAGAGAAAGAAAGGACTCCGAGAGAGAATGGACAGATAGAAAAACAAAGAAACATAGGCCTCCCAGAGAGCATGGACAGAGAGAGAAAAGCCTCCAAGAAAGCATGGACAGATAGAAAAACAAAGAAACATAGGCCTCCCAGAGGCATGGACAGAGAGAGAAAGCCTCCAAGAAAGCATGGACAGATAGAAAAACAAAAAAAACACAGACCTCCCAGAGAGCATGGACATATAGAAAAACAGACTATAGGAAGGACAAAGAAACACAGGCCCCCCAGAGAGCTTGGACAGAGAGCGAAAGGCCTCCAAGAGAGCATGGACAGACAGAAAAACAAAAAAAACAGACCTCCCAGAGAGCATTGACAGATAGCATATAGAAAGATATGGTTTAATGGAACACAGTCAACATGGATTTACCCAAGGGAAGTCTTGCCTAACAAAACTGCTTCATTTTTTTGAAGGGGTTAATAAACATGTGGATAAAGGAGAACCAGTAGATGTAGTGTATTTGGATCTTCAGAAGGCATTTGACAAAGTCCCTCATGAAAGGCTTCTAAGAAAACTAAAAAGTCATGGGATAGGAGGCGATGTCCTTTCGTGGAGTACAAACTGGTTAAAAGACAGGAAACAGAAAGTAGGATTAAATGTGCCAATAAGTAAAGAATCACCTGTGCTAAAGGATTCCAAATTATCCCTATCAACTGAAAGCAGGTTGTAATGTAAACAAAAACACACTTTGAAAAGTCTACGCCAATGCCAGAAGTTGAGGAAGTAAGATGGGAGAGTTAGAGTTATAACAGCAGTGAATGATGAGATAGAAACTGGCTTCTCAGAGTCCTGATAGAAGGAAGATAACCAATGAGACAGTGCTATATAAGGGTACAAATTATATAGCGGGGGTTCTGAACGACCTCCTGCAGTCTATCTCCTGCCGGCGCCATTTTCCGTACGGAAAACGATTCGCGGCAGGAGATCGTTTTCCGGACCCCCGCTGGACCCCCAGGGACTTTTGGCCAGCTTGGGGGGGCCTCCTGACCCCCACAAGGCTTGCCAAAAGTCCAGCGGGGGTCCGGAACGACCTCCTGCAGTCGAATCGTGTTGGTCTATGGCCGCCGCCATTTTTTGCCGCCATTTTGAAAAATGGCGCCGGCTGAAGACAACATGATTCGCGGCAGGAGGCCGTTCCGGACTGCTGCCGTTCTGGACCGCCGCTGGACCCCCAGGTAATTTAAGGCATTGGGGGGGGGGGGGTTCGGGGGGGTGGGGATTTAATTTAAAGGGTCGGGGGTGGGTTTCAGGGGGTTTTAGTGTGCCGGTTTTCCTGCCCTCCCCCTTCCCCCGATTTACGATTTTTTGACGATAAATCGGGGGAATTGGTATTGTATCATGGCCCTAATGATTTTTGACGATTTAAAATATATCGGACAATATTTTAAATCGTCAAAAAACGATCTCCTGCCGCGAATCGTTTTCGTACGGAAAATGGCGCCGGCAGGAGATCGACTGCAGGAGGTCGTTCAGCGGGGGTTCTGAACGACCTCCTGCAGTTGATCTCCTGCCGGCGCCATTTTCCGTATGGAAAACGATTCGCGGCAGGAGATCGTTTTCCGGACCCCCGCTGGACCCCCAGGGACTTTTGGCCAGCTTGGGGGGCCTCCTGACCCCCACAAGACTTGCCAAAAGTCTAGCGGGGGTCCGGAACGACCTCCTGCAGTCGAATCATGTTGGTCTATGGCCGCCGCCATTTTTGCCGCCATTTTGAAAAAATGGCGCCGGCTGAAGACAACACGATTCGCGGCAGGAGGTCGTTCCAGGACCGCTGCCGTTCCGGACCGCCGCTGGACCCCCAGGTAATTTAAGGCATTGTGGGGGGGGGGTTCGTGAGGGTGGGGGATTTAATTTAAAGGGTCGGGGGTGGGTTTTAGGGGGTTTTAGTGTGCCGGCTCACGATTTTCACGATTTTCACAATACTTTAAACACCCAAACGGCAACAATACGATTCCCTCCCCCTCCCAGCCAAAATCGATCGTTAAGACGATCGAGGACACGATTCACACCTCTAATGTGTTCTCTCTGCCTCCTGATACAGGAGTACAGGAGGGGGAACTGATCGCCGTCATATGGGTCTTATACTTTGTGCTAGAATATTGATCTCCCCTGGTTCCTTTGACTATTTATACCGATTTCCACTATGTATTCTCATCTGTACATCAGTACCGTCATAAATGGAAAAAGAGAGGGATGATTATGAGTACAGGTGCTACCCTCAACAGAATAAAAATATGCAGAAATTGTTCACATCCCTGGAAGAATTTGGTGAATGGGGCAAACGTCGCCATCACCTGGGTGAAGGGCATCAGAAATCTACATCATCTTGGGAAGCCTATGGAAACTACCTAGTTTACAATGAACTTCAAGTCCTCAAACAACAATGAAGCAACAAACTTCCCAGCATATAACGTATCATGGTTATGACTCGCTCCCAGACTAAGACACGAGATACCCACCCCCATGGCCCCCTACGAGAAGATGAAGAGACTCCTCTATGGTACCCTGAGGATGACATCCCGTCACCCATCCAAACAGCCTACAAGCTCCAACAAGAAGCCACCGGAGCTGAAATAGAGGAGTGGCTGTGTGCTGGAGCCATGCCCATTAGCCACCCCGGCGAGGATTGTTTTTTGTACACCCACCCCTCTGGGAAACCCTGTCTACCCTTAACGGCTACCAGACATATTGCCACCAGCTTACATCTACCTGCTCATAGGCCCACCACACAACTTATCAAATATTCGGACTATATGCCACAAAATTGTCCAGCTGTGTCACATTTGTACTGGTAGCATCCCCCACAGAGGACCCCCTGTTACCCCTGACCATATCCTGTGACCACAGGGACCCAGTATAGAGTGGCATTGCGACTTTACCAATATGGAAACAAGAGAGCAATGCCAGAGGTATCTCTTGGTCTGTGTGGACAGATATTCCCATTGGATCGAGGCTTTTCCCTGTAAGAGCGAGACCAGTAATGTAATGGTGCGTGCATTATATCAGGAAATCATACCAAGACACGGCTTTCCTCATTGTATGATTACTGATAACGGTACTCATTTCGCCAACAGATTGGTAGATACCATTATGCAACTGCTAGGATGCCATCACCATCGAGTGGCTGTTTATAGGCCCCAGAGCAATGGCCTCATTGAACAGTACAACGGACTATTGAAAACCTGCCTACAGTTACTTATGGTGCAAACACAAGGCACCTGCCTAAACTGTCTGCCTTGGGCAATGCATTACCTACGGAACTCACCCATCACCGAATTGTGATTATCCCCGTTTCAGTTACAAACAGGAAGGTTCATGCCTTGGGTCACCCGTAGCACCAACATAATGGATCGCCTCTCCACATATTGGAAGAATTTGTGTGCTGCCCTAACCTATATTCATTCTTTTGCAGGTTCCAAAGATGACCGGTCCAGTGCCAAAGAACGCCTCCCATCCGTGAAAGTCAGGGACTTAGTGTGGAGAAAGAACTACACACACAAGAGTTGGGAGGATCCCGTGTACGTGGGACCTTTCCCCATCGTTGCTGTCGCCCCAACCGCTGTTAAACTGGGGCAATATACAGTGTGGACTCATCTTAAGGATATTCGCCCACAACCACAATTGACAGATTCGGATTGGGACACAGATACTCAAAGACAATTGCCTCCATTTAATGATTGGACTAAAATGTTTCATCAGCCCCTATTCTTTTCTTTTGACACCTGGATGTGTGTTATTTTTGTCCTGTTTATCATTTTTACTACTCTGCGTTTGCTTCTGTATTTCTAGTTCGGTATACGAGTTTTGTAATTTGCAATAATGGTCTCCCTTTTTTGGGTACTACCTCTTTGGATCAGTATACTCCCTACATTCACCGTAGATCCGAACTGTGATGCTTGCATCTCCGTAACGATAGATGGTACGACCAAAACTTCTACCCTGTTATATAATTCCCGTTACGAATGTAAAGGGACAGTTACACATTGTTCACACAATGCTACATGGTATAGTGTGTGTACCGTGAAGACAACCGTTACCTGCTTTGATCCCACTGAAGCCCCCGCCCAACAATGGATACAAGTCCACAAAGGAGAAACTCCTCAGGGTCTACGTATGGCATCTGCCCCTTTGCTCCCTACCGAAAAGCCGGTATCCCTCATTTTTGATGTATGTACCCTGCCCATGTCCTGGGATATGACCTATAGATGTGGTAACGATTTGGCTTGGCACCACACCTACATGCATAAGCACAAATATGTATGCCCCAAAAGGTGGCCATATACAGGCTCCCCTAACTCTCACTGTGCCGAAAGTAAGGCTGACTTATTGTGCCTATTGGGATTGTGTTGTCTTCACCACGTGGGATTGTAAATGGGCCCAGTGGGCCTCACTAACACTCGTACCGGGCATGTAAAACTGTGAAATTAACACCTGTAATAAGGTGAACTTCACCCTCCTTGAACCCTCAAAATTCCTCCAAACCTGGGGAAATGTTTTTGGTATGCGAATCTACACTACAGGAACTGATCTCAGAGGTCTTTTCTATGTCCATAAGGTTACCGCCCGTAGAAGCTCTCTAGACCACTCCGCCATTTTTAAGGAATTTTATCACCATGTTAATGAGCCCTTTCCCATATCCCAAACCACAACGGAATTTGTTCGTTGACCTTGCAAACGCCATTACATCACTTAATGTTTCCAACTGTTATGTCTGTGGTGGTACCAATATGGGAGACAACTGGCCATGGGAAGCCAAAGAATGGAATTGGTCCATTCCGCATAATGCTTCCTCTCTTGTTCTGCCCCCAAGGTTTGGCAAAGCCTGATGGATACTAGCCCACTCTATAATACCCATCTGGTGTATCTACAAACCCTACACTGTGAACCACACCACGGCAGTAGGCAACTCATTTTGCATGTCCCAGGCTACCCTCAACTACACCTCTTCCACCACCATCACTTACACCCACTGGCCGAACTCATCCGAGATTCCTAATCTAGCCCTCTGGGACACTGGGCCCCTTTTCTCAATAGGGAACCACAAGGTTCCAATCACCTGGCCTGCCCCACACGGACTGTATTGGATATGTGGACATTACACACACGCCTCCTTGCTGAATGATTGGTTTGGTACTATTCGCCCTTCATTTTTCCTAATCTCCCTAACAATGGGTCAACAATTAGGGATGCCCCTGTATAGTACATATTCAGAACAGCGTAAGAAGAGAGACCTCAAAATAGGCACTTGGAAGGACGACAAATGGCCCCCGAATGAATTGTAGCTTATTACGATCCAGCCTCCTGGGCTGAGGCTAGCTCTTGGGGTTATAGAACCCCAATATATATATATGTTAAACCACATTATAAGACTGCAAGCTGTTGTTGAGATAATTATTAATGAAACTGTAAAAGCACTGAGAATACTAGCTACGCAGCAAAAGGGTTTCTGGAACACCATTTACCAGAACCGTCTAGCGTTAGACTATATACTAGCCTCAGAAGGTGGACTATGTGGAAAATTTAACCTCAGCAACTGTTGTCTACAAATAGACGACAAGGGTGAAGTAATCGAGGAAATCACCCGGAACATGATGTCAATCGCTCATGTACCAGTGCAAACCTGGAAAGGGCTTGATGTCAGTGATCCATTTGGATCCCTCGGATCATGGTTTTCCGGGTTAGGCTCAGGATTCAAAGTCTTGATTGGTTCCATGTGTACGATTGCCTTTGTAGGAGTTGTTGTCTGTCTCTGCTTGCCATGCCTTTGTATTTGCCTACGAAGATGTTGAGATCAAGTGTCTGGAATGTTGGTAACTCAGACCAGTGCACAGATCATGTTAAATCAAGCTGACTCTAATGATGTCACCGCACCATTCCCTACCACAAGAAATAGCCATCTGTGAAAATTGAGCACATTGGTACGAAGTCGAGTAAGTCTCTGTCCACTGAGGAATAGCCTTGGACAGGCAGAGCAACCTAAGACAGGCGGTGTGCGATGCAGATAGGTGTGAAGGGTTCCTAGGCGAAACCCTTCAAAGGGGGAATGTATGAATACAGTAAGAACATGAGATGTCAGAGCTGGGAAAACGAAACCTAAGAAGACTGATTTCCAAGAACCTAACAGCAAGTGCATCCGGCAAAACAAGCATCCCAAGCAACAAGGCATGTACACATGCAAACATTTAACAATTGGACATGGGATAATGGGTGGGGAAGCGTGGATCCCTGATGAGTGGCTGAAGGTAAACCCTTAAAAGGCTGTGCACAAACGATAGAGCACTGAGTAGGTTTAAGCTTACACCACTTGCTTTGTAACGCTTGCTACTCCTAAAGAAACCATGCATTTCTTTATAATAAACTTCTCTGTTTGACTTTAGAGCTGGTCTTTCTTGGTCTTTCTAGTCCGAGGTTTATACAATATAGGGAATAATAATCCATGCTGTGATTACATGATGTTAGGTTCCATATTAGGAGTTACCACCCTGATAAATGATCATTGACTCAGTGTGCTGAGGTAGTCAAAAAAAAAAAGAATGTTAGGAATTATTAGGAAAGGAATGGTGAATAAAGGGAAAAATGTCTTAAGGCTTTCTTGTTCCATGGAGAAAGCACACATAAACTATTGGGTGCAATTCTAGTTGCCACATCTCAAAAAATATATAGTTGCACTGGAGTAGGTACAGAGAAGAGCAACCAAAATGATAAAGAAGATGGAATAGCTCCCCAATTAGGAAAGACTAAAGAGGTTAGGGCTGTTCAGATTGGAGAAGAGATGGTTGAGGGGTGATATGATAGAGGTCTATAAAATTATGAGAGGACTAGAATGGGTAAATATGAATCAGTTATTTAATTTTTCAGATAATAGAAGGACTAGGAGCACTCCATGAAGTTAGCAAGTATCACATTTAAAACAAATCTGAGAAAATTATTTTTCCACTCAACTCACAATTAAGCTCTGGAAATCATTGCCAGAGGATGTGGTTAAGTCAATTAGTGTAGCTGGGTTTAATAAAGTTTTGGATAAGTTCCTGAAGGAAAGGTTCCTAAACAGCTATTTTATTTATTTTATGTATTTAACACATTTATATACCGTTTTACCAATACATGATAATAATAACAAAAAAATAAAAATAAAGAACTAAAAATAAAATAAAAATAAAAAATAAAGTTAGAATAAAAAAATACATTTAACATATTGATCAATAACAACTAAAATAAACTATAATAGAACAAGGCAAACTTTAACTATTATCTTACAAATAAGAGATAGAAAGAAGAACATAAACAAATACAAATTTAAAAACCCTAACTATTTGTAACAGCACAGAACTGTCTTTCTTGCCTAAAATTAACTATTGTTAAATGGATTCAAGGTTCCCAAATGCTTCCTTAAAAAAATGAGTTTTTAGAGCTTTTTTGAATTCCTTTCTATTGTATACTTGTCTCAAGGAATCCGGTAGAGTATTCCAAAAGATAGGTCCGGCAACAGAGAAGGCCCTTTGCCTTGTTACATTTAAAGCTGCCTTTTTCACTGTGGGAATTTCTAATACATTTTTTCCAGCTGACCTAAGATCTCTTGAGGGTTTATAAACTCTTAGGGGCGGATTTTAAAAGGAGCGCGAATAGGCCTACTTTTGTTTGCGCTCAGGCGCAAACAAAAGTACGCTGGATTTTAGTAGATACGCGCGGAGCCGCGTGTATCTACTAAAAAACCTGGATCGGCGCGCGCAAGGCTATGGATTTTGTATAGCCGGTGCGCGCCGAGCCGCGCAGCCTACCCCCGTTCCCTCCGAGGCCGCTCCGAAATCGGAGCGGCCTCGGAGGGAATCCTCTAACACCCTCCCCTCACCTTCCCCTCCCTTCCTCTACCTAACCCACCCGCCCGGCCCTGTCTATACCCCCCCCTTACCTTTGTTGGGGGATTTACGCCTCCCTCTGGGAGGCGTAAATCCCCACGCGCCAGCGGGCCTCCTGCGCGCCGGGCCGCGACCTGGGGGCGGGTACGGAGGGCGCGGCCACGCCCCCGGACCACCCCGGGCCATAGCCACGCCCCCATACCCGCCCCCAAAACGCTGCCGACACGCCCCGAAAACGCCGCGACGACCGGGACCGCCCCCGACACGCCCCCGACACGCCCCCTCCAAAAACCCCGGGACTTACGCGAGTCCCGGGGCTCTGCGCGCGCCGGTAGGCCTATGTAAAATAGGCTTACCGGCGAGCAGGGCTCTGAAAATCCGCCCCTAAATGTGGAACATAGCCAAACAGAATCAATATTATTTAGTAGGGAGTGGATAAGTTTGAGAATTTTATAGCTTATTCGGTACTTGACTGGTAACCAATGTAATCTCTGCAAAATGGGAGAAATGTGCTGTTTCATAGGTGTCGCTGTAAGAAGCCTGGCTGCTGAATTCTGGATTAACTGAAGGGGTCTGATAGTTGATTCTGGCAAGCCTAGGTATAACCCATTGCAATAATCTATACCTGAAAAGATCAAAGCTTGCAAAACTGATCTGTAATCATTGAAGAAACGTAAAGGCCGTAAACGCTTTAGCACATGAAGTTTGAAAAATGAGTTGTTTACAACATAAGAACATAAGAACATAAGAAAATGCCATACTGGGTCAGACCAAGGGTCCATCAAGCCCAGCATCCTGTTTCCAACAGTGGCCAATCCAGGCCATAAGAACCTGGCAAGTACCCAAAAACTAAGTATATTCCATGTAACCATTGCTAATGGCAGTGGCTATTCTCTAAGTGAACTTAATAGCAGGTAATGGACTTCTCCTCCAAGAACTTATCCAATCCTTTTTTAAACACAGCTATACTAACTGCACGAACCACATTCTCTGGCAACAAATTCCAGAGTTTAATTGTGCGTTGAGTAAAAAAGAACTTTCTCTGATTAGTTTTAAATGTGCCCCATGCTAACTTCATGGAGTGCCCCCTAGTCTTTCTACTAACCGAAAGAGTAAATAACCGATTCACATCTACTAGTTCTAGACCTCTCATGATTTTAAACACCTCTATCATATCCCCCCTCAGTCGTCTCTTCTCCAAGCTGAAAAGTCCTAACCTCTTTAGTCTTTCCTCATAGAGGAGTTGTTCCATTCCCCTTATCATTTTGGTAGCCCTTCTCTGTACCTTCTCCATCGCAATTATATCTTTTTTGAGATGCGGTGACCAGACTTGTACACAGTATTCAAGGTGCGGTCTCACCATGGAGCGATACAGAGGCATTATGACATTTTCCGTTTTATTCATCATTCCTTTTCTAATAATTCCCAACATTAGATATATGCAGTGAAAGAGATAAATTGGAGTCAACCAAACTCCCAAGTTCCGTGCAATTTTGGTAACTTAAATAACATCTTTTCCCAACGTAAGTTTAGCAGGAGGAGCATTACTGGAATTTGATATAAAGCTCAAAAATAAAATTTCAGTTTTCTTTTTATTAAGTTTTAAGCGATTATGGGCCATCCATTGTTCAATGGTATTGATATATAATGGAATCATAGATAGTGTTTCTGACCAGGATGATTTGTAAGTTATAAAAAATAAAACATTAGTAATCAAGTTGTCTTTAAGGTGTCTTTAAGGTGAATTTTAAAAGTCCTGTGTATGCCAAATTTGGGAGATACAAGTCAAGCCAGTGCATGCCGAAAAGATTTTATAAGCTGGCCTTTGGGGTAAATTTTAAAAGCTACGTGCGGGTGTCCATGTGCGTGCGCTACCCAGCGCGCACACATGAACGCCAGATATTATAACATGCGCGCAAGTGCGCTGATGCTGCAGCCTTCACCCTTTCCCTCCCAGGCCGCTCCAATTTCGGAGAAGCCTGGGAGGGAACTTCCAAACCCCCTAACCTAACCTCCCTTCCCCTTCCCCTAACCCTCCCACCACCTAGCCCTATCTTATCCCCCCTGACCTTTATCTTACCTCTTGTGCCAGCCTCTGGGCAGGGGCAAGTTGAGCGTGCTGGCAGCCTGTCAGCACGCGATCCTCTGACACAGCGGCAATTGGCTGCTATGCCGGAGGCTCTGGCCCCGCCCCCTCCCCACCCTTTTTTCGAAGCCCTGGGACTTAGGCACGTCACGGGGCTTTATGCGTGTCGCTGGGCTTTTGTAAAATAGGCCCGGCATGCATAACCTACCTACGCCCGTAAATCCTATGGATTTACACACGTAGGTCTTTGAAACTCTGGCCCTTTACACGCATATCTCCCACTGTGTGCACAAGTAAAAAATGTTTAAAAAGGGGGTGAGGCTTTGGTATGGTCTGGGCGGGTGTGGGCATGTCAGGGGAAGATCAAAAGATGTGCGCATAATGTTTACGTGCATACCGCGGTCCCCTGTCAGGTAACTCTGTTACTGCTATGGATGGCATGCAAATAATTAAAAATTTAGGCTAGTCAGCAGGGTTTTAAGGGTCAGGGCTAAAAGGGGGAAAGGGAGACTATTAAACTATGGGGGTTGGGAAATCCTATCTCTGGGCAAACTGGGAATGAACTGGTGAAACTGGCAATGACGAGGACAGGCATGCCTTATAAAATCTCCCCATTTACATGGTGGTAGAGGGATTTGCATGCCCACTTAAAATTGCACATACATGTGTGCATGCTCAGCATATTTTATAACATGCACGCATATACATGCGTATGTTATAAATAGCCATGTCTCTGGATGCGAGCCAGCAAACGTGCACACATGTGCGCTTGCGTGCCTGTTTGAAAGTTACCATCCCTTGGAATTGCCATTGCTATTACTGGAATTAGTAACATGGGATGTATTTAATGTTTTGGTATTTGCAAGGCACTTGTAACCTGGATTGGCCACTGTTGGAAACAGGATGCTGGGCTTGATGGACCCTTGGTCTGACCCAGTATGACAATTTCTTATGTTCTTAAAGTTTATCCAACTAACTTTAGTGCAGCTCTGTGGCTTGACCTGAGTTAACTGGATAAGTTATCCAGCTAACTCAACTCTTCCTTGCCCTAGATTTATCCAGCTAAATACTTAGCCAGATAAGTCACTTATCCAGCTAAATGGCACCCACTGACTGCAGTTAGATACTTAGTAGCACCACGTAGTAGGATAAGTTTGACTTATCCGACTAAGGGCCTTATTTTCCAATATCGCATTGGTAACGCATTAGGGGGCGTTATCAATGCAAATGAGGCTTCTTTCGTGCAGTGGGGAAACATCGTGTGCGGCGATGTTTTCGCCATTCGCGAAAACATTAGTGCCGCATGCGATGTTTCCCAGTGCACGATGATTCTTTCAGTGTTTTATCACGGTGCACGATATTTGCCACTTTTTGGGGGGGGGGAGAGAGAGAGAGAGAGAGAGAGAGAGAGAGAGAGAGAGAGAGAGAGAGAGAGAGAGAGAGAGAGAGAGAGAGAGAGAGAGAGAGAGAGAGAGAGAGAGAGAGAGAACCTTACTATAGTGCCTATGCCCTACATAGGTATTTGAATCCCTATGGGAGGGCTACCTACTAACTCGGGGTGGGGATTAGGTATGAGCGTCGGGGGTTGGGGGCCACTTTTGCATTCCACATGAGACCTACGGACAGAACAGTGGTCTCTAGTGCAGATTTGCTGGCCGTCGGAGTGAGGACGCTCACTCCAAGCGGAGATTTGGCCAACGTTCTCTCCACCTAGCATGTTGTTGCCCAGGTAGAGTGTCCATCAAGCTAGGTAGAGAGAACGTTGCCCAAACCACTTCTTGGAGTGAGCGTCCTCACTCCGACGGCCAGCAAATCTGCACTAGAGACCACTGTTCTGTCCGTAGGTCTCATGTGGAATGCAAAAGTGGCCCCCAACCCCCGACGCTCATACCTAATCCCCACCCCGAGTTAGTAGGTAGCCCTCCCATAGGGATTCAAATACCTATGTAGGGCATAGGCACTATAGTAAGGTTCTCTCTCTCTCTCTCTCTCTCTCTCTCTCTCTCTCTCTCTCTCTCTCTCTCTCTCTCTCTCTCTCTCTCTCTCTCTCTCTCTCTCTCTCTCTCTCTCTCTCTCATATATCGTGGATGGTGATAATCCTTTTCTGGCCCGTAGCGCAGTCCATGATTTGGAGTTAAAATCCGCGATAGCAGCCACGCTAACACTGCGGTTGTTCGCCGCACACGATACACAGGTTCCCGCTTTACATATACTCCGCCCCCTGAATACCAAATGACTAATTTGCAATCGCGTTAACAGCTGTTAACGTGATTCGCGAATTTATCGCACGCGGTAAAGTGCTTTGAAAATGAGGCCCTAAGTACCATTTTGAATACTGGGCTTATTGTTTCTAACTCCCAAACATAATCAGACAAACTCCTCTAATATTCAACTCTTTGTGTCTTGAAAAAGTTGAGAGGAACCCCTCAAATATCCCTATTTATTACAGCCTTCGCTCTAAATAATGAAATATATTTTCAGCATAATTTCAATAGGCATAATCCCGATATGCAAATTGCCTTCATGATATCAACTTCTAGAATAGAGGTGGAGGAAATGAGTCTTGCATGTTCAGACTAATATCAGTTCAAAGTAAAAGCATGAAGTAAATATTAAAAAGATTGCATACATTCAGATCTCCAAATACCCTCTTTGAAACACTTTTCAACCATTTATTTATTCTAACTCTATAGGAATCAATGAGAAAAAGGAAAATTAAAAAATGAATAGACAGCTTTATTTCAAAGTTAGATTACAATTTTATATAACTAATCAATTCATAGAGGATTATACATATTTGGTTTGTGACTGTAGTAATGTAATCCCCAAGGGTGCAACAGGAAAGGGAAAGCTTTTGAACTGTCATGGGACCAAAGTGAATAATCCCTCTCCTTCACTTTTCTTCAATGATAGTCTCACATAAAAGAACACTTCTTCTCTGTATTGTGATTATAACAATACCAGTGCTTTCCCCAGAGGTACAGGAAAGAAGTAAGTGACATAAGGTTTGGTTGTAGAAAAAAATAATCCATGCTAAAATTCTGAAATACCTTGACTCAGTCTCAAATTCAGTATAATTTATTTTTAAAAGGACATAAATTGAAGAAACTTTTTTTTTTTGGTAACAAGTAAACTTTCTTTAAATATTTTCCAGGTACACCTTTAATGACTTCATATGAAATATTCAACAGGTAAGTATATTTCTTTTAACTGGTTGCCTTTCACTATTAACTACTTTCTTTTTCTTTTCAGGTTTTTCAGAGAACATTAAGTGAACTACAAATGTTGGATTTCCTGATTATTTTATCTTGCAGGTGCAAGAATTCACCAACAGAATGAAAATATCAGATAAGTTTCAGTTCAAATAATTAAAACAAACTTGTAGTACAAACTTCTTAAACCAAGCACATGATTCTTTTCTCAAAATATTTTCACTTTTTGTCTCTTGCAAGTTTCAGTTCTTACTCAGAAAATGAACAGATAGGTATAAATTATCTTCAATACTCAAGAGATGAGAACACTACATTTCTATCAGTCTTTCCTTGTGCTTCACTGTCCACCACTTTCTGTGTGTCCCTGAGTATTTCTGTGTGTATTTCTGTTTGTGCCTCTAGCCAGAATGTACTTTCTTCGTAACATGTACCAAAGATAGCTCACAGTTCTGCAAACTTTGCTAGTGATGCTGTGAGTGCATAGGCACATTTTCTTTTTGATCTCTTTGGTCCTCTGGTCTATGTCCAGCCACAATAAAGCACCTACTATCCTGAACTTTAAACTCATTTATTTAACAGCGCTTCACAAATCACACACTCCTTGTTGTCAGCTTAGCTCCACTTTTGATGTAATGAGGAATACGAAATACTCAACCTCCGAGTCAATTGTGCAATTAGTACACTTGATAATTTTCCTGTAAGCCCCTTGACATCTTTCCTTTATTTCCTTCTTTGGAACATTTGCTTCCTCTGGCTCAGAATTTTATCAGGGCCTTCCTCCTCAATAAAAAGTTTTGAAGGCTCTACTTGAGTTTAAACTCTATCTGGTTCTTCATTTTCCATTAGAAACCACACTGTTTCCCTCTCTACCTCAGAGTTTTCTGTTTCACAACTAGTTATTTTACTCTCTGATGGCAGTGTCTCATCCTTCACTCTTTCTAACCTTTCATTAGTAGGGAAGAGGCAGATACAGATGTTGTTCTGAAGACCTATTTTAGTGGTACCATCTGGGCCTTGATTCTATACACACTCCTCTCAGGCTCCAACTCTTTTGTATTGCATTCCTTCCCAGGCATCCTGAATTTTGTGTCCCCTTCAGCTGGAATCCATCTTCCAATCCCATTAATGTTCTTATCACTTTTCTGTCATAGTGCCTTTTCCTCATAAGAACATAAGCTTTATCATACTGAGTCAGATCAAAAGTCCATCAAGAACAGTAACAGTATCTTGTCTCCAACAGTGGCCAATCCAAGTACCTGGCAAGTACCCAAACATTAAATAGATCCCATGCTACTAATGCTGGTAACAAGCTGTGGCTATTTCCTATTGATTATTTTAATAGAAGTTTACAAACTTCTCCTCCAGGAACTTAGCCAAACCATTTTTTTTAAATCCAGCTACACTAACTTGGCCGGATTTTCAAAGGTTACACGTGTAAATCCAGAGGATTTACGTGCTGGGTCTATTTTCAAAAGGTCCAGCAATGCGCGTAAAGCCACGGGACACGTGTAAATCCCGGGGCTTGCAAAAAGGGGTGGGGAGGGGGCAGGGAGGGGCGGGGCGGGGTGGGGTCAGAGGCTCCCGGCACAGTGGCCATTTGCTGCTGTGCCGGGGGATCGCGTGCCGGCAGTCAGCCAACATGCGCAACTTGCCCCTGCCCATGACAGACGCAACAGAGTAAGCCAATATTTTTGGGGGGCTTTAGTTTAGGGCTGGGGGGCAGGGGAGTGAGGGGAAGGGATGGGAAGGTGGTGTGGGGGGTAAGGAACAGGGGAAGGCAGCGTGGTTTAGAGCGTGCAAGGTGCACAGTTGTGCACCCCCTTGCATACGCCGTCCCCGATTTTATGACATGCACGCACCTGCTCGCGCATGTTATAAAATCGCGTGTCCATGTGTGCGCACTGGGTAGCGTGCGCATGTCTTAAAATCTACCCCACTACCTTAACCATAACCCTGGCAACAAATTCCAGATCTTAATTGTGCATTGCGTGAAAAAGAATTTTCTCTGATTTGTTTTAAATGTGCTACTTGCTAATTTCATGGAGTGCCCCTTAGTCCTTGTATTAGCCAAAAGAGTAAATAACTGATTCACATTTACCTGTTCAAGTTCTTTCATGATTTTGTAGACCTCTGTCATATCCCCCCTCAGCCGTCTCTTCTCTAAGCTGAACAGCCCTACTAACCTCTTTAGCCTTTCCTCATAGGGGAGCTGTTCCATGCACTTTATCATTTTGGTCATTCTTATCTACATTTTCTCCAGTGCAATTATTTCGCCCTTCTCTGTATTTTCTCCTGTGCAACTATTCCTCCAAGTCCATCTTAATAATGATTTATATCCTTTTCTTCCAGGAACTTGTCCAAATCTATTCTTAAACCCAGCTACACTAACAGCTTTCACCATGTCCTCCAGCAATAAATTCCAGAGTTTAATTATGCATTGAGTAACAAAATATGTTCTCCTATTTGTCTTAAATGTATCACTAGTAGCTTCATTGCATGTCCCCTAGTCTTTGTACTTTTTGAAAGAGTAAACAACCGATTCATGTTTATCTATCCCACTCGCTTGAAACTGTCTATGGGATTCAGGAATAGAAGCAATTTTGTTCTCTTCTTTTTTGGGGGGCCTGAGACCCACCCAGTTCAGTCTCCCAGAGGTAGAGAGAGAGAGTGGGAATAAAAGTTAAGGGAAGTCAGATGCAATTAAATGTTTCAATGTTTTTTTTAAATTTATTATATTAAACAAACATGCTGACAACAGGTCTATGTAATGTTAATTTCTTATTCAAAATATTATTTAAAAAAATTAAACAAGTCTAATGCCCTATTTCCTTTACTAAGAACCAGTCTAGTGCTTCAGAAGTAAAATCCTATCTGAGAAGTATTCTTTCTCTAACTTTTGAACTCTGTAAAAAAAACCCACTTAATAAGTTCAGCTGAATTAAATTGTTTTTAAAGAATTTGATGTTTTGTGCTTTGTTTTTTCTCTTGCAGGTATTTGGGACTTTCATTGAAAACTCCTGCAGGTAAATATATAAGTTTGTATAAGCCTTTACATTCTTTCTCCTTATGTTCTGTGTTTGTCTTTGCTTTCTCTGAAGACGATGTAATAAGTAATGCTAAAGTTAGTGTGGGTTTTTACTCCTGTTTTAGTGTGCATTTCTCTGGAGTAAATTAACTCTGGGAAGTAACACGTTTTTAACTTCTAAAAAAAAGGTGTGTTAAAACAGGAGTAAAAACCAGCACTAAGATTAACACAAGAACATGCAAATCCCATATGTAAAAGAAGACATTAGCTATTCCTTAACAGTGCAGTGAGGTGCGTTAAAGGGCAGACAGCTTAAAGCACATTTTCTTAATGCTGGAAATTTAATTCCTGGGTCAGAGCTGCAGTAAAACTTAGCTCACATTTCTAATGGTCATGATATACTATTGCTGTGCCCAGTATGGTAGTTTTAGCTTCTTCTACCACACTGGGCACAGCGATAGAATAATTTTGGCCACCAGAAATTTGAGTTTACTCCACCTTGGAGCCAGGAGTTTAATTTTCAGTGTAAACTCAGGGTGGTCACCTACAGCTGAATGGTGCAACCTGTGCTGTGCATCCTGAATTTGGTGCACTGCTCAATTGTAGGTGCCTACCCCAGGGAGTTTACACTTTGTTCAACTAGCTGAAAGTGCCTAGTCCAGAGAGAAAATTCTTCCATCCAAAGGCATTCTGGCAATGAATGGCAAGTAAAATCAAAGCATGAGCTTTCTGGGGTGGGCACCTCCAGGTAGCTTAACAAAAAGTATAAACTCTCTGGTGCTGTCAGAGGAGCCCTGGAAGTGCTGGGAGTGGGGCAGAGGGTCCCTTGTTCCTGGCACAGATGCCAAAGGTATTAACCAGGATGGGGAGAGTTGGGGGATAGGTACTATGATCCTTTGTGTGGGTAGGTGGGGAGGCAGCCAAGTGCCATGTGTACAGATCGGGGCCAGGCACTTCAGTTTTAAATAGGTTTGGGGAAAGAGGGAAGGGTGGGAGTAAGAGACTATGGCCTGGCAAGGATTTAGCATTACACTTTGGTAGGGGGGGGGGTGGATTGGCCGCCCTCTAATCTGAACCTCTTATTTTATATGGTGGCCGCGCTACTTAGCGGAATATCTTTTAAAGCTATCTAGTTATGGGCTACATAAAGACAGATATTAACCGGCTATATTCAAACATACCAATTATGATTTTGTTATCCAGCTGTGTATAGCCGGATTACTTTAGGTTGGTTATATTTTGAACAGGACCATTTTATTTCCTTTATTGCTCTGGTTTGTTTAATGATTGTGCTATTTCATGATGCATAATAGTTTAATTTGAAACTTTAAAAATAACTGATGTGTTTTGTCTGATCACTCATGTCTTCTTAAAATCCTATACATCTTAGAAATTCTGCCGGGATATGTAAACTTATGAGCACAACTGTAGCTAGCTAAGGACCTCATTTACTTACCCTTTCTCTGATAGATATTGAATGGGAGAAAAGCCTTAGTGAATCATGTCCTAAGTCCTTAATTATCTGATTTGATCACTTTGAAAACTGACCTCATAATAATATAGTAGCCATCTCAGCTGATCAGGAGAACTCCCACATATCGTACGTTGATGAAGTTTCACAGTCATCCCATTTTTAATACAATTATTGTTAAATAATTGTTCTATGCAACTCAAGAAAAACTTGATTCTATACTACTAAACTAGAAAGATTTGTCCCAAACCATCTGGGTTGGCAGGTGTTTCTCCTCAGATCAGAGTTGCTATGAGACTGGAATTTGATAAAGCTAATTATTTATGTAACAGCAAATTTTGTTCATTCTAAATGAAATGTTGCTGTCTTGTAAATTGACTGTAAATTGCAAAACTGTAAGACTTGCTATTAATGATATAGTAATGTCTTCTGTTGCTGCAAAGGCACTTTTCACTTGTCTGTCATAAGGAACATGGGAATCTATAACAATACAATATGCAAAGAAATATTTACATCCTGCGAAATATTTAAAAAATATACTTGGTAAGTTGTAATATGTACTTTACATAATTAAATATGTAAGTTTTAAGATATTTAATATTCTTCATGCATAATTATAATTCCTCTATACCTCTGGGAAATATCAGTTATCAGTTTCAGAACAGCATTAAACATTGCCTCACATAGAGTGGATCAGACTAGTTCGTAATAGAGATGTGATTCAGCCAAACCTTTTGGTTCTGTCTTTGTTATCAGCCCTGTGGTTCAGGCCTGTTTTTTTCAGCTGTCCCGAACCCACCCCAACCCTTCAAATTTTATTAATGACAACCCCCCCACCCTCTCGACTCTCCTAAAACATGCCGAAAGTCCCTGGTGGTCCAGCGGGGGTCCCATGAGCAATCTCCCACTCTTGGGCCGTCAGCTGCAGGTAATCAAAATGGTGCCAATGGCCCTTTGCCCTTACCATGTGCAGGGGCTATCAGTGCCATTAGCCAGCCTCTGTCACATGGTAGGAGCAATGGATGGCCGGCACCATCTTAAAAAATGGCGCAGGCCATCCATTGCTCCTACCATGTGACAGGGGCCGACCAATGGCACCGGGAGCCCCTGTCACATGGTAAGGGCAAAGAGCCACTGGTGCCATTTTGATTAGTGGCAGTCAATGGCCCGAGAGGGGAGATAGCTCCCGAGATCCTGCTGGACCACCAGGGACTTTCAGCAAGTCTTGGGGGGGGGGGGGGGGGTTGGGAGGGGGGAGTTGCAATTAATTAAATTTGAAGGGTTGGGGTGGGTTTGTTGTTTTTTTTTTATGTACCCTTTCTCCCCCCCAAAAAAATATGATAAAAAAACCACATGAAATTTCGTGGGTTTTCCTATAATTTCTTCGGCCCCCCGAAATGCAACAAAATAGGAAATATCGTCTTTATTTCCTATTTCATTGCAAACGAATGCACATCCCTAGTTTATAATGGCCCTGATGTCGCTTAGCATAAACCAGGTAACATTTTATGTGATACAATTTTGATAGCACTTTTCTTATTGTTCGCACAGGATTCAAGAATATTTTAGGGATACTTATTTTATTTTATTTTTTTCCTGCTAGTTTTCTTCTGCTCCTTTGGGTTTCCAACTCAGTTGGAAATGGCTTCTATTGGAATATAATATCAGGAGACTTTATTTGCCTGGGTTCCTCACCCTCTACTTCTATCTTCTAAGAGAGCCCAGCCTAGCCATTAAAGCAACAATCTTAGACCTAGATTCATAAAACCATTATAAATATAGCAAAAATAGCACCGTCAATAAAAAAAGACATGGTTAGGCAAATTTCCAGCCTGTAGTATCGCATAGGTAAATAGCGCACGTGGGATCGAGTCAGCACACATGCGTTGTGTCAGCATATCATGCGTTGTGTCAGTGCATGCCATGTCATTTTGTGCAGATAGGAGGAGGCAGAAGGGGGAAGGGGATAGCTAGGTGAGGATGGAGGGAAGAGGATGGCAAGTCAGTAATATTTATTTATTTATTTATTTATTTATTTATTTAACACTTTTCTATACCGACCTACATGAAAAATTTCATATCAGATCGGTTTACATGTAACAAAGGGTATAACTTAAACAAGAACAATTTACTAAAAGCGGAAGTTACATATAACAAGGGTAGATAACTTGGAGGCTAGGCTAGTCAGAGGTAAAGGACAGTGTAACTGAAGAGAACTAGAAAAAGCAATGAAACAAAAGAAACGGCGGCTTAATTATAATGTCTAAACATGAATAGAGAGGGCAGAGGGGAAGGGAGTTGGCAGGGCAGGGGAGAAAGGAAGGGAGGGGAGTGGGAGGGAGAGTGAGAAAAGGGAGGACACTTCTCTGGAAGAGGAAGTGGCACCCCCTTCTGGCAGCCAGGCAGCAGGTCGCCCCTGTCTCAGGGCTCTCATGTTCAGCATCCAGGAGAACAAGATGGTCATTGCAGGGGTTCTGCAGCATTATGCCATGCTCTTCAGCAACCATGCAGCCAAGACCTCGAAGGCAGTCAAGGGCCAGATCTGGCGCAACATAGCCCAGGGCATCACAACGCAGGGAGCAGGTGCCAGGACATTAAGTCACAGCTGAAAGTAAAGATGGCAGCCAGAAATAAATACATATGGTGGACCAGAAGAGGAGCTCCTTGTCCCATCGTCCTGACCCCCATGCAAAGGCTGAGACCGGATGTCTTCGAGGGCATGGCTGAGTGGCTGGACATCACGCAAGCCACAGCCGGTAAGGTCACCTCATCAGTAAAGGAGCAGGCAGCAACGACTGTACACATCATTTGGCATAAGATGGTCACAATGCTAAGAAGCAAAGTTCACCTCTGATGCCAAATAAAAGAAGGATACTTGCTGCCATTGATACTTATGTCTTATGTTTTGTTTCTATAGCTGTCACCCATGAAGTTGCCGGTCCCAGCCAGGAAGCCTCAGGGGCCATCCAGCAAGCTCCAGGGGCCAGAAGCACCACCACCTTTGCACAGGCCTTTCTTCATGGATGCACAGACCCAGGTCAGTGAGGAGGAGTAGGATGAGCAGCAGCAGGCACAGGCTCAGGAGCCATTGGTGATGCTGCAATCCCTGGGCTCACCCAGCCCACTCAATGTGTCCCTCAACCCTTCTGGCTTCATGGAGGAAGAGAGCCTTGAGTGGGAGTCTACAGATTCTGCACAACCTCAAGCCAACACACCACAGCAACAGCCCAAAGCATCACACCCTCAGTAGGAGCAGCCCCTAAGCCCCATCATGCCACTTTTGGAGGCCCAAATTCCAGCACCCCACAACTCCATCACAACAATGTCACCAGCAAAGAGCAGAGGGCCTAGAGGGCTGCTGCTGCTTGGGACCAAGCAGACCTCCACAGACTGGCTGGCACCCCTGTACTGGCATGACTTGGGAGTATGTATAATACGTGTAAGGTAAGGACAACCTTACAGGTAGCATCCAGATCCCGAAGACAGCCCACTACAGGGATGGCAGTCAGTCTGCCTGGTCCCAAGCAGCAGCAGCCCTCTAGACCTTTGCCTCTTCGCCTGTGAACATTCTGGGTAAGGCACTACTCCCTCACTCCTCCTCCCCAGTTGTCACACAGCAGCTGACACTCTGTTCCAACAGTCAGCAAGTATACAGCGGTGTGGAAGGGAAAGGTAGGTTAGCGTACAAGTGAAGCGCCTAACATGCTAAGCAGACCCTGTTGCCTAGATTCTATAGCACATAGGGGTGCACCATCTCTATGTATGCACAGGAAAGCTGTTAACCTACATATGGCAAAAAGAAAGTAGCCCTACCCTGCCAGCATATACAGAGGACAGAATGAGTTTCAAATGATGTGGCCTGGGGTGGCAGCCTCTATGTCAACTGTGCATGAAATGATCAACTTAGAGGAGGCTAAGTGACCGCAAATAGGATTTCCCATGCTTCTTTCCCATGCACAAAACCCTTATTACATCCCCATATAGGGTTTTATGTAGGAAACCACGTGTACATGCACATACAAACCAACGGCAGCTTCAGTGCACCTTACTATTTTGGCCACAAAGAGTGTAAGTAAACATATGTGGCTAACAGGCCACCATGTGCTGCGGCTGCCAGATTTAAAATACAGATTTACAAGTGTAACTCTTGGCCCTACCCTGGAATGCCTTTGACAAGCCCAAACTCCACCCCTTTTATTTAGCACACACACACACGAGCATTTACGTATATAATTTGCGGCTTTTAAAATACTTGCTGCCCACGTGTGGTCCATATACTCATATATAGGCCTTTTAGCGCAAGCAACACTTTTAATATTCACTCCTAAGTGAATACAAAAAATAGCTGTTCAAGAACATGATGAATATTTTGTTTCCATGTAGTTTTAGGTGAATTTTCAAGCACAGGCTAATTAGGGATGTGCTGTGCTGTTATTTGAAATAAAATAGGAAATATCAATAATTTTCAAAAAACAAATGGAAAAAATGCCATTCCTTTTTTGTTCTGTTGGTGCTGCCATTTAAAAAAAAACAAAAACAAAAAAACCCCAAAACCCTGCAATTGAAACAGTCTGCTCAGCTTTAAACTCCTTTCTCCCAAGATTCCCCCTCAAATCCCCCTCAAATCCCCCTAAGTCCTCTCTTGTCCTATTGGTGGATTTAAAGGCAACAGGAGCAATCCCCATCTCTCCTGCACCATAGCAGCTGTTTCTCAAAATGTCACTGGCTAATCCGAGGCAGATGGGGTAAGGAGGATCGGAATGGTCCGGAGAAGGAAGAGGCTGAGGGAACAATTAATTTTCATTTGTTGGGCAGTGCTGGATAATGTTTCATTTTGGTTTTCCTTTAATTTTTTTTTACATTTTGGCTACATGAAATGAAATATACAACACAATATTTTCCAGTGCACATCTTAAAACTAATTGTATAGATTGTGCTTGGATTGTGTATGTATTTCATATGCCAAGCATTTTTTTTTTAAAGTTACCCCCAAAAATCTAATTTGAGTTCATCCTACTGGACTAAACACAGCTTTTACTAGATTTCTAGAGCTCTGCTCCCTTCATATGCACATATGTTATAAAATGGCTGCATCTCTGGGCTCGAGTCGGCATACACACATACATGTGCACCCGTGAGCCAGTATGAAAGTTATCTTCTAAGATGGTAAGTTTAAAACAAGTGTGCACCCATATACATGCATATGTGGGTACGAACACACATGTGCATACATTTCATTGTCTGCACAATTGCGCACACATTATATAAAATACACCTATTCATGCATATGTGTGCTCCTAATTTTACGATTTGCATGAGGAAATGTTATTTGCATATTTTCCTTAGCACTTATCGTCAGCACATTTTATAACATGTGTGCATGAAGGAAATGACCAGGTTAACCAATTAGTCCACCAGTTTGCCCAGCCTACTGTAGTTTTAGGTCATCAAACCCTCTGCTTATCCAGCCTGCACTTCCCCCAGTTTACCCTGACCATTCACCCAGTCAATATTTGGCTATAAAGAGTTTTATTCTGACTTACACCACATAAATAGTAGAGGTAAATATGTGCAGCTGCGTTCTCAGGTTATAAAATGCATCTACATGTGGCACATGCCTGGAATGCCCTTGACCAGCCCCAACCCACCCCTTTTTTACACGAGCAAATTTATTCGTGCATCAGTACTTGCCAGTGAATGCACAAGGTTTATAAAATAGCATTTGTGTGAATATGTGCTAATCTGTGCATGCATCTGCTATTTTGTGTGTTTGCATCTCTTTTACAGTTCACTTTTAAGGTTAAATAGGTATCACCCTGATCCAAAAAATAAAACAAAAGTACCATTTTTTGTAAAATAAACTAGTTAAAGCGGTAATGGATCTAGAGGGCAAAAACAATAAAAAACATTAAATTGCTTTGAGTAAAGAACTACATTAATATATTTATATGTGAATTGCCTAGAGAATTACTATAGCAGAGAAATGTTTGCACTTGCAAAAACAGCTTTTTATACTGTATGCATGTGAAGCTAAGATTGAGAGTATTGAATGTGGAAAAAAAGCTTTTTGCCAATTGATTTGGTAGGGTAATTTAGTTTTCTTGTTCCTGCATGTTAAATATGACTTCGGCTCATGGATTTTAAAGTATAATCCATATGTAGCATACATTCTGAAACCTGGTAGCATTAAAAGTTTTCAGAGATGCAGTTTAGTGAAGTTTTAGTATTAATTCATTTTCATAGCCAAAAGGTATTTTTATTGAGAGAGGTTTTCTTAGATTTATTCACCTCATTCAGATGAGTAGAATACATTATATTTTTTCCCATTTGGTTTCTCACTTTTGCTTTTTACTCATAATTAACAAGAAATTGTTACAGAGTTTAGGATTCAGATACTAAGGTAGCCACTAGTCCAACTTATTTAGAGAAGGGCCCTTATGAAATAGGTGAGAACTGTATAGACTCCCTGACACTTCCTGGTGCCACGTGAGTGGAGTTGATATCTGTTTGTTGGGTCACAGCCTCCACAAATGATGCATCTGAGTTGAAAATGGCAGGAGCTCTGTGAAAATTGCTTGGTATAAGAATGGTAGCAAGCAGGAGTGATTCCTCTAAGCTGTGCGCATGCATGCCTGTGACAGCTTTTCCTGCTGAGATGCACAGCTTTTTTCCCTTAGTGCAGGAAAGCTTGTGGGGTCACAGTGGAAACCATCCCTCCATGGACCGAAGATGATCAGAAGGCTTGCAGGGCCACGGTGGAGCTCATTCTGCCATGGCCTAAAGATGACAGGAAAGCTGGCGGAGCTGCAGTGCAGCCCATCCCACTACAGCCCGAAGATGAGAAGGCTGGCAGGGCTATGATGGAGCTCATCACACCATGGCTCGAATATGAAGGGAAGGCTACTGGGGCCGTGGTGAAGCCCATTCCTCCATGACACAAAGGGAGGTGGAGACTCTGAGAGTGTGTATGTGTGTGTGTATGAGAGAGCCTATGTGTATGTGTGTGCATACCTGTGAGAGCCTATATATTACATTTAAGTTTTTGTAGGCACACAAACATTCATAATGTGTGTTTGTGGGCGGGAGAGCCTGTGTATGTGAGAAAAAAGGAGTGTGTGTGAGAGCATAGGAATGTATATGAGAGACAAGGAGTGAGAGAATGAACATGTGTAAGTGTATGTGTGTGTGAGCTACTGTGTGTGTATTTATGAAGGCAGAGCCGTAGTGCATCTATGGCTAATATGGTCACGACCATAGGCACCGCTACCATAAGGTGCCATGGCACTGGCATGTGGCGCCTCAGTAAGTATAAAAGCAGTATGGCCTCACTGGCCACGCTGATGATTCTGGCAGGGCCGCACTGCTTTTTTCACTCATAGGTGTCTTAACAGGGGAGGGCCACCAACAACGGAGAAGCCTCATTGGTGGCAGTGGGACGACTCATGATTTTCTTAACATTGCTGACCCCCGCAGTGCTACCCCAATCCCCTTACTCACCCTCCCTGCTCCTGAACAATCGAAGGATTGTGGCCTTGCAGTGCGGGCTTCCTCTTCCTCCTTGGCTGTCGGCACTTGATGACATCATTCAGGCTCCGGCAGCCAGGAGGGAGGAAGCAACCCATGCAGCAAGGCCACAATTCTTCAATTGTTCAGGAGCAGGGAAGATGAGTGAGGGGATTGCTGCAGCACCACGGGTGTGAGCAGCAATCACTGAAATCATGCACTGGCCACCTGAAGTGAGTGAGGGGATTGTGGATGAGAAGTTGTGGGAGGGGAACAAGACTGCTGGGGACTAGGAGGGGAGAGGAGACTACGGAACAAGATTTCAGAGGAGTTAGGGGGCTAGGAGAGGAAAGGGGGCTGGGGAGCAAGACTGCTGGGAAGTGGAGGTCTGGCAGGGGAGGGGGACTGTTGAGCCAGACTGCAGGGGAGTGGGGGTCTGGGTGGAGAGAGGGGGCTGTGGCATAAGACTTTTGGTGCTGAGATTTCTGGAATGGGGAGAGAGCTTTGGAGAGCAAGACTGATGTGGAGTGTGGGATCTGGAAGGGGAGAGAGGCTGGGGCATAAGAGTCCTGGGGAGTGGGGTTGGGACCAAATGTGCCGGGGGAAAGGGGACAAGACAGCTGAGGAGTAGGAAACTGGGGAGCAAGACTGCTGGGGAATGAAAGTCTGAGAGGGGAGAGGGGCTTGGGAGCAAGAGAATAGGGAATGAGGGTCTGACAGGGGAGAGGGCTTGGGAGCAAGAGTTCTGGGGAGTGGGGTCTGAAAGGAGAGGGAGCTTGGGAGGAAGAGTGCTAGGATGTGGGGGTCTAGGAGGGGAGCAGGGGCTAGAGAACAAGTCTGCTGGGGGCTGATAAGCAAGACTGTTGAGGATGGGTGTAAGAGAGCAGGAGAGCCTGTGTCTGTGTGTGCATGTGTATGAGAGCCTGTGCTTGTGTGTATGCATATGAGAGCCAGAGAACTGTATGTGTATGTGTGTGTGTGTGTGTGTGTGTATGAGAACAGGAGAGTCTGTGTGTGTGTATGCATGTGTATGAGAGCCAGAGAGCCTGGGCTTGTGTGTATACATATGACAGCCAGAGAACCTGTATGTGTGTGTATGTGTGTGTATGAGAACAGGAGAGGCTGTGTGTGTGTATGCATGTGTATGAGAGCCAGAGAGCCTGTGCTTGTGTGTATACATATGTGTGTGTGTGTGTGTGTGTGTGTGTGTGTGTATGTGTCTGTATGAGAGCCAGAAGCCTGTGAGTGAGGAAGGAGAAGTTATGTGTGTGAAACAGAGTCTGTGTGTGCATGTGAGAGAGAGAGAGAGGGGGCATAAATGAGAGACTTTGTGTGAGAAAGAGACTGTGGAATTTCCAGTTACTAAGGCCCTGCTGACCACGCTGTTGATTTCAGCGGGACCATGCTGCTTCAGAGGTGGTGCGTGCCCTGCCCTGCCCTGCTGGAAGGAGCCCAAAGTCAGAGCTAGGTTGGCCTCCGTGGCCAGAAGTTGTTCCCTTGGCCATGGGAGCTGAAGAAGGAGACTGCCGCTGCATGCTGCTCTAGTGGAGAGTGAGAGAGAGAGAGTATATGTGTGAGAGAGTGAGAGAGCGAGAGAGCATGTGTGTATATTAGTGGGAGAGAGAGTAAGTATGTGGGAGAAAGAGAGCATGTGTAAATGTGTGGGAGAGTGAGAGAGAGCATGTGTGTGGGAGAAAGAGAGCATGTGTGCATGTGTGTGAGGTAGAAATGTATGTGGGAGACAGAGCATGAGATCATGTATGTGAGAGACTGAAAAAGAGCATGTGTGTGGGAGATTGACCCCACTTCTTCTCTGCCTGCTAATCAGTGACAATTTTAGGGCATCTGCAAAACAAAAGTTCCCAGGTATGGATAACAGGGACATTTTTAAATACTTATTAGTTTTAATTATTGGGTATTGTTTGGCAGGGGTCTGTTTTGGCCATCGTGGGGGGGGGGGAGGGTATAGAGGTGTCTGGGATGGGGAGGAGTGAGCCTTTTTTTTTTGTGATGGGGGCAGGAATGAAGTCAAGGGGGTAGAGATGGCAATTTTCTTTTATTTAACCAGGAAAGGTTGTGCGGAGGGGAGGGGGAAGGGATCATTCTTATTTTGGGGCTGCTGGACGTTAATGTATAAAGGAAGGAAGGTGCACAATTGGGTTGTGGGCCCTTTGAATTTTTTTTCTTTTTTGGGAGACACTGTCAGTGCTACTTAACTGGATCTCTTTGACCGGTTAAATGGAAAGTTATCCAGCTACACAAGGCCCGATAACTTTAGACCTGATATTTGCTCCTTTATTATCCGGCTAAATTATAGCTGGATAAGTAGTTATCCGGCTATAATTTAGCTGGATACGTGGTTAAATATGCCATTGCAGGAAATCTCTTATTTCCTTTTAAAAAAGAAGCTGATCAGCATAAGAGCTGCCAGTCAGATACATAATTTCTGTCTCCAAGAGCAACTTTTAAAGTAGCAGAGAGACCTTACCAAGAAAATCTGACATGAAACCAAAACTTCCTCTTTCATGTGGTTTTATTACAAAAATACAGCTCTAACAGCAAAATCTAAAAATTCAGTTCCTCTGCCCACATCCCACATAGGCAACTCATTATATATTTTCATTTTTCATTACACACATACATAGCTAATCAATACATTATTCTTTGATTACCCATTTCCTTGCATCATATTCTCATGACATCATCACCTCATGGAGCCAATCATGGATGGGTTTTATTCCTTCAACCAAAGATATATTGATTAGTAATTAGTATGATGTAAGCTATAATACACCCCTTTCCTCCATCTTGAATCTTTTCAATCATTTTAGATCCAACAACAAGAAAACTAACTATAGAGCAAATGTGCTCACAACCACTACAAATAACATGGGTTACTAACAATTGGTTATTAGCAATGCCCCCATATTTGAAATAAAATATTTGGAACTTAATAAAAACAGGCAGAACCAAAAGCAAGTAGAGTAAATTTTTTTTAAAGTTTCTTTTGTAAGATTTTCTAAAATCAGAAAAAGAATTCCACAATAATTTAGCTTTAAATGCAGAAAAGTTCTCAGGCATTGCGATATACAATATGACAGTCTACCTTTGACAGCATTTTAATTAGTTTCCATATGTGATCCATTTGTACCATGTGGCTCTGAGATTTTCTTTGCAACTGAAAAAGGCAATTAAGCTGTTTCATATTTACGTACATCACTTATAACATTCTCAAAAACAGATGGCTTTGATATTTTTTGCCATTTTTTCCTTGTCATTCCAGCATGTTGAGAAAGACTAGTTTTCCCTTAGTAAATATACCAACAGAAGAAGGAAAGGCAGACAGGAGGTCAACTGAAGTATTTTCTGCTGTTAAACTAAATGAAAAGTAATGATTGAAATTAATTTTAAAATTATGTCTTTGCTTTAGGGTTAATACCAGTGAAATACCTCTTCCCAAGATGGTGGGGAGGGAGCAGGAAAATCATGCTGCCATTGAAATGAATTGTAACAGGAAAAGGCAATGTAACCTGAGCCACTAGCCTGAGAAAGTCAGAAGAAGATTGAAAAGGTTATTAGACCCTACTGTGAAGGTAATTAAACCCCTATTGAAAAGTTGAGTCAGAGTTTAAGATTAGGGGATTTGCATGTGACAAGCTCTTGACTATTGCTGTTAATTTACAGTGAAATATCACTTCACAAACAAATAATGGCAAATGCCTAAATTGTAGAACTTTAAATAAAAGAGACTTTTATTGGAAATGTACTGAACACAGTCTTATCAAACAAAGAGACCCTCATCTTAAACAATAAAGTGGGATGGAGGGGTCAGAACCCATGGGTACCAGGTTTTCAGAGCAGAGAAAAAAAAAGTTTAGGAAGGATGAAAGAGCTTGAACCTGTTCTTTTTCCATAATCCTGCTTGGGTCCCAGCCTAGAAGCTGAGAGAAGTTGATTCCTCCAGGCTGGATAAAAGACAATAACTGGTCATCAGGTTAGCTGAAGTGGAATTACTGAGAGATAGAATCACTGAACAAAGAGAAAGCCATGAGCTTAGTGGAGTTATACATCCAAGCAAAAGAATCACCTCTCACTGAGGAAGAAAGCATCAAGGTATTAGCTGTGGAGAGATAAAGTTGGGTTCTTCGGAAGATCATGGACCCCAGCAGCTGATTGAGAGGTGACATTGGGTCACCCAGGATAGAATGAATTCCAGCAGCTGACTGGGAGACAGTCAGATCCCCAAGAAGGACATGGAGCCAGTGGCAGATCAGTAGGTGGAGTTAGGTCCCCCAGAATGGCATGCACCCCATTGGTGGACTGATCAGTAGAGAGGAAGGAAGTGAAGCAGAGGAGATGGCAGCAGACAAAGTCCGGATACAATGTATCCCCCAAACTTAAAACTGACAATACTCACCAGCCAGGTTGTATTTCTTCACATGGGTGAGACTTGGGGTATAGTGGGAAGGAAAAAAGGGGAGGTTAACTTATTGGATTAATGGGAATGACAGCAGTTCTCTCTCTCTTATATAAGATAGTATTTTTGCGGTGGCTAACATCCCCAAGATTCTAAATGTGCTGGTTCATATTGTGTAGAAATTGATTATAATTGTATAGTAAAACTAATACCCACAATTTGATAAATAAATTTTGATATCTTGTAGAAAAGTATATGGTCTAATAAAACATACATATCTGTAAATACTGCCAGTCCTGTTTACATTTCCTTTTCATACTGTCCTGGGGTGAAGGGAGGGAAATCCCACTCTCTAACACCTTCTTCCCCAGGTGGAGGCCCCAGGCACCAAATACATAAGGACCAACAGAGCTTGCCTAAGGGGGGTTCCTGCCAGAATGGTCTCAGACCCAGGAATGCCCCTGAAAAGTAATCCACCACCAGTTTTCGATAGTACTAGAAGCATTACTGTTGGCACCTAAGAAAGATTTAGGGAACATGGTCCATATTATAAAGGTTATGAAAACTTTTGAGCATATGAAATATGTAAGCTCCAAACATCTTAAGTCAGCTTTTTATGTTCTTACATTCCAAATGTGGACGGACAAGCACAGCGTTAGAGGTCAGGCCCTTTTAGGGATGTACGGCCTGGACAGTGGATGGACAGGCACACTGTTTGAGGACAGGTCCTTGTAGGGATGAACAGCCTGGACAGTGGACGGACAGGCACAGTGTTTCAGGTCAGGCCCTTGTAGGGATGTACGGCCTAGACAGTGGATGGACAGGCACAGCGTTTCAGGTCAGGCCCTTGTAGGGTCGTATGCCTGGACAGTGGATGGACAGGAACAGCGATTCAGGTCAGGTACATGTGCTGCAGTGCTTATACTATCTGAAGCATAGGAGGCAGTTGGAGCTGCTGCAAGGCTTTCAATTGCTTTTATTCATCTTGTCAGTCACAGGGAAAATTTGGAAACCCAAGCAAAGGTAGGTTTACTTTCAAAAACTGTAGCATTTCCATCAACTCTGGTGACGGCCTTGAGTGGTGAGGGACAGTGGATGGCCTGGGCACACTGGTTGGTGGACATGACAGATATCGCTGAGCCACTTTGAGTAGGTGTGGCCAGACAGTGGACATGTGTGCCCAATATGCCAGTGGATCTGTCTGCATGTCCTCTGTGGGCTCTGAGAGATACCGTGTCACTGACACGGTATCTCTCAGAGGGATGACACCTCAGAGTCACTCATGCCAGCTGCTTTCTCTCTAGCCTGTAGCAGAACAGATGATTCTGCATGGGCAACATGCCTTTGGTATACTGAAATGGAGGAGGAGGAGGTACTAGCTGTTGCTGACAGAGTGCTGCTCCTGCTTGGGCTAGCACAACTCTCTGAAGTGCCCGCTGTTTCCTCATCTGCTTCACTCCTAATCTGTCTCTGCCTATGGCGCTCCTGTTCACGGACTTTTAGTAACAGCAGGTCCTTCACAAATGAGAGACAATTGGACTGTAGGGCGAGTTTCCCTTTCACACGGGGATCACAGACTGTGGCAAACATGTATGTGTGGTCGTCTTTAAAGGCCTTAATCTCTCTTGCACCTGCTGCTGAAAAACGTCAAGACAATGCAGCACCTCAGCTGTCATTCCCTCTTCCTGTTTAAAGCCCTCCAAATTTTCCTCCAGGAAATTAACTATAGAGATGATGTCAGCCAAGGTGGCACTTCTAGAACTCAGCTCCTCCATGACATCCTTGAAGGGCTGCAGGATTTTTACCAGCTGACTCATGACTAATTGCTAATGGGATAATAAAAGGAGATACTAAGGGTTCAGAGGGATAATAAGGCGTAAAACATGACAAGAACTGCCGAGGTTTAGGCCAGGTTAAAGATAGAGGTGTAGTTAGAAGGGCTTAAATGGTAAAATTTAGGTTTTTAAGACTTTTATTTTGTTTTTATGTTTTAAGTTTTTTAATCTAATGGATTTTATTTATTTTTTAGCTTATTATTATATTTGAATCAACTATGTAATTTTTAGTGAGTTACCTGTTTTACGAGTTTTGGTTTTTATGAATTCTGCTACTGCAAATTCTAATCATTGTTAACCGCCTTGATATTAATTTGAAAGTCGGTATATAAAGTTAAATAAATAAATAAATAAATAAATAAATGACTAACCAATCATGATGCCCTAGGGGATTCTGCACACCTATGTCCATTGAACCAGAAAGTTCATGAAGGGATGTCTGCACCTCCACTAACCTCTGCAGCATCATATAGGTGGAATTCCACCGGGTGGCACTGTCTTGAATGAGACGCTTGTGAGGCATCTCCAAATCAGTCTGCTTTTGTCGGAGAACCTGCCCCGCCTTCACGCTTCTGTGGAAGTGCCCTGCTATGTCCCTGCACTTGTGTATTAAGTCCTGCAGGTATTCATTCTCTTGGTGCTTGGACTCCAACCCCAGAGTTGATTTCATGACCAGGTGCAGAATGTGTGCAAAACATCGGATGTTCTTAAAGCGCCCCTCGGTTATTGCCTTAACCATGTTTGCACCATTGTCTGTGACAAAGAACCCTGGTTGAGGAATCCTGTCTCACTGGTGTAGTTTCCAGCCCTCCAGCATCTGTCTGATGCATGCTAGAATATTGGCTGTGGTATGGGCCTGGTCCATCAGGTGGGTGGGCAGTAAAGCCCACCTCTACCCTGATACTTGTTCACTAATAGAGCTGCTGCTTGCCCCTGCCTCAGCCGGGTCCCACCAGTGTGTTGTCAGGGAGAGGTTAGAGTGTGTAGCATTCATTGCCATCCAGATATTGCAGGTGAAATGCACACTCCCCTCTGCCTTAGCTAGCAGCGCTTGGATGAGACTGCGATACTGCTTGTACAGGCTGGGGATGACCTTTCTGCTAAATGTGGATCTGGAGGGGACTTGGTAATTTGGAACTACGACCTTCAGAACATGCTTGAAACCCACATTCTCCACTATCTGCAAGGGCTGGTCATCAAGGGCAATCATTTCCCCAATGCTCCTGGTTATAACTTTTGAGGCTGCCTGCCTCCTACCCTGGGATAGCATTACCACACTCCACCCCATTTCCTCCATGGTGGTTTGTCACTTCTGCCATCTGTCAGGGGGTTGCTGGCCTGCCACCTGACTGCTGCCACCTGCCACCTGACTGCTCCTTTTCAACCACTTTACGCTGCCTGGAAAAAGGTGTCCTCTGACTGGTACTGCCACCATCGCCAGATGGCAGTATTGTTGTTGGGTGTTGCCTCTTCATATGATGTGTCATGCCAAAATTAGATAGATGTCCCATTTGCTTGCCTCTGCTAATTGCCCTGCCACAGTAATTACACAGAGCAAAATGCGGGTTCTCCGTCACTTTAAAGTGGCTCCAGATCGCAGATGTCTATCATGATCCTCCCTTCTGTATAGCCTTAGGGGTGGATGCTAGCACTGGAGCTGAAGTAGTGGGTGGACCCTGAGAAGCAATGCCAGGGGCATCAGTCACACTCTGTGCCTGTGCTGACTGCTCTTCCTCCTAATCATCATCAGTTTCATCTCTCCCCTGCTGCACTGAAGTGGAGGCTAAGACAAGACTAACGAATCCTCCTAAAACTTCGTCAGCTATTACTTCTTCCGTTTCTGATGAGAATCTCACACAAGATGATTCTTCATCGGAATCAGAAGCAAACAGTGTCTGCACTAAATTGTCAATGCTACGTCGAGATTGCTGTCCCACTGCTGCTTTTGGGTGTTGACATTTTGTCTTGCTTGACTCAGCCTCCCCTTCCCTCACCTCCAAAACTACAGAGTCAAAAACAGGTGGTGGCGATGCATCATATTTAGATTTCATTTTTTTCCAGATGTAACTGCCTGCCCCTCCAAAGATTTTAGATTTCAACAGGTCCCTTTTTAACTTTAATGGGGGACTGGCACTCCCTTTTGAGGTGTCTCCTCTCCCAGTCCCAATCACCCTTTTCCCTGTCATTATGGATTTAATGTCACTGCCTACTAGGGATTTCAATTAAAATAATTATTTCCAAAAGAGGCCCACTGGGGATTTGGCTTCACAGAGCACCGCTGTCCCAAAATACGCGAGTCTGCAAAACTGCCTAGCTACAGGCACAGTGCCTTGATGTGCACACACCAAGCTTGTAACTACAAAAGAGGCCCACTGGGGCTTTGGCTTCACAGAGCACCGCTGTCCCAATATACGTGAGTCTGCAAAACTGCCTAGCCGTAGGCACAGTGCCTTGATGTGCACTAATGTAATGTATGTGTACACAACAAAGTGGTAACTACAAAAGTGGCCCCCTGGGGATTTCACTTCACAGACCACCACTGTCCCAATATATGTGAGTCTGCAAAACTGGCTTCCCACAGGCACAGTGCCTTGAAGTGCACTAATGTAATGTATGTGCACACAACAAAGTGGTAACTACAAAAGCGGTCCACTAGGGATTTGGCTTCACAGAGCACCACTGTCTCAATACACGTGAGTCTGCTAAACTGGCTGCCCACAGGCACAGTGCCTTGATGTGCACTAATGTAATATATGTGCACACACCAAGCTTGTAACTAATACAGAGGCCCACTGGGGATTTGTCTTCACAGAGCACCTCTGTCCCAATATATGTGAGTCTACAAAACTGCCTAGCCACAGGCACGGTGCCTTGATGTGCACTAATGTAATGTATGTGCACACACCAAGCTTGTAACTATAAAAGAGGCCCACTGGGGATTTGGCTTCGCAGACAACTGCTGTACCAATATACGTGAGTCTGCAAAACTGCCTAGCCGCAGGCACAGTGCCTTGATGTGCACTAATGTAATGTATGTGCACACAACAAAGTGGTAACTACAAAAGCAGTCCCCTAGAGATTTGGCTTCACAGAGCACCACTGTCCCAATATACGTGAGTCTGCTAAACTGGCTGCCCACAGGCACAGTGCCTTGATGTGCACTAATGTAATATATGTGCACACACCAAGCTTGTAACTACTACAGAGGCCCACTGGGGATTTGTCTTCACAGAGCACCTCTGTCCCAATATATGTGAGTCTACAAAACTGCCTAGCCACAGGCACGGTGCCTTGATGTGCACTAATGTAATGTATGTGCTCACACAAAGCTTGTAACTACAAAAGAGGCCCACTGGGGATTTGGCTTCACAGATCAATGCTGTCCCAATATACGTTAGTCTGCAAAACTGCCTACCCACAGGCACAGTGCCTTGATGTGCACACACCAAGCTTGTAACTATAAAAGAGGCCCACTGGGGATTTGGCTTCACAGACAACTGCTGTACCAATATACGTGAGTCTGCAAAACTACCCAGTGCCCACTGTTACTGATGCCCAGTGCACTGCCTAGTGCCTTCTTGGATTAAAAGAGCACAGAGAGACAGTGAGTTCAATAAAAAACAAAAACCTGCAGTTAACAAAAAACCCTTGCTTGGCACAGCAACAAAATCAATGAAATATCTTTTCCAATAGCAATTCTGTCAAACTAGCTAGAAATTGAATATATCTCCCACCCACAACACCCAAATGCTTCTTGCAACCGACCCCAGGGGTAAAATAAGCAGCAAAATGCACTGCTAGTGCTAGCAGCTTCTCTCAGTGGCACAGAGAAACTGTCTCAGATCAATGAGAAAATTTGCAGTAAAAAAAAATAGGGCTAGTAGCTGGCACTGCAGCCAAATGCAGAACAAATATGTTTTTCTATCGAAGTAGCTAGCCTAGCTAGCAATTGAATACAGATTTGAGAACTCAGACTAGCTCTGAGTGCTGCCACCTTCCGCAGACCACCTCTCCAGACCACCCCTGCAAAGAAAGTGCATGGCATGCCACGTGCTTAAGTATATGTAGTGCTGGGTCATTAGCAAAAGCATCACTGATCACTAAGTAAGAGCATGATTGGCTGCATTGCAAAAATTCTTTTCGCTGATACGTTGCATTCTGGTCTCCCTGCCAACCTGTCCGACCCACTCTATGACAGGGCTGTGAGGTCACTGATGACTCACAGGAAAGGGCTGGTTTTTGGCTATGGATATACCCAAATGGTGTTCTCATATTTCAAACGACCACTTAGAAATCACTGCGAGCGTGCCAAAAGAATAAAATGTATGATATGTTTTATTCATGGGGAATCGCGATACGTTTCGTGAAGCCACGAATATAACGAATATGGATCTATATGTTGTGGATTGCCAATACATTGCAAATGAATGCAATTATTCCACCAGTCCTTCTCCAGCTCATTGTGACTCTCCTGGTTTTTCAACCTAAACTCCCTCTGCTTCACCCAGAGCTCCCATAAAGTCAGTATACACAGAAAATATATTTAATATTACTTATGCCAGATCATTAGCAGGTGTAAAAGTACATGAGTAAGTTAAATCTACAGACCTGATTTTTTAAAGCATGTACACACTTAAAACTGGTTTTCCATATGTAAATTTATTTTACCTGGATTAAGTGGCTTTTGAAAATTGCAACAATATATGCCATTGAATTGCCCATAGGATTTATCTGTGCCAAGTGCACTTAATAGTAGGTAAATGGCTTTTGAAAATTGCTGTGATGGTATAGATTTGAAAACCAGAGTAAGAATTTTAAATTAAATCCTCCAATGAGTGGAGAGCCAATTGAGATGATACAAAGCAAGGGTAATGTGGTCATGAAGAGAGTAACCTATGATGAGACAGGCTGTGGAATTTAAGCTGCAAGGTCTTTAAAGAGCACTTGGCTAAACTCATGTAAAGAGAATTATAGTAATCAAGAGTAGGGATGTGAATCATTTTTCTGATGATTGAAAATATCGGAAGATATATTGGAAGATATTTTCAAACTCATCAGAATTCGGGGGATCCCTGAACCCTGATAAGAAAACCTCACAAAATTTTTCGTGGGGTTCTCTTATCATTTTTTTTTGGGGGGGGGGGACAGGAAGAAAGGGCACTTAAAAATAAAACCCCAACCCACCCCAACCCTTTAAATGTAATTATTTCGCATCCCCCCCCAAATGTTTAAAGTACCTGGTGGTCCAGCGGGGTTCCTGGGAGCAATCTCCCACTCTTGGGCCATCCAGTGCTCCTCCATGTGACAGGGGCCGGCCAATGGCACGGATACTCTGTCACATGCTAAGGGCAAAGGGCCATCGGTGCCATTTTGATTAGTGGCAGCCGATGGCCCAAGAGCGGGAGATCGCTCCCAGGACCCCCGCTGGACCACCAGGTACTTAAAACAATTTTTGGGGGGTTCAGGAGGGTGGGGGATGCGAAAGAATTAAATTTAAAGGGTCGGGGTTTTTGGTTTTTTTCAGCACGACAAAGCCGATTAAAATGGGTAAGAATCGCGGGAATGAAGATTTCCTGCGGTTTTTACTCGCGCTCGATACCGGAAATGATTCCAGTACCGATTCACATCCCTAATCACGAGAAGTTAAAACGAGAACTTGTGTAACCACTTGAAAGTCCAGAAGATTTAGGAAAGTTTTATAGACTGGAGAAAACATAATTGGAAAAAAGAAGTATGGATTAAACACTGGATTTATGGGAGAAAGGAGAGTGACAAATCAATTTTCATTTTCTTGTCTCACGCACTAGAAGAAATAGGAATGGAGGTACTATCAAACAACCAACTTGCTGATACAGTCAGCAGGTCAGTACGAGAGAGCAGCACAATCTCACTTTTCTTGAGGATAAGAACCAGATTGTTGTCCAGTAAAAAGTATTTTATTTTAGTTCAACAAGATGCCAACTTGGAGAACATTGCATCAATTGTAGTGGAAATGGATATAGAAACTGAATATCATCAGCATAGACTTTAAAAGTGAGGTCTAGCTGGGATAAAATAGTACAGAGAAGCAAAAGATAAATGTTGAATAAAATGGGAGAAAAAGCTGATCCCTGAGGGACACCAGTGGACAAAGGGACTGCCTAGGAGACATGAATCCCTAATAGTTACCCTATAGAAGTAATAAGTCAGAAAAGAAGAGAACCAGGAGAGTACTCAAGCTGAAATACCCAGAGATTTCAAATGCTTCAATAGGATGGTATAATTAACTATGTCAAAAGCTGCAGTCAAATCTTAGAGGACAGGGCATACTGCCTCCCAGAGTCAAAGCCCTCTCTAACCATTTTTAGGGAAGACAAGAGATGCAGTTCTGTGTTATACTTAGGATGAAACCCAAACTGAGAGTCAAGGAAGAGTGGCTATCATCCAAGAATTCTTGAATCTGGCATAATACCACCTTTTCAATTATCTTTGCCAGAATAGGAATGAAAGAAATAGGATGAAAGTTAGAGGGATCTGTGGGAAAGAAAGTGGGAGTCTTAGGAACAGGATGAAACAAAGCAATTTTTAGTCCAGGGGCAAAACCCCTTGAAGCAGAGAGTCTTGTACAACTGACTTCAAAACCTCACCCAGAACTTCCCATAGCATCTGAATAACTGCAGTTGAACACCAAGTGAATGGACAAACATTGTCCTTCATTGCAGGCAGTACAGAGTAGATCTCTGCTATAGAAGATAATTTGAAGTGACTCCTTACTATTGCAGCTGGAAACAAAAGAGTCTGAGGAAGAGAATTGCAAGCAAGACTGGTGGAAAGCTGGGCTATTTTTTTGCTGGAAAAAGGAAGCAAAATGATCACAAGTAGCTTTAGAGACTTCCAGTGATTCTGATACGTGTGCCGGCCATGGCAGACCCGCGGATCGGCCCCCTCACCTCTCTCAAATGAATCCAGTGCCTGGTCCCTTGTCTCTGGTGGCGGTAGGCCGCCGACTCCATCCTCGGGCCACCCCTGGTGCCTTTGGTTCAGCTACAGCTCCTGGTGCTCCACGTCGAGCCTCTCCACGTGGCCCGCGGAGAGATGCTGCTACTCGACGCAGCGCCCCTCCCTAGGTGCGCTCATGTGTAAAGCTATGACTTAAGTAGGGCCCGCGGCGGGAACCGAGCCATGGCCCCGGATGATGACGTCAGCGGAGCTCCGGTATATAAGCCCGGGCTTCGCTTCCTAGCTTTGCCTTTGCAACAGGTCTCCTCACTGGTCGAGTACTCATTGCCTCCGGTGGGATTCTCCTTGTTCCTGTGTTCCTGATTCTCACTGACTCCTGTTCCTGGTTTCCTCGTTCCTGTGTTCCTGCTCTCAAACCTACCCTCGGATTGCCTTCTTGGATCTTGACCTTTGCTTTGCCTGACCATGCCATTGACTCTCTCCAAGCCCGGACCTCTGCTTTGCCTGACCATGCCGTTGCCTCTCTCCAGATCCAGACCTCTGCGTCACCTGACTACTCCATTGCCTCTCTCCAGACCCAGACCTCTGCATTGCCTGACTATGTTTGACTATCTCCTCGCTCAGACCTCAGCCTTGCTTGCGGCTGCGGCAATCTTCCAGATTGCCGCAGCCCTGACTCAAGCTTGCCTTACGACGCCTCTTCAGTCTACATCCTGGACTTGGCCTATTCAAGCTTCGGCCTGCTCTTGCTCAGGCGCCCCCTGTCTGACTTTGTTCCTTTGGCACCCGGATCTCCAGGACTTTACCTCATCCAATACAGACTGTACCATTCCTCTGTTGCTGTCTCTGGGCTGACCTCAATCCTCCCATTGACGACACACTGAGGCCCACCTAAGTCCAGCCAGCCTCGGTACCCAAAGGCTCAACCCGCAGGGAACGAGGGCTGGTATTGGTGAAGCACCAATCGGCCTCTGTCCATCAGCCCACTTCGTCTGCCGATTGTGGGGACCCGTAGGACCCTTCCTATGGCTTGCTTCAACCCCACCTTGGCCCAAGGGTCCACTTCCGGTGCAACAGATTCATTCTGAGGTGATTGAAGCAATGCACAAAGTACCCCAAATAATTATTGGAGATGAAAGGCCGCAGACACAATGCATTTAGAATAGAAGTCCTTCATGGTGTTATCTAAGCAGTTCTATAGTGAGAGAGTAGAGCAGTAAAGCTCCAAAAAAAAAAAAAAATTGCCATACTGGGTCGACTGAGGGTCCATCAAGCCCAGCATCCTGTTTCCAATACGGAGCCTGGAAGAGGAAAAAAAATGCAAAGACTCAATTTCTTAAGGTGCAAGTTTGGAGTCAGAGTAAAATAAAGAGAAATAGAAAAATTAATACTTATCTGACTTCGAGTTGAATTTAACATAAAGTCCTGCAAGGAACAGAATATAATTTGTAATATTTTTTAGTACTTTTATATGGCTGAGAGCCTTTTCCCAAATAAGCCCATTCCTGTGGAATAAATTGCCTGCCTCCTTAAGAATGTATGAAAACTATACATTTTTAGAAAGCATCGTAAATCTAACTTTTTAAAGCAGGACTATGTAAATTGAATTATATATATTGTACATTGTGTATTTTATTGATTTATGTAAGTTGTGTTGTCATGTTTATGTATGCAATCTTGTAATTCGCATTGATCAGTTGGGAACAGTATTTCATGGAATATAAGTACAATACATATGTAAATAATGAATAAATAAATAAATATGTGAAAAAGAAAAGTTTTAAAGTATTTAAATTTCAAATTATTTTCTAATGTTATATATAAAAAAGAGTGGAAAAGGGAATTTTTTTAAAGTATTGTTCCAAAAATGTATGATAACTTATATTGTTTATTGCATCTCCTAATCCTTTTCTTTTTAGAAAAATAAAATGTGTTAAGTCTTTTATTTTAGGAGTTATTTATTTAAGAGATTCTCAGGAGGTTCATGCTAAATGTATTCTTGCTTCCCCTCCCTACCCTTGAGAAACTTTGCAGGGTGGGTTCTGAACCTCATTTCTGCAAAGGAGACCCAATTGGGAAGAGGGTATTGGTGAGGTTCAACTAGAGACCTTGCATCACAGAACCACCTAAGACCCCACCAACCTTGGCCATAATAGTGGGAAAAGGTCTCTGCCTCAGGGAGGCACTTTTTAGAAACACCTTCCAGGATGTCTCCTTTATTGTGGATTTTAGTATCACAAAAATGTTGAACAAAAGCAGACCAATGACTGATCCCTGTAGTACACCACTGATAAACCACTCTCCTTGTAGTGAACTCCATTTATCTCTACCTTTTGTCAACTCCACTTAACAGTTTCAGCTCAGACAGTCACTTTAGGGCCCATACCTATATCACCTAATTTGTTTATAAGTCTTCTGTGTGGAACCGTGTCAAAGCCTTACAGAAATCCAAGTACACTATATCTAGTACTCTCCCTGATCTACTTGGTCACCCAGTCAAAGAAATTGATTAAAGTGGTCTGATAAGACCTACCGCTGATAAAATCATTGGATCCTGTAATCTGTTGAATTACAGAAACTGCACTATCCTAGATTGTATTGTTTGATCTTATTAAAAATGCATAATTATGAATGTCATTATGTCATCCACACTGGACAATTTTTTGTAAGTTTGGCAGAATGTAAGAATCCATAAATAAATAATTACATAAATACTATGTTTTAGCAGTGATTCCAATAATTTACTCAACTCAAAGATCAGACTAACTGGCTTGTGGTTCCTTGCCTTCTTGCTTACACTTGTGAAGAAGAGACATATCTATCTGGCTTCAGTTCTTTGCAACCCTCCTCCAGCAGGGCTGTTCCCAAGTGGTCCTTTTCACTGACATTTATTCACTCCTTCACTTATAAGTACATAAGAACATGCCATACCAGGTCAGACCAAGGGTCCATCAAGCCCGGCATCCTATTTCCAACAGTGGCCAATCCAGGCTATAAGAACCTGGCAATTACCCAAACACTAAGGGACAGATTTTAAATACTTGCGCGAGCGCGTACTTTTGTTCGCGCAGCAGGCGCGAAAAAAAGTAAGCTGGATTTTATAAGATACGCGCGTAGCCGCGCGTATCTTATAAAATCCGGGGTCGGCGCGCGCAAGGGGATGCACATTTGTGCAACCTGCGCACGCCGAGCCCAGCGCGCGCTGCCTGTTCCCTTCGAGGCCGTTCCGATTTCGGAGCGGCCTCGGAGGGAACTTTCCTTCGCCCTTCCCCCACCTTCCCCTCCCTTCCCCTACCTAACCCACCCCCCCCCGGCCCTATCTAAACCCCCCCTTACCTTTGCGCGCGTCAGCCTGCTGCCCTGCTCCATGGTCCGGTCCCGGGGGCTGTTCCGGAGGCCGCGGCCACACCCCCGGAACGCCCCCGGGTAGAAACCATACCCACGTCACCGCCCCGAAACGCCGCGCCCCACCGCCTAAATGCCGCGTCATCCCGACACGCCCCCCGGACAGGAAGCCCCGGGACTTACGCACGTCCCGGGGCTCTGCGCGCACCGGCGGCCTATGCAAAATAGGCGCGCCGGCGCGCAGGGGTTTTAAAATCCGCCCCTAAGTCTATCCCATGTTACTGTTGCTAGTAATAGCAGTGGCTATTTTCTAAGTTAACTTAATTAATAGCAAGTAATGGACTTCTCCTCCAAAAACGTATCTAATACTTTTTTAAACACAGCTATACTAACTGCACTAACCACATCCTCTGGTAACAAATTCCAGAGTTTAATTGTGCGTTGAGTGAAAAAACCTTTCTCCGATTAGTTTTAAATGTGCCACATGCTAGCTTAATGGAGTGCCCCCTAGTCTTTCTATTATCCGAAAGAGTAAATAACCGATTCACATTTACTTGTTCTAGACCTCTCATGATTTTAAACATCTCTATCATATCGCCCCCTCATCCGTCTCTTCTCCAAGCTGAAAAGTCCTAACCTCTTTAGTCTTTCCTCATAGGGGAGCTGTTCCATTCCCTTTATCATTTTGGTCGCCCTTCTCTGTATCTTCTCCATTGCAACTATAGCTTTTTTGAGATGTGGCGACCAGAATTGTACACAGTATTCAAGGTGTGGTCTCACCATGGAGCGATACAGAGGCATTATGACATTTTCTGTTTTATTCACCATTCCCTTCCTAATAATTCCCAACACTCTGTTTGCTTTTTTGACTGCTGACTTATTGCTGAGTGATCCATTCACTGTCATATGTCAGTGAAAGGACCAATCACCTATCAGAAGGCTGTCCTGAAAGGGGATTGGTCCTTTTCACTGACAAATCAGGACCAATCGTGAACAGCCCTGCTGGAGGAGGGTCTCCGGCAGGGGGTTCTTGCCATGAGGGAGGAGATTTGCAGTCTGGCAAGGGCAGTTTTATCATACCGATCTCGGATTCCTGATTTTAGGTACAGAACCCCCAGGTTCAACCATTTGGCCCAACAGGCCAGACATTGGAGGGAGGGAGCTTATGTCAGGTCAGCTGCTGGACGCCCAGCCATATCTCCTGCACACCCAATGCCAAGGATGCACTAGGGATGCACAATTTTCCCTAGTGCATCCTTTTTAGCATGGTAGGTCATTTAAATATTACATCGGGTGCCCAGGAGAGGTGGTTGGGTGTGCATGGGTGTTCAGCATTGGGCATCCATTTTCTATGTGCTGATACTAGGGATGTGAATCGTTTTAGGACGATTAAAATTATCGTCCGATAATTTTAATATCGTCTTAAACCGTTATGGAACACAATACAATACAGATTCTAACGATTTATCGTTATAAATCGTTAGAATCGTGAGCCGGCACACTAAAACCCCCTAAAACCCACCCCCGACCCTTTAAATTAAATCCCCCACCAAATAACTTAAATAACCTGCGGGTCCAGCGGCGGTCCGGAACGGCAGCGGTCCGGAACGGGCTCCTGCTCTGAATCTTGTCGTCTTCAGCCGGCGCCATTTTCCAAAATGGCGCCGAAAATGGCGGCGGCCATAGACGAAAAAGATTGGACGGCAGGAGGTCCTTCTGGAACCCCGCTGGACTTTTGGCAAGTCTCGTGGGGGTCAGGAGGCCCCCCACAAGCTGGCCAAAAGTTCCTTGAGGTCCAGCGGGGGTCAGGGAGCGATTTCCCGCCGCGAATCGTTTTCGTACGGAAAATGGCGCCGGCAGGAGATCGACTGCAGGAGGTCGTTCAGCGAGGGTTCCGGCGCCTCGCTGAACGACCTCCTGCAGTCGATCTCCTGCCGGCGCCATTTTCCGTACGAAAACGATTCGCGGCGGGAAATCGCTCCCTGACCCCCGCTGGACCTCCAGGAACTTTTGGCCAGCTTGTGGGGGGCCTCCTGACCCCCACGAGACTTGCCAAAGTCCAGCGGGGGTCCGGAAGGACCTCCTGCCGTCCAATCTTTTTCGTCTATGGCCGCCGCCATTTTTTCGGCGCCATTTTGGAAAATGGCGCCGGCTGAAGACGACAAGATTCAGAGCAGGAGCCCGTTCCGGACCGCTGCCGTTCCGGACCGCCGCTGGACCCGCAGGTTATTTAAGTTATTTGGTGGGGGATTTAATTTAAAGGGTCGGGGGTGGGTTTTAGGGGGTTTTAATGTGCCGGTTTTTCGATTTTTCGATTTTTTCGATTTTTAACGATTTTTCACGATTTTTCACGATATTTTACCCCCCCAAACGGCAACAATACGATTCCCTCCCCCTCCCAGCCGAAATCGATCGTTAAGACGATCGAGGACACGATTCACATCCCTAGCTGATACTACATCAGCCTGGTAATGTATTACAATGCATGGGGATAATCTGCTTAGTGCAGCAGTTATTACAAAGGATAAGAACATAATATTTTCCATATTGGTCACACCAAAAGTCCATCAAGCCCTGTTTCCAGCAGCTGCCAATCCTGGTCAAAAGTACTTAGCAGGATCCCAAAAAGCTGACATATCCCATGCTATATATCTCAGGGATATTGCAGAAGATTTCCCAAAGTCCACGTCATCCTCCAGCAATGAATTCCAGAGTTTAATTTGCCCTTCTCTGTACCTTTTCTAATTCTGCTACCAAGTGAAAGGTATCAGGGTAAATTTAGATGTGTATATTTATTCAGCAGCAGATTTACCCAAGTAAGTCCTTCTGAATATCCCAATTAAAATGAACTGGGTAACTTTGGTAATTTCCTGCTCATTGCACTGCTCAATATTGACTGAAGACTGTTGATGGCGACTCCTCATACTGCGAGCTCCAATCCTTTTTGGGTTGTGAAGAATATTTTCTTTATTGATCACTAGTTCTAGAGTAATTTATTTTTAAAACAGTTGCAATTTGGATTTTTTTCCACTATTTGTGCTCCAGAGGACAAAAATAATTTGGGTGATTGGAGCACTTAGAACCTTATATACATCAGATGCTAATGGACTGATGTACAATCTTCAGAATATATTTTTGTGTAATAGATTAAAAGAGAATGCCAATGCAACATTTCAGAAACAGGGACCAGTGACTTAAAGTTATTAAAGAAATGGCATGTAACAGCTATTTTTATTATACATGACTTGTAATACCATTTACCCTAAATTACAGTAATGTTTCAACACATAGTGGAGTTCACAGCACAAGTGCTTGCTAAGCAAAGGGAACATTATAAATTGTACCAGAGCTGAGCAAATGGATTTTAAATCAGACTTTTACTTGTCTTCTAGCACTATTTGCCAAGCATGTTTCTGCTGACTCTGTCAACTAGATAGAACTATGTTCACATTACATAATCTGATTAATAATCAGCAGATCTACAAAAAATGTATCAATATTGTTTTGCTTATTGTCCATGGAAAAATCTATTAGTCATTCCTATTAGAGTAACAGGGCACAATTCAAATCTCTGTAGTTGTGGCAAATATGAGTGAATTGTAAAGCAGTAAAGTGCAGGCTTTTATCATAAAACACAGTTCAAACTAACTACAAATTGTGAACATTGAACAATATAATATTCAAATGAGACATACCAGAAAATAAAAGGATTATTTAAATGTTATTAGAATTTTGTATAGAAGAATTATTGTATTATTACAAGTGGATATTTGGGGTAAATATGTGGGCCAGAGCCCACCCTTAACCGTGTGCTGCTGCGGCGGCCTGGATGCGACCCGGCAGCGCAATTTGGTGCAGCGGCGGTGGCCAAGCTGCGAGGTGGTCCCCCTCCCCCTGCATCCCCCTGCCCAGCTCTGATGCGATAATGGCGTGGCCGGTCAGGGGGAGGGGGAGGAGGAGGAGGAGTTGTCACAGGTCGATGACGTTGTGGACCCTTTAAAGGGCCGCGACTGAGGCACATGTGCCCTCTTTTTCTTCTGACTGCCAACCCAACCTCCCACCCCTCTAAAGTGGTTAGACGGGAAGTCAGGTCAATTAATGTTAGCGAGCTTAGCTCAGGTAGTTCTGTTGCTATAGGACCATTCGTTAATATGTGTTCCACGGCCCGCATAGGAGATAGACCTAATGTTTAGATAGCAAACTTGTTTAACGTTGTAATATGCAAATGGAATAGATAGAGGAAATTGTTAGGTAGCTTCTGATGACAAAATGTACAATAATAAGGTTAATGTCGTGGCCAAGGGGGGTGTGGTGACCCGGGCCGGTACGGGTAGCTGGACATGGTGCTGGTGGGCATCATGGTCCAGGACAGTGGTCAGCTGGTGCCATGGACAGTGCAAGGCAGAGACGTGCGGTATGCCGAAGGTCGGGGACCCCTTGCTTGAGGACAAGGTGGGGGGCCCGGGGTCAATGCTGCCCTGCTCAGTGGTTATGGCAGGCAGCAGAAGGACGCTGCAATATTAGACTTGGGGAACAACTCTACCGGCCTGGGTACCAGTTTGTATTATTGTTAATAAAGCTGTGGCCTTTCTTATCCAATATTTGTGCTGGTGTATATTATTGTTATTGTATTGAAGAATGTACCCACGTATATATACTAATCTTCCTGAGGTGTGAGACAGTAAGGGGGAGGATGGAGGGGAGGGATGCAGATGGGACGATGCTACAGTCGCAGCTGCTAGTGTTAATGATTAGCCTAGAAAGCTAGTTGCTTCCTTAATGTGGACAATTAAGTGTGGACTTCAAAAGCATAAAAAGAGAAATAACAAGAAGTAAAAAATTTCATTTGAAAGTTTGACATCTTGCACTATAAACCCATTTCTTCTCTTTTAGTAGTTTTCAAGGTTCAATAGGGAATTTTTTTGCCTCCATTTTTTTTTAATTTATAGATATATTCACAGGTAATATGACTAGACATAGTTGGAACTGAGTGTTGCTGATCAAGAAGAGTCTGCCTTATTATGTGGGACAAGTTCTATTTATTGATTTATTTAAAATTTTATATTCCGCTAACTTATTTATTTTTTGTTCTGGCGTTGAAATTCCTAGGCGGGATCAAGTGGGAACTGAAAATGAAGGTCCCTAGTGAACTGAACAGCAGCTTCTACTGCTGCGTTCTGAGGTCACATTGCAAGGGGCCAAATAGGGAGTCATATGCAAGATAACTGACTCTTCTTTGAGAGTCAGAATCCTTTATATCGAATGCCAGCGACTTCAGTTTTTGTGTTTGAAACAAAAAATGGACAAATGAAACCATAGGCACCACCGGTAAATTCCTTGACATTTATTTATTTATTTATTTATTTTTGGTTTTTATATACCGGAAGTTCCTGTATAATATACATATCACTCCGGTTCACAGATAACAGAGATAACTATCGCCGAGATGGCGGTTTACATGGAACATATAGAACAGTTAATCTATTATAAAGTAGAATACATGAGTCAAACGGTTTGATTCACGGAGCCTTTCCTCCCAATTTGTGTGCTTACTGAATCCCATCCGAAGTAGCTCGTTAAATCTTACATGTGCTTGGTCTGTATGGGAGATGTTTGTGGCAGTGCAGGGGTTGGATACTTCCATGCATAAGAAGGATTGTTTTACCATTTACGCTATTGATACCAGATCAGCTCTACCACTGGAAAAGGAGAATGGCCTCAATGTTTGCATTGATACAAAGCCCTTTCTTTTGTGGAGGTGAAGGGAATGCGGCAGGGATATTTTAGATTTTTGAATTATCTTGTACGAAGCTGTGTACATTGGTTATGGTCTACAAATTGCGCATAGTTTTCGTTCACCTCTTGTGGCTTCATTCCAGGTTCTGGTAATTTGGATTGTTGATACTTTGTTATTTTAGCACACAAAACATTCTAGCTGGTTATCAAATTTGCGGATGATACAAAATTATTCAGAGTAGTTAAATCACAAGCGGATTGTGATACATTACAGGAAGACCTTGCAAGACTGGAAGGTTGGGCATCCAAATGTCAGATGAAATTTAATGTGGACAAGTGCAAGGTGTTGTATATAGGGAAAAATAACCCTTGCTGTAGTTACACGATGTTAGGTTCCATATTAGGAGCTACCACCCAGGAAAAAAGATCTAGACATCATAGTGGATAATACTTTAAAATCATTGGCTCAGTGTGCTGCAGCAGTCAAAAAAGCAAACAGAATGTTAGGAATTATTAGGAAGGGAATGGTTAATAAAACAGAAAAAGTCATAATGCCTCTGTATTGCTCCATGGTGAGACCACATCTTGAATACTGTGTACAATTCTGGTTGCCGCATCTCAAAAAAGATATAGTTGCGATGGAGAAGGTACAAAGAAGGGCAACCAAAATGATAAAGGGGATGGAACAGCTCCCCTATTTATTTATTTATTTATTTTTAATTTTTATATACCGATGTTCCTGTATAAAATACATATCGCACCAGTTTACATAGAACTGAACTGAATTGGCACAACCTGCAGGGAGGATCCCTGCAGGTCCCCACCATCAGCTGCTGGAGCTGGCTGTAGCAGAGGCCTAACTGGAGTTTCACTTATACTAGCACATGTTCCATTAGGTTGCACCCTCAGGTCCTGGGGCTGGCAGGACTTAGGCGTGGGTTTCTGCTGCTGAGGTAAAGAAACATTGAGAAGGTAGAGCAACAGGCTAGGTCTGGGGCAGTTGGAGTACCGGAAGATTCTGGGTCAGGCAGAGGTCTGGGCAGGTAGCAATCAAACCACATCAAAGTACAAGCCAAAGTCAGTGGCAGATGAAGTACAATCAAAGTCAGAATTCAGGCAGTGGTCAGTGGAAGGCAGAGTTCAATCAGAGACAAAGTTCCAAGTAAAGGTCAAACTAGAGATCTGTCTGAGGGAAGAAGGGATGAAGAAGCAAGCAGGGAGGCAAGGAGTAACACAGGTAGGCGATGAAGAGACTGGAGACTGAAGAAGAGAAAATGAAAACTGACCATAGGGGAGATGAAGACAGGACCTCAGGACCACAGACTAAGACTGGCAAACAAGAATGAAGGAGACAAGGATAAGAACCAGAAACTCAGGAGCATGGATCAGGAAACACAGGAATAATGACCAGGAACATGCTGAGGCAAAGCACTACTATCAAAATAGTCAACCTATTGCCAAGGAATGGAGCAAGAGCTGAAGTGGCCTTTTGTATCTCCAGAGCAGTGATATCATCATCAGATGCTGTTGATGGATTCCCCCCATGGGGCCTTTAGAAAGAATCAGGAAAGGTGCGCGATGCCTTAGGGGGCCCGAGGAGGCAGCAGTGTTGGAAGCAGACTGTGAGAGGTTACCTGCTGCTCATTGGAGGCTCAGGTTGCATTGGCCTTAGAAGCAGCAGTGGGACTTGGCAAAATGTGGTGGTCTTCCATGCGTTCATTTGGGGGTCTACCCCACCGTCTACCGGGGACATGCTGGACTCGGAGTTAGAGGTAAGGACAACCTGCCCAGTGGAGTACCAAATGCAATAGTACCCCCCACCCCTTAAATTACCTCCCTGATGGTCTTGGCTTCTTGGGGTGCAAGGTATGAAATTCCTTTAGGAGGTTGGTGTCCAGGAGTATGAAGCAGGTTCCCATGTACTTTCTTCAGGATCATATCATTTACAGGAAATGAGGTTTTCCCCTTTGCTGAGAATAAAGGACTTCTTTTACCTCATAGATTGTGCTGCCTTTATTGCACACATCTTCTAGTTTATGTGGCACCCAGGAAAGACAGGAGAATTCTATGGGCTTTAGCAGGGATACATGGAAAACATTGTCAATGTCCAACGTACATGGTTGTCTCTATTGTTAAGTCATGGGTCCAAGTTGCTGGAGGATGGAAAACGGTCCAATATATCAGGGAGCATGCTTAGCTGCACATGTTCTTCTATTTTAAATTGAGGTGTGGGATGACAGTGCATATCCGTGGTTTTTTTGGCCCTTTTGGCTAACTTCTGGATCAATTTCTTAGTGCAGATCCAGAGGTTCTAGATTTCCTGAGTGGACAGCTGGGCTGCTGGTGATGGTACTCCTACGGGGAGTGGTTGAGAAGGCAAGGTTGCTTCCCATAGACTAAATGGAAGGGTGATGATACAGTTGTGCTACAGATATGAGAATTAAGTGACAGTTTTGACCAGGGCAGAAGAGAAGCCCAACTATTTTTTCCTTCATTGGTGGAGGACCAGAGAAAAGTTTTTAGTGTCCAGTTGGTATGCTCAGACTGACCATTTCTCTTTGAGTGATAAACAGTCATAAAATCCAAAGTATTGTTGAACTTCTTTTACAGTGTGCACCAATATTTAGCTGTGAATTGCACCCTGGGTCCAATACAATATGCTTAAGGAGTCCATGTAACTGGAATAATTGGTGCGTAAAGAGGCATGCACAAGGAAGCCTGGGAAGTGGGATGAAGAGAGCCATCTTTGAGACGTGATCCACCACTACTCAAATTACGTTGGAGCCATCTGAAAGAGGAAGGTCTACTATGAAATCAGTGGACAATTGTGTCCAGGGTTCTCTGGGGATGGCAATGGGGTCAGTCCAACAGAGCTTTCTTCTGTGTGCAGGTGGGACAAGAGTCCATATAGACCTGAACATCCTGCTTCATTTCACAGATTTCAAGAGTCCATATAGACCTGAACATCCTGCTTCATTTCACAGATCATCCAAGGTGATCTGTGAAATGGGAGTCATGGGTCAATTTCAATACCTTTTCTCTGAGTTCACAGGGAACAACCATCTTCCCTGGCGGGATAGTCAAGGTCACAGCTAGGAGAATTCTGGCTGGATAGGTGATGTGCATTGGGGGTCCAGGGATGTCCTTCATCTGGAAGGAGCGTGAAAGGGCATCTGCCTGAATGTTATTAAGAGCCATACAATACTTCAGCTCAAAATCAAAGCATGCAAAAAATAGGGACCAGAGAGGTTTACATACATTGGGCATGATGAAGATGTTCCCGATTTTTATGATCAGTGTAGATGGTAATACAGTGTTGAATACCCTCTATCCAATGATGCCATTTTCCTAGCACCATGTTCATCACAAATAGCTCCCTATCCCCAATGCTGTAATTGTACTCAGCCAGAGAACATTTTCTTGGAAAGAACGAATAAGGATGGAGGACCTCCTTGAGAGAATATTGGCTTAACAAAGCCCCTAACCCACAATGGAGGCGTCCACTTCTACAATAAATGGGCATTTGGGGTCCGTATGGTGAAGGTAGGACTTCTGTAGGAAAGCTTCGGGAGGCCAGGCCTTCACATTAGCTACCATGCAGATGAGGGACGTTAGAGGGGCCCTAATGTTGTAGTAATTGACAATGAAGTGTCAATAGTAATTGGCGAGGCCCAAAAATCTTTACAGGGCCTGTAGTCCCACTGGCTGAGGCCAGTCCTGAATGCTTTTAACCTTCTCTGGGTCCATGCAGAAGCCTTGTCAGGATACAATATATCCCAGGAAGGGATTTTTCAAATAGACACTTCTCCATCTTCGCATGCAACCCAATACCAATTCTTGTGTGTGTATGAGAGAGGGAGAAAGCCAGTAAGTGAGAGAGAGCTTGTGTGTGTGTGTGAGAGAGGGAGAGTGTGAGACAGCTTGTTGTGTGTGACAGGAAAAGTGTGCCAATGAGTGAGATCTTGTTTGTCTGAGACTGAGAGAGCATGTGTGTATGTGTGAGAGTGAGGGTGAGAGTACCAGTGAGTGAGAGAGCACTTGTGTGTGTGGAAGAGTGAGAGGAATGAGCACCAATAAGTGAGAGCTAGCTTGTATGTGGAAGAGTGAGGGAGATAACGCCAGTGAGTAAGAGAGAGAGCTTGTGTGTGTGTGTGAGACAATGAGTTGCACTGATTGAGAGCTTGAGTGTGTATGTGTGTGTGAGAGAAGCAGGGAGAGAGAGCCAGTCTGTGTGAGAGTGAATGAGAGAGAACCAATGAGTGTGAGAGAGCCAGTGTGTGAGAGGGAGTGTGCTTGAGAGTGAACTGTATGAGAGAGAACAAATTAATGTGTATATTAGGGGGGGGGGGGGGAATAAATTATGTATCCTCCTCAACTAATCCTGGACAATCTCAGGGTGATTGGAAATCAAAAGTTCTCAGGTATGGAGAGTGGAGAATATTTTTTAGCCCTGTTTTGTGTGTGCTGTTTTGAAATATTTTATTGGTTTGGTAAATTTTAAAAATGTTAATATGAGTTATTAATTATTGGATTGTAATCTGTTAGTCAACTGTTTTAAAATATTTAATCTTTTTATTACTATGGTTATAGTATGATGATGTTTTATATTTCATGGTTTTATTGTTTTTGTGAGGAATGGTGATGTTTCTATTTTTCAATTCTTGAAGGAAATACTTGTTGCAGTTTCCAACTGCACATTTCTATTTATAATTTATGATCACTTTTTTCTGTATTTGGTGAGGGTCTGTCCGTGGTCTATAACAGCCTTGCTTTTTCTGTTTTCCTAATAGGTGGTGTACTGGTGTTTAGGATCTGGAGTAATATTTGCAGTGTTGCCATTTCTTAGGTAGAATGTTTACTGTTTGAGTGCTGGCAATTAATGCTGTTTTGGTTTGGGAGCGTTTACTATATTCAGTTCACCCATGACTTCCTGATGGGCAAGCTCACATCCAACACATGTCACAATAGGCCTAATATTATATGGGTTCCCAGTGTCTTTTTTGCAAAATTGTATAGTTTGTACCTCAGCAGTATGTGTTAATGGAGAGGATGATATTCAAAATAGTACTCAGCCAGATAAGTACTACTAATCCAGCTGAGTGGCGCTGCTGAATATCTAGCTAAGACTAAGTTTTTAGCCAGCTAAGACAAGGGCAGGGAATGGGTGGATCGGGAAGGAGTCAAGTAGCCAAATAAGTTAACTAGCTAACTTGATATTCAGAATTAGCCAATTTATCCGGCTAACTCTGGTTACATTAGAACACAAGAATATGCCATCCTGGGCCAGACCAAGGGTCCATCAAGCCCAGCATCCTGTTTCCAACAGTGGCCAATCCAGGCCATAAGAACCTGGCAAGTACCCAAAAAAAGTCTGTTCCATGTTGCTGTTGCTAGTAATAGCAGTGGCTATTTTCTAAGTCAACTTAATTAATAGCAGGTAATGGACTTCTCCTCCAAGAACTTATCCAATCCTTTTTTAAACACAGCTATACTAACTGCACTAACCACATCCTCTGGCAGCAAATTCCAGAGTTTAATTGTGCATTCAGTAAAAAAGAACTTTCTCCGATTAGTTTTAAATGTGCGCAATGCTAACTTCATGGAGTGCCCACTAGTCTTTCTACTATCCGAAAGAGTAAATAACCGATTCACATCTACTCGTTCTAGACCTCTCATGATTTTAAACATCTCTATCATATCCCCCCTCAGCCATCTCTTCTCCAAGCTGAAAAGTCCTAACCTCTTTAGTCTTTCCTCATAGAGGAGTTGTTCCATTCCCGTTATCATTTTGGTAGCCCTTCTCTGTACCTTCTCCATCGCAATTATATCTTTTTTGAGATGCGGTGACCAGAATTGTACACAGTATTCAAGGTGCGGTCTCACCATGGAGCGATACAGAGGCAGGTAATTATAAGGAGTATGTTTCCCTCTGAAATCAACAGCAATAATATACATAAACAGAGGTCTAATATATAATTTATATATATTCCTACAACAATGGTTCAAATAACTATTACAATCACGTTTATTATATTTACTACATTTATTATTCAACAAAATACAAAATCAGTCTAAACTTTCTGAAGTGCACCCCAAATAATAAAAAACTGTAAATTACATATCACCACATCTCATTATAAAACCCATCCATTCATCAAACCAACACACACATACCCATACACTCATACATTGTTTAAAACATCACCATCACCTTTTACAATACAATATCATTCTTATGTATCATTCATGAGATTTTTACAATATGTTGTAATATATATTAACCCTGTTATAATGTCATTTTTGTATAGTAAGCTTTCCTATGTAGGATCCTTGTTTCACCCTCAACAGGGCTTCCTCAGGGGAAATATAAATATATGTCCATTCAACCTGAATCCAAAATGATTTAAATGATAAATTATAAATAGCGGTGACTCCAAAGAACAATCCACAGTGAACAATCAGGCAGCTCTTCCTTAAAATATGTTGAATGATATATCCAATTCACCACCAAACTTAATTCTTCCCCAATGCTGTATTCACTTCTCAAACTGATCTCTTCATCATAACATGACTCATAAACATTCTTATACCACAGAACACACGAGATCGTCCATATGACACTTCTACTGCTATGACACTGCCAATGAATGCAACCACCAGGGAATGGGACACACACATGGGTCCATTTCAAATCCAAGGAACCTGGTTATCAACAGAACAAACCTCTGGAGCTTTAAGTAACTGGACATGCTTTAAGAGTTTTTTTTATCATCTACAGGAAAAGAGAATTCTCATCCATATCAACAACTAAGTAAACATTTTCTATGTCAACCAGAAAAAAGAAAAAGGATTTTGGACATTCTGCCAATAATCCCAAAGAATTTGGCAATGGACTTGAACCCAAAAGGTCCTCCTTCAATTGATCTACCTTCACGGGATCTTCAACAAGTTGGCAGATTGTTTCAGCAGGTGTTTCATTCTCACAAGTGGGCTCTGCATCAGACAGGCGCAGACAAATAATTCAATCTTTGGGGTGTCTATCGATTATTCACCTTGGAGACAAATAGGAAAATGGAAATATTCTGATCCATTCTTTTAAGCAAATGCAGATCCACTCTGGGTACTTTTCTGCTTAAATGGGATGCAGATCTACTGTATGATTTTCAGCCAGTTCCACTGATAGCTAGAACAGAGTACAAAGTGCTCAAAGATTGGGCTCACTTGATATTCATTGCTCCAGCATGGCCCAGTGTGAAGAAAAGCAGAGTAGGGTTAACAAAAAAAAAGATGGGAGGGAGTATGTGAAGGAGTAAGGGATTACCTCCTTTCCAGGAAACCGCTGAAGGAGAAGGGAAAGGCTTGTCACTCTGGACAAGGCAAGAAAACACTAGCTTAAGAAGAGACTCATCAGAGCTGCTTATAAATTGCAGAGTAATTATTCCCAGGAGGGAGGGACCAGCTAAGTGGATAGGTCCACCCCAGACAAGAGAGACAGGTTGGAAGGTTCTATGGCAGGAAATGGGCAGGCCCCACCTGGAGGAGACCAGGGAAGTGCCCAAATCACCTGACCTGGGAGGGGAGGCAGTCCAAAAGGAACTAGAAGAAGAAGAAGAGGAGATGGAATTCATGCTTGCAGGGGTGAGCCAGGAGGAGGAATGCACAAACCTCCCTCTAGAAGGAGTGGCTCCCAAGGAGGCTATGGATGGAAGGAAACTGAATGACGCAAGGGAGCACAAAGAAGAGGAAGAAGGAACCTGCACTCAGGTACAGCACCACTTACAAACCAGGGGAAGTTGTTGGTGGGAGGTTGTGGCAGAGCTAACCCTAAGCGAGTAAGGAACAAGAAACATTTCTTCACAACAAACTCTACCACAGGTGGGAGATGATAAAACCCCTGCTCTTGCTGAGAGGGTGAAGAAAAAAAAAATCCTGGACTGTGATTTTTTTGTTGTGCTGAAAAGGACCACAACTTTAATAAAAAGAAAAAAAAATGTCAGTTTCATTCCTTGTGGAAAAGGCCATTTACTGTGTTTTGTAAGCTCTTGGACTGAAAAGGGCTACAGCTTTAGTAAAATAAAATTTTAAAAGCCTGTTTCATTTCTGATGGAAGAGGCCATTGACTTGTGTTTTGCAAGCCCTTGTACTGAGAAGGGCTGCAGTTTTAGTAAAAGGAAAAGGGAGCTATTCTTTTGTGTTTTCTTGTCCAAGACTCCACCTGGCCAGGTAAACTCAGGCCAGAAAGGCTTGTAGGTTTATAGTTTTTTTTTCTTTTCACTCTCCCCTGAGTGGGCTATCAAAGCCTCCTTAACTGCCCTGACAACCTTCTAGATTCCACTAGATAAAAAGGCTTAGGAGTCCAAGATCAGGGCTATGGTCTGCTCCAGCCTTCCTTGCTCTGCTGGTCACAGGTTCTATTTGTCTCTTTGAGCTGTTTTAGAGTCAATTATACCCTGAAGAAACAGGCGATTTTTTGCTAGGCAAGGCCCCCACCAGCAGATTACAAATAACAGTTACTTGTTGTGAGTTCTGATGGCAATGGACAAGGATATCTCATTCATAGAAGGGGAGTGTCCAATACAGAGACGAGAGACATTCTCTAAGGGACCTTTAAAGGGAAGTCACCGGGAAAAACCAGACCTATCGGACATCACATCCAGACAAGTATGATTCTCATAACTTGTCCAATTGTCTATTAGTTCCTGATCCCTCTGAAGTCTAGCCTGATGTTATTAACTCTAGAAGAGGGTTGTCTGTATCATCCAAACCTTCCCTCTCTCAACTTGATATCATGGAGGTTGAGCGCTTGCTAATCACTTCCCTGTCACAATCCAAGGAAGCTGAAGGGATTTTAGTTTCTTCCAGAAAGGCTTAAACCAGATGAGCTTACAAATTTAAATGGAAATGCTTTTCATCCTGGCATCAGGAAAGCTCACTGGACCCATTTTCAGCCATGAGAGTTGCTTCAGTACTTGTTCTTTTTCTGTTTGTGAGTTAAAGTGCATCTGAGTTCCATAGTAGCTTACCAAATTCAGGTGGATGGAAACCCAATATCCATTCATTCTTTAGTACTGAAGTTCATGAAAGGCTTATGTCATATGAGATCTCTGGTAGCTAAGCCACCAATGCCAAGGTATCACAATGTGATATGGGCACAGTTTATGAAGCCTCTTTATGAACTATTGGATCCAGCTTCCTTGAAGTTCCTCACATGGAAACTATTATTCTTAGTCACTATTATGCCAGCTAGAGGATTCAGTGAGCTTCAGGCATTAGTGAATTACTTAAAATACATGCAGTTCTTCCACAATAGAATGGTGCTCATTACTCACCATAAGTTTCTTCCAAAAGTAGTTTCAGCTTTTCATGTCAATTACGCCACCATTTTTCCTAAATTCTTTCCGAAGCTGCATGCACATGAAGGTGAGAAGGCCCTTCATTCATTAGACTGCAAAAGTGCCTTGGCTTACTATCAAAAAGAATTTAATCACATCGTGAGGCCTCACAAGTTTTCATTGCTTATGATCCTAACAGACCGGGCATAGCATCTGCCAAGTGCAATTTGTCCAGCTGGTTATCATTGCTACACTCTGGTTGGCTTCCACATCACAGACTCTATCAAGGCTCATCAGGTAAGAGCTACAACTATCTCAGTGGCTCTTCTCAGAGCTATGCCTAATCAAAGATATCTGCAAAGCTGAAACTTGGTCATCAGTTCACACCTCCATATCTCATTACTGTCTAAACAATCTATCAAGAAGTGATAGTAAATTTGGGCAAGTAGTTTTGCATAGCCTGTTCACCTAGTATTCTGCTGTCAATGGAGAGGTCCGGTTTGCTGTTTAAGTAATTACTCCACTGTAATCCTCAGCTAGGGACCCATGTGTCATGGCTAATTCAGCCCTGCTTGCTCGATGGAGAAAAAAAAGTTTGCTTATTGTATATGGAGTTCTGTATAAACAGCAGGATGAATTAACCATGCTTAATATCTGCCTGCTTCTCTGGAGAGTTGACTACCAAGCTAAAGCTCAGCTCTACAATCAGCTGAAGAGTTCATGAGGCACTGCCAGTGTGGGAACTCCTGTAAAAGCTCTGAGCTAGGAGAGAAGAGTCTATTCAGTGTTGTCAGGTAATTTATTTTATTTATTTATTTAACAGTTTTATATACCGACCTTCATAGTAAATAACCATATCGGATCGGTTTACATTTAACAAGGGGTATAACTGGAGTAACAATTCAAGTGAACGAAGATAACAATAGGTAGGAATAAGTCAAAGTTACAATCAACAGGGGGAGGAGAACTTGGAAGCTTGCAACAAGCTGGAAGGAAGATAAGGCGGGAAGAAGTTATAACGTATTACAACGTATTGCCAAAGGGCGTACGGGTTAAAGCTTAAAAGGTGCTTTAACCTGGACGTTTAACCTAGAAGTTTCAGAGTCCATTGTTCAAGAGAATAGATGCCAGGCTGGGTTAAATTGAAGGACAACTAGTGAGAGACTGGTGGATCGGCGAAGGCTTGGTGAAAGAGTCAGGTTTTAAGTCTTTTTCTGAAAGTTAAAAGGCACAACTAGTGAGAGACTGGTGGATCAGCGAAGGCTTGGTGAAAGAGCCAGGTTTTAAGTCTTTTTCTGAAAGTTAAAAGTCACTCTCATGGAGAATCTCATTTACAGTAAGCAAACTTGCTTTATATTTCAGCACAATCAGCAGTGCAGAACCATATAACTGTATACATACAGTAATGCTTATTGTTTTCAATCCCTGTTTCTCAGGTAAAAAAAAATCCTTGCATGCTGCCACAGAAGAGCTCTGAGTAATTTCTGCTTCACAGTAAGTGCATCTCCTGAAGCACAAAGCTCCCTGCTGCACACACATCTATTTCTGACCCTGAATAAGCAGATAGGGCCAGAACTGGTATGAAAGAAGGAGAGGAAAATCCATCAAATCTTAGAGAAACTTACATTTAAATAAGATTTGTTTGATCAAGAAGTTATCATTTATTCATACTGTCATCACTGTATGAGTTGATGCTAGATCTATAAACATATCAATGATTAAAAAAATTCTGTACTGTTAACTGGATGAAAATCTAATTCAAAAGCTTCTATATAAGTGTGATGTCACTTCTCTGATAAATTGCCACTATTTGTAATTAGAAATAGTGTTTTTTATTCACATAGAGATACTGAGCAAGTTATTAGGTTTGTTTGCAGTGCCATTTATCATTAACACTAGGATGCATCTAATTCTCAGCCTTTTTTCACAAGAAAAAAAGTAAGGCATTTCCTTTCTTTTCTACACTTCTTGTCAAAGGTTAAGCATTTTTGCTTTGAAATGTGAAAATAGAGATAAGGATTTTTTTTTATTATCATGAATCTATAAATATCTATGTCATTCTTACTGAACATAAGAGGCATTTACAACCATAAAAGATACACTTGAAAATATTCATTGGCTACTATGTAACCTTTCAGGGTTGAAATTTTAAAGCCATTTCCATTCATAAAACATGGTTCTAAAATTATCCAGGGCTCTGTGCTCTTAAAAGTACACAAACAACCTGATTTCATGTGTACTTTTACACATACTGGGGAGAGGCATTCCAGATGGAAAAGTTGGTGAGGAGTTGGGATTTCCACATAATATTTAGGATGGTGAAGGGGGATAATGTGACACTTTTTTTTATTCATTGAATGATTCTCTATGTTCTTTGGATTTGATTCTAAATGTATCATTGAAAATGGTTAAACCACTAGTAACTTGAAAGAAATGTGCTCTAGAAAGAGAGGACCATCATAATAAGTGCTACCGGAAATAATGCTAATACCTTTGTTGCTTTATGTTTAATAACCAGTCCAAATTACTTCCTTTTTTCTATTATTTTTATGCAGATAAAATATCTGAATAGTAAATCAGTATTCTCAAAGTCATTTATCTTTTGTTTTTGAGGTGCATCATCTGCAAAAGCTTCTTTCTTTAATCTTGAAGAAACTGTCCCTCCATTAATGATTATCCAACATGTGTGTTTCGAATTATCAACTCTGCATCAGGGGTATCTTGAGCTGTACTCTTCACATTTATATACATCCAAAGATGCATAAAAATGTGAAGACTGCAGCTGATGCAGAGCTGATAATTCGAAACACACGTGTTGAGTAATCATTAATGGAGGGACAGTTTCTTCAAGATTAAAGAAAGATGCATTTGCAGTTGATGCACCTCAATTAAAAAGATAAGTGATTTTGAGAATACTGATTTACTATTCAGATGATTTTATTTGCATAAAAAAATTGAAAAAAGTAAGTTGTTTGGACTGATGATTAAACATAAAGCAACAAAGCTAGTAGCATTATTACCCGTAGCGCTTATTATGATGGCCCTCTCTTTCTAGAGCATATTTCTTTCAAATTACTAGTGGTTTATCCATGTTTTTGACACACTCTTCTGTGTTCACTGAAAATGGTCACATAGGAAGTAGAGCTGAGTCTGATGTCCAGTGTGAATGCTAGTCTTCAGAACAGATTTCTTCCAGCAGAAATTAAGGGAGCAGTAATTTGCCTAATTTTAAAAGCAAGCTGAGCTACAGAATCTAAATGTATGGAAAAGACAATGGTGCAGCAAAGAAGAATTTACATTTGTTAGGAATTAGGCAATATTTTGGGGAAGAGGAAGCCTATTCTGATGGAATGGGCTCCATCTTAACCAGGATGAACCCAGCTGTTGCGGTCCCGGTCGCTAGGCTAGCGACCGGGTCCTTACCTTTCTGCTGCCTCTCCCGGTCTCGCCGCGTTCCGTTGCTCCTGGGGCCTGCAGGGCCGCATGGCAGCGTCTCTCTCCACGTGGAGACGCTGCCGAGGAGCGACTCAGACTCCTCCCACTGCCAGGCAACGCGCGCGCGCGAGCAGGGGGCTCTTAAAGGTCCAGCACCCGGAAGTGCTGAACCGCCCCGTTCCTGACGTCAGACGCTGGCCGGCTATTTAAACCAGCGTCTGACTTCCTTGCTTTGCCTTTGCAACGAGGTCACTCTACTGTGTGCTTAGTTGCTTCCCAGCGTTGCTTTCAGCCTTGGTTCCAGCTTGTTCCAGCCGTGCCTTGCTTCCAGCCCTGGTTCCTGCTTGTTCCAGCCGTGCCTTGCTTCCAGCTCCGGTTCCAGCTTGTTCCAGCCGTGCCTTGCTTCCAGCCCTGGTTCCTGCTTGTTCCAGCCGTGCCTTGCTTCCAGCTCCGGTTCCAGCTTGTCCCAGCCGTGCCTTGCTTCCAGGTCAGGTTCTGTTTGGTCCTGCTGTGCCTTGGCTCCAGCTCTGGGCTCTACTTGCTGTCTACATATCCTGACTCCAGCTCCGGTTCCTGATTCTCCTTGTCTTCAGCCAGCCTCGAACCTTGGTCTTCTTCACGATTCTCCTTTGTCTTCAGCCAGCCACAGACCTTGGACTCATTCACGATTCTCCTAAGTCCCAGCGACTCGGACCCCTACGGGCTCCTCCTGGGGGGGTCTTGGGTTTCCAGGGTGAAGACGCCATCAGTCCGCTCCAGCTGAGTGCCGCCTCCCGGCTTATTAACTCCTGTGGACGCTGTCCACCTCAGCCGGCCCAAGGGTCCACTATTGACTTTACTCATAACATAACAGTTTGCAAAGGCCATGGACTCGGCGGACTCCGCTCCTATGCAGGCCATCCCTGGCATGGCCCAAAGAATCCAGCAGCAACAGCAATGTCTGGAAGTCTTGGCTGCTACGGTGGATCGCCTAGCCAGTCGCTTGGACGCCAATCCTCCTCCGGTGGCACAACCCCCGCCTCCACCGGCGGTTCTAGCTCCCGCGCAGACTCAGCTTCCAGCGCCTACTCGATACTCCGGGGATGCCAGATCGTGCAGGGCGTTTTTGAATCAGTGTTTCATCCGCTTCACTTTGCTACCAGGGCAGTTCCCGTCTGATGCCGTCAAGGTAGCATATATTTTGTCTCTGCTCGATGGGAGAGCTATGCTATGGGCCTCTCCCATGTGGGAGAAACAGGACGCCATGCTGCACAATTTACAGGATTTTGTGACTCACTTCAAACAGACTTTTGACGAGCCAGCTCGTGCTACCACCGCTACCACTGAAATTCTACAGCTACGACAAGGATCCCGTTCTCTGGCGGAGTACGCTATTGAATTTCGTACTCTGGCGATGGAACTCGGCTGGCAGGATGACTGTTTGCGGGGTATTTTCTTGGAAGGCCTTGCAGGCCGTATCAAGGACGAGCTGATGGCTCGCGACCTGCCCTTCACTCTGAACGGGGTGATAGACTTGGCCGGGAGGATTGACCGGCGATTGCAGCAACGAGCTAAGGAGGGTCGAGTTCCTCGTCGGCCTGTCTCTTTGGCACCCTCCTTCTCCAGGTCTCTGACTTTATCTCACAAGACATCATCAGCCTCCCACAGCCCCTCTGAGGAACCTATGCAGCTTGGTCGGGCGCCCCTAACCGAGGAGGAGAAGACACGTCGCCGCACTCAAGGCCTGTGCTTATACTGCGGCACTAAGGGTCATTTCCTGGGTCAGTGTCCTGCGAGACCGGGAAAAGCTCAAGTCTAGGGAGAGATGAGGAGGTTCCCCTAGGCTATGTTAATGCTACTCCTCAATGTACAGTTCCTATAACGTTGGAGTATCCAGGTGGCTCCTTTCAGACTCTAGCTTTCATTGATTCCGGAGCCGGAGGGAACTTTATCTGGAGAGAACTGGTACACCAACTAGGACTACCTACTAAGCGCCGGATACCTCCATTACGGGTTACCTCTATCCAGGGAACCTCTCTACCTGGATCCATTTCTGAAACTACGATGCCTCTCACTTTACGGACGGGAGTGCTTCACACTGAGACAATCTCCTTTTTGCTACTTGATAAATCGGTGCACCCTGTGGTCCTGGGACTCCCTTGGTTGCAACAACATGCTCCGGTGATCCATTGGGACTCTCTCCAAATTGCGCAATGGAGTCCTTCCTGTTTCCAGAATTGCCTGGATCCCGTTCCTAGACCGGAGATATTACTCTCTCACTCTGCCCTGGACCTTCCTTTGCCGTACCAGAATTACGCTGACGTGTTCTCCAAACAAAAGGCTGAACTGCTTCCATGCCATCGGCCCTTCGACTGTGCCATTGATTTACTACCTGGTTCCACTCCTCCGCGGGGTAGGGTATACCCTCTTTCTCTGCCAGAAACCCATGCAATGTCAGACTACATTACGGAGAATCTTGCCAAAGGGTTCATTCGTCCTTCGCACTCCCCTGCAGGAGCAGGATTCTTTTTTGTGTCCAAAAAAGATGGCTCCCTCCGGCCGTGCATAGACTATCGAGGTCTGAACTCCATCACTAAGAAAGATCGCTATCCCTTGCCTCTGATCCCAGAACTGCTCGATAGACTTCAGGGGGCCAAGATCTTTACAAAATTGGATTTACGTGGAGCATACAATTTGGTTCGTATTCGTCCCGGTGACGAGTGGAAGACAGCGTTCAACACGCGAGATGGACATTACGAATACTTAGTAATGCCTTTCGGCTTATGTAATGCCCCTGCTGTCTTCCAGAATCTGATGAATGAGGTACTCCGGGAGATGCTTCATTCCTTCGTCATAGTGTACCTTGATGACGTCCTGATCTATTCCCAAGATCTTTCTTCCCATCGCCAACACGTCAAACAAGTCTTACAGGCTCTAAGGGACAATCATCTATACGCTAAATTTGAAAAATGTCAGTTTGAGCTCGAGTCGCTTCCGTTCTTGGGATATATTGTTTCCTCGTCCGGTTTCCAGATGGACCCAGAGAAGGTGGCGGCCATTGTCAATTGGCCTCGCCCGTCTGGCCTGAAGGCGCTACAGCGATTCCTTGGATTCGCCAATTTTTACAGGCATTTTATACCACATTACTCCCAGAAGGTAGCTCCTCTCACGGCGCTTACTCGCAAAGGGGTTAACGCTCACGATTGGTCCACTACCGCCTCGGCTGCCTTTGAAGACTTAAAACAAGCATTCCTAGCCGCTTCCTGCCTACGACACCCAGATCCACAAAGACCCTTCATCTTGGAGGTCGATGCCTCGAATCTGGCTGTTGGAGCGGTGCTCAGTCAACACGATACTTCGGGCAAATTGATGCCATGTTCTTACTTCTCTAAAAAGTTTTCGCCTGCTGAATGTAACTATGGCATCGGAGACAAGGAACTCCTAGCCATTAAGTTAGCCTTCGAGGAGTGGAGGCAATGGCTGGAGGGGGCTAATCATCCGGTGACAGTGTACACTGACCACAAAAATTTATTGTACTTGGCCCAAGCTCAACGACTAAACTCGCGGCAAGCAAGATGGTCACTCTTCTTCAGTCGTTTCAATTTCATCCTCAAGTTTCGACCAGCGGAGAAGAACGTTCGAGCCGATGCTCTATCTCGTACCTGTCAGCCGGAGGAAGAGGACAACTCTCCACGAACCATCCTGGATCCTGCCTGTGTTCAACTAACTACTACTTCCATTTGTTCCTCAAGTAAGACTACGGTTCCTAAAAGGCTTCGGAGGGAAGTCCTGTCTTGGGGCCACGACTCCTTGACCGGGGGGCACGCTGGTAGACTAAGAACTTTGGATCTTATAAATCGTTTCTATTGGTGGCCAGGTCTTCGACGTGATGTTTCCCTTTACGTGAGTTCTTGCCCCACTTGCGCTCTGCAGAAACCGCTTAATGGCCCCCCGAGAGGGTTACTACAACCGTTACCTATACCCACGGAACCCTGGACACATATTGCCACTGACTTTATGGTGGAACTCCCGCCTTCGCAAGGCAAGACTGTGGTATGGGTCACGGTGGACCGCTTCTCTAAAATGGCTCACTTTGTGCCTTTACCCAAATTACCTTCCGCCACTGAACTGGCTTCTCTGTTCACACACCATGTATTCCGTATTCATGGTCTGCCTCAGGACATTGTTTCAGACAGAGGTCCTCAATTCACAGCCAGGTATTGGAAAGCCTTATGCAAAAAATTTAAGATCCAGTTGAGTTTCTCTTCCGCTTTTCACCCGCAAAGTAATGGGCAAACTGAACGCATGAATCGTTCTTTAAAGTTGTTCCTACGAGCGTTCATTAACCACAAACAAGATAATTGGGTGGAGCTTTTGCCTTGGGCTGAATTCGCCTATAATAATCAGATACATACGGCGACGGGGAAATCCCCTTTTCAAATTGTGTACGGTAAACAGCTCAAACCACCGTTACCTCTACCTGTACCAACCTCCTCACCCGCTGCTCAATTGTCCGCGGATCAATTGAGTAAATTGTGGTCCTCAACTCAACACCGTCTTCAGAAGGTCGCACGCACTGCTAAACGCTACTATGATCGACACCGAAAACCAGCATTCACCTTCCTCCCAGGCGATCGAGTGTGGCTTAGTACAAAGAACATTCATTTGAGGCAACCTTCCAAGAAACTCTCTCCCAAGTTCTGTGGTCCCTTCCGCGTAGCAGAAAGAGTAGGGTTGGTCTCTTACCGTCTACGACTCCCAACCACTTTACGCATTCATGATGTCTTTCACGTCTCTCTCTTAAAACCAGTAATTCTTTCCAGATTCCACCCCAGGCCTCTTGACGACGCTTCCACCACCACGGATGGGGATCCTACGTTTCAGGTACGAGAGGTCCTGGATGCTCGTTTCGCCAACAGACGTTGGGAGTATTTGCTGGCCTGGGAAGGTTGTGGAGACGAAGACAATACGTGGGAGCCTGCTCGCAACATCTTGGACAAGACTCTCCTACAGCAATATCATCTGGACCATCCTGACAGGCCTAGTCCTCTGAAGAGGGGGCGTAAAAGGGGGGGTACTGTTGCGGTCCCGGTCGCTAGGCTAGCGACCGGGTCCTTACCTTTCTGCTGCCTCTCCCGGTCTCGCCGCGTTCCGTTGCTCCTGGGGCCTGCAGGGCCGCATGGCAGCGTCTCTCTCCACGTGGAGACGCTGCCGAGGAGCGACTCAGACTCCTCCCACTGCCAGGCAACGCGCGCGCGCGAGCAGGGGGCTCTTAAAGGTCCAGCACCCGGAAGTGCTGAACCGCCCCGTTCCTGACGTCAGACGCTGGCCGGCTATTTAAACCAGCGTCTGACTTCCTTGCTTTGCCTTTGCAACGAGGTCACTCTACTGTGTGCTTAGTTGCTTCCCAGCGTTGCTTTCAGCCTTGGTTCCAGCTTGTTCCAGCCGTGCCTTGCTTCCAGCCCTGGTTCCTGCTTGTTCCAGCCGTGCCTTGCTTCCAGCTCCGGTTCCAGCTTGTTCCAGCCGTGCCTTGCTTCCAGCCCTGGTTCCTGCTTGTTCCAGCCGTGCCTTGCTTCCAGCTCCGGTTCCAGCTTGTCCCAGCCGTGCCTTGCTTCCAGGTCAGGTTCTGTTTGGTCCTGCTGTGCCTTGGCTCCAGCTCTGGGCTCTACTTGCTGTCTACATATCCTGACTCCAGCTCCGGTTCCTGATTCTCCTTGTCTTCAGCCAGCCTCGAACCTTGGTCTTCTTCACGATTCTCCTTTGTCTTCAGCCAGCCACAGACCTTGGACTCATTCACGATTCTCCTAAGTCCCAGCGACTCGGACCCCTACGGGCTCCTCCTGGGGGGGTCTTGGGTTTCCAGGGTGAAGACGCCATCAGTCCGCTCCAGCTGAGTGCCGCCTCCCGGCTTATTAACTCCTGTGGACGCTGTCCACCTCAGCCGGCCCAAGGGTCCACTATTGACTTTACTCATAACATAACACCAGCTGCTGACACTAACATTTAAAAAGGACACAAAGCAGCTTTTAAACTAAATCATGAGGGAAGTCACTTAGGAGTAGGGATGTGAATCGTTTTTTGACGATTTAAAATATCGTCCGATATATTTTAAATTGTAAAAAATCGTTAGAGGCGCGATACAATAGGAATTCCCCCGATTTATCGTCAAAAATCGTAAATCGGGGGAAGGGGGAGGGGAAGGGGGAGGGCGGGAAAACCGGCACACTAAAACAACCCTAAAACCCACCCCGACCCTTTAAAATAAATCCCCCACCCTCCCGAACCCCCCCAAAATGTTTTAAATTACCTGGAGTCCAGTGGGGGGGTCCCGGTGTGATCTTCCACTCTCGGGCCACGGCTGCGTTAATAGAAATGGCGCCGGCGCTACCTTTGCCCTGTCACATGACAGGGCAAAGGTAGCGCTGGCGCCATTTTGGTTCCTGTCCCCCGATGTCATGAGCGCAGGAGATCGCTCCCGGACCCCCGCTGGACCCCCAGGGACTTTTGGCCAGCTTGGGGGGGCCTCCTGACCCCCACAAGACTTGCCAAAAGTCCAGCGGGGTCCGGGAGCGATCTCTTGCACTCGTTGCCGGCCGTATGGCCGTATGGCCGGCGCCATTTTGCAATACGGCAATACGTCCATACGGCCGGCGCCATTTTGCAATACGGCAACGAGTGCAAGAGGTCGCTCCCGGACCCCCACTGGACTTTTGGCAAGTCTTGTGGGGGTCAGGAGGCCCCCCGAAGCTGGCCAAAAGTCCCTGGGGGTCCAGCGGGGGTCCGGGAGCGATCTCCTGTGCTCATGACGTCAGGGGACAGGAACCAAAATGGCGCCGGCGCTACCTTTGCCCTGTCATATGACAGGGCAAAGGTAGCGCCGGCGCCATTTCTATTAACGCAGCCGTGGCCCGAGAGCGGAAGATCACACCGGGACCCCCCCCCACTGGACCCCAGGTAATTTAAAACATTTTGGGGGGGTTCAGGAGGGTGGGAGATTTATTTTAAAGGGTCGGGGTGGGTTTTAGGGTTGTTTTAGTGTGCCGGTTTTCCCGCCCTCCCCCCATTTACGATTTAAACGATTTAAAAAAACAAAAAAAACCCGCGACGATCAGATTCCCTCCCCCCCAGCCAAAATTGATCGTTAAGACGATCGATCACACGATTCACATCTCTACTCAGGAGCATATGGTTTGGAGACTGGTATCTTTTAAGGATACTGGCATAACAGGGACACTAGAATATCATTATAGATAGATTTTTCTAAAGGCTAAAGTAGCCTAGCTGGAACTAAATTTTATGGATTCTAAACTACTTGTATCAACTGCTAATAAGCGGTTGTGATAAAACATTGTGATAAAAAATAAAAGTAAACATGCTCTAAATTGTCTGTATGTGAGTGCCATAAGCCTAAAAATTAATTGGTGAGTTAGAATAATGAAGATATAGGCATCTCTGAGATCTGAAGGCAGGAGGATAACCAATGGGAAACTGTGAGACTAATTTTCAAGTTCTAAGTTCTTAAATTTAGGTCCCTGAAAAGTGGCTGCCTACAGGGGAGTTATTTATTTATTTATTTATTTATTTATTTATTTATTTATTAGATTTATATACTGCTATTCTGTGTAAACATTCATAATGGTTTACAATTATAAAATAAATTAAAATAAACATCACATAATATCATTACATATAAAATGATAAAAACAATTTGAAATAAATTATAGAATAATATAATTACATAATAATAAAATAAGAATTAAAGCAGATAATAGTGTGAAATAAATTAATTAAAATAGGATAAAATAAAGTAAAATAGGCCTCAGTTATAGTCACTTACATTGATGTTATTTAACCACTGAATGCTCTTATGCTTGTTCAAATAGCCATGTTTTAACTTTTTTAAAAACTTTAAAATCTCTTTGTAATCTGAATTCAATCAGCAGAGAATTCCATAATTTTGGGCCTGCTACTGATAATGCTCTTTCCCTAACCTCACTCAAATGTGCAGATTTGATTGAAGGAATGTTTAGTAAACCTTTGATTGATGATCTCAAGTTTCGCTGTGGAATAAAAAGATGGAGGGAGGCATTTAACCATTTGATATTGTCCTTATTAATAGCATTATGTAACAAACATCAAATTTTGAACTGTATTCAATATTTTATAGTTAGCCAGTGTAATGAAATTAATGTCAGGGTAATATGATCAAATTTATTTCCTCCCACCTGCACACTAGTGGTGACATTTTGCAATAGTTGTAACAGCCTAATAGAGTTTAAAGGTAGTCCAAATATTAATGAATTTCAATAATCCAAACTGGAGAAGATCATGTTTTGAAGAACAATACAAAAATCGTGACATTGGATTAAAGATTATAACTGTTTTAGAATGTGATGTTTATTATAACTAGGGCAGGAATCCAGTTAGGAGCTTTTCAAAATATGAGGCACGTAATTTAGGTGCCTAAATCTAGGCAAATGAATATTAGGGCTAAATTTAGGGACCTACATTTATGAAAATTTTCAGTTGAAAATTTAGGACTCTATGTTCGGCTGAAAATAGGTGCCATATTTACAAAAACATAATGTGGCCTTATCTTGTGTATTAGGGCCTTATTGCGTGCAATAACAAATAATACATGCAAATAACAGCCGCATTGCAGTGGTATTATTGAAATGGATGGAAGAGAAGGAGAGTGGTTGGGGTTATGGCCCAGCAGGGCTATAGGCGATTCTACTATAAATATAGCAGAATAAGGAATTTAGCAATTAGAGACCCCATTGGCCGGCCCCTGTCACATGGAGGGAGCACTGGATGGCCAGCGCCATCTTTAAAAATGGCATGGGCCATTCAGTGCTCCTACCATGTGACAGCAGCCGGCCAGTGGCATGGATACCCTGTCACACGGTAAGGGCAAAGGGCCATCGGCACCATTTTGATTAGTGGCAGCCGACGGCCTGGGAGCGGGAGATCGCTCCCGGGACCCCCACTGGACAACCAGGTACCTGTAAAAAGTTTTTGGGGGAGGTCGGGAGGGTGGGGGAAGCTAAGGGATTAGTTTTAAAGGGTCGGGGTGGGTTTAGGGGTTATTTTTGTGTGCCGTTTTTCCCGCCCTCCCCCAAAATGATAAGAGAACCCCCATGAACAATATTGTGGGGTTTTCCTATCGTTCTGGGGAAGCCCCTGATTTATGATGATTTTGAAAATATCGTATGATATTTTCAATCGTCCGAAGCCCGATTCACATCCCTACTGTCCAGTCTTCTAATGATCTGCGGCTAATTGTTCAATATAGTCACAGGCTTTCGAGCCGTGAGATAAGTCACCTATAGCCACAGGCTTTCGAGCCGAGAGATAAGTCACCTATAGAAAGCACCATTATTTTATTATTTTACTCATAATTAAATATTAGTTTGAAACAGTATACACATACATGATTATCCCAATAATCAGATAAATAGTAGCTCTAACCCACTTCTCATGTAGATTATATTATTGAACTATGTAACCGTATAATATTGGCACCCTTTGGTTAACTTAAAAACCAGACATATTTCGTGCCTAGATGTAAACCATTGTGATGGTACATTACTAAACGACGGTATAGAAAAGCTTTAAATAATAAATAAATAAATAAATATGGTTTACTGGCTTCATTGCAGTTTTGGATGGACTACACAAGATCTTTATTCTGTCGCTTTTCTGATATGATTTACAGGCTACACAGCCACCAATTATTCACAGGCTATACAGCCGCTAAGAGCCGCAGATGATTAGAAGACCGGACGGTTCAACTCTGATGCGTTGAACACGTTGACAGGCTTGCTAATGCGGCATCTCTAAAAACTTTGTTATTCGCTTACATTTAAAATAGTATATCCTTTGGATTTTTTTGATACTGATTGAGCCACGTTAAATACTTAAGAAGTGGTGCCTTTTGCTCATTTATTTTGATTTACAGGACCCATTCAGTGCTCTTTTTGCAATTTTGTCACTGAAATGTAACCCATGTAAGAATCATGTCCATAACCTAAAATCTAATACGCTTCTAAAGAATCTCTTCAGTGGTAAAAGGAAACATTGGTATGTCTCAGAATGTTAAATTTCAAGTATTAACAGGATTTATCTACAAGCTTGAAATCCAAAGTAACAGGACTCACTTTATTCCTAAATGCTGACATTTGGATTCTAGCTACCTCATTCTCTAGAGGATTGTGCTTGGCTCAAAACTTTACATTATGCAATCTCTGAATCATCTCACCCATTTTTGACATTTCCATCTTTTCAATGTTTTAAAATTGTTTCTTTATCAGTAATAATTTTGGGGTAGATTTTAAAACCTACGTGCGCCGTTGGCTAAGGGCGCGCGCAGCCGTGCGCATAGGAGGTGGCATGTATTTTGTATAGCGCTGCGCAGACATGCGCGCACTATGCAAAATATGGGAAAAGGTCTTTCGGATTTTGTGTGCGCTGGTTGGCGCGCGCAAATGCAATCGTGCGCGTGACTGCACTTGCACGCGTGGGTTTCCCATTCGTGCGCACAAATGCAGTTGTGCGTGTGAGTGCATTTCTGCATGCGTGCGTATGCGTACACGTGTGCGCGGGTCTGCACGTGCAGACTGTTTTGCACAACATGGCGGCCAGGGGGCAGAGGAAGCCCAACTTTACCACCAGGGACGTGGAACTGCTGGCGTCCCTGGTGGTAGCCAGGGAACATCACCTCTTCCCCATTAGAGGGAGGAGGACCAACTTCCCACAGCTCCGGAGGGCATGGAGGCAGTTACAGGGAAGGTTCAATGATAGGGCCTCCCACCCACGTGGGGTAAGTGTACCGTGTGTACTACAGCACTGTGGGACTGTCAATATGGGGTTAGGGCTGGGAGGAGGGGAAAAAGTGAGAAACAGAGGGTTTATAGTACAGGCATTTGGAATGAGGCTGAAATGTGAAAAGATAATAGGTACTTAGCTACATGATTGTCATAGCTCTTCATGATTGCCAAAATGTATGTTGAACAGTCTTTGCCATATTGCAGACTCCAGCATCATCACAGTACACTCATGTTTGTCTCTCCATTTGTTGTCATAGATAGAGGATTTGAAGATGAAGGCTCGTTGGCTGCGCCTGAAGAAGGGGAGGTGGCTAGAGCGGCTGCGGGGCGAGCGCGCTGGGGCTGGTGGTAAGTAATCTCTCCATGATAAGGGCTATATTTGTTATATAAGGGACAGATCTTTTCATAACATGCATGTGCATGTTATAAAATGGTGGGGGAGGGACAAGCAAGGAGGTAGGACATAGTGCACCTACTGTGTGAGCAGGCTCACTGCCGTCCCTGTTCCCTCCCAGGCAGCTATGAATCTGAGCGGCCTGGAAGGGACCTTTACAACCCCCCCCCACCCCCTTCCCATTACTTCCTGGCCCTCTCCCCAGCCCTAAAGTAATGCCAGAAACAATTGTTAATCCCTGTTGTGTCTGCAGGCTCCCAGTGACCATGCGATCCCTGCCACAGCAGCAAGTGGGTGCCCTGGAAGGACCCTTTCAGCCTTATCTGGCCCTCAAACAACCCAGTCCCCACTCCTTTTTCATGGGGCAGGGAGATAGGTGCACCTCATCCCCCTTTCACAATCACCTGGCCAAGCATCACCCATTGAAGATCCTGCCATAAAGAAATGTTTGCTCATGAGTTTGCATATTCATGTACAGGCTAGTCATATCTGTTGGTTTACTTTACAGGTCCTGAGGAAGAGAGGCCAGGACTAGCAGCAGCCGCTCCGGGGGTGGAGGCGGATTCTCCCCCCCCACGCTGTGAGGAGATGGAGGCAGAGGCCACCTCCCCGCCAAGAGGAGCAGCCCGGGCCACCCCCTAGCACCCCCCCCCCCCTTTGTAGGGTCTCCTCCCCGTTTTGCCCGGGGAGTTAGGAACGCGGGGGCACCCAGGGGCCAGCCTTTGCTGGCCCAGGTAGGCAGGGAGGGCTCTCTTGTGCCTCAACGGCCCCCCTCACATCACCAACATAGAGGTTCATCATCGGGAGGACAGTCTCCCGATGATGAGCCTCTGACCCGAGGGGAGTTCCGGGATTATGTGATGGGGTGCATGGGGCACTGGGGGCCCTCACTGCCTACGCACAGAGGATAAACAGGACCAATGGGCAGGTCCTCCAGGCTCTACAGCTGCTTGGCGCAGCTGTGAAAGCCCTGGGGGATCAGCTCCGGCGGTCCTGAGTATCCTCTCTGGTCTCTGCCTCCCTAACTTCCCGGGGGTTTTTGTTTTCTGTAAATAGTTTTTCTCCCTAGTTCTTCCCATCCCATCCCTTCTTAATTTGTATATTTGTATATATATTTTCCAGATGTTTTGGAATAAAAAATTATTTTCTACAAAACTGTGTGGTCAATGGAAAAGAGGGCATGGTGTAGGGAGGAAGGGAGGTGAGGGGGTGAAGGGGGTGGGATGTTGGGAGGAAGGGGGTGAAGGGGGCTAAGGGGGTGAAGGGGGCTGAGGGGCTAAGGGGAGTGAAGGGGGCTGAGGGGGTGAAGCGGTGAAGGGGGCAAGGGAGCTGAGAGGGTGAAGGGGTTGGATGTTGGGAGGAAGGGGTGAAGGGGGCAGGATGTTGGGAGGAAGAGGGTGAGATGTTGGGAGGAAGGGGGTGAGATGTTGGGAGGAAGGGGGTGAGATGTTGGGGGTGAAGGGGTGAAGGGGCTGAGGGGGGTGAAGGGGCTGAGGGAGGCTGAGGGGGTGAAGGGGGTGGGATGTTGGCAGGAAGGAGGTGAAGGGAGCTGAGGGGTGAAGGGGGTGGGATGTTGGCAGGAAGGGGGTGAGGGTAAGGGGGTGAAGGGGGCTGAGGGGGTGAGGGGGCAAGGGAGCTGAGCGGGTGAAGGGGGTGAGATGTTGGAAGGAAGGGGGCTGAGGGGGCTGAGGGGGTAAAGGGGGCTGAGGGGAACAATGCAAGATACTGTCCAACGGTAAAGAAGCAACAACACACATGCAACGCAAGGTCTCCTGGCACACTGACCATCCAGGAGGAAGACAAACACCATCCTCAGCTACACATACATGCTACACGTATAGGAATAGAGCTGATAGGCAAACACCATGTTGTTTACCTATTCCTTCACAGCAATGGGCAGCATAAAGCCACCCATATCAGTTGTACAACTGCACCTTCCATAGAGGTTAACTCTACCTTTCAATACCTTCCCACATACCATCCATGACCCCAGATATTCTGCACAGCCCCTACACTGGGAAGAAACAAGGTTACCCCAGCAAAACCTGGATGGTGAAAGTCTCATAGTCAGGTGAGAAGCAGAGACGACATGGTTGAAATACAGAGTCTTGCAGGGATCCCCTATGAGAGCAAATACATACACCTGCAACTCTGAGAAATCACCTCCAAACACAAGTTCAGCAGCACATACATGCATAATGCCAGTTTTGATTATGTAGGATTCTTACCTTTTGATTATGTAGGATTCTGACCTACACATTTCACTGTGCTTCCTATATCAGCAGCAGTCAACACACCAGTATGTATAGTTCTGAACACAGCTGGATCTTGATAGCAGGGTCACAGAGACGGTTAGCTCAATCAAGGACAACTGCTAATCAACACCCTTCCCACACCCAGCAGGGGAATCAACCCCTCACCAGGGTATTACAGTGGTAGCTGGTTAGTCTTAATTACCCATGGGGGAAGTGAAACAGCACACACACATGTACCCTATAAGCCATAATTGCAATAGAGAGGCACATCTGAATTTAAGTTAATAGGGGCTGCGCGCACATCTAGGGGCTACACGCACAGCTCCATTATAAAGCAATAGGAGTTGGGCGCACAGCTCCTTTGAAATCCATAGGGGCTGCATGCACATCTCCTTTATAATCAATAGGAGTTGTGCGCACAGCACCTTTAAAATCATAGGCGGCGCGCGCAAAGTAGGCAGCGCGCACAAGTTCCACATCAATTTTAATTGGTGGCGCGCCAAAGTGTTATTCGCGCAGATTGGAGCCACCTGTGCGCTTAAATTAAGTGGATGTAGTGGTGAAACGTGCAAATTAGCCTGCTTACAAAAGGATCCCTCCTCCACTCAATTTCCAGCTTCACCATGTCTCAGGCACGTGCAGTTCAGATTCGTAAGCCCAGCTTCTTACCAGAGGAAGTTGATATGCTTGTCCAGCATGTCATGAGGCACCAGGATCTGCTGTATGGTCCACAGTCTCGTACGGTTGGTGCATACAGGAAGGAGCAGATCTGGAAGCGGATCAGGCACAGTGTCAACTCTGTGTTCCACCACAACCGGAGCATTGGGGAACTGATGCACAAGTGGAGGGACCTGAGGAGATTTGTGAAGCGGAAGCAGGCCAGGAGGATTGCAGAGGGAGAAGGCAGCCACATCAGCTTCTCTCCCTCTGAGCAGCTGATACTCAGCACCATCTCTGAGGCAGGTGTGGGTGGAGCTGGACAGCTTGACACCATGCCCCGTGTAGGGCAGGAAGGTAAGCAGGTTTTACTATTTCTGACCCCTGTACTGAAATGCATGAAGCTCTTCTACATAGCCCTGCTGTTCTCCAGATATTCAGCTAATACCTATTTCATGTACTGTATGGCAGCTAGCATAGATGCCATCTCTATCTGTATGGAAAGTACAGTGGTGTGTGTAAGACATACAGGGGCCATTGTATTGTGAACTGTAATTATCCTAGGATTGCAGGAAGGGCAGATCTACACAAGCCAGCACACAGTTCCCATGTGCTACAGCTTTGGTCATATAAGCTCATTGAAAATGTGTAGTGCTCTTTAATGTGTGTATGCACCAATGCTCTGAATATGTGGGAATACAGCTCAGGTATTAGGTGTTCCTGCAAAGGCAATATATAACAATCAATGGGGGAGGGTATTTGTTTGGGACAATGTGGGTTGGCTGACTACCAGCTGGTGAACGTGCAATACCTGCAACACACTCCGGCCTTTCCACATTGTATGTAAGGACATACTGCACTGTTGATGTAATGGACATGAGTACAGGAATGACACCAGGTTGGCCATGAAAGCTGTTGGTACTATAACCAGCACTGTATGTGGTTGCCCCCTTAATATACACCTGTATGCTCATCCCCCATTCCCTTATTCTGGCCGTTAACCCAGTAATCACCTTCCCCTCTTCTGGCCCATCCCCCCCCCCCCCCTTCCCCCACTATTGTTGCCCACTGCAAACCTCACAAGGTTTCCAGCAGGTAGCACAAGTCATGTATCCATGCAGGCATATAACATTGATGGCCTCAGCAATTTCTTCTGGGGTATTCCAAGGACAGGGCCTCCTGTTAGTAGATGTGTGGAATATGTCCCTATTCCATGCAGCACACTGAAAATGCCCAGTGTCCTCTGAAGTTCTTGGAGGAGAAGTCCATCAATGGCTATTAATCAATTATACTTAGGGAATAGCCACTGCTATTAATTGCATCAGTAGCATGGGTTCTTCTTAGTGTTTGGGTAATTGCCAGGTTCTTGTGGCCTGGTTTTGGCCTCTGTTGGAAACAGGATGCTGGGCTTGATGGACCCTTGGTCTGACCCAGCATGGCAATTTCTTATGTTCTTAAGGTCTTATTGGAATAGCACTCAGTGATGTCCCATCAAGCCCCCCCTGTGCCACATGGAATACCCCCAGGACTCTACAGCTGGGTTAGGGCCTACTTATAATGCATGGTCCATCTATCACTCAATACCACATGGGTATGGTGGAATGTACATAGGACACCTATTGGCAGTGTGGTGATTTGTGAATTTCTTTTTAGGGGAGACAGATGATGAGCAACCTGGACCTGCACCTAGACGACCCCAAAGGCTGTACCATCGTCGGCGGGTGATCCCTGACTCATCTGAAGAGGAGGAAGGGGAAGGCCATGAACAGCTGGAACAGCCTGCGGAGGAAGAGGAGCAGCAGCGGCAGGGAGAGGAGCCGGAGGACACACTGGCTGATCTGCTTCATGATCGCCCGCAGGACAGCAGTGAGTCAGACCAGCCCGAACCTGAACTGGTTGGCAGTAAGGCGGAGAGACTGCTATTATAGCAGAGCGCTGGGATCTTGGACGCTATCTCCAGCCTGCCTGATGTGGTGTGTCAGGAATCACAAGGCCTCCGTGATACCATCAGGGAGGAATCACAAGCCCTCCGTGATACCATCAGGGAGGATGGACAGGGGCTTCAACAGGTGATGCGGGATCTTTGCCGGGCTACTCAGGAACAAACTGAGGTGTGGAGGGAGCTGCTGCAGCGGTTGCCTCTTGTGCAGCCGCAGGCACCAGCAGCACCATGGGCTTTTATGGGGCCCTGGATGCATTACCCTCCACCTTATGGGCCACCCTTCCCATGGATGGCACCAGCCCGTGCAGAAGACCCTCCTGTGGGACAGCCACCTGCGCTTCAGCCTGGTGTAGGCTATCCATGGATGGCACCCCCACCTCTGCCACCTGTCATGTGTCCAGCACCACCACCAGAACCGCAGCTGCCACTGGCTGTACCTTCCTGCAGCCATGAACTGCCCCAACCTCCTGTGCCCTCTGAGGGTAGCGTCAGCAGTGGGAGGAGTCCACTGCACAGGAGCATCAGGTTGGGGCAGCCGAAGTTTCCTGAGGGCCGAAAGAGAGGACGGCCAAGGAAGTGAACTTTAAATATATTTATCTTTTTTATTTTCTTTAACGTTTTTAGTTCTGTGCACTTTTGGTACATCCACTTTAAATACACACTTGTGAATAAATGCACTAACACCTTATGAAATGGCTTTCTATGAGAGTGTTCCTTTGTTGTATAGCCCGCCTTTGACTCAAGCGATGGATTAATGCCAATTCCTCCTGAGTCAGATATTCTGCCTCCTCATTCTCTTCAGGGGCCTCCTCCTGCAAAGGGATGTCTGTTCAGTGCAAGGTTATGTAGCATACAGCAGGCTAGAAAGATCTCACACACTTTAGGGGGGTTGTACAGAAGGCATCCTCCAGATTTTTCCAGACAGCGGAAGCGGGATTTCAGCATGCCAAAGGTTCTCTCTATGACAGCCCTGGTCTTACGGTGCACCCTGTTGTAGCGAGTCTCAGCAGCAGTTGCGGGGGAGGCTATGGGGATCATGAGCCAGGTTTTAAGGGGATAGCCTCTGTCACCTGTAGTAGAAGACAGCAAATAATGGTTACATTCCTTCTGTGCTTCATGGTGGCACAGGTCAGAGGGCAAGCAAACAGGAGGCATGCTGTGCCACCCTAAATAGAAGCTTAGCAGACATATAGCTGGGAGGTATTATGTTACACATTAGAAAGTTTACCTAGGAGCCATCCCCCAGTGATGTTTCCTTGCTGGAAGTGGTCATGAATTCTGGATTGTGATAGAATGTAGGCATCGTGACAGGATCCTGGAAAGCAGGACATCACATTGGTGATGATGCCCTTAGTATTGCACACCACTTGCATGTTCATGGAGTGGAAACCCTTGCGGTTGCGGTAGGTGGTCTCATCTCCTCCTGGTGCTCTTAGGGCCACGTGAGTGCAATCAATAGCTCCCAAGACTGAGGGTAAGCGTGCAATTTGGTAAAAGTCTCTCATTATCTCTTGCTGTTCCTCTCTTCTGAGGGGGAAGGAGATAAAGTGTTGTGTTTTTCTGAGCAAGGCAGCCAGGAACTGCTACAGACACCTTGATGTGGCAGACTGAGTGATTCCGGAAGTCACTCCAAGTGGGGTTTGCAAGCTGCCAGTAGCCAAAAAAGCCAGAGCGGTAGTTACCTTGATATGTTCAGGCAAGGCATGGCCCCTTTGTGTGACAGGTTGCAGGTCAGCCTCTAACAATTGGCAGAGGTACTGTATGGTCTCCTTATTAAATCTGAAACGGTGCATTACTTCTTCCAGAAACTGTATGCGAGTCCTGTAAACTCTATGTAAAGGGTACCTCCTCTGTCTCAGCATTCTTCTCCTCCTCTCTCTTTTTCTTCTGAGCCGTATAGAGCGAAGGATCCATATCGCTATTATAAGCATGTGTAGCAACATGAATAACCGGAGAATAGCTGTTGAGTTATGGTCTCCTGCGGCAGTCAGCTACCATTCACACACTTAAACCTTGCCTAGGGCAATCGTTTGTAGTTTCCCAGTTATCACCAGTTAGCCACCCCACGACCTCTTCCTTCCACTTTCTACCTTTCTCCAGAATGTTGGGTCCCTAAGTGATGAGAGACGGCATGCGCGGACACTTCTGCAGTCGCTTGCGCACACAAGCAGGCAGTAGTAAATATATGCACGTGACTATGCCAGCGCGCACCGGTGGATTTGTGTGCGTCGCTTATAAAATACGTCTTATGTGCGTAAGTCAGGTATACGCCCCCCGACACGCCCTTTCTTATTTGCGTAACTTTACACGCACAGGGCCATTTGCGTGCATAAATACCCCTAGGCAAAATTGAAGTTATTCGCGCTCCTGTCATTTACGCGCTAAAGCACCGTTTCCTACGCGCGTAACCCTTTGAAAATCTACACCTTTGTGTACAGGCACACTGTTGATACTCCTCTATGAATAGGGATTAGGTTAGTAGTACTTTAATTAATCTGACTTTGCTCCTTGACTGGGAAAACAAAAATTACAGCAGTGGTGTAGAAGAAACTCACTTTTGTGTATTGTCCGGTGCTACCCATCTGAGATAAGGAAAATGGATTGGCCCCAATGACATTGAACAGGTCAACACATAATAAAATAACCCTGATTCTTTAGCCTTTACTGTTCTAAAAAAAAGGCAGCCATTTTGTTGGGAATTGTTAATTGATACTACTACCACTGATATTGCTGTATGAACTGACTCATAACAAGAACGGAAGAATAAAATGTGAATCCAATGGGAGCACTGAGAGGAGAGGATCACCTTGATGGTGGCTGAAAGGAATCAGTAAGTTTTGCTTGGGAAATTTTTTTTTTAAAGTATTGGGGAGAAGTAAACTTTTGGGGTATATTACTTAGTGTGTTTGTGTGTTTGTGCTTTTACTAGTAAGGCAGCTAATAAACAGAAGTTAGTGTACTTATATTTCCCAGCCCTCCCATTCCCTAGCTGATCCTTTAATTTATAGGCAGGTGCCACTTTCACACTAAAAAAAAAAAAAAATCAGCCTTTTAACTTCAATTCACGAATTCCCCACACCTTATTGAGAGTTTGATCATTCCCCTGTAGGCCTCTACCAGACTTATAGTGAATATACTAATACATTTAAAGGACACTAATTAGACCTATTCCTACTCCAATAGCAACCTACAACTTAACTAGGAATTGAACAAATTTGAGATGAAGGCAGCAGTCCACCAGCAAGAGGGGGGCCTCCCAGGCTTTTGCATCGAGTGTTACATGTATGATTTTTTAGCCGCTGGTGAGAAGTTGTACGTGTGCATCCGATGCAAAGAGCTCCTGTCTCTCAGAGAATGAGTCTGATCTCTGGAGGCTAGAGTGGCACACCTGGAGGAGCTGAGGCAGACAGAGAGGTATATAGATGAGACCTTCAGGGACATAGTATCCAAGTCCCAACGTCAGACTGGCAACCCTGGTACTGCTTTGGAGGAAGATGGTCTCATGATAGGAGAGCATCAACTTGGTGCAGCAGGAAAGGATCCTGTAGCAAGGACCTGCTCTCCAGGTGGTGCATTGTCCTTTTGCACTGAGGATGTAACCACAGGGCTACTGCCCAGGAGGGAAGGGTTAAGTCGGCCATCATAGTTGGTGATTCGATTATTAGGAATGTAGACAGCCAGGTGGTTGGTGGGTGTGAGGATCACCTGGTAACATGCCTACCTGGAGTGAAGGTGGCAGACCTCACGCGTCATCTAGATAGGATTTTAGACAGTGCTGGGGAGGAGCCGGATACTGTGGTACATGTGGGTACCAATCACATAGGAAAATGGGAGAGGGAGGTTCTGGAAGACAAATTTAGGTAGAAAGTTGAAATCCAGAACCTCCAGCGTAGCATTCTCTGAAATGCTCCCTGTTCCATGAGTAGGACACCAGAGGCAGGCAGAGCTCCGGAGTCTCAATGTGTGGATGAGACGATGGTGCAAGGAAGAGGGATTCAGTTTTGTAAGGATGAGTCTTCAGAAGGGATGGGCTCCACCTTAATCGGGGTAGAACTAGACTGCTGGCACTAACCTTTAAAAAGAAGATAGAGCAGCTTTTAAACTAGAACAAAGGGGAAAACCAACAGTCGCTCAGAACCAACAGTCGCTCAGAACCAACAGATACCTCAGAAGGGAGGTATCTTCAAAGGATACTAGCCCAGTGGTGCAGGGAGAGCTGCCTGGCCAGGTGCATAGCGTTTAAAGGGCAGCTGCCATGCTTCGGGGATGGAGCAGGCCGTAGTTGTGTAAAATGTAATGATGCATTAGAATTAGAGCATCCCAACTGTGAGGGTCCAATAATAAGAAAAGTAGTCCATGTGCCTGTAATTAAAAACTCACCTGAGCTAAAAAAAATTCCAATTTATCCCTATCAATTAAAAAGCAGAATGAAAATACAAACAAAAAACACACTTTGAAATGTTTGTATGCTAATGCCAGAAGTCGAAGAAGTAAGATGGGAGAATTAGAATGTATAGCAGTGAATAATGCCATAGACTTAATTGTCATCTCAGAGACATGGTGGAAGGAGGATAACCAATGGGACAGTGCTATACCAGGGTACAAATTATATCGCAATGTCAGAGAGGAGCATCTGGGAGGTGGGGTAGCGCTTTATGTCCGGGATGGCATAGAGTCCAACAGGATAAGGTTCCTGCACTGAGACTAAATGCACAATCAAATCTTTATGGGTAGAAATCCATTGTGTGTTGGGGAAGAATATAATGATAGGAGTATTTTATCATCCACCTGGCCAAGATGATGAGACAGACAGTGAAATGCTAAGAGAAATTAGAGAAGCTAACCAAATTGGTAGTGCAGTAATAATGGGAGATTTCAATTACCACTATATAAGAACAGTTAATTATTAAGTGCAACGAACTACACTTGTCTCACAAAATAAACGTCGCATAGATTATAATTTTTTAGATTTTTTTTATGTGCACATAAAAAAAATCTAAAAAATTATAATCTATGCGACGTTTATTTTGTGAGATTTCAATTACCCCAATATTGACTGGGTAAATGTAACATCGGGACATGCTAGAGAGATAAAGTTCCTGGATGGAATAAATGACAGTTTTATGGAGCAATTGGTTCAGGAATTTTGTCGGAATTCTGTTTCGTTTTGAAAATCTAAAAAAAGAAAAAAAATTCACCGTTGAGAATAGGCTGAGACCCAGAGCAGAAGCCCCGGCCTATGCCCAAGTTTGAGACCGTAAAACCGGGGTCTCTACTAGGCATAGGTCTATGCCTGACACAGGGCTGTGGCCTATGCCTGAGAACTATGCGGCCATCTTGGCCTAGACCTGGGCCTGATGCCAGAGCCTCAGCTAAGACCTAAGCAAGGTTGGGAAATTTGCTGACCCCCACTTGCATTTTCATTCAGGGATCTGTTGAAAGGACAAGGCCCAGCCTCGATTCCAGGGCCCGGCCCGCAGGCCAGGTCCTAACACCTAGGTCTCGGTCTAGACCAAGCCCCGATCCCAGACCCAATGATGGGGCCTTGTCCAGAGGCCATGTCCCAATGCCTGGACCTCAGCCCAGGCCCAGGCACAACACCAGGGCCCAGCCCAGGACTGGGTCCATATGCCTACACATGGATCTAGGCCCAGATCCAGTTCTGTAGCCTGGTCTGGAGGCCATGTCCCAATGCTTGTGTCTCAGCCTTGGCCCTGGCCCGATGCCGGGGCTGAGCCTGAAAGCCTGGGCCTCAGCCTAAGCCAGGGCCTGGACTCAGACCTGATGCCATGGCCTTGGCTGGAGGCCAAATCCTGATGACTCTGTCAGGGCCTGGGCCCAAGCCCAGGCTTAGGACTGATGTTAGGGCCAGGCACAGGGGCACAGTACCAATGCCTGGGCCTTGGCCAAGGCTCAAGACCATGTGCCTTTGGGCCTGAGACTGACCTTAAGTCACTGCCCAGGCATCAGGACCAGGCCTCCAGGGCCCTGGTCTATGCCTTGACCCAGGTATAGAAACCTGGCCTCTGGGCCAGGCCCCAGTATCAGGCCTGGGCTTGGGCTTCAATCTAGGCATCAACCCTAGGCCAAAGCCAGGTGTCAGGATTGGGCTTTCAGGCCAGGCCATAGTATCGGACCTGAGCCATGGTCTTGGTTGAGGTCCAGGCATCAGGATCTGGCCTCTGGGCTGGGCCCAGTCATTGGGCCTGGATTTGGCCAAGGCCTAGGCATCAAACTCAGGACCTGGCCTATGCCAAGATCCATGCCTTGGGACTGAGCCGATCCCTAGGGTTGGTCCTGAACAGATGCCGAGGTCGAGCCTTCACTGTCTGTTCTATACTCCAGCATCCTGTCTAGGGCAAGGCATCAGGACCAGGCCTCCAAGCCTAGTACGAGGTCACAGGACTATCATGGCCTAGGCTTATGCAAATCTGAGGCTTCGGCCTGGGCCTAGGTACCTCGTTTGCAGATGCCCCGCAGACCAGGTAAGTGGGGAATGGGGAAGATCCTAGCCCTGGCTTTTTTTCTGGGTGGGAGGGATGAGTGAGAGAGATGGGAGGTCTGGGGAGGGTTTTTTTTTTTTTTTAATGTTTAGGGTTTGTTTTTTTAAACTAAAGAAACAAAATAAACATTAAAGGGAAGAAAATTCTTGGAATCCTTCCTACCACAAAATCAAAGCATAAAATGAAACAATATTTTTATCCCTGTATACCTTTGTATTTTTTTAATCTAGATTTCTTTACAGAAGGAAACATTTTGCCTCTCGCTTTCCCATTTTTGTTGCTTCTAATGCATCTGCCTCTTGCTTCCTATGGCATGAGCCAACTAGATATCTCAAGATCAGAAGGAATAAAAGGTAATGTCTACCAGTAGGAAATCTGGTTTTGCCTCTACATATGTACCAATCATGTGTGCTTTCTTTCATTCAAGTAAGAGTCTCCCTGTCTGCTACTATCCAACTCTTGCATGGCAGAGCCCACAACAAAGGTGCAAAGTTAGGCAACTGCTGCAGAGGGTGAAGAAAAGGTCGTATAATTTTAATGACTTCATTCACAGGCATTACAATTCCTCTGGCAGTCTTTTCCATGCCCACATTCTGCCTCTTCCAAGGTCTGCCTGCATTATCTATAAAGCCCTGAGCCACAACTATCCAAACACTCAGGCAGCTGCAAGAGAAAACCTTGGCAGCTTGCCTGTGTCTGCTAGCTGACAGGCACTTGGCAGTGCCACAAGGTGTTGCAGAATTTTCTGTGGGCCGAGAGAAGCGCTGATGCAGGTTTTTTCAGTACCGGCGACATATGTCTCTCTCTGTAAGCATTAAGCAGTATAGGCTAAATGTTTTAGAAACTGGTTTGCTGAGTTAGTGCAAAAGTGTCAAAGTGGGGCCCCGGCGAAAACTCTGTATATGTAGTATAATGGCAGGCAAAGGACAACAATTTCAATCCAGAGTTGCTAGAGGTGTGACCGAAATGTACATGTCCTGTTGTAATGCTTGCCAGAGGATAAGGCCTTGCATATGATTCTGACTATTAACTGGATTGAATGGTATTCTTTTTGCAGAAGCATCTAAAGAAATACCTTTACATACACAGTTATCAGTAAGGATGATGAGCTTTCATTTTTTTACTTTGTTTTGATTTAGAGAGCTCTAATTTTGTAGAGTGCACTAATCAAAATAGTGAGCAATAAAACACATTCAGCTGGATTTTAAAAGGGTTACGCACGTAACCCTTTTAAAACCCCCCTGCGCACGCCGAGCCTATTTTGCATAGGCTCGGCGGCGCGCGCAGGCCCCGGGATGCGCGTAAGTCCCGGGGCTTTGCAAGGGGGGTGTGTCGGGGGCGTGCCACGTGGTCGGCGTGATTTTTGGGGCGTTCCGGGGGGTGTGCCGGGGGTGCCGGCCAGGGGGCGCGTCGGGGGCGCCAGCCTGGGGGCATGGTCGAGGCCTCCGGACCAGCCCCCGGGTTGGGTGATGGCATGCCAGCAGCCTGCTGGCGTGTGCAGAGTTACGCCGGCCTCTGGCCGGCGTAACTTTGCCAACAAAGGTAGGGGGAAGGGTTAGATAGGGCCGGGGGGGGTGGGTTAGGTAGGGGAAGGGAGGGGAAGCTGCGGGGGGGGGGGGGGTAGAAGGAAAGGAACGGGCAGGGAGGGAGGGAACGGAGGGAAACCCAGCTACACTAACTGCCTTAACCCATCCTCTGGCAATGAATTCCAGAGCTTAATTGTGCATTGAGTGAAAAAGAATTTTCTCTGATTTGTTTTAAATGTGCTACTTGCTAAGTTGAAAGAGTGCCCCCTAGTCTTACCTATAACTGAAAGAGTAAATAACTGATTCATATTTACTAGGGATGTGCAGAGCAAAAGTTTATGTTCATAAGTCCATAAGTCGAAAGGGGGTCCCATTTGCGGTCAATATGCACATATGGAGAATTCCATAAGTTGAGTCTATGTCCATATGTGCAAATAAAAATTTAAACCCCTCACCCTCCTTAATCCCCCCCCCAAGACTTACCAAAACTCCCTGGTGGTCCAGCGGGGTCAGGACGCCATTTCTGACCTCCTTTGCAAGGAGCACGTGACGTCGGCGTCACCTCGGAGTGACGCGGCGTCACGTGATTCCCCGCGCGATCGCTCCGGGACCCTCCGTTCGACCCAAAAGGAACTTTTGGCCAGCTTGGGGGGGCCTCCTGACACCCCCAAGCTGGCCAAAAGTTCCTTTTGGGTCGAACGGAGGGTCCCGGAGCGATCGCGTGGGGAATCACGTGACGCCGCGTCACTCCGACGTGGCACCGACGTCACGTGCTCCTCGCAAAGGAGTTCAGAAATGGCAGAAATGGCGTCCTGACTCCTCGCTGGACCACCAGGGAGTTGTGGTAAGTCTTTGGGGGGGGATTAAGGAAGGTGAGGGGTTTAAATTTTTATTTTGGATCAACAATCGCGATTTCCAACGTATTCAACATAGCTATGTTGAATAAGTTGGAAATCCGATCGTTTTTGCCTCATCACTTTTTTAAGTTAAAAAAAAAAAAAAAAAGTAGCGTTTTACATTTAAGTTCAAAACGAATGCACACCCCGAATATATACCTGTTGAAGTCCTTTCATGATTTGGAAGGCCTCTATCATATCCCCCCACAGCCTTCTCTTCTCCAAGCTGAATAACCCTAACCTCTTTAGCCTTTCCTCATAGGAGAGCCATTCCATGCCCTTTATCATTTTGTCACCCTTCCCTGTACTTCCTACAATGCAATTATATCTTTTTTCCATGCCCTTTATCATTTTGTCACCCTTCTCTGTACTTTCTACAATGCAACTATATCTTTTTTGAGATGTGGCAACCAGAATGCCACACAGTATTTAAGGTGTGGTCTCACTATGGAGCAATACAGGGGCATTATGATATCCACCATTTTGTTTGCCATTCCCTTCTTAATAATTTTTAACATTCTCTTTGCTTTATTGACAGCCACAGGACACTGAGCTAATGATTTTAATGTATTATCCACTATGACGCCTAGATCTTTTTCCTGGGTGGTAGCTCCTAATATGGAACCTAACATTGTGTAACTATAGCATGGGTTATTTTTCCGTATATATATCACCATGCACTTGTCTATTTGGATGCCCAATCTTTCAGCCTTACAAGATCCTCTTGCAATTTATTACAATCCACGTGATTTAACTATTCTGAATAATTTTATGTCATCTTCAAAATTCATAACATCACTCATCGTACCCCTTTCCAGATCATTTATAAAATACAGATCCCTGAGGCAATCCACTGTTTACATTTTTTGCTTGTGAAAACAGAACATGTAATCTTACTCACTGTTTCCTGTCTTTTAACTAATTTGCAATCCATAAAAGGACATCTCTTCCTATCCCATGACTTTTTAGTTTTCTTAGAAGCTTCTCATGAGGGACTTTGTCAAACACTTTCTAAAAATCCAAATACACCACATCTACCAGTTTACCTTTATCCACATGCATATTCACCCCTTCAAAAAAAAAGTAGCAGATTTGTGAGAAAAGACTTCCCTTGGGTAAATCCATGCTGGCTGTGTCTCATTAGATCATATATATATATATATATATATATATATATATATATGTTCTGTGATTTTATTCTTTAAAACAGTTTCCATGATTTTTCCCACACTGTAGTCAAGCTCACCAGTCTATAATTTCCTGGATCTTCTCTGGAGCCCTTTTGATATATCAGGGTTACATTGGCCACCTTCCAGTCTTCTTGTACAACAGATGATTTGAATGATAGATTACAAATTACTTGTAATAGGTCTGAAATTTCATTTTTTATTTCTTTCAGAATGCTGTTGTGTATACCATCTGATCCAAGTGATTTGCTACTCTTCAATTTGTCAATCTGGCTTACTACATCGTCCAGGTTTACCATGATTCAGGTCAGTTCATCTGAATACTGGAAAACCCTTCCTGGTATCCCAGCACAGCTTTTGAATCCCCTGAAGACTAATCCAGATCTTCAAAGGCAGGCAATATACCTGGTTATTAGTATTCTGGTTATATAGACAGTACCCCAGCCCTAAGCTGAACAGGCCCCAGTTTGTAGCCAGTTGCAGCACTTTTTGCTCTAACAGTAGGACTGGTATGTTTCATTAGGTCCACAGGTGATTGATTAAAATTAAGTTTATTTCATGTGTGCATAAATCACACATGAACCATTTAATAATTTCTTCAGGATGTTTTGGATTTTCAGTGAGGCTTCATACTGAGCTAATTTGAAATGTATATTGTTGAATTGTTTATTCCTCTTTGATAGATTACTTAAATAAATCATATCTCAGAAAGTAAGACAGTTCTGTAGCTCTTACGAACCTCAGTCTATCTATATACTTCTAACATTAGGCCAGTCTAAAAAAATAATGAGAACTCTAAGCATTATGGAATAAATGCAGTATTCTGTTACATAGGCATCCTCAATAATCAGAGATCGCCACATGAGCTGAAAAAGTGACCTAATCTTATAAATATATATGCCAATAGAAAAACTTATTAAAGCCATAATTCTTTCATACAGTCGCTCTCTTTCTGTTTCTATCTCTCTAACATGCACAAGAAACTATCCAAATCAGTAAAGTGTTTTGCAGTTTGCTTTAATTGTGATCTGGGTCAGATGACACAAAAAACATTTATGATTGTCAGAAACTGTAAACTGCAGGTGGCTCATAATGTAAAAATAATAAGTTGCATTCACCTTTACTACTAGAGATAAGTATTAGTACTAGGTATTTTTTCAATGACTGGGCTCCATTATGCTTTGTGACAAGATATTTCACAGTGAAATTAACAGGTCCATAATTATAGCCCTACTTAGTTTCATTTCTTCCTTGTGAAATTGTAAATATCCTTGCTAAAGTAGTTTTATTAAACTTGGTTGCAGAAATTACTGGTAGATAACAAAAGAGCAACAAAGTAATATCAATGTTCATTTAAAAATAATAGCATAGGCAAAACTGACTTAACTGTATAACTATTAACATCAATACAAAATGTGAAATATAGAGGGCAGTATTTTACTAATGAATGTGGAATTTAAAAGCTGAATAGTATATTTTAATGATCAGGTATAAAACACTGATGCTTTTTGCCATGTAACTGACAATTATTACATAGACTTTTCTCATATTCAAAATCTATGAACATAGGTTTCAGGTAATTGCAAAATATTAATTATATACTGTATAGTATGCATCTGAAATGAGAAACAATTGTTTAAAGTCATTGAAATTACCTCTAAATTTCAAACACTTTTATTTCTTGAATACAAATGTTTAACTGAGTTCTCCCCAAAGTTATGATATCCAATAATTAACCAAGAGTGCCAGTTAGTAGGAAATAGGCGTTATGATAGACTAGGGATGTGAATTCATTTGAAATGAATGAGTAAAAATGCAACAAATGAAACCATTTTGTTTCATTCGTAGACCCCCCCCCCTAAACAAAAGGAGGCTGCCCACAAAATTTAAATAAAAATGTTTGCTTCATTTGTATATGTTTTCCATTCAAGTCTAAGGCACATTCAAAAGTGCTGCAGTGAGACTGGTAAATAAAGCAACCGTCGTCCATTACCTATGTGAGGTAGCAGCTGAACCATAGCCTAAGTGGAAGAAGGCAAGTAGACAGGACATAGGATCAATCAGGTGAAGCATTTTTTCTAGCTAGTCTACAGCTGGTAACTTGATCAAGTGACACTAATGGCTTCCCACTGAGTGGTCTTAGGATGTGCAAAAAAAACCCTCCATTTTCTCTGTTAGATTTCACGGGAAAAGCAAGTCTTTCCAGAAGCTATCTTCAAGTGATAGTAAAGCTTTAAAATAAAAAAGGAAAGAAAATAATTTTGGAATTGGCAAATGTCTTTTTCTGATCTTCAGTGCTGCAATCACAGTTCTGTCACTGTGACAGATAGACAGAGGCACTATTTTCTGTCTGTTTTCTGAGGCAGGGTAGTAGACTAGAGGAGATTCAGCAGCAGAGAACACTGATTTTCTGTGTCTCTCTGTATGACTTTGCACAGTGTACTGCACTGGTTATCTGCAAATAGAGTGAAGTGAAAAGAAGCATAACTTAGCTAGCCTTCTCAGTTTCTTTTATTCTAGCAGTATTTTTTGTATATGCAAAAGGAGTAAATCAGCAGTGCACACGCATACACTATGTATATGTATGTGTGTGTGTGTTTGTGAGAGAGCGAGAGAGAGACAGACAGACAGACACTTTTGCATTACATTATGAGTGATGGGTCTAGAAAGACAGATTTTGTGCTACTAGCAAGCAGCTAACTCTTCTTGCCAAATTGGAGCTGTGCTTTCTTTTGGTTCATTCATTCATTTAATTAGATTCCAAATTAAAACAAAATATTTGTTTATTCATTTCATTAGTTTATTCTTTTTCCATTAAAATGAATGGGGAAAACTTTGCAGTCTATTTTGGGCTCTAGAATAGTGGTTTCTTATCAATTCTAATGAAACTTGTGGGAAGAAATCATTAGAAGAGGGAAACAATACTTAGACTGTGACAAAGTGGCACCAAATGTGGCATAAATAGCCTAAGCCTGGGCAAAGGGGCAAAGGGGTACCAGAATTGGCAGGAATTCTCCAAAGCACTTGAGAGCAACAATGAAGCAGCAAGAGAAGGAAGAACATCCCAAGATGCAAAAGAGGATACCAGCAATAGTGACATGAACACTTGATGGCATAACAAGAGGCAAGGTAGCACCAAAAGTAACACCAGTATCCTAAGGCACCTTGAAGGGGGAAGGAAGCAGACAAGTTGTCAGGATAAATCCCAAGACACTGATTAAGGGACTATGAATAAGAAAGAGCGGTATCAAGATTTCAAGAGCACAGCAGCTCCCAAGACTGGTAAGAATACTTTAAGGTATAAGAATTGGAGAGAGGTACAGTGGCAGCAAGGATGGCCCCAGTAGTTGTGGTTGAAGCATGAAAAAATGAAGAAGGATATGTCAGGCCCTAATGGATGTGGTTGGAGAATGGCATGCTGAAGCTGGAAGTGTCAGGCCCCAAGAGTTGTGGTTGGAGCAAGACAGGCTGATAAAGGATATGTCACACCACAGTGACTATAGTGGTTGAACCATGGCAAAATAAAGCTTGAAATGTCAGGCCACAGTATCTATGACTGTGGCATAGCCTGGTGAAACTGAAAGTGTCAGGCTACAGTATCTATAGTTGTAGCATGCCATGTTAAAGTTGGAAATGTCAAGCCACAGTGGTTATAGTTGGAGCATGGCATGCTGAAGCTGTAAATGTCAAGCCACAGTGGTTATAGTTGGAGCATGGCATGCTGAAGCTGTAAATGTCAAGGCACAGTGGTTATAGTTGGAGCATGGCATGCTGAAGCTGTAAATGTCAAGGCACAGTGGTTATAGTTGTAGCATGGCATGCTGAAGCTGTAAATGTCAAGCCACAGTGGTTATAGTTGGAGCATGGCATGCTGAAGCTGCAAATGTCAGACCACAGTGGCTATGGTTGTAGCATGGGATGCGGAAGCTGCAAATGTCAGACCACAGTGGCTATGGTTGTAGCATGGCATGCTGAAGCTGGAAGTGTCAGACCCCAGAGGATGTGGTTGGTAAAATACAGGCTGATACAAGTTTTATCAGGCCACAGTAGCTATGGTTGTATATATTTATTTAAAAGTATTTATTTCCCACACCCTCCAAAGTTTGGGGCGGGTTACAAACTGAAAACATACATAATATGATAAAAGACGAGAAACTAAAACAAACAACAACATAAATATTGAAAAGATAATGATGATAAAAATAACTGGGAAAATAAGTTAAAAATCAGGTTACGAATACCATCAGCATAAGAAGACAGTGGGGGAGAAGAGGAAAAGTGGTTATGGCACATAACAGTCTGGAAAGGCTTGTAGGAAAAGATGATGTTTTAAGGCTTTTTTGAAATCCTTTTTACTGGCAGTTAATCTTAGCTTGGGAGGTAGAGTGTTCCAATGGATAGGGCCTGCAATTGAAAATGCTCACTCTCTAGTTATGGTTAATCTTGTTGATTTTGGGGATGGGATCTGCTGGAGGAGTTTATTCTTTGATCTGAGATTTTTGCAAGGGGTATTTATGTGAAATGTTGTGGATAAGCAGATAGAATTATTATTGTAGCTCAAACTGTGAATAATTGTCAGAGCTTTAAAGGATGCACCATTTTATAGGAAGCCAGTGTAATTGATGGAGTATAGGTGATATCTGTTCGTATAGCTTGCTATTGGTAAGGAGATTTGCTGCTGACTTTTGTAATAGCTGAAGTGGGTGGATAGTAGATTAGGGAATGCCTAGATAAAGCAATTTGCAGTAATCTAGGCCAGTAAGAATTAGAAATTGAAGTATTGTGCGAAAATGATTCGAGCCAAGTAATGGCCATGTTGTAGCATGGCATGCTGAAGCTGGAAGTGTCAGGCTCTAGTGGTCGTGATTGGAGAAAGACATGCTGAAGCTGGATGTATCAGGCCACAGTAGCTATGGTTGGAGCATGGCATGTTGACCTGAAAATGTCAGATCACTGTGACTATGGTTTTAGCATGGCATGCTGAAGCTGGAAGTGTCAAGCCCCAGGGGATGTGCTTGGAGCAATACAGCTGATTCAGAATATGTTAGGCCACAGTGACTATGGTAGTTGTAGCATTGCATGCTAAAGCTGGAAGTCTTAGGCCATTGTGGTAATTGATGGAGCAAGGCAGGCTGCAGCATCATGTGTCAGGCACTGGTGGTAGTGTTTGGAGCAAAGGAGGCAGAGAAATTCAGTGGAGTCTTAACCATTGGTGGTGATTTAGACAAAGCAGGCAGGCAAACTCAGTGGAGTTATTCCCAATGGTGGTGATTGACCAACACCACCACTGGGGCATGACTCCATTGACTTTCTTCACCTGCTTTGCCATAAAACTGACAAAACCACTGGGGTCTGACTCCAGTGACTTTCTCTACCTGCTTTGCCCCAAACAGAGTGCACAATCTTAACCATGGGCCAAGTTATTGTGCAGGTTCCACAGGGGCAGGAAATTTCCCACCTTTATCTCATGCATCTAGGCTGCCTAGGAAGAATAGTATCGGCAGTGAGATGTGGCTGGGGGCACAAGGGGGTGCACCAGACATGCTCACCATGGTAAGTGTTTGCCCCAGTACAGCCCAAATTTTAATTAGAAGTTCAAAAACTGACCAGCATGGAATGAACAAATGGTCACAATTGCATCCAGCTCGCTTGACATCTGTATGTCATGTCAGGGTAGCCCGAGAATATTTAGGCATGCAGCTTTACAGAAATGGTCCCTTCCTCAAGATTCAGGATGGGTCAGCATTGTCCTGTTTCCAGATTTCTAGCACATTCCCTAAGGAGTTGGTATCAATTGGGGAGGATCCATGCAATTTTAACATTCATTCCTTTTGAATTGGAGCAGCATCACTCACTTGGTTTGAATGAGGCACAGCTCAAATCTATAGAGTGGTGACAGTCCAGCAGATAGAAATCATTCATATGGGATGCTCAACACTGATCCCAACAGAGTCTTCAGGGTCTCCTGGGCATACTGCAAAGTTAGTTATTTACTCTTTCGGATAGTAGAAAGACTAGGGGACACTCCATGAAGTTAGCATGGGGCACATTTAAAACTAATCGGAGAAAGTTCTTTTTTACTCAACGCACAATTAAACTCTGGAATTTGTTGCCAGAGAATGTGGTTCGTGCAGTTAGTATAGCTGTGTTTAAAAAAGGATTGGATAAGTTCTTGGAGGAGAAGTCCATTACCTGCTATTAAGTTCACTTAGAGAATAGCCACTGCCATTAGCAATGGTTACATGGAATAGACTTAGTTTTTGGGTACTTGCCAGGTTCTTATGGCCTGGATTGGCCACTGTTGGAAACAGGATGCTGGGCTTGATGGACCCTTGGTCTGACCCAGTATGGCATTTTCTTATGTTCTTAGTTTCTTTGTTCTTTCACTGTAGACTTGTCACCCGCTATTGTAAAAGTGCTATGGATCATGGGTCACTCCTATATTTATTGGGCACACATAGATCCAAAGCAAAGAGCACAGGCAAATAGATGGGATTACTCAGGGAAAAATCTACTGTCTTCTGGCTAGGAAACTGAGGAATGAGATAGGGCCAAATCGTACTTCTTACCATTCCACGGAGCTGCCACAGCCAGATATTATCATCCATCTAGGTGGTAATGATATGATCTCAGTTAAAAGTATAGACCTCATCATGAACATCAAAAAAGATTTGACATTTATCAAGTGTCTCTGGCCGGTGGTAGTGTTGGATTTGTTTCACATTATTCTTCGGTTAGTATGGAAATGGGCTAATTCAATGTAAGGATTCAACAGGGAAGAGGGTAGCAGCAGGGGATTGTAAAGGAAAGATAAAGGTTGAGAGGAGGAGTGAGTACAGCATATTTCCGGAAATCACCTCTCCCACCACCCCACAGTGTAGCCATTTCATACAATCAATAAAAGAACAGTTGAGAAAATAATAAAGTGTTATGGACGGGACTGCAGAGAGGAGGAATTTGCAAGAAATTGGAGCATGCCTCAGTTATGTTGATAATTTACAGGTATCAAATGATCAATGATTAACCTATTCATTGTGAACAGTTAAAAGATATGCAGAAATGTGCATGCATTTATTATTATCCATCCTACATCATGGGTACATATTCGTGTGCTAGCTTATATGCCTACATTATCATCACTTGGACAGATCTAATATTTAGTTATGTTTAAAAACATGTGGCTTTAGGTGATATTGATGGACTTTGTCATGACTATTTTCACAGTTATGGTAAAGCAATGCTACTGGTTTTGTTCTGACTGGGATCATAATGGTACTGGCAGGCTGGCAATAAACTTAATCTGCCAGTGTGCCCCATATCTCCTCTTGGTGGTACAGGTGATATACTGGATATGGCTGCTAGATGTGGTTTAACCCCAGTCACTCTTCCTATCACACCAGTAGCGAGAAGGTACAATGAGGAACTCACATCTACTCGCTCAGTTATCTAACTAGCCTTTGGTGTATTGCAAAGTAATTTTTACTATTTAGGTAAAAGAGGGAGACCTTTACAGTATGACACTCATACTGTAGCTGAGATAGTGCTATGCTAATATGCATCCCAGCTGACATGATATGGGATCTAAAAGAGGTTCCAGTATGTCTCCCACACGTCCAAGGAAAACCATATGGAGTGGCAGCCAGGTTCATCATACTTTGCCTGTAAGTACTATTCATGGCCTTCTAATACCATTGACATCAACAGTGCTGAGTGGCAGTTGCATTAAAGTTCTCCATCTCTCAGTCCTTTATTTCTTGGGGGATTTTGCAGGAGAACCTGACCTTATGTATATATATAGAGAGAGAGAGAAGCTATGATATTATGAACAAGGTGCATCTGAGGTATAAATAAAGAGCGTGAAGAAAAAATGTCATAGGCTGGAATAGCAGACAACTGTATGTTCCGCAGCACTAAGTCTTGAGACCTTTGATACAATTTAAATGTTGTCTGTAAGGTCAAATTATTAAGGAGGGCATGCCTTCAGGCACTTATACTCTTTTTGGCAGCAGGCACACTTGTAGCTATGAACACCTCCACATGGATGTCTTTTCTTTTACAGGCCCAGGAAGGCATGTAACCACAATTTGTAAGAGACTGGGTGGAACTTAGTCAGAGCCAGTGATGGCTTTCTGGTTGTCACATAGCTGGTGTTTGAACTATGGCATTTGTGAGCAAGTGCTATGGGATGTTTGGACTCCAAATTCTCTAAGACTTTATGCATAGAATGTGTGATCCTTTCTTACCTATGCTCACTTACATGCCAGCCTTTACCACCAAATGTACAGCAAGAAAGAGCTACAGCTAGGTATTGAGTGTAAAGTATTTTTTTAGTGTTATCCAGAATGAGGCTCAGTCTTCCTCTTCTATGTTGCTTTCTTTTTCCTTCACAGCCTGGTTGCATGTCACCATCTGGATAAAGGGCTATGATTTTCTAGATCAATATTCAGCACCACTTAGGCAGATAAGTAAGAACTTATCCAGCTACATGGCGATGGCAAAATATCTGGCCATGTTTAGCGGCTGCCTCCTGTCTAGATAAGTACTTATCCAATTAAGTAAGGGGGGGAATGGGCATTTTGGTGAGGAGTTACTTATCTGCCTAACTTAGCGGATCATTTATGAAGGCACGTTATGGCCGTAACACATATTATTTGGTCTTTAATGCATATTATTTGGCTTTATTTCATTTTTGTTGTTGTTATCGTGCATTATTTGAAATAGTGCATTGCAATTTCACAAATGAACATACAAAAAAGCTGATTTTAAGCAAATGAAAGCTTCTTCACGAGTTTAGAGATACAATAATGCAAAACATAAATACAATATGCTATTATTATTATTATTATTTTTTTTTGTTTCCACATACATTTCTCCAGAGGCCTAAAACAGTCAAAAAGCCTTAACTATCTGGCCAAGCTTCCAGGATCCACAATGTTAGGCAGATGTATAGTAGAATTGTCACTATACATCTGCCTAACATTGTGGATCCTCACTTCTATCTTGACACAGCTAATCAGCAGTATCAAGATGGAAGAGAGGCAGAAATGCCACCGAAGGGCAGAACAGGAACAGAAACAGGTGGGCCCACAGGGCCCATGTCCAGGATCACCCTGTAGAAGACCATGCATCCTCTCAAAGGGAGAAAATCTTTCATTCCCACACAATATTACTGGGTCTTCCAAAGAAGATCATTTCAAGATATAGCTTCAGCTACCATGCTATAATGGAATTATATGAACACCTCATATCCATACATATCCAGCCATGTCTGCCCTAACCCTACTGACTAGATAATGTTGAGCCTGCCGAGTCTAGGGAGGCCCTAGATTTGGGGTGCCAATCATAACAACTTTTGTTAAAAGATAATATATAAGAATATCTATCATTCTGGAAGCACAAAAAAATTAGTGCCAGGAACTAGAAAGGCAGCTTCACTATATGCTCCAAAATGAATCTAGTAAGTTCCTTGAGTAAGGACCACAAGTAATATGTTAATAGTCAGAGCAGAATCAGGTGATGTTGTCATTACTAGAACATTGTAGTATTTTCACATTATGTTGCCATTAAAATTGTATACATGTACTATGTCTACATACCTTGTACTTTGTGTGCTTGTGTAAAATGATACATTAAGATTAAGGCTTTGGTAAAATACTACTTTACAGACCAACATACATGTGTTTGTGCATATCTTTTCTTGTTGTCATGTTATACTCAGAACATGTTTGTACATTTCCCAAGGTCATGCTAACAGATTACAAACAGTGTGGAAGGCTGACACTGCAGGACTGGCTGTAAAGGAGAGATGAAGGCATATAGGTAACAGACTAGGTCTCACAAGATGTAATGGCTTAGTATGTAGCTGATATTCTATTTCGCAGGTAGCTAGTGTTGTGAATGTGGACCCTTGGGCCGGCTAGAGTGTGTGATGGATCCTCTGAAGGAAGGCCTGCAGCAGTACTCATAGCCAGGAGGCAGATCAGAACCAGGAGACCAGACAGGACCTTCACATATACCAGCCCTCGTTCCCTGCAGGTTGAGCCCTTGGGTGCCGGGGCCAGCAGGACTTAGGAGAAGGTCTCCTGGAGATGAGAAGAGCAGTGAACAGTCTGAGTCATGGCAGGTTGCAGACATGAAGAGTCGATGACAGTCCAGAGGTTCAAGGCAGGCAGCAGAAATGGAGAATCAAAGAACAAGCCAGAAGTCAGGACGGGCAGCAGACAGACGAAAACCAGGAATCAAGTTGAAAACAAACCGAAGAAGCAAGCAAGCGGGAACTGGAACTCAGGAGCTGGAGAGGAGCAGGCAGGAAGACAGGAACGGACACAGGAACCAACCAAGAACAGGCAGGACAGTGGAGCGAAGTCTGGAACAGGCAGGAATCAGGAAAGCAGGCAGGAAACAGCAACACGATACTCCTAGGAGGTGACCTGTTGCCAAGGCAAGGCAATGAGGTCTGGTGCAGCCTTTAAATAGTCCCAGAGTGTTGACGTGAGGAAAGGGGCCGGGCCATGGTTTCCCGCCATGGCCCCTTTAAATTCGGGACAGTTAGGTGCACGCATGCCTAGTGGGTGTAGCCGCTAAAGAATGCCGGCAGCGTCTCCCTCGTGGGGAGAATGATGTAAGAAGGCCCCGCCGCGGCCTGAGCAAGGCTGAAACTGCCTGCGGGGCTGGAGGAGAACCTGGTGGTAAGGGGGGACCCGGCCACGAGCGACCGCGGCCAGGATTCCCAACAGCTAGCAGATGTTACCAAGATGAATGGCTAGCTAGTAAGAATGTATGCAGAAATGTGCATGAACATGCTGTCAGATATTAAATATCATGGATGCATGTTTGGGTGCAAGATTATATGGCCACTATAACATTTGTGGCACAGACCTAATATGTAACTGTAATATCTTCAGAAGGGCAGCTGGGTTAACTTGATGTAGCAGAAATGAAAGAGGTGGATGGCACTTTATAGACTGACCAATCTATTGAGGCATGAACTTTTGAGGACCCGAGTCTACTTTGTCAGATGCATGAAGTGTAGAATAGGAGGTAAGTAAAATATACATGTATATTGTACTCATATATCTGATGAAGAGAACTTGGGTCCTCGGAAGTTCATGCCTCAATAGATTGCACAGTCTATAAGATGTAATATGCAGATCTCATTTTCACCCTTGAAAAATTACTAAAACAAGGGCATATTCCATGAAACTAACAACCAGCTTATTCAAAATAGAAAGTAGAAAATATCTCTTCATTCTGGAACACTGTCAAGCAGTACAATCTTTAGCCATAGGACGACTAACATGCCAGTGATTCAAGGAGGTGTGCCCAACTTACTGGAACAGAAGTCCATAAAACATTATTAGCCAGATTATCAAGAAAAAAGCTATAGCTATCCCTGGCATTAAGGAACAGGAACTACATAAACCTTATGGGATCTGCCAGGAACTTGTGACCTGGAAACCCTACTGCTAGATACAGAAAGCTGGCTGGATGGACCTTGGTCTGAACCAGAATAGTAAATCTTACGTTCAATAAATCTCACTTTGAATGATGTGGGTGAACGCTCTAATTAGAATTGCCTAAAGAGGAGGAACCACAGAGAACAGTAGACACACAGTTTGGGTGATTAACAATAAAGAATTAATTAAATGGATTGATAACAAAAAAAATAAATCTGGATGCACAAAATACACGCTCAAGGCCCTGCTATTGTATGTCCAAAAAAGTTTATTTTTGAAATTGATCCATTACATTCATTCTTGAGCGTCTGTAGCAATGCACAGCCATATCTCCTGGGCACCTGATGCAGCTGAGTGCTAGGGACTTGCAGTTTCTCCTTAGTGCATCCATTTTAATGCATCAGCTCATTTAAATTTGCATTGGGCACCCAGAAGAAGTAGCTGTACGCACATTAGGAAAATGGGTGCTCAATACAAGTGCCCATTTTACCACAAGTTTGATAGCATTGGCCTGTCATTTTGTATGTTTCCTTTTTTATACATTGTCTCATTTACAACTACTACATAGCAGCTAGACTCTTTTCACTAATACCATATCAATAAAGGGGTAATTTGTAGACAGTTGGGAGCATTTCAGGGATTTGTGCCTTGAGAAAGCCTTACACATAAAAGAGATAGCTGAAACTTTACTACAGTCAATAAGTAGTTCTTTACAGCAGCTAATCCAGACTAGTTATAATGTTGCCATAGCTGAGCTTCTCAAGATTGTAAGGCATCATGGGTGATCTTTGGAGACCTTCAGCTTTGGTGTGTGTTCTTTATTAGCCCACATTTAAATCTGTGATGCACCCATTATGCAGTCTGGAAACTTGTAGTGAGATTGGCGTGAGATTTATATTGCACCTCTTTTCAACAGCTAAACATTAACCACTCCCCAGAATATCTTCACCATCGCTTCTTTCTATCTGGCTGAATGTATTACCTAGGCAACATTTAGTTGAGAGCTGGGAAATATTGAAATCTTAGGTTTTGAAAAGATAACTCATAAAGTTACCCAGACAAACCTATTGAACACCTTGTAATTTTAGGACACTAAAAATACTGCATATTTCTGTTCTGAAAGTACATGTGTATGTTTCAGTTCACACAAATATTTGCAAAGAAAGAAAATGCATACTTTTATAAACATGTGCATATATTTTAGGCTCATACAAAGTATAACATTTACACATAATAACCCCAATTTATACGTGGAGGCATGTATTTATAAAGTATATACAATTTAGAAAATAATGAATTGTGTGTATTTGTAATCACCAGGTTGACAATCTCTCTGCCCGTTTATCTTCTGCAGTTGACCTAGATCCTTTAGTACTTCACTCAGATTTCACACATGCGAGTCAATTAACGGGTGTAAAAGTACACAAACAAGTTTGGTAATGCATACATGTATTTCTTACAAAATAGCAATTCCTTCTGAGCCCTGTCCCAGAATGCCCCTTTTTCCCCCGGTGAAATGTGCACATCAAATATAACATACACATGTAGTCTTGATGTTTATAAAATAGCATTTAAGCTAGTACATGCTACTTATGAATGTATATTCTCCTTTTACATATGAAAACCTTTGAAAATGCACCCCTAAGTGCCTATATACTATCTATATTTGAAAATCCCATTTATACAAGGGGTGAATTTTAAAAGAACTGCTAGCATTAAAAGGCTCATATACACGAGTATGTGGGCCGAGTGAGAGCAACTCTTATATTAAGATTTGTACTCTACATGCAAAAATGATTTGCTTATATGGGCGCACAACAGAATACATGAAAAAAAGAGGCTGATTTTGGGGTAGGGCAGAGGCATTCCAAGGCAGGGCCATCATTTACGCATATAAATCCTGATTTTATATCCAACAAATGCAGCGCATGACCTGCGCATATTTATTTCTACTCTTTTTCAGGTGTAAGTCAGAATAAAACTCTTTATAGCCAAAAACTGACTGGGTGAGGGGACAGGGAAAACTGGGTAGAGCAGTCTGAAGAACCAGAGGAGTCATGATATGCTAGATATAGACTGGGAAAACTGGTGGACTAAGTGGTCAAACTGGTTATTTCCTTCACATTTGCATGTTTTAAATTGTGCTCACTTGCACATGTAAAAGCTGACAAGGAAGATATGCTAATAGCGTTTCATCATGTAACTGCTTAAAATTAGAAGCACCTATACGTGGTTAGGCTTATTTTAAATAGTATGTGCACACTAGCGCGGACAATTTAAAATTCCAGTGCATGTGTGCTTTAACCCACATACGTGCTTTTGTGTGCTCGTTTTAAAGTTGCTGTCATATTGTTTACAAATCTCATGCAAAACATGCTCCCTGGAATGCCTCTGTCTCAAGCTGGTGAAAAGTATGCATGATATGCAACTCCCTTGTGCACTGTAAGCTGGGTAACTGACCTTGAAAATTGCCCTACTCAAGCTTATAGAAACTGTATTATTTTGCCTTCAGTGTCAATTATATCAATAAAACTTTCCTTGTGATGCACATGCCAAATGAAAGCAAGTATTGTAAGAGAATTTGAAAAGAATCTCAAAGACATCAAGAGAGAGAATTACCCTAAGGAAAAAAGAGAGTCTTGGAGCATAAGCAGCACTGATATTTAAAATCACAAATGATAAGGTTCAGAGCAATTCAGCAAGAAGAGTGACACTGAATGGCAAGTAGAGTTACAAAGTTTGGCAGTGACACACAGTGTCTGCTGGTTGGCTATTAGGAATGATCATCCGCCAATTGTTTTTATTCCGTTTATATTTTCATTTCAGGATTTATTCCCATCTAGATTTGGTTTGTTCATATTTTTGGTTCCTTTGCCAAACCCCCAAAAAGAAAAATTAAAATAGAAAAATCCCTCAAAAGAAAAAAAAAATAATAAAGGCTTCTGGTGGCCCTGGTTGAGCTGACCCGAGCCAAAATGAGACCAGAGCCCCCGAGGCCTAGGTCTGGGGCTGAAGCATAGTATCAAGGCCTTGTCCCAGTGTCAAGGCCTAGGCCATTTGGAATTAACTGAAAATTACCTCATTCATTGCATTGTTTGAATTTGTTAAAAACAAATGCACATCCCTACTGGTTATACATTTGTAGTGCATTGCAGTAGAATAGTATACTCCATATCTCTCACAGAGTGTGCAAAAATGTCTCACAGATACCAAATATGTATGTGGTGACTCTTTTTGCACACAGGCAAACTGTGAGACAGAAAAGAAACAGACAAGGTTCAGGCTGCTGTTCATTGCATTCTGCTTTTGGAGCAAATAATAGCTGCAGATTAGAATACTACACTTTAGAGAGTGAGTCAGAGTGACAGCAATACCCCTAAAGCATAACATCATGGATATTGCAGTAAGGCAGTGTGGCAGCAGCACCTCCAAGGTATAGTATAGGGTATGGCAAACAGCACAAAGGCAGGAAATCTCCTAAAGTATAGAGTGTGGGATATGGAAAACAGTATGAAGGAAAAAAACCCCACTAAGGGGTAGATTGTAGAGTATTGAAAATAGCACAGAGGCAGCAAGACATGAAGGCATAGTGTGTGGGGGTTTAGCAAACAGTGTAGAGGCAGAAAAACCCTCAAGGCATACAAAATAGGATATTGCAAAGAGCATTGAGGCAGTAAAATATCTAAAATGTAGAGTGTTGGGTATGAAAAACAGCAGGGAGAAAGAAAATCCCCTAATGTATACAGTGCAGGGTCTGCCAGAAACACGGAAGGAGCAAAACCCCTAACGCATTGAGTGCAGTATATGGTGACAGCACAAAGGCAGCAAAACCCTAAGGTATAGACTATGAGCTGGACAAATAACTTGGAGGTAGCAAATTCCCCAAGATGTAGAGTACAAAGATATGGCAAACAACACAGAGGCAGCAATAATGTGAAGCCATAAAGTATGGGGTATGGCATACAGCAATGAGGTAGCAAAATCCTCAAGGTATAGAGATATGCTATAACAATCAGGAGAGAGACATCAAGGCAGAGTGGCAGTAGCATCTTTTAGGTATAGCATCAGTGGTATAGAGGTAAGGAAGTATGGAAGCAACACCCCCAAGGTATAGCATTAGGGATATAGCAGCAAGGCAGTCTGACAATACTACCCCCAACATTTAGGATTGGTGGCATAGTACCAAGTACAGTGGCATAAAACGAAATAGAACCAGCAGTGACAGATGTTCTCCTAGTCATCATGAGAGGGCCAAGAGTAAGCAGGACAGTAAAATATGTGGAATCCTGCCACCAGGTCAGAAATGAATCCTGATGAGGGTCAATATAGACCAGCATCAAAATATGAGGTTACACTTTCCATAACCTGTACAGTTATTGACTTATCATTTTGTATTTTTTCCTTCCTTTTCCTTCCACGCATTAAGAAAGGTGAAGGAGGGCTAAACTATTGCCGGTATGATTAAAAGGTGAGGTGAAAGTGGCTATTTTAGCCAAAAGATCTTCCTTCCAAAATTGGAAGGAGGATCCATCTGAAGAAAATAGGAAAAATGGCAAGCATTGGCAAGCTAAAAGTAAAACATTGATAAGACAAGCTAAAAAAGAATTTGAAAAGAAGTTGGCTGTAGAGGCAAAAATTCATAATAAAAACTTAAAAAAAATATATCTGAAGCAGGAAGCCTGCGAGGGAGTTGATTGGACTGTTAGATGATAGAGGGGTTAAAGAGGCAATTATGGAAGATAAGGCCATTGCAGAAAAGGTAAATACATACTTTGCTTCAATGTTTAATAAGAATGATGTTGGGGAGATACCCACTCCGGAGATGGTTTTCAAGGGTGACAATTCAAATGAACTGAGCCAAATCACGGTGAACTTGGAATATGTAGTAGGCAACTTGGAATATGTAGTAGGCAAGACTGACAAACTGAAGAGTAACAAATCATCTGGACTAGATGGTATACATCCCAGGGTTCTAAAAGAACTTAATTTGAAATTTCAGACCTATTACAAGTAATTTGTTACCTATCATTAAAATTATCTATTGTACGTGAAGACAATAGATGGTGGTCAATGTAACACTGATATTTAAAAAGACTCCAGAGGTAATGCATGAAACTATAGACTGGTGAGCCTGACTTCAGTGCTGGGAAAATTTGTGGAAACTATTATAAAGAATAAAATCACAAAACATACAGATAGATATGATTTAATGGGACACAGCCAGCATAGATTTACCCAAGGGAAGTCTTGCCTCACAAATCTGCTACATTTTTTTGAAGGGGTGAATAAGCATGAGAATAAAAGGTGAATCAGTAGATGTGGTGTATTTGGATTTTCAGCAAGTGTTTGACAAAGTCCCTCATGAATGGCTTCTAAGAAAACTAAAAAGTCATGGGATAGGAGGAGATGTCCTTTTGTGGATTGCAAAGTGGTTAAAACACAGGAAACAGAGAGTAGGAATAAATGGTCAGTTTTCACAATGGAAAAAGGTAAACAATAGAGTGCCTCAGGGATCTGTCCTTGGACCAGTGGTTTTTAATATATTTATAAATGAGTTGACTTGGAAAGAGGTACGATGAGTAAAGTGATCATATTTGCAGATGACACAAAATTATTCAGAGTAGCGAAATCACAAGCGGATTCTGATACATTGCAGGAGGATCTTGTGAAACTGAAAGATTGGGCATCTGTACGGCAGATGAAATATAATGTGGTCAAGTGCAAATTGATGCATGTAGGGAAAAATAACCCAAGCTGTAGCTATACAAGGTTAGGTTACATTTTAGGAGATACCACCCAGGAAGAAGATGTGGGAGTCATAGTTGATACTGCATTAAAATTGTCAGCTCAATGTGCAGTGGCAATCAAAAACCAAGCAGAAATGTTAGGAATTATTAGGAAGGAAATGGCAGATAAAATGGAGGATGTCATAGTAAACACTAGTAAACACACAACTATCTAATTACCTTGAGGATCACCAAATACTATCCCCTAACCAATTTGGATTCCGCAGAGCAGCAAGCACGGAAACGCTTCTACTCTCTCTCACAGACTTCCTACTAGCCGGCATAGACAAAGGACAAGCCTTCCTTCTAATTCTACTTGATTTTTCGGCGGCATTCGATACAGTCAACCATCGCATTTTATTAAACCAATTGGCAAACATCGGAATTCAAGGCACTGCACAGAACTGGTTCAAAACCTTTCTGGAAAACAGAGGATACAAGGTTAAAATCCATAACAAAGAATCTCATTACCATCCATCATCACTAGGGGTTCCACAGGGCTCTTCACTTTCTCCCACACTTTTCAATATTTACCTGCTCCCACTCTGCCACCTCCTCACCAAACTAAACTTGAAACACTTCCTATTCGCAGACGATGTTCAGATCGTAATCCCCATAAAAAAATCCATTACAAACACATTAGAATTCTGGGACAGCTGCCTGACTGAGATCAAACTCCTCCTTAACAGTCTGAACCTGATTCTCAATGCCTCAAAAACAGAATTCCTCATTATAGCCCCTGAAAACAACAACATCACCACAAACCTTCCAGCTAACCTGCAAACCTCTCACGTAAGAGACCTAGGAGCAATCATCGATAACCGCCTAAACCTTAAATCATTCATTAACCAAACGACCAAGGACTGTTTTCACAAGTTATTCATCCTTAAAAGAATCAGACCACTTTTCCACTCACAGGACTTCAGAACAATTTTACAAGCAATAATCTTCTCAAAGATGGATTATTGTAATTCCATTCTACTAGGTCTCCCGGCCTCTCATACAAAACCTCTTCAGATGGTGCAGAATACAGCTGCCAGAATTCTGACCAACTCCAGGAAATTCGACCACATCACCCCTATCTTGAAAATCCTTCATTGGCTACCTATTCACTACAGAATTATGTATAAATCTATCACCACCATTTTCAAAGTCATCCATCAACTCGCACCATTAAATTTACAAATACCCCTCAAGAAACACACCTCTGTCAGACCAACCAGGGAACATTACAAAGAATCACTTCATGTTCCACAAGCCAAAACCTTCCAACACAAATCTCTGGAAGACAGAGCACTATCTACAGCAGGACCGCGCCTATGGAACTCCATCCCATCCGAGCTTCGACAGGAACCGTGCCTACCAACTTTTAGGAAAAGGCTAAAAACCTGGCTTTTTAAAAAAGCCTACCAGAGTTCAGACTGATCCAGGTTTCCTTCATCCCTTAAATTAGTCGTCCTAAGCCTCCTTCTTCCCTTTATCCCAGTGTGAACACCATCACCCCAACACCTACCACCTCCTCGACCTCATTCAGCCCACGACCTCTTCTAGACACGGATTCAATATTGCATATTGTGTAAATATTCCCTGTAAATGCGTTTTATTGTGTAAATATTCTTGCCCCTTTTCTTTCTTCTTCCTCCTCTCCCAGTTGTAATCTTCCTTGTTCATTGTAACTACTATTTCTGCACCTGTTTAATAGCCTGAGTTCTCTGTTCAATGCACAACTTGTTAAATGTAAACCGACTTGATGCGTCCTCCGGTCGCGAAAGCCGGTATAGAAAATAATAAAATAATAAAAATAAATAAATAAATAAATAAATAATGCCTCTGTACTGCTCAAAGGTAAGACTGTACCATGAATACTATGTGCAGTTCTGGTCTCTGCATCACAAAAAAGTTATAATTGCACTGGAGAAAGTAAGGAGAAGGGGAACCAAAATGATAGAGTATGGAACGAATCCCCTATAAGGAAAGGCTAAAGAGGTTAGGGCTGTTCAGCTTGGAGAAGAGATGGCTGAGGGGGGATATGATCTACAAAATCATGAATGGAGTTGAACAGGTAAATGTATATGCATGTATGCATGTATGGTATAAAATAGGCTGTTCACATGTACATGTGCACACAATTTTATATAGGCACGTGCATATAGATGCAAATGTTGCCTCTACCACATATGTGGGTGAATTTTAGTAGACATGCACACTGACGCAATTACCAACTCCCCAGTTTGTTCGAAATTTACCATCTTAAAATCATAACAGATTGCTAACCCTCTGGTGGACTTATAGCAGATTGCCACTCTTAGTGGCAGGGATTGATAACAGATTGTTAACTCCTCCCTCTCCAGGAGGAGATCCATAACAGACTGCTACTCCTCCCTCTACTGCAGGAGCTCAATAACAGATTGCTAACTCCGAGCAGCAGAATTACAAGCGATTGCCAACTCCTCCCCTCTGGAGGAGCAGATCTACATCAGATTGCTAACTCCCCCCCTCTGGGGAGCAGATCGCCAACACTTCTGGATGCTGCCCTATCTTTCTTCACACTATGGGAGCAAGCAAAAGCACTCCTGCGTCTGCACGGCTTCTGTCTGAATTCTCTGTCACCCCAGAAGAGGAGTTGCATGGTCATAGCATTCATGAAGATAGATTAGATATGAAGCTGTTTTTTTTTGGAGTAGATTGAAGTGGAGAAAGATGGTGCAGCAGGAGGCCTGCAAAGAGTAAGTTGCGGTAGTTAGAGGGAGGTGAAAAAAAGATTGAATGACCATTTTGGTGGCATGCACAGAAAGGAAGGGATGAATTTTAGCAGTGCTATAGAGGAAGAACTGATACACTTTAGCAGTGTTTTGAATGTGCATAGAGAAGGATAGAGAGAGGCAACAAGCATGACCCCCAAGGTTTTGGGCTGAGATAACTGGAAGGTTGGAGTACTATCACAGAAACAGAAAAGGAGGGAAGAGGGGAAGCAGTTTTTTTGTTGTTTTTTTTGTAGGGGTGCAGGGAACAAAACGTTTTGTCTTGGCCATATTAATTTTAAGGTAGTTGCTGGACATCCAAGTGGCAATGTCAAGCTGAAATTTGGGATTGGAGTTATGATGAAATTTCTGGTATAAAGAGTGAGAACTAGGATTCATTACAACAAAAGTGGTAGTGAAAGCCATGAAAGGAGATCATAGCACCAAGGGGGAAAGTATAAAGAGAAAAGAGAACCTTTGGCACATCAACTGATAGCAAAATAGCAATGGAGGAAGAACTATCAGAAGATACAGTAAAAGTACAATAGAGAAGGTAAGAAGGAAACCTGGAAAAAGGGTCCTAAAACCCATCAAGTACAGTGTGTCAAGGAGTAGCTGTGATTAACAGTGTCAAAAGCAGATGCCCTCTTTCCTCAGCTATGGGCCTTCTACAGATTCTCCAGACACACTAGCCCACCATGATCCCTTGTATTTTTCCCACATACACAAAACACTGTGGAAAGACAAATCCCAGCAGAGCAAGGAGTCTCCTGTGCTCCCTCTCTCCAAACATCCTCTCCAGATTCCTACTGAAACCACTTCATGAACAGTTTTAAGATGTACTCCTTGCTACGAAACAGAGACTCCCTCCTAAACCACCAAATCTGCGCAAAGAGTTTCAGAACATTTGGAGCTTTTTCTTGTATTACTCTTCCTCAAGGTACCACCCAGTTTGGTGTGTCTTCAACACCTACACCTCCTGTTCTTTCTTTAGTCCTACATGCCTTTTTGTTGAGACATATGCCAATGTGGTAAGGGATCTGAGAATCCCTTTAAATAAAAATGTGCATATTGTTCTTGATATTACTATATTTAAAATGATTTTTGAGATTGATTGCTAACAAGAAAGTAACTGAAAGTCCATTGTAGTGCCAGAATTTTATTTTCAAGCCTGAATTATGGCAGATAAATGACCCATCTCCAAATTTGCTTCTTTTCCCCATTGACAGTTTTTGCTGTTTCCTCAGTTCCCTGCCTTTCCTTTATTGCTTTCTCTGTTACCACTCATCTAGTACCTATAATTTGCTGTAAAACTGAGATGGATATAATTATGTTCAGAACACATGGGGGTCAAAATTATCAGTTGACATTCCAGTATGAACTAGAATTGACATAATCTATGCTTATGATTTAAAGATCTAATTCCCATACACATTTTCCTGATTTTTTTCTATCACAAAGACCCTAACCATCAGATTAAAAGGGGGAGGGGTGATCTGATATACTGAAGAAAATGTAATACTGATTTATACTACTATATGATTACATATTATTAAAAAACTCAAATGTGTTAAAGGATACACAGAGAAAAGTTGCAGAATATTACAACTCTTTTCAAAGTATATTACTGTTATATGTCTTCAGAAAGGCTGTAAGTCTTCAGTAAGGTATTTTTTTCTGTCCACTTGCCATACAATTTTTAAAGAATGACCTACAAACCAACTATATAAGCATGTGCTTAAATAATTTTGTAAAATTATATCTTTAAATTAAGTAAACCATACCTAAGATATTTTGGATCTCTTCAGTAAAACATCAACAACTTCAGCTTAATTTAAATTTACATGGCTGAAGTATAATAATTCGCTTGTTAGATTATCGATCATTATGCATAATGAGTACTCTTTATACCACATTGGAATCTCATAGAGAGTGAAATTAAACTGCAGGAAAGCCAGAACAGCTGATTTATGGTCCATTTCCCAAGCTTTTAAAGCAGGCTGAACTTGATGATGAAATAAATAAGTAACAAACCTTGCTCATTTCTCCATCATTTAGAAGAGTCATTATTCAACAAATTGCTCAGCAGCAGCAGAGTTACCATTAAGAGTAGTATGAATGAAATACCCAGTCTGCAGTTTTTGGGAGTTTCCTGAAATATAATTTCATGAAGTGGATATGCTCAGCAGCAGCAGAGTTACCATTAAGAGTAGTATGAATGAAATACCCAGTCTGCAGTTTTTGGGAGTTTCCTGAAATATAATTTCATGAAGTGGATATGCCACAGTTTCACAATCCATACAGGATATCTAGGATTAGGGTTACCAACTGGCAGCCTATTCACCTGATTGGGTAAATCTAATCCTGGATTTATTCAATTGCATACAGGCATTTGTAGTTCTGATTTCCCTATTGCAGTCCCTAAAAAAAGTAGGACTACAGGTCCCTGAATATAATGAGGCAAACCTAAGACTGGATTAAACCTGTTGGATGAACTAGGAGCCATTTAGCAACCCTATCTAGGATGGATAAACTAAGATGAATCCATCTTTAGATCATTTCCTCTATACTTTAGAATCTTCACACTATAATTTAGTCTGCATCAAGGATGAAATACTTTCAGAAACAGTTTTCCATAGCCTACCTAGGTGTTATTGCATTGTTAGTTTGATGTGCAGGGGAGATAAGATACAGACCTTCAGGTACCTAAAGGGTTTTAATGATGCTTGAAATTCAAACCTATTCCATTGGAAAGAAAATAATAGAAATATGAATCACAAAAAGAAACTCCAAAAAGAACCAACATTAGGAAATATTTCCTCTCGGAGAGGATGGTGGATGCCTAGAATGCCCTTCCAGTGGAGGTAGTGAAGTTGAAAACAGTCAAAAAATTCAAAGGGGTATGGGATAAATACTGTGGATCTCTAAAGGTTAGAGGATGGAAATAAAGAAATGCCTGCAGGAGGTAACTTGCTGTGTGGCAGTTACTATTCTTAGCAGAAGGTATGGAGATTACTACCCTAAATCAATAAGCCGTGATGCTTTTAATGCAACTGTAACATTGCTCCCCACGTCAACATCAAGGGGTGGGGGGAAGGGACATTGGATTCAGAAAACAATCGAGGACCCCAGCTTCTACAGTCTGGAATAGTGATAAGCAGACATAAGGGAATAACAGGACTGCTTTTATGGCCTAGTCCTAAAGGAAATGAAGAAAGCATGCATTGGAGTAACTTGCAGTTGTAGTGGTTACAATTCTTAGCAGAAAGCATGTAGATTACAATCCGTAATCAATAAGCCTTGATGTTTTTAATGCAACTGCAACATTGCTCCCCACTTTGATGGCAGGGGGAAAAGGGGAATTGGATTCAGGAAGCCAAGAGGACCCCAACTGGGGAACCTTTTGGGGAAGGGGAAATCTCTTCCGAAGGGATTGGTTCCACCTTAAGCAGGGTGGAACCAGACTGCTGGCGCTAACCTTTAAAAAGGAGATAGAGCAGCTTTTAAACTAGTACAAAGGAGAAAGCCGACAGTCGCTCAGCAGCGCATGGCTCAGAGGGAGGAATCTTCAAAGGATACTAATGATGCATTAGAATTAGGGCATCCCGACAGTGAGGTTACAATAATAACAAAAGTAGTCCAAGTGCCTGTAACTAAAAACTCACCTGAGCTAAAAAATTCAACTTATCCCTATCAATTAAAAAGCAGAATGAAAATACAAACAAAAAACAAACTTTGAAATGTTTGTATGCTCATGCCAGAAGTCTAGGAAGTAAGATGGGAGAATTAGAATGTATAGCAGTGATTGATGACATAGACTTAATTGGCATCTCAGAGACATGGTGGAAGGAGAACAACCAATGGGACAGTGCTATACCTGGGTACAAATTATATCGCAATGATAGAGAGGTGCACCTGGGAGGCGGTGTAGTGCTTTATGTCCAGGATGGCATAGAGTCCAAAGGATAAACATCTTGCATGAGACTAAATGCACAATCAAATCTTTATGGGTAGAAATCCCTTGTGTGTCGGGGAAGACGATAGTGATAGGAGTATACTACCGTCCACCTGGTCAAGATGGTGAGACAGACAGTGAAATGCTAAGAGAAGCTAACCAAATTGGTAGTGCAGTAATAATGGGAGATTTCAATTACCCCAATATTGACTGGGTAAATGTATCATCAGGACATGCTAGAGAGATAAAGTTCCTGGATGGAATAAATGACAGTTTTATGGAGCAATTGGTTCAGGAACCAACAAGAGAGGGAATAATGTTAGATCTAATTCTCAGTGGAGCACAGGATTTGGTGAGAGAGGTAATGGTGGTGGGGCCGCTTAGCAATAGTGATTATAATATGATAAAATTTGAATTAATGACTGGAAGGGGGACAGTAAGCAAATCCATGGTTCTTGTGCTAAACTTTCAAAAGGGAAACTTTGATAAAATTAGAAAAATAGAAAAAAATTGAAAGGAGCAGCTACAAAGGTAAAAAGTAGAGATGTGAATCAGGTGCTGGAATCAGTTCCTGTTTTGGGATAGTGGACCCGCGGGAAATTCCGTTTACCGCAGGTCGGGACAGTTTTTGTTTTCCGCTGTCCCAAGCTGAAAAAAAACAAAACACCCTGACCCTTTAAATCTAATTATATAGAATCCCCCACCCTCCCAACCCCCCAAAAATGTTCCAAAAGTACCTGGTGGTCCAGCGGGGGTCCCATGAGCGATCACCCACTCTCGGGCCATTGGCTGCCAGTAAACAAAATGGTGCCGGTGGCCCTTTGCCCTTACCATGTGACAGGGGCTATCGGTGCCATTGGCCAGCCCGTGTCACATGGTAGGAGCAGTGGACGGCCAGTGCCATCTTAAAATATGGCGTGGGCCATCCATTGCTCCTACCATGTGATAGAAGCTGGCCAATGGCACCGATAGCCCCTGTCACATGGTAAGGGCAAAGGGCCATCGGCACCATTTTGTTTAGTGGCAGCCGACAGCCCGAGATTGGGAGATCATTCCTGGGACCCCTGCTGGACCACCAGGTACTTTAGGAAAGATTTTTTTGGGGGGGTCGGGAGGGTGGGGGATTATAAATAGTTAGATCTAAAGGGTCAGGGTGGGTTTGGGTTTTTCTTCCCCCTCCCCCAAATGATAAGAAAACCACATGAAAATTTTGTGGGGTTTTCCTATCATTTGTGGGGACTCCCGATACTTGACAGATTAGAAAATATCGTACGATATTTTCATCCATCAAAAAAATATGTACATCCCTAGTAAAAAGTATGCAAGAGGCGTGGTCATTGTTAAAAAATACCATCCTAGAAGCACAGTCCAGATGTATCCCACATATTAAGAGAGGTGGAAAGAAGGAAAAATGATTACTGGCATGGTTAAAAGGGGAGGTGAAAGAAGTTATTTTAGCCAAAAGATCTTCATTCAAAAATTGGAAGAAGGATCCTGTTGCGTCCGTCGGTCGCAAATGGTTGCAACCACTCTGCCTTACCTCTTTTTCTCCTCTTTCACTCTCTGTTTCGTAAATTCTTCATGGATCCACAATCTTCTACACAGACCAACTCTCAAATGAACTCATAACCTTAATTCTCATCCTAAATAACCTCCCTCCTCATTCAACCTTATATCTTCAGAGGCTTACTTGGTTATGTTTATTATTGTAATTACAACATGTTATGATATCTCAAAACCTCTTTGTTAACATTTATTCACTTTGTAAACCGTTATGATGGCTTCCCGAATAACGGTATATAAAACTCTTCAAATACATAAATAAATAAATAAGATGGCTGCCTCCGGTGCCGAGTGCCAAGGGCCTCGGCATTTCCAAACCAGCATGGGCATCCCCATCCGCCATGCTCACTCCTGTGGCCTCCTAGGATGCGAGCGCACACATCTCCTATGCTCAAATAAACGTCATGGTGAGAACCTCGTGGGCGGCCCCACCACATGACGTCAGTACTTCAAGGTATATCTAGCCTCCGCCTCTGCTACCACTTTGAGTTAGCAAAGACTTCACTTCGCTACTCTGACTGCTCTAAGCAGCACGCTTAGACGTCACTTTCACACTAAGGGCCTCTCTCCAGTAAGAAGCTCTAGACACCCGCTCCTCGGGGGTCTCTCACTTCCAACTTCCCTTCAGGGTTCCTCACTAACTAAGACAACCACTTCTCGGGAGTCTTTCTCTCTATTCTACTTTCAAGATATTGGACCATTGGGTACTCACTCCTCGAGGGCTTATCTACCTTTAAATCCTGCACCACAGACCTTCGGTCCCACCATTCTACCACCAGGAAGATGCCTTCATTCTGTGAGTACCTCCATGATCCGGCGCTCCAACTCCACCCACCAGCCATGGCGTTACCCACACTGCGGGCTCCCGCCTATTGTGAACATCTGGGTGAGACTATACTTCTGAGCCTGTGGACATACTGGTACTTCATGGATAGTGCCTTACCTTCCTGCTTTCACCATCTATCTACAGCAGTACAATAAAGACTCTATCCATTCTGTGTCTGCTATCTGTGTCAGCCTATCACAGTGGTTCCCCACAGGGCTCCTCCCCGTGGGTGGAGTCATCTCCATTAGGACCAAGGGTCCACAATGCCTCAAACCCAACAGATTAAACAGAAGAAAATAGGATAATGCATAAGGCTTGGCAAGTTAAATGTAAGACATTGATAAGACAGGGTAAGAGAGAATTTGAAAAGAAGTTGGCCGTAGAGGCAAAAACTCACAGTAAAAACTTTTTAAAATATATCTGAAGCAGAAAGCCTGTGAGGGAATCAGTTGGACCGTTAGATGATCGAGGGGTTAAAGGGGCACTTAGAGAAGATAAGGCCATCGCGGAAAGATTAAATGATTTCTTTGCTTCGGTGTTTACTGAAGAGGATGTTGGGGAGGTACCCGTACCGGAGAAGGTTTTCATGGTAATGATTCAGATGGACTGAACCAAATCACGGTGAACCTAGAACATGTGGTAGGCCTGATTGACAAACTGAAGAGTAGTAAATCACCTGGACCGGATGGTATGCACCCCAGGGTTCTGAAGGAACTAAAAAATGAAATTTCAGACCAATTAGTAAAAATTTGTAACGATTCTTAAAATCATCCGTTGTACCTGAAGACTGGAGGGTGGCTAATGTAACCTCAATATTTAAAAAGGGCTCCAGGGGCAATCCGGGAAACTACAGACCAGTTAGCCTGACTTCAGTGCCAGGAAAAATAGTGGAAAGTGTTCTAAATATCAAAATCACAGAACATATAGAAAGACATGGTTTAATGGAACAAAGACAGCGTGGCTTTACCCAAGGCAAGCCTTGCCTCACAAATCTGCTTCACTTTTTTGAAGGAGTTAATAAACATGTAGATAAAGGTGAACTGATTAGAGATGTGTCTCAGCCTAACCTTTTGGTTTGGCCTTCGTTATTGGCCCGCTGCAGGATATTTCGTTTCCCAAGGTTCGGGCCAATTTTTTTTTCGGCTGTCCCAAACCGAAAAGAAAAAACCCACCCCAACCCTTCAGATTTAATTAATTACAACCCCCCACCCTCCCGAACCCCCCAAAATGTACCAAAAGTCCCTGGTGGTCCAGCGGAGTTCCCGGGAGTGATCTCCCACTCTTGGTCATCAGCTGCCGGTGGCCCTTTGCCCTTACCATGTGACAGGGGCTATTGGTGCCATTGGCCGGCCTCTGTCACATGGTAGGAGCAATGGATGGCTTGCGCCATCCTAAAAAATGGCACGGACCATCCATTGCTCCTACCGTGTGACAGGGGCCGACCAATGGCACCGATAGACCGTCACATGGCAAGGGCAAAGGGCCATCAGTGCCTTTTTGATTAGTGGCAGCTGATGGCCCAAGAAGGGGAGATTGCTCCCGGGACCCTGCTGGACTACCAGGGACTTTTAGTAAGTCTTGAGGGGGGTCAGGAGGGTGGGGGTTGCAATTAATTAAAATTGAAGGGTTGGTGTGGGTTTGGGGTTTTTTTAAATTTTTTTTTTTGTTTTAAATGTTTTTTTTAAATGATAGGAAAACTGCATGAAATTTTGTGGGTTTTCCTAGCATTTCAGCGACCCCCCCCCCCCCCCCCCCCCCCCCGCCGAACCACGACAAAATAGGAAATATTGTCTATATTTCCTATTTCATCGCAAACAAATGCACATCCCTAGAACCGGTAGATGTAGGTATTTGGATTTTCAGAAGGCGTTTGACAAAGTTCCACATGAGAGGCTTTTAGGAAAAGTAAAAAGTCATGGAATAGGTGGCGATGTCCTTTCATGGATTACAAACCTGCTAAAAGACAGGAAACAGAGAGTAGGATTAAATTGACAATTTTCTCAGTGGAAGTGAGTGGGCAGTGGAGTGCCTCAGGGATCTGTATTGGGACCCGTATTTTTCAATATATTTATAAATGATCTAGAAAGAAATACGACGAGTGAGGTAATCAAATTTGCAGATGATACAAAATTGTTCAGAGTAGTTAAAACACAAGCAGATTGTGATAAATTGCAGGAAGACCTTATGAGACTGGAAAATTGGGCATTGAAATGGCAGATGAAATTTAATGTGGATAAGTGCAAGGTGATGCATATAGGGAAAAATAACCCATGCAATAGTTACACAATGTTAGGTTCCATATTAGGTGCTACCACCCAAGAAAGAGATCTAGGCGTCATAGTGGATTACACATTGAAATCGTCGGTTCAATGTGCTGTGGCAGTCATACTAGCAAACAGAATGTTGGGAATTATTAGAAAGGGAATGGTGAATAAAACGGAAAATGTCATAATGCCTCTGTATTGCTCCATGGTGAGACTGCACCTTGAATACTGTGTACAATTCTGGTCGCCACATCTCAAAAAAAATATAGTTGAGATGGAGAAGGTACAGAGAAGGGCGACCAAAATGATAAAGGGAACAGCTCCCCTAGGAGGAAAGACTAAAGTGGTTAGGACTTTTCAGCTTGGAGAAGAGACGGTTGAGGGGGGATATGATAGATGTGTTTAAAAATCATGAGAGGTCTAGAATGGGTAGATGTGAATCGGTTATTTACTCTTTCGGATAATAGAAAGAGTAGGGGGTACTACATGAAGTTAGCATGTGGCACATTTAAAACTAATCGGAAAAAGTTTTTTTTCACTCAATGCACAATTAAACTCTGGAATTTGTTGCCAGAGGATGTGGTTAGTGCAGTTAGTGTAGCTGTGTTTAAAAAAGGATTGGATAAGTTCTTGGAAGAGAACTCCATTACCTGCTATTAATTAAGTTGACTTACAAAATAGCCATTGCTATTACGAGCAACAATAACATGGAACAGACTTACGTTTTGGGTACTTGCCATGTTCTTATGGTCTGGATTGGCCATCTTTGGAAACAGGATGCTGGGCTTGATGGACCCTTGGTCTGACTCAGTATGGCATCTTCTTATGTTCTTATGGTTTAGGGTATTGATATGCAGGCATAAGGGAAAAAGCACAAGATTGCTTCTATGCAAAGTCCATTAGCAAAGCTTGTCAAACAGCACTGTCTGAATTTTCAAACTCATCATCCAGTAAAAATAGTTGCTAGCTGAAATTTTTAAGGGTTATCATAAAGCTTGGGATTACTGCATGCAGCGGCAGTTACTAAGCTTAAGATAATCATGGGGGTAGCCTGCATAGAGTGGTAGTTGCTACCTAGGGAACCAGATTAGATGGACCATTTGTTCTTTTTCTGCCATCATTACCATGTTACTATATCATTTTGGAGTGTTCATTTGTTTGGAATGAATGGGTTACCTTAACTGCAAAAGAAATGGATAAGAGCTCTTAAAATATCAATAATTTTAATTTCCATTTGTTTTTGAATACAGTAAATTTAAAAGGGCAAGCAAAACCGCTGCTTTTTTTTCTGCTCAAGCCAGACAGAGTAGAACTGGGATGGGAAGGTGAAAAGAAGGAGCAGAAGCAATCAAAGTGAGTAGCATCCATTTCACCAGGAACATCTGGACCAGCCAAAATGCTACCATGCCTCCCTCTCCCTGATTTCACACTGGTAGCTAGAGATGTGAATCGTGTCCTCGATCGTCTTAACGATCGATTTCGGCTGGGAGGGGGAGGGAATCGTATCGTCACCGTTTGGGTGTTTAGAGTATCGTTAAAATCGTTAAAATCGTGAACCGGCACACTAAAACCCCCTAAAACCCACCCCCGACCCTTTAAATTAAATCCCCCACCCTCCCCGAATGCCTTAAATTACCTGGGGGTCCAGCGGCACACTAAAACCCCCTAAAACCCACCCCCGGCACACTAAAACCACCCCGACCCTTTAAATTAAATCCCCCACCCCAAATGCCTTAAATTACCTGGGGGTCCGTAGCGGCGGTCCGTAGCTTAAATTACCCCCGGGTCCGTAGCTAAATCGGGGGAAGGGGGAGAGCAGGAAATCCAGCACACCAAATCGTGGTGTCTTCAGCCGGCGCCATTTTGCAAAATGGCCGCCGCAAAATGGCGGCGGCCATAGACCAATACGATTTGATGCAGGAGGTCGTTCCGGACCCCCGCTGGACTTTTGGCAAGTCTTGTGGGGGTCAGGAGGCCCCCCCAAGCTGGCCAAAAGTTCCTGGGGGTCCAGCGGGGGCCCTGGAGCGATCTCCTGCCGCAAATCGTTTCCGTACGGAAAATGGCGCCGGCAGGAGATCGACTGCAGGAGGTCGTTCAGCGGGGGTCCAGAACCCTCGCTGAACGACCTCCTGCAGGTGAAAATATAATAACTAAGAAAATAGAATCCTTGGAAAATGTAGTACGATATTCAAACCTTAGGATAATTAATTTTCCTAAGTGTAAATTAATTTCAACAGTAGAACAACTAAAAAACTACTTTTCAAGTGTTCTTTCTTTATCAATTGAAGATTTACCTTTAATTGTTAAAGCTTATTTCATAGGTCAGAGTAATCAAAATGGAAATATAAATCAAGATCGGCCTGAGAATACTTTAAATGTCACAGAATTGATCGAGACATCTCTTAGTGCCCAAGTAGAGAAAAGAGGTACCCTTGTGGTAAAATTTTCTCGGTCAGAGGACAGAGATAAAATTCTCAAGCTTTATATGTTAAATAGGACCTCTCTCTACTTGGGCCAGAGGCTCTGGATCTACCCAGACATAGCAAGGGAAACCCAAGCCAGGCGAAAAAAATTTATTACTTTAGCAACTATTGCTAAAACTTTTGGAATACGAACAGTAATAAGATTTCCCTGTAAATGTGTAATGTGGGTAAAGGAGAAAAAATATATATACTATGATCCTGATGATATGGAAAAATTCTTAGAAGAACAGAAAGCCCGGGGAGATGAGGATAGAAGTATTATCCAGTAACAACTGTTTGGTATAATGTATAAATACCTGATTTAACTTCTGTATTATGTAATGGTACTATTTTTCCTTAGAATGTATGCTCATTAGCAGTTCCCCAATATTGTTTAGTAACTGGGAGGAGTGTTTTGATACATGATGTTAAATAATGTTCTAAGATAATATTAGAATTATGTTAACTCCTTTCCTTGAAAATAATTCCATTGTAATGGTAATTATAAGAAATTTGGTGATTTTATTTTTGTCAATTAAAATCATAAATAAAAAATTGAAAAAAAAAAAAATATACCATTGGGTGCAAAGAAGAAACCTAAGCTCAGAAACAAGTAGGAAAAAAAGGAAAGTAAGTCGTATGAAGCATGAATTAAGCCTGATATGGAGGGAGTGTAAGCATGGTATGGGAGATACCAACTCAGCTAAATAAACTTCACATTATTCAAATTTAGGGAAAAACATGCAGAACCACCAAGGAATGCAGAAAAGAGAGAAAGAATATACAGATGTTAATTTTTCAGAAGTAATTTTTATTTTTTAAGAAAGAGAAGAGGTACGCATCCAGGATGTTCATTGAAAGAGATGTCGATTGAGCTACTCTGAGGGGTAATCTCTGGATCTACTCTCTGAATGATTCAAGGAATCTAGTGATCACTTTGATAAGGTAACCAAATCCCTTACAGATATATTTTCTTGTTACGCATTGGTAGTATACACATTAATATATATTCCAATTTGAATTGTCTAGAAAATATTTTCAAGCATTAAATTTTAATTGTTAGAGTTATAGTAACATATAGTAACATAGGGAATGGTGGCAGATAAAGACCAAGTGGTCCATCTAGTCTGCTCAACAAGATCTCTTTAAGGTCATTGCCCTGCAGGGCCATGCAGACTACCCCCAAGCCTTCTGTTAAATGTGGTAGGAACAGTCGCTCTTTGTAGGCTGTGCCCAAGTAGATATGCAAACTTTAGGTGTAATAGAAAAGTTACCTCATTTCTTCATTTCCATTCTCTAGCTGGCAGGGATCCTCTGTGTTTGTCCTGTGCCTTTTTAAATTCCATTACCATTCTTTTCTTTACCACCTCTTCCAGAAGGTCCCATGCATCCACCACCCTTTCTGAGAAGAAATATTTTGTGACATTGTTTCTGAGTTTTCCCTTGGAGTTTCATATTGTGATCCCTTTATTTTATAGTTTCTTTTGCATCAGAAAAGATTTGATGTTTGCACCTCATTAATTGCTTTTAGGTATTTGAAGGTCTATGTCATATCTCCCCTGTCTCTTCTCTCTTCATAGGTATACATATTAAGGGCCTTCAATCTCATCTCATATGACTTTCAGAAAGACCCCACACAATTTTGGTTGCCTTTATCTGGATCACTTCTGTTCTTTCCTTATCCTTTTTTAGATGAGGTCTCCAGAACTGAACTCAGTATTCCAAGTGAGGCCTCATCAATTGTCTGTATAGTGGCACTATCACCTCATTTCTACTGATGGTTATGCCTCTTTTGAAGTAGTCCAGAATCACTGTCCTTAACCACTGCCTCGTCACATTGCTTCTCCATTTTCGGATCATCAGATACTATCTCCTTGATGTCTCTCTCTCAGATCGTATACATCAGTCTTTTGTCCTCCCCAATTCATACAATGCTTTTGAAATGCTTTCCCCTGAATGCATGACTCTGCAGTTCTTGGCTTTGAATCCCTACTATTAAACCTTCAACCACTTCTCAAGTTTTTTTTAGGTCGCTTCTTATTCTCTTTACTCCTTCAGGCCTACTCTGTTGCAGATCTTTGTCATATACAAAGAAACATATTTTACATCTAATCCCTCTGCAATATCACTCACAAAGATATTGAACAGAATTGGTCTCTGAACCAAACCTTAAGGAACTGGTCTTTCTTCTGAATTACTTACAATTACCACTACTCACTGACATCTGGAAGTCAGCCAATTTGTAATCCATGCCACCACCTTGGGACCTTTTCCTAGGTTTTTCATTTTATTTATGAGTCTCCTATGCAGGACCCGTGTCAAAAGCCTTGCTGAAATCCAAGTAAACCATAAAGTGTTTTTCCTTGATCCAATTCTCTAGCCACCCAATCAAAAAAAAAATCAATCAGATTTGTTGACAGGCCCTTCCTCTGGTAAAACCATTTTGTCTCTCTCCCTGTAGCCCTTTGGATTGCAGATAGTTCATTATCGTTTCATTTAGCAGTCTCTCCATTAACTTTCCCACTGTCAGGGTAAAGCTAACTGGCCTATAGTGTCCAGCCTCCTCCCTGCTGCCACTTTTGTGAAACGGAACAACTGGCCTTCTCCAGCCCTGCGGCACTACTCCCGTCTCCAAGGATCTATTGAACAGGTACTTCAGAGGACCTGCCAGCGCTTCTCGGAGCTCTCTCAGTATCCTGGGATGTATCTCTTCTGGCCCCATGACCTTGTTTCAGTTTTCCTAGTTCCACCCAAACACTCTTCTGTAAATGGGGGTGTATCTACCCTACTCTCATCTATACTCTGCTAGTTAGCAACAGTCATTCTCTATTGTCTTCATTAGTGGACACTGAACTAAAATAATTGTTTAATATGTCTGCTGCTTTTTCCTCTTTCTGCACACTTTCTTCCTTGTCTCCTTTCAGTCTTACAGGGTTTCCTCTGGTGTTCCATCTTTCTCTGATATATCTGAAAAATATTTGGTCACCATGCTTTATCTCTTTGCCATATTTTCTTCCACTTGAGCTTTCACAATCCTGATTTCTTTCCTCATTTCCTTCAGCTTCACCAGGAATTCATCACTTTGCTCCTCTTTTGAAGTTCCTTTTTACTTTTTAAATGCTAAACCTTTTTCTTTATTTGGTCAGTCATCACTTTGGAGAACTATATCAGTTTCATTTTTCTCTTTCTTTTATTTATTTATTTTTTGCATAAAGATTTGTCGCCTTTGTTAGAGCATCTTTTAATTTGGCCCACTGTGTTCCACCTCACCCATCTCCTCCCAACATTTTAACTCTTCCTCAAGGTACATTGCCATTTTACCAAACTCTGTGTTTTTTAAATCCAGGACCTTTGCCTTCGTGTGACTTCCCTTCTTCTTAGCTTTTATATGAAACCATTCAGGGGCATGGGGTGACTGCGGAAGTGGATGGTGCACCAGAAAATTTGCTGCTGTCAGGTGCCCTAGAACACAGTCCACCCTCCTACATTACCTTTGTGAGCACTACTTTCTTTAATGCAAAAAGCCTATCAATTTTAAGCTCACAGCAACCCAGTCCTTAGAGGGAAAATGAGCTAAAGCCATCTCTTAAAATAATTGCCTAATCTACCAATATCAGTTACAATAAAATATGTGAATGAAAAAAATATTTTCTGCAAGAACATTCAAAATCATTTTTCTGCATGCAAATGAAATGAATAAAGAGCAAACTGCTGTTTAAAATAGAAATGAGAAAGGATCATAATACCATAAAAGCCAGTGATGATAAGTACCATCATTTTTACAGCAAAAATTCAAGTTACACAAGAACTGAACCTTTAAAATACAGTCAAACATCACCAAATACAAAATAAAAATGTACCACTAAAAACTGTACTGAAAACCAGAAGTCAGACTATATTATTATTCCTCACAAAACAACAAGCAATATAATCAAGAGATATTAAACATCATTCATAATATTAAAGTCATGATAAACAAAAAACCAAATATCAACACATCTGACAAACATCCGATAATTAAAAAAAAATTGCATTTATTTGTTCTAATATTTCTGAAACATCAATAAAATATTTCAAAACATCTGATGAATAAACAATTCAATAATTTAAAAATGTTCTAATATTTCCCCCAAAAACAACAATACAATGTTTTGAAACAATAGAAATATCAAATTACACTCAATAATTAAAAATACGAAAGATGAAAAAAATTTCTGCTCTTCATACTTGGGACCTTTTGATTTCCACTCACCCTGAGATTATCACAGATTGGGGAGGAAGGGCCAAACTAACTATTTCTTCTCTCATTCACACAAACATACTAAAAACATTCATTTAATATTTATCTACTTCCTCTATGCCAACTCCTATCAAGCCTAGGTGTATCTTACTACCTGTATGCTGATGACATACAACTCCTCATTCCAATTACATCCACCACCGAAGATGCAAAGATACTAGCTGCCTCTCATCTGGAGTCGATCAAAAATATGCTAAACCACCTAAAATTATGTCTAAACATGAGCAAAACTGAATGCATCCTAATCAAAAGAAAAAACTCAGGATCTAAAACCACCCCATCCTTCCAAATAGACAACATCAACATACAACGTAAAAGACCTCAGCATTTGGATTGACAGTGAACTAACCTACAAAAAGCACATCACAACAAAAACAAAAGGTTTCCACAAACTCCAAATTCTTAAACACCTAAAACCGATGCTTCACCACCAAGATTTCAGAACCGTCTTACAATCTCTCATCTTCACCAGCCTTGACTACTGCAACTCACTCTTGATAGGTCTACCCAAAGCGAGCTTAAAACCACTTGAACTACTACAGAATGCCGCAGCGAGAGTCCTAACTGGCAAAAAGAAATCAGACCACATCACACCCGTGCTCAACAACCTACACTGGCTACCAGTTGAAAAAAGAATTGAGTTCAAAACACTAACAATTCTATACAATGCAATTTACAAAACTGATAACACGGCCCTTGACAATGTCATACAAATACACAGATTGCAACGTACGACTAGAACAGCAAGTAAAGTACAACTAGAAATACCACCACTCCCACTAGCCAAGCTATCCACCACAAGGAACAGAGCCATATCCATCGCTGGTCCGAAATTATGGAACTCACTACCAGAGTACTTGAGCTTACAAAGCAACATTAAGGGCCTCATTTTCCAATATTGCATGCAATACCAAAAAGGGGTGTTACCTTATGCTAATAAGCATTTGTATCACAAATTGCGATAACAGCTATGCAACACGCTCTTAGCGCAAATCGCGCTATTAACCCAATTTGGGCTACATTGCAAGTATATATCGCGGTTATTTCAGCCCTACTGAGAGGTCACCTGGCTTGCTGGGTATTACTGCGAAGTTGGGAATCCTTCTGGAATGGGGTCCTTCCATATATCAATACTGTAGTGACCACAGAACCCTCAGCTCTGCTTCCTGTGCCACCAAATGCTCTCACATTTTTTCCATCTTAGTCTTCTGTGTCCTGCTTCTTCACAAGTAAAAACAATTGCAACTTGGGGGTCAAAGACACACCTATTATAGCCCTAACCTGCTCACTGCACCAAATTTCTGGTGTGCTTTGTAAACCGCCCTTCTGGGGTGGGATCTGCTCCCACTATGGTATCCTTAGCTGAGAATGAAATGTAGGGTTCCCTGATGTTGCCCAAAAGAAGTCACTGCCAGAAGCCCTCTCTCCCAGCCCCAGTCATTGCTCCTGCCACCCTCTGATCAGGTCATTCAGCCCCTCCATGTCTGTGGGACTTCCCTCACCTCATGGTCTTCACCCTCCCAATGCTCATGACCCAGGCTGATTGGAGGAGGAGGAGAAAGAAACCTAAGCAGCAGCAGTGCTCCCTCAGTGGTGGTGGTGGTGCAACAAACAACAGCAGCAATCTGACACTACACCTCTCACTCGGGACCCTTCTATCTCTCCCCTCATTGCAGCCACCAATCTCAGCTTTCTCTGCTACTGCCCTGCTCCACCTCAGACCCAGCTGATGCTGCCTCCTTACCTCAGCATGGTCCCTTGGATCCTCCCCAAACTCTGCCTCAAGCTCAGACCTCTTTCTCAGGGACACTCAATCAGGACTCCAGGTAATTTCCATAATTTTGAGTACCCCCTTTACATATATTCTACTGTGGTATCTGATGATGCTTGGTGCCCAGGTGGGCACCTAACTGGACATTAGAGATGAATCCTCATTTTGTTAGTACAAGATTCAGTATTTTCCCTTTCTTGTGGGTTTCACTGCCATTTATTTGAGGAAAGCCCTAGAAGGGAGTCCAGGAGTTTTCCACTTCTAACCAAATTTGCAGATGGGAAACTGCAATCCATATTCCAAAGGTGAAAATCTTCTACCAGCAATACCTCCCCTTTCATTGCCATCTTTAACTAGATCTTAATGTAGTTCCTCTACTTACGCTGAAGGGATCATATGTGTAGATATGTGCCATCTTCCCTTTCCAAGATGGTTCATAGCATCTCCCTATACCTTTTGCATTTCTGTTAGTTTGATTTATTACATAAAGAACTACTCCCAACTTTTTTTTCTGATATTCCTTTCCTTCCTAAACAAATTATAGCCCTGTATGGCCATATCTCATTCATGGGACTCATTGAACCTTTTCTTTGTAATAGCAATAATATTTAGGAATTTAGATATGGAATTGTATTGCCTAGATTGTCAGTGTTTGTGCTCACAGCCTTCCAGCTGCTTATTCTTGGTTTGCCTATATTTAGTTTAGCCCCATACCCATTTCCCTCATATGCTCTGTTGCTCAAAAGTAGATTAGGATTCATTACTTTTGTGCTTTTTCCACTATATTCCTTTATTGTTGAAGTTGATGGCCTGAATCAATCAGTTTCCATGTGCCACTCCCTTTCCTCTAGTTTAAATAACTATTGATCTATGATTTGAATATTTCATTTAGGAATGTATTCTCCTCTAACAAAAAGATGTTGGCAATCACTACAGTACAACCTTTTATATTTCCATATACTGCTCCTGCCACCAATCTATCTAAAGGCTTCTTTGCATCAAGTTTTGATCCCCTGAATGACATAGTGAACTTCACAGTGATAGTAACATCATTCTGAGTCATCACTGAGAGAAGTTTGTATAAGCTTCCTCTCTACAAATCCTCTTGAACACTCTTATTCCTTCTCTTACCCCTTCAAAATCTTATAGTATTTCATCTCAACTCTCAGTCCCTCCAAGCCTCCTTAAACTCCAATTTCTTTCCCTTTTCCACCTTTTAGTCACAACCTGTTTCTTCAATTTGATATAACTTCTGGATCAATGTCAAGCTGAAAAATATTACTGCCTCTAAATCAATAATATTGAACCTTATCTCTAGTCTTTGGAGATACAATTTATTTAAAAGTTCTTGGTTCAGTGACAGGTGCTCTTAATTTCTACAATTTATCCATCACATATACATAGACACATAGACATATGAGGGAAAGAAGACACTCAAGAAGGAAATATAAATTTCTGATATTTTGGAACTATAAGAACTGTAATACATGCTTTTTCCATACCAAACTATAAGAAATGAACTAAACCATATATGGTTCTAATTCTAAACTATTATATTAAGTGGAACTGACAATTGTTTGCTTGTTGTCATTATGAAAAATGTGTGCCTTTATAAATATGACCATAAATGTATATTACTATTTAATTAGTTGGTAACCTATGTTCTTACTTAATTCACTCATCTATTTACCATACTTGCTAGTATCTTCTGCTGGGTAATTAATGTTGATGCAATTAATAATTCACATGATTATCATGTCAAATTATTATCATACTAAGGCAACTAGGAAATTACAGCAGCTGTCATTACTTCAAGATTCATTTTACTGAAGATCCCAAAGGGAAAAAAAGACAAGCTTATTTTAAGCCATGCACAATAGGAGGAAGTTGAGACCCTTCCAAGATAGCTGATTACAAGTTAATTCTCTTCTCAGTAAATATCATGGAAATTATATATGAACCTTTGGGAATTGATACTTTTTCAGGAGGGTGAGAAGTCTGCTAAATTTACTCACAAAAATATATATGTACAAAAGTACATACACATATATTACATACCTGCTAATACAGAAAAAAAGGTTGAACAAGCAAAAATTTCAACCATATAATAAAGTCATTAAGCCAATCATCAAGACTGGAACCTAGCTTTCAAACCTGTCCATGAGGCCTTATACACATGGGTATGGAGCTCCATGGACATTTCCTGTCACATGTATAGAACCATCAATGCAGGGTTTAAAATATGTATATCTCCTCCCCCAATACACATTCTTACTGTATGTGCACTATTTTGCACATACTCTGGAATCTCAAGTATCTGTGTGCTATTTTGTGTGCGCGCACACATTGAGCTCATTCCAAAATGGCAGCCACCGTGAAGAAGATCATTTTCACTGCCAGGGATGTGACCAGGCCGATAGAGATGAGAGTGACCAGCAAGGATCTCTTCTTTCCCATCTGTGGGTAAGGCAATATGCACATTTGATGAGCCAGAACTATCTGGGCCTGTGACTGGAATTTAATCTTGGTAAAGAAGAAAATGGAGGGAAACCTGGGTGCATGTGCAAAACTTAATGGACTAGGTGGAAATCTTGCATTCAACATGCTATTTTGCATAGAAAAAGTGAAAAAGTTTCATGAGTTAAGGAGCTTCTTCACACATGGACACACTGAAGTAGTGTGCAGCCCTGTATCTTGAGCCTTGCAAGGAGGTTCAGAGGATAGCACCAGTGCTCTCATGGTATAGGAAAACTCCAGCTGTTAGCTTTAGCAAAGAAGAGACATTTTCTGTGACAGGATGGGGGAGGGGGAGGGAGGAAAACCTAACAATATACATAGATGTCTGAAAGGACTGTGAAAAGCCACAGTTAGGATGGGTCCTGACTAGAAAGCGAAGGTTATCGCGCTGTAGCCAATTTTCAATATCGTCTAGCATAGCTTGGCACGCCTTCAGGGCTACTGTGTGGGTGTTAACTTTGCCATCACTCGTGGCGATGCGGTCTTCCAGCTCCCCTACCTGCCCTTCCAGCTGCTTGAGTCTCGGGCCTTTGTCTATCAACATCGATTTTACCTCTGTCAATTGTTGTGAGATCCTGGCCAGCTTAGTGTCCAGAATGACGTCCAGTGTTTCTTTAAGAGTATCCACCATCAGTAGGGATCCTGCTTTAGGCCCCGGGTCTCCCGTACTCGCCACCATCTTAGGCTCCACGGCCTTCCCCTTGTCTTTTTCCTTTTTCTTTTTTCCTCCGTGAGAGGCCATCGGCGACGGGGCTTTGTTCATAAAATGAACAATCGATATGAGCTGAAGTATATTTAGGGTTTAATACCCAGTTTAACGTCCAACGATGAGCGATGCCAGTAGATACAGAGGCAAGGCACCCAGAGCTGAGGAAGAACACGTCCTCCCTAGCACATCGCCTCATGTGACCCCCAAAAAGCACTAGTTCTAATATAAATCTATGAAGCATGCCACTATTTACCTTACCCCTTTGAGAAAACTGACAGTTTAGTCCTGTGTTTTTCTGAAGAAGCTTTTAAATAATTATATATATTTTCCTTTGTATATGCCTGTTATTTGTTTCTTTTACACAATGGGGCAGATTTCCAAAGCCCTATGAGTGTAAATCCATAGGATTTACAGGCATAAGGGGGTTACGCACGCCAGGCCTATTTTATAAAGGCCTGCCGACACACATAAAGCCCCGTGATGCGTCTAAGTTCTGGGGCTTCGAAAAAGGGGCTGGGGTAGGGTGATCCAGGGGTGGGGTGGGGTGGGGCCAGAGGCCTCTGGCACAGCGGCCATTTTCCATTTGCTGGCCGTCCATTGCTCCTACCATGTGACAGGGGCCGACCAATGGCACCGGTAGCCCCTGTGACATGGTGAGAGCAAAGGCTACAGATGCCATTTTGAATACCGGCAGCCAACGGTCAGAGTGTAGGAGATCACTCCAGGACCCCCGCTGGACCACCAGGGACTTTTGGTAAGTCTTGGGGGGGTCAGGAGGGTGGGGTGTTTATTCGTTAGATACGTTGTATTCGTGGGGGTCTGCCATATGTTTCATGACCCCACAAATACAACAAATAGGGACATATATGTTGCGGATTGCCAATATGTCAAAAACGAATATACACCCCTACCATCTGGTCAGGTAATTTGCTACTCTTTAGTTTGTCACTTTTCCTTATTGCATCTTCTAAGGTCACCAAGATTTCTTTCAGTTCTTCTCAATCATCACCATTAAATGCCATTTCTGGCATGAGAATCTCCTCAGTTTCTCTGACTATACCAACACTCATGCAAATATGATAAATTAAGATGCTGACTCTATAATACTATTGCATTCATCGCAGTATGACATTCATACTAGGCATCATCGTATGAGCTTTCGCTTTTCTTAGACTCAGCCTTATTCATAATCATAGGTCATTTGATGGAAAGTCCCACAACAATCCTTTTTTTCAAGCAAACTTTTCTTATGCTATTAAAACTCCAAGTGATAGATTACTTAGCTTAATTATAACAATTTTTCGATCAATTCATGACGGTCCTTCATCTCCTGACATGATTTGAACTAAAACGCTGGAACGCCATCTTTTGAGTAACTCATAAAGACCACCCTTGAAAAAGGACTAGCAAAAGAACCAGCTGTCCGACACATGGCCCCGTGTCAGGTTATCAGTTTTGTCGGGAGATGAAGGACAGTCATGAATTGACCGAAATATTGTTATAATCAAGCTAAATAATCTATCACTTGGAGTTTTAATAGCATAAGAAAAGTTTGCTTAAAAAAAAGGATTGTTGTGGGACTTTCCATCAAATGACCTATGATTATGAATAAGGCTGAGTCTAAGAAAAGCGAAAGCTCATACGATGATGCCTAGTATGATGGTCATATTGCGATGAATGCAATAGTATTGTAGAGTCTGCGTCTTAATTTATCATATTTGCAAGAGTGTTGGTATAGTCAGAGAAATTGTTTATGTTGACCAACAGACTCGACCACATAACATTTTGATTTCACCTTCTGATTCACACCTTAGATGAGTATCTCCTCAACATCCTCTTCCATAAACACTGAAGAATAAAATTAATTTAGTCTTTTCACTATGACCTTGTCTTCCCTAAGTGTACCTTTTACCCATTAGTTTTCTAATAGTCCAATTAACTCCCTCACAGGTGTCCTCCTTTGAATGTATTTGAAGATGCTGTTTTTACCTCTATGGCAAGCTTCCTTTCAAATTCTTTTTTGTGCCTGTTTTATCAGTGTTTCAATATTTTATTGAATTAAACATTCATGAAATCATAACAACAGTAGATTGCCTGATGGTGGGTTTTCTCTGCCCACCTTGGGCTAAGAGTTGATTATATAATAACAGCTTCATCCCTGAAGTACTCTTCATGCCCATACCCTCTCCACAATTACAGTAACAGAGAGGTGAGCCTCCTATATATTATATAGATATATCATTTAAAACAATTAAACTTCTAGCTCGAGGTGATAAGAATGGTAAATAAGAGTCCCAAATGTTCAAAAAAGCTTGGCATTCCCTTGTTCACTCTACTTGTTCGATATATTTTTCCATAGTATACACTAGATGCACATAGTGTTTTTCAACTGTCCTAGGGTGAGTGTCTTTAGAACTAACCACTTTTGCAGTATGCACTTTTTCTCTAGTAATAACACTTTTCATCCCCACAATCTAGTATATCTAGTGTTAAAGGTATAATCCTGCAAATCATCAAATAAAAAAGGTTTTGCTTCCAAAACAAATGTCACTCCTGTTATCTCTGTTATGAACCCTTGTATTTTCTTCCAATATCTCTATATGTAAGACAGCTCTAAAAGTAGTGACCAAGTGTATCCACTTCTCATTCACACTTCATGTTTGCACTGTATTCAGCTATATTGCCTATTTTGGGGATCAAATATCCTCAGAGAAACTTGACTTTCTCGTAGAGGTACATTGGGTGTGAGAGTATGTATTCTCAAGAAATACTTAGAGAGATATGGATGTATAATTTCCACTCCTAAATTATCTCCACCCCCTTAAGATATTATCATATCCAGATTATAATTGTAATTTCAGCAACATTTTATAAAAAAAAGAAAGGCTATAGTATGATGATCAGGATCTTCCATGTTAAAGAAATCTAAGAACATCTCCAGTTGCTTAGCTTGCAGGGCAAGAAGGTTTAGTGATTTCAGATAATCCTGTAATTATAGATACACATAGATCTGCGCCTGAGGGATACTGAAATGTTGACATAGTGTTTGGAAGGCTTGAATCCCCCCCATCCCCCCTCAGTTAAGGCATGCAATATTAGATGTAACCCCTTATCATGCCACTCTTGAAAAATCTTTGAATGTGCTACAGGGATAAAATATTCTTCATAGTTTAATGGAACAATGTCAACATGGATTTAGCTACAGGAAACCGTGCCATACGCTACATTTTTGAAAGGGATAAATAAACATGTGGATAAAAGTGAACTGGTTGATATAGTGCATCTGGATTTCCAGAAAGTGTTTGACAAAGTCCCTCATGAGAGACTTCTGAGGAAATTAAAAGTCATGGGGTAGGAGGCAGTATCCTATTGTAGATTAGAAACTGGTTATAATATAGGTTGAGATTTTTTTTGCAGCGAGGATGAGGCCTCCGCCTTTTTTTTGGGTCTTGGAATTGAGAAAATATTGTAAGACTGGGTAGGTAGCTGATTGATGAAGACTTGGTCAGTATCCTTAAACCAGGTCTCAGTGATGGCACAGATGTCTGGGTTGGTGTCAGTAAGCAGGTCAAGTAAAATCGGTGCTTTTTTTTAAATAGATTGAGCATTAAAGATAAGAATTGCTATGGTAAAGAGGCCTAAGAATTGTGCAAGGGGAGATACCATGATAGGTATGAGGTGTTTGCTGTGATATGGGGCACGGGGATATGGGGGGGGGGGGGTAAGGGTTTGTGGGGGGGTGATGTATATGTGGGATGGAAAGAGGTTACATTATAGTATAGTGCAAATTGGCGAGGGATGAGAAGAGATAGAGGTTAACAGCAAATGTTGATACAATGCTGGTGCCAGATAGGTGTAGTCAAGCGACACTATTCAGTTAACAAAGTGGGTGGGGTACGAGAAATCTGTAGGAAATGCGGTGAAGCAATTAAATAAGTGAGTAACAGGGTTGGCAATACTACAGGAAAAACAGTGCAGGGAGATTATAAAATAATTGAGGCTGAGCCTAAATAAGCAAAGCACAGAAACTTATTAAAATACATTAGGCAGAGCTATTATTAGGCTGAGTATAAGTGAGAGGACTGTAACTAAATACTCAGATAAATAACCAAAATAAGTCTCAAAGTAGTAATATAAATACCAGTGATTAATGCAGCTCAGGGTACAGTGGAGTGTTCATTCAGAAGGTGGTGACAATTGTATGTTACTTGTTGGAAGGGAAAAACAATTCTTGCTGTGGGCAGAGGCAGATAGAGAAGAGTCCAATGGGTTGTGGTTGCAGGAGGTGTGCAGCGAAAGGTCAAGGTCTTGGAGTCAATCGTCGGAGATGCAAAAAAGGTCTGAAAGGCTTCTGCGGAGAGGGTTGTATGAAAGGGCGCACAAAGGGGTGCACCAAGGGGCAAGCTCCTTGGTCGCGCTCCTTAGGCGTGCGACGTAGGCGCGCGACGCCTGCATGAGAAGGAGAGAAGTTAAATGCAGAATCTGTTAGCTTCTTCTCTGATGTGTGACCATTATCTCATCCATATATTGAAACTCTGGTGTTCAGCCTGCCATTTGGGTGCTGCAAATAGAATGGAGATCATTTCTGAGAATACAACCCTGGAGGTTATGGATTTCAATTTCCAACATAAGAGCCAACATTTATCTTCCAGAACCTCCCTCTTGCACTTTTCTATTTAATTGGAACTGCATAAATTGGGAAAACTGTCCCTTATTTCTTTTCCAAAAATCTTGATATCAGAATAAATTGATTTGCAGGTCCTTTTGTCTCCACAGGCAACTGTCCTATAATACAAACAGGCTGCACCAAAATTACTTGCAGGATACCAGTGCTTCTGCTTTCTTTATGGTTTTATTGCAAGAAGCCAATCTTGAACAGACAAAAATAAAACTAACAGTTGCTCTGCCTATCATCAACTGGACAGATCATTATATCCTTTTCATTAATATTACAAACATTCCTTACCAATCAATTTCTTGTTTCTTTCTTACTCCTTTCCTTTTTGCTCATACACATCTATTTGTATCACACCATGGAGCCAATCATATATGGAGTTTATTCCTCCATCCCAGATCACACTGATTGATAATCAGCTGACATATGCTAAAATATGCCCTTTCTTCTTCCATTCTATTTCTTGTCCTCCATTTTAGATCCAAGGACAAAGTGCCCTATGGTCCATGATTATAGAGAGAGTACTATGTGATATCCCCTATTTCCTTTGTTCGAAACATGTTTTCCAGAAAGACAGAAAAAGGGATCTTCTTCATAGTTTCACTACGATGGTAAATTTAAAACAGCCACATAGATGCACATGTACATGTGTATGCCGGCTCATGCCAATGGACATGGCTATTTTGTAACATAAGCATGTATATGAGCACATGGTATAAAATAGGCTGCACACAATTTTATATAGATGTGTGCATGAACCTTCAAATGCCGCCTCTGCTGTGTAAGTGGGAGGATTTTCGTAGACACTTGCATCAAAGTAATTACCAATTTCCGCAGTTCATTCCCAGTTCACCCAGGTAAAGGATAGGATAGGACTTCCTAGCCCCCTAGTTAACTAGCCTACCTTTTACCCTGTTAGCCCCCAACCTTTAAAACCCCACCAACCTCTTTAGTTTTTTTTTTGTTTCAGGAATTACATGCTATCCCTTTCAGAAGTAAAGTTACACAGTCATGTGCTTGTGTGCAGATTTCATTGAGAAATCAAGGAATGCCCATGCCCCACCCAGACCATGCCCATTCCCCACCCATTTTTTGCAAAAAAATATATATATATTGTACGCGTTCCAGGAGATACGTTCTAATACCCACCCCGAACCTTTAAAACAAACCCCCACCCTCCCGAACCCCCCCAAAATGTTTTAAATGACCTGGGGTCCCGGCGCGATGATCCCGGCGCGATGTCCCGCTCTCTGCCCATGGCTGCTGTGAAGAGAAATGGCGCCGGTGGCCCTTTGCCCTTATCATGTGACAGGGCAAAGGTAGCGCCGGCGCCATTTTGATTCCTAGCTCCCGACGTCACGTGTCCAGGAGATCGCTCCCGGACCCCCGCTGGACCCCCAGGGACTTTTGGCCAGCTTGGGGGGGCCTCCTGACCCCCACAAGACTTGCCAAAAGTCCAACGGGGGTCCGGGAATGACCTCCTAAACTCGAATCGTTTTGCCATACAGCAAAATGGCGCCGACCGTACGGCATGGTCGGCGCCATTTTGCTGTACGGCAAAACGATTTGAGTTTAGGAGGTCGTTCCCGGACCCCCGCTGGACTTTTGGCAAGTCTTGTGGGGGTCAGGAGGCCCCCCCAAGCTGGCCAAAAGTCCCTGGGGGTCCAGCGGGGGGCCGGGAGCGATCTCCTACGCTCCTGACGTCGGGGGACAAAAAAACAAAATGGCGCCGGCGCTACCTTTGCCCTGCTCTCATATGACAGGGCAAAGGTAGCGCCGGCGCCATTTCTACAACGCACCGGAGGTCCGAGAGTAAAAGATCACACTGGGCCCCTCCCTCTGGACCCCAGGTAATTTAAGGCATTTTGGGGGGGTTCGGGAGGGTGGAGGATTTATTTTAAAGGGTCGGGGTGGGTTTTAGGGATGTTTTAGTGTGCCGGTTTTCCCGCCCTCCCCCGATTTACGATTTACACGATATTTTAAAAAACAAAACCGCGACGATAAGATTCCCTCCCCCCCCCAGCCGAAATCGATCATTAAGACGATCGATCACACGATTCACATCTCTAATAACCAGCTTTTGGGAAATAGAAGTGAATGATTAGAACTTTAGGCAGACAGCTTATGTTGTAAATGGCTCCTATCTGCATCTCTACCTGATACTTCTTCTCTGCTGGAAGCTTTCCTGTTGATATAAGGGCCAGTATCTGTCAGCTCCTTGTCTCTCCATTGTGTGATGTTAGTAGTTGTGCAGCTGACAAGATATTTCTCTCTATAAGCTATAACATTGTTTGCAGCAGGGCTGTACTCACATCTTTGGCACTTTGAGGAGATAAGATTTAAGTGGTAACTTTCAGCTTTCATGTTTTGTGCCCATAGCTACAAAGACATTCATGGAAGCTAGGTAATAGAATGCAGAGCCAAATATTATGGCGCAAATCTGAGGCAGCTGTAAGAATGAGTGGAGGATTGAGGTTAGAAGACAGAGGCTATATATGCAGGCCAATGTGTGATGCAGAAATGAGTGCAGTATGCTGACCTGAAAAGGATCTAGATTCAGGGAGGACAAGGTATATAGCATAGACACACACACAAAAATAAAAAATTTAAAATAATCATGTCTATAAAATATTAAAAATTAAAAAATATTTATAAACTTAAAAAAAAAAAGAAGTTGGGTTTGTTAAAATTAAGAAAACAGGAACCTCTGGAGACTAGGTCCTGATAGGCCTAGGGAGATCGGAACTGTGGTGAGCCACTGGGCCATCTCATATCCTCTAGTTGAAGAGCAGCCATGTAGCTCTCTTAAGCTTGGGTGAGGAACTCCACCATGTCCACCAGCTTTGCAGCCCAGGCCCCATGGGCATCCTACCCCATCTTCTTGACTGTTTCCCTGATAGCTACTAGAGACTGAACCTCTGGGCTTGGACCTGATGTCCCAGTCACAGAGCCCACCTCTATAGCCATGGGGTGAGACCAGAATCTGAGAGAAGCTTCCCTGCAAGCTGCTTACTTCTCTTGCCCAACAATGGCTCAGCACCCTCAGTAACTGTATCCAGAGATCCTGGGGCAAAAATGGACAAAAGGCCCTACTGGGGAAGGTAGAGGAAGACACACCTGATCAGGTAGAGGCTTAGAGCAGTCAGTTTTATGGGGACTGGGTAGCTGCTATGCCACTGCAGAGTCTGCTGGTGGTGGTGGTGATGACTGTATCTGGCACAACTGCTGCTCCAGCAGAAATAGCCATGTACACTTCCTCCTCATCCTCCTCTTCTTCCTCCTCTGAGCTGGTGTTGCCTGTGAATAGATACAAAGTGTGTGTCAAGCCATCAGCTGTTGTGCACTGGATTGTAATGTGCAGCATCATACAAACTGTTAAGCGTACATTCCATTTATGGGAGATATAAAAGCAATCAGTCTTGATCCTATCATTGGGACACTCATCTGTTATGGGATCTGAAGGCCATATATAGGTTGGTTTCTAGAGGTACATTGATTTCTGTATAGCAGTCATTTACATCATGATGCCGGCGTAGTAGGGATGTGCAGAGCAAAATTTTATGTTCATATTTTTTATGTCCGAAAGGGGGTCCCACTTGCGGCCAATATGGACATTAAAAAATCCAATGAGTTGGGTATATGTACATATGTGCAAAAAAAAAATTTAAACCCCCTCACCCTCCTTAATCCCCCCCCCAGACTTACCACAACTCCCTGGTGATCGAGCGAGGAGTGAGGACGTCATTTCTGCAATCCTTGGCGAGAAGCATGTGACGTCGGTGGCACGTCGAGTGACGCGGCGTCACGTGATTCCCGGCTCGTTCGCCGCCGGACGGCTCGTTCGGCCCAAAAAGAACTTTTGGCCAGCTTGGGGGGGCCTCCTGACCCCCTCAAGCTGGCCAAAAGTTCTTTTTGGGCCGAACGAGCCGTCCGGCGCGAACTTGCCGGGAATCACGTGACGTCGCGTCTGAGTGACGCGGCGCCACGTGATTCCCGGCTCGTTTGATTAAGGGCTCGTAGTGATTAAGGGCTTTGAGGTAGTCTCAGTGGTGGGGAGGTATGTGTTGAAACACTGTTCAGAAGTGGTGGGGAGGTATGTGTTGAAACACTGTTCAGAAGTGATTCAAAATGGCAGTTTCTCAAGGCTGGCTGGTGTCATTTTCTTGAATGGCCACATGTTTATATGACCATGCAAGAAAATAGTACTGGACAGCCCTGAGAAGGTACCATTTTATATCGCACAATGGTGCCGGTCTCAGGGCTGACTACACCATTGCGTTTCAGATGAATAGTTGCAAGAGGTGAGTGGGCATTCTTTCTGCCTCTCTGAACTGCTAAAAATGGGGTAAGTGTGTGTGTGTGTGGGGGGGGGGGGGGGAGGTCCCTGCTCCAAGACCTTTTTAGGGAGGGTAAGGGGCATAAAGGGGCCTGGAAAAGCCCAGTTTCATTTTTTGGGTGGGAGGAATTGAAGGTCCTGGTTGGTTGGTCCTGGGGAGGGCTCCAGATTGACTCCAGAGAAGCCGGAGGGGGGGAGGGGGGCTCAGGGAAATCTCTGGGCTGCTCTAGAGGGGTTTTTTTTTTTAGTTTTTTATTTTCAGAATGAAATGGATGTAAACCAATGGAATTTCATTGTATATTTTTCCATTTTGTTTTGAAAATGTCATAAAATGAATGCACATAACTATTACCAATCTACAATAAGATATTGCCTCCTATCTCATTAAATATTAATTTCCTGAAGAGTCTTTCATGGGATGGTTTGTCAAATGCCTTAAAAAAAAAAGCAAAATACCCTATGTCAACTGGCTTACCTTTTATTGACATGTTTTTATACACCTTCAAACAAATCTAAGGGCCAGATTCATTAAAACTTTTCTCCCATTTTGTGTCTATGGGAAAAACAGTTAGTGAATCAGGTACTAAGATTTATAAGGCATCTTTCCTTTGCTAAAACCATGTTGACTCTTCCACATTAAGCTATGTCTATATGTATATGACCAATGATTGTTTTCAAAGAATAGCTTTCACCATTTTGCCTGGACTCAGGCGTACTGGTCTATAATTTCCCCAATCACCTTTGGAATCCTTTTTAAAAATTGGTGTCACATTGGCTTAGCTCCAGGCTTCATGTATTATGACTGATTTAAATATCAGGTAACAAAAACAAAATGCCTAGTTTCTATGGGAAAACTAGTAAACTCTACTGTTTAATAATGTATTTATGAAAAACAAATTCTTATGATAAATGTTGTCATAGTTATGAACAAATATATGTATCAAAGAAAGACACTCATTATATTGAAATGTAAATGTTCACACATCTCCCAGTTTATTTTACCTTAATTTTTACAAATGTCCACTTCTTCTTAAACAAGCAGTTTCCTAATGTTCACTTTGTACTACCTCCAGCAAAAAGAATTTGTGAGCAGATTTAAACTCAGATCAATAGTTAGGCCTCAGACAAGCATGTTTATATTGCAGCTGTTTTACCTTCAGGCTAACTAAAGTAATTATGTCACGCAGTTGGGGGAATATGAATTTACTCTAGCAGTAGCATATTTCAATTTTTGTAACATCTTGCTATCTATTACAAGAGCTCTGGGGCTGAAATATATTTTGCTTGTATATGTTGCTTGTATAGAAATTTGATTGTATTTGACATTCATAAGTTTCTAAGTCTTACTGTTGTACTTCCAGCTGGTATTTTTTTTTGGGGGGGGGGGCTCAACAGATTTCTTCTGCTTCTTTGTCTTCCAGTTCAAATCGCAACATGGACTTAATTTGCAACTATTCAAGGATTTTTCCACACCCCTATTTTGAGGTTTATTTTGTTGCATTACTGGTTACTTATGCAGCAGCTATGAGTATGACAACGATTTTCAAAGCAAATGGAGAATATGTGCATAAATTTGCTTTGAAAACTATGCAAAAATACATGCAGAAACTCATCCACAGAAAGTATTTGTATAAATCCAAACTCCATCCCAGATAAACTCCCAGAATGCCTCTTTTTTGGGGTACATAAAATTATGCGAGAAATTGGGTTTTATGTCTAGATTTACCCGGACAAACTCTATGCAATTTTATAATAAACCATTTACTCACATAAACCCACATTTTATGTGCATATATGGTTTTTAAATTCATCCCTTTCTATTTTCTTTCAATTCGTTTAGGCTAATCACTGCAGCAACAGTTCTAGACTGGGGACATACATCTGCACGTAGTCCTTCCAGGACCTACAATTATAGGGCTAGATTTCAAAAGCCCTGCGTGCCGGCGCACCTATTTTGCATAGGCCGCCGGCGTGCGCAAATCCCCGGGACACGCGTAAGTCCCAGGGCTTCGTAAAAGGGGCGGGAGGAGGCGTGTCCGGGGGCATGGCGGCAGTCCGGGGGCATGTTCTGGGGCGTGTCCGGAGTCAGGGGGTGGTCTGGGGCGGGTCCAGGGGCATGATGATGGTTCAGGGGTGGGCCGGGAGGGTGGTCCCGAGTCCCCCGGCACTGCAGCCTGTGCCGGGGGATGCCGAGGCGGCGCAAGCAAGTTACGCCTGCTTCAAGCAGGCGTAACTTGCACAACAAAAGGTAAGGGGGGATTTAGGTAGGGCTGGGGGGTGGGGTAGATAGGGGAAGGGAGGGGAAGGTGAGGGGACGTGGAAGGAAAGTTCCCTCCGAGGCCGCTCTTTCGGAGCGGCCTCAGAGGGAACGGAGGCAGGCTGCGCTGCTCGGCCCGCACAGGCTGCCGATTTTGAGCAGCCTTGCGCGCGCTGACCCCGGATTTTATAAGATACACGCGACTATGCGCGTATCTTATAAAATCCTGCGTACTTATTTAAGATCTACCTCTCTGGCTTTAAATCTATTCACTAGAGGTTGTGTTGTGTGATGGCTGGGACTTCCTTGGCTGTAAACACTTCCTCTATAGCATTCCCAGCTGTGGTTAGCCTGGGGAACAGAACACCTAACCAGGAGAATCAAACCAGGGTCTAGATTTAACTTGCAAAACTGTATCTCATGCATAGCCTTGTGTATTGTGGATATCCTGAAAAACTGACTGAAATTGATGCCGGAGGACAGATTTGGAAACCATTGCTATGCTGGAAAAATCAATAGGCTGATTTTCAGAAAAAGGCTGAGTGCCTAACTTAGGCCTAGAATCATCAAATTACTATAAATAAAGCGGAAATATGGCAAGGTAGCATCTGTGATAGAAAAGGGGCGCAGTTATGAAATATCATATTTACCGCATCACGTAGCAAAGGTGCACATCTTGTGATACTGATTTGCGTCCCACGTCATGTTACTCGCCATACTTTATTTTCTTTGTTTATATATACAGGCTTCCTGCAGCTGCCTCTTTGAGGGTGTGTCATGCATGGGAGAGAGGAGAGGAGGTGAGTTGGTAGTTGATTGTTGGTTGGAGGTCAGTGGAGGATTTTTGCAAGTTCTGAGTGAGGTATCCTGTTTATTGTTTCTCTTCTGTTTCCTTTTACCTTTGTCTCTTGTCTTTATCTGTGTGTGAAAGCTTTTGTTAGTTTGTCAAGTTTGTCTGTCAGTCTTTGTGAACTGGAAGAGGAGTGGCAGTGATGGTGAGGAGGAGTGATGGTGGTGTGAAGAGTATTGGTGGTGAGGAATGGTGGTGGTGAGTGGTGGTAAGGAGCTGGAGAGGATGGAATATGAGAGGCATGGAGAGAGAGGAGAAGAATGAGGAGAGGAGGGGAGGAGGGGAGCAGGAGTGATAGGAGAAGGATGAGTTGAAGTAGGGATAGGGACAGGAGTAAAGATAGGGAGGAGGGAAGGGATAGGAGGATGTGGGAGGGGAAGGGGATAGGCAGGCAAACAAGGTGGGAGGAGGATGGCAGGGTAGGGAAAGACAGAGAAAGCAGAGGGGAGAGGAGTTGGTAGGACAGGTGCAGGAGGGGGGAGGAAGGGAAGGAAGTAGGACCAAGAGCGAGGATACTGATACCTCTTTGAAAGTAGAAGTGGCAACCCAATCATCTGGCAGCCAGGCTGCAAGGTGGACTCATCTTCCGGCCTTAAAGTTCAGTGTCAAGTACAATGAGATGTTGTTTGCCGGGGTCCTCAATAACTACAGCATGCTCTTCAGGAATCATGCTGCAAAGCCATCCAAGGAAGCCAAGGGACAGATATGGCACACAACTGCCCAGCCAATATACACAAAAGGAATCTGCCAAACCACTTATTCAAACACCACCACTCAGTGATAAATTGTTTGTTAATTTTTCTTCTTATTTTCTTAATATTAAAATTTTTTTAACCGCATCAGCAAGCCTGACAACATGCTTTGTTGAAACCAAAGCCATTCGGTCTAATCAATCATCTACGGTTCTGTTGATCACATTAGTGCTTCCAATGTTTTAAATTTTTTAAGACACTATTTAAAGGAAGGCAATATGTGTCTGTTCCCATGGGCAGTTTTTGGCTCTTTCTGTTTGTTTACACTATTGACCAGGCCATATCCTGGCACAGTGGAATAAGGAGGACTGGAGAGCAGGTGGTCCACTGCTACCACGATATAAGGGCTCAGCTTAAGACCAAGGTGGCAAACAGGAACAACTACCAGCAACAGATGGGAGCCCCTTGCCCCATTACCCTGACCTCCATGGAGCAGTGCCTGATTGAATGACTGGAACCAGATATATCTGAGGGCATGAAAGAAGCCCTGGACATCATGTGAGCTGGGGCCATTAAGTTCACCTCACCTACTACAGATGTACACATATTTTGACATAAGATGCTCACATTAATAGATTGAAGGACTGATGCAATGTGCACATCTTATGCGCATTTCTTAGCTTTTATACTTATGTCTTCTTCTTTGTTTCCATAGTTCTCACCCAGAAAACCTCCAGTCCCAGTCGTGAAGCCCTCATGACCAGCAGCACAGCCCCAGGGACCAGCAGTGCAGCAGCTCCTCATACTGCAACCTTCCAATTGGACACCCAGACACAGTGGAGTGAAGAAGGGGAGGAGGAGCAGGAGGAGCAGCTCCAGCAGCAGCCACAAGAAAAGCAGAAATGCTTGCACCCCTTGGTTCACCCCTCCAACTGGACATGAATATACTCTCTCCAGCCTGATGCCATGGGACCCAGTTGCCCAGTCCCCACTTCACTCCAGCATGCCCATTCCCTAGCCAGATCCTACGGACATCCAGCCTGATCAGGCCACCATCGAACATGCTAGTTTTGGTTCCACAGACAGTGCATCAGCCTTCACTTGTAGCACCTGCAGCACCAGCAGCAGAGGAACAGCAGATCCACGACACCATTGACCGCATTGAGAGGAGGCATGACCTCCAATTGCACCATATACAGGCACAGTTGGTGCATTTAATAAGAGCTCACATCAGGACCACCAATGCCCTAATGCAGAGCCTTACCACCATTGTCACCTCCATCAATAACCTGACATCTGCTGTTACCCAACTATTTTAAAGATTTCCAGAGCCTCCACCAGTGCTATCTCCATCCTCCCTGAAGTCAACTCCATGCATCAGTCCAAGGCTAGTGGGACAGTCCAGGGGTAGGCCCTCTAAACATATGCCACCCCCAACCAGTCAAAAGCAGAGGTGAGGAAAAGAGCTGTGAGGCCCCCCTCCCCCCAAGTAATAAACCTTTTAAAGGGCTACAAATTTCACTAAAAGATGACTTGTCCAAAAGAGCCAGTCTCATTACATAGTTTACAAAGTTCCTGTGCTATCTAGATGAAAGAAGACGACTGGGCTTGTCCTCATTATGGAGTTCCTGTGCTGGCTAGATGGAAGAAGACTGCTGGGCCTATTCTCACTACAGATTTTCTGTGCCAGCTTGTTGATGGGATGGTCTGCTGTCCTCATGTGTTATCCTGCTGCTTACTTCTTATGCCCTCCTCTATGCTCTGCCCATAGTCCTGCCTCCTTGATGTGGTCTCCAATCACAGTCCTGGCGGATTCTCTTCTCATTAGTTCTCATCTCCTGGTCCTACTGCTAGTTTCTCTTCTTATCATGCCTCATCTCCAAGTCCTGCTCCTGGTTTCTCTTCTCATCATGTCTCTTCTCCTGGTCCTACTGCTGGTTCTTGTCTCTTCTCATCCTGTTGCTGCCTTCATGCTACTGGGGCATGCTGTTATGCAATCTCCTGGGTCTTCTGCCATCATACTATGCTCTCTAGTCCTCGTCTTGCTGCCTGCTACTTGAGCTTTGCTGCCTTGGCCCTTAAGCTGTTCCCTAAGTACATTCTTTCAACATGGACTGTCTGGGCCTTCTTCTTGCCATCACATAGTTGTATAAGTATCAGCTCTAACATTAGAGCTGTACTATGACTATTGGACTGCCTCTACCACTTTCTATGTTCTTTATTATAATCATGATTTTGCAAAAGGATAAGATACTAATACTGTATATGTCATGTTGGCATTTGTAACTATTATTGTACAGTTCACCACTAAATGTGCTGGTCATTTCAGTTACAATGTCATGTGCTATTTGATCTCTTGTCCTTACAGATTGTGATTACCACAATCTGCACAAGAGATGTTGATTTGCTTTAATTCTGTTGACAACAAGTATTCGATAAAGTGGTCACATGTTTTGAAACTTAACTTTCTGGTTGTGACTTTTCATTGTGTGTTTTTTTCTTAAGGTTCACTAGGAAAAATGTTTGGGATCCACATGACTTTGAATGCTAGAGTGCAATTGGCCATTGTAACTAGGCACATGTATCATATGCAAGACTATATGGCCCAGGCCTTTAAACATAAAGCTCATGGTATGCTCCCAAGGAAGACAGCAAGAGCAAAACATGAAACTCCTTACTGTGACGTTTCACAATTTCCTCCTGTTGCTTTCTCCAGAGAGCATACTTTTAGCTATGACTTGGGTACATAGACATGTATGTGAGATGGGCACTATCTAGCTACTGTTAATCTCCATACACAGCCCGGTGGAATAGGTGTATAAATGCTTGTCTAGAGGTGTGGTAGCTATGACTTCACTCTGTTTGTGACTAATAGGTTGATTATTTATGTGAATGTCATAGTGTAGCTGTAACAAACCATTGTCCTCTTCCATTGCAAAGATATATCACCTGTAACCAAACAATGGGCCTTCTCTCTGGGACTAGTATCAAATGTTCTCATGACATATCTCTTTAGTCAGAGGCCTATTTGAAAAATACATAAAGCCCTAGGTCTTGTTCATTTCTAGGTAGCCTAAATGTGCAGCTGCAGGTTCCTATGCAAGAAAGTACATAGTGTATCTGTAAATCTTGTGTGATGTTAAGGTAAAGTTACACTAATCACTGCACAAGACATTACACTGGGCCCCTTACTTGTGTCCTCACTCTACTTAAAGGCAATCAAGACCAAACCTTAGGTTTCACAGTAAATAAAATATGTCATCTACTTGCAGCCTTTTCTAACACTGTGTTAGCTGTTGTGTGACAGCTGAGGAGGTGTCAGGGAGTTGTGTAGGACAGATAATCCCCACAGCCCAAGAGCAGACAGCATAAAGGCCTGCTATTGCTTGGGACATTCCTACATGACGTCACCACGTAATGAGCTTTGAAAAAACGTCTTTTTGAACTCCATGAAAACGCCGAGTGTGTGGTGTATTAAAACGCGCTTCTTGAAGGAATTATTAGTTGCGTCTACCTCAGAGAATAAATTACGAACTGAAAAATAAACAAATACGGAGAGCATTCATGGATTCTGAAAAAATCTTTTGAGTCAGGCCCCTGAAGCAGCAGCTTTGTGAAACATGGTACCATGTTGGGCATAATTAAGGGAAGTAGTGCACTTTTTTAAAAAAAAATTTGTCATTTGAAAAGATACCGAAAAAATATTTAAAAATTCTGAAAAATGGACCAATGATTAAACTGCACCCTGTTTAGTTATCGATGGAGCACAATTTAATGATCTAAAAGACGTCAATAACTGGGGTTTATATGATGGTCCCATAAAACAAAAATATTATTGTTGGTTGAATACGTGTGTTGGAAATTTATTGGCTCGTATCACCTTTCTAAGGCATTGCTTGGGACCAGGCAGACTACAACAAACTGGTCTGGGGTGTGACTCTGTATATACCTGATAACTAAGGATGCCTTCCACATGATACCTCTGGGAGCAGTTGGGAGCATTTAGCATAGTGTCAGGATTTTGATAGAGGTTGATTGTTGGCTCATGAGGTCATCGGCTGACAACACCTTCTCTAGCCTTAATGCTATGCACAGAGTTGATGAGTATTGCGACCATCGCTGCCCGACGTCTCCACTCCGCCCGCCTTACCTCTTTGGCGACTCCCTCCTGGGTTGATGGAAGTTTGGCTGCCGAGGCGTCATCTTGCCGGACTGGCTAGATGCTGCCTTCCGCCATGTTCTCCTGAGGCCTAAGGGCACACGCGCGGTGCGGCCCCAACTCAAGTACCAGCAGTGGCGCGAACCTCAGGGGCATCCCCCTGAGATGATGTCATCATCTTCGGATATTTAAAGGTCTTTCATTTCGCTAACTAATCGAGTTAGCAAAGGGTTTCCTACCTAGCTGCCTCCAGGTATCACTGCGGATAGGATTCGCTCTCTGCATACCTTGCTACTCTGCCTCCTCGTACTTTACCAGGGGTACCCACTCCTCAGGGGCCTCACTCTTTCTTTTACTTTTCAGGTCACAGTCTGGAACCGGTACTCGCTCCTGAAGGGCCCATGTTCCTGGACCTGCTACTGAATATAACTTCTGCCAGGAAGTCACCGCTGCCTACAACACCAGTGAGTTACCATCTCTCTCTCAGAGCTTTCCCTGGACCCAGGTACTCGCTCCTCGAGGGCCTACTTCATTCCAGCTCCTTGGCTATTCTAAGAGACTACAGTGTGAGTGTTAGCATCAAGGTTCTGTTCCTGAACTCTGCATGCTCTGCCTACTCACTATCTCAGTTTCTCTACAGCTCAGCCTTCCTGGGATCGCTGTTCCAGTGCCTGAGGGACTACAGCCCAGCCGGGCTCTTCCAGCTCACTACTGCCACCTCTGGTGGTTCTCAAAAACTGTTTAATAAAATAACTTGTGTGTGTCTGTCTCCCAACTCTGAGCCTGACCGGTGGTCCCTCTCGGGATCTTCCCCCGAGTGCGTGGTCAGCTGCCACCGGCCCAAGGATCCACCCACAACTATCTAAAATAATAACAATGAGTGAGAGTCTATCAATTCATCTGCCTTGATCTGGGTATCCATAATGTCCAAAATGTTCAAACACCATAGGAGATTCTTCCTAATGGACAGCTACTTTGCTATATTGGCCACAAGTCATGTCAGCCATGTCTCAAGAAAGTGTCTCAAACCAGGAATACCTGAAAGGTGGAGACTCTGTTTGGAATTTGACCAATCTGCAAGCTTCTGTCCTTGGGATTCCTCAGCTTATGTGCTTTAAGGGTGGCCTCAGATAGGATAAGGCGTGTAACTCGTACCACCAATTGGAACAATATAACTACTCTGTCTATTTTCTATGTACCTACAGAAAGCAGGACATGAATAGCCCTAAACTGGACAGACAATGGGCCAAGCAGCACCCTAACATATCTACATTTCCCAATGGCTACCTGTGACATGTCAGGCTAGGTCCATAGCTTCTAACACAGCTTTGCCTTGGGTTAAATAAGGTGAACCTTTTCTTAGGTGACATGTGGGTGCTATTGTAGTCATCACTAAATACACTCTGACATTTAAATTGATAAGGTGACTTTCAACTATAAGTGAAGACATAACAACATCCTATTGCCAATCCAGCCTTCATAGAGTCATACCAGCATCCTTGTTTAACCTCTCTGAGCAGATAACATAACCACAAAGACAGCCCAAGGGCCAAGGCCCTCACCATCTGTACATGAGAGTTGACTTTGTTTAGCTATGTATATCAGGGCCCAGCTGTGCATGCTGGTGTGCAACCACAATGAGCTTTGCTAACTTGCGATGATGTGTGATATGTTTGGGAATGCCACCATCTTTGACATGTGCTTTAAAAAATGCTGTAAGTGAAGGGCTGCTAGGTGAGCACTCCAATGTCAACACTGCCTCAAAAGCAACTGAGGTAGTGCTGACACCTGGTCTTTGCAGGTCCATGTGACACTATGCAACAGATGTACATATGGCTATTTTCAGATACATATGGATGTCAGCTAGGGAATCAGGCTGTAACATGTGAACTCTGTGATTGATGATTCTAAGTGTCAACCACTTTTAACTTCGGGTTGTACATTTAAGCAGCTGCAATACTTGTGAGTTTTATGACTTCTAGAGCAATAGGTGCTATGTCCTAGGCTCTGCTGGAGTTCCATCATATCTAGGCCACCATTTTGCCAATTTGTGAGGGCTAGGACAGGGTCCAAGTTGTAGCCAAGGCAAGCAAGAAGCTGCCAGCTATGGCAAGCTCTGTGCACTGTGTTGCCAGCGCTACATGAAGGTTATGGTAAGACATAACTCTTTTGGACTGCCAATTACTATGAAAACATTAGGTTAGCCACATATCATTGGTGTTAGGTTTATTTAGTATGTAGTTTGTCTAGTACATTCTCTTGTACCAATTGCTTCATTATGACTAGGTGGCCTAATTAGGCCTAAGTAGTTTCTGTGACACACTGACCCAGACAGAGGACCTGTGAGTAAAAGAAAGACTGAGATGAGACCAGCTCAAATCATTTTGTTGGGTTCTCTTCCATGAAAGGGGAAGGAATAAATGAGGACTAACAGGTAAAATAGCATTGTATGACACTTTGCCAAAGCTGGTTGCCAGTCCGTGTGGTCCCCCTGGCATCTGTGTGTGTGTGTGTGTGGGGGGGGGGGGGGCACGGGGGATCCTGGGGTAGGTCAGGAATGACAACTACTGGGATACCATGCCATAGAGACAGATCATGGAATACACAGAAGAGCAGCACTATCTCAGCAACTCTGGATGGGGCATATATTAAAGCTCCCCCTACTATGACACAGAGGGTATAGGACCTCATTGTACCTCATATCTGCTGGCATGTTGGGAATAGCGACTGGTGTGAGAAGCCACGTCCTGCAACCATATTCCAAATCTCCTGCAATAAAGTTAGAAGGGCTGCATCATTCACACCACCCTAGTTTTGTGATCTCGCTGCCAACACATAGCATGCTATCAGACAATAGAAGCTAGCTGATATGAGCCTTAAAAGGCTATTGGAAGCCCTAAGTCTATCCTACCTTTTACTGTGACACAATATGAATGCTCTAGTACTTGCTTATGCTGTGGGAGATCTTCCTGAACTGGAAATTGCTTCTGAGGTTCCTACACAATGGGTCTATGTCACTCACAACCAAGTTCTTGGTAGCCATTTCTAGCACTCCTGAACATCACAAGTGCCACAAATGTCAGAGCAGAAAGACAGCAACCTTGTGGTATGATTGTACATGCCCTTGGCTGTTCTGCAGTACGTCCTCCAGAGATACACATTTTTCTGACATGACACAGTGACTATGATAGGGCTTAAATGCACAGCCCCCAGCTTCTCTTTAAACTGTGTGATGGTCATAGCAGAGGTGATTGCTGAGGGCTGGGCTTATCGGGCAGTGATATCAGCCGTAAACACACAGATATAAAAAGGGACCTGCAAAGGATACCGCACTAAGCTTTCTCTACCTTTTGCTGCCCTGATGAGAAAGTTGATCTGATTGTACTGCTGGTACTTTATTTCCACATTGCTGCTACAGCTGGGACTTTGACTGGGAAACGGGCTGAGAGGAACTGACTGTCACGCGACTGTGAAATCATCAGCAAGCACACGGACATAAAAGGGGGCCTGCAAGGTGGACACCCGCATGGTGGGCACTCGTCTAAGTGCCCACCAAAGTGTCTGCCCCCTGGTGAGCCCCTTAGGGGCCCCTAGGCTCTTACCGCTGGCTAGGAATTTCCAGGTATGAAATTCATGTGCAGTAAGACAATGCTACTAATGCTGCTGTTCTTTTATATATTGATATTTATTGCATTAGTTGAGATTATTTCAATTAATTACAGGAAGAATCCATTATGGTGGGCTTAATAAAATGAGGGCGAGTACTCAGTCAATTTGGTATTTACGTTATTTTTGGAGAAATAATAGAGTGAGCCCTCTGAAGGGGGAGAGTAGTGAGAAGGTTAGTAATATAGGTTATACTAATGCCAGGAAAATAAGGAATAAGGGCGAGTTGATCATGGACATCATTACAATACACCATTTGGATATCTTGTTTGTAGCTGAGACCTGGCATCATGAGTTTGATTTAGTTCTCCTAAATGATGCATGCCCAGTAGGTTATTCTTTTTTGGAGCAGGGTTGGGAGGGAAACAAGGGGGTAGGATTATGGTCTTTTATAAAAACTCACTCAAGATTAATAGTCTAGTCCAAGAGGTTCACTCGCCTATTGAAGCATTGGTTATAAGGGTTTCATCATGGAATATCTATGCAATGTATCATCCTCTGCGTCAAAATTTAAAAATCTTACGTTTACATAACGACTTTGTGAGCACTCATGCAATGAGATTGACAAAGATAATTTTGGTAGGGGACTTTAACTTACTTGAAGTCTGTACCACCTTGGGAATGCAAGAATTTGTTGTGATTTTAGAAACAGCACATTTAACACAGCTAATTCAGGGTAAACTCATAGAGCAGGACACACCTTGGATCTTCTGCTATGCAGAGAAGATGATGTAAATTGAATTAAGAATATCAATAAGTAAGGAGTAGGTTGGACAGAACATTTTTTGAGGTTTTAAACTGAGAAGCCAGTCTCAAAGACCAAGGAATGTTATCACCAAAGAGTGTTATAGGAAATGTCCACCAGTGAATACTGAGCTACTCCTGGAATGTTGGCAAAAGCAGTTTGAGTGGGATAAATGGTATACTCTATTGATAGAAGCTATGGCAGATAGTTGGCAAACATCTTTACACATAAGATGTAGCCTCAGAATTTGAAATTAAAATCAGAGAGTGGCTGCATTGCGCACCCTCGTTTACATCGGCAGTAGTTGAAAATCGTAGACATTTAAGGAGGGCTGAGCGATGCTGGAGAAAGAGAATCGATTAAAATTTTCTCTCATTATATAAAGCTGCTTTGATCAACTATCACAGCTGTTGTAAGGAAGCTAAAAGTCTTTTTTTATGGGGCTTGTTTACAGAAGGCCATCAATAAGCCAATAAGGCCATCAATAAGCCATTAGAGCTGTTTGTTATAACAAAGAGTCTATTGGCCAGCTCTCTAACAAGAGACAGTGAGATGCCTAACTGTGAAATGTTTGCCAATTATTTTGAGAAGAAAGTAAGATCTGTACAACTTCAGTTGGAAAACAATTTTGTTAACGTGAATTTGACACATCCTGCCACCTTGCAAAACTCTTGTACTGAGTTTGAACCAATGACCCTTAAGGAAGTGGATATTAAGATATCATCATTGAAAACCATTTTTTCAGTGTTAGATTCTTGTCACTTCCTGTTTATAAAAAAACCTGAAGGATAGGTCTTATCATATGATAAGAGCAATAGTTAATAGGTCCTTGAGTGATGGTAAGATTCCAAAGAGTTGGAAACAAGCATCTGTGAGGCCTAAGAAAAAAAATTGTAGCCTCTCTTCTTCCGAGTTGGGGAACTACTGGCCTATATATATATATAACTCCTCCCAGTTACATCCCCCTGCTTTATTGTCACTTTCTGCTCCTTCTGGTTATGGTTAACGTTATAATGCTTCTGTTCCCTGTAAACCGATTTGATTTGATCTGTATCATGAAAGTCGGTATAGAAAAGCCTTAAATAAATAAATAAATAAATAAATAAATAAATAAATAAATATATCAAACTTACCAACAGGAGCAAATATTTTAGAGAAAACAGTGCTGGAACAGCTAGAGCAAGAGAGGGCTTTCCAGTCTTTTGCGTTGAGTGTTACATGTATGATGTTTTACCCACTGGTGAGAGATTGTATGTGTGCACTCAGTGCAAAGAGCTCCTGGCTCTCAGGAAACGCGTCAAATCTCTGGAGGCTAGAGTAACAGACTTGGAGGAGCTGAGGCAGACAGAGAGGTACATTGATGAGACCTTAAGGGACATAGTAGCCAAGTCCCAAATCCAGTCTGGCAGCCCCAGTGCTGCCTTGGATCAGAAAGGTCTCCCAGTAGGAGAACATCACCCTAGTGTAGCAGGAAGTGATCCTGTAGCAAGGACCTGCTCTCCAGGTGATGTATTGTACTCTCGCAGGATTTCATGAGAGAGGTAAAGGTGGTGGGGCCACTTGGCAATAGTGATTATAATATGATCAAATTTAAACTAATAACTGAAATTGTTACGGTCCTGCCCGCAGTGACCCGCGGGCAGCCCCTCCACCCACCTGTGCTCTTCATGGCAGTCCGCTGCTGCCACCGTCCCCTGCGGCCCAGAGGTCGCAGCAGTTCCTGCCCTGCTCGACAGCGTTGGCCCCGCTGAGCAGCTGCCGCTGCCACCGCCACTGTCTCACCTAAGTGGCCAGGAGGTCATGCCAGCCAGCGGTCTTCTTCGTGGCCTTGTGCCACTGCCGATGCTCCCCAGTTCCTCGTGCAGCCTGGAGCCACCGCTGGCCTGCCTCCACGGCAGGGAGCCACGATGTCATCGTTGGGGTCCTCGTCGGACGGCAGGAGGCCGCCCTGAAGCCTGCCTGCTCCTCCCTCCGATGTTTCCTCTGCGCAGCCAGGTGCCGCTGTCCATGGTGCTTCCTCTCTTCCTGCTTCAGCCTTTTTTAGGCACCGGCGCGTGCCTCTTCTGAATATTTAAAGGGTCAGTGACAGGAATTGCTGCTGGTCCCACCTGATGACAGTTTCCTGCTTCAGCCCTATATAAGGGCCTTGTCTTCAGTCATTCCTGGCCTTCGGATCGGGTTCCACAGTCTTCTGTGTCTTCTGATCGGTCTAGGTCCTCTGTGGTTTCTTCTGCTTTGACCGCTTTGTCTCCATGTTCCAGATGTCCTTTGTCCAGGTCTTCGGTCGTCTCCATGTTCCAGATGTTCTTTGTCCAGGTCTTCAGTTGTCTTCATGTTCCTGATGCCCTTTGTCCGTGCTTCAGATGTCTTCAGGTTCCTGATGTCCTCTGTCCCTGTTATCAGATGTCTTCGTGTTCCTGGTACCTGATGTTCTGGCCTTCTGTTCTCTCGATGTTCCTGATGTCCTCGCCTTTGTCTCTGCCTCCATGCCTTGGTTCCCAGATGTCCACCTTCCTGGCATACCACTGTCGTGGTCCGTGACCAGTCCCATGGGTGGGCTGTGTAGGGCACCTCACGGTACAAGGCCATCCTCATCTTCACAGCAGAACCCTCTGGAAGACTTCCTGCTTCAGTCTGTTGGTTTTAATTCTTGAGAATCGAATCCTGATTCAGTTTTGTCCCGGTCTTCAGAGCCTATTGCAACCTGCATCCGTCCATGTCAAGTTTCTGTTCGATCCTGCTCTGAGTACGGCGTGGTCCGCAACCAGTCCCGCAGGGGGCTGTGTAGGGCGTGCCCCGGTGCAGGCCTCTTCAGTTCCTTCGTCATGTTCCGGTATCAGCTTCCACTATCCCTCCTGGATTCTGCTTTGACCCCAGCGTGGTCCGCGACCAGTCCCGTGGGTGGACTAAGTAGGGCGCGCTGTGTTGCAGTCTTGACCCAGCTCTTGATCCTCGCTTCAGCCCTTGTCTACAGTGTCCTCGCTTCAGCCTTCTACAGTGTCCTCGCTTCAGTCCTCATCTACAGTGTCCTCACTTCAGTCTTCGTCCAAAGTCTTCTGTGTTCTAAGGACTCCGTCTGCCCTCATCCTCTGTCTGGCCTACCACCTCTTGCCATACCCAGTGGCAGGTCCGAAAGGGCTTGGAATGGTCGGAGGACTGTTCATCGATCAACATTGTGTTGTTGGTCATCCTGGGGTGTGCAGGTCCGGTAGAGGGTCAGACTTAGGACCCCTGATCTTGCTTCAGCCTTGTCCTGCTCTTGTTACCCATGCTCACACCAGCTCACCTCCTGTGGTGTGTCTTGGGGCTCCTTCCTGAGTCATGCCGTGGCTCAAGGGCTCACTCCACCTGCTTAAGAGATGACCGTGCCTCCATGCCTATAACCATAGCCGAAGGCCTCCCAGCCCTCGGTCCATAACAACTGCCAGAGGGTGTGCTTGTAACAGGATCCAAGGGTCTCCAAGCCCTTGGATTGTAAAAGAAAGGGGGACAATAAGTAAATCTACAGCTCTAAGTCTAAATTTTAAAAGGGAAACTTTGATAAAATGAGGAAAATAGTTAGGAAAAAATGGAAAGGTGCAGCTGCAAAGGAGAAAAGTGTTCAACAGGCATGGACATTGTTTAAAAATACAATCCTAGATGTGCAGTCCAGCTGTATTCAGTGCATTAAGAAAGGTGGAAGGAAGGCAAAATGATTACCGGCATGGTTAAAAGGTGAGGTAAAAGAGGTTATTTTAGCTAAAAAAACATTCTTCAAAAAATGGAAGAAGGATTCATCTGAAGAAAATAGGATAAAGCATAAGCATTGTCAAGTTAAGTGTAAAACATTGATAAGACAGATGAAGAGAGAATTTGAAATGAAGTTGGCCAAAGAGGCAAAAACTCATAATAAAAACGTTTTAAAATATATCAGAAGCATGAAACCTGTGAGGGAGTTTGTTGGACCTTTAGATGACCGAGGGGTTAGAGGGGCTCTTAGGGAAGATAAGGCCATTGCAGAAAGACTAAATGAATTCTTTGCTTCTGTGTTTACAAATGAGGATGTTGGAGAGTTACCAGTTCTGGAGATGGTTTTCAAGGGTGATGAGTCAGACAAATTGAACCAAATCACTGTAAACCTGGAAGATGTAGTAGACCAGATTGACAAACTAAATAGTAGCAAATCATCTGGACCAGATAGTATGCATCCTAGGGTACTGAAGGAACTAAAAAATGAAATTTATATTCTATTAGTTAAAATTTGTAACCTATTATTAAAATCATCCATTGTACCTGAAGACTGGAGGATGGCCAATGTAACCCCAATATTTAAAATGGGCTCCAGGGGTGATCTGGGAAGCTATAGACCAGTGAGCCTGACTTCAGTGCCCAGAAAAATAGTGGAAACTATTCTAAAGATCAAAATCGTAGAGCATATAGATAGACATGGTTTAATGGAACATAGCCAACATGGATTTACCCAAAGGAAGTCTTGCCTAACAAATCTGCTTCATTTTTTTGAAGGGGTTAATAAACATGTGGATAAAGGTGAACCAGTAGATTTTCAGAAGGCTTTTGACAAAGTCCCTCATGGGAGGCTTCTAAGAAAACTAAAAAGTCATGGGATAGGAGGTGATGTCCTTTTGTGGATTACAAACTGGTTAAAAGACAGGAAACAGAGAGTAGGATTAAATGGTCAATTTTCTCAGTGGAAAAGGGTAAACAGTGGAGTGTCTCAGGGATCTATATTTGTTTCGGTGATTTTCAATATATATAGAAATGATCTGGAAAGGAATACGATGAGTGAGGTTATCAAATTTGCAGATGATACAAAATTATTCAGAGTATTTAAATCACAAGTGGATTGTGATACATTACAGGAGGACCTTGAAAAACTGGAAGATTGGTCACCCAAATGACAGATGAAATTTAATGTGAACAAGTGCAAGGTGTAGCATATAGGGAAAAATAACCCTTGCTGTAGTTACACAATGTTAGGTTCCATATTAGGAGCTACCACACAGGAAAAAGATCTAGGCATCATAGTGGATAATACTTTAAGATCTTTGCCTCAGTGTTCTACAGCAGTCAAAAAAGCAAACAGAATGTTAGGAATTATTAGGAAGGGAATGGTTAATAAAACAGAAAATGTCATAATGCCTCTCTATCACTCCGTGCTGAGACTGCACCTGGAATACTGTGTACAATTCTGGTCCCACATCTCAATAGATGTATAGTTGTGATGGAAAAGGTACAGAGAAGGGCGACCAAAATGATAAAGGGGATGGAACAGCTCCTCTATGAGGAAAGACTATAGAGGTTAGGACTGTTCAGCTTGGAGAAGAGACCGGTGAGGGGGGATATGATAGAGGTCTTTAAAATCAAGAAAGGTCTAGAACGAGTAGATGTGTATTGGTTATTTACACTTTCGGATAATAGAAGGACTAGGGGGCACTCAATGAAGTTAGCAGTTAGCACATTTAAGACTAATCAGAGAAAATTCTTTTTCACTCAATGCACAATTAAGCTCTGGAATTTGTTGCCAAAGGATGTGGTTAGTTTAGTTAGTATAGCTGGGTTCAAAAAAGGTTTGTATAAGTTCTTGGAGGAGAAGTCCATTAACTGTTATTAATCAAGTTGACTTAGGGAATGGCCTCTGCTATTACCGACATCAGTAGCATGGGATCTTCTTGGTGTTTGGGTACTTGCTATGTTCTTGTGTCCTGGAAACAGGATGCTGGGCTTCATGGATCCTTGGTCTGACCCAGCATGGCAATTTTTTATGTTCTTAAGGGCTTCTACTCCTTAAACATGCAAGTGGTCTGCAATGGCAAGGGCATCATCTTGAATGTCGTGTCCCAGTTTCCAGGATCCACTCACAATGCCTTCTCGCAATCAAAAATTCATGACCACTTCCAGCAAGTACACATCACTAGAGGATGGCTTCAAGGTAGGAAGGCTCCAATCACTTCTACCACATACCAATTTCACTGCTTCCTATTGTCTACCTTATATTTAGGTAGCCTGAGTGTTGACACTGCAGGGCTGCTCTAAACTAGCCCTGTGAGCTGTCCCATTCTCAAACCCAAAAGGTATATCTAACCTAGATTTTCTGTGGCTTCTCCTCCTACAAGTGACATAGGCTATTCACTCAAATCCTGGCTCATGGTTCCCATTGCTATCCCAGGGACTGCAACTGAGTGTTGCTACAACAGGGCTCACTGCAAGACCAGGGCTGTCAGAGAGAGAATCTTTGGCTTACTTAAAATAACGTTTCACTCTCTGGACAAATCAGGAGGATGTCTTCTTTACAGCCCACCTAAAGTGTGTGAAATCTTTCTTGCCTTCTGTATGCCAAACAACCTTGCACTAAACAGACACATGCCTTCTCTGGAGGAGGGCCATCAAGAGAATGAGGAGGAGGAGGAGGAGAAGGAAGAGTATCTGACTCAGACACAGTTGCAAGAGAAACATCACAAGTGTCAAAGGCAGGCTATACCACAAAGGAGCACTCTAAAAAACATTTCAGAAGGTGATTGCAAATGCATTTACAAAACAAAATAAACTATGGATTCGTTGGCTGGCCTCTTTTCCTTGCTTCAAGAAGCTTAGGCTGCCCTAACCTGGAGCTCATGCCAGTGGAGTTCTGTCACTGCTCATGTTGCCCTCAGAGGGCAAGGAAGCTTGTGGCAGTTCAAGTTCATGGCTGCAGGAAAGTTCAGCTGGAGGCAGCACTGGCTGTGGTGGTGTGATGGAGGCAGCAAGACAGCAGGTGCAGGAGGGGGTAGTGCTTGGTGAGGTGGCATCCAGGAATAAGCTGGTGCAGGCTGAGGTACAGGTGACTGGGGCAAAGGGGGACGTGTAGCATGGGGATGTGTCCCATCCATGGGAATGGTGCACCATAAGGTGGAGAGTACTGCATCCAGGATTTCATGAAATGCCATGGAGCCACTGGTGGCTGTGGCTGCAAGGGAGGCATCCTCTGGAGTATCTCCCTCCACACTGCAGTTTGGTCCTCTGATGCCTGACAAAGGGCCCATACTGCCTGCTGAATCCCCTGTGCTTCCTCCAAGATGATGTCAAGGAGGCCCTCTGCTTCCTGCCCTGCCACATCATGCAGGCTTGAGATCACCTCCAAGAGGCTGCTGCTTTTCTGTATTAGCCTCTCTGCCTGACTGGTAGGGATGTGCAAAGGGATGCCATATGTTGCATTCAGGATTCGCATTCGTCAGGGGGCAGATACGTTGCATTCGGCAAGGGGGCCCCCGATATGTTTATACGTTAATTCCTATTTGTTTCCCCACTAAAATTAAATTAACTACAACCCCCCACCCTCCTGACCCCCCAGGACTTACCAAAACGCCCTGGTGGTCCAGCGGGAGGTCTGGGAGCCATCCCCTGCACTCACACCCTCGGCTGCCGGTTTCAAAATGGCGCTGATAGCCTTTGCTCCTGGACTCCCGCTGGACCACCAGGGACTTTTGGCAAGTCTTGGGGGACCCTCCTGACCCCCACAAGACTTGACAAAAGTCCAGCGGGGGTCCGGGAGCAACCTCCTGCACTCCGGCTGTCGGCTGCCAGTATTCAAAATGGCGCTGATATCCTTTGCTCTTACTATGTCACAGGGACTACTGGTGCCATTGATGAGCCCCTGTCACATGGTAGGAGCACAAGATGGTGCCGATGGCCATGTGACAGGGGCTGACCAATGGCACCGGGAGCCTCTGTGACATAGTAGGTCAAAGGCTATCGGCACCATTTTGAAACCGGCAGCCGAGGGTGTGAGTGCAGGAGATGGCTCCCGGACCCCCCCACTGGACCACCAGGGAGTTTTGGTAAGTCTTGGGGGGGTCAGGAGGGTGGGGGTTTATTTAAGTTGGCTCATTTAGACAGCCGAATAATTCAGTGAAGATTCGTTGTATTCGTGGGGAATTGCGATACGTTTCACTTCCCCACGAATACAACGAATAGGGCCCTTTATGTTGCGGATTCCCAATTCGTAGGGAACAAATGCACACCCCTACTGACTGGTGACCATTTCTGGTTCAGGGTCTTGTCCCTGGTCAGACGAACTGCTGTCCTGTGGGTGACCATGTAGCAGACCAGCCATTGGGTCCTCCTGCTCCTCTTCTTCTAGCAGCTGCTCCTTCTCCTCCATGGGTTATTGCTGTACCTCAGAAGTTCCCTCTCCCTCTTCCCCTGAGGTGTCACGCATTATCCACATACAGCAGTGCAGCCTTTGTGGCTCTCTAGGTGCTGAACCTGGACAGTCCTCATCAGACTCCTCAACAAAATGAAGTAGATAAATGTCAAACTATGCCATTCTGTGTGTTTTGTCCTCTGGTTCATTTCCCTTGTGGTCTCCACTAGATGGCCCTAGTTCCTAGTCCTTGGGTATGGAGCTGTAAAGGGGCATACTATTATATAGGGGTGTGCATTCGGATTGACCGCATTAGTAAAACGCAACTCATATTTTTTTTTTACTTAAAAAATTGATTCGACATAAACGATCGGATTTCCCACATATCGAACATAGATATGTTCGATATGTGGGAAATCGCGATTGTTGAGCCAAAATAAAAATATAAACCCCCTCACCATCCTTAATCCCCCCCCCCCGACTTACCACAACTCCCTGGTGATGGAGCGAGGAGTGAGGACGCCATTTCTGCAATCCTTGGCGAGAAGCATGTGACGTCGGCGGCACATCGAGTGACGCCGGCGTCACGTGATTCCCGGCTCGTTCGCGCCGGACGGCTCGTTCGGCCCAAAAATAACTTTTGGCCAGCTTGGGGGGGCCTCCTGACCCCCCCAAGCTGGCCAAAAGTTCTTTTTGGGCCGAACGAGCCGTCCGGCGCGAACGAGCCGGGAATCACGTGGCGCCGCGTCACTCAGACGCGACGTCACGTGATTCCCGGCAAGTTCGCGCCGGACGGCTCGTTTGGCGCGAACAAGCCGGGAATCACGTGACGCCGACGTCACGTGATTCCCGGCAAGTTCGCGCCGGACGGCTCGTTCGGCCCAAAAATAACTTTTGGCCAGCTTGAGGGGGTCAGGAGGCCCCCCCAAGCTGGCCAAAAGTTCTTTTTGGGCCGAACGAGCCGTCCGGCGCGAACTTGCCGGGAATCACGTGACGTCGCGTCTGAGTGACGCGGCGCCACGTGATTCCCGGCTCGTTCGCGCCGGACGGCTCGTTCGGCCCAAAAAGAACTTTTGGCCAGCTTGGGGGGGTCAGGAGGCCCCCCCAAGCTGGCCAAAAGTTCTTTTTGGGCCGAACGAGCCGTCCGGCGCGAACGAGCCGGGAATCACGTGACGCCGCGTCACTCGACGTGCCACCGACGTCACATGCTTCTCGCCAAGGATTGCAGAAATGACGTCCTCACTCCTCGCTCGATCACCAGGGAGTTGTGGTAAGTCTGGGGGGGGATTAAGGAGGGTGAGGGGGTTTAATTTTTTTTTTGCACATATGTACATATACCCAACTCATTGGATTTTTTTTATGTCCATATTGGCCGCAAGTGGGACCCCCTTTCGGACATAAAAAAATATGAACATAAAATTTTGCTCTGCACATCCCTACTATTATATACTGCCCCTCCCCTGAAATACACTGGTGTGGGAGTCCTAGCCTAAATCTCTTAATCTAGTACTGCACAAATCTATACAATTATAGTATACTACATAGTTTGTTTTCCACTCAACAGGGTTCATCAGCCTACATGTAGTATTCTTGTTTTTTTCATTTGTTAAAAAGGTATTACAATAGAAATAGACATTTAAGAATTTCAGTAAGAAATTTGGCATTGCCATCTAAAAGCTGTGTAGACTGCCAGATGCTTTTTCACAAGTAATACAAAAGCTTTATGTGTATGTTGTCTAAAACAAGGACTGAGCAGCTGTTGAAATGCTTACACATCCATATGGTTTGTATATGCAGAGATAATATTTGCTCAAAGTAAACCCGATTTATTAATTATCAAAAATCTTCATGCTGTGTGTTAAGTAAATGAATATCAATCTACGTGAATGCAGATGCACAGATGGCAAAGTGACAAATAGCTTAATATATATTCTATCAAAAATGTATGACTGGTTCATAAGAAATGCAGGTACAATAGAAAAATGTTATCACTTTTTCTAAGAATAGTAGTCAGATATTATTACAAAAGTTGTTGGTGAGGGCAATATTTAAAATCTTTTCTGAGGATAAAAAACCTTTTTCAACCATAAAAGTGAGGGCTGTGAATATTGTTCAATTTCTCTGCAGTTAAAAACATACGTCATTCAACAATGTGCATTCTTCTAATCAGGAATTTTAGAGGTGTTCCTGGGGCCAGACAGGGGGAGAAGAGAGGAACTATGAGCTTGATTTGATTATTCAAATCTACCTAAGTAGTATCTGATGGGAAAAATATGTACAGAAAAAGCAGTTTTACCTTGATTAGTTGTGCAGACCTCATGGATAAAAAAGTACCTGCAGGGTTTGTACCAACACAGATAGTTGTGTGCTAAGATATTTTCAAGCTCTGTGGCTCTTTTATTTTAATTTAAAATTTGTTATTCTTTAAATTGAAATTCAGAGAGAAAGGCACATTTATAAATAACCAATAGCATTTCTAACAATGAAATCACCGAGAGTGGTAATACATGAAGAATGAAAACAATTCTGAAAAATATAAACCATGCCTAAAACAAACATTCAAAATTATAATTTAATTGAAAAAACAAACAAACAAATAAGATAAAATAATAACATTTAGAATGCTGTTTGTACTTTAGAGTGTAGATACCTCTTTTGCACAAATTGTAGGGGATAATTTACTCTATCATTCTAATTTAGAATTGTCTCCTGGTCCCAGCAGCTTGTGAGTTTGACATCTTTGAATGCTTTCTATCAATTTTTAAAGGTGCCCAGCTAGTAATAGCTATGGAGTCAATATGTTAAAGGTTTACCAGGTAAATCTGAAAAGTCAAATCAGCCTCTCTGTCTAACAGGCTAAATTTATGTGGATAAAATTTTAAGATAAACAACTTTAGTTGAGTGAAAAAGGGACTGGCTAGAGACATTCCTGATGTTTTATTTCAACTTTATCAAGTTAGCACAATATTCAGTGCCAACCAATTACTTTTACCTGCATAAGTTTACCCATAAAATGGTTTGTCCTAAATCTATGCACTCAGATTTTAAGAAGATTAATATAGCTGGATATTCAGCTACAAAATCAGCCAGATATAACCAGCTGAAAATCTGTCTAAATATAACTTTACATTTTACTGTGAGATAATTTTAATGCTATTTTAATGCAACCACATTTTTTTAATGGTTTCAGGCTTATATGAAGACATTTTTCTGTGTGTTAATTTTAATGCAACCATTTCCTGTTATTTATTTTTGGTTAAATTAGTTTAAATCTATGTTTTAATGTTTTTAGTTTTAGTTTTTATCCTTCTATGTTTACTTTTTATTTTTAATTGTTGTTTATGTTGATTATGTATGACCTGATATGATCTGCCTTGATCATGTGGAATGTGCAGAATATAAGTGTAGTAAATAAATAAGAACATAAGAAAATGCTACACTGGGTCAGACCAAGGGTCCATCAAGCCCAGCATTCTGTTTCCAGCAGTGGCCAATCCAGGCTATATGTACCCGGCAAGTACCCATAAACTAAGTATATCCCACGCTATTGATGCTAGTAATAGCAGTGGCTATTTTCTAAGTCAACTTGATTAATAGCAGGTGATAGACTTCTTCTCCAAGTACTTATCCAAACCTTTTTTAAACCCAGCTACACTGACTGCGGTAACCACATCCCCTGGCAAAAAATTCCAGAGTTTAATTATGTGTTGAGTGAAAAAGAACTTTCTCCAATTAGTTTTAAATGTTCTACATGCTACATGGGATTTAAATTGATTCAGTGATCTTTAACTGCTCAGTGGAATTTGAATATCCACCCTATGATGAAAGATGAGTAAAAGGGCTATATATTTGCTTTATTTCTGTTGAAAATATAAATTCTTAACAATTGAAAAACAAAGAAAAACAATTATAAAAATGTATTCACAATAAAGATGCAGTACATAAAAATCTACAATTACAACTCAGAGAGAAAATTTATCAAAGTTATAAAAATATAGGCATCTGAGATTTCCTGCTTCCCCACTCACCTTTTTTAATGCACATCCCCAAAATTCACAAATACACCAATCTTGGTCATAAAAGGTGGCAGCTTTATTTGCAAATCAACCCAAACCAATCTGTATAAAAAATATTTAACCTATACTCCAATTTTACTCTCGACCCCCCATCAATACCTAGGAAGCCCTGCTGCTATAACTCAGCAGCAGACCACCTTTAACCCTAGCTAGAGTTTCAGGCACCTTCCGATGGACCCCGCCATGAATGATGATCCCAAATGCCGTGTCCTAGAATCAGAATCCTGACCCAGACTGAACTGAACTCCACTTTCTGCTACAGAATCAACAGCCCCCTTCTCCCTTAAACTGCTCCTCACATTATAATAACAATATCCAAACCACAATGACTAGGGTTCCAATCTGAAGCTGAAACAATTCCATAACAAAGAATGCAACTAGGGTGGGTGGAAGGGAGACCTCTTCAGAATACAAGATCAAAAGAAGGAAGCAAACAAACACTCCTCCTCTTAATTCCCCATGAAACTCCTCTTCCTTCACTATATACCCATGGCCAACCATCTACCAGGAGATCTCAATTTCCTAGTGATGATTTGAACTGTAGGGACAATGAAGAAGACTCCACAACATCTGGCACTGGCCAGAGCTCCCCTCCCCCCTTTCTCTGTGTCACATTTCAGAGTATTTGAGGAAAGCAGGGCCCAGAGTCATGTTACTATCAGCAGCCGGTACTTATCTGTCTGTCTCATACATATATTTTTCTTTCTATTTGTAAAGAATTCCTGATTTTGGGATATGGAGACATTTTTACCTGTTAATTTCCTTTAAATATGTCCTTCTATACATGTCCAGTCCAAACTAGTGATTTATGTCCCCCTACCATCAGATAGAGGCAGAGCACACCAATTTCTGCATGACATCTTCGCCACTATGTATAGATGGTGCAGGATAGAGAAATGCCTATATCCCAGGAATGGCCAACTCCAGTTCCTGAAAGACACAAACAGGCCAGGTTTTCAGGATATTGACAATGAATATGCATGAGATAGAATTGTATGCATTGCCAATATTGTATGCAAACCTATCTCATGCATATTCATTGTGGATATCCTGAAAATCTGGCCTATTTATGGCTTTTGAGGACCAGAGTTGGCACTGAAAAACAAACTATATCATTCAATGTAGCAAAACACTTCAAACATGTATGAAGAGAAAACCTTATATATCTATCCAACCTTATATATCTGTAGAAAGAAACATCAAGCAACCAACAAAGGTCAGTGAGGAAACAAAAACAGTCTGAAAGAAAGACCTGCTCTTTTGAAATATATAGTATATCAGCATTAGGCCCAACTTCAAGGGAAGGTTTTGGACTGCTGTAGCAGGATTTATGGAAAGGAAATTTATAAGTAAAAATGTTGTCTTCCATGTCATTCTGCTACACCAGTCCAATGTAGTTCCAACCGGTAGGAAATACCAAAGCCCCACTATTTAGGAAGGAAAAACGTAAGGGCTACTTTGAGAATCCCAGCTTCATAGGTTATGTTCTCCTTAGTCAGATCATCTACACTGTAAGGCTTGAGAAAAGAATGCAGGGATGATGAGGTAGCCACCCTGCATATATCCTCCTGTGTCACATTAATAGCTTTCAACCAGAGTAGACAGGGGCCGAGCAGAATAAGTGCAAATGATGTCTGGAGCCTGACAGCCTCTGACCAAACAAGCTGAAAAAATAGTATCCTTGGTTCACTGAGCTAACATAGCTTTAGAGATTGCTTCACCCTTATGCAGTCTTGCAAACAAAACAATCTGATCTCCAGAAAAAACTTAGAAATCTTCCACATATTTAAGTAGTACTTGATGCACATCAAGATATCTCAATGACCAGTTACCTCCCCAACACTCAATGTTTGAAAAGACAGAATGACTAATAGACTGATTCAAATTGAAATTCAATGCCACTTTAGATAAAAAGGATGGCACAAGATAAAAATACATCAAATCTGATGCCATGATCAGTAAAGGATATCTGTGAAAAAGAGCCTTAATCTCCAAAATACAGTGAATGGAGCAAAAGCAAGTAGAGCAAATTGTGACCAGAGAATACAACTCTCAAGAGTAAGATCCTTTATGGAGATCTGTTTCAAGGGCTTAAGGGGAGGAACAACTAATGCCTTATGAACCAGATTGAGATCCCACTGAAGGACTAGTGGTCTAAATGGGGATGTACTCTCTTAGTACCATGCAGGAATCTGGACACATCAGATTGTGCAGCCCCTGAAACTCCACGAACCTTGCCCCTATAACAGGAAATAGCTGCAACTTGAACCTTCTAGGAATTTAAAGCCAGATCCTCATCTAATCCTCTCTGAAGAAAAGCCAAAATACGGGGAATATATGCACACCAAGGAAAAGTGGACCGAGCTGTGCAGAAAGCCTAAAAAATGCACCAGACTCTAATGTAGACAAAGAGTCTTATGATCCTTCAGAAGTGTGGAAGCAACCAAAAGAGAGCAAACTCTTTTCTTCAACCTGGTCCTCTCATGAGCCAGGCCATAAGACAGAATGGACCTTGAAGCAAAAGACTCTGAGCATCCAGCAAGTGAAGCAAAATATCTACCTTGAGCCTCATCAGATCTGTATACCAGTGTCTCTGAGACCAATCTGGAGCTATCAGAATCACCTGATTTCTCACTGTCTCAATCCACCAAAGGATCCTGCCAATCAGTGGCCAAGGAGGAAAAACATGCAAAAGGTTTACTTCTAGCCAAGTCTGAACCGGAACATCTAGACCTGCCGAACTGAACTCCTTGTGTCAACTGACAAAGTGACAAACTTTGATGTTTGCAAACTATTTGAGGAAAAGCATCCAGACTGAGCTCCCATTTTCTGGGATCCAATAAATTTCTTCTTAGAAAACCTGCTAGCACATTCTCCTGAACCCATTATATGAGTTGCTGACAAAGCTTGGAGATTCTCCTTTGACCATGGGAAGAGAAGATTCATCTCCTCTGACACTCCCTGATTTTTGGTACCTCCCTGCTTGTTTATATAAGCCACTGCCATAGCAATGTCAGAAAGCAACTTTCCCTGCAATTAAGAAGAACTGAGCCAGAGCTAATCAAATAGCCTTGGTTCTAATCAGTTGATGGACCATGTCACCTCCACAGGTGACCAAAAACCCTAAACCACCTGATCCAGATAGCGAGCCCCCTAACCAGACAGACTCACATCTGTTGTGACCAGAACCCAGGATGAGGATGAGGTAATTATACTGACCCCCTCAAAAAAGGTTCAGAGGGATTCTCCACTACCAATGACTATTCTCCTCAAAAAGAGGCAAAGGGAACTGGACCTGGTAATCCTGGGACTGGAGAGACCAGCAAGACAGGAGAAACAAGGAGAGGACTCATGTGTGCTCTAGCCAAATAAATTAATCAAATGCTGCCACCATGGAGCTGAGCACCTAAAGATAGTCCCAAATCTTTGGAGCTGCAAGGATGACAACTCTTTTCACCTATTGATCAACTAATCACCCCTCCCAAAGTAAAAGAAAATAGACCTGAATTGGTATCAAAACCTGCTCCCAGATAGTCCAGCAACTGAGAAGGAACAAGCTTGTACTTTGCAAAATTCACTACCCAGCTCAAGCTTTCTAAAAGCTGAAGTTCTCTGTTGGATACCTGGATACCTTCTTGACAAGATTTGGCTCTGATTAGCCTGTTGTACAGATATGGATGAACCATAATGCCTATTTCCCTCAAAAACACCACCGTAACTACCATGACCTTTGTGAAAGTCCAAGGAGCCGTGGCTAAATCAAAAGGGGAGTGTCTAAACTGCAAATGTTCCTGAAGGATATTCTGAATGGAATGTGACAGTAAGTTTCTGAGATATCCAGACTAGAAAGAGACTTTCCCTGTTGAACTTCCAGGAGCACTGAGTGAAGAGATTCCATTCTAAAGTGAAATATCCTGAGGTTGCCATTTACCGATTTCAAATCAAGAATGGACCTGTAAGACCCATCCTTTTTGGGAACTACAAAATAAATGAAATAATGACTGAGACCCCTCTCCATACAGGAAACTGGAAGAATAGTCTGCAAGAGCTAAAGTCTCTCCATTTGTTGGCTGAAGAACAGGGAGAAATCGTAAAAGCATAGGGTAGTGGTGCAAGGAACACCAAGACATAAGCTAGATGGATCACCTCTAACACCCATGATCCAAGGGTATTCAGGTCCATGTCTGGTAAAAGCACCATAAACAGTCACCTATCTGAAGAACCAGAGAGTGAAACCATAAAACTTCATTGATAGATCCGAGTGGCTTCAGAGTAAGAAGCTGAATTAAGGCAAACAGAAGCAAGACAGACCAGTCGCCTTAGCTTGAAGATATTTATTGGCACATATATTTAAACAGAGCCCAACTCTGGCCGAGTTTCGCACAGCGGCTGTGTCAGGGGATTGTTTTTTTAGAAAATGTTGTACCTTTTTTTTTTAAAAATCAGTATGAATCAATTTTGCTTGATGCAATTTATGATTTTTTTTTTTATCACTGGATAGGTTTCCGGTAAGATTCAACTCCAAATATTGAGCTTTTTTAACTCTGCCTTTCAAAAGATTTTGCACAGCAGAAAGTATCTCCACCATAGCTTATTTCTTTTGAATGGCAGAGTTAAAAAAGCACAATATTTGGAGTTGAATCTTGCCGGAAACCTATCTAGTGATAAAAAAAAAAAAGATTAGAAATTGTATCTAGCAAAATTGATTCATACTGATTTAAAAAAAAAAAAAAAAGGTACAACATTATCTAAAAAACAAGCCCTTGATGTAACCACTGTGCAAAACTTGGCAAGAGCTGGGATCTGTTTAAATATATATGTTAGGGGACCGGGCCGTGCCCTGGTCCCTCCTCTTACCTCTGGGCTGGCCCGGCCCGCACGGATGCCTCCTAGACCACGCAGGCCTTATTCGCAGTCTGCCACGGCTCTCACTGTGCGAGGGAGACGCCACCGGCCTGACGCGCTTGGCCCCTCCCCCTAGGTGCGCGCACGCCCAGGGGCTGGATTCTTAAAGGGGCCAGCACGGGTAAACCAGAGGGGACGCCCCGAATGACGTCAGATGCTGCAGGGTATTTAAACCCTGCAGCTCCATCAGGACAGGGCCTTACAACGAGGTTCCTCAGTTTCCCTGAGTTAATAGTTGCTACAGTGTGTCCTGATCGTCCTGTCTTCTGGCTCCTGACCTGGCTTGTTCTTGACTACGTCATCAGCTTCCGTTCCTGGCTTTGGTATTGTCTTCTGATCTCTGGCTCCTGATCCTGCTTCGTTCCTGGACTACGACTTCGGCTTCATCTTCACCTCAGGTATCCGGTACTTACAGGCCCAGAGGATTCTCCTAAGTCCCAGCAGCTCTGGCTCTCACAGGCTGCTCCCGGGGGAGCCACGGGCATCCGAGGGTGAAGACTCTTCCAGCTTCCTGGGTCCTGCCGTCCTTACTGTCCACCTCTTTGGTCGATGTCCAGATCCTTGGTCCAAGAGGTCCGGGTCCCTAGGGGCTCCTCCTTGGGGGACCTCAGACTTCCAGTGGTGAAGTCTCTTCCGTGCTGCCTCCCAGCTGTGACGCTCGCTGTGGGCCTCCACAGCATACCATCTACTGTCTCAGCCGGCCCAAGGGTCCACGACTGTAACAATATATGCCAATAAATATCTTCAATCTAAGGTGACTGGTCTGTCTTGCTTCTGTTTGCCTTCTGGCTTCGACAGACCATCTTCTGGTCTACTTTGTGGGATCAGAAGCTGAATTAATCCTGAGTTTTCAGAGAACCTAAAAGACTCCTCCCTCTTGATGTCTGAGAAACTCTTAAAAAAAAAGGGCCACGAAGATGGACATGGTGTCAGGGGCAGTCCCAGCCTCGAGGAAGATGTAAGAAGGCCGCGGCTCCGACTGCGGGGCAGAGGAGGATCCAGGGTGGCCTCCGGGCCACGTGGCAGGACAGACCACGGCTCCAGCTGTGCCGAAGGCCCGACAGCAGCGTCCTGCCATGTCGGGTGAAGAAAGCAGCGTGAGAAAGGTGGGTCTGCTCGTGGGGAAACCTGCGGGCAGCAGCGATCATAACAATGACCATGGAACTTTTGATGATCTCTTTACTTGATACCATTTGGAGAGGCTTGGACAGTAGAAATAGTTATATTCTTGTGTCACTTGATATTTCATCTGCTTTGATTAATATGCATGAGAGAAAATTTGCATGTTATGGAGGCAGTGCATGCAAATTTTCTCTCATGCATATTCATTGTGGATATCATGAAAACCCGACTGGCTGTGGGGTCCCCAGGACAGGGTTGAGAACCACTGCTTTAGTGCAAATCTTAGTATTTTACAAACTAGAAATTCCTACTATCAATACACCTCATCACAACCTTCTAGCTAACCAAAATGGAAACCACCAAGCTCCCTCCTAAAAATTCTTCAAATGAAAAAACCAGGATTCACAAGAAAACAAGTTCAGTCTCTCAAATTCAACATACAGGAATCTAAAGACATACTCCAAATGCATATTCCTATCATTCATCCTAATTAACGCACAATCAATAGTTAAAAAAATGCCTATAATCTCAGACTTACTCTTCGATAACAAACCAGATTTCATAGCTATCACTGAAACCTGGATAAAAGACTCTGACAACATCTTAATTAACCAAATAGAACACCCTTCATACAAATTATTCACAATCCCCAGACCAAGAAAAAAGGTCGGTGGTCTAATGCTAATCATCAAGAAAAGCTTACAAATGAAACTTACCACAGCTAAGTCATGCTCCCCTTTCGAAATAGCCCTATTTGACTCTTCAAAATTTCAAATCTGTCTAGTATACTGTCCTCCCGCAACCTTAGAATGAAATTGCTCCCCATTTATTGAATTCATGATTGCAAACCTAACCCTCAATAAACCAATTATTATCCTTGGTGACTTTAACTTACACATGGACACACGTCCTCTATTAAACACATGCAAAACAATCACAGATGCTCTTGCAATAATGGGAGAAGAACAAATAGTCAACAGACCAACACAGAAAGCAGGACACACTCTTGACCTAATTTTCATAAACACCAACATCTGGAACTCACACCACATAAAAATTACCGAAATCCCATGGTCAAGACCACTACCTCATCCATACCACCCTTACTCATAACAGTATATACACCACAACAGAAAACTACAAAACAACCATTTCATATCGCCCTCCCTGTGACAGCGAAACACTGCAACAAAATCTCCAAGATGAATTCAAGAATATTGATCTTACAAACATTGAAACAGCAACAACATCATGGATAAACATTACCAAATCCATAGCTGATAGAACAAACCTAATCATCACAAAAGCATTAAAGAATCCTAAATATAACAATCAATGGTACAATGACTCCATAAAATCAGCCATATGGCGCCGGCCGTATGGCCGTATGGCCGGCGCCATTTTCCGTATAAATCGGGGGAATTGTTATTGTATCGTGGCTCTAACGATTTTTGACGATTTAAAATATATCGGACGATATTTTAAATCATCAAAAAACGATTCACATCCCTATTAACAACATCCCCATACAAACAATTAAACTACTTGGCAACTCAATAATAAAATCATTAACAGACATAGTCAACCTCTCCCTCACTGAAGGAATATATCCTGAATGCTTAAAATCTGCAATCATCAAACCATTAATAAAAAAAAATAACCTAGATCCAGAAAATATCCAAAACTACAGACCCATATCTAATCTACCTTTCATTGCAAAAATCATAGAAAATTGTTCACTCCCAACTATCAGAATACTTAGAAATGAACAACATACTTCACCCCACACAATTTGGTTTCAGAAAATCTTAAGCACGGAAACATTACTCCTTTCACTTAATGACACAGTTCTTCGAGGATTCGACAAAAGTCTAAGTTACATTTTAATACTCCTGGATTTGTCAGCCACCTTTGACACAATTAACCATTCCATTTTACTTGACAGACTTTTTGAAATAGGAATATCAGGCACTATTTATTTATTTATTTATTTATTTATTTAGCTTTTTTTTTTTTATATACCGACAACCGTTTGCACATCATATCGGTTTACACAAAACTTGAACTCTGACAGGGAACTGTCAGTTAGGCATTGCCTTTACAAGGAACCAAGTTAAATATAGGGAAACAGGACTTTAATACAGGGGTAGGATAACAGGGAGGTACGAGAGTATTGTCTGGGGAGACTGGATTAACTATAAAATTATAACCAAACTTCTATGTACAATATATACAAGTGGGTTAGGGACAAGAGGTGAAAAACAGGTGGTGGAGGAAAGGCTAGGAGGAGAAAGTGAGAAGGGCAGGGAGAGGGATCTATTAATGTTCCAGGAGTACAGAGGGAGGAAAATACACATCATCAACAGGGTTGGTTACACTGAAGTATTTTGTCTTCAGTGGGGGTTGGTGTCAGATGGGAAGGCCTGTCGAAATAGCCATGTTTTCAGTTTCTTTTAAACTTGGGTGTGGAGGTTTCGGTACGCAGGTCTGGAGGCATGGAGTTCCAAAGTGAGGGGCCAGCAAGGGAAAAGGCCCTCTTGGTGGTGGAGGTAAGTTTGGTGGATTTGATAGGTGGCAGGTGTAGCATTCCTTGATGAGAGGTACGGGTTGGACGTGTGGAGGTGCGTATCATGAGGGGAGGATTGAGCCAGTGGATGTTTTCATGTATGATACTTTTATGGATAAGGGATAGGGTTTTGTAAGGGATTCGTGATTTAATTGGTAGCCAGTGTAATTCATTGAGGGTTGGTGTGATATGGTCTCTCTTTCTGGAGTTTGTGAGGATGCGAGCAGAGGCATTTTGTAGGAGTTGTAAAGGTTTAATAGAAGTTGAGGGGAGTCCGAGGAGAAGGGCATTACAGTAGTCTAACTTAGAAAAAATGATTGATTGTAGGACTGTGCGAAAGTCAGAGAAGTGGAGAAGAGGACGTAGTTTTCTTATTGTTTGCAGTTTAAAATAGCAGTCACTGAGAATGGATTTGATGAAAGGTTTCAGGGTAAGCTGATTGTCGATTAGGACACCCAAGCTTCGTGTGTGGGTAGGGATGGTGGTGGAAGTAAAGGATGGGGGAATGGAAGGTAACGGGTGTTGAGAAGAGATGATGAGGAGTTCAGTTTTTAGAGGGTTAAGAGCTAGGTGCATGTCAGTGAGAAGTTGTTTAATGGAGGATAAGCATGATTCCCAATTTTGGGAATCTAAAATGGTTCACCTATTTATCTCAAAGAAGTTTCCAAGTAAAATTCAACAACAACCTATCAAATAAAGTGAACCTAAATACAGGAGTCCCACAAGGATCTGCACTGTCAGCAACAATTTTTAACATCTATCTCCTACCTATCTGTCACACACTGGATCGCGTGGGTTTGACCCATTTCCTTTATGCTGACGACATTCAAATATTAGTCCCAATTCAAAATATGCTCGAAGAAACCTACAAGAAAATAACCTCCTATCTCTCAAAAATCAAGCAATGTCTCTCCAACTTAAAACTCATAATTAACATCGAGAAAACTGAATTAATCATCCTTGCCAAAAAAAATCAATGATTCACCCAAGCAACCACTCAAAACAGAAAACCCAGAAACAATAATCTCTCCTGTTGACCATGCTAGAAACCTCGGAATTACAATTGACAAAGAATTAACCTTCAAAACCATATAACAAATAAAATCAAAGAAGGTTATCACAACAGTCCTGCAACTACTATAGGCCTGGATTTATCAAAATGTGGTAAGTACTGCATGTGATAGCAAAAGGGGTGTGCTTTATGCAATACCATTTCAGATTCTGCAATAAGTGCCAGACCTGTTGTATTTCCTGCATTCAACCACTGGGGGACCATTTTTAAGGATCCCAGACATATATGAGTGAGAGAGAGAGAGAGAGAGAGAGAGAGAGAGAGAGAGAGAGAGAGAGAGAGAGAGAGACTGGCCATAATATCATGGCCCATAGGCAGGTATTTGTATCCCTATGGTAGGCCCACCTAGTAACTCGAGGTGGGGATTAGGTAAGTGTGTAGGGGGTTAGGGGCCACTTTGACATGCTACGTGACACCTACGAACAGAACAGTGGTCTCTTGTGAAGATTTGCTGGCCTTCGGAGTGAGGAAACTCACTCCAAGATGAGATTTGGGCAATGTTCTCGAACATTGCCCAAAACATTGCCCAAACATTGCCCAAGTTGAGATTTGGGCAATGTTCTCGAACATTGCCCAAATCTCAACTTGGAGTGAGTTTCCTCACTCTGAAGGCCAGCAAATCTTCACAAGAGACCACTGTTCTGTTCGTAGGTGTCACGTAGCATGTCAAAGTGGCCCCTAACCCCCTACACACTTACCTAATCCCCACCTCGAGTTACTAGGTGGGCCTACCATAGGGATACAAATACCTGCCTATGGGCCATGATATTATGGCCAGTCTCTCTCTCTCTCTCTCTCTCTCTCTCTCTCTCTCTCTCTCTCTCTCTCTCTCCTTCAAATCATCTGAAATAAGCCTTACAGGACACATCACTGCATTTTGAAAAATGACCCCCATTATTTACAAACCTAGACTACTGCAACACCCTATTCCTTGGCCTCTCTTTTACCACCATCCATCCACTACAAATACTGCAAAACGCAGCTGCCAGGATTCTTACAGGAACCAAGAAACAAGAACACATTAACACCTACTCTCATATCCTTGCACTGGCTCCCAATTAAATACATAATAGAATACAAAGTTTTATCAATCCTCCACAAATTAATCACAGGACAACAAAACTACTGGTTAACTGAACACATTGAACTACATGCTCCAAAAAGAAACCTTTGCTCAATGAATAAAGGCCTCCTTAAAATTCCTCACGCAAAAATCATGCATCTAGTATCCCTGAGAGAGAGTTATATCCATAGCCAGCCCATCTCTATGGAACTCTTTACCCCACAATCTAAGAACTCAATTTGACACCAAAACATTCCAAAAAGACTTAAAAACCTGGCTTTTTACCAGAGCCTTCTCAGATGAACTTAACCACCAACACCAACAGACTCCCAACCAGACAACGCCAAGAAAACAGAGACACCACCCTATCAACCCATGAAAGATCAACACAACCACAAAATCTACAATAGTCATCTAAGAACTTTTTTCCTATATAAAACTAACCCCACTATTACCTCCCCCAATGTTACCCAATTTTATCTATGAAATTCTTTGTTAAAACTGTAATGTTACTCTACTAATATTTCTTGTCCTGTAAACCATTATGATGGCAAAACCGAATATACAGTATACAAAACATGTTAAATAAATAAATATCGTGTATGGTATTGGATTGGTTTACATCCTATATGTCTGGTAGGACACAACAAATAAGAATTAAAGATGAATCTTTGTGTGATGGATACAAAATATATATATACAATATTCAGTTTTTTATCTGAACACATCCAACTTGGTCTGACACCACAGAACATTTGCAGATTTGTCTTTCAACTATCAAAATATGGCTACACCAGAGCAAACGTGATTGAAATATGTAAAAAACAGAACTTTTTTTAAATCCAGAGACTTCACTTAAAAAGTCATCAACCTACTATTTTCATTGATGGATCTGCTTTACTAATTAAAAAAAAAACATTAAGGGGTAGATATTCGAAATCTACACGCGTGCGTACTTTTGTTCGCGCACCAAGCACGAACAAAAGTACGCCAGATTTTATAAATTACGCGCGTAGCCACGCGTATCTTATAAAATCCGGGGTCGGCGCGCGCAAGGGGGTGCACATTTGTGCAACTTATGCGTGCCGAGCCCTGGCCGCTCCAAAATCGGAGCAGCCTCGGAGGGAACTTTCCTTCTACCCCCCCCCCGCACCTTCCCCTCCCTTCCCCTACCTAACCCCCCCCCCCCCCCCCGGCCCTATCTAACCCTTCCCCCTACCTTTGTTGGCAAAGTTACGCCGGTCGGAGGCTGGCGTAACTCTGCGCGTGCCAGCGGGCTGCTGGCATGCCATCACCCGACCAGGGGGCTGGTCCGGAGGCCTCGACCATGCCCCTGGGCTGGCGCCACGCCCCCAACACGCCCCCCAGAATTCCCCAAAAAACGTGCCGCCCACCCGGCATGCCCCCGACATGCCCCCCTTCTGAAGCCCTGGGACTTACGCGCGAGCCTATGCAAAATAGGCTTGGCGCACGCAGGGAGCTTTTAAAAGGGTTACACACATAACTTATGCGCGTAACCCTTTTAAAATCCGGCCGTAAAAGTTTAGGGGTCTGGTTAGATTCTAATTTAACTTTTCAAACACATATAAACTCTATTATTAAAATCAGTTTTATATAAGCTGCGTGTTGTTTCTGGACAAACATCTGTTAGGAAAGGCTGATATCCAGACCGTTCTTCAAATTTCCATATTACCATGAATTGACTATTGCAATGCAATATAGTTTGGCTTATCTGCCTCCTCTTTGAAGCCATTGCAATTGTTGTTAAACTCCACAGCTGGCTTAATATCTGGAGTGAATCACAATTATCTTATCACACCTATATTTATGGATCTTTATATGTTCCTCAACACATAGAATACAAAATTGCTACATTGTCTTCAAATTATTCAACTCTGGTTCATATCCATGGGCTAATGATCTTTGAAGAATGTATCAACCCACATGTCTGTTTACATTCTCCCAGCGTGGTTTGTTAGACATAGCTTTGTCAATTGCCTTTCAGTAACAAGAGACTGTGCCTTTTCAGCAGCTGCTCCAACCCTGTGGAATTCTCTTCCAGAAAAGAGATTCACTTCTCTGACTGAGTTAAATCTAATAAATCATTATTTGAAACATTTTTATATAAGCAGGCTTATTCATAGCTAGAGAGATGACTAGATGCAATTTTATCTTTTACCTTATTTTGTATTCTAATTTCACTGAATTCTATTTTACTTTTATATTATTCTGTTTATGTACTTATTGTGAAAATTGGTATTTTACACCCCATTTTTATTGTACTTACTTTACTGTGAAGTGATTTGTATCTAGTTTTATTTTTGAATTATGTATTTTGGTTTATGAAATCGCTTAACAATTTCTAACAAAGATAAAGGAAAATGAGTTAGAAGGTGGGTGTAGGAAAGAGAAATTGAGACTGGGACCACCACAATTAGAACATTAAAATGTCCAGACAACAAAAGATAGAAAAAAGCATTTTATTTAAAGTTTAGGGACTAGAATCTGCCAACGTTTGGAATGTGTATCTCTGATATATTTATATTTTGCTCACTATAAGAGGACATGCATTTCCATTTCTATTTCTTCAGTGTGTCACTGCATGCAGAATCTGGCTTTGTGGAGTTTCCATTTCAATTTTGGTGTCTGGATTTCTAATTTCTAATTGGTGGTCTCTTATGCAGTATTTGGTGAAGATCTTCCTGTGAGAAAGGTAAGGTATTCTGTTAGTGTGCAGTTTCCATATAGGAATTTATAGCAGTCCAGCTTGTTTGTTTTTTCTAGCTTTTTGACTAGAGATACTACTGATATGTTCACCAAGTACCCTGTGGCAAAATATTTGCTGCAGTGCCTCCTGCTTTATGAACTGGTGTGTTTTGTCTACACATGGCAGAGCTACAGAGCTTGGTTAAAGGCATGTACAGAGGCAGCCATGGGATTCCCACTGAGATGAAACTAACAGAGCAGTTCCTTTATCACAGGTCATGTAGGATTACTTCCTGCTGACAACTGCATGGGAATGTAAGAGACAGATAATTTAAAGTTTCATATTTAAAAGTGAGATGTCTAGCCATGTGTTTTTACAGAATTTTTCAAGGAAGGGAGGAGACAATAAATTTGGGAGAAGAAGAGGGTGTTATGGACTTCTCCTCCCTAACTGACCCTTTTCTTCCCTAGATGTCTAGAGGATAATTTTCTAAGCCATTTCTGCATGTAAACAATGTTTTACCCATGGAAATGGTGTTTTACAAAACTGCTCTCCTTGTGTTCCAGTAAACTTACTTACATGGGGGAAATTGTTCAAAATGTTTATGCATATAAAAATTGTAAGTTATGCATTTTAGTAGCATGTATGCATATAAGTAGTATTTTGCAAGAACCCAAAGTATGTTCATACTGGCAGTATTGTATGTAAACATAAAAGGGAAAAAAAGGGCAGTTAAGGGTCATTCCAGGTCAAAGTTTGGAAGTTAGAATTTTGTAAGTGGTATATGTGCATTCATTACCAAACATGTCCATATGCTTTTACACATGTAATTAAGTCACAACAGTGAAATTGCACTTTCTTTTGTCTATATTTTTTTGGGTGGGAGGTCTGGGTTAAGTGATGAAAGGTCAAGGTGCTGGAGAGTCTGAATTAATTGGTGGAGGTCTGGATGAACTGGTGAAGATGTCAGTGTCTTGATGAATGCATGTACAGTGCATGCACATGTCAGTATTTTTATAAGCTGAGTATGCGTACTCCTAATAAATACATATCTTTGCATATAGCGCAGGGTCTTTACGCACAGTTACAATTAACTGTGAAAAACATATATATGTTTAATTTTATAAAATGAGTAGAGATCGTAGGCATTTTCTGGTATTACAAACATACATGTATACTAAAACATATGGGAATACTTTGGGGGCAGAAATATTTGGAATTTTATAAACTGAGTGGCTTCCACCTTACAGCACGTACAATACAGCTGTAATTTTGGACTATTCCTTTACTTGCATATGTGCTGAACTGGGCACATCTCCAAGACACCGAAAGCGCTTTCTGGATGTATGGGACGTATATTTGCAATCTCTACCACAGCGTGTCCGAAGTTCGATTCTCAATGAGGGACTGTAACGTGAACTCTAAGGACTGAACGGTGATTTTTTACTGATTCGTTTCTTCTCTGATTTATGGACTGGTGAGGGATCTGGGCTCCTTTCGAGGAGTCTGGCATTAACAGGGGACTCGGGAGGTTTGGGGGGGGGGGGGGGGGGGGGGCAGGGTATTAGGGTGGGTCAGTACGAGGTTTATACGGGAGTTTTTGTAACTTTTATAGGATGGTGGTGAAGAGTAAAACTGCCTTCCGAGTTGTATTAATTTTGATAAAACAATAAAAACCGTATTTACAAAAAAAAAAAAATAACCCTCATAGGGGAGGTTTTCAAAAGGGTTACGCACGTAACAACGAAAACCCGCTCCTGCAGGTGCCGAGCCTATTTTGCATAGGCCCGGCGACGTGCGCAAGCCCTGGGATGCGCGTATGTCCCGGGGCTTGAAAAAAGGGGCGGGGGCAGGGCCAGAGCCTCCATGCACAGGTGCCATTTGCCGCTGTGCCTGGGATCACAGGCTGGCCATCGGCCGGCGCACGCAAACTATGCCTGCCCAGAGGCAGACACAACATAAAATAATGATAAGGGGGGTTTTAGATAGGGCTGGGGGGCGGGTTAGGGAGGGGAAGGTGAGGGGGGGGGAAGAAAGAAAGTTCCCTCTGAAGCCGTTCAGATTTCGGAGCGGCCTCGGAGGGAACGGAGGAAGGCTGCGTGGCTCGGCGCACGCAAGTTGCTCAATTGTGCACCCCCTTGCATGCGCCGACCCTGGATTTTATAAGGTGTGCGTAGCTGCGCGCGCATGTTATAAAATCAGATGTACATTTGTGCACGCCGGGTTGCGCGTACCTCTTAAAATCCAGCCCATAGTGTGTAACATTACCCAGAATAAAAGGAGACATTACCGGGGTGGTGTTGGGGAGGGGCTTGTACATATGTGCATATGTTTGGTGTATCTTTTCTAAAAGAAAAAAAAAGCCTATAAAATTCAGCAGGTATGAATGTGTTCATATAATTTTCCTAGAATAAGTTTCAAAGTGAAAGTAGGCATATATTTTCTCTTTCAAAATTGGTGCAAAATCCACAGACTTTTCACCAGTGCTAGTAGTTAGAAAATCCCACTCCTCATAAGTGATCTAACAGATTCTCTAACAGGCCTCTTGCTTTTGAAGTATAATAATTATTAGTTTTTGCTTCCTTGGCAATTTTCTTCTCAAAGGCAGTCTTGTCCTTTCTGATTAATGTATTGAATCTAATTTTCAGTGCTTAGGAACACTTTCCTATTATCCATATTAGGGCCTGCTTTCCATTTTTGTAAGGATGCTTTCTTCATTTTAATAGCTTCTTTCCTATTTCCATTTACCCATGAAAGCACTCATATTGTCTTTGTTCTATCTTGTTAACTTAATCAAGTTAGAAATGCTACTGTCATGAATGTTCTTAAAGATAAGAACATAAGAACATAAGAAAATGCCATACTGGGTCAGACCAAGGGTCCATCAAGCCCAGCATCCTGTTTCCAACAGTGGCCAAACCAGGCCATAAGAACCTGGCAAGTACCCAAAAACTAATAGGGATGTGAATCGTTTTTTGATGATTTAAAATATAGTCCGATATATTTTAAATCGTCAAAAATCATTAGAGCCGCGATACAATAACAATTCCCCCGATTTATCGTCAAAAAATCGTAAATCGGGGGAAGGGGGAGGGGAAGGGGGAGGGCGGGAAAACCGGCACACTAAAACACCCTAAAACCCACCCCGACCCTTTAAAATAAATCCCCCACCCTCCCGAACCCCCCCCAAATGCCTTAAATTACCTGGGGTCCAGCGGGGGTCCGGAACGACCTCCTGCAGTCGAATCGTGTTGTCTTCAACCGGCGCCATTTTCAAAATGGCGGCGCAAAATGGTGACGCAAAATGGCGCCGGCCGTAGACAACACGATTCGACTGCAGGAGGTCGTTCCGGACCCCCGCTGGACTTTTGGCAAGTCTTGTGGGGGTCAGGAGGCCCCCCCAAGCTGGCCAAAAGTCCCTGGGGGTCCAGCAGTGGTCCGGGAGCGATCTCCTGCCGCGAATCGTTTTTCCATACGGAAAATGGCATCAAGAACCGTATGCTAGTTTTAGGGATATGGCAGTATGTCAGCAAGTCTCCAATGGTGGAATAAAGTGCACAACAGGAAGACTTATGGCAGCCATTTCCCTATGGTGGTATTAGGAATATGGCATTTAAGCTGTGACTGTACATCCTTTATGATGGTATTAGAGGTCAACCCAAGACAATGTCTACAGAGGAAATGCATAGTACATCTCATGCCTAGTCTTCAAAACCAGAGGCACTAGATCCAGAGAGCAGCAACTTGTTGTCTTTGCGCTATGGTCTCCTTGACAATAGTTCACAGCTTCACACATAATTCATTAAGAAGGGATGGATGCTAACTTGCTCAATTTCTAATTACACCTGCTCCCCATTGACTCAACTATGACTCAACTACAATGGCCCATAGCAATGAATGGGGAATGAAACAAATAGGACAAATAAGATTTGGTTAATTTGCAAGTCCTTTCTTCCTTGAATTTTGAATGTTAATTCATGGTACTTTGGAATGCCTGACTATTCATGGCACTTTGGCATGAAGGGTATGTTATTTATTTATATTTATCATACATCTATCCCAAAAGCCCTAAGTGATGTACTGTTGTGTGCCCAATCCACGGAGGTCTGTGGGCCGGTCCCCCAACTACCCCAGGACGTCTTGTGGCAGCTGCGGCATTTCTGAGGCCTAGTCAGGCCGGCAAACTTCTTTGCGGCGTTCCCTTGGAGAGGGAGACACCGCCGATGTCTGGCCTCGCCCCGCCCCTAGGAACACGTGCACGCAGGGGCTCTGCTATTTAAAGGGATCAGAGTGGGAAAACCCTGCTCTGCCTCGAGATGTGACGTCAGATGCTGCCAGTACTTATACTGGCTTGACAAGCCTATCCTTGCCTTGCAACGAGGTTCACTCTACCTAAGAGTTGCTAGTTGCTGTTCCTGACTCCGGCTTTCATCCACTGGCTTTTGACTTTGGCTTTCATTCACTGGCTTCTGACTTCGGCTTTCATCCACTCATTCCTGACTCCGGCTTTCATCCAGGAGATCTCGCCTAAGTCGAAGCGGCTCAGGTCCTCATGAGCTCCTCTCAGGGAGACTGCGGGCTTCCAGTGGTGAAGTTCTGATTGGCCTCCTGGCTCCAGCTCTACTCATCTCCATCCTCTGGTAACCGACCCACAGGAGACCGCTCATAACTCCAAGCAGCCTGGGTCCTCACGGGCTCCTCCTGGGGGGACCTCGGATCTCCAATGGTGAAGATCCTCCTGGTCTCCTGCCTGTGCTGCCTCCTGGCTTCGACACCCACTGTGTACCTTCCACAGTGCGTCATCATATGTCCCAGTCGGCTCAAGGGTCCATGAATCCAACATGTACAAACAATATGATCAACATAAAATCAAATATAAACACTTACAGCAAAATGTCTTAACCAAAAATATGAAAAAAATCAAGACTTGCTACTAAAAGAAACTCGTTGAATAATAAGTAACCTTCATACGTAGCCACTGTGAATTGTGTGGCTATTGTGAAGATAAAACCAATGAACGTATGGGTTTTTTAATCATGAGCAGGCCAATACAGTACAGAGCGCACTGTTAGCCTGCTCTTGGACACGCGTTTTCCCTTACCCCTTATTCAGTAAGGGGAGGAAAATGCGTGTCCAACCCACGGCACCTAATAGCGCCCTCAACATGCAAATGCATATTGATGGCCATATTAAGTATGTGCGCGGGATACAGAAAGTAAAATGTGCAGCCAAGCCGCACAATTTACTTTCAGAAATTAGCGTCGACCCAAAGGTTGGCGCTAATTTCTTCCGGCACCGGGAAAGTGCACAGAAAAGCAGTAAAAACTGCTTTTCTGTGCACCCTCCGATTTAATATCATGGCGATAATAAGTCAGAGGTCCCAAAGAGTAAAAAAAAGTTTAAAAATTTTTTTTTGAATTCGGCCCGCGGCTGTCGGGCTGAAAACCGGACGCTCAATTTTGCTGGCGTCCGGGTTCCAAGCCCATGGCTGTTAGCAGGCTCGAGAACCGAAGCCAGCAAAATTGAGCGTCGGCTGTCAAACCCACTGACAGCTGCCGCTCCGGGCTAAAAGGAGACGTTATGGACGTGCTAGTGTCCCTAGCGCCTCCTTTTGCCTGATTCTACCACACCACCTCATTTGCATACTGTATCACGCGCACCGGCGAGTGGCCGGTGCTCGCGCCGGGAGAGCGGGCGTTCGTCCGCTCTCTCGCGTTTTTAATGAATCGGCCTGTAGGTTACTTATTCTTTATGAACGATTCTTGTGAAAGCTTTCGTCATAGAAATCGCACTTATCTGTAAATGTCCACTATTCTTCTGTAAATCAAGCCGACATTGCGAATGTTTCAGAGCTCTATGGCTCCTTCTTCAGGGTGATTTGGCGGGAATAGATGCGGACTTGGTTGTGAACTGACTGGTCTGTGCGAGAAAAAACCCAAAGAGTTCTTAAATATTGCGGACACAATTTACTGAAATAAAGTTAACGCTGAAAGGTTGTGACACTTACTTATGGAATGCTATGCTGCCTGTTTCACCATCAAACTTCTACTTTAGCTGACAGCTGCTAGCGGAGTGGTCAAATCGCGCTTGCGATAAATGCTATGACAAAAGAAGTATTATAAGTTTAAAGTACGGACTTTACGAGTTTCTTCTAGTAGCAAGTCTTGATTTTTTTGATTTCTGTTTATACATGCTACTGTGTGGGTCCTTTTTATTATAGTTAACCAAAAATATGAGCTTAACTGTTAAGAAAAAAGGAATGATGCATGTAAGCTTGAGAAGACAGTTAGAGCAAGGGGGAATGGGTGTCAGGGGATAAGCAGAGTGAATTAATTTATAGGTAGGTGTACAGAATTACATAAAGTACATGAATGGAGGGATTGAGGTGGACAAAATGGGGAAGAGGAGATGTAAGCTTATATGTGAATTTGTATGTGCGTGTGGCAATGTGAGGTAGGGGTGTGCATTCTTTTTCACCGTATTGGCGATCCACAACGTATATTGCACTATTTGTAGTATTCGTGGGGAAGCGAAACGTATCGCGATTCCGCATGAATACACGAATCTTCGCCGAATTATACGGCCACCTAAATAAAAATTTAAACAAACCCCACACCCTCCTGAACCCCCCCCCCCCCAAGACTTACCAAAATTCCCTGGTGGTCCAGCGGGGGGTCCAGGAGCCATCCCCTGCACTCATACCCTCGGTGCCGGTTTCATCATGGTGCCGATAGCCTTTGTCACAGGGGCTAACGGTGCCATTGGTCAGCCCCTGTCACATGGCCATCGCCGCCATCTTGTGCTCCTACCATGTGTCAGGGGCTGACCAATGGCACCGGTAGCCCCTGTGACATTGTATGGGCAAAGGCTATCGACGCCATTTTGAGTACTGGCATCAGACGGCCAGAGTGCAGGAGGTCGCTCCGGGACCCCCGTTGGACCCCCAGGGACTTTTGGCCAGCTTGGGGGGGGGGGCTCCTGACCCCCACAAGGGAGGGCAGGAAAAACGGCACACAAAAATAACCCCTAAACCCACCCCGACCCTTTAAAACTAATCCCTTTGCTTCCCCCACCCTCCTGACCCCCCCAAAACATTTTACAGGTACCTGGTGGTCCAGTGGGGGTCCCGGGAGTGATCTCCCGCTCCTGGGCTGTCGGCTGCCACTAATCAAAATGGCGCCGATGGCCCTTTGCCCTTACCATGTGACAGGGTATCCGTGCCATTGGCCGGCCCCTGTCACATGGTAGGAGCACTGGATGGCCCGTGCCATTTTTAAAGATGGCATGGGCCATTTTTAAAGATGGCACGGGCTATCCAGTGCTCCCTTCATGTGACAGGGGCCAGCCAATGGCACGGATACCCTGTCACATGGTAAGGGCAAAGGCCATCGGCGCCATTTTTATTAGTGGCAGCCGATGGCCCGAGAGCGAGAGATCGCTCCCGGGACCCCCACTGACCACCAGACACCTGTAAAATGTTTTTTGGGGGGTCGGGAGGGTGGGGGAAGCAAAGGGATTAGTTTTAAAGGGTCGGGTGGGTTTTTTGTTTATCGGCTCGGGCGCAGCCGATAAACAAAATCACGATCAGGCCCGATGAAAAAAACCCCACATGTGAATCGGAACCAGAATCTGAACCAATTCCGGTTCCGATTCACATCTCTACTGTATAATGAGGTAGGGTAAGGTGGCCACTCTAGCGGCAGAATTTTGAGGCGGCAAATATGCCCCTCTCAGAACGCCACTGTGGCATCCGCCTCATACTGCCTGCCCCTACCGCAGCTGCTAATCCAGGCCTGTGGCAAAAGAAGAGAGGAGGGACGCTGCTGCGGGCTGCCACCAGTGCGACAGCCACAGGAAGCCAGGCCAGAGGTAGCTGAAGGAAGGAGGAATGGGGGGTGGGGCGAGCCGGGCAAGGGGGCACCATTTCATCCCTTGCCTCAAGGGGTAGATTGCCATGAGACGTCCCTGCTGGTGCTCATATAGGGATGTGTGTGCAATCAATCATCCCCAGGATGGAGGGAAAGCTGCCATTTGATAGAAATCCTGCATGATTTGTTTTTGCTGCCATCTGCTCTGAGGGAAGGATATATTCTGGCATGTTCTCTTTAGTAAGGTGGCCTGCACCTGATCAATGCACATGGAGGTGGCAAACTGGCTTATGCCAGCTGTGACTCCAAGAGGAGTCTGGAAGATGCCGTTAACAAAAAAAGCTTGGGCAGTGGTGATCATGAGATGTGCAGGCAAGGTTTGGCCCCTCTGGCTCATGGGTTGTAGGCCTGGCTCTAACTGCTGGCATAGATACTGAATGGCTTCCTTATTAATCCTGAACCTGTACATGACTTCCTCCTCTGACAGATCTAAAACCTGCATCCTTGTCCTGTAGACTTGGTGTACAAGATACCTCCCTCTCCTCTCCTCCTCTCCTCTCTCTCTCTCTCTCTCCTCTGCCTTAAAGCCATGAGTACCCATACGATGATTAGAGTCATTTTGAAATGACAGTGTAACATAGTGTCTCAAACCATTCAATATGTGACTGCTAATGCCCCTCCAAACCCCCCCCCCCCCACACACACACACATGGCCCAAAAGGTCCCTGTTTGATGCAATTTGTTCCTCTAAGGCCAAGTTGAATGCAGAAGGTTGCAAGTTGCAACCTGATAGACCAGTGTTTCCCGATACTCTGAGGGCATTCCCCATGTGACTCTGCCTGCCCCTGTTCCCGCGATGAAGTTCAAGGCTTTCCGGGTGTCTCCCAGTGGGTCCCAGGAGGCACTGGAGGTCTTCCCTCCCCTCACTGGCAGTTTCTGCTTCCACTTGGTGGGAGAATGTGGCCTGGTAAACACAAGTCTCTCTGGCAGTCATGCGCTTAAACCCTTTGTAGCAAATTTGCATGCAAAAATGTGCACACCAGTGCATAGGTCAGTTTTAAAATATGACAGTACACACGTACATATAGTCACACACAGTCCATGCCCCTAACAATCCACTTTTTTACTCGAGTAGACATGTACCATTGTTTGAGCATGTGAATATATGCACATACTTTGCGGGCTTTTAAATCTGCTCTGCACGTGCATGGCCCACATATGCACATATGTGGCCATTTTCACACGAGCAACACTTTTAAAATTTGGTCCCTAGTTAGTAAAGGATATGTAATATTCATGATTTTCTTGATAACAAGAGATCTCTAAATATAGCTAATAGAACATACGGTGCCATAACTGTATTAGACCGATGATCCATCAACTCCAGCATCCTTTCTCTGACAGTGGCCAATCCAGGTCATTTGGAAACGGTATCCAACAGATCATAATGGGGTGATCTAATCCCTGTTGTTCATTCCCAGCTTCTGGCAATAAGACATGACCTTCTTCAAGCCTACCTGGCTACTAGTAGTTAATGAACCTGTCCTCCAGAAATGTGTGCAAATATTTTTTAACCCATGCTTTATTACTAGTCTTGAGCACATCTTCTAGTTACAAATTTCACATCTTAAAAAAAATAGTTACTTTTGTGGAGTGTCCCATACCATACCATGACATCACATATCTTTTTGTTCATAATTAAAAAAAAAATTCTCTAGTATTAGTGCTATATATTATGAGATAACATTGAAGAAATGTAAAATAAATGTTATTATTTACTTTTATGTGTAATTTCAATAGAATATTACTGTATAATAGATTTGGATAATGATAAGGTTGAAATTGCTAATTTATTAAATGATTTCATGAAGGGGTGGTCTAAATAAATCCATCATTAAACTAAGCAATAGCATATTTTAAATTTTACATTAGTGGGCCGGCCCAGTGACTCAGTTGCAGTACTATGCATTGCCATGTGGTAGGTCCCTTGCTTGATAGTTGATTTGGGTCTTCTGCTCCCCAGGCTGACTGGAGCTGAGGCAGCTTGTCCACTGTCAGAGAAAGGATGCTATGAAGGATGCAGTGTTTACAGTCCCTGGAGCAAGCTGGGGGGTGGGGGAAGGAATCGTTGATAATGCTTAAGCGTGACACCTAGTGGCCAGATTCAAAGACCATGATTGAGGGGTTCTGGAAGGAACTTTGATTCCTGACCTCTGACCCAGGACCATTGCTGCATTGACTATTCTAGGTATGTTGTGGAGAGGTAGAGGTAACATAGGGGAAATAATTCCAAGGTAGCTGCAAATAAAGATTTTTTCATCAGATCCCAGCCCTGTTTAATGCCACATTTATTTTGTGGTCACAGATCTAAAGAAAATATAAAACATGTTACTTCGCTTGTTGGGGAATCAATAGAGTATTATAAATAACACTAAATCAAATCCCCAGTACTATTTAACCTGATTACCAGAAAAAACAGGCAACCCTTTACATTGCAATTTAGTTAGCATAGATTGTGATTCAGGAAAATAATATATATAAATATAATACAAATTTGAATTTCTCTTTACCCATGCAATATACAGAAAGTTTCACACTAAAATATATAGGGTTTATTCAAAATGACCTATGTACATCATAGTAAGAGAAAGCACAAAATCATGTCCCTTCTCACCTTCTTCTTGAAGAGAGTAGAAAATTGTCAGGAAAAATGATGAAAAATATAAATAAGAGAGAAAGAGAGAAGAAGGTAGGGGTGGATAGGAATGTGGGGACCTCAAGTCTCTCCTAGTGCAACTCAAAGGCCCAAGCAAACATGAGCAGTAGGGATGTGAATCGTTTTTTGACGATTTAAAATATCGTCCGATATATTTTAAATCGTCAAAAATCGTTAGAGGCGATATTTAATAGGAATTCCCCCGATTTATTGTCAAAAATTGTAAATCGGGGGAAGGGGGAGGGGAAGGGGGAGGGCGGGAAAACCGGCAAACTAAAACATCCCTAAAACCCACCCCGACCCTTTAAAATAAATCCCCCACCCTCCCAACCCCCCCTAAAATGTCTTAAATTACCTGGGGTCCAGTGGGGGTTCCCGTTGTGATCTTCCACTCTCGGGCGTCGGGCGCGTTGATAGAAAATGGCGCCGGCGCTACCTTTGCCCTGTCATATGACAGGGCAAAGGTAGCACCGGCGCCATTTTGGTTCCTGTTCCCCGACGTCATGAGCGTAGGAGATAGCTCCCGGACCCCCGCTGGACCCCCAGGGACTTTTGGCCAGCTTGGGGGGGGGCCTCCTGACCCCCACAAGACTTGCCAAAAGTCCAGCGGGGGTCCGGGAACGACCTCCTGCACTCGAATCGTGTTGCCGTACGGCCGGCGCCATTTTGCTGTACGGCAATATGACCATATGGCCGGCACCATTTTACACGATTTACACGATATTTATAAAAACAAAACCGCGACGATCCGATTCCCTCCCCCCCAGCCGAAATCGATCGTTAAGACAATCGATCACACGATACACATCTCTAATGAGCAGCAGTATTTTACTTGAAGTCAAATATCCCGACCAGAGAAAGAGTAGGCATGGCAGCAGCTACACTTTGGCCCAGCAAGTGTTATGGCAGTGGTGCAGAAGCTTTTTTTTGCCTACAAGAATGCAACAGAAGCAGCAACAGATGGGGCTTGTTAACTGTAGTGACAGTGACACAAAGGCCTCTTCTTTCTTCTGACAATTTTGGATTATTGAGGCAGCCTGAGCCATGGTGGAAATTGATGCTGTGGCAAAAGTGCCTCGTAGGTGTTATGTTTTTGTATAGATGTGAACCCTTGGTCGAGATGAGAGATGTCTCCGCCCATAGGGAGGAGCCCTGTGGGCCTCTCCATCGATGGGCGTGGTCTCAGCGACGTAGGGCACAGCTGTATGATATACTTTATTATGAAGAAAGGAAAAGCAAACCCCACAGAGCGGGGACTGCAAATAAGTACAGTTCTGAGCAATGGGTATGCCTAGGGTGATTCCACAGATGTGAAGATCCAGTAGTGGCCCACAGAGCAGGGTATGCCAGGAAGTCCCTTAGACAAGTAGCTATTACCTCAGAAGTGCAAATCCGGTAGTGGCCCACAGAGCGGGATACGCCCAGGGCGACTGTACAGTAGATGGTGATGAACCAGTCTGAGGTGTAGGAACCCAGAAGTGGATGTTGTAGATGGTATGGCAATACCCTGCAGCACAGGGTATTCTGAAACACTTCTACTGAAGAGAAGCGGTAGTGGCCCGAGGCACGGGGTACACCGCAGAGAAGCTTCAGTAAAGCTGGTATCGCTGAAGTCTGTAGAAAGGTACTCACAGTGGTAGTTCCAGGAGAGTGACCCGAGAAGCGGGTCAGATCGTAGTCCAAGGCAGGAAGGCCCTCCGAGGAGCGAATAGCCAAGAACGCAGAAAGGCCCCCGAGGAGCGGGTACCCAGAGCATCCACACATCAAGAGCAAGTCTGCAAAAAATGAAGTCCAAGAATGGAGCAGATTCAGCAATGAGGAAACTCCTTGCTAACTCGTAGTAGAAGAGGGCTGGTCAGCTTAAGTACAGCAGTGAGTTGACGTCATCAAACCCTGAGGTTCCCGCCATGACATGTACAAAGGAGGCCCTTGCGCGTGCGCGTGCGTCTTAGGTGATTCCGGAAACAAGATGGTGGTTGGCAGCACCCACGCCGTCCCAGGGACACTGGGGAGGTCGGCGTTGGTTAGCAGAGGCCGCCATTCTTCCCAGGATTGATGGCACAGGGAAAAAGGAGGTGAGCATGAGTCTGCGACCGACGGGCATATCAGTAGGATTGAAGCAGGTGATTCTGTGCCCACTCCAAAACATGAATGCTAATGTGGTGGTATTAAATCACATTATAGTATTGTTAACATAGACAACTATACATAAAATGAATGCATGCTAATGGGTTAAAAAATTATCAGAATCCATTTACCCCAATAAATAGCTATGTATCCAGGTCAATAGACTGTCTAAAGATTGCCCACTCTGTACACCGGTAATAGTAGGCATGAGTATCAACAACATGCCTATTTTTAGCTATGGAAAAAGCATGTGGGTATAACTATAGCATTATGTTGGAGGAGGCAACAGCATGCATGGTATTGCATTTTCAAATCTGTGAGTGCTACTTTATGGTAGAAAAATATCTGCAGAAAAGCCAGGTGCAAATCTCTGGAGGTGCATTCCCCCTAGACAGTTTTCAAGAGAAACGTAAGATTGTACTGGTGTAAATTCCAAGAGGAAATTTACCTGCAGACTTTGCACATATCTGCAGTATTTTGAAAATTACTCTCTAAATACACAAATTCAAATTATTCTTTAGCTGATCTCCAGACAGAAATATTTACTCCGGTACAGTTTCATTGTAGGATCTGATGCCTTTTATTGGACAAATAAAAACAATCAAAAATTGATGAATTATCAGAAGTTTTGAAACTATATGTCTCTTTTTTGAATAGATCCTATTATCAGAAGACAAGCTCATACAATTGAATTAGGTGCAGAGGTTTTATGGCCACTTTTTTGAAACTCAATATGACAAGTACATAGCAAATAACAAAAGGATTTTAACGTGGTTTCAGATCATGGGACTTAGCTGTTTCTTCTGTATCTTAAAATCTGGAGTGTGAGAGAATAACAAAAAGGTCACATCTATTTCCATTTGTCTGGGATATTATTTTAATTTAAATGTATAGTGTAATCTGTTAAGGATGTTGATTTAATTTAAATTTATAGTGTAAACTTTTTTTTTTTACTTCAAGTCTGTGATTGTGTGATGCACAAATATACAATCTAAAAGCAAGTCAAGAAGCCAAGACAACTGGAATGAAATGCCAACTAATGCCAGGAATTGATCTCAGTATATAAAGCAAACTCACCTTTTCTGTGTCTGCATTCAGACTTGTCAAATGTTGTTGAATCGATTTCACCTCCATAACATGACCCTGCCACGAAAAATGTGAGTACGGTTTCTGGGTCAATAACATACCAAAGGTTTAAACATTAGATATGGCATGCTTTAAAAAGCAATATTTAAAATAAACAAACATTATGATTGTAAGTCAGGATTTCACATCTCTGAATGATTGACAGAGAAGGGCTAAAGTAAACATTAGAGACACAGGACAATAAGTGCTTGGAATGTTATACAAATAGATGGTTATGGACTTGGAATTCAAACAGAATGAAGTCCATTCAGGTAGCTTGTTTGTAATTTAGATGTACTCCTTATAAGTGGCATTATCATTTCAAACTTGTCCTTAAGGCAATTCTTAATATGTTAAAGATTAAAAACACTGTTAAAAGGTGGACAAACTGAATGTTTAATTGCATTGTGTTAATCAGTAGGGGTGGGAAGGGGGGCTGAAATTTTGTTTTGTTTTTGGGGGCTTTTTCCAAATGAATTTTGTTTCATGTAATATTTTGTTTCTTTCGTTAAAAAAAAACCCCCAAAACAAAATAAACATTAAAAAAGAAAAAAAAAAGAAGTGGAACTTCCCAAGGCCTCCCATCTTGTCCCCACCCAGAAAAAGTCTTGGGGCCAGGATCCTCCCTGACCTCACTTATCCGATCCAGGGGCAATCTGCAGACGAGGCTTAGGCCCCAACTCAAGACTAACATATCTGAATAACTTAATTGGATAAGCCAGATTATCGCCATTTATCCGGTTAAGTTAACCAGAAAAGTAATACCGCCCCAATCCGTCCATTCCTCACCCATTGACTATTCAGCTATGTACTTAACTGGATAAGTGAGTTATCCAGCTAAGTGACGGCTGCTGAACATAGCCACATATTAAGTAGTTACCACTTATTTATCCGGCTAAGTTCATTTCAATATTAATTCATCAATGCGTGTCAGTGATGGTGAACTTTTTAGCACATATGATTTAGAAATAACCTAATACAGTTTATTATTAAGTCACAAGTACCAGGAAGAAAATGAAGCGGTGGCATGTGATGCTGCACTAGGGTAGGAGGAGGGAGGAAGAATATTAGAGTGTGGGCAGTGAGTAAATGGCTATAGCTTCTTTTGGTGGTACATCTCACCCTTCCATTTGATAATAACTTTCCAGAAAGATCAAGTGCGATTAATCATCCTATGGTATTGTATTTGTGGAATTTCCATGTATTATATTAAGAGATGTCACTTATGCATCCTTTTCACAGCTTGTAGAATAGGGGTACCCATGGAAAAAAGAAGAGATTAGATATCGGGAAAACAGGATTTCTCCCCAGTCCAACCAGTTCAGGCAGCTGGGAGTGGCTGAGGACAGTGGGGTGAGTTATTGTCTGACATCCAGTTGGCAGAAGATATGCTAGGTAACCTCTGGAGGCAGCAGAGGATGTTTACTGTGTATAGAAGCAATAGGGATTCATGGCAGGGGTTCTAGACAGAGAAGAAGACCTCAGCTACACTGGTCCTATGGTAGGTAACATAAAGAGTAAGGATGGCACTGCTGGTGGGTACTCAATGTTAGCTAAACAGAGAAGGAGGGAGATCCTTGTGAGGTTTAGACATTATGCATATGGTAGCTTGAAAACAGAACTGAGATCTTTGCTTCATTCCATGAGATTGTCCTATAAAGTTCATTTGATGGATGTTGGATTTCTTGTAGAAGATGGGATTATGCAGATGAGGTGGAGGAAGGAAGCCAGAGATGATTACAGTGGGCTATGTTATTACCTATTATTTATAAAACATCGTATGTACAGCTCTGAACATATGTAGAACTTGATTCAATTTAACTGAGGCCAGAAAGGATGCCATGATAAGTAGCTTATGGGAAGGCTGATGAATAAATAACTTACTTTTTAAAAGCCCAGTGCCCGTACCTTGCCTTAGTCATTTGACTGGGGAAAGGTCAGGTCAGAGTCATTTTGGAAAATGGTGCCAACCAGGCCCAGGGCTAGGGGGACACGACCTGAGCCCTTCCATATGCTGATTTTCTTCAATTTGTAGTAATGGGGTATAGGAGGGGGGAGAGGGGATAAGGGGGGGTGAGGGGGCCCCGAGGGGGTTCCCACTTGAACCCAATGATTTTTCTTATTTGTTTATCTGGGGGAGGGGTGTCCCACTTGATACCAATGAGGTGTTTTTAAATGGGGGGGGGGATTTGGGGGCCAGGGTTTCTGGGAGGGAGACATATGAGACTTGATTGAAAAGAGGGATGGGGTACATTATGGCATCAATTATCTTACATAATGGGGAGGGGGGGGGCATTGTCACACAAACATGTACTAAGTTTTAGGGTTTGGGTGTTGAGGCCACCTAGAGTGGCAGCTCTGGAATGAGATTGGTGACTGGATTTCCCCAGTACACTTTTTGTTCTTTTGGGCTACCTTTTTTTTTTTGTTTGTGTGTCCGCCCTTTAAGGTGATGGCAGCCCCTTGCTTTGGGAGCCACCATTGTATGAAAAGGGATGCTGCTGCATTTTTTGCCTCATAATGTTTTGCCTTGAGTCAAAGCAATGTGGCAATACAGCGGCTACATCCCCCACAGTCACTGAAAAATCATCACGATCTAGTGCATCCAGTGTTCAGTTTGACTAGAAATCCAGGTGCAACGTTTATAATTATGCTTTATTGGAAGTCTCCTGCTAAACCCTCTATTTTTTCTTGATTCCAGAATGTTCAGAAATTTATTCTTTAGATACATTTTCGTTTATTGCAAAGGATTATTATCTTGATTTTTTTGCTTTTCTGGAAGCTGTTTTAGAAACTCTAAATGAAGGAGTTCTTTTTTTTTTTATCAACAATTGATACATCTAAATTTTTGTTTTATGATAATTGATGCTTCCTTTTAGGCATCTTATGCAGCTTTTTTTTGTTTGTGTTGAATATTACGATCTTTGATCTTGGTGCTTCACTCAGGTTAGATGTTTTATAAATTTACTATTGTTTTTTGTTAACTTCTGTATGTTATATTGTGATTGTACTGGCTTATTTTGTTTCTTTGCATTTTTCATGAAAATATTCAATTAAAAAAAAATTATGGGGACAATAGACTCACAGATTTTGCATCTGCTTTTTCTATGAGTGGATATTTTCTAGAAAACAGCACACTCAAAGGCCAATATACTATTCAAAGAAAATTTTTACAAACAGTACTTTGTGTGCAAAATAACCTAAAAAGTATGCATTATATAAGATAATATACTGTAAACTATTCAGGAGTTTTGCATGTGAAATTACATTTTCATATAATTTTGGTTATACAAATAGTAAAAATTGGTGTGTTGCTAGCTAAACACAAAATTGTATTCATATTCATATTTGCTGCTAAGCAATGTTATGGAAAGCAACTCATTAAATTAATTCTGAATTTAGCCAGGTTTTGTGTAAAAGATAACTACACCTCAAGCAGATGTAGTTATCTTGTTGGCAAAATTGTTTTGCTGGAAATTTTGCATTGAATGTAAAAAAAATTGATGCCATAATGTGCATGGGTAGAAAAATTGTGAGCAAACTTGGTGATACTACGAGAAATCCCACAGGTTCAAACATCGCCATCAAAGATTTGAAAATCCAATCTATACCTACCTTTTGTTTTCCAGCCTCACCTAAACAAGCCTCTGGGAACTCTTCCACTCAAATCATGTAAAACTACGTGTGCCATGGAATTCATGTATACTTTTAGCAAGAGTGAGTGAGAGCATTTTTCAGAAAGCCAGTTTATCCTGGTAAATTCTTATTTCTCTCTGGCTAAATGGCTTTGAAAGTTGTCCTCACAAAGCCAAGTGAGTCTTTGAGTGTGAATTCCAAAAGGTTCACCACCTATCAATATTAGTGTGAAAGGAAACCGAAACCAGATTCTAAAGGACCCAGTTAAATACTCTTCCTGCTGAGCTATCTCCATCCTAGAGACAATTTAAGCACTAGAAAAGGCCACATTAATTGACTCAGTAAGCCAGCAAAGCCTTTTCCAGCATGCGCATTCCTTCTGTGAACGCTCCTGAGAACAAAAGTATAAATTGGGTCCTAAATGCTTTTAAATTATTTTAACTTGAGAAATGTTAATTTTTTGTAACATTTTTCTTTAATAGCACGTATTTCATATAGAACATTCTTCACTTATAAGAATGATGTAAAAAAAATGAGCACAGTACAAATGCAACTAACTCACAAAAAATATGATTCTTAAATAAAAAAAAGTTAAGGTTTAACAAATTATCCAGTTAGCACATTATGCCTGATGGTGCCCTAGAGCTCCTTTCATTACATGCTTGGCACTGCGTGGGTAGAAGTCAGCATTAGGTATAATTTGTCAATGGCTCATCTCTAATTTAAACTTTGATTTAATTCCCCCACCCCCATCAGACAGTTAATTAGTTCTTGGGATTGAAAGCAAGTACAGCAGCATTTGTCAACACTGGGGGTTTTGTTGTGCTGGGGGGAATATAAAACACTTGAAATAAAGAGAATTTCCTACCAAAACAGCATTTTATGATGATTAAAATAGCTTCTTTACAAACATCCCATAACTGCTAGCTTTCAGCAGTAAAATAAATGCATTTCCCTAGTACATTGTTTAATGGCACTCCTATCATTTTAAGAGCATTTTTTTCACATTTTTCTTTATTATCCATGGTCTTAATTATTCTCCCTTTTGTATTTGATAAAATCTAGAGAAAAACACTTGTGAAACACCCACATTATTACTATCTAATTGAAATAGAAAGTTGGCAACATGAGGCAAACTATGAAACATGGCCAAGAAAGCATTAATGCATCCAATTAACACCTTGAAGGCATACTAAGAATTCATAACCACTTTTATTTCACATCACTTATATGCAAGCAATGTTGCCCCAATTATTTTGAGCTCCTAAATTTAGACCTCTAAATTAGGTGCCTAAGGCCTAGATTTATCATTTTGCTATAAAATTTGCAAAAGATAGAGCCCGCGATAAAAAAGGGGCATGTTATGGTAATTTTCCTAATACTGCAAAGCTATTATTTTACTGCAATGTGTGTTCAATTTATTGCACCTCATGTTAAGAAGTGCGCAGACAGGTTTTTGTTGCATTTTGGGATGAGAGAGGAGGCTCTCTTATAAGTAAACTATTTTTACCACTGTAAGAGGGGCAACTAGTAACTCAGGATGAGGTTTTGGTGGTAGGCTAGGTTTTGGAGTGCAATTTTACATGCACAATCAGAGGTATGAACTGCACAGTTACAATCAGTAGAGATGTGAATCAGAACCGGTATCGGTTCGGATTCCGGTTCTGATTCACATCGTGAAATTTTTATCTTGCAGTCCGATCGGGTTTTTTTTATTGGCTGTGCCTGAACCTATAACCAAAAAATACAGCCGACTCTTTAAAATGAGTTTGTTAGTATCCCCCCAAGCTCCGGACCCCCCCCCCCCAAAAAATTTTTAAATACCTGGTGGTCCAGCGGGGGTCCCGGGAGCATTCTCCTGCGCTCGGGCCATCGGCTGCCGGTATTCAAAATGGCGCCGATGGCCCTTTGCCCTTACTATGTCGCAGGAGCTACCGGTGCCATTGGTCGGCACCGGTAGCTCCTACCAGTGCCATTGGTCGGCATCTTGTGCTCCTACCATGTGATAGGGGCCGACCAATGGCACCGGTAGGCCTTATGACATAGTAAAGGCAAAGGCTATCAGTGCCATTTTGAATACTGACAGCCGACAGCCCGAGTGCAAGAGATTGCTCCAGGACCCCCGCTGGACCACCAGGGACTTTTGGCAAGTCTTGGGGGGTCAGGAGGGTGGGGGTTGTAGTTAATTAAGTTTAAAGGGTTGGGATGGGGGTGTTTTTTTGAACTTTAATGGGAAACGAATACCATATGTAACTAATGGATGAATCGGGGTCCCCTGAAAATGGATGTATCGGATGTGGGTCCCGACGAATACAAATACCGAATCGAATGTATCCGTCCCTGCTACACATCCCTAGGAAGAACATCAAGCACAAGTTTATTGTGATGCCAGGTAAAGAAAGAGAAAAAAACTAAAATCATTTGACTATGCTTCAATTACCTCACTCCCTCATTTTAATATAATAAAACATATTTGGGGCCCTTCTCCATGAGATCTGTACAATGTACTCTTGACCTAGCTTGATGCACTCTCTACCTAGCTGCTATCAAGCTACGTTGAAAGTATAATGTACAAATCTCATCTTTGTGTACTTTTCATCACTCCAAATCACATAAAATCTTCACTGATTGTTAGGGATGTGAATCGTTATCTGACGATTGAAAATATCGTCTGATATTTTCAATATCGTCAGATATTGGGGGGGGGGGGGATTGAAATCAGAGGGGCCTCGGAGGGAACTTTTTTACCCCAATCTGCGCACGTTCCTCGGAGGGAACTTTTTTACCCCAATCTGTGCGCGTTCCCTCCGAGGCCACTCTGAAGAGTGGCCTCAGAGGGAACAGAGGCAGGCTGCGCGGCTCGGCATGTGCAGGCTGCCGATTTTGTGCACCCTTGCGTGCGCCGACCCCGGATTTGAAAAGAAATGCGCGGCTACACACGTATCTTTTAAAATCCGGCGTACGCTGTTTTTTAAAATGTACCCCATTATGTTCTAAGAAAATGCTAACCATCATTCTCTCTCTTGTCCTGAAAATAATATAGTATGTTCTAAAAGACAATGAAATGTTAATTTCAAATCAGTTTATTAATATTTTAGCAATAACATTTTCTCATCCCCATAACATATGATTGGTTTATGATTGGTTTATAAACGTGTTCTTATAGTAGAATGCAATGAATATTTTGGTTAAAGGATTAACTGGAAAAGGAGTAACTTTAATGAGATTTCATTTTCTATATTTATAAAAAATAAATAAATGCAAAATGAAGTCAATTCATTAATGAATATTTGATACCATAGTTGATATTTCATTAATCAGAACTCCCCTCTAATTGGTAAAAGTAATATCTTGATAGATTACCTGATATTTTTTAAATCTTTGCTTTCTCTATCTTAATATTTTATCATCTATTATAAATTTATGACAGCATTTTTTCTAACACTGTAATATAAAATCTGGTCTAATAGACTCAAAAGACCACAAAAAAGCCCAACCACTATTCCTGATATATCATCAAAAACAAATAGAACAGAGGATATAAATATAAAACTCAGAATCCCTCTATCATTTGTAAATAAATACCATGAATGGTATCACTGGTATATAAAAGCCATATTTTGAAACCCAATTAACGCAGAATGTTAAGCTTCAATATACCTAAATGATGATAAGAGCTTCTATATACCTAAATGATGATAATAAGATAGTTATCCCTTAATAGCTTGTTAAATTACTCTCCCTCCTTATGTTCTCCCACACCCTGTTACAATGTAATCCACTTATCTCGTTTCCATGTAAACCGATGTGATAACACATGTTGAATGTCGGTATATAAAATCAAATGAATATATAAATAAATATAAATAGTGAGAAAGAGCAAAATGATTCCAGATAGGAGAACCATAGCTAAATGCAATGCTGTGACATACCCAAGTGTAATAAATACCAGTTAATACATTTTTGCATATTTTAAAACAATGTTTAACAAAAAATGTCTAATAATTATCTAAACTTGATAAATTTGTGCTATAAAAATATTCAATTACTTAAAAAAATATGTTTGTTACATATCAACCTAATAAACGAAGCTTGACCGACGTGCCACAAATGCGCAGTAGAGAGCAGCTCTACTGCGCATGTGTGGGCAAGCATGTCGGTCTTAGCGAGCGTCAGCTGGATATCAACATGGCGGCGTCGAGCGGTAGCGGTGGCGGTGGCAGCGGCGACGAAGAGCGGCGGCCAGTAGCGAGGAAGCAGAGAGTGAGAGGGAGGGAGGAGAGAGTGAGAGGGAGGTAGGGAGGAGAGAGTGTGTGGGTGGGAGGAGGGAGGGAGGAGAGAGTGGGTGGGAGGGAGGAGAGAGTGAGTGGGTGGGAGGGAGAGAGGAGAGAGTGGGAGGGAGGGAGGGAGGGGAGGGAGGGGGTGGGAGAGGTGGGGAGGAGTGAGGGGAGAGGGAGAATGAGGGGGAGAGGGAGAATGAGGGGGAAGAGGGGGGAGAATGAGGGAGAGGTGAGAGACAGAGGGATGTGAGTAAGTGGAAGGGTAAGAAGTTGTGGAGCAGAGAAAAAGGGAGTGGAGGAGGGCTGAGGGAGAGGGGATGGGATTGAGAGAGGGTAGGGAGTGACTGAGGGAAGGGGAGGGAGGTGAGAGTGAGGGGAGGGAGGCAGTGGGAGACAGAGGGTGAGTAAGACTGAGTGGAGGGAAGGGGGTGAGTGAATGAGGGGAGGGGGAGTGAGGGAGAAAAAGTGTAGAAGGGTGCTGTGTTCGAAAATGGACTGAAAAAAAAATTTAATGTAGCCCGTTTTAACGGGCTTAACAGCTTGTATTTTATAATTGGAGTCTTTTTAGCACTATTCCAGGAAAAACCTACAATCCTTTTTGAAAGTATTCAGGAACAAGTTTCCATTAACAGGCAGTTTCAAATACCATAGCCTTGTGTGTCCAGCACCCACAAAACAACCCTGATGCTGTAGGGTTTCAACGAACTAGTGTCTACTTCAAGAGAACTTATTGGAGTGACTCTAGAATAGAATGAAAATCACAATGCATATTATTTTCACCTGCAGAGAATACGTCTTAGATGAATAACATCTTTATAACTGTTCACATATTGGACTAGTATCTTGTCTTAGTACTTCCAAAATGACAAATCTATACTTCACACCTTTCCTCTCCCCTTTTTATTTCAGAGCACACCAATCACAAGGAGTGCCATGAATTCTTGCAGCCATCCCCAGGTGTATTTAAAAAATACCTACTCAATTTCTTGGTTATGACCCTTAGGTGCACAACTTTCCCAAGTATAAATAAAACATTCTCTATATATCAAAAGTTTAAAAAAATCACCTCCCCATTTGTTTGGAAACAGTTGTTCAAAAACTGCAAAGAAAAATCTTCAGTGGAGTGTTGTCTTTCTAACCAATGTTCAACATGACGAGCCTTGGTTCGTTGAAGCTTAAAGCAACACAAATGTCCTTGGATATGGACTTTTACCGATCAAATAGTTTTACCTGTATATAACTTGAAACAAGAGCACCAGTGGAGCCCAGTGTGATCACTTATACACCACAGAGCTTTATTGAAAAAAGATTTCAAACATAGAGTACGGAGAGGGTGGTGGATGCCTGGAATGCTCTTCCGGAGGAAGTGGTGAAGACCAGAACTGTGAAGGACTTCAAAGGGGCGTGGGATAAACACTGTGGATCCATAATGTCTAGAGAACGTGAATGAAGAGTGGGTGGCTCATGGGAATGACGGCTACTACCTGGAGATAATACCCTTATTCAATAAACATACACACTGTTAATGCGACTCCAACATTGCTCTAAGAGTCCAACATTGCTCTAAGCTTCAACGGCAAGAGGAAATGTGGAAAAAATGATTTGCATTCACAAAAAAGTGGGGAGTAGCTTGCTTTTTACGGCGGTTACTACCCCAAACCAAATAAACCTGATACTTTACTTTCAATGCATATCCAGCATAGCTCTCTGCTTCAACAGCAGGGGAGAAAGACTGATACTTCACGAATATCCAGCATAGCTCTCTGCATCAACAGCAGGGGAGAAAGACCGATACTTCACACATATCCAGCATAGCTCTCTGCTTCAACGACAGGGGGAATGAAGAAAAGTGGATCTATATACAGACAACAACCAACAAGGACTGAATTACCTAGCCTGGGTAAACAAATAAGCATGGGTGTAGCTTGCTTATTGCGGCAGTTACTACCCCTAACTAATTAAGCTAGATATTTCACTTAGATGCAGTTCTAACACTCCTCTCTACATTAATGGTGGGGGTGGAAGGGAAATAGAACCGAAAGGTTACTAAGAACCAAGAGAAACAAATAAGTATGAGAAAAAAAATGTGCAAAGCTTTCTGGGCAGACTGGATGGGCCGTTTGGTCTTCTTCTGCCATCATTTCTATGTTTCTATGTATTTCTATGTTTCTATGTTTCTAAAAAGAAGCTTCACAAGTAAAGCATTTAAAAGTATTGGTTAGAGCAAATGACAATCCTTTTTGCAAAAGATCATGACATGACTTTTCAGGATTCGTCAGATGATTCATCTAGAGAAAAACTTTATAGTGAAGGACATTTGGAAAAAGTGAGGTCTGAACCTTCTCCTCCTTTTTCCCCTTCTCCCCTTCTTTTAGAACTCAAAGGTCCTGCCTTTTTGCCAAAAAGACAAAACTAAAGGGACCTTTAAAATAATGGAGATGCAAGGGTTTCAAACAGTGGGAAGCCTCACAGGACAAATATCACTTGAGGACATGAACTCAGTATCAAGGCAATCGACAGTGATCAATCTTTCTTCTAAAGTGTTAACTAATGATCAGTTGTCTCTTTTGGGTGGAGTTCACATTGTCATGCTTCAGGAAATGGTCAGAGCAGGCAAAGTTCCAGCAATAACAGTAAGCAGGCAATGGTCAGAAGCAGGTGGAGGTCAAGCAACATTGAGGTCCAATCCAAGGTCAAGCCAGAAGTTCAATCCAAGTCTTAACCAGCAGTCCAATCTGAAGTCAAAGCTAGAAGTCCAATTTGATGAGACAAGGAACAAAGAGGAGGAGGCAGGATGAGGGACAATAGGCTAGAAGAAATGCTGAAGACAGATGAAGGTAAGATTGACCATGAAGATAAGAACTCCGAAGACAAACCAGATTGCTAAGGAACCAGAAAGAGGAAACACAGAGAAGGCAGACAACAGGAAGCAAGGATCAGGAAACAGGAATCAGGAATGCAGAAGCAAATCACTTCTCCAATGGAGACCTATTGCTGAGGCACTGGAGGGTTCTCCATTTCAGCCCTTTATAGGGCTGGCTGGATGACATCATCATGGGTGCCTCTGGAGGATTCCCGCCACTGTCCCTTTAAATTCAGAGCATTCAACTCGCAGGAGCCGGAGAGGGCTGGCCCAGCCTGGCAGTAAGGGTGGCAGGCCGTTGGATGGGCCTGAGGTCTGCTGAACAAATAATCATTTAGTGTGCATTTTGCCTTATAGTCCCTTGATATGGAAGGTTCAACATAGTATTCAGCAACATTGGGAAATTTTAAATCTACAAACATGTTTTGATGACTACCCCATTTTTGCATTGACATGTGTTATGCTCCTGCCCGCAAGAAGCGTGGGCAGGCTCTTACCTTCTCACAGACAGCCAGTCGGGCTGCTGACGCTGCTGCTTGCTTTCTCCCTGAATCAGCTGGGGCTGTCCCCGCAGCTGTTCCCATGCGGCCGGCTTCTCTGTTCCTGCCTTCCCCCGACGTGCTGCTGCGATCCCGGGCCCTTCAGTCAGCAGGCCATCTCTGCTGGTGCCTGCTACAGCCCGGGTCCTTGCCTGGCTGGGAAGCCGTCCCTGCCAGTGCCTGCAGCCTGCTACAGCTCTCTGCTCTGCCTGCAGTCTTACCTCTCCTCCTGGGGCTATCTTCACGGCATGGAGCCGTTCCTGCAGTCAGCCCTTCTCCTGCTTCAGTCCTTGCAGCTCTCTGTTCTCTCTGCCGGTGCCTGCAGCCAGCCTTACCTCTCTCTGCTTCGTCCTGCTTCTGTCCTTGCAGCTGGGAGCTGCTCCACTGACCTGCCTTCACCCAGCTCCAGCCCAGGGCTGCTCCACTGCTTCCCTGGCCTTCCACGTGGCTGAGGACGCCACCAGCTTCCAACTCTTCTCTCCAGCTCCCTAAGCAGCGAGCGCGCGTCTCTCTGCTCCTCTTCAAGGGCCAGCCAGGTGTGGCCCCCTGCTGACCCCTCCCTGGGTGTTGTCCACCTCAGCCCTACTAAAGGGCTCAGCTTTCAGTCTGTCTTTGCCTTCGCATGGAGTTGGTCACTCCTGAGATCCTTCGCTCCAGGAAGTCGTCCGTGTTCCAGCACTTCTGCAAAGTCCTGTGTTTCTTGTTACCTGTTGGAGCTCCTCGTCCAGTCCTGATGTCTGCTTGCCGTTCCAGTCCCAAGGTCTGTCTTTTGATCCAATACTTGTGTTCCAGTCCTGATGTTCCTGCTGTTTCAGATGTCCATGTTCCAGCCCTGAGGTGTGTCTCCTGTTCCAGTATCCGTGTTCCTGCTGTTCCAGATGTCCTTGTTCCAGCGCTGAGGTCTGTCTTAATCCTTGTTCCTGATCCTGATGCTTTAACCTGCCTCGAAGCTGCCAGGAGTGCAGCGTATCCTTGCCTTGAAGCTGCCAGGAGTGCAGCAACCTGCTCTTCCCTGTGCTCTCCCGCTCACAGGGTGGTCTGCGACTCAGTACCGCGGGTGGTCTGAGTAGGGCGCCCTGAGGGACAGTGCCCATGTCTTCCTTCAGCCCTCGTTCCTGACTCCACGTCTGTGCATCCAGCACCTCGTCCTGAGTCCACGTCTGTGCCTGAGTCTACGTCGTTCCTGAGTCTCGTCTGAATCCATGTTCCAGTCTTCGCTGCCCTGGCCTCCATCCGGCCTGCCGCTTCGTGCCGTACCCTGCGGCAGGTCCGAAAGGGCTAGGAACGGTCGGAGGACTGTTCACAAGACCAACATTGCGTTGTTGGGTCTTCCGAAGCGTGCAGGTCCGGAGGAGGGCCTGTCTTCCATGTCACTCCAGCCCTGCTCCCGTCCAGCCCATACTCGGGCATGCCACGCCTCCCGCGGCACCTCTTCAGAGCCCTCTGGGGTCGAGCCGTGGCCCAAGGACACACATCACCCAGGAGTGGGATCGCTCTCCTAGCGCTCCACAACACATGTGCTAAAATCCTTCATGAACATTTGGTTAGATCAAATTGTAACCAACAACCAACACACAGAAATAGTTTCTCAAGAAGGGCATTCTCCTTGTGGGAAATGCTCAGTGTGTCCTCGGTCATTTAAAGATAATACTCTTGAGTTCCCTGGACAAAGACTTTTTTTTACTTAAAGGGTCTCCAGTTCCCTGGATGACAGACTTTTTTACTTAAAGGGTCTACAACATGTGATTCAGCAGGAGTGATTTATATTATTTGGTGCTCTTGTTTCAAGTCATATTCTGGTAAAACATTGGTTAGAAAGACAACACCCCATTGAAGATTTTTCTTTCACAGAACTGCAAAATAACTGTTTGGAAAAACTGTTTCCAAACAAGCGAGGAGGTGATTTTTCTAATCTTTTGAAATGTAGAGAATACTTTATTTATACTTGGGAATCTTGTGCACCTAAGGGATGGCTGCAGGAATTCATGACACTCCTTGTGATTAATGTGTTCTAAACTAAAAGAGGAGGGGAAAGGTGTGATGTGTAGTTTCACCATTTTGGAAGTATTGAGATGAGACACTAGTCTGATATGTCAACAGTTATAAAGATGTTATACCTCTAAGAAGTATTCTCTATTTGCAGGTGAAAATGAAATGTACTGCCCTTTTCATTCTATTCTGGAGTCACTCCAATAAGTTCCCTTGAAGCAGACACTAATTGGTTGAAATGCTACAGCATAGTGGTTGTTTTATGGGCTACTTGACACACAAGGCTATGGCATTTAAAACTCTCAAAAAGGATTATAGGTTTGCCCTGGAATAGTGCTAAAGAGACTCCAATTAAAAAAGATAAGTACAAAAACTCCCATATTTTTTTGAAGTAATTTGATATTTTATAATACAAATTTATAAAGTTTACATAATTATTGGGCTTTTTTGTTAAAAATTGTTAAAAGTATACAAAAATGTATTGTGGTATATGATTACACTTGGGTGAGTCACAGCATTGCATTTAGATGTGGTTCTTGAACTGAATTATTTTGCTCTTTCTGACTGTGTTGCGCCCGTTTGTTGCAGACGGCTGCGACCTCTCATGCTCACCTCTTTTTTCCCTGCACCATCAATCATTAGGAGAATGGCGGCCTCCGCCAACCAACGCCGACTTCCCCTGCGTCCCCAAAACAGCGTGGGCACTACTGACCGCCATCTTACTTCCAGCATCACTTAGGCACGTTTACGTGTGCAGGGCCTCCTTATGAATACGTCATGGCGGGAACCTCGGGACGTCCCCTCTGGATGACGTCAACACCGCTAGTGTATTTATATGGACTGGCCTATTGCTAAGATGAATTAGCAAGGAGTTCTCTCACTTGTTAAATCTGCTCTAACTTGGATCTTCTGTTCCAGACTCTCCTCCTGGCATTCAGACGCTCTGAGTACCTGCTCCTCGGGGGCTGTTCCGCGTCTTGGCTATCCTCGCCTCGGAGGGCACTCCAGCCTGGAACATCCTGACCCACTCCTTGGGTATCTCTGCTTGGACTTCCTTGTTTGAGTACATTCTCCAACTTCCTTCAACTTTACTGAAGATTCCACGGTGTACCCCATTCCTCAGGCCACTACCATTCTTCAGTCTGTCTACACTACTCTATCTGTGCCTCAGGATTACACCATCTCTACAAGTTCTATGACCTGGTTCCTGTATCACCAACCTCTGCCTCCTTGGCATCTATTGTACAGCCTCCTCGGCATACCCCACTCTGTGGGCCACTACCTGATCTGCACTCAGAGGTATTTACATCAGCCTGCAGGAATCCCTGGGTGTACCCCGCGCTGCGGGCCACTACCAGACCTCCGTATCTACATCATCATCCTGACTACAGTATTTGCTCGAAGACTGTGTTTATTACATTTCCCACTCCTCTGGTTATGTACTATCTTTTCTCCTTAATAAAGTCTCTCTCACAGCTGTGTCCTACGTCGCTGAGACCATGCCTTCCGACGGTGAGGCCCACGGGGCTCCTCCCTGTGGGCAGAGACATCTCTCACCTCGGTCCGAGGTTCACAAACTCATCAAAACCATAACACACTGTTAATTTACTAGTGATACCATTCATGTTATTTATTTACAAATGATAGAGAGATTTTGAGTTTTATATTTATATCCTCTGTTTTGTTTTGGTGATATAAAAGTTGGTCACTAACATGAAAGTAATTCTGTGTAAAGGAAAAACAAGTTAAATCACAAATACATACCTGATGAGCAGCTGAAATGGAAATATCACATAATGAAGATCCTATAATAGAAATTGCCTCGTCCTGGGGAATATCAGTATATCCTTTTTGGCGACCAATACTATCAGCACATCAAAGGAGCTGTGATGTAGTATAATATTGCCCATTGACAGCTTGTCTGTACATATCTAGATTTGAGGAAGAGCATATATATATACATCTAAGTATTGACCATTTATAGCATTTCACATATTTTTCCATATGGGCTCGCAATCTACAAATTTTAGAGCAATTCCTGAAGTGGATTAATACTGTTAATCACAATTTGCAATTTTCCATTCAGATTCAGAGCATTTCATTTTTATACATTATGATTTATAAATCTGAACATTTATAATCTACAACTTTTTATAGCAAACCAAGGGGGTTATTTACTAAAGCTTTATTCAGTACATTAGGGCCTTAACGCATGCGATAAGACCCTAACACATGTGATAAACCACTTTAACACACAAAAAGGGCCTTTTCGCGTGCAATAGGATTTAAATTAGCTGGAGGGGAGGAGTCAGAGCAGGGAGGGGGAGGAGTCGGGGGGGAGGGGGAGGAGTCGGCCGTGGCCGCGGCACTGCTGCCGGCGATAATGTGAGGAACATTATTGCCGGCAGTAGTGCAGCAAATAGCTACCCCTTTTATAGTGTTGCTATTTGCTGTGAAAGGTTGCAGCCGGCTGTACTGTGGCCGGCGAAATCGCACCGCCATGGTATGAACGGCTGCGGCCTTTTGCAGGCCCGCCCCCCTTTTCGCGGGATTCATCATTCCGCGAGGAATGATGAATCCTGCCCCAAATGATAAAACAAGTTATTGCAATTTTCTAGCTGCCTCCTATATCATAGTGGGAAAGCATCCCTGTGAGTCTATTTTTAAGAATAAGTTGATTGTACATCATGACAAATGAGTTTGAAAAATGGCATGAGCTGTTGATTACCCCTACCATGTCACAGGCGCTGCCCAATGGCATCGGTAGCCCCAGTTACATGGTAGGGGCAAAGGGCTGCTGGTGCCATTTTGACTAATGGCAGCTGCCGGCTCAGGAGAAGGAGGTTGCTCTCGGGCCCCCAAGCTAGACTTTCAGGGATTTATGGTGAGGCCTGGGGGTTTGGAGGTTTCGGAGCAGGCTCTGCTGGAGGGGGGGGGGGGGGCTGCTTATTTTAGAAAATGAGAATGATTTTTTTTTAAATTAAATTACCAGGAAAATAAAAAACAAGGATCTAGGGGTGGCCCCAAAATGGCCCACCCCTAGACCAAAAATGAAAATGAACTGAACATCTTATGCCCATGCAGTAAGTCAGGGCTTCTCAAACCTGTCCTCGGGATCCCATAAACCAGTCAAGTTTTCAGCATATCCACAATGAATATGCATGAGATAAATCTGTATATCATAGAGATTCAGTATATACAAATTTAGCTAATGCATATTCATTGTGGATTTCCTGAAAATTCGACTGGCTGTGGGCTCCCCTGGACAGTTTTGGAAGCCCTGCAGTATGTTATACATTGGACAACAAATTGATGACAGGATGTTAAGATTGGTTATAGTCTTATGGAACAGCGACAGCTGATTGCTCTCTTATAGGGAAATTTTCATTTTAGCACGAATAGAAGATCTTCAGTATGGACAGTGAGATGTTGATAGTTGAGCATAGTTTCACAGGATAATCATAAGAACATAAGAAATTGCCATATCTGCTCAGACTAAAGGTCCAGCAAACCCAATATCCTGTTTCCAATAGTGGCCAATCCAGTTTACAAGTACCTGGCATGTACCCAAATATTAAATATATCACATGCTACTAATGCCAGTAGAAGCAGTGATAAAGCAGTTTACATTCAGGTACTGTAGAAGTTTATACCAGAGGCGATGGAGGGTAAAGGGACTTGGCTCAGGTCACAAGGAGCGACAGTGGGATTTGAGCGCTGGTTCACAGCCGAGTGTTCTAACCGGTAGGCTTCTCTTCCACTTCAGTCCAGTCCCTTTATATGCAAAAAGAAGATTTACCACATGAACTTATATACAGAGAATTTCTGTTTTATATGTACATGAGCACAATTTATATAAGCACTAAACACAGAGTTGCAAATGAATAAGCATTAATAAATATGGAAGGTAGTTTATGCCAGTAATGATTAGAATTCAGTTACTGACTCATGAAGTTAATCAATCTTTGAAATGAACAAATCAATCTTTATTAATGTTTTTGATGATTGAGTATCACTGTATGAAGGTTTTTGAAGAATAACTGGTGTTTATTTCTTATTTTTTCTTGAGTAGATAACTATTTTTCAGTGTAAGCATCAGTGTGTTTTTTAACCCATTGTGTATTATTTGCCATTGTTGATACAAATACTAACAAATATGAAAACTTGTTTATCTTCCTCAGCCAGTACATTTGTTGTAAAATCAATTCACTGAAAATGTTTGTTTCAAACACTATTGGATGAAAATTACAATATTTATTAAATCTTAGTGAGTCATTCCAGTTATTCTGTTTATAAAGGGCATTTTATCTGCTTCATCCAATTTTCTTGTGCTTCAGTACATAAGACATTTAAGAAAAAAAGTGTTGATTTTAGATTCTTTCATGTCTAAGTCAATGATACAAATAAACCTTGGAAGTAATGCCTATTTTTTCCAGAAAATACATGAACAGTTTTGCAATATAGAAACTAAGGGGGTCATTTTCAAAGGCTTATCACATACGATAAGCCTCTATCGCATGCAAAAAGGCCCTTTTCGCGTGCAATAGCATGCTGGGGGTGGAGTCGGGGCACAGTCGGGGTGGCGAGGGGAGGAGTTGGGGCGGAGAGGGGAGGAGTTGAGGCAGTGAGGAGGCGGACTCAGCAGTGTCTTCGCTGGCGGCGATAAGGTTAGTAACGTTATCGTCACCAGTAGCGCATCCAATAGCACCACCTTTCACAGTAGCGCTATTGAGTGCGAAAGCAGGCAGCGAAAACACCGCGGTGATGCGAAGGCTGTCAGATTTCACAGACCTGCCCCCCCTTCGATCCCCCCACCCCCCTTTTTCACTGGATTCACCATTCTGCGATAGAATGGTGAATCCAGGCCTAAATTTGAAGAAAAGATTGGAATATAAAGCAAAAGTATGTATACATATTTTTTTCCAGATGTATATGCCCTTGCAGACAAACTCATCAAACTATAGTGAATCATAATGCTATATGGAGGAATTCCTGTGCTTTGATGACATCAAACACATATACAATAACCTATAATACAAAATTACCATAAACCAGAGGTAACATTCCAGATGCTGACTCATCTAATACTGCTGACAATAATACAAAAAAAGTCATATCTGGGACATCATTAGCCAGGTTTTCATTGGTGACAGAATGGCATAAGGTCTTTCTCTTCCCTAATCAATAAAGGGCGCTCATTCCAAATTTTAGGATTGTCATAGAAAATGATCTATCGTTTAATTTTAGTGTTATTGATGTCCTGTGAATTTTTCTTGTGAAGTTGGACTCTTTTCAAGATGCCTCACACAAAGCATAAAGATAAGCTAAAGAATAATATACCTGAGAAAGATGAAGGGATCCTATAAACAAAGATTAAGAGTTTTTTTGAGGTAACCCCGAAAATGCCAGAAGCGAGGGCTGCTGCGGGAGAGAGCCAGGAGCTCAGTTCTCTCTCTATGGCTGAGATGATCTCGCTAAGTCTGGGGGCCTCTGGGACACCGTCACCACCTCGAGGTCAGGCATAGGTCAAATTGGAGGAAACATCATGATCTCTGAGAATGAGGAGGAGAGAAGCCTACCCTAGAGCCTGATGGAGGAGGTGGGGAGGGTTTGAGAGATGGAGATCGAGGAGCTCCAGTTGGAGGAATTACCTTGACTCCTAGACCCCCAGTGACGGAATTAGTATGGGACATTGAGGAGAGTTTCACACTATAAGAACTGGTAACATTAATCCCTGGTGCAGTATTTTCATTGCAAAAACCACCAGTTGTAACATTGGACTTGCTATGGAACGCTTTCGTTTCTATAGAATCAGCTATATCAACTCTGACCCAAGCATTTCTTGAGTCTAATAAAAGGGGTTTGAATACTGAAAAAGTTGTGAATTTACAGAGAGAAAGTTGAACAACTGGAAGAAAAAACATCAAAGATGGAAAATGTTCAGGTTAATCTAATTAAATCAGTAAGTTCTGCAGAGAAAAAATTAGAGAACATTGAAAATTCTCTTTGTTACTTAAATTTGCAGGTTGTTAATTTTCCTTTGATCAAGAAAATGCCCACAGTTGAGATATTTAAAGAATATATGAAAGAATGGAAAACCACGAGTTCCTTAGTATTTGGGTTCTGATACATGTTCGGAGATTTTGCTTTGTTTTCCACTGTATTAATGTTTTGAATGGCAATAAAAAATCTTCTACATAAAAAAAAAATACCTAAGGAAACAACACTTGTGGTTACTTACTAAAGCCTTTTTTGTATCCAGGAAATCTTCACCTCTAAATGGGGAGAAGCACAGGAACAACAACGATCAATGAATATTTCTGAAATGATAGAGATGTCTTCACAGACAGAAATTCAATTGAGGGGTACTCTACTAGTCTCATTTGCGTTTGAGCAGAACAGGAATCTTGTCCTTAAATTTTTATTTAGAAATAGAATGGCCCAATATTATGGGCAACAAGTATGGGTTTACCCATACATTGTTCGTCCTACACAGGAGCGCAAGAAAAAGTTCATCCAAATGAGATCTAAAGTGACATCTCATGGAGCTAGTATGGTACTAAGGTACCCATGCAAATGTTTATTAAAATTCCAAGAGGAGAAATACATTTTCCTTGAACTGGAATAATTGAGGAGTTTTCTTGATGGAAAAGGTGGAAGTGTGAAACTAATAAATGTAGGGGGATGGTATCTCATGTGATGTTTATTCCTTAAATTGAGTGGGTATGATGAGCTCCTATATTTTACTTTGTACTTACATTTTGGCTCCCAACATTTCCTTTTGTAATTAGAGATGTGATATGAATTTTGAATGTGAGTTTAATATGTTGCATTTATTGATTATGATATGTGGAATCTCTATTCTTGAGGTATATGATTGTAAAATATCTGAAATGGCAAAATAGAAAATTAAAAAAATATATTTTCAATGTGCCTTAAAATATTATTGGAGTAAAGAGTCAAAGAAAAAAAAGAAAAGTGAAAAAAATTAAAAAAATAAAGTAAAAGTTACCATCTTCCTATGTTTAAAATAAAATTAAGAGCTAGATAAATTCTGAATTTCATCTTGGAGATTCCCCATAAGATTTAAAAGCAATATCAAAGTCAGTCTAGATGAAGTAATGTGGAAAATTTTTAACATTTGCCTCTAATTTTCTCCAGAAAAATAGAAAAATCTGTTGCAGTGCAATTCTACCAAATTTATTTTTAATTTAATAATACATGGAAAAGACTACATTTTGATCAGACTCTCAGTGGGCGTTCTCAAATTTATTGCATACAGCAAGGCTTATATATTGTTTATACATACAAAGTCATGATTCAACAAAACATTTCAGATTAACCAATCACAGTCTCATGTCTGCATTTTATTTTAGTAACATGTGTCTTACATGTCTTATATCATTATTAGTCAACAGATCAGCATGGCCTACGTTCTAATTATAATTATATACAATTATCTACAAGCACAGCACATCTTACTACTGATAAGAAAGGATCAAACATTATTATCTTTTATTTTCTACCAAATATAATTAATTCTTCAACCTTGATATAGTTGTAATCTGCCAAGACCCGTAGTTTCATTATCTTTTATCTCGTCCATGTAGCCAATAAGTCTAACAGCGCAACCTTGAGTGAGTTTTGCAACAGCCATTACATATATTTATTTTCATTACTAATCTAAAAATGGTTAGTGTCTTATTAGAAACTTTGGCTTTGGCTCCTTTGTTCTAGCCAACATAATAAAAAAAACTAGTTCAATGAGTACAACTTCAAAAATATCAATCAGCTAGTAAAAGCTAATTTGGATTGAGAAGTACAATAAATATTTTTTATTTCCTCAGTAGATTACATGAAATAAAATATCTGCATACACAACATAAACTGAATTATTTTGGGATATAGTGTTCACTTAAAAAATAGTGAAAAGGACCTCTGCCACAATGTTACCCTCCCAGCAGTTCTGATCTTGCTGACCGTAAATTCTATGACCATTTTAAACTAGTGCCTAGCAAAGGTGGTCTTTCTTAGCAGCTCTCTATATCCTGGGGTCATAGGAAATAGGAAAAGTGTACACAATGGCAGCTAAAAATTAAATTATTGTTTTAAAATAATTATTTTTAAGAGAAAATCAGGCAAAAGGGAAGAAGAAAAAAAAGAGAAGGATGGCCCTGGGGGGGGGGGGGGGGGGGGCGGGGGGATACTAGCTTTACAAATGTATATTGTTCCTTGCTGTTCCTAACACTTTCAGGACCATTTCTAACCTTCCAGCCTTAGCCAAAATTTTGAGCAAAGTTGTCATGGACCAACTCTCAAATTTCATGGACAAAAGCCTGGATTTTTATCTTAGGCAATCAGACTTCAGTAAAGGATTTAATACAGAGTCTCCTCTGACTACTTTTCTAAGTGAAGTAAAACTAAATTTAGATAAAAGTAAGGAAAGTCTTATGGTTTTGTTAGATATGGGCTCAACATTTAATACGATTGATCACCAATTACTTATTCAATGCATTATTGATATTGAATCCAAGGTATAGTTGGGAATGTTTATCTCTTTTCTTAACAATAAAAGTTATCATGTCAACTGGGGATCCAATCTCTCTTAATTGTACCTTCTAACCTGTGGGGGTTTATTTATTTTTTGATTTACATTCTGCCTTTCAGCCACTTCAAAGCAAATTACATTCAGGTAATGTAGGTATTTCCACAAGAATCAATACATCCCCTCACATTCTTTAATTTATACTTGACTCTTCTTGCTACCATAATCCAAAGCCCGGACTTGAACTCGTTTTATATTTTTTTCATGCAGTCGATCTCCCGAACATTGCATATCCAGACTCAAAGAATCCAGACCTATTAAACAGCTTCAATGTCTGTCTCTCTGAGAGCCTCATTTACTACGGATTTTTCCCATAGACACAGAATGGAGAACCATGCCTTAGTAAATCAAGACCTAAGACTGCAAATTGGCTTTCTCTTTTAAAATTAAAGGTCAGTCCAGAAAAGTCTGAGATATGTGGGATTGTAAGAGGAAGGACATTCCCAAGCCTCCTCTTTGGATGGTTGGTATTGCTATTCCAGTTAAAGAATTGGTCACATCTCTTGAAGTCAGAATTAACTCTGACCTTAAGTTTTCTTACCAAATTTCAAGCATAGTCCAACAGTCTTTTTACTTTTTACGATTTGTTCCATGATTGTATCCATTCCTTGAGTTTCAGGATTGAAAACACTTACTCATTAGTCATAAATCAGTTAGACTAATGCCTTTTAACAGGATATTTATTTATTTATTTAGTACTTTTATATACCGACATTCATGATACAAATCATATCAAATCGGTTTACATGGAACATAGGGTTTTAACATTAACCATAACATAGAAGAAGAGGCAAAAGTTACAATAAAACAAGGGTAATGGAACTTGGAAGATGAAGAAGCTGTAGTAGATAGATAGATAGATAGATATAGCTAAGGTGTCCCTGAAAATGATTCAGATTTTACAAAATGCTGCTGATAAATTGATCTTTGGGAAGAATAAGTTTGATCACATAATGGGGTAGATTTTCAAAGGGTTGCGCGCGTATCTTACGTGCGCAACCCCCGAAAACCTACCCCTGCCTCCCCCTGCACGCGCCGAGCCTATCTTGCATAGGCTTGGTGGGGCGCACAAACCCTGGGATGCGCGTAAGTCCCGGGGCTTGAAAAAATGGGCGTTCCAGGGTTAGGGCTGTGGGCGGGGCGCCGGCCCGGGGGTTTCCAGGGGCTGGACTGAGGCTTCCGGAACAGCCACCGGGCCGGGGGATGTTCCGGTGCGCTCTAGTTATGCCTGCGCTCTAGTTATGCCTGCCCGGAGGCAGGTGTAACTACTTCAACAAAGGTCAGGGGAGGATTTTAGTTAGGGCTGGGGAGCAGGTTATATAGGGGAAGGGAGGGGAAGGTGCGGGGGGGGGGGGGGGGCAGAAGGAAATTTCCCTCTGAGGCTGCTCCGATTTTGGAGCGGCCTCGGAGGGAACGGAGGAAGGCTGCTCGGCTCAGCGCGCGCAAGTTGCACAATTGTGCACCCTCTTGCGCGCGCCGACCCTGGATTTTATAACATGCATGCCGCTGCGCACGCATGTTATAAAATCAGGCGTAAATTTGTTCGCGTCGGGTTGCGTGAACAAATGTACGCCTGGCGCATGTTATAAAATCTGCCCCAGTGCCTTTACCGCATGACCTTTATTGGCCCCTGATCATATGTAGAATGAGATTTAAGATCATATGTTTTACATTTAAAGCCCCACATTGAGGGTCCTCTTCTTACCTTTCAAATTTACTCATTCAGTACCAGCTCAGTCACCAGCTACATTCTACTCAGCAAGAATTATTAAGACTACTTACCCCAAAAAGATTAGAATAGAAGGGACTTGCAAGATATATTTTTCCTATAAAGCATGCCTCATGTGGAACTCTCTTTCCTTTGGATATTCAGCTGGAAAATATTTCTTAAATTTAGGGAACACAGATGTGGCTCTTTTCTCATGCTTTTAATAATTTGTGGGATCTCACTTTTATTTGATCTCTGTCTGAATCTGTCTTGATGGATTTTATTATGTTAGGTTTTATTTTTTTTTTAATATTCGTCTTGATTTCTATCTCTCTTTTTTGAATGGATATTTGTATTTATATGTATATGCAAATTAGAATTCAAATAAAGGTAAATTCTAAAAGCCTAACATGTGTATTTATTAGGGGATGTGAGAATATGTCGGGCTTGAGCACACTGAGCGGAGTTTAAAAGCTGCCCAGATACGCGTGTAAATGTCACTGCGTGCACATCTCAGAACTTCTCAAAATGGATGGGGCATGGGAATGGTCTGGGTGGGGCATGTGTGATAAATGGGCATTTTGGGACACCAACCAGAAATTTGCATGTAAATACTTACAAGATCCAGTGCACACTGAGGCCTCCCTGCTGCACACCGTAAAAAAAATGAGCCCTTTCAGAGGGGTGTAAAGGGTTTGGAGTAATTAGGGGGTGTACAGGCTATCAAACCAGCAGGGGGATGGAGGACCTATCTGTTAACTGGGCAAACTGGGAACTAACTGGTATAACTGCCAAATGCGTCGGTGTGCGTCCCAATTAAAATGTCCCATTTATATTGTATAAGTGGGATTTGCGTGCACAGGCATGAACCCACTTAAAATTCTGTGTACTTGTACACTTGACCAGGCTATTTTATAACATGTGTGCATATATGCGCATATATTATAAAATAGTTGTGTCCCTGGGCGTGGGCCGATGAATGTGCACATGTTCGCCCGTGCGCCGATTTAAAAGTTACTGTCAGAGTTTTTGCTGAAATATGTATTATAATTTGTTTTATTTTTGCATATTGATCACCTTGATTTACAAACTAGAAAGGTGATTAATTATATACATAACTAATCTAAACGAAACCTAATAATATGAATAACCCAGATTCAGTCCAATTACTAACTATTCTTTTATGTATCCTAAAGAGTCAGACACATTACAGTGATCAGTATTTTTTCTCTTTTACATGGGGTGCTAGTAATGGCATTATATGTGCAGCAGCTGTAGAAAGACAGCTGTCATAGTTAGTAAATTAAAGAGGAATTTGTATAGCCTGACAGCTGTCTTTCTACAGCTGCTGCATATATAATGCCATTACTATCATCCCATGTAAAAGAGAAAAAATACTGATCACTGTAATGTGTCTGACTCTTTAGGATACATAAAAGAATAGTTAGTGCGCAAATATGTCTGCAGATTTTAAAAGCTGCCAGGATACGTGCGTAAATGCTGCTGCATGGACAAATAAAAAGTTTTCAAAAAGGGGCAGGGCTTGGGCGTGATCTGGGTGGAGCAAGGGTGTTCCGGGATTTTAACCTGAATTTTTCGTATAAATATTTACGTGCACTTGCGTGCACCAAGGTCCCCTGCCATGTAACTTTACTTCTGCTATGGATGTTAGAAAGAAAAATTAGGCAGATCAGCAGGTTTTTAAAGGTCAGGGCAAACAGAGGAGAAGGAAGGGTATTAAACTAGGGGGGATTGGAAAACGTATCCCTTAACTGGGTAAACTGGGAATGAACGGATTTAGTGGTAATGGCATTGGCGTGCATCCTTTTTAAAATCCCCCCATTTACGCAATAGAAGTGGGATTTGAGTGCACTTGCCCACTTAAAATTGAGCATACATGAGCATGAGGTCAGGCTATTTTATAACATGCACACAGATGGGCATATGTTATAAAATAGCCACGTCCCTGGGCACTGGCCAATGAACATGTGCACATGTTCGCCTGCTCGCCGCTTTGAAAGTTACCGTCCCTGTTTTATGTTATGTAGTCACTCTTACAATAGAGTCAGTTAACACTGCACACACAGCCAGTTGTGTTATTAAGTTACTTAGGTCATCAGTCAATCAGTACACTGGTGACATTAGTGCCAGTGAAGAATAGATATAAATATAGAGCACAGGCCGAACAAGAGTCTCAGATATAAAATCCATCTAGTGCCCTTGTGTTAATTAAGATTTTGCTGAGTGCTACAAAGGTTTTTAAAAAATGGTAAAATGATTTTTTTAATTCAAAGTTCTGCATATGTAACATCAGGAGCAGGAGCCGCAGTAGCAAGACCAGAAACAGAACTGTAATGTTTAGTTATAACTATTAATCAAACATCTAGCTGTTTCATTTACTCTCCTTTAGGGATACACAGGGAAAGAATGATGTGCTTCATTTTTTTGTTTAAGAGGTGTCTTTTATTTGAGTTTTGTTTAATGCTTATTTCAGCTCATTTTGAAGTTGGGCCAGATTCATCAAGGCTTTTCTCCCATTTTGTGTCAATGGGAAAAATCTTTAGTGAATCAGGTACAAAACTGGCCCTAGATTCAACAGAATGCTAGGTAGAGAGTACATTGTACAAATCAACTCTTTTACCTTTCATCACTCCAAATGACAGAAATCTTCACTGATGTCAACTTTGCTGTTCATACCTCTGACTGCCCCCCCCCCCCAAACCTAAACCACCTTCTAAACATCACCCCAAGGTAAAAGTGCCCCCTCTTACAGTGATATAAAGAGAAAACTTACATGTTGGTTTCTACAGAGACTCTCTCTCTCTTTCTATCACGTGTGTTAGGCCCTACCTCAAATAAATATTAAATAATAAAAAATAACAGTCTGTCTACCCCCTCTGGATGAAAATTACTTCTTCTGTGGGGGGGCTTCATTAAAGAAAGTGGAGGAGCAATCCCCATTTGTTCCTGCTCCCACTGGCTCCAGTTCAAAAGGGGTGCCAGTGCTATTTTATTTTCTGGCTATAAATCATACGGCCTGCAAAGCTGGCACTGTTTTGCTGTACGGCCTCATGCTCTACCGGAGCAGCGGTGGCAGGAGCAACTGGGGATCATTCCCGCTCCTTTCTTTATCAGAGACACCTGCATGCAAATCTATCTTATGCATATTCATCGAGGATATCCTGGAAACCCGACTGCATAGGTGTGATCCGAGCACTTGGTGGACAAGCACTGGTCTGAGGGATGGGGAGCTTAAGGGAAGGCAGTGGCAGGTTTTTATGTCTTTTTTTTGGTTTTCATTGATTTTCTCAAATGAAAGTCATTGAAAAAAATGAATTAGGAGTTTTTCTTTAGATTTTTTTAAATGAAACAAAAAAGTGATTCTTGCATTGTGTTTTTTTCGTTGTTTTACACAACAAAAGCAACCCATTATGACATGTTGGGAATAGAGTTGTTAGAGTAATGAGTTTGGAACTAGGTGGCATGCGATCAAAACTTGCTTTTCCATTTCCAGTTCTAAACTCTCCTATTCTCTCAAAAGGAACCCAAAGTGGTTCACCTCATTTTTCATAAACATATTACAATACATCAAAATAATATAAAATCATCTGTTGCAACATTTATCAAGCGACTTTGCCTCCTTTTCTCTTAGATAGTCAATTAGATTGTGTGCTTTTTGGGCAAAGTTTCTTTGAATCTGAATGTAATTAGTAGAAGGTGCCATACAAATGCCTAAATAATTTAATTGTAAGCAATTGTGCTATTAATAGCATTGTTTTCTTTGTCTCATCCAGAATGATATTTTACATTTTTATCTGTTTTATTTGCAAACATAAATTAACATTGTTAATTACAGCTATATCAGAAGTTATACAAATTGCAATGATAAAGCTCCATAGTCACTAGGGATGTGTGGAGTAAATAATTTTATTTTTGTTCTTTTATTCATTTTGTAGGGAACCTTCATTTGGTTCCTTAGTTTCAAATGAAGAAAAAAGTTTATTCATTGATTCATTTACTATTAAAGTGTATGGGGGAAGCACAACAGCCTATTTTGGACTCCAAAACTGGGATTTTCTCATCAGTTCCAAAGAAACTGGTGGGTAGAAATCATCAGAAAACAGAGGCATACCAATGCATTAAGACTATGTCATCATGGCACCAAACGTGGCATGAATTGTTACGATTCCTCCCATAGCTGGAGCCAAGGGAGGCCTCTCACCTTTCTCTGGAGGCCTCTCCGAAACCGGGGCCTCACCTGAACTGGCTTTGCAAATTTTGCTCCACAGTCTGGGAGGCCTTTGATGTCATTGGGGCCTGAGGCCTGCTCCAGTCTCAGCTTGGACTTTCTGGTTTGGGCCCCACCCTTCTCTTTAAGGGGTCGGCCCGCAGCTTCTCTCTATACTTATAGGGCCAGCCAGGTGTGGCCCATTGGAACTCTTCCCAGGGAGTTGCCTGCTTTCTGTGCATTGGAGTTTCCTGCTCCTGGAAGTCTTGCCTTCCAGCGCTCCGTCAGGTTCTTCGTTGGAGCTCTATGTCCTGTGTTACCTGTTCCTGATGTTCATGTTCCAGTTCCATTCCTGATGTTCTGAACCCTTGGTTCCTCATAGTCACTTCTCCTGGAATGCCATGTCCTGGCACTAGCCTGCCTTCTCGTCTGCAGCTCAAGCCTCCGGTCATCCTTGCCTGAAGCCAAGTCTCGTCTTGGTCCCTTGTCTCATGTTTGAAGCCAAGTCTCGCCTTGGTCCCTTACCCTGAATCTCGTCTCAGCCCTCGGATGTTCTTGTGGCTGCTATGTCCATGCCTAAGACTCTGACTGAACCTGTGCCATTCCCGTGTGGTCCGCGACCAGCCTAGGATGGGCTGTGTAGGGCACGCCTTGGTACAGGCTTCTACAGTATCTTCACCATGTTCCAGCTTCAGCTATTCCACACTTCATCTGGAGCCTGCTTCACGTTCAAGTGTGGTCCGCGACCAGCCCATGGGTAGTGGCTGTGTAGAGCGCACTGCGTGGTAGGGCTCAACCCAGACTTCGCTTGCTTCTGAATCCTTGCCTGAATTCCTTGAATACCTTGAACCTTGCCTCGTCTGAGTCCTTGTCTTCAGTGCCTTGTTCCTATGTCTTCGTTTCTAGTGCCTTGTCCTGAGCCTTTGTCTGCCCTCATCTGGAGTCCAGCCTGCTGCTTCTTGCCATTCCAGCGGCAGGTCCAAAAGGGCCAGGAACAGTCAGAGGACTGTTCATTACCAACATCATGATTGTTGGTTCCAGAAGCATGCAGGTCCGGCAGAGGTTTGGACTGTCAGCTTCCACCCATGCTGGGACGTGCCTCGCTTACCCTCGGTGCTTCTTGGATTCGTCTGGGACTATGCCAAGGCTCAAGGGCACACAATCTCCTCGAGTGGGACTGCTCCCTCAGTGCTCCCATAACATGAATAGTCTAAGGAACTGTAAAGGGGCAAAGAGATACCAGCACTGGCAGGCACTCTCCAAGACACCATGGGGCCGATGTAATATTATGTGCACAAAAAACATACGTCCAAACTGGACACACGCTTTTTGAAAGCCCACACATCCCCTCTAATGAGTTGGCATGCTAAAAGGGGTGCACAATGGATAATTTATGCGTCCCTAGTCCCCCATGCTATTGAGCACCCAGGAGAAGTGGCTGGGTGCAGGTAAAGAAAATACTCAATTTTCTCGTTTTGGATGCACTAGACATATGCCCAATGCAATATTGGGATTTACGCATCCAAACCGCGTGTCCATACTGGTGCATAGCTAATAGTGCTCATCATATGCAAATGCCATGTTGAGGAGGCTATTAGCTAGTACCCCAGAATTAAAAAAAAAAATGTGTGGCTGGCGTGCACATTTTAACATTCAAAAACTAATGCAAGCCCAGATCTGGTGTAAAGTTTTGAGGCACTCCCAAGCCATGCTCAGAAGAGCAAAAAATACCGTTTTTTTTTTAATGTTTCCTCCTACTAAATATTGTTGTGATACTAAGCAGGAGGAACTACAGAAAGCTGTAAAAAAAAACCCAAAAAAACGACAGCAGTCAGGTTAGAAAATGGGATGCTCAATTTACGAATGTCTATTTTCCTAACCTGTAGCTGTGCACCGGTTAGGAAAACGGACACTCAGAAAATTGAGTATCTATTTCCTTTACCTGTGCCTAGCTGTTGCAGCCCCGGTCGCCGCCTTAGCGACCGGGTCCTTACCTCCACCGGGGTCCCCTCCGCACTGCCGCGAGCCGCGGGATCCGGGGCCGGCCTGGCCGCATGGCAGCGGCGTCTCCCTCGTGGAGACGCCGCTGCCATGCGGCCAGGCCGGCCGTCCTTTTACAGGTCCAGCACCCGGCGTCCTTTTACAGGTCCAGCACCCGGAAGTGCTGAACCGCCCTCTTCCTGACGTCAGCGCCGGCGGGGGATTTAAGTCTGCAGTGCTCCTTCCTGCTTTGCCTTGCAACGTGGTCGCTCCTGAGTGTTAGTTGCTGTTCCTGATCCTGCCTGTTTCAGCGTTCCTGTTCCTGTTTTCCTGACTTCTGCTGCCTGCCTTGACCTCGGTATGTTTCCACGCTTCTGACTTCTGCTGCCTGCCTTGACCTCGGTACGTTTCCACGCTTCTGACTTCTGCTGCCTGCCTTGACCTCGGTACGTCTCCACGCTTCTGTCTTCTGCTGCCTGCCTTGACCTCGGCTCGTATTCTCACCTAAGTCCCAGCGGTCCGGGTCCCTACGGGCTCCTCCTGGGGGGACCTCGGACTTCCAGGGCGAAGCCACCTAAGCCCTAGCGACCCGGGCGTCGACAGCTCCTTTGGGGGCGCCACGGGTTTCCAGGTGAAGATCCATCTTCGGCTGTGCGTGTTCTGCCTCCCGACCATCTCTCTTCGCCGGTCGGCCTAAGGATCCACTTCTGGGACACAACAGTTTGCAAGGCCATGGATCTGGCAGACCTCGCCGGCCTGCAAGCCATCCCCGGACTTGCCCAACGCCTGGTGCAGCAACGGCAGGTATTGGATTCGCTGGCTGCCACCGTGGAACGGTTGGCGGTCCGCATGGACGCTGAACCCCACGCACCAGTTCCCGCACCGGCACCGGTGGTAACAATCCATGCTCCTACTCAGCTCCCGGCTCCATCACGGTACGCTGGGGATTCCAAGGCTTGTCGCGGTTTCTTGAACCAATGCTACGTACGGTTTGCTTTGTTGCCTAATCAGTTTCCATCGGATGCCGTCAAGGTGGCGTACATCTTTTCGCTGCTAGACGGTCGGGCACTGAATTGGGCGTCACCCATGTGGGAGAAGAATGACCCTGCCCTGAGTGACTTGAATAGATTTGTGGAGGGTTTTAAAGCAGCCTTTGACGAGCCTGCACGCCAGACCTCAGCGACCTCAGAGTTACTCCAACTCCGGCAGGGAACACGGACGCTAGCTGATTACGCGTTGGAGTTCCACACGCTTGCCTTAGAGGTTGGTTGGCGAGATGATGCCCTCCGAGGCGTGTTCTTGGAGGGGTTGGCAGCTAGGATTAAGGACGAGCTGGCTGCTCGCGACCTTCCGGAGGATCTTAACTCCCTCATCGAAGTGGCAGGGCGCATTGATCGACGTCTTCAACAAAGAGCAAAGGAGGGGCGTCCTCCTCGTTGAATGGCTCCCCTACCTGCGGTCCTCTCCAGACCTTCGAATTCCAGCCCTCGTAGCACCAGTAATTCTGCTGAGACCTCCACAGAGGAACCCATGCAATTGGGGAGGTCCTCGTTGTCACCTGAGGAGAAACAACGCCGTCGTGATCTGAGGCTATGCGTGTACTGCGGTGGTAAAGGCCATTTCCTGGCTCAGTGCAAGGAACGGGCGGAAAACTCCCGTGCCTAGGGTTGAGAGAGGAGTGTCCCCTAGGTTGTCTTAACGCAGCTCCTCAATGTATAGTACCAGTAACTTTGAGATACCCACGTGGTTCTTTCAAGACGCAGGCTCTCATCGACTCGGGGGCTGGAGAGAACTTTATCACGAAAGATTTAGTGCAACAGCTTCAGCTCTCCACGCAACTCCGGGAACCACCCTTACGGGTCACATCTATCCAGGGTACACCACTGTCCGGCAGTATTTCATCCATGACCATGCCACTCACCCTCCAGACTGGTCTGCTCCATACCGAGAAGATCTCGTTCCTGATTTTAGAGAAGTCCATACACCCAGTGGTTCTCGGGTTGCCCTGGCTTCAGCAACACTCTCCTGAGATCCGGTGGGACGAATTACAAATCACTCGATGGAGTCCTAAATGTTTCCGCTCTTGCATTCAACCCAAGAAGGAGCAACGAATTCCACTGGCACATACTGGGCCTCTACTGCCGTCCTCGTATGCAGATTTTGCCGATGTATTTTCTAAGGAAAAGGCGGAATTATTACCCCAACATCGCCCCTTTGATTGTGCGATTGATTTGCTTCCCGGTTCTACTCCGCCTCGGGGAAGAGTGTACCCCTTGTCTCAACCCGAAACTCGAGCCATGTCGGACTACATCACCGAAAATCTCGCCAAGGGGTTCATCCGACCCTCAAAGTCTCCCGCAGGGGCAGGTTTTTTCTTTGTCACCAAGAAAGACGGGTCCTTGAGGCCATGTATTGATTATCGAGGACTCAATACCATTACTAAGAAGAATCGCTACCCGTTACCTCTAATTCCTGAGCTATTAGACAAACTCCAGGGAGCACAAGTATTCACTAAGTTGGACCTACGGGGTGCCTACAATTTAGTCCGTATCCGTCCCGGGGATGAATGGAAGACCGCTTTCAATACCCAGGACGGGCACTATGAATACTTAGTTATGCCATTCGGACTCTGCAATGCCCCTGCCGTGTTCCAACACCTAATGAATGAGATCCTTCGGGAACTACTGCAATCTTGTGTAATTGTGTACCTGGATGACGTCCTCATTTACTCCCCCGATTTGATCTCCCATCGGCGACATGTTCGACAGGTACTTCAGATTCTTCGGGATCATCATTTATATGCAAAGTTTGAGAAGTGTCTCTTTGAGCAGGAGTCACTGCCCTTTTTAGGGTATATTGTTTCAGCAACAGGGTTTCGCATGGATCCCAGCAAAGTATCTGCCATCAGAAATTGGCCCCGTCCGGTGGGTCTGAAGGCTTTGCAACGCTTTCTAGGATTCGCAAATTTCTACCGGCATTTCATTCCCCAGTATTCACGGTTGGTGGCACCGCTCACCACGCTAACCAGAAAGGGTGCGGACGCTCGAGTATGGCCTATCGAGGCGTGTAAAGCCTTTGAGGACTTAAAGGAGGCTTTTCTCCGTGACACCTGTTTACGTCACCCAGACCCAACACGGCCCTTCTTCGTGGAGGTTGATGCCTCCAACATAGCCGTCGGGGCGGTCCTGTCTCAGAACTCTAGTTCCGGACATCTACTACCTTGCTCCTATATTTCCAAGAAGTTTACACCTGCCGAGGGCAACTATGGAATAGGAGACAAGGAGTTACTTGCAATTAAATTAGCTCTTGAAGAGTGGAGACAATGGCTGGAGGGGTCTCTTCATCCTGTTACAGTCTACACAGACCATAAAAATTTGGAATTTCTGAATCAGGCCCAACGACTCAATCCCAGACAGGTGCGATGGTCGCTTTTCTTCAGCCCGGCCTCAAAGAACGTCAGAGCAGATGCCTTGTCTCGTTATGACATTCAGGAAGAAAAAGAGGAACCCCTTCAATACATCATTGATCCCGCCAAGATTCAAGTAGCCAGTACCACTGTGTCCTCTCTTGGGAGAGTGGTTGTTCCCCGCAGAGATCGCAGGAGAGTCCTCGGGTGGGCTCATGACTCCCTCTCAGGGGGCCACGCCGGCAGAGAGAGGACGCTCGATCTGTTAAACCGCTATTATTGGTGGCCCAAGGTGAGGCAAGATGTACGCCTGTACGTGGATTCTTGTCCAGTCTGTGCCAGACAAAAGCCTCTTTGCGGCCGGCCGTGGGGCCTCTTACAGCCACTACCCATACCCACCGAACCATGGACTCACATTGCCACAGATTTTGTGGTGGACCTGCCACCATCAGAGGGACATTTGGTGATATGGGTCACCGTGGATCGGTTCTCCAAGATGGTGCATCTGGTACCCTTACCCAAGCTTCCTTCGGCGCCTGAACTGGCGCTCCTGTTCACGCAACACATCTTCCGGGCCCACGGACTTCCGCAAAGTATAGTATCCGACAGGGGGCCTCAATTCACCGCTCGATTCTGGCGGGCTCTCTGCAAGAAATTCGGAATACAGCTAAATCTATCCACTGCCTTCCATCCTCAGAGTAATGGACAGAATGAGCGGATGAACAGGTCACTGAAGACTTTCCTTCGAAGTTTCATCTCCGAGAAGGGAAATAATTTGGTTTCTCTTCTTCCCTGGGCTGAGTTCGCCTATAATAATCATACTCACTCTGTCACTGGACAATCCCCCTTTCAGATAGTATTTGGACGCCACCCAAGACCACCAGTACCTGTTCCGATTACCGTCCCTTCACCAGCAGCACTAACAGTAGCCCATCAGATTCATCGCCGTTGGTAGACAATCCAGCAACGACTTATCACATCCGCAGAGAGAGCACGAAGATGTGCCAATCGCCACCACCATCCAGCACCAGTGTTCCTACCTAGTACCAAAGTCTGGTTGAGTACCAAAAATCTTCAGCTGCCAGGCCGATCTCGGAAGTTGGCATCTAGATCCTGTGGTCCTTTCCAAGTAGTGGAACGAATAGGTCTAGTGTCCTACAGACTTTGTCTCCCTTCATCTCTTCGCATACACAACGTGTTCCACGTATCACTTTTGAAGCCAGTGGTCCTTTCACGCTTCCATCGTCCAACAACAGATGCAGTATCAACCTCTTCTACCGAGGAACCCACGTATCAGGTACAGGAAGTACTGGACGTACGCTTCCACGCCCGCCGCTGGGAGTACCTTCTAGCATGGGAGGGATGCGGACCCGAGGAGAATTCTTGGGAACCTGCCCGGAACATCCTGGACAAGTCACTGCTAGTTCAGTTTCATCAGGACAACCCTGGGAAGCCAGGACCCCTGCGGAGGGGGCGTAGGAGAGGGGGTACTGTTGCAGCCCCGGTCGCCGCCTTAGCGACCGGGTCCTTACCTCCACCGGGGTCCCCTCCGCACTGCCGTGAGCCGCGGGATCCGGGGCCGGCCTGGCCGCATGGCAGCGGCGTCTCCACGAGGGAGACGCCGCCGACGCTGCCAAGGCCCGATCACGACTCCTCCCCCTGCAAGGAATGCGCGCACGCGAGGGCCGTCCTTTTACAGGTCCAGCACCCGGAAGTGCTGAACCGCCCTCTTCCTGACGTCAGCGCCGGCGGGGGATTTAAGTCTGCAGTGCTCCTTCCTGCTTTGCCTTGCAACGTGGTCGCTCCTGAGTGTTAGTTGCTGTTCCTGATCCTGCCTGCCAGTTTCAGCGTTCCTGTTCCTGTTTTCCTGACTTCTGCTGCCTGCCTTGACCTCGGTACGTTTCCACGCTTCTGACTTCTGCTGCCTGCCTTGACCTCGGTACGTTTCCACGCTTCTGACTTCTGCTGCCTGCCTTGACCTCGGTACGTCTCCACGCTTCTGTCTTCTGCTGCCTGCCTTGACCTCGGCTCGTATTCTCACCTAAGTCCCAGCGGTCCGGGTCCCTACGGGCTCCTCCTGGGGGGGACCTCGGACTTCCAGGGTGAAGCCACCTAAGCCCTAGCGACCCGGGCGTCGACAGCTCCTCTGGGGGCATCACGGATTTCCAGGTGAAGATCCATCTTCGGCTGTGCGTGTTCTGCCTCCCGACCGTCTCTCTTCGCTGGTCGGCATAAGGATCCACTTCCGGGACACAACACCTAGCCACTTCTCCTGGGAACTTTTGAGTTGTGTTCACCCTGAGATTTTTGTTGATTAGCAGAGGGTGGAGGGGAAGGGGAAGGAATGGAATAATATGTATCAGATTTCTCTCTTCCATCACCCCCCACCCAACTAACCCACACTTCCTTTTTCTCCCACCCATCACCATCACCTCCCCCCCCCCACCCACTGCTGAGATGACCCAGGATACTTCCCCTTTGTCTCTCCCTGACCCTAGGACTCTCTTTGCTCCTTCTCCCTATAAGTCTCAGCTCCACTACTTATGCATTCTCACTCTGCCCTTTGCTGAGTGATTCCCAAGTCCTGGAATCACAGCTGCAGACTGAGTTGTGTGTGCATTGCAGCACCTCTCCAGTTTCTCTCCACTTGCTGCTTGCAGTGTCCACTCCAGTCTCACCCAACTTCTCCTGTTCTCTGCAGGGTTACTGAGGAAAGGGAGTGGCTGAGCTGTATATAGAGCGGCTCTGAGATTTCTAGTGATTACCCTGAGATCCTGCAATTGATGCAAATTACCTGAGTCTCAGGGTGAAATCCTGAGAGTTCTCAGGTATGCTTGGCTAGGGATGTGCAGCCAAAACGTTTTTGTTGCATTCGTGATTCGGATTCGTCGTGGCGCAAATGCGTTACATTCGGCCGTATGGCGCCCTGATGCGTTAATACGGCGAGTTAAATTCATGTCCCAGCTAAAATTAAAATTAACTATCTATTTATTTATGTATTTATTTATTTATTTATTTAAGACTTTTCTATACCATCGTAAAGTAGCTTCCGTCACAACAGTTTACAGTGGACACATAAAGATAGGGGTGCTGAGACATTAATTTACACAAGTGCCATCTCGGTTCGGTACATAGTTTTTTATAATAAAATAATTGGAATGTGATACAATATTGTTTGGAGTTTTTTATTATTTTTTTTTCAGAAATAAAAGCAATACTAACTTTATAAGTGTCACTTTATCTTAACGTGAATGATGCTAAAATAAAGTAATATAGAATAAAATACAGCTACACACATATTGATTGTGTTGGTGTGTGTTTGATATTCATTTTCATTTGTTCCTACCACGCACTTCACCGGTTTCTCTACTCCCCCACTCTTTTTGATACGCTTGCTTAAATAGCCAGGTTTTTAAGTGTTTTCGAAAGGATTTATTGTCACTTTGTAACCTTAACTCTAATGGCATGGTGTTCCACAGTATGGGTCCTGCTAGGGACAGTGCTCTCTCTCTTACTTGTGTGAGTCTAGCTGTTTTTATTGATGGAACTGTAAGGAGTGCTTTGTTAGCTGATCTTAGATTTTTGTTTGGTACGTGAACTCGGAGGGCCGTGTTAAGCCAGTCTGCATTTTCGTTGTGTATTAATTTATGTGTGGTGCAAAGTGTTTTGTAATGGATTCTTTGTTCGACTGGTAGCCAATGTAACTCAGCTAGGGTTTCTGTGATGTGGTCTTTTTTACTTTTTCCGGTCAGAATTCTTGCTGCGGTGTTTTGTAGGATTTGTAGTGGTCTGAGTGATGTGTATGGTAGACCTAGTAGTAAGGCATTGCAGTAGTCGGTGCTCACAAAGATCAGTGCTTGTGTTATGGCTGGGCTCCGGTCAGGAGTCGTGAACACCACCCAGAAGGGTGGCTCCAGGTTGAGAGAGACAGGAATGGCAAAAGCAGTGTCTGGGTCCAGGTTGGGTCAGGGCAGGCGGCAGAAGGCAGTGTCTAGGTTCAGGCTGGGTCAGGGCAGGCGGCAGATAGCAGTGTCTAGGTTCAGGCTGGGTCAGGACAGGCGGCAGATAGCAGTGTCTAGGTTCAGGCTGGGTCAGGGCACAGTAAGCAGGGCAAGGCAGGTCAGAAGGCCCGTAGGCCACACACACACACAGAAGGCCCGTAGGCCACACACCGTAGTCGGTGCAAGGCAGGTCAGAAGGCCCGTAGGCCACACACACACACACAGAAGGCCTGTAGGCCACACACCATAGTCGGGGCAAGGCAGGTCATAAGGCCCGTAGGCCACACACACACAGAAGGCCCGTAGGCCACACACCGTAAGCAGAGCAAGGCTTGTCAGAAGGCCCGTAGGCCACACATATACAGAAAGCCCGTAGGCCACACACCGTAAGCAGAGCAGGCAGGTCAGAAGGCCCGTAGGCCACACATACACAGAAGGCCCGTAGGCCACACACCGTAAGCAGAGCAAGGCAGGTCAGAAGGCCCGTAGGCCACACATACACAGAAGGCCCGTAGGCCAGGTAAGAAAAGCGAGGAAGAAGGCCCGAAGGCAGCACAAGGCAAGGCAAGGCAAGGAAAGGCCTGAAGGCCGCGCAGGGCAAGGCAAGGCAAGGCCCGAAGGCCGCGCAAGGCTAGAGCAGGGAGCCCAGGTGAGCTCGATGCCGAAGCACCGAGGGAACTGTCAGGCAGGGTTATAAGGGCCAACCCAGAACATAGAGTGGACAGGGGAGATGGCCTGGGCCTGTCAGGAGAGCCAGCACTAGAGGGACCCCTAGTGGTGAGGCGGTTGCACTGCAGCCAAAACTGTAACAGTACCCCCTCCTCAAGGCCTCCCCCTCCTCCTGGGTCCCATCTTAGCAGGGGGTACTCAAAAATGAAATCAGACCCCTCCGAGGGCAGCAACAGCTGGAGCAATTCAACAGGCTCAGATGGCTGAGTCAGAAAGTCTGTTAGTGGTACCGGTTTGAGCCCCTCCGGGGACGGCAGCAGGACCGGTTTAGCAGGGTCTTCTCGGGGTAGTGCAGCAGGCTCGGGCCCCTCTTGGGGTGAAACAGCAGGCTGGAATACCTCTCCGGGCATTGTAGTAGGCTCGGACCCCTCTCGGGGCGTTGTAACAGGCTCGGACCCCTCTCGGGGCGTTGTAACAGGCTCGGACCCCTCTCGGGGCGATGAAGCAGGCTCGGACCCCTCTCGGGACGATGAAGCAGGCTCGGACCCCTCTCGGGGCGATGAAGCAGGCTCGGACCCCTCTCGGGGCGATGAAGCAGGCTCGGACCCCTCTCCGGGTGTTGTAACAGGCTCGGACCCCTCTCGGGGCGTTGTAACAGGCTCGGACCCCTCTCGGGGCGATGAAGCAGGCTCGGACCCCTCTCGGGGCGATGAAGCAAGTTCAGACCCCTCTCGGGGCGATGAAGCAGGTTCGGTCCCCTCTCGGGGCGTTGAAGCAGGTTCAGACCCCTCTCGGGGCGATGAAGCAGGATCGGACCCCTCTCGGGGCGATGAAGCAGGATCGGACCCCTCTCCGGGCATTGTAGCAGGTTCGGGCCCCTCTCGGGGTGATGAAGCAGGCTCGGACCCCTCTTGGGGCGATGAATCAGGCTCTAACACCTCTCCGGGCGTTGTCGTATGCTCGGACCCCTCTCGGGGCGTTGTAGCAGGCTCGGACCCCTCTCGGGGCGTTGAAGCAAGTTCGGACCCCTCTCGGGGCATTGCAGTATGCTCAGACCCCTCTCGGGGCATTGTAACAGGCTCGGACCCCTCTCGGGGCGTTGAAGCAGACTTGGACCCCTCTCGGGGCGATGAAGCAGGCTCGGACCCCTCTCGGGGCGATGAAGCAGGCTCAAACACCTCTCCGGGCATTGTCGTAGGCTCGGACCCCTCTCGGGGCGTTGTAGCAGGCTCGGACCCCTCTCGGGGCGTTGAAGCAAGTTCGGACCCCTCTCGGGGCGATGAAGCAGGTTCGGACCCCTCTCGGGGCGTTGAAGCAGGTTCGGACCCCTCTCGGGGCGATGTAACAGGCTCTGACCCCTCTCGGGGCGTTGAAGCAGGTTCGGACCCCTTTCGGGCGATGAAGCAGATTCGGACCCCTTTCGGGGCGATGAAGCAGGCTCGGACCCCTCTCGGGGCGATGAAGCAGGCTCGGACCCCTCTTGGGGCGATGAAGCAGGCTCGAACACCTCTCCGGGCATTGTCGTAGGCTCGGACCCCTCTCGGGGCATTGTAGCAGGCTCGGACCCCTCTCGGGGCGTTGAAGCAGGCTCGGACCCCTCTTGGGGCGATGAAGCAGGTTCGGACCCTTCTCGGGGCGATGAAGCAGGCTTGGACCCCTCTCCGAGCGTTGTAGCAGGCTTGGGCCCCTCTTGGGGCATTGTAGCAGGTTCGGGCCCCTCTCGGGGTGATGAAGCAGGTTCGGACCCCTTTCGGGGCGATGAAGCAGGCTCGAACCCCTCTCCGGGCGTTGCAGTAGGCTCGGACCCCTCTTGGGGCGTTGTAACAGGCTCGGACCCCTCTCGGGGCGAAGAAGCAGGTTCGGACCCCTCTCGGGGCGATGAAGCAAACTCAGATGGCAGAGCAGCAAGGTTAGAAGTAGTGTACATGGAAGACACAGATTGTACTGCCAAGGGCTTGATACCTCGAGCCAAAGTCTGAAGCTCCTGATTTTGTTTCTGGGGGAGCATTTTAGAGAAGGCACAGGCAGTTCTAGGACGTCTAGGGAAGGTGCTCGTTACAGGCTGTTCAGCAGCTGTGGGAAGCAGAGCCCTGCTCGGGTTAATGAGTTCCATCTGTTTTTGTGCTTGATCTCCTAGAACGGAAGTCCTAGAAGTTCTCTTGGCCAGGTAAGTTTTTGGTTTTCCTGAAGTATAAGCTGCTTTTTGGTAAAAAGTTTTGTGACAAGTTATGCTACAATCTTCTGTTAGTAAACTGTCCAGGGTGAAAACATTCCTAGCTGAGCCAGAAGCAGGGCAGAGTGTGAAAGCTCTGGCTGAATCTTTATGAGGAGACAGTGGCCCGTTAGCTGTGCAGCGGGGGCAGGGTTTGCCTGGAGGCAAAAGACAAGGAAGACAGAGACACTTCCACCAGCCTGGTTTGGGAGAATTGCAATTAAGGCATTCTTGGTATACAGACACATTTCTTCTGTGACAGTTGCTGCACATCCAGTGCTCCTGGTCCGAGAGCTGACAAGCTAAACAGTTCAGGTACGTAGGATAATTCAGAGTTTGACAAATGGTACAGATAATAAACCGTGAGGACTCACCGTCTGAATACTGAGTCCTTTCTGTCTCTCCAAATGTGAATGGCTTCGGCATACTGTTACGGCTGGGCTCCGGTCAGGAGTCGTGAACACCACCCAGAAGGGTGGCTCCAGGTTGAGAGAGACAGGAATGGCAAAAGCAGTGTCTGGGTCCAGGCTGGGTCAGGGCAGGCGGCAGAAGGCAGTGTCTAGGTTCAGGCTGGGTCAGGGCAGGCGGCAGATAGCAGTGTCTAGGTTCAGGCTGGGTCAGGACAGGCGGCAGATAGCAGTGTCTAGGTTCAGGCTGGGTCAGGGCACAGTAAGCAGGGCAAGGCAGGTCAGAAGGCCCGTAGGCCACACACACACACACAGAAGGCCCGTAGGCCACACACTGTAGTCGGGGCAAGGCAGGTCAGAAGGCCCGTAGGCCACACACACACACAGAAGGCCCGTAGGCCACACACTGTAGTCGGGGCAAGGCAGGTCAGAAGGCCCGTAGGCCACACACACACACAGAAGGCCCGTAGGCCACACACCGTAGTCGGGGCAAGGCAGGTCAGAAGGCCCGTAGGCCACACACACACAGAAGGCCCATAGGCCACACACCGTAAGCAGAGCAAGGCATGTCAGAAGGCCCATAGGCCACACATACACAGAAAGCCCGTAGGCCACACACCGTAAGCAGAGCAGGCAGGTCAGAAGGCCCGTAGGCCACACACCGTAAGCAGAGCAAGGCAGGTCAGAAGGCCCGTAGGCCACACATACACAGAAGGCCCGTAGGCCAGGTAAGAAAAGCGAGGAAGAAGGCCCGAAGGCAGCGCAAGGCAAGGAAAGGCCCGAAGGCAGCGCAGGGCAAGGAAAGGCCCGAAGGCCGCGCAAGGCTAGAGCAGGGAGCCCAGGTGAGCTCGATGCCAAAGCACCGAGGGAACTGTCAGGCAGGGTTATAAGGGCCAACCCAGAACATAGAGTGGACAGGGGAGATGGCCTGGGCCTGTCAGGAGAGCCAGCACTAGAGGGACCCCTAGTGGTGAGGCGGTTGCACTGCAGCCAAAACTGTAACAGCTTGTAGTACTGTACGAAAGTTTTTAGTTGTTAGCAGTGGTTTGAGTCTTCTGAGAATCATGAGTTTGACATATCCTTCTTTCACTTTTAATGATATATGTTGTTTTAGGCTTAGTTCTGAGTCGATTATAACTCCTAGATTCCGTACTTTCTCTGCTAGTTCTATTTTTTGGTTGCTTTTGAGTGTGATTGTATTTTGACTGATTTCATTCTTTTTGCGTTCTAAGTGTAGGAACTCTGTTTTTTCAATATTGATTATTAGCTCCATTTGGTTTAGTAGTTGTTTTATGATATCAAGGTACATATTGGCTAAGTTGAGTGTTTTTTCCAGAGTTTCATCTATAGGTAGTATTAGCTGAATATCGTCAGCATATATATATTGAGAGTAATGCCTAGACTGGCTAGTAGGTGGCACAATGGTAATAGGTATATGTTAAAAAGGGTAGCGGATAGAGCTGACCCTTGTGGAACCCCTGTTTGTAGGAGTATTTTCTCTGACATTACATCTTTGATTTGAACTTGGAAATATCTGTTGGTTAGATATGATCTAAACCATTTGATGGTTGTGTTACTTAACCCTATTTCTTTTAGTCTATTTAAAAGGATTTCATGATTTACAGTATCAAATGCTGCTGAGAGGTCCAGCATCACTAAGATATAATGCTTGCCGTTGTCGAATCCTCTCATGATGTTGTCTGTTAGTGCTAGCAGGAATGTCTCTGTGCTTTAGTGTTTTCTAAAGCCATGTTGTGATGGATATAGGATGTTATTATTATCTAAGTGTTTCGCTAGTTGCTTCTGTATGGTTTTTTCAATTAGTTTTGCGATTAGGGGTAGGTTTGATACTGCTCTGTAATTGCTCAGGTTAAGGGCATCGCTGTTTTTCTTTTTTAGAATTGGTTTTATAATTGCCCCTTTTAGACTTTCTGGCATGATTCCTTCCTCTAATGATAAGTTCACTATCTTTGTTAACGTTGGCGATACTGTGTTGGCTATTTTCTTTAATTCAGTGATTGGTATTGTGTCGACTGCGTGTGGGGCTGGGTTCAGTTTTTTTAACATTGATTCGATTTCCATTTCAGAAACTGTCTCGAATGTCATCCATTGTTCTACATCTCTTTTTTTTCATTTTGATTTCTTGTTTTGTTGTAGCAGGAATTTTTGTTTTTAAGTTGTTTATTTTGTTGTTGAAAAAGGTGGCTATCTCATTGCATCTATTTGCTGGTGGGTTTTGTGGAGGGTTGGATTTGTCATTTGTGAGATCTCTTATTATTGAAAATAGTGTCCTAGGGTTATTAGTGAATTTTTCTATTTTCATGTCGTAGAACTGTTTCTTTGCATTGAGAATTGTTTGTTTATAGTATGCTAGGTGTTTTCTATACTTAGTTAGGTTATCTGTTGTTTTATTTTTTTTCCAGTCTTTTTCTTTTTTTCTTAAGGTCCTTTTGAGTTCTTTTATCTACAACCCCCCACCCTCCTGACCCCCCCCCCCCCAAGACTTACCAAAACTCCCTGGTGGTCCAGCGGGGAGTCCAGAAGCCATCCCTGCATTCTCACACCCTCATTTGCCAGTTTCATCATGATGCCGATAGCCTGTGTCACAGGGGCTACCGGTGCCATTGGTCAGCCCCTGTCACATGGTCACCGGCGCCATCTTGTGCTCCTACCATGTGACAGGGGTTGACCAATGGCACCGGTAGCCCCTGTGACATAGTATGGGCAAAGGCTATTGGCGCCATTTTGAGTCCTGGCATCAGCTGGCCGGCATGCAGGAGGTCGCTCCGGGACCCCCGTTGGACCCACAGGGACTTTTGGCCAGCTTGGGGGGGCCTCCTGACCCCCACAAGACTTGCCAAAAGTCCAGCGGGGGTCCGGGAGCGACCTCCTGCACGCTGGCCGTCTGATGCCAATACTCAAAATGGCACCAATCGCCTTTGCCCTGAGACTCAAAATGGCGCCGATCGCCTTTGCCCTCACTATCGCCTTTGCATCTCAAAATGGCGCCGATCGCCTTTGCCCTCACTATGTGTGACAAGTTTAGTGTATGTATTTGTGTGTGAACCTCCCCCTTCCCCCAAAAAACAACCCTATGAGAAAAGTTCTCTTAAACTAACCACCCCACACTCTCCTGCCCCTTCCCCCAAGCCCTGCGAAAAACAGTAGCCCACCCCCTGCCCCCCCAGAGTTGCTGAATGAATGAAACCTGCCCCCCTCGTGACCCCTCCCCAAGATGTTCACAATAAATTCATTACCACCCCCCACTCTCCAGACCCCCCGAGACCTGATAAAAATGTCAGTTGGTGGAGCGGTCCGGGAGCGATGTATTGGCGTTGGTCCATCGGCTGCGAGCACTGAAATGGGTTCAGGCGGCCCTTTGCCCTTACTATGTCAGTGGGGTGGAGCAATGGCAGTGGTAGGTCCTCTGACATAGCAAGGGCAAAGGTCCGCCGACTGCCAGTCCTGAAAATGGCGCCGAGGGGCCCTCGCCCTTACTATGTCACATGGGCTACTGCCGCCATTGGTGTCCCTGAGTGGCATAGTTAGGGAAAGGGTCATCGGCGCCATGTTGATTGCTGGCAGCCGACGGCCGTAGTGCAGGAGATGTGTCCCGGACCAGTCCTGGCCCCCCGCTGGAGCCTCCCGGACTTCTGTCAGGTTTTGTGTGTGTTGTGAGGGCCTGGGAAGTAAATCAATTTGGCATGTGTGTGGGGAGTGTGAGGAGGGTGGTGGGTGTATTTTATCTGTAAAGGAAATAGTTATCTTCCTGTGAAAAAAGTGTGCGAATGTTTTAAAATGGAAGTGAAACGTGGACCTGGACTGGCGAAATGATTAGTGTAGCGTGTGTTAGTGTAAGGTGTAACAGATGGTGCTTACGTCCAGCAGATGTCACTGTTTGCTCGAAACAATTTTTAAACCTATTTTACCTGTCACAGGTGTGACATATCGGTAATGAAAGTACAGAAGAACCTTCCTGTATGCGAAATGAAGGTTGTGTCCAAATTTGAAAGCAATCGGTTCAGTGGTTTCTGAGATTAGCGATTTTGTCCAAACTATTTAACATTTTTATTTATATAGATTATTTATTTAAAATATTTTCTATACCGTCATTAAGTTATTTACCATCATAACGGTTTACAATAAGGCACATATGGTAAGAAATCGTTAATACTTTACAGAAGTGCCGATAGGAATCCGGTAACATATAATTCATATAAAGGGAGGAGGAATAGCCTAGTGGTTAAAGCAGTGGACTATAATTCATATAACAGGAGGAGGAATAGGCTAGTGGTTAGAGCAGTGGACTATGAACCAGGAGACCAAGGTTCAAGTCCCACTGTCATTCCTTGTGACCTTGGGCAAGTCACTTTACCCCCCATTGCCTCAGGTACAAACTTAGCTTGTAAGCCCTCTGGGGATAGAGAAATACCTACAGTACCTGAATGTAAACCAGTGTGATATCTCAATTGAGATGAATGTCAGTATATAAAAATAATAAATAAAATATAAAGGCTATTTGATTTATGTCATATATTGCCCTTTTGATTCATGTCTCATGTTGGAATACATGTGAATCATTCTAGCACTTTCAAATGTTATCTAAGTTTATTAGTGAGAGTAAAATAATCACTAGGTGAATACCTGGAGATGATGTGCTGGGTGCTGATTTATTCCATGCCTGCTCTTCCTTATTTACTAGGGGGCACTCCATGAAGTTAGCATGTGGCACATTTAAAACTAATTGGAGAAAGTTCTTTTTCACTCAACGCACAATTAAACTCTGGAATTTGTTACCAGGGGATGTGGTTAGTGCAGTTAGTATAGCTGTGTTTAAAAAAGGATTGGATAAGTTCTTGGAGCAGAAGTCCATTACCTGCTATTAATGAAGTTGACGTAGGGGTAGGTTTTCAAAGGGGTACACGCGTAAGATACGTGCGTACCCCCCGAAAACCTACCCCAAACCCCACCTGCGCGCGCCGAGCCTATTTTGTATAGGTTCGGTGGCGCGCAAAAGCCCTGGGATGCGCGTAAGTCCCGGGGCTTGCATGGAGGGGCGTGTCGGGGGGTGTGTTCGGGGTGTGCCGCGAGTGACGTGGCGTTTCGAGGGCGACGCCCCGGGCATGGTTTCGGTCCGGGGGTGTTCTGGAGGCGTGACCGTGGCCTCCGGACCAGCCCCTGGACCGGAACATGGAGCGCGGCAGCTGGCCCGGCGAGCGCAAAGTAACGCCTGCTTCCAGCAGGCATAACTTTGCCGACAAAGGTGGGGGGAAGGTTTAGATAGGGCCGGGGGGGTGGGTTAGGTAGGGGAAGGGAAGGGAAGGTGCGGGGGGGTGGAAGGAAAGTTTCCTCCGAGGCCGCTCCAATTTCGGAGTGGCCTCGGAGGGAACGGAGGCAGGCTGCGCGGCTCGGCGCGCGCAGGCTGCCGATTTTGGGCAGCGTTGCACGCGCCGACCCCGGATTTTAATGGATATGTGCGGCTATTTTAATGGATACGCGTGTATCTATTGAAATCCCGCGTACTCTTGTTCGCGCCTGGTGCGTGAACAAAAGTACGCGTGTGCGCAGATTTATAAAATCTGCCCCTTAGAAAATAGCCACTGCTATTACTAGCAACAGTAACATCGGATAGACTTAGTTTTTGGGTACTTGCCAGTTTCTTATGGCCTGGATTAGCCACTGTTGGAAACAGGATGCTGGGCTTGATGGACCCTTAGTCTGACCCAGTATGGCATGTTCTTATGTTCTTATGATATTCTATAATGGTATTTAATACTATTGACAGTGTCCTGTGAGATAAGTCAGAACCATCATAATATCATCCACAAATAGCATTGATTTTAGTTCATATTGTCCAATTTGTACCCCCTGAACTTTTGGATCTTGTTTTAGTTAAAGGATCAGTGGTTCTAATGTGAGAATAAAAAGCAATGGGGGAGGGGAAAGCCTTTCCGAGTGTCTCTTCCTAATATAAAGGTTTAATCAAAAGTTTTTTCTGCGTTGAAACTTATTTCTGTAGGTACTTTATATCCAAACTTCTTATGACGCCTATGCCAGCATCAATCTCCTGATATTCACTGATGACTGCTTGCCATACCAAAGCCTGTCTATTGGTTATAATTTTAGCATATATTTTTATATCTTGATTAAGGAGAGAAATGAGGCCGGTATGAAGCCGGTTTGGTAAGATATGTATCGTCGCTACTGTAATAGTTTCTTGCATCATCCTTTCCACAATCATAGCCTCAAACAACTCTTTTTTTTTTAATTTTTAATTTTCAAATTTCACACAATTTACATGAAATATTTTCAAAAGAACAAGGTACATATATCCATATAACAAACCTATCAGTAAATCAAAACCAATTAAGTAATCTGTATTTTGCTATGGATTATATATACCTAAATATAAGAAAAAGTGGGGGCCTAAGGAAATGGAGCGATATATCAAATTTTTAAATAAGAATCAATAGGGAAGCAACATTACTTTATTTATGTTGATTCTTCTCTGGGTGTGCTATGTGAGTGACCAATCAGAAAATCCCTGAGCGTTCTGGTTCAAAAAAGACATAATTATTACTTAAGTATTTAACACAACATTTACTGGGATACTTCAAAACATAACAGGCCCCTAAACTTAGGACCCTCTCTTTCATACTGAGAAATTCCTTTCTACGAAGTTGTATTAACTTTACAACATTTATTTATTTATTTATGTATTTGTTTAAAAGTTTTTATATACCGTCATTAAGTTATTTACCATCATAATGGTTTACAATAGGGCACATATATCAAAGAAAATATAGATCATACTTTACCTAGAGGGTGCCATAATCATTCGGTAACAAAACGACATTAAGTATAATATGGTTTATGACATGGAATTTACATTCATTAAATTCTCATGGGGGATTGTATGTTTTATTGCTATTCAACCTGTTGGTTTGACTACAATTATCAGAGGGGATAAAATAATTTCCAGGTGGTATCTGGAAATTGTGCGCTGGGTGCTCTATGACCACTTATCCTTATTTATTTGCCTGCTCCGTAGAACAGGGCAAGCCTGTTTCTCAAAAAAAAACATTTAACACATGGTTTCATCTGAAATGAAAGCAAAGGTTACCAGCATAGACTTTCCTTCTTTAATTTCTTTTTTTTTTTTTTTTTATTTCTCATTTTAATATACATCCAAGTCAATACTTGTTTGAAAATTATAAAATACAGATGGAAACACAATAATCTTCACATCTTATAAGGCAACATACAAATTTGTATTTTAAATAATAAAGGAAATACGGAGACACCTCATATAAGGAGCGATTTTAAGGTAATCTATTACAACATGAAAATTAGCAGCCTGATAGAGCTCTTGCCTATTTCAATTTCCACTTTATAGTGAGACTTCTTAGGGGCGAGAAGCCAAGAAATCCCTAAGCTGGGAGGGTTCTAGGAAAATATATTTCTGTTCCTGGTAAACGATATAACATTTGCACGGGAAATGCAGTTTAAATTGAGCCCCTTTTTGAATCGCTTCAGCTCTCATATCAATGAAAAGTTTACGCCTAGTTTGGGTCGCATTAACAATATCAGGAAAACACCACAGTTTATGACCAAAGAATTTTTTCTTGACTATTTCTAAAAAAATATTTAGAAACATTATTTTTATCCATAAGAAACGCAAAAGAAATCAGTAAAGTTCTCCTCTGGGTCACAATCATCTCTTGTGAGGATTCAAGTAAAGTGGTAACATCAGGTAATAAGTGTTCATCTATATTTCCACGATTAGAATCCGCTGTTGGTAGGTAATATGCTTTCGTTACTACGGGTTTCACCTCTTCAGGTATTTTCAAAATTTGAGTTGTATAAAGTCTGAACAAATCAAGTGGAGAAATATTTTTCAAAACCGGGAAATTCAGAAATCTCAGATTGTGGGATCTCAAGGAATTTTCTATATTCTCAAGCCTCTTATTAGCAATTGATTCACTCTGAATTAAGTTTAGTTGTATTTTTTCCACTTCCTTTATACGTCCATCCATTGTTTGTATTCTCACTTCTTGTTGCGTAAGCTCAATTGTATTTTTTGTTACTTGGTTTTTGACTTCCCGAATTTCTTTAGTGAGACCCACAACTGCTTTTTCCGGTGCTTGCAAAGCGTTCCAAATCATTGTTAAGGAAATTTCTGTTGGAGGAATTATAACTCTCTCAGTCTTAGTTAAATCTTTCCTCTCGTCTCCTCCACCCACTATATCCCCGGCACCAATATCCAGGCTCGGATTACGCAGCCTAACAGCACTTTCCAGTCCCAGGACACCATTACCCCTCTGGGGCTGTACCTTTGCCGTTTGCTCTAGATTTCCTCGACCTTCCGGTGGTATCTCTCGTCCAGCTGTTTCTTCCCACTCCTGGGGGGCTACAGCTTCCAACATTCCTCTCTCATCCACGAATCCTGGTGGTGCCGGTTTACGCGGAGACCCGGGGCTAAGAGATGTTTCAGGAGTCAGGGAGAGCAGATCACGCTTCGTATCCGCTCCCACAGCGACTTGCTCTCCGGGTGTTCTAGGCAAGACCGCCGCGAAAAAACTCCCGATGCGGGGTTGACTTGACTCCAACGGGGTAGATGTCATCTCTGTCCCCCTTACCCTCGCTTTTCTTTTAGTATGGGGCATAACGTTCGTGAGGAAAAACAGTTTGAAGACAAAACTTCGGGAGCTTCTCACAGACGCGTCTATTCAGGCGGCCATCTTCCCTTCTTTAATTTCTGAGTCCACAGATAACTCCAAAAGTTCTGAAATATCCAGAGTATTCCTTCTCTCTTTATCTCGGCCAATTTCCTTTTGAGGCAAGTAATATAATTTAGCGCAAACTGGTAGAATGGATTCTGGTATTTTCAAAATCTCTTTCATGTAGGATTTAAGCAGTTCAGCTGGCGAAATCCTCCTAATAACCAGAAAGTTAATCACCCTTAAGTTTAAAATTCTCAGGGTGTTTTCCATTTTTTCCATTCTTTTTTCCATAGCCAGTTCAGAATTTATAACATTTTGCTGGCAAGTTTCAACTTTGAATATTCTATCTTCATGATTTTCAATTTTTATATTGAATGCACTGATTATTAAACTGTTATTCACCATCTTCTGATTTTTTGCCTCCATAGTTACACTTGCTTGTGATTTTAATGATATTTCTATTGCTTTTAAAGCAGACCACACGTTTGCTAAAGTAACATTTTCAGGTTGGCCCAAATTAATACCAACAGTCACCTGGTCTGAAGGGTCTTCTCTCACCTCCCCAGAGGTCTCCGGTTGCTGTTTAGCTGAAGATGTTCTTACAGCCCTGGTTTCCTTCTCCGAGGGAACTCTGCCTCTGCACTGGGCTGTTATCTCCTCCTCCCAGGGGTCCACTCCTTCCTACCCCGGCACCAGCAGCAGCCTGGTCCTCCTCCCCGAGCCCCCGATGTAATCCGCTCAGGACCTCCGTTTGCCAACCTGCACAGGGTGCGCCAGTCTAATTGGCTCGCCGGGGCTCAAGGTAACATCCAGGGTCAGAGGGGACGGCGTTTGCTCCTCAGCCATCTCCCCAGCGACCAGCCCCTCCGGCTTTTGCGCTGCTCCGATGAAGAAGCTCTCGATGCATCTCTGTGAAAGGTCTGTCGCGGGTAAGCTTGACAATGCTGCCCAGACTTTCCCTTTCCTCTTTGTATGAGGTATTTGTCTCCGTTAGAATAATTAATAGGTAAAGGGCGTCAGGAGCTTACTTCTTCCGCGTCCTATTGAGCGGCCATCTTGCCCCCCCCCCCCAACAACTCTTTTAATGGTATTATTAGATGGCCCACTAGTAATTTGTAATATGTGGCCAGTAGTCCAATCGGACCTAGAGATTTATAATTTTGTAATTCCCTAATTACTTGTTCTACTTCTTGTGTATTTATAGGGGAATTTAATCATTCCAAGGCCTCATGTAATATTTTTTATATCGAAGCCCATTTAAGAACCTATCTCTAATACCATTATTGATCAAATCTGCTGGGTATAGTGTTTGATAAAAAGCCTTAAAAATGCCTCCTATCCCCTTAATGGATGTCTCTAATTTCCCATTTTCATTTTGATTCCCCCTATAAAATGTGAAGTTCTTTGGGCTTTTGCCAAATTTTCCTGTAAGCTCCCTGACTTGTTTCAATATAGGAATAGTTTATGTTTGAATATGAATAAGGAGCTAGTTGCTTTTAGATGTAATAATTCATTGGGCAACTTGTACATAGCTTTACACTTAGCTTCCTTCATTTGCAATCTACTAACTTGTTTTTTAAAACAATTTAGCTTTCTCTCTAACTCTAGTATTTCCTGATATAACCATTTTTTTCTTGCTGCTGGATAACCTATAATTTCACCTCTTATGATTGCCTTAGATGTTCCCCAAAATAAAATTGGACATTTGTGCAGAGCATATCGGTTTCAAATTGCTTCCCCTTCTCCTATAAAAATATTTAAAATTTGGAATCTTTACTCAGTCAAAGCAGCATTCGTCATCTGCTGCTGTGGCCACTGCCTGGGGGTGAATAGAAAGAGCATTCCGCTGAGCAATGATCAGAAATAGCCAGATTTCCAATAATGACTTTCTCTATTTGACTAAATAATTCCGCAGACAACAATATATTGACAATTCTTGACTTTGCAGAATATGCTTTCGTAAAATGTGTGTAGTCCCTTTCTTCGGGATGCAAAACCCTCCGTATATCCACTAATGTTAGACTATCACATAGGAATGGTTTCCCCTTATTATGACCTATCCTCTGAGTTTTGGATCTCAAACTTTTATCTAGTTGTGGATCTGTCACACCGTTCAGGTCTTTCCCAAGATTATGGGAGCTGGTCCCATACTCACAATAGCTGTTGCCAATCTATCAGAACAGAGTGATCATACTGATTAGGGGCATATATTGACGCTAAAATAGTCATTTTCCCCAAAAAGTTGCTCTTTAACCAAAATAAACCTTCCGTCTTCAAAAGCATTAACCATTTCCATATTAAATGCCACATTTTGTGTAACATTATAATTATCCTATGCATGTTAGAGGCTCCTGAGGCATAGAATACTTGATTTCACCATCTTTTCTGTAATTTTTTATGTTCCTCATCTTTCATGTGATTTTCTTGCAAAAATATCACATTCCCTTCCTTCATCATCAGCATTAACCATTTCCATATTAAATGCCATAGTTTTATGTAACATTATTACTACCCCATTCATTTTAGAGGTGCCCGAGGCAGAGAATACTTGATTGCACCATCTTTTCCATAATTTCTTAAGTTCCTCATCTTTCATATGACTTTCTTACAAAAATAATTGTCACCTTCTCTTTCAATCTCTTTATATGTGACATCAGTTTCTCTCTTTTTTTTTACAAGTGAGCCTTCCCCTGCTATATTCCAAGACACACGTTTAATTGATATTCTCATTCATTCCCTTATTATTGGATATGAGCCTGCTACCATCCATTTTTCTTTTTTTTAACTGTGCCCTAGCCTACACAGTGAAAACCCTTTATGATTCCTAGAACTCCACAATTTTAATGTTTTCATTTTATTTTTGCCTCCACCCATTCATGCCCCTCTTCCTAACAAATAACAACCCTTTATCTCCTTCCCTCTCCCTTGCAACTCTCTTTCCTAAAACATCTACAATCAATACTGCTCTCTCTGGAGAGCTTGATGTCCGTAATTTTGTGTGGAGGTGCCATCCCTGGCGCTTTGTCTCCGATGAACAGTTGTGAGCAAGCATCCGTCATTTTCTCATTCAACTTACTTAATCCATTTCTTCTATTGCCACCCGCTTTGTTGCCAGTATTACACACTGTTCAAGCCTTTTAAAATCCCTTCCAGTGTGATTGTTTATACCAGTTACCTATCCTGTGATAATTTACCCGACTACTCAAATTATTATGGATATGGTTGATATTTTTATTGCATATGTATCATATCCCTTCCTTCCTATGACTTTGCTGGCAGACTTGTCTCTTTGATAGCTATGCAGACCATTAACCTAGTTACAGCCTAGAATGAATGTCTCCTCCAGTTTATCTTTCTGGCCATTGCTTGAAAATATGTTAAGCTGGCCATAATATCTGTGCTCTCACCAATTAATTTCCTTTCAGTGCTGCTTATTACAAAGTTCCCATTGTCTTTTGAAAGTTACACTTTTTTTTAAGTAATATTTTTTGGGAGCATTTCTCAATTAAATAGTGGTAAAATTTCAAAGACTTATGTGTGCAAAAATTAGCATATATATGAGTGAGTAGTTTCTGCTTGCTTACATGCTATTTTAGAAACATCAAATATATGCTCATATTTTCACTTTCATGTGCACATATACACATTTAAATAGGGGACAGTCTACAGTGTTCTAAGGCAGGATAATATTTATTTGTGTAAGTTGCTATTTTAAAAGACACACATGTAGATTTGCCAAGTTCACGTAATTTTCCATCTGCTAATTATCTGGCACAAGTGAATACAACGTGTTTCTTGTGTACTATTAGCTGGGTGAGAGGTCTGAGTAAACTGGGGAAGTTCAGGCTGAAGAGCAGAAGGGTCTCAATGACTTAGAGAAGGACTGGGCAAACAGGGATAGTAATTGGATAAACTGGTAATTTCACTTATGCACGCATGTTTTAGAATATAGAGACTTATCCATGTAAATCAGGATTTATGTAAGAAAAAACTTATTTTCATGAATAAATACATTGCATGATTTTGCATGTAAGCAAACATATGTGCATATATTCTGGAGTAAAGATATACACATTTTGTAATACGCACAGGTTATAAAATATTATGGTAAAACTATGAATGGCCTTTCGTGGATTAAAACTGGTTAAAAGACAGGAAACAGAGAGTAGGATTAAATGGTCAATTTTCTCAGTGGAAAAGGGTAAACAGTGGAGTGCCTCAGGGATCTGTACTTGGACCGGTGCTTTTCAATATATATATAAATGCTCTGGAAAGGAATACGATGAGAGAGGTTATCAAATTTGCAGATGATACAAAATTATTCAGAGTAGTTAAATCACAAGCAGATTGTGATACATTACAGGAGGACCTTGCAAGACTGGAAGACTGGGCATCCAAATGGCAGATGAAATTTAATGTGGACAAGTGTAAGGTATTGCATATAGGGAAACATAACCCTTGCTGTAGTTACACGATGTTAGGTTCCATATTAGGAGCTACTAGGGATGTGCAGAGCAAAATTTTATGTTCATATTTTTTATGTCCGAAAGGGGGTCCCACTTGCGGCCAATATGGACATAAAAAAAATCCAATGAGTTGGGTATATGTACATATGTGCAAAAAAAAATTTAAACCCCCTCACCCTCCTTAATCCCCCCCCCAGACTTACCACAACTCCCTGGTGATCGAGCGAGGAGTGAGGACGCCATTTCTGCAATCCTTGGCGAGAAGCATGTGACGTCGGTGGCACGTCGAGTGACGCGGCGTCACATGATTCCCGGCGAGTTCGCGCCGGACGGCTCGTTCGGCCCAAAAAGAACTTTTGGCCAGCTTGGGGGGGCCTCCTGACCCCCCCAAGCTGGCCAAAAGTTCTTTTTGGGCCGAACGAGCCGTCCGGCGCGAACAAGCCGGGAATCACGTGACGCCAGCGTCACTCGACGTGCCGCCGACGTCACATGCTTCTTGCCAAGGATTGCAGAAATGGCGTCCTCATTCCTCGCTCGATCACCAGGGAGTTGTGGTAAGTCTGGGGGGGGATTAAGGAGGGTGAGGGGGTTTAAATTTTTATTTTGGCCTCAACAATCGCGATTTCCCACATATCGAACATATCTATGTTCGATATGTGGGAAATCCGATCGTTTATGTCGAATCAATTTTTTAAGTAAAAAAAAAATATGAGTTGCGTTTTACTAATGCGGTCAATCCGAATGCACACCCCTAGGAGCTACCACCCAGGAAAAAGATCTAGGCATCATAGTGGATATACTTTAAAATTGTTGGCTCAGTGTGCTGCAGCAGTCAAAAAAGCAAACAGAATGTTAGGAATTGTTAGGAAGGGAATGGTTAATAAAACGGAAAATGTCATAATGCCTCTATATCGCTCCATGGTGAGACCACACCTTGAATACTGTGTACAATTCTGGTTGCCGCATCTCAAAAAAGATATAGTTGCGATGGAGAAGGTACAGAGAAGGGCAACCAAAATGATAAAGGGGATGGAACAGCTCCCCTATGAGGAAAAGCTGAAGAGGTTAGGGCTGTTCATCTTGGAGATGTCAGAAAGCTCTGTTGTTAAAGCTGTTGTTATGAATAGTTGTGGGTGGATCCTTGAACCAGTGGCAGATGACCACGCCCTCGGGGAAAATCCTGAGAGGGACCACTGGTCAGGCTTAGTGTAGAGACAGACACACACTAGTTCTTTTATTAGACAATATAGTAAACCACCAGAGGTGGCAGTAGTGAGCTGGAAGTGCCCGGCTGGGCTGTAGTCCCTCAGGTATCGGAATAGTGATCCCAGTGTGGCTGAGCTGTAGAAAAAATAAGAGAGTGAGTAGGCAAAGCATGCAGCATTCAGGAACTAGTCCTTGATGGTAACACTCCCACAATAGTCTCTTAAGGCAGCCAGGAGTTGGTATGCATTAGGCCCTCGAGGAGCGAGTACCTGGTCCCAGGGAAAGCTCTGAGAGATAGATGGAAAACTCACTGATGTTGTAAGCAGTGATGACTTCTTAGCAGAAGGAATATCCAAGGGCAGATCCAGGACTTGGGCTCTCGAGGAGCGAGTACCAGTTCCGGACTGCGACCTGAAAAGACAAAGAGAGAGCGAGGCCCCTGAGGAGCGGATACCTCTAGTGAAGTCTGAGGAGGCAGAGTAGCTAGGGTTGCGGAGAGCGAATCCCATCTGCAGCGACCAGAAGGAAGCTAGGTAACGAATCCCCTTGCTAACTTGTCTTGTTAGCAAAACTGAGACCTTAAATATCTGGAGCTGGTGACGTCATCTCAGGGGGATGTCCCCGAGGTTCGCGCCAACGCTGGTACATCAGTCGGACCGTGCGCATGCCCTTAGGCATCTGGTCAACATGGCGGCTTGCAGCGTCGAGCCAGTCAGGGAACGCCAGAGGAGGATGGCCTGGAGATGCCACAGTGGCTAGCCTTCCATCAACTCCGAAGGGATTCACCAATGAGGTAAGGTGGGCAGAGCAGAGACATCAGACAGCGATGGACACAACAGTACCCCCCTTCAAAGGGCGGTCTCTTCTTCAGGTACCAGGTTTGGGTTTTGAAGGATGTGTGAGATGGAATTGACGAAGCATCTCTTTATCCAAGATGTTGGTATGAGGCTCCCAAGTGTTTACTTCGGGGCCAAACCCTTCCCATCTTAGAAGGTATTCAAAAGTCTTGCCTCTTTTACGAACATCCAGTATCTCTTTGATTTTAATCTCTAACATCTTCTGCATTAATGATAGATGAATCCTGAGATTTGGAAGACAATCCGCTAAGTATGTATGGTGACAATCCAGTGCATGAATCTGGATGAGAATTAATGGCATTGCCAGCGGATACGGACTGGGTAGTAGTCAAGAGTATCTTCTTCAGGTCTATTATGTGCTGTGGCTCATCCGGCACATCCTCCAAATGGAAGGAGTGTGACAGAGCATCTGCTCTGGTGTTTCAATCTCCAGGACGGATTTTAAGCACAAAATCGAAACGATTGAAAAATAAAGACCATCTTGCCTGTCTGTAATTTAGACGTTGTGCTTGGCAGAGATACTCTAGGTTTTTATGATCCGTGAATATGGTTATTTAATATTTAGTGCCTTCAAGCCAAGGCTGCCATTCCTCAAATGTGAGCTTTATTGCCAGGAGTTCTTTGTTTCCAATCCCGTAGTTTTTCTCAGCTGGAGAAAATCTTCTTGAGAAGAATGAACAGGGACGTAAGACTTTCAAGTCTCCTGTTTGGCTCAACACAGCCCCTACACCCTCATCTGAAGCATCAACATCTACAATAAAGGGCTTGTTAGGGTCTGGAAGCCGTAAGCATGGTTATTTGGAGAAGGCAGTCTTTAATTTCTCGAACGTGGAAATGGCCTCTGCTGACCAATTTGAAACATTGGCACCCTTGCGGGTCATTGCAGTCAAGGGTACAGTTAAAGAAGAATAGTTCTTTATGAAGCTTCGATAGTAATTGGTGAACCCCAGAAATCTCCTTAAAACCTTCAAGCTGGTAGGTTGGGACCAATTCTTGATACTTTCAAGTTTGTGAGGGTCCATTTGGAAGCCCTTCTTTGACACGATGTAGCCTAAAAAAGGCACTGAGTCTTTGTGAAATTCACACTTAGAGAGTTTGGCGTACAGCCGATGTTCCCGGAGATGGTGGAGTACTTGCTTGACATCAGCAATGTAGATGTCCAAATCCTGGGAGAAGATTAAGATGTCATCCAGGTATACCACAACGTTCTTGTACAACAGATCTCACAAGATGTCGTTCATCATATTTTGGAAAATGGCAGGTGCATTGCACAACCCAAATGGCATCACCAGATACTCGAAGTGGCCGTCTTGCATATTAAAGGCCATTTTCCATTCATCGCCACTCCGAATGCGAATGAGGTTGTAGGCCCCCTTCAGATCAAGCTTTGAAAATATTTTGGCCCCCTGCAGCCGGTCAAACAGCTCTGAAATTAATGGCAAGGGGTAACGGTCTTTGATCGTGATCTCATTTAGACCTCGGTAATCGATACATGGTCGTAAGGTACCGTCCTTCTTCCCCACGAAGAAAAAGCCTGCGCCGGCTGGCATCTTAGATGATCGAATAAAGCCCTTCTGGAGATTTTCTTCAATGTATTCTGACATAGCTTTATTCTCAAGATCTGAAAGAGGATACACCCTTCCTTTCGGTGGCTCAGTATCGGGCTTCAGTCTTATGGCACAGTCATAAGACCTATGTGGAGGAAGAATATCAGCTGCCTCTTTGGAGAATACATCCCCAAAGGATGCGTATTGGGGCAGCAGTCCTGGCATTACTGGAGTAGTAGGCATGCAAGCAACAGGCGATATCTCCTCAAGACATCTCCCATGGCATTCTGGGCCCCTATGGGACAGATCCAGGGAGACCCAGTCAAATTGGGGTTGGTGTACTTGCAGCCAGGGTAACCCCAGGACGATAGGGTGCATAGCCTTTTCCAGTACAAAGAAGGAGATTGATTCTGTATGAAGTGCTCTGGTAGGAAGAGTAACTGGTACGGTTTTGCAAGTCATGTTACCCGGTAAGGGTTCTCCATGAATGGAAGATAACAGTAGTGGATCTTTCAATTTGATGAGAGGAATCTTCAAGTATTCCACTAAACTTCTGAGTATAAAGTTGCCTCCTGCCCCTGAGTCCACCAGGGCAGGAATCTGAAATGATATCGGTCCATAGGTCAAGGAGACTGGGAGAGAAAATGGAGGAGAGGATGCTGTAAGGCCTAAGAACAATCCTCCTGCAGGACTTAGGCCCGTCCATTCCGGGCGAATGGAGCATGTAGAGACATCATGGCAAGGCTGACCACAGTACATGCAGATGCCGCACTTCTTCCGAAAACTTCTCTCTTTAGAAGTCAAATGTCCATGACCAAGTTCCATTGGTTCATCTTTATCAGCAGCAGAAATTACTGGAACCTTTCGAGGTGCAGGTATAGAGTTAGCCTGATCCAACCCAGATAAAATCTTAGGCCGGAGTTCCTTCACCTTGTCCCGGAGCCGATGTTCGATCCGAGTATCCAAGGCTACTAATTCGTCCAGCGAGTCAGGTGTTTCATGAGCAGCCAGATCGTCTTTTAACCGGGTATCCAGGCCTCTGCAAAAGAAAGTCTTGAGACATTTGGGGTCCCAGCAAAGTTCTGCCGCAAGAGTTTTAAACTCTAAGGCAAATTCAGCCAATGATCTGTTGCCTTGCTTCAAATAAACCAAAGAAAAACCAGCTACAGAATTTCAAGCAGGGTCATCAAAAACGGATTTAAATAAGTCCATAAATCCTTCTATGTCCTGCAAAATAGGGTCCTTGTGCTCCCACAAGGTAGATGTCCAAGATAAGGCCCTACCATCCAAGTAAGAAAGGATAGGTAGTCTTGGAGAGAGCAGTAGGAAATAAAGATGATTGTAAGGTAAAGTGCATGCAACACTGGTTTAAAAAGCCCCGAGTCTTCTGTATTTCTCCAGAGAAGCGGATCGGAGCCGCCAGTGGTACAGCAGTCTTTAAAGTTACCTCCTGTAACTGACTTTCATGGTTAGAAGCAGTACTTTGAAATTTCTGTGTGTGTAGCTGATGAAAAGCTGAAGTAAGTTTTTCCAAGGTATCCTGTTGTTCCGCAATGCGCTGAGCCAGGCCCGGTATAGCCTGCAAAGCATTGAGTTGTGCTGGATCCATGTAGTTACCCAAACTCTAGAGTCAAGCCGAAAATCTGGAGTCAAGCCATATCCTTAGAGTTAACTGGAACCTTGGAGACAAGCCGGATCCTTGGGGGTTAAGCCAGAACCCTGGAATCAAGCCGGAATCTTGGAGACAAGCCGGATCCCTGGGGGTTAAGCCGTAACCCTGGAATCAAGCCATAATCATGTAGTTAAGCCAGAACCCTGGAATCAAGCCAGAATCTTGGAAACAAGCTGGATCCCTGGAGTTAGCCAGAATCCTGGAGACAAGCCGATCCATGTAGTTAGCAATCTGTCAGAAAGCTATGTTGTTAAAGCAATCGTTATGAATAGTTGTGGGTGGATCCTTGGACCAGTGGCAGATGACGGCCTCGGGAAAAATCCCGAGAGGTACCACTGGTCAGGCTTAGTGTAGAGACAGACACACACTAGTTCTTTTATTAGACAATATAGTAAACCACCAGAGGTGGCAGTAGTGAGCTGGAAGCGCCCATCTGGGCTGTAGTCCCTCAGGTATTGGAACAGTGATCCCAGTGTGGCTGAGCTGTAGAGAAACTAAGAGAGTGAGTAGGCAAAGCATGCAGCGTTCAGGAACAAGTCCTTGATGGTAACACTCCCACAATAGTCTCTTAAGGCAGCCAGGAGTTGGTATGCATTAGGCCTTTGAGGAGCAAGTACCTGGTCCCAGGGAAAGCTCTGAGAGATAGATGGAAAACTCACTGATGTTAAAAGCAGTGATAACTTCTTTGCAGAAGTAGTATCCAGGGGCAGATCCGGGACGTGGGCCCTTGAGGAGCGAGTACCGGTTCCGGACTGAGACCTGAAAAGACAAAGAGAGAGCGAGGCACCTGAGGAGCGAGTACCTCTAGTGAAGTCCGAGGTGGCAGAGTAGCTAGGGTTGCGGAGAGCGAATCCCATCCGCAGCGACCAAGAGGAAGCTAGGTGATGAATCCCCTTGCTAACTCGTCTTGTTAGTGAAAGCTGAGACCTTAAATATCTGGAGCTGGTGACGTCATCTCAGGGGGATGCCCCTGAGGTTTGCGCCAATGCTGGTATATCAGTCGAGCCGCGCGCTCACGCGCGCTCTTAGGCATCTAATCAACAAGGCGGCTTACAGCATCAAGCTGGTCCAGGAACACCGGAGGAGGACGGCCTAGGGATACCGCAGCAGCTAGCCTTCCATCAACCCTGAAGGGAGTCGCCAACGAGGTAAGATGGGCGGAACAGAGATGTCGGACAGCGACGGACACCACAGGAGAAGAGACAGCTGAGGGGGTATATGATAGAGGTCTTTAAGATCATGAGAGGACTTGAACGAGTAGATGTGAATCGGTTATTTACACTTTCGAATAACTGAAGTACTAGGGGGCATTCTATGAAGTTAGCAAGTAGCACATTTAAGACTAATCGGAGAAAATTATTTTTCACTCAAAGCACAATTAAGCTCTGGAATTTGTTGCCAGAGGATGTGGTTAGTTCAGTTAGTGTAGCTGGGTTCAAAAATGTTTTGGATAAGTTCTTCGAGGAGAAGTCCATTAATGGCTATTAATCAAATTTACTTAGGGAATAGCCACTGCTATTAATTGCATCAGTAGCATGGGATCTTCTTAGTATTTGGGTAATTGCCAGGTTCTTGTGGCCTGGTTTGGCCTCTGTTGGAAACAGGATGCTGGTCTTGATGGACCCTTGGTCTGACCCAGCATGGCAATTTCTTATGTTCTTATGTTGCCACACACAGTTGTTTGGAAATTATCCTCATTATCCTTATTCTGCTTGAAGTTGCAGTTAGTAGCTTTCAGTGTATGAACGAATCTTTTCATTTCTTTTTTAAACAGATATTTGTAATCTTTTTTAAGTTGTTCTGTGATTGTCAAAAATGTATATAGATGTTTTTTGGACTCATCCCTTTATTCTTACTTTTATCCAAAATAGATTAGACCAAGGTACTTAAAAAAAAACAAAAAACAAAACTCTATTACTTGGCAAGAAAAGGGAGATTAGTAGGCATTTAAATGCTTTCATTTGCATTTTTAAGAAAAGGGAGGTCAGTAGACATTTAAATGGTTTAATTTGCATTTTTAGACAGGCTTTACAAACTGACCCCTAGATTCATCAAAATGCTATAATTTTGCATGGATAAATGTCCATGCTAAGTAAAAGGGGCATCTCTATCATAATTTTTGAATTACTGTACTATGTGCTTTCTTGTGCTTCCCAGCGCAGCATGGAGTCGCCGCAGCTTCCCTCTTCGTGGCTGGGCCACTCTAGAGCTCCTCTTCGGGGCCCAGAGGCTGCCAACACCGTATCCTCCCCTGCGTGGGGATTTTCCGGCTTCTCTTCGCGGCAGGAGCCGCCTCCAATGCCTCAGGCCTGCTTCCCTGCTGCTCAGCATGGCTGCTGTCCCTGGTCCTACCTGTCCCTGGTCCTACCTGTCCCTGGTCCTACCACCTTAGGCACAGGGTCACGCTTCTTCTCCAGATTTAAAGGGCCAGTCCTCCTGGCTCCTCCTCGTGATGTCATCAAGGTGTTTCCTCTTCAGCCCTACAAAAGGACCCTGCCTTCAGTTCTTCGCTGTCTTCACAAGGAGTCAGTCATGGAGTCGGACTGCTCCTGGATCCTCCATTCCAGCTCTTCAGTCCAGGAGTTCCTGATGTCCAGCTCCGCTTCTTCAAGGCACTCTGTTCTTCATAGGAATTCCTTTGTCTTCCTTTGTGTTTCCTGATCCTTCATCTCATCTTCGTTCCTTGTTTGGTCTCTCACCAGATCCAAGTCCTTGTCTTCAGATGTCGTCATTGTCCGACCCTCCTGATGTCTTCACCTTTAGATCTTCCTGAAATCCTCATCTGATGTCCTATCCTTCCATCTTCCTGTTGTCCTGCCTCTCTGGCCTCCTCGCTGCTCTTGGTTGGGTGACCTGGGGGTCTGAGGTCCAGATGTTCAGATGTCTCAGATGTCTTGTTCTCCAGTTCACTTGACACCTTCTTGATGCTCTTGACTGAGTGTCCTGGGGTTAAAGTCAAGATGTCCTGATGTGCCAGACATCTTCATGTCAGTAGTCTTCATCTTCAGAATCCTTTTGACATCCTCATCTTCTGTCCTTTTCACTGCCAAGCATTCATACCCTTTGGGCTCCTTTGTCAAGGAAGCCTTCTGATTCTTTGGCACCCTCGTCAGGGTAGCCTTCCTCTCGGATATCCTGGTTCAAGATTTTTACCTCCTAGTGGGCCATCCTCAGTTCAACTTCGGGATGACCTTCGGATGTGTCTTATGTGCTGGGTCTGAAGCCGTCACTTCTTCAGGTTGGCCTGCGGCAATCACGCCTGGTCCCCAAAGCTCTGTCCAGGATGGATGCTGCTTTGAGTCATGGCTGGATTTCTTCATACTGAGTTTTAACTCTTCTGTCATCTTTCCACTCAGCAAGTGTCTTCATCAATGTCCTTGATGTTCTTCTCTTCAGCCTTGCCTCATCCTTATCCCGTATCATCTGACCTTATCTTCAAGTCCTCGTCTGATCCTCATCTTCAAGTATCATCTGATTGTCATCTTCAGTCTTCAAGTCTTCAAGTTTCGTCTTGTTCCAGTTCCATCGTCTGCCCTCGACTTCTGTCTGATCTGGCGCAATTGCTGTTCCCGTACGGCAGGTCCAAAAGGGCTATCGAGTGGACAGAGGGCTACCCCAGAGACCAGCATTGCGTTGTTGGGTCTCTACTGATGCATCAGGTTTGGCGGAGGTGCAAATCCCTGGTCTTCTGCCTGTCCGCCTATGCTGGGATATGTCTCACCTGCCTCGGCACTTCTAAGGAGCTCCTCTCTGCAGTCATGTCATGGTCCAAGGGCACACCACTCTCCCTGAAAGCGGGATCGCTTCCTAGCGCTCCCGCAACATGCTTGAACTAAGTAGTATTGCAGGTGTGTTAGAGCTTTTATGCCCCCAAGAGGGAAGGAAGGAAGAAAGGGGAGAGGGAGAAGGAGGTTCTGTGGAGGTGATCACAGTATTCAACTATTTATATCACTACAATATTCTCTTACCATAGCTTGATGGTACCCTGGTATAGAGTCCATCAAGCTAGGGTGAGAGAACATTGTAGAAATCTCATCTTTGTGAGTTTTTCCTCACGCCAAATGACGTCAAATCTTCACTGAGGTGTACTGTGCTGTTTGTAGGTCTCACTCTGCATGTAAAACTACCCCAAAACCCTAATCCACCACCAAAACCTCACCTCAAGTTATTAGCTGGTCCTCTCTTTCCTCCCCCCACAGCAAAATGCAATCTTAATTACATTTCACACAGCATAATGCCAGGAAAAAAGCATGTATCATACTGTGAAAATGCCCTTCATTAATCCTGTCCCTTTAAAAAATTTACATTCACACTACCATTACCATAGCAGGCAATCCCTTCAGGAATGTTATAGATATTTTTTCCCATATGCATAAAATGTTTGCATTATTGTTTTAGTAAGTAAAGATTTGTCTGTTTATGGCCTTCAACTGCATATTGTTTATTGCTGTGGGTCTAACAATGTTGTATTCCAGACTTAGGCATGTATCATATTTGTGGGTGGAATTGAGGGTGTTAATAGAGTGCAAATGGTTGTTCAATTCCTGTGCGCTTCAAATATCTTTCCAAGCTATGCTTTATGGATTCACAGGAAAATAGTCTGGATATTGTAAGTGTTATGGTATGCTATGGTAAGACTTTGAAGATGACACTGAATAGTACTCTGTTCATAAAATACTTGTTCAGAACTGTTCATTATGAAGTTCAAAAATATAATTGGAAAAGTGCATTACGGTTTTGACCTGCAATATTGAATTTTTAGTTCTCTACAGAAAGTCCAAATGCTTGTTGAAGTTATCTGTTAGGTTATGTACAATTACCATGACAATAACAAATGCATGACATTTCTTTAAATGCCAAATACATATAATATAATCACACCTATTATGATGACTAATATATATTAAACTTTACTTTCAAATATTTAGCAAAACAATGACTTTGGTATTCATAAAATGTTCCAGACTAAAATCAAGCATTGGAATCTAATATTTCTTATTCAATTAAAAGGTCAAACAAATTTGCTAATCAATCAAAATTCTTTTATTTCATATATTTGTATCAGAACTATTTTGTTCTACATTGTGATTTGTCTTCTTGAGCAAAGTCATTCAGTTCACTTAAAGTTATAAAATAATACATGAATCATTGCCAAGTAAATATTTTTGATTTCAAGTAAGAAGTATAAAATCTATGATATTTTTCTTCTATTATTTTTCATTATATTGAGTCTTAATTATTAAATCTTAATGGCATGCAACATCAGATCATTGATGTGGTTTGTACAAATCTATTAGTTGGAGATGTTAGAGGAGAATTCATACGCTCAACAATTTGGGATGAGGACACGTATCTGTTTCTTAGGCAGTTTATTAACTGTTTCATAAAGTCAAAGCACTACAAGGAGGATTTATTAATTTTTTTAGCCATGGAGGCCCTTATGGTTGGATTTATACAGTGAAATATACCATGAGCCAGACAATCTGCAGGCCCTGTCTGAGAGACAGTAGCGTTCTGCTGGTAAGTGATTATATGAATCATTATGTACACATGTGCACAGTCAAACATTTTGATTTAGGGGGTTATTTTCCAAGCCGCGATAGGCCCTTATCACGTGTGTTAGGGTCTTATTGCGGTGATAACATTTAAATTAGGAGGAGGGGAGCAGTTGGAGCGGAGTTAGGGAGGGAATTATGGTAATCGGCTGTGGCACCGCTGCCGGCGATACTGTTTAGAACACTTTCGCCGACAGTAGCACGGGGAATAGCACTGCCTTTTATGGCGATGCTATGCCCACGATAGCCTGCAGCTGGCTGCAAAACAGCAGGCGAAACCGTACCACCATGGTGCGGCCGGCTGCAGCCTATCGCCTGACTGCCCCCTGCTTCTCCGCCCCCGCCCCTCTGTAGCGCAGGGTTCATCATTCCGCACAGAATGATGAATCCTGGCCTTAGTTTGTTCATTTGTTTCATAACAGTCATTTATTCAGTTTGTTTCAAATGAAAACAAAGTGTTTATTCATTCATTTGTTTATTAGATAGTCAATGGGGGAAACAATGCGATCTATTTTGGGCTTCCAAACTGGGAATTTCTAATCATTTATTTATTTAAAATAATTTATTAATTGCTTTACTTATAAATCTCTCTTAACAATGTATAATATAATAATATATTTCAGACCATGATGCACATTTTACAACTTATCATTCATCAAACATTCAATAGAATAAAATCTACCTCCTCAGAATAGAAAATCAATATTTGGCAACATCACCTATTAGCCAGGTCTTTAATTGTATAATATATTTAAATAAGTCCATTTCCTCCCTCAATTTCAATGGAAGAACATTCCACAGCATTAGTATTGCAGAGGAAAAGTCCCTATTTTGTAGACAAGAATGGCAAAAAGATTTGGAATCTGTAGCAGATGTTTTTTAGATGAACATAAATTTCTACCAGCCTCATGCCACTTTAACACTTCTCAGTTGTCTAGGACCCAAACCATGCAAACTCTTAAATGTGAATTGCATATTTTTAAATTTGGAACATGCTATCACTGGGAGCCAATAATAGCCTTTCAGCAATGGATCCACAGATGTTTGTCTAGTGCTCCCAGTGACAACACATATTGCCATATTTTGAATCACTTGCAATTTCTGAATCAATTTATCCGGTAACCCCATTTACAAGGGATTGCAATAAACAATGTGAGAAAGGATGAAGACATAGGCAATTTATTTTAAAACTGACATTCAAATAAGGTCTAATTTACCTTAACATTTTAACCTTCAAATAGATATTTCTAGTTGAATATGCAATATGTTTTTCCATACTCAAAGATAAATCTAACAGAATTCCCAAAGATCTTGCTTCCTTTTTTGGGCTCCTTGGTTTCTAAATATTACCCTTCCCCAAATACAAAACCTTTGTCTTTTTCATACTCAAAACCAATTACTCACTCTCAACCAATCTGCTGTAGAAGCCAAATATTGGGTCAACTTCAAATAGCTGACCTCTAAGTTTCTTCTCAATGGGGCTAAGATTCACACATCATCTGCATATATATATAATCATCTCTCTCTATATATATATATGGGTAAATCTTGCCTCCCATATAATCCTACCTAAATGACCCCCAAAAATATTTTAATAAATGGGGGAAGGAAGAATCCCTGGGGAACCCCACATTCCAGGCCACATGGTTCAGATAACTTCCCTTGAAATGAATTAATCTGATTTCTCCCATACAAAAAACTTTCCAATCCATTTCAATACTATCCCTTTCAATGCAATCTTTACATATCATTTTAACAACAGATGGTGGTCCATCAGATCAAAAGTGTTGGATAGATCCAGCAGCACTAGAAAACATCCTCCCCCTTTATCTGTAATTGGAAGGGTATCATTCATCAAGGATTCTAGAAACAATTCGGTGTTGCATCACCATTTAAACCCAGCCTGCACTGAGTCCAATAATTCTGAAGATTCCAAAAAATCCGAAATTTGTTTTGTAGCTGCTTTCTCTACTATTTTCGCAACAAACAGTAAATTTGACACTGGCCTTTAACTGTTACATGATCTAGGATCTAATACATCAATCTTTAAATACTACTGTTTTAAAGATCAATGGTTTGGATAAGTTCCTGGAGGAAAAGTCCATAAACCATTAGTAAGTGTTGGGTCCGTTGCTGCTCGACGCCCTCTTTACCACTGTGGCAACTCTCTCTGGGTCTGATGGACAGTTGGCTGCCGCAGAGTGTTCTTGCCGTCTCCCTCCGGCGTCCACGGACTGGCACAATGCTGTGGATCCGCCATGTTCCTGATGACGTAGGGCACGCGCGCGCTCCCATTGATGTACCAGCAAGGGCGCGAACCTCGGGGGCGTCCCCATGAGATGACATCATCCGCTTCCAATATAAAAGGTCTCAGTATTTGCTAACAGATCGAGTTAGCAAGGGTTTCGCTACCTAAGCTACTCTGCCTCCTCAGACTTACCAGGGGTACCCGATCCTCGGGGACCTCGCTCTCTTTACTTTATTTCAGATTGCCGATAGGAACTGGTACTCGCTCCTCGAAGACCCATTTTCCTGAACACTCTGAAGATTCTCTACTGCCTGGAAGCTATCGCAGATACAGACATTGTGAGTTACCACCGCTCTCTCAGAGCTTTCCTTGGAACCAGGTACTTGCTCCTCGAGGGCCTAACCCTTTCCAGCTACTGAGCTTCTTAAAGACCTTATGTGAGTGTTGTCATCTAGTTCTGGCTATGTACACAGCATACCCTGTCTACTCACTATCTATAGTTTCACTACAGCTCAACCCTGGGATCGCTGTTCCAGTACCTGAGGGACTTCAGCCCTGCTGGGCATATCAGCTCACTACTGCCACCTCTGGTGCTTCTACTAACCTGTTAATATAATAATTATCTGTGTCTGTCTCCATACCCAAGCCTAGCTGGTGGTCCCTCTCAGGATATCCTCCTGAGGGCACTGTCATCGGCCATCGGCCCAATGATCCACCTATCTACATTCCTCTACAGCTGAGTGTCTTCTCCAAGCACTCTGCTGGTAACAGATTGCTACTTCTTCTCCATCAGGAGTCTTCAGCAACAGACTCATATCAGATTGCTACTCTGCATTCTAAACCCATACAGTTTGTCAACTCCTCTCTCCACAGGAGCCAAAGCATAACAGGATTGCTAACTCCTCACGGAGATCCTAACAGATTGCTACTCCCTAGCAAGAACCTAACAGATTGCTATCTCCTCCTTCCTCAGGTTGCATAGTCCATAACAGATTGCCAACTCCTATCAGATTGCTCCGCCCATCCGGCATCAGATCTACAACAGATTATTTCAGTAAGATGAAATTGCAGATATCCACTTCTTCTCTGTGGGATAAGCAGCATGATGTCTATCTACCCCTTGGGAAACTGCCAGGTACATGTGATCTGGATTAGCCATTATTAAAAACAGGTTACTGGGCTTTATGGACCTTTGGTCTGAGCAGTATGGCAAATCTTAAGTTCTATTGTTCTTTTCCAATGAACCATTAACTATGGATTATAACAATCCCAACATTTTATTTGAACAACCCCGAATCAACCATGAAGGGCAAAAATCTATTGAAACTCTGGTGGGTAGAAATCATCAATAGGGTAGAAATTATCAGAAGAGGGAGGGCATGCTAATATATCAAGACTATGGGGGTCATTTCCAAGGAGTTACCACAGGAGATAATTCCGCAAATCACGCTAACAGCCGTTAACGCGGTTTGCGAATGCAAATTTTTAATTTTGTATTCAGGGGGCGGAGTATATGTAAAGTAGGAAAGAGTTATCGTGTGCCGCGAAACAGCCGCAGTGTTAGCGCGGCCAATAGCTACACCTCTTTCATTTGCGGTACGTTGAGAGAGAGAGAGAGAGAGAGAGAGAGAGAGCCTACCTGGGCAACAAAAAGCTAGGTGGAGAGAACATTGTCCAAATCTCATCTTGGAGTGAGTTTCCTCACTCCGAAGGCCATCAAATCTTCACAAGAGACCACTGTTCTGTTCGTACGTCTCATGTTGAATGTGAAAGTGGCCCCAACCCCCTACAGTAATACCTAATCCCCACCTCGAGTTACTAGGTGGTCCTACCACAGGGATACAAATACCTGTCTAGGGAGGAGGTACTATAGCAAGTCTCTCTCTCTCTCTCTCTCTCTCTCTCTCTCTCTCTCTCTCTCTCTCTCTCTCTCTCATATTGAAACAGGCTGTCTCACTAAATTGTAGCCCTAGGCAGACAGGAGGCCTGTCAGATTCAGTATTTGCAAATACTGCCTCCATTACCTCAGAAACAGTGAGCATGGTCCTGGTTCTAGGTGTTGTACTTCTGCAGCCCCTGCCTTTTGCTATGGTTAATCCATAAAAGGCTATATACAGAATGAGACCAATAATCATAATTTATTAGCAAGAGGAGTAAAGGAACAACTACAGAATCTTACTAAACATACACACAAGATTTGAAGGGACTGGGATCAGATCTCTGCCAGCTGTCTGCAAAGTAGCAAACAAAAGATAGCCCCTGATCAGTTAGTATAGCTGTGTTTTAAAAAGGATTGGATACGTTCTTGGAGGGAAAGTCCATTACTTGCTATTAATTAAGTTGACTTAGAAAATAGCCACTGCTATTAGTAGCAACAGTAACATGAAATAGTTTTTTGGGTACTTCCAGGTTCTTATGGCCTGGATTGGCCACTGTTGGAAACAGGATGCTGGGCTTGATGGACCCTTGGTCTGACCCAGTATGGCATGTTCTTATCTGCTTCTTATAAGAACTGTAAGGGAAAGTAATTTGAAGAAAATGTCCAATAGGGCATGAAATCATTAGATAACTGGGTGGGTAAGGCTTTTGTAAAGCATCAGATGGCTAGGGCAAAACCAAGAGTCAGTAAGTATTGTAGGGGAAGGATATTTCATAAGAAGCTCAAAGACAACCTGGAACAGAGAAGAAAACATTCTAGGGTACTGAGACTGGCTTGGAGCAGCTGCAATAGCATTGGCAATTAAAAATAAGCATGATAGGATCAGAGCAGCACAGCAAGAAAGTAGTAGAAATCATTCCTAGGTGTACCTCTAGAGCTGAGGTAGGAGAAAGAATGGCATCAAAAGCCCAAGGAACAAGAAGGATTAAAGTATTACCAGAAGTGGCATGAAAGGCCTAAGAAGTGATGCAGTAAATGTACAAAGCAACAGATTGCAAGGGTAAGATGAAGACTCAGCAACTACCATAGAGGAAGGGGATTTGGAAAGAATCTCAAAGACAGTAGGAGCAGAGGAGGAAACCACCTAAGATACCAAGAATGGCTTCCCCTTCAGGTTCCCTGCAGAGGAGTTTCTGGCATGATGCAAGAAGCCTTCACTAGGGGTTGTCTTTGGCAAACCAAGGCCAATTCACTCAGCAGCTAACAGAGGGAACCAAGGACAGATACAGGAACTGCCAATTCTCCCAGCACCTGGGGCAGTCATTGCCTTGCATGCACATGTTCCTCCAGTTTTCTTGACTGGTCTCTGTCTTTAGGACATGGGACCTCTCTGTCCCCCAACCTGGAGTTCTCAGCTGGGTCAAGACCCTGCCATCCACTGTAGAGGAGAGGTGGGCCTTCAACCATTTCATGACAACCTGCAGAAGTGTGGATTGCCTATCTTAACTGAAGGCATGGCTAGCTGGTTGATCCTACTGGTAGTTTATACTTCTGTCCAAAAGTAAAGATCAAGCCATGCAGATGCTACATATACAAGGCTGGTACAACAAAAGCGTGGACGGGGCACAACAACAAGGAAACTGTGAGGTACCTGACATTCCTTCCTAACATTTATCTATTAATCCTCCTTGAAAAAGTGAAAGATGAGATATTTGGGAAGAAAAATAAACTATGCAGAATAACATTTCCCTTCAGAGACACAAGAGAATTTAACTATCTCAGATTCAATCAATTCAAGGTATTGGAAGGTATTATAAAGTGACATGTTTCATTGAACATTACTTTGGAATTCATTAACTAATCTATACACACCATTTTCCAGTATTAAAAGAAAACAAATGTCTAATAGTTTTAAATTAAAAAATGTGCTGGCTGGCATTGTAAATCTGTTTACCTGACCTTTCATGTTTTCATTCATTTAGTATTGCTAAAACCTCTTCCCAAAATATATTCCTCATATTAGATGTTGAATGCTAATTTGTACTTGATTACTGTAAGTTTACATTAAGTAGTTCATTCTTCTTCTAGAAATTAATTCTCTGTACAGAGAAAAAGGCAGAAAATGTCTTTCTCATTTTGACGAGAGCAATTTTTCAATGAATTTAGCTGTGTTAATACAGATTAATGTGGCTAGATGGAGACATTTGAAAAAATGCCCCCACTCCCATCCCCTAAATGTGGGCAAAATGCTGTTGTCTGGCACACATACTTTTACTTGTTCAGGTAAAGGGCAGATTTGTGGACAGGATTATGGTAGTAAAAAAGAAATGTTGACAAAGGGATTTCATTTTTAAGTTTATGTATGTGCTTTACCATTGACACTTGGCACCTGATGAAATGCAGTAGCAAAGTCCATGGGTACAATCCTTGCCTGTCCATGATTTAAAAGGAAAACTTCACAGGGAGTATCACTGTGAGATTTTATGAACAGAGTGTTTCTGCTGCTATTATGTTATTGGAGCCTGTGAATAATTAATTTGGGAGTTTTTATCCTATCATTTTGGAAGTTGTATTTTACTAGATATTTAAATGTGCTTTTGTTTAAAACATTTATATTTATTGATGTTTGATTATGATTTCATATACTTGTATTATTTAATGTTTTATTTTGCTATGTATGGGCTGGATGTTCAAAAAGTAAGCGTGTAAATCCTCTGGATTTACGCGCATAACCGGACCTATGCGCACCGGGGGGAGGATTTTTAAACCCCCTGCTTTGCGTAAATCCGGCCAGATTTACGCGAGCAGGGCCCTCCTGCGCCGGCGCGCCTATTTTGCATAGGCTGCCGGCGTGCGCAGAGCCCCGGGACTCGCGTAAGTCCCGGGGTTTTTGAAAAGGGGCGTGTCGGGAGTGTGTCGGGGGTGGGGGCCTAATGACGCGGCGTTTTGGGGGCGGGATGCGGTGTTTTGGGGGGGGGGGCCGGGGGCATGGCGCCGGCTCGGGGTCATGGTCGAGGCCTCCGGACCAGCCCCCAGGTTGGAGGACGGGGCGCCAGCAGTCCGCTGGCGCGCATAGATTTACGTCAGCTTCTAGCAGGCGTAAATCATGAAATAAAGGTAAGGGGGGGGTTTAGATAGGGCCGGGGGGGGGGGGGGGGTAGGCAGGGGAGGGAGGGGAAGGGGGGGCAGGCAAAAAGAAAGTTCCCTCCGAGGCCGCTCCCATTTCGGAGCGGCCTCGGAGGGAACGGAGGGAGGCTGCGCGGCTCGGCGCTCGCAGGCTGCCCAAAATCGGCAGCCTTGCGCGCACCGATCCAGGATTTTATAAGATACGCGCGGCTATGCGCGTATCTTATAAAATCCAGTGTGTACTTTTGTTGGCGGCCTGGTGCGCCAACAAAGTACGTGATCACGTATTGTTTAAAGATCTACCTCCGGGCCTATTTTAAAAAGGCCCGGCGACGCGCCTAAAGCACAGGGACGTACCTAAGTCCCGGGGCTTTCAAAAAGGGGTGGGTAGGGGTGGTCCGGGGGCGGGGTCAGAGGCTCCCGGCACAGCGGCCATTTGCTGCTGTGCCGGGGGATCGCACGCCTGCCTCCAGGCAGGCGCAAAAGGTTTGCTAAAAATTTGGCGGGGGCTTAGAGTAGGGATGGGGGGAAAGGTTAGGGGTAGGGGGGTGGGAAAGTTAGGTTAAGGGGAAGGGAACAGGGGAAGCCCGCGGACGTCAGCCCATGCAAAGTGCACTAGTGTGCACCCTGTTGCGTGCACCGATCCCCCAGTTTATAACTTGTGCGCGCCTGCACGTACAGTGTGGGCACCGAGTAGCGTGTGCACATATACGCCCCTGCGCAGGTCTTAAAATTTACCCCTATATGTATACAACCTAATGTTTTTAAAGAAATTGTGGTTATATTAAATAGTAAATTAACTAAATTAAAATGAATTGTGATAACTTGCCAATGAATCTGCAGGGTACAAAGTTCTCACAGGACATGTAAGTAGCATTTTTCAAAATTACCCTTAATTTCATTTAACATAAAAATAGAATGCACTTCTTTCTATACATAACTCTCTATTCATTCAAATTAACTATATCATAGGAATCTGCAGAAGAAAAAAAAAATTCAGTTCATTAATTTGTTTCATTGGTACCAAATTTCTTTCATTAGTTTCTAAATGAAAAAAACAAAAACCTCATTCATTTGTTCCATTAGTCAATTTGTTTGCCATTAAAAGCTATGGGGGAAGCTTTATAGTCTATTCTGTGCTCCAGAATAGTGTTTATCTTATCAATTCTAATGAAACTTGTGAAAAGAAATCATCAGAAGGGGGCATCAGGACCTGGCCAGACTGCTTCCGTGGATACCTAATCAGGTAAGTGATTGTTGAGAGGGAGGCCTCAGGTCTCAGCCAAGGTCCCGGCATCAGCCTGGGCCTAGGTGAGACCCCCCAACATCATGCTTAGGCCTAGGCCACAGACCCTGCTTTGAGCCTTGCCCTGTTCCCTGGGCAAGGCTTCGGCCTTGGATTAGGTCTAAGCTTAGGCATCAGTATTGTGCTCGGTTTTAGGCAATGGCCCCTGCTTTGGGCCTTGGTCTGTGCCCTAGGCGATGCCTAAGCCTAATGCATTCATATAAAATGAATACAATGTATAAGGTTTGTTTCAGTTGGGGGGCCCCTCTATTTGTTTCGGGGCTCTCTGAATGAAAACAATTGCTATTTTTCATTACATATTGTGTATTTGTGTTAAACAATTGTACAATCCTATTATGAACTGTTCCTCCAAATCCTAGTTTCTTTGACCTCTGCAGCAGAATAAAATGATTAATAATATCAAATGTTGCAGAGAGTTTGAGGAGCACTTACAATGAAGGCATTCTTTCATCTAGATTGAAAGATATTGTCAGTCAATTACATTGGTGCTGTCTCAGTGCTAAAGCCATTTTTGATACTGGCCTACAGACTGATCCAAACACAAAGATATATGAGATGTGACAATATCAGTTTGCAAAGAAATGGTAAGTTGTAAATGGGCTGATAATTTTCCACTTCCTTCTCATCTACATAAGTTATCTTTTGAAAAGCAAGCAATACAATAGATGTCTTAAGATAGTCTGGAAAGTGGACTTCAGAAAAATAAGTATTGACAGCATTCCTTATCTGTAGCAATATTTGGTCCCGTAAGGTCTTCATCAACCTGGAAGGACAGAGATCAAAAGCAAAAGTTGTAGACTTAACTTTATTTAAGTACATTCCTAATTCAATAACAGTCAACAAAAAGAATTGCTCAAATAATTGAGGATCTGAAGTAGAATCTAATCTAAAAGCCATCATCAGTGAGAATATTCTTAGATAAAATGGGACCTGAGTCGGAATCTAAATTATGAGAGTTACAGCCAGTATTATAGCTTGAAGAAAGACATACTGAAGTTTTTATTGATTAGATCTGTATTTTTTTTTTTCAATATTGCTCTCAAAGAAGAAAAATGTTTCACAGTCATGTATAGAATTTGCTATTCCAAGTATGATGGGAGGCTTAGAAATAAATTCTTTAGCCACTCTATATAATTCTTGTAGAGTATGGAAGCAAGGAACACACTTGAGGCAGCTTTCATCGCAGGCAGGAAGAGAAGGGAAGGGGTGAGCCCTCACGAGGCTCTTCCTTTTATTGTACATTCATACAAAGGCAGATGATGTGTCATTACATGATTGGCTACTTTCCCATAGCAACAGACGAGTCCCTACACTATTGGCTTTGGCTCAGGGGGTGTGCACGGATCATTTCATTGGCTGCTGAAATCTATACCTCCTGACTTTTGTCCTGCCTCTGACTAGGGAACACCCAGCCCTACTTTCAGGCTATCAGGAATAATTATAAGCCAGAGAAATACATGAAGTCAGGTATCCTCTCCTTGGCAGAGACTTAAGCACAAGTGATGCTTTTATTCAGGCAAAGGTCAGGGAGAAGGGAAGTTAGTGTTTAAACCTGATGAAATGGCTTGCTGGCAAGCGCATATTTCCCACATCTCACCCTTTCTGTTTTTGTTTAGGTAGCTCAGTAAAGCTTTAGACCCTTACTGAAATCTGTTATGTCTTGGTATGGGCTGGAAATAGGGGAAGGGGGATTATGGAGAGAAGAAAGCTGATTCGGCGTGGTGTGCCAGCTGCCGATGAGCTCCTGAATCTCCATATCATCCAGAGCTGGTGCAGGTGGTGTGCCAACGCTGCAGGGCTCATGATTCCCTATTAGGCATCTTACAAGACATCTTTGTATCCGGGCTGAGAGCAAGGTTTCAATATGGATATGAGGGTTTGGGTATGCACTGAATACAGCATCACAGGCAGATAATTAAGACAATTACAGTAATTATAATAGAAATCACCCCTTTGAGACCAGAAATAGCAGGGAGCCAGGATCATAGCCAGTCCCATGGAGAAGTTGGTATTCTGTCTGAAAATGGTGCATCAGCAACCATGGTTTCTATCTGCTCTATGGTATGTGTGAGGTTTGCTTTATAGTCTGATATGTACACACAGCAATGAGATCCAATTAATGCACAAACACCACCCTTTAAGGCTAAAATTGTGTCTAAGGTATAGCTGTTCTGTAATGCTACTTCTCTAATCTGAGAGACTTCTGTTGTGAGTAGTTTTAATGCATGGACTGTCTGATTAAATATGGCAGCCGTCCAGTTAGCTAGGACGTGTAAATCTCTGTAATTCATAGCTGTCCCCATTGGGGGAAACAGGCTTCTAGCTATCTGAGTTTCTGTATACTTTTCTATGGGATTATTTATCGCCTCCCTTTTGTTACGGAGCCTTGCTTTGGGTAAATTTTTGACTGCATAGTATGAGGGGAGGATGTAGCCTAGAGTGCATCTGTCTCTCCATCTTGGGGAAATGTACATATATGCTCTACGCCCACATAACATCCATATGTTTCCTAACAGATTAGTGGACATGTCATTGGTTATCATTTGGGCTATATAACTACAAAAGGTAAATCCTTCATCCCCTCTATACTTTCTGTACCTGCTTGGGTCTCCCACTGCACATCCTGAAATCTGCCAATTGCATACATATATGTGGTATAATTATGTAAGTGTTCAGTGATTAATACAAAGGTTCAGTTACAATATGGATATTTCCCACTGAAGTCCTTTCCATCCCCTGTATCATAGTCCCAACAAAGAGCGGCAGTCTCTTGAATACAGCTACCAATGTGTAGTATGGTATTATTAACTGGAGAGTTAATGAAAACACCTCTCTGTAAAGGGATAATTAGTCCATACTGTAAGGTTAAATGGTACAGCATGCATCAGTAGTTCTCCAGCAGGCTTGGGTTGGCATGTGGTGTGCAGATCCAACAGTCTGTTCGATTCAACAGGTGTGAAAAGTTCTGTGCAGAGGATGTACATGTTGTTCTGTCAGAGTCCTTGTTCTGAAATCGCCAATAGCCTGGAGAAATAAGGCAAAGGAGGAGGATGCAGAACACAATTGTTAATGAGTTGGCATTCAGGCAAGAAAAAGCGACTAATAAGTTCTCTGGAGTTTTCTCAAGGCCTTGCTGTTTCTAAGAGTTGTGCAGATTGGTTGGATAGGGCCTTGATCTGTCCCCAGGTCATGTGGTGCTGCTTTTTGCAAGGAGTCCGGTCTCTGTCCTTCTGAGGGCTGTGGAGGCTCAGGGAGAAGTTGGGGATCGGGTCCTGTAGACCTGGACACCTTTCCATCTTTCCACGGCTTGATACCTGTGGAAGCAAGCAGAGAAACATATCCTCGTTCCCCATTTTAAGGGAACGGGACCGTACCAGACATTAAATATTCTATACAAAACTGATGGCTGTGGGTGACTAACCCTAGTCCCATAATGATTACTCATGGCTGTGGTCTTAAATTTTGAAATGTTTGGATGATTTAAAGTGATTTAAAACAATACTTTGTTCTTGTTCAGCCAGTCCTTCTTAGGGGAAAAATCCAGGGGCAATTATCCCTCCTTTTTGTTTTTGTTTTCAAGAGCTCTTAAGGGTATGATTGGCTCTCTCCACAATGGCTTGCCCTGTGGTGTTGTAGGGGATGCCAAATAAGTATTTAATGTTCAATTATTGACAAAATTCATGTAAAGGAATGGCTGCAGTAAATAGAGCCATTATCAGTTTTCAGGACAGAGGGTAGCCCCATTATCAAGAAAGTTTTTATGCAGTGATCAATTTTCATTCAGTAAAATAGCAATAAATGTAAATTAATCATTTAAAGGAAAAGTCATTTGTAGTAAGCAGAATCAAATGACAAGTATGTCAGACACTATATTAAACATATGTTACACAAGACTGACATATATTCATATTCATTCTGCAAATATTCATTCATAGTCTTCTTGGCATCAAGACAGACAAAAGATAACACATAATTTGAGCTAAAAATCTTATCAAAAAGTTATCAAAAACAAAATTAGATCAAGGATCAAAAATCAAAAGTCAAAAGGTGTTAGAAAAATGTTAAAATAAACTGCAAAGTGTTCACCTTCACATCTCCTCATGGCAGGAAGGCTGTAAATCTGGAAATTATTAAAAACTGGCATACAGCAAAAATTTACTAAGGTAAGGATAAAAGTGAAATCTTACTTTTTTAACCTTGAAGAAATCAATTCTATTATTCAATTTAATAAAATCAATTTGGATTTGCAAGAAAAGGCTTGGGAGGGATTGCTTTAGATGTGTAGCAACCTCTGTCAGTAAAAATTTTAAGGTTCAGAATTCTGTATAAATTTTGTGAAAAAGAAAATAAAACTGAAGTTTCTTTAATACAGAAGGTCTGTAGGCCTGAAAAATAAAAACTATTATACAACAGAATTATTAAAACAAAAATATAATATAACTTGTAGGAATAACATAGCGCCTCCTAGTGGAGACCCCATCATTACTTTATAGATTGCAACTATTGTCCAGGTTGCAATCAATAATACTCTGAGCTTACTTTCAATGTGGAATATCAGAATAGAATTTCTTCTTATAATTATTAGAATAGGAAATAAACACGCTGTTTGCTCTGCTCTGTCTGCTGCACGGCTAAAGTAAACTGTAACTACTATTAATCTGTCTGAGTTATAACATATATAAACTAGAGAGAGAAACTGCAGTACTAAGTCCAGTTTTTTTTTCTTTTCAAAAGTTCTCCCTCCCTCCTCCATGAGTGGCAAGCAAGAGTTACAGTAAAGGGGGGGAGGAGCGGTGTTTCTCAAAAGAAAAGAACTGCACCCAAGGAATTAATCCTTCAGTCAATAGGAACTTAAAGATAGCATTGTTTAACAATTGATAACATCGACCATAGACAATGGCTTGGCAAGGATTTGCTGATTCCTTGCAGACAGATTCTATTTTCTCCTATAGGGAAACTTGCAATAAGAATCTGTGCGCTGGCAATTCAAGCAATTGCTTTAAACTTAAATCTCAGAGAAATGGAGTCATTTTAAATGTGAGCCAAATAAACTTTGCAAAAGGGAAACTTTCACATGTAATTTACACAGTATATTATTCAAATTTCAGTACAGTTTTAACATAAGGCTATGCATTCACTTTGTGGGGGAAAATACTCTCAAAGTATGCAGATTTTTTGTAACTGAATTCAAAGACTAATAGAAACCATTTTTTTCCAAATCAGTACTGTTTGTTAAGAGAAACCATTTTTTTTTTTCATAGTGATATTTTCTTTGCTTGTAACGCAGGAGTCTAATTAAATCCTTTTTTTCATTAATGGCTCGGAGATCGTGGAGGAGTCTCCACTTTCCCGATTTCTTTTTATTACAAAAACAGGTGTATTAATGGACTAACAGTGGGTTCAATATGACCAGCAACTAATTGATCATTTACCAACTCATGGAGAGCCTGAGTTTATCGTTAGGCAGGGGCCACTGCTCTACCCAGATGGGGGTGGTGGATTTCCAAGCTAAGGGGAGAGCAGTGGGCTTATTGTGAGACATGCTTAATCTTCTATTACTAGCCGGGCTTGAAACTGACTCATCAAATCTCATCCCCAAAGGTTAATATGTATGGGGAGAATTACAGGTTTTAATTTTGCTGTGCTTGAGCCAGAGGGATTTGCCACAGTCAGCCAGCGAGCACTGCGGCGAGCCGGCTGCCGTCCCCCTACCCCCCACACCGAGGGGGAGTCTACTGTTGGCCAGTCAGTGGGCCAGTTATCAGCGGTTATGACTGAGACATCGGCTCCTGAGTCTAAAATGCCTTCAAAGGGCTTACCGTCTAGCAAGTAGGTTCTCTTCGGTTTCTCTTTTTTGATTGCCTGAGTCACTGCTAGGATACTAGGGTGCAGTGCCGGGGCTCGGGTAAATCCGAAGCCGCTGGAGCCTCTGGCAGTCTGCTGTTCTCCTACGGGCAAGACACATGGAACCATGACTAGCTGTGCCCAGGAGTCCTCTTTGTGCAATGTGAGGGAGGATTTTGTTTCAAATTGAATCATAAGAGTACCCTCATAATCAGAATCCACAACTCCTGGGATAACAAAGATCCCTGCTTTACTTGCAGAGGATCGAGGTAGAATTAACCCGATGGTTTGTTCAGGCAAAGGGCCTGTAAGCTGAGAGGGCATCAGCGGTGACCTGCCCCGGGAATGCTACAATTTGGTGTCTTGATTAACAAGATCTATGCCGGCGCTGCCGACTGTTGCTGCTGCGACTGGCTGTACTCGAATCATGGGGGTGGCAACAATTGGGCTGGGGCTTGTCGCTGGCCCGGAAACTAGTTTCCCTGACCAGTACTTCGACATTGATTAGCCCAATGGAACCCTTTTTTACATTTGGGGCATACAGTTTTTGGCCGTGATCTGGGGTCCCCTGCAGAGTCGGTTCTCTTATACGCTCCGCCACCTGGGGCTCGACACTGTTGCTTAAAGTGGCCAGGTCTCTTACAATTAAAGCATGTACCTTTGGGTTGGCCTTTCTGCAGGGCGAAAGCGAGGGCATCCATTTGAAAAGCATGGGTACCTACATCTGCACATGCTTTAAGCATGTCTGCTAGGGTGTAATCAGGTCTGCCAACTATGGGTTGTAAAACCTTACGGCAGTCGGCATTTGCATTTTCAAAAGCTAACTTTGTTATGAGTTCCACACTTGCTTCTGTATTGTCTACCTGTCGCTGAATGGCTTCCTGCAAGCGATCAATAAATTGTGTATAGGGCTCTGTGGCTGCCTGGCGGGTCATTGTGAATGACTTTGTAACCTTCCCTGAATCGGGGACCTTTTAAAGGCTTTATTCACGCAGCGGACTAACGCTGGATAAGCGACCGCTGGTATGCCAATTGCTTGTTGTTCCATGGTAGCAAATTGACCTGACCCATATAGCTGTTCTGGGAGGTAGGCACCACCCGAATTGGCTCCCGCTATTAATGCTTCCCTTTGGTATTCAGATTCTCATACTACATACTGGGCTGGGGTGAGGAGCATGCGGGATAAATCCTTCCAATCTTGGGGAACTAATTTGTAGCCATTAGACAAACCCTCTAACAAACCTCGGGTGTAAGAGGAATGGAAACCTGTCTCCTTAATGCTTGTACGGAGTTCTCTGAGGATACTATAGGGAAGGGGGGTCCAATTATATTCTGTCCCGCCTTGATCATTGATCCTTTCTGTAATGGGAAAGGCTTGAAGCCCTTCCAATAATTCTTCTCCTGTAAGATTTCCTTTCTCTTGCTCCTGCTGAAACCCCATGCGGACCACCCCTCCCATGCCAGGTTGTAGCTTAATTGTGCCCAAGAGCTGGTTTTCTAAAGAGGGCGGAGATGTGTGAATGGCTTGTGCCTTGGGTGTAGGTATGGGGAGCTGAGGATACAAAGAATTTGCTGGCTCTGAGGGATTTTGAAGATAAGGTGGGGGAAGGGTAGGTGAATGGAGTGTATTGCCTGCCTTTTTACTGTCTGCTTCTAAAGGCACATGAGTTGAAGATTGTTGGAGACTTTTTATCCCCATGTGCTCAATGGCCTCTGTACATTTTTGCCATAACAATAACTGCCTGATTGGGGACCTTGGAGCAGTATGAAGACAAATGCCTATTGAAATCCAATCCTGGATATTTAAAGTTCCTGTATCTGAATACCAAGGGCAGCGGCAAGCTATTTCACTTATTAATTTTTCTAAATCCCCTAATCTGACTTGTGCTATTTCCCCCCTGGTAACGAAATAATGATTCTTGATGATTTTCTGCAGCTCCTTGGCATGTAGCCTCTGCTGCATAGATAAATCACCTCCCATTGCTCACGATGTGGGGAACAAACTTGCTAAAAAATACTTAAATATACTAAAAAGTACTTTAATATACTTACGATTTGCAAATCTGTTGAACGATGCGCATCTAAGCTATGTCCAGCCGAATGAGCAGAGAGTATCACAGGCAGGGTCACCAGATGTAGAGTATGGAGGCAAGGAACACACTTGAGGCAGCTTTCATCGCAGGCAGGAAGAGAAGGGAAGGGGTGAGCCCTCACGAGGCTCTTCCTTTTATTGTACATTCATACAAAGGCAGATGATGTGTCATTACATGATTGGCTTCTTTCCCATAGCAACAGACGAGTCCCTACACTATTGGCTTTGGCTCAGGGGGTGTGCACGGATCATTTCATTGGCTGCTGAAATCTATACCTCCTGACTTTTGTCCTGCCTCTGACTAGGGACACCCAGCCCTACTTTCAGGCTATCAGGAATAATTATAAGCCAGAGAAATACATGAAGTCAGGTATCCTCTCCTTGGCAGAGACTTAAGCACAAGTGATGCTTTTATTCAGGCAAAGGTCAGGGAGAAGGGAAGTTAGTGTTTAAACCTGATGAAATGGCTTGCTGGCAAGCGCATATTTCCTACAATTCTTAAGTCTTGTTAGCTGCTGACTTAATATGAGTGAAGTGAAAGCTCTCTTTTTTTATTATTATTTTTTTACCAAAACTAAGGCAAAAAACAATTCTTCCTTCCTCCACCAGCTCTGATTACCTTCCAGAGATCTCATTTTCTGTGACAGCCTTTTAGCTCTTCAGAACTCTTTTTTTTTCCTTTTAAATAAGAGGAATGCCAAGGTAAAGAATTATTCTTGTGACTAGATACAGGCGATGCCATCTGCTCCACAACTTCCTCTACCTTTGAATTGCATGCAGCTATCAAATAGCTACGCGCATTTGTTTTGAAAAGACATGAAAAATGCAATGAACCAGGCTGTTCGCGTCACTTCATTCATTTCAATTTCATTTTATTTTCTGTTTTTTTGCAATTTGCAAATTGTGCACACAGTAATGAAACAAGGGAGAGGAATTTCTAGTGGTCTGCAAAGGACTGAAGTCTGCCTATACAAAGGACAGGCAGACTTTATCCCAGAATGACCAGGTGTGCGCAGAAACGGTGTGTCTAGATTTACGTGCATAGTTTGGAAGGGTCTGCGCATAAATGGTTCACCCCACCCTCTTACTCTGCTCCCCAGAATGAATCTGTGAAATTTGTGTAAAATGCAGGCAAAATCACTTTTGAATGTACTTTTAAGCTCCCCTTCCTCCCCAGTCAACTTTCAGGACAACATTTACAGACATAAAACCAGGTTTTGTACACATAAACAGCTCTGAGAATTTCTCCCAGTGTGCGGCAAATAATGTTGTGCTTTCTGTTTGCATTTTGTATGCTGTTTGCAAATTGCACAAACACATTAAATGAAACTAAATAAAAATAAAATAAAATAAACAGACCTCCCCACATAATGACATGAAACAAAGGGTAACCAAAAATAAATCAGTGTGCACTAATATCAGAGAAGGTTGAAGCATGTTTATTAAAAAGATTAAACCTGTCTATTTCAGTCTTACTTATAACTTTTGTAAAGGCACAATGGTTAGACACACAGAGGGGAGGTCCCAACAAACAGAGAATTTCTACCTCAGAATGGCTGAGCCAGGGAACTATTTGAGAATTATCACCCTACAAACTTCACTGTACACTAAACTCTTTGCAGAGTTGACTGTAAGCATGTGAAAATGCAGGTATTTTGTGAGATATACTATATAAAGAGGTGTATGCATAGGAAGCCTAACTTTCAAACATATCTGTATGCTCCTTATATGCATATATCTAGGACCACACAGATGTGATAAGGTATTTTAGAACCTTATCACATCTGTAGAGAAATCTGTGCAGGTTTTAAAATACATGTGGCTCTGCCCCACACAAAATACATGCAATATTGTGCACATTCTTGGGATCCTTAGAATGCACATATTCTCTCTCACAAGAGTACACACTTCTGGTTTTGATGGGGTGAGCTCATTACAAAATGCCCCTCCTTTCCAGCAAGGAAGCCAAATTTTGCTGACAAGGATATTGCCAGACTGACCTCCCTGGCAGTTACAAATGAACACATGCTGTCCTCACCAGGGAGGCCTGCTGTAATGCCAGGAACATGATCCAGTCTTGGCAAGGCCTCTGCTGGAAATGTAAGCATGGAGCCTCCTACCCTGGGATATAAATGCTTCAAGTGAACAAGGGAATAAAAAAAAATTAAAACAAGCAAGAGCTTCCAGGATACATCTGTAAAAATACATGAATTATATGAAGGCGTTTGCACTCTGCAAGCGGTGTTGCATAGAAGCCAGGGAAAAGGTTTTTGGTGCTTCCTAATACATGGATTCACTAGGGCAGTGAGCAGCTCCATATCCAGAGCTATTGAAGCAACATAATCCTGCAGGGATGGTAGAACTGGGCAAAGGACAATCAAGGCTACAGCTCTTAATATTAAGATGCTATTTCCTGTGACAAGATTTTTTTTGGGGGGGTGAAGGCCAGAAATCTTCAAGCATAGATTAATTTTAGAAGGGCCATTGTTAGAGTGGGTCAATGGCTAGCTGGCATGAATGGAAGCATGTCATTGAGGATGTAATAGACATGCATCATGCACCTATAAGCATTGTATCCCAGCTTCTCTTTTGTACTGATTGAGAACCTCATGAAAAAAGCTCATGAGCTGCACCAAATGAAGGGGGAATGGCTGAAGTACCTATGTGCCAGGTAGGAGAAGGATGGAGGTGAGTTCCCTAAATGTCCATCAAGGAGAGCTAAACATAGTCTGACTATTGTTACATTACAGACTCTACTATTGTTCAGCCAGCCAACAATAACATGTCTCAGCTAATAGCTGAAAGTATTCCACATGCACATAGAGCTCTTCCTTCTAGAACCTATAGGTGTCCATCTAGCAGAATGGTGGACACAACCCAGCCCCAGGATCATGGCCTACAATGATCATAAATATAGAGAAGGAGCAATGCTTCACTCCACAATTCATATACACAATCCACAAGGAGTGCAAGAAGACTATAGGTCCAATAATTTCATCTTCAAAAATATTTATTTTAAACGTTCAAAGGAGCCACTCCTATTTTTAATTCATGCACAAGTAAATGACTGCTTCAGGGTCCCCCGACACGGACCCCGTGTTTCGCCCGAAGGCTGCGTCGGGAGGGACAGTCTATAATTGATCCCACCCAAGAATTAAAGGAATTGATTAAAAACATAGTCCAGGATGCTTTAGACTCACATCAGCTTACTTCTCGTGAAGCCAATTTTTTACAAACAGAACATCCTATCATTCCAACATTCTATATCCTCCCTAAAATCCATAAATCTCTTGTGAACCCTCCAGGACGTCCCATAGTTGCGGGCATAGGATCTATTTTGGAACCTTTGTCTCAATTTGTAGACCTCTTTTTGAAACCTCATGTTTCCTTAAGTCGATCCTATGTCCGTGACTCAAATCATTTCATCACTATTATTGAACATCTTCCTTCACCTGCAGCTACATGTTTTTTAGTAAGTTTGGATATAGTATCCCTTTATTCTAATATCCCTCAGGATGAGGCATTAATACTGGTTGAAAACATTTTGAGTTCTCGTTCCCCTCCTAACCGCATTTCTACCCAATTTCTAGTTTCTATAGCACGATTGGCCCTCACTAGAAATTATTTTCAATTTCATCAAACCCTATATCAACAAGTTAAAGGCACAGCCATGGGGGCCACCATGGCCCCCAGTTTGGCATGTCTGTATGTCAGTAGGTTTGAAGAAGAAGTGATATATACTTCTTTGTTCTTTCAATTCATAAGTGCATGGTATCGTTACATAGACGACATTTTTTTGATTTGGACAAGGACGGATATGCAATTTTATTATTTTTTGGATTGGCTCAATCAAAGCAATCCTCATTTAAAATTTAATCATTGCATTGACCCCGTTACCATTTCATTTTTAGATGTGCAGGTACAGTTAAACGAAGGATCATTTAGCACGTCCATTTATCGTAAGAGCACGGATCGTAACACCTTGTTACGATTCGATAGTCACCATCCCACTCCTTTAAAAATGAATATACCAGCTGGACAGTTACTCCGGCTTCAACGCCTCTGTTCATCAAAAGATGATTTCATCACACAAGCTAAGCAGATGATGCTCTGGTTTAAAGAGAGGGGGTACCCTCATTGGGTACTTTGCAAAGCTTTCAAAAGAGCACTATATGTCAATTGCAAATTTCTTTATCTCGAACAGAGGATTCATGTATTAACTGTATTTTACCCTTTTCAACTCATGTGTACACTATTACTTCTATCCTTAAACGCCACTGGTCCATGTTATCTTTACATGAGGTTTTTAATTACCCATTACGCTTTTCTTTTTGTTGCGGAAAAAATTTGAGAAATATGCTTGTGCATTCACATTTTCAACCCAATCTTAGTAATACTGTAGGTGTTTTTTCCGGCCACCAAGCTTGTGGACAATGTTCAGTGTGTCCTTTTGTTCTCTCTATCAACAATTTTGAACATCCAATTACACACAAAAAATTTTTCTTAAGATTTACCACCAGTTGTCATTCACGAGGAGTAATCTATGTGATTTTGTGCCCCTGCCTAAAATTGTATGTGGGTAAAACCACTAGACAGATACGCACCCGTATCATTGAGCACCGGTCAAACATTCGTACTGGCCGTGAAACTGCTCCTCTTGTCTCTCATTGGCAAACAGCAGGGCACTCTGAGGATGATTTAAAGTTTTTGGTAATTGATTTCCTTCACCCACCATGTCGGGGAGGAATCTTTTCCGAAATGCTTATTCGTAGAGAGCAGAAATGGATTTCCACACTCAATAGCCTGCATCCTGCAGGACTAAACAACGAGATCGAGTGGCAGTATTTTCTATAATATTTTCTATAATATACAGTATTATTTGACACTGTTATAATATACAGTATTATTTGACACTGTTCTGATTTTTAGTATCCTTTTGAACTGAACTCATTACCATTACATTCATTTAGTCGAGCGCAGATCTGTCCTGTTCTGATTGGCTAGCTGATTCGTTTTCTGATCGGTGGCTCAAAATCGCGCCAAAACTGCTCTCTTTAAAACGCTGTGTTTAGTCGAGCCGCCCACCCTCCTTGCCGCTTTAGCTGTGTAAATTCCTCAGCTGACTTTAAGGTATGTGTTCCGGCGTCAATAGTTATACTCTGTACCCTTAAATTGGTCCAATTTTAACACTGATGTTTCGTTGTTCTCTTTTAGCTTTTGTCAAAATTATAGACTGTCCCTCCCGACGCAGCCTTCGGGCGAAACACGGGGTCCGTGTCGGGGGACCCTGAAGCAGTCATTTACTTGTGCATGAATTAAAAATAGGAGTGGCTCCTTTGAACGTTTAAAATAAATATTTTTGAAGATGAAATTATTGGACCTATAGTCTTCTTTAGGGATGTGAATCGTTTTCCATATCGTCTTAATGATAGAAATCGTGTGGCAGGGCAAGAAAATCGTCTTAGGCACGATTTTTTAGTTAAAAAATCGTTAAAAATCGTTTTTTCCGATTAGTGCGCACTAACTCGAGTTAGTGCGCACTAACGGGAGTTAGTGCGCACTAACTGGGAGTTAGTGCGCACTAACTGAAAATGATACAATTTGACACTTTTCAGGTCAGTTAAGGTCAGTTTAGGAATGAATATGTATTCCTATTGGCTGCCCTCTTATTTATTCATGTTACCAAGTTTCCTACTGACAGTATATGGGGGATGGGAAATGGAAACAGTTGGTAGCTTGACAAAACAAGTAATGTGATCAGTCAATGTGACTAGAACTTGTGCCCTAACCCTGATACCAGGGGTATTGTGATCTTCCTGCACACAGTGCCCTATCCCTATTAATACCAGGAGTGTTGTGATCTTCCTGCACACAGTGCCCTATCCCTAATACCAGGGGTGTTGTGATCTTCCTGCACACAGTGCCCTATTCCTGATACTGGGGGTGTTGTGATCTTCCTGCACACAGTGCCCTATTCCTGATACCGGGGGTGTTGTGATCTTCTTGCACACATCCCGATATCAGGGATAGGGCACTGCATGCAGGAAGATCACAACACTCCTGGTATTAATAGGGATAGGGCACTGCATGCAGGAAGATCACAACACTCCTGGTATTAATAGGGATAGGGCACTGCATGCAGGAAGATCACAACACCCCTGGTATCAGGGATAGGGCACTGTGTGCAGGAAGATCACAATACCCCGGAGGAGTGAGGGTCAGGCAGCTCCCCCCTGTCTGTGAAGCCAGCCTCTCACTAGTAATGCAGGGAGGGAGCTGTCTCAGACTTCACCATCCTCCCCCCCCCCCTTACCCACACCCCATTCACTAGCTGGGACATGGGGGAAGTCAGGAGTGAGGGTCAGGCAGCTCCCCCCTGTCTTTGAAGCCAGCCTCTCACTAGTAATGCAGGGAGGGAGCTGTCTCAGACTTCACCATCCACCCCCCCCCCTCACCCACACACCATTCACTAGCTGGGACATGGGGGAAGTCAGGAGTGAGGGACAGGCAGCTCCCCCCTGTCTGTGAAGCCAGCCTCTCACTAGTAATGCAGGGAGGGAGCTGTCTCAGACTTCACCATCCTCCCCCCCCCCTCACCCACACACCATTCACTAGCTGGGACATGGGGGAAGTCAGGAGTGAGGGTCAGGCAGCTCCCCCCTGTCTGTGAAGCCAGCCTCTCACTAGTAATGCAGGGAGGGAGCTGTCTCAGACTTCACCATCCTCCCCCCCCCCTCACCCACACACCATTCACTAGCTGGGACATGGGGGAAGTCAGGAGTGAGGGTCAGGCAGCTCCCCCCTGTCTGTGAAGCCAGCCTCTCACTAGTAATGCAGGGAGGGAGCTGTCTCAGACTTCACCATCCACCCCCCCCCCCCCACCCACACACCATTCACTAGCTGGGACATGGGGGAAGTCAGGAGTGAGGGACAGGCAGCTCCCCCCTGTCTGTGAAGCCAGCCTCTCACTAGTAATGCAGGGAGGGAGCTGTCTCAGACTTCACCATACTCCCCCCCCCCCCTCACCCACACACCATTCACTAGCTGGGACATGGGGGAAGTCAGGAGTGAGGGTTAGGCAGCTCCCCCCTGTCTGTGAAGCCAGCCTCTCACTAGTAATGCAGGGAGGGAGCTGTCTCAGACTTCACCATCCACCCCCCCCCCTCACCCACACACCATTCACTAGCTGGGACATGGTGGAAGTCAGGAGTGAGGGTCAGGCAGCTCCCCCCTGTCTGTGAAGCCAGCCTCTCACTAGTAATGCAGGGAGGGAGCTGTCTCAGACTTCACCATCCTCCCCCCCCCCTCACCCACACACCATTCACTAGCTGGGACATGGGGGAAGTCAGGAGTGAGGGTCAGGCAGCTCCCCCCTGTCTGTGAAGCCAGCCTCTCACTAGTAATGCAGGGAGGGAGCTGTCTCAGACTTCACCATCCTCCCCCCCCCCCCCTCACCCACACACCATTCACTAGCTGGGACATGGGGGAAGTCAGGAGTGAGGGTCAGGCAGCTCCCCCCTGTCTGTGAAGCCAGCCTCTCACTAGTAATGCAGGGAGGGAGCTGTCTCAGACTTCACCATCCTCCCCCCCCCCCCCTCACCCACACACCATTCACTAGCTGGGACATGGGGGAAGTCAGGAGTGAGGGTCAGGCAGCTCCCCCCTGTCTGTGAAGCCAGCCTCTCACTAGTAATGCAGGGAGGGAGCTGTCTCAGACTTCACCATCCACCCCCCCCCCCTCACCCACACACCATTCACTAGCTGGGACATGGGGGAAGTCAGGAGTGAGGGACAGGCAGCTCCCCCCTGTCTGTGAAGCCAGCCTCTCACTAGTAATGCAGGGAGGGAGCTGTCTCAGACTTCACCATCCTCCCCCCCCCTCACCCACACACCATTCACTAGCTGGGACATGGGGGAAGTCAGGAGTGAGGGTCAGGCAGCTCCCCCCTGTCTGTGAAGCCAGCCTCTCACTAGTAATGCAGGGAGGGAGCTGTCTCAGACTTCACCATCCTCCCCCCCCCCTCACCCACACACCATTCACTAGCTGGGACATGGGGGAAGTCAGGAGTGAGGGTCAGGCAGCTCCCCCCTGTCTGTGAAGCCAGCCTCTCACTAGTAATGCAGGGAGGGAGCTGTCTCAGACTTCACCATCCTCCCCCCCCCCCCCCTCACCCACACACCATTCACTAGCTGGGACATGGGGGAAGTCAGGAGTGAGGGTCAGGCAGCTCCCCCCTGTCTGTGAAGCCAGCCTCTCACTAGTAATGCAGGGAGGAAGCTGTCTCAGACTTCACCATCCTCCCCCCCCCTCACCCACACACCATTCACTAGCTGGGACATGGGGGAAGTCAGGAGTGAGGGTCAGGCAGCTCCCCCCTGTCTGTGAAGCCAGCCTCTCACTAGTAATGCAGGGAGGGAGCTGTCTCAGACTTCACCATCCTCCCCCCCCCCCCCCCTCACCCACACACCATTCACTAGCTGGGACATGGGGGAAGTCAGGAGTGAGGGTCAGGCAGCTCCCCCCTGTCTGTGAAGCCAGCCTCTCACTAGTAATGCAGGGAGGGAGCTGTCTCAGACTGGTATCAGGGTTAGGGCACTGTGTGCAGGAAGATCACAACACTCCTGGTATTAATAGGGATAGGGATGGTATTAATAGGGATCTGATGTTTCTGCTCTCCTCACACCAAACAAAAACAACACACAAGCAGAGAAGCCCTTCTTACAAAGCTGAGCTAGTGAGTTAAGTAGGAGGAAAAGTAAACATACTGGTGCCAGTGTGGCTACTTAAAAAATACACTTACCAACAATCAATTACATATATTTGAACTGTGTACAGTTCCAGCCAGGACCACCTTTCTAAAATGCACAGTGATTGGCAAATTCAACATGCACTAGCATTTCAGGTGCCTGCTAAGAAAAATAATAAACAAACAAGTTCTAGTCACGTGAGTGCTGATCATTACATTACTTTTTTTGTCAAGCTTCCAACTGTTTCCATTTCACATCCCCCCAACCATATTGGTAACATCAATAGATAAGAGCACAGCCAGCCAATAGGAATACATACATACATATTCATTCCTAAGTGACCTTTACTGACCTGGGAAGTGTGAACACTTTGTTTCATTTTCTGTTGGTGTTCGTTAGTTTCCAGTTCCATTTCCCATCCCCCCAACCATCACCTCAGTGGTAACCTTGGTAACATCAATAGATAAGAGGGCAGCCAGCCAATAGGAACACATATTCATTCCTAACTGACCTTCAGTGACCTGGAAAGTGTTTATTTGTATCATTTTCAGTTAGTGCGCACTAACTCGAGTTAGTGCGCACTAACACGATTTAACGATTTTTAACGATAAATCGTTAGAATTTCTATTGTATCGTGTTCTATAACGATTTAAGACGATATAAACATTATCGGACGATAATTTTAATCGTTGAAAAACGATTCACATCCCTAGTCTTCTTGCACTCCTTGTGGATTGTGTCTACAATGATCATAAGCCATTACTTTTACTGCACTTACAGGCCTATTATATAAGAAAGTAGAGTGTTAAGACCAACTCTAAATACCATCACCAGAGAATCTTTATGCCTGCCAACAAGGACCCTTTGCATTGTGGTTGCATCATGGCTGTTGACCTGTTGAAATCAAAAACACATTCCAATACATACCAGCCAGCCAATGGAGGTACATCAGAGCCATTATCACTGGGTAGGCACCATGCTGTAAAGGACAATTGCACAGAAGCCAATATTTCAGATATGATTTATATATGGGCTTGCAATCCCTATAGCAGATTGGTCTCCCACAGCTAGGATCACATCCCACTGCCTCCAAGCATCCCAGAAATGTTTGTATGATGCTGCACATCAAACACCCATTTCACATACTTTTCTCTCTATTCATATACACCACCAGTTCTGAGAAGGACAGAAAGGGCAGAAAGGAAGAAGATACTCCAGACTCAGCCCCTGCTTTTGATGCAGCTGCTGTGCTAGCTGCAGATAGCCATCAGCCACTACCAACACCAGGACAATCTGCAATGGTATGCCAGCTAGAATCCCCCTCCACTACCAAATGGTGGCCCTATGCCTCAGCCTCAACAGGCTCACCTTCCTGTCCCAATTCCTGTAGGGCCTACTATCCATTTGCCCCTGGGATCTCAGTATGCATGTCCTGATGTCACCAGCTATTGCTGAGAAAGGGAGGTGAGCAGTTCTGCTGTCTGCTTGCTCCACCCACCCAACGCCTCTGTTATGCCACAGGGAGCCCTCCAGGCTCCTGTAGCTCACTCATATGTGGCTCGTACAGCCACTGCAGTACCATCTCTACTCCACCAGCCATGCCTGCCTTTAAACTGCTGCAGGGAACTTCTCACAATGGCCCATGTCTCATAGGCCTAACTCTAGCCCCTCCAGTCCCCTCCAAACATGACCCTCTCTGCCCCCCTGTTGCTTGTCAGGCCTCTTCATAGCAGGCCATCTCTTCAGCCTGTATATGCTTTACCAGCCCTACCAGGTACTTCAGATGTCCCAGGTAATTATTTATTCCTTTTTTTTATATCCTGCTCACATTTTTATAAACATTTTAGATTTGTTATTGTGAATATGGTAGAAATGAACATAATAATAATTACCTGTCCCAAGCAGCATCCTGTCCCTTTTCATGCTGGGGTTGCTGAAGTAGAGTCCCAATGTTGTGGGCATGGTGGGTCACAATGAAGAAATTGGCTTGATCTTTAGTTTGGGTTTTTTTTATCATGTTTTTATTCATTTTTCAAGCAAAACATCTTTACACTTAACCTTGTAAATAGTGGGAAACATAACCTATGCTAATACAATATGGGGAAGATTTTAAAACATATGCATGGTCGTGCATTTGTACTCGCAACCTGGCGCACACAAATGTACACCCGATTTTATAACATGCTCGAGCAGCCACACGCAGGTTATAAAATCAGGGGTCGGCGCGCACAAGGGGGTGCACAATTGTGCACCTTGCATGCACTGAGCCGTGCTGCCTTCCTTCGTTCCCTCCCAGGCCGCTCCGAAATCGGAGCGGCCTCGGAAAGAACTTCCTTACCCTCCTACCCCACCTTCCTTCCCTTCCCCTAACTCTCCTGCCCCCCAGCCCTAAGCTAAACCCCCCTAAAAAATGTATCTTACCGAGTTATGCCTGCCTTGGGCAGGCACAAGTTGCGCACCGGCTGATGGCCGGCCTGCGATCCCAGGCACAGCAGCAAATGGCTGCTGTGCCTGGAGGCTCCAGCCCCGCCCCCGCCCTGCCCATGCCCCGTCCCTTTTTTCAAGCCCCAGGACTTACACGCATCCCGGGGCTTTACACGCACTGCTGGACCTTTTGAAAATAGGCCCAGCGTGCGTAACCTCCCTACGTACGTAAATCCTCCTGGATTTATGCGCATAGGGCTTTGAAAATCTGCCCCTATATGACTTGTCCCCTCTAATTCCCCCATCCCCCTTTCCAAAGTTTGAATCCAAAGTCTCTAGAAGCAGATGACCATAGCATTTCAATGTCCTCATCTCTCCTTGAGGATAATTCGACAAAATTTTATTTTAATGACCATGACCATTCAGGCCCTTTTCATGAGTAGCATCTCTATATAGGTTCTTAAATCTGTCGTATCCAATCCTTTGCCATATCTGAGAATGATGACAAAAAATCATTCCAAACTTTCATAAAATGTTTTTTATGTCTATCTGACATGTTCTTTGAGGTCATATATTCAAATTGTAGGATTTTATGTAACAGTATCTTCCACTGAGATTTGGTTGGTTTATCCGGTGTGATCCAATCTGCTAAAATAGTTTGGATAGCCAACAGACCATAACGCATGTAAAAATGCCTTAACAAGATTTGATAAATGACCCTGTAAATTTGTTATTAATGTATCAACTTTATTGCCAAAGTGAAAACATTTATGTGATTCATATTGCAAAGCTCTTTGAGCTCTCTGAAGCATTTATGAATTTAGGCACAGAGGACAGATCAATATTCTTCTGTTTGACATCTTTTAACTGCTGTTCCAATATTGTTATATTGCTAAGTAATGCTTTTGATGGTGCAATGATGTAGGAGGTAATCTACCCCCTCATCACTGCTTTACTAGTTTCCCAATATAACACCGGAGATTCTCTGTGAATGGCATTATTTTTCTCAACACTTTCCATTTGGTCTGTAAGAACAATTTAAATTCTTTATCCTCTGCCAGATATCTTGGAAATGTTAATATCCCTAGCGCCTTTTACATCAGTCACCAATCGAAAATCAATCCAGATCATTGCATGATCAGATATTTCAGTAGGACCGATTTCTGCCCTTAATATTCAAGCAAAAAAGAAGTCTGAAGTAATATATAGTCAATTCTAGAAAGGAATGTATGTACCCTAGACACACATGTGTAGCCTCTCACAGTGGTATTTAATGGATGCCGTATATCTAGGAGTTCTAATTCCTTACATAAGTATATTATCCTCTTATCCTTTCCCCTGTTGATTTATTGACTTGGGACGATCTATCCATCATTGTATCATGTACACAATTAAAGTCCCCAGCCAATATGAGAGGACCACGTAAAGCTGGTATCAAGTTATTAACTAAATATGGGAAAAATGAATGCTTATAATCATTTGGCCCATAGAGATTTCATACAGTAAATTCTTGGCCCTGGATTTTATCTACTAAAATTAAGTATCTGCCCATTGGATCGCCAATATGTTGAAGTAGCTGACATGCTATCTGTTTAAGGAACAGCACAGCTATCCCCACCTTCCTACCTACAGCTGGAGTATAAATGCATTGTCCCACCCAACTCCTCCTTAATTTTTTAATGTCCCCATCAATCAAATGTTTCTCCTGGATACATGCTATCAATATTTTGTGCCTTGAAAAGGCTACTAAAATTTCTTAATTAATTGGGAAACCTAGGCCATCAACATTCCAAGAAAGGAACCTGATATTATAGTCAATTTAACCTATATTAAAGTACAAATTGATAACAATCTACATCCCTGAACCCTTAGCCAGAGTTCCCCCAGCTTGGACCCTCAGCTTATACTTTCTATTATCTCCCCCCAACACTGGGGACTGGGATCCTTGATTTTTGTATTCGTGTGCCACTTCCCCAACAAAACCAAAATGTTTGATAACCATAGATCTACTGTGATTAACTTCCAGCTCTGGTAATTTCAGTTCACATGGGAGCCAGGCCTCTAACACATTCAACAGCTCTTCTTCTGGAAAACTGTCTGGTAAGCCTATAAATCTCAGGTTATTGCAGCACAAATAATTTTCAAGGTCTTCCAGCTTAGCCTCACTTGCTGCCAAAGATTTTTTCAACATGCTACCTCTTGTCGTAAGAGCCAGAGTGTCATGCTCCATGAGGGAAATCCTCCCTTTCACCACTATCATTCCCTCCCAATATCAACCCTCAATTTATTTAATTTGTAAAATTTTTAATTAATAGCCTTAATCTTGGTCTCTAATGCCATGACCACTGCCCGTGTAAGCTTGAGACAGCCTGTTCATCTATATTTAGAATGACCAGGGACTCGTGCTTGATCGCCATTTTGATTTCAGCTGCTTTACATTTCTCCTTTTCCTTTCTGAGCAGCTTGGTAGTCATCTCGTCATCCCCTTTTATAATGAATTTGTCCATGCACAGGTTAGAAATAGGAGGATGTCCACTCCAATGAAAAACCTTCTTTAAAGGAGCAAAAGCACACAAAATCAGAGGGGTGGTACCCGGAGCTCTAGTGGTTGCAACTCACCAGGTTCACCACGTCACATGATATCCGAGTTTTAATTTAAAAAAATGGGAAGGCCTTGTGTCAGTAAGCTTAGAAAGAGGCCTGGGAGCATGGTCAAGAGATTTAAAAAAAAAAAATTAGGGTCTGGTGGAAGAAACAAAGGGCTGGCTGCAGCAGCCCTGGTCACGATTAAAAGTGAAAGTGTCTGTGTGCTGCATTGATGAGAGGAGTGCCACAGGAGCCTGGCGAGCTCCCGGTGGCAGTGAAAAAGCAGGCCAAATGTGCATAGGAGCTTATGCGGGTGGCATGTGGGACTGCCATGACTGCTGTAAGACTCCCATGGTGCTGCTGGGGCCAGCCACATTGCTTTTAAAAAAATAAAATCTGTATTGCCGTTCAGTTTGGCCATAGCTGGCGGTGGCAGCACTGGGGATGTTGCTACTGTGTTTAGTGGGGAAATTAATGGCGCTGGGTCCTAAGGCAAGCCCCAGTGTAAATGAGAGGTACAGGCCCAGGATCCCACTGATGTCAGTAGGAGGCCATGGCACAGCCCCAATGCCAGTTTTAAAGTTAAAAAAAAACAAAAAAACCCCCAAAATTTAATTAAAAAAAAACCCAAAAGAGCAATTTAGGTGGGCAGCATGTGTAGGGGCTCTCATTTGAATCATGTGACCCGGGAAGCACCCTAGTGTATCCAGTGTCAAACATCAAAAACCCCTATAAATTTAATACAATTTTAAAATGTGTCAGTGGTGGTCTGGTTAGGGGACTCTATTAACTTGACCAACATCAGAATTTAGGTCCAAAAATGGGTATTTATAGAAATATTTAGCCTATTTTCACAGGGATCACTAGGGACTAGAAAATGGCAAAAATCTCTCAGAAAACCTCATCTGGTGGTGGTGGTCACCCTAGAAGGGCTATATCAATTCATGGTAGACCAGTGGTTTAGCTTAAAAACTTTTAATTTTTTTAATATTAATATTAATATTAATGGTCCTGAAGGAGGCTGGGACAGGTTTCATAGGTGTGAATGAGTACGTGACACTTGCTGGTGATGAAGACAAGAATGGGAGTGATTTTGGACCATTTGGTTATTTAATTTGGGGTTTTATGTGTAATTTTTATAATTTATTTGAATACATTTTTCATTTTCATTTCAAGTTACTGAGGCTGAGGTGGGGAAATGAGGGCCATCAGCCCAAAGGTTGGTACAAGTTGAAGGTTCCAAAACCATTACTATGGGGACACCATGGCAACTCCATGGTAACTGAATATTTATCTGATGCTAACAGGCTTGTTGAATTATACTTAATTTGGTAAAAGCACAGTAATGATCTTTTAATTATATCTATTTAGGAACATTTTGAAGGTTTCTAAATTTACATTTTGTCATGTTTACTTGTACCAGGATATTTGTATTTGGGTTCTGAAATATTTAGAATGCATTGAAACAAGTTAGGAACTATTTGTACATTACATCATTAGGACAATGTCATCACTGATACAAAAAACTGCATTTGTTGGTAATTTAAAACATTCTCTGAGACCTGAAGCTGCACTGAGGGTTACAAGGAGTTGCATTGCTAGAGCCTGTGTTTAAGGCTTAGCTATAGTAAATAACACTCAAACTAGTCAGAAAAGAACATAGGAGTGTGTGTGTGATTGAAAAATAGCATTTGAATTTAAAAGAAACCTTTTAAAAGGTAAGGAAAAGCAGTGGTAGTTAAAAACTGCCAACCCGCATAATTGTTGGCATATTTAGATGCTTGAAAGAGACACATTTGAATGAGAAATAAATGCTATAATACAAGATTGAAAATAGAAGTTTGAATTCCTTAGAGAACAAAAGCCCTATAGATAGGCTTGTTCATCCTGTATATAAAAGAAATGAGTTTAACCCATAACAGGCTTGCCTATCTTGTATATAAAGGAAAAAGCAATTGAACATAATCCAGCTATTATTTGTCTTATGCACAACATTTAAGTTGCTGTTGTCAGAGGAAAGCCATAGTTGGTAAATGAAAACTTGAATCTGATTAAGCCTGATACAAATTTAAACAGAAAGCTCATAAAGAACAAATATCTTTGACTGTGAATATGTTTATAAGAATAAGTCTTTTAGCTTAATTAATTTGAAGTTTCTTTAAGCTGACACCTTGTTAAGAATATTGAGGGAAATCAAGATTGATAGAGATTGAATGGATGAGTGCATGTGTATATGAGTACATAAGCATCATAACATCCAACTACAAGTTGTTTAATTATACATCTTTCAGATACAAAAACAAGATATTTTGCTAGTAATAATATACACCAGCTTACAATATTATTTCAATTATATTAATCGCAGCTTCCTCTTAGTACCTAAGGTCTAGATATAGCAGAAATAGCACCCATGACAAAAAAGGAGGCATGGTTAGGATAGTTCCCTGATCCCGCATCACTAAGGGAATTTCTGCAATAAATATTGAGAGAAATTTTTGTATAGGTGTCCCTATTTCACTCTCTATTTGTACCACTGTAAGAGGGGGCACTTTAAACTTGGGGTGGGATTTCAGGGATGGGGTTGGTTTGGGGGGGGGGGCAGTTTCACATAAACAGAGTGCAAACAGCAAAGGTGACATCACTGAAGATTTTCTGTCATTTGTAGTGATGAAAGGTAAAAGAGGACAATATATATTACAAGGGAAGAGCTCAGTAACCCACAATCCAGTGGGAGCACTGAGAGGAGAGGATAACCTTGCTGGTGGTTGAAAGGAATCAGTAAGTTTTTGCTTGGGAAATTTTCTTTTTTAAAAGTATTGGGGTAAAGTTAACTATTTGGGAATATTATTTAGTGTGTTTGTGTGTTTGTGCTTTTAATAGAAAGGCAGCGAATAAACAGAAGTTAGACTGTATTTTTAAATAGTCAGTCAGTAAGGCAGCTAATAAGCAGTAGTTAGTGTGTTTATTTTTAATAGTCTGTAAGGCAGCTAATAAGCAGACATTAGAGTGTTTGTATATTAAAAACAAAAAAACAAACAAAAAAAAGTAGCCAGAAGCTAGAAATAAGCTAGGAGCAGTGTATACCTAAGTAAAAAGATTGAAAAGTTCAGTTCAGTTACTCACCTTGGAAAGGTGTTAAGGTAGTGTGATTTGGTTTCATTAGGTACCAACATTTTTTAATCAAGAGAGCAGTGAGTCACTCTGACTGACTAACTAAAGTAAGAAGTAAGATGGGAGAATTAGAATGTATAGCAGTGAATGATGACATAGACTTAATTGGCATCTCAGAGACATGGTGGAAGGAGGACAACCAATGGGACAATGCTATACTGGGGTACAAATTATATCACAATGACAGAGAGGAGCACCCAGGAGGCGTACTAGTGCTTTATGTCCGGGATGGCATAGAGTCCAACAGGATAAACATCCTGCATGAGACTAAATGCACAATCAAATCTTTATGGGTAGAAATCCCTTGTGTGTTGGGGAAGACTATAGTGATAGAAGTATACTACCGTTCACCTGGTCAAAATGGTGAGACGGACAGTGAAATGTTAAGAGAAATTAGGGAAGCTAACAAAATTGGTAGTGTGGTAATAATGGGAGATTTCAATTACCCCAGTATTGACTGGGTAAATGTATCATCAGGACATGCTAGAGAGATAAAGCTCCTGGATGGAATAAATGATTGTTTTATAGAAACATAGAAACATAGAAATGACGGCAGAAGAAGTCCAAATGGCCCATCCAGTCTACCCAGCAAGTTTTGCACTTTTTTTTTTCTCATTCTTATCTGTTACTCTTGGCTCTTAGTAACCTTTTGATTCTATTTCCCTTCCACCCCCACCATTAATGTAGAGAGCAGTGTTGGAACTGCCTCTAAGTGAAATATCTAGCTTAATTAGTTAGGGGTAGTAACCGCTGCAATAAGCAAGCTATATCCATGCTTATTTGTTTACCCAGACCAAATAATTCAGACCTTGTTGGTTGTTGTTTGTATATAGATCTACTTTTCTTCATTCTCCCCTGCCATTGAAGCAGAGAGCTATGCTGGATATGCATTGAAAGTGAAGTACCAGGCTTATTTGGTTTGGGGTAGTAACCGCTGTAACAAGCCAGCTACTCCCCGCTTTTTTGTGAATGCAAATCTTTTTCCACATTTCCTCTTGCCGTTGAAGCTTAGAGCAATGTTGGAGTCGCATTAACCGTGTGTATGTTTATTGAATAAGGGTATTATCTCCAGGCAGTAACCGTCATTCCCGTGAGCCACCTACTCTTCATTCACGTCCTCTAGACTTTATGGATCCAAAGTGTTTATCCCACGCCCCTTTGAAGTCCTTCACAGATCTGGTCTTCACCACTTCCTCCGGAAGTGCATTCCAGGCATCCACCACCCTCTCTGTGAAGAAACACTTCCTGACATTGGTTTTGAGTCTTCCTCCCTGGAGCTTCAAATCGTGACCTCTGGTTCTGCTGATTTTTTTCCGACGGAAAAGGTTTGTCATTGTCTTTGGATCATTAAAACCTTTCAAGTATCTGAAAGTCTGTATCATGTCACCTCTGCTCCTCCTTTCCTCCAGGGTGTACATATTTAGATTCTTCAATCTCTCCTCATAAGTCATTTGATGAAGACCATTCAGCCTTTTGGTCGCCCTTCTCTGGACCGCCTCCATCTTGTCTGTGTCTCTTCGGAGATATGGTCTCCAGAACTGAACACAGTACTCCAGGTGAGGCCTCACCAAGGACCTGTACAAGGGGATAATCACTTCCCTTTTCCTACTTGATATCCCTCTCTCTATGCAGCCCAGCATTCTTCTGGCTTTAGCTATTGCTTTGTCACATTGTTTTGCCGACTTCAGATCATTAGACACTATCACCCCAAGGTCTCTCTCCTGCTCCGTCCACATCAGCCTTTCTCCCCCCATCGAATACAGTTCATTCGGATTTCCACTCCCCATATGCATGACTCTGCACTTCTTGGCATTGAATCTCAGTTGCCATATCTTCGACCACTCTTCCAGCTTCCTTAAATCCCGTCTCATTCTCTCCACTCCTTCCGGCGTGTCCACTCTGTTGCAGATCTTAGTGTCATCCGCAAAAACACAAACCTTACCTTCTATCCCGTCCATAATGTCGCTCACAAAGATATTGAACAGGACCAGTCCCAACACGGATCCTTGCGGTACGCTGCTTAAAACCGCTCTCTCTTCAGAGAGAGTTCCATTTACCATCACACATTGTCTTCTGTCCATCAACCAGTTTGCAATCCAGGCCACCACCTCAGCACTCATTCCTAAGTTTCTCATTTTAGTCACCAGTCTCCTGTGCGGGACCGTATCAAAAGCTTTGCTGAAATCCAAGTAGATGACATCAAGTGCTCTTCCTTGATCCAGTTCCTTGGTTACCCAGTCAAAAAAGTCTATCAGATTTGTCTGACAGGATCTTCCCCTGGTGAATCCATGCTGCCTCTGGTCCATCAATTCTCCTGACTGTAGATAGTTCACTATTCTCTCTTTCAACATTGACTCCATTACTTTTCCCACCACCGAAGTGAGGCTAATCGGTCTGTAGTTACCAGCCTCTTCTCTGTTCCCACTCTTGTGAAGCAGGACCACCAATGCTCTTCTCCAATCACTCTGGACCACTCCCGTTTCTAGGGATCTATTGAACAGGTCACACAGCGGACCCGCCAGCACATCTCTGAGCTCCCTCAGTATCCTGGGATGAACTTCATCAGGCCCCATGGCTTTGTCCACTTTCAGTTTCTCCAGCTCTTCCCATACATTTTCTACTGTAAATGGAGTTACATCTACTCCACTCCCCTCCAGTTTCTTGGTAACTAGCGACGGTCCTTCTCCAGGGTCCTCTTTAGTGAACACAGAACTGAAGTATTCATTTAATATTTCTGCCATTTCTTCATCTTTCTCCACACATTGATCCTTTCCATCTTTCAATTTCGCTATACCACTTTGAACTTTTCTCTTTTCACTGATGTATCTGAAAAATGTTTTGTCACCTCTCTTTACCTCCTTGGCAATCCTCTCTTCCGCTTGACTTTTTGCAGTCTTGATTAATTTCTTCATCTCCCTCAGTTCTACCAGATATTCTTCTTTGTGCTCCTCCCTTTGGGATCTTTTATATTTCTTGAATGCTGCTCTTTTAGCCTTTATTTTGTCAGCCATCTCCTTTGAGAACCAGATAGGTTTCATTTTTCTTTTGCTTTTCTTTACTTTTCTAACATATAGATTAGTTGCCTTGGTAATTGCTCCTTTTAGATTGGTCCATTGTTGATCCACATCTCTTTCGTTCTCCCAGCCTTTTAATTCTTCCTCCAGGTACTTCCCCATTTCATCAAAGTCCATGTTTTCGAACTGCAAAACTCAGGTCTTTGTGCATCTTTTCCGTATCCTTTTTGTGATATTAAACCATACCGTTTGATGATCACTGGTGCTGAGGTTGGCGCCCATCTGGACATCAAAGACATTATCTCCATTAGTGAGCACTAAGTTGAGTATAGCTCCTTCTCTCGTGGGTTCCAATACCATTTGTTGAACAAAGTTACTTGCAGGGCATCTACTATTTCTCTACTATTATTAGATTCTGCTGATGGGATTCTCCAGTCTACATCTGGCATATTAAAGTCTCCAACGATCACCACTTCTCCCTTCTTTCCTATCTTTTGGATGTCTTCAACCAGATCTCTGTCCTTCCTTTTGGTTTGGAGGCCTGTAAACCACTCCGATAAAAATGGATGTCCCATCTTTTTTTAGGTCAGCCCATAGTGCTTCTTCGTTGCCCCATCTTCCTTGCAGCTCAGTTGCTTGGATATTGTTTCTGATATAAAGAGCCACTCCTCCCCCTTTCTTATCCTCTCTGTCCTTCCTTAACAAGTTATAGCCTGGTATTGCCGTATCCCAATCGTGAGATTCCGTGAACCATGTCTCCGTGATAGCAACAATGTCTAAGTCTGCCTCTATCATTAGGGCAGACTTAGACATTTTATGGTGCAATTCGTTCAGGTACCGACAAGAGAAGGAGCAATTTTAGATCCAATTCTCAGTGGAGCAAAGGATTTGGTGAGAGAGGTAACGGTGGTGGGGCTACTTGACAATAGTGATCATAATATGATCAAATTTGAATTAATGACTGGAAGGGGGACAGTAATCAAATCCACGGCTCCCATGCTAAACTTTCAAAAGGGAAACTGATAAAATGAGAGAAATAGAAAAAAACTGAAAGAAGCAGCTACAAAGGTAAAAAGTGTGCAAGAAGCATGGTCATTGTTAAAAAATATCGTCTTAGAAGCACAGTCCAGATGTATTCCACACATTAAGAAAGGTGGAAAGAAGGCAAAATGATTACTAACATGGTTAAAAGGGGAGGTAAAAGAAGCTATTTTAGCTAAAAGATCTTCATTCAAAAATTGGAAGAAGGATCCAACAGAAGAAAATAGGATAATGCATAGCTGAGAAGGTGCACAACCTTGGCATAATAATAGACCCAGAACTGAAACTTAAACAACACATATCACTGAAAGTAAAAGAAGGATACGCCAAATTAATGGTTCTAAGGAAGTTAAAACCTCTATTAACACTATTAAATTTTCGAACAGTTTTACAAGCACTAATATATGCAAGCACTGATTACTGTATCACTCTGTTATTGGGACTACCATATACGACTATAAGACCACTTCAAATATTATAAAACTCTGCCACAAGAATACTTACAGGTAAAAGGAAAAGAGATCACATTACTGAAACACTAGCAGAATTACACTGGTTACCTACAGAACAAAGAGTACAATATAAAGCACAATGTACAAGACATAAATTAATTCATGATGAAAAAACAGAATGGCTTAACACAGCACTGTGCTTACACGTACCACAGAGAAATCTGAGATTGGCTAATAAGGCACTCCTGAATGCTCCATCTGTTAAGACAGCACGACTTACACAGGTAAGGGAGCGAGCATTGTCTTTAGCGGGACCTAACTTGTGGAATTCAATGCTTCCTTCCTGAGATAAGGTTGCAGAGAAATTTTAAACTATTCAAAGGAAATTTAAAAACATGGCTTTTTAAACAGGCGTTTCATAAAGAGAACAGAGAAAATAAATAAAAGCGAGCATAATAAACTCAGCACTCAGCACTTAGTTGTACTATGTGCTTATTTGTTATTTTTACTCACTTCTCACTGATAACTTTATATAGAATATGAATTGCAAGAGAGACTTACATGTAAATTAACTTTGATACATGTATTAAAAGGACAAGATAAATGAAATTCAGCAAATAGTTTTATATTAGAATACACTTTGTAATCAGATCATTGTTGGCACTTCTTTAATGTTTTAACTATTTTTAATAATTTAAGGTGACTATATATGCCTTTTTGTAAACCATTGAGATCGTAAATAACTTAACGGCATAGGAAAGATTTTCAATCAATCAAATAAATAAATAAATAAATAAGCATTGGCAAGTTAAATGTAAGACAAGCTAAGAGAATATTTGAAAAGAAGTTGGCCATAGAGGAAAAAACTCACAGTAAAAACGTTTTTAAATATATCCAAAGCAGAAAGTCTGTGAGGGAGTCAGTTGGACCGTTAGATGATCAAGTGGTTAAAGAGTCATTTAGAGAAGATAAGGCCATCGCGGAAAGATTGCATGATTTCTTTGCTTCGGTGTTTACTGAAGAGGATGTTGGGGAGGTACCCGTAGCAGAGAAGGTTTTAATGGGCAAAAGATTCAGATGGACTGAACCGAATCATGGTGAACCTAGAAGATGTGGTAGCCCTGATTGACAAACTAAAGAGTAGTAAATCACCTGGACCAGATGGTGTACAGCCCAGGGTTCTCAAGGAACTAAAAAATGAAATTTCAGACCTATTAGTAAAAATTTGTAACCTACCATTAAAATCATCCATTGTACCTGAAGACTGGAGGGTGGCTAATGTAACCCCAATATTTAAAAAGGGCTCCCTGGGCGATCCGGGAAACTACAGATCAGTTAACCTGACTTCAGTGGCAGGAAAAATAGTGGAAAGTGCTCTAAATATCAAAATCACAGAACATATAGAAAGACATGGTTTAATGGAACAAAGTCAGTGTGGCTTTACCCAAGGCAAGTCTTGTCTCAAAAATCTGCTTTACTTTTTTGAAGGAGTTAATAAACATGTAGATAAAGGTGAACCAGTAGATGTAGTGTATTTGGATTTTCAGAAGACGTTTGACAAAGTTCCTCATGAGAGGCTTCTAGGAAAAGTAAAAAGTCATGGGATAGGTGGTGATGTCCTTTTGTGGATTACAAACTGGCTAAAAGACAGGAAACAGAGAGTAGGATTAAATGGACAATTTTCTCAGTGGAAGGGAGTGGGCAGTGGAGTGCCTCAGGGATCTGTACTGGGACTCGTACTTTTCAATATATTTATAAATGATCTGGAAAGAAATACCATGAGTGAGGTAATCAAATTTGCAGATGATACCAAATTGTTCAGAGTAGTTAAATCACAAGCAGATTGTGATAAATTGCAGGAAGACCTTGTGAGTCTAGAAAATTGGGCATCGAAATGGCAGATGAAATTTAATGTTGATAAGTGCAAGGTGATGCATATAGGGAAAAATAACCCATGCTATAGTTACACAATGTTAGGTTCCATATTAGGAGCTACCACCCAAGAAAGATCTAGGCGTCATGGTGGATAACACATTGAAATCATCGGTTAAGTGTGCTGCAGCAGTCAAAAAAGCAAACAGAATGTTGGGAATTATTAGGGAATGGTGAATAAAATGGAAACTGTCATAATGCCTCTGTATCGCTCCATGGTGAGAAGACCGCACCTTGAATACTGTGTACAATTCTGGTCGCCCCATCTCAAAAAAAATATAGTTGCAATGGAGAAGGTACAGAGAAGGGCCACCAAAATGATGAAGGGAATGGAACAGCTCCCATATGAGGAAAGACTAAAAAGGTTAGAACTTTTCAGCTTGGAGAAGAGACGGCTGAGGGGGGATATGATAGAGGTGTTTAAAATCATGAAAGGTCTAGAACGGGTAAATGTGAATCAGTTATTTACTCTTTTGGATAATAGAAAGACTAGGGGCACTCCATGAAGTTAGCATGTGGCACATTTAAAACTAATCGGAGAATGTTCTTTTTCACTCAAAGCACATTAAATTCTGGAATTTGTTGCCAGGGGCTGTGGTTAGTGCAGTTAGTATAGCTGTGTTTAAAAAAAATTGGATAAGTTCTTGGAGGAGAAGTCCATTACCTGCTATTAAGTTGACTTAGAAAATGGCCCTTGCTTTTACTCGCATCAGTAACATGGAATAGACTTAGTTTTTCGGTACTTGCCAGGTTCTAGTGGCCTGGATTGGAAACAGGATACTGTGCTTGATGGACCCTTGGTCTGACCCAGTATGGCATGTTCTTATGTTCCTATGTTAGGAGTTGATTTTTCCAATGTACATCCTGAAAATGGTCATGACTGCATGAATGTGAGAAGATGTAGGCCCAATGACAGGGCCTTAGAAACTTGGGTACTACGTGTGTGATGATCCTTATTTGCATTTCTGACCACCTGCATGTTGAGGGAGTGGTAGCCCTTGTGTTTGTGGAAGGTGACCTTGTTGCCTGCAGGTGCAATCAATAATCCCTAGAACATAAGAGAAATGTGCAATTTGACAGAAATCAGTCATTATTTGTTGTTGTTGCTATCTGCTCTGAGGGAAAGATGTATACTGATGTATTTTCCTGAGAAATGCAGCCAGAAACATATCTATTACATATGGAGGTGTCTGGCTGAATTATTCCAGCCATCACTTCTAGAGATCACAGTGCCAGTGGCAAAAAGGGTGAAAACCAATAGTGACCTTGAGGTGTACTAGAAAGGCATGACCTCTACAAATGGAGAGGTACAAATTCTGCTCTAACAGCTGACAGAGTTATAGTATGATTTCCTTGAACTTGAACCTGTGAAGACTTGTTTCTCAAACAGATTCAGAAATTGTGCCCTGGTACTCTTTAAGAGGGTCCCTCCTCATCCTCTTCCTCCTCCTCCTCTTCTGTTCTCTCTCCCTCCCCAAACGTTGCACCTAAAGTTTGTAATACTCTTGTTGAATATCACTTCACATCCACTCACACACATCCCAGTTAGACCCAGTGACACTCTCAAAACCCCCTCAATTAAGCCCAGTCAATCCCACTGACACTCATACACATGTAAACCCAATCTGTCTATGTGAAATTCACAGACAGACCTAGTTATCCACAGTCATCCCTAGTAACATTCACATACACCCCCAGACAGCCCTGTTCAGCTGAGTGACACTCACACACATCCCGTTATCCCCAGTCTGCCCCAATGGCACTCAGAGTCACCAAATTGGCTCTAGTCTGCCCCAATGACACACCCCCCCCCCCCCCTCATAAAAGCAGTGCCATCCACTGAAAGGGTCCCCTAAAGAAAGGAAGGATCATACAGAAGGACAAACCTTCAAAAAATTTTTTAGATGAGACCAAACCACTTATGGGTAAGGACAAGCCTCTACTGCTAGCAAGCTATCCTTTCCACTCACCAGGAAAAGTCAACATTTTAAACATCAGATTGAAGAAGACAATGAAATTTGAATTTGGTGCTCTAAGTAGCAGGTTTAAAAGTGTTTGCACAATCTTGTTGATGTTAGTACATGTATTCATTATAAAATAGCAAAGTAAGTGTGAACATCCAAAGTACATCCTATTTTTAAAATCACTTATGTGTGTATACATCAAATGTATGCATGCACAAGGTGTTTACTTTTTATGCACAAAATCCCTTTGAAAATATATTCATAGAACTCAAGCTAAAATATTTTAATGTGCTCATCACTGAGGGAAGTATTTACTAAGAAGTCAATTTTCAAACATCCCTTGAGCGTAGAAGATAACTATTTAATTTTCTCATCACTTTAAGATCATTTTCAGGTGAACCTAAGTTGCTAGGTTTTCAGCTGAAAATTCCCTTGAATATAGTCAGATAAAATGTCACCATCTAGATTTAGGGCATTCAGTCTGGGCTATCAGAACTTAATAGGCTAGTACTGAAAAATGAACACGATTCCGTTAAATCTTTTCCTATGAGCCAAACTCAAATTACAATAGTGGTTGTTTGCCATACTTTTTCCTCCTCTCTCTTCCTCATAAAAGTAAAAGTGGTACTGGGATCCAACAGCTCCCCCTCATGAGACCCTCTTTCCCCTCCTAACAGAAAATTAAAGTGGCATGGTGGAAGGGGAGGGTACAGCCTACAGCCTCCCTTCCTCCCACCTGAAAGTTAAGTTTAGGGAAGATTTCACAGCTCTCCGTCTATGATTCCACCTTATGTCCAGCCTCGCCATCCACAAGCCCACCAAACCCTCCCCAAACTGAACTGGGAGGAGGATTGTCCTTTCCTCTTCCTGGCTTGGCATCCTCCAGACAGTGAGGAGCTATCAGAGAAACCCATGGAAGCCAAGCCAGTATGAAATAAAGGAGCATCATCCTTCTTCTGGCTTATGCTAGTGGGGAAGCAGGGAAAGGGAGATTACAAGGGAGTTGTAGAACAACCCTCCCCATACAACTTTAATTTTCAGATGAAAGGGCCAAAGGAGGTTCTGGAGCTTGTGGACCTCCCTACACAGCTTTAATGTCCAGTAAAGGAGGGAGGGGAATCCTGCTGGAGCTAACGTCCCTTCTGCACCAATTTTCTTTTTTTAGGTAAGAGGGAGGAAGAGGTAGGTGATAGCGGGGATCCAGAAGGATTTTATCAAATGCAGTGCCATTTCTACCTGAAGAATTTTAAGACCATATAAAAGTTGTACCAACCTGTGTTTCCTATTACTGAAAAAGAAATTTAAAGTAATTGGGTTAATTTTTAAAACTGTAAATCATTACTTTCTGGCCTATGTGCCAAAGGATATTCCTAAAGAGCAATATGAAGATCTTTTGAAATATAAGAGATGAGAACTCTGAGGGTAAGAGAAATAAGTTTATGACTTAAATGTGTTGGTTCAGTAAGTGAGATTCCCCGAGCAAGTAAAACTCTAAACTCGGTACATTAATAAATCACACAATGGTACAGTAATAAAGAAAAGTAATACCATACCTAATTAAATTAATTAGATATTTCTGTCTATATTTATCTAGCAATTGTAATTTAATCACTGCTAAATAGAATCATCATTTAATTAAATTTGAGATTAATTACTTGTTCCAGTTGTTGGTTATATGGAAGATGTTTTTTTTTCTTGATAAAATTAATGGAGAATAGAAACCATTTGGAACATTACCTTGGGAGGGTTTCCTTTGCATAAGAACATTCACAATAGGGTGCATATATGCTAGTTTGTTTATTTAGTTTATTAAAGCTAGAATATTGTAGGAATGGCTTAAGTGCCTATAATGAGATTTTTCTCATTATATATCTATGGGAAAAGGTGTCAGCTCCTTCGCTTTGTAAGGGATGATGTACAGCAAATTTTCAACATTCAGATTCAGAGGATAATACCTAATTACACTAAAGTTATGACTGCTCTTACAAAATTCTTCCAAATTAGTCAAAATGTAGGTTTTGAGCAATACAAACTCAAAAGAAAATAAAAACATGGATACATTTCATGTCTGCTTCTGTCACTTGGTATCCTCCAAATATTTTGCAAATATTGATCAGGAAAGAAAGAGGCAAATTATCCAATGTGCTAAACTGCAAATCTGAAACAACACATTCTGACAAGGGTCCTAGATATGATGAAAACAAATGAAATTGCAGGGATCCAAGATCAAGAAATAGAACAAAAGGAATTTTGTAGCCACACTGAAAATTCTTAGACTTAGTTATGCCACCTCTCACATTTTGCAACATTTCAGATACCCATCAGTCCGACAGATGCACTTTCAAGTGCTCCAGTTGTGGTGCGACTTTCCCTAAAAGAAAAGGTACTTGCCTGGCTAGGGTTCCACATGTGGTTGTGGAAGACTGAACCCTGACTGCAGTTCCTCTCACGTTATCTGTGCCCATGGCAGTTCCAATCTACAAATCACTGATGGGCTTGGAGGGCAGCAGCAGCCTAGATCACCAGCACTGGGAACAGAGAAAAGAAAAACACTGGGGTGAATGCCAGTAAGGCCCATGCAGGAAGAGATCCAAATGTTTCTGTTACTTCAGTCACCCCTGAAGGAAGCCGGAGCTGGACCCCTTTATTTGCTCTCCTACCACATAGAAGAGGGACCTTAAGAGGCTTAGGCTGAGATGTTTGGCTTAAGGAGCATGAGACACTGACAGAGGTGAACTTAAGGATCAGAGTGGTCTTTGAGGGTCTTAGATCTCTATATAGGCCAGCTAAATTTCAGCTAAAAAAAAAAAAAGTGTCACAAAGTGGAACAATTATAGCTTAGCGCACATGGAGGCGCGTGCTTAACGTTTTAAAATCTAACCCATAGTGAATATCTAAGATCACTTTTTCCCCCTGTATTATGGATTCCTGTGCCTTTGTTCCATGCGCTGTCATATCGATTACCAGATGAAAAAAGACGTAAGAGCAGTGTTTTCTTTCCAAGGGAATTCCAGGAAAACAAGAGAGATCAGAGAAATATTGTATAAGTATTTTATCATGAAAGTGGTGATTTTTGATGTTTTGCTACACAGTGTGCATAAAAAAACAGAAGCATGAAGCAGCACCTAGGGTTAGCACTTGTAATAATGGAATTTTGTTTATATAGGAACAACCCCAAAGTAAGCTAGTTAGCCAAAACCTCGAGAACGTCAGATTTATGATTAGAACTGTCACCGTCTCCTGTAAAATACATTGAAATGAAGAGATAAGTGGATTTTGTTTTGTTCACATGAGAGCACAAGAATTCACAGTAAAAGTTGGAGAATGATAAGTGTGATGGCAAAAAGAAGAAAAGAAAAATAAATGTGCCACGTGTTGCGAAAACAAATATTTTATTAAATGAAGTAAAATACATTGGTTAAGTTTAAGTGTGTACATGGTGTTTTTCCACTGTTAGTTAGTATGTATTGTATTAAGTAACACTGACATATACACAATATGGCCAGGGAGAAGACTGGGGTTCACTTGCGCTTCGCATTCTGCTGCCCTCCCCCACTTCCCCCCGCTGTCTGATAATAATGGACTCACACGCACTCTGCTTAGATCGAAATTTTGTTTTATTTGTGGACAAATTAATTGGCCGCAGCCCGAACATAACATTGCAACCTATGGGGCAGATTTTCAAAGGCTACGCGTGTAACCCGAGAAAATCTGCCTCTGTGCGCGCCGCCGAGCCTATTTTGCATGGGCTCGGCGGCGCGCGCAAGCCCCAGGATGCGCGTATGTCCCGGGGCTTGCAAAAAGGGACTTGCCAAAAGGGGTGGTCCGGGGGCGTGGCTGGGGCGCATCGACGGTTCAGGGGCGTGGCTGGTGGCGTAGAAGCGGTCCGAGGGGCGGTCCGGGAGTGGGGGATTTAGATAGGGATGAGGGGTGGGTTAGATAGGGGAAGGAAGGGGAAGGTGGGGGTCCAGAAAAAAAGTTCCCTCCAAGGCCGTTACAATTTCGGAGCGGCCTTGGAGGGAACGGGGAAAGCCATCAGGGCTCCCCTCGGGCTCGGCGCGTGCAAGGTGCACAAGTGTGCACCCCCCTTGCGTGCGCCGACCCTGGATTTTATAACATGTGTGCGGCTGTGTGCGCATGTTATAAAATCGGGCGTAGATTTGTTCGCGCCGGGTTGCGCAAACAAATCTACGCCTGTGCGTAGATTTTAAGATCAGGCCCTACGAGTATAATACATACACTTCATAGCCTAACTTTTAACAAAACGTAATCCTTAAACTGCACATGACTAGCTCCTGGTGACCAGCGCTCACCATAACTGACAGGTGCTAGGCCCAAACTACCGCTGGCAAACGAGGAATACCCCAGCCGTAAAAGCCGAGATGCCGTCGCAGACACCTGGCCGTAGTAGCCACAGCATCATCACAGTAAGGGGTTACCCAGGCCTGGCTATAGAAGCAAGGGTCTCAGGTCGAAGCGCCCTCTATACTCCCCTTCTCGTCACCGCTTCCCTCTGTCGTCAAAGCGATGAGGGTCTAGGTCAGACCTTGCTGGGCTGCCGGCTCGCTTAGCATCTGCCTGCTCAGGTGCTCCCGGGCCACTGGCCCCATGCAAATCCGTAGTTAAAATCTGTGGGGCCTCGTCAGTGCGCTGGTCTCCACGCCGCAACGCCAAGGACTGCGACAGGTGTCTATAAGAGGTCCCTCCCCTTAACCTAATGCTCTGAGGGCAGGTGGGCGGGAATGCTGCTTCTGCCAGTGCCAGGTGAAAAAGGGGCCCGCCGCAGCACGGCTTCCCTTCTTGAGCCCTGCACAGCTTCCCCGCCCCTTCCTCATCAGCCCGTTTCCCCGCCCCCCCTTCCCCCCCGACGCCATCGCGTCATCCCCCCAGCTTCCCCACCCCTTTTTCTGGTGTCTTCTCCCCATCCGCCACTCCCATTTTGCCCGGCTCCCTTAAGGAGTCGCGGGCCCTTACTATTTTTGAGAAAGAAGCCTCTGCAATCAGTGATATTACTGCCCATATTAGCGGTGGTAAGGGGGGGGGGGAATTTTGTTTTGTTTTTCGTTTCATTTTTGGGGAGCATTTTCTCCACGAATTTTGTTTTGTGTAAAGTTTATTTAATTTCTCCCAAATGCCCATCCCTAACCCATATGCACAATTCGTGGATTTTGGTTTTGGGTTTATTTTGAGCTCAAGACCTTAGTGGTGAATTTTAAAAGCCCAGCATACACCAAAGCTGGGACATATTGGATTGGATACGTTCTTGGAGAAGAAGTCCATTACCTGCTATCAAGTTGACTTAGAAAATGGCCACTGCTTTTACTAGCAACAGTAACATGGTACACAGAGAAAAACGTTTTCATGAAAAAGAGACAGGGCATGGGCGTTCTAGGATTTATGAACGAAACCAGTTTGTAATACATATGCACCCAAGTGTGCGCCAGGGTCCCTGACCACATAACTTTACTTCTGCAATGGATGATGTATAAGTCCTAAAACAAAAACAAAAAACTAGGCTAGTCAGCAGCATTTTAAGAATAGGGGCTAACAGGGTAAAAGGGAGACTATTTATTTATTTATCTATTTATTTATGCAGTTTTTATATACTGTGGCACATAAAACAAGTTTCTATCTCTACGGTTTACATAATAAAAAAAGAAACAATCATCAAATAAATTTCAAAAAAGGAAAGGGAAAAAAATACAATAAAATCCTATATAAACTCTATTTGATATTCATAACACTAAAACTTCAATTATTAAAACTAAAAGCTAAAAATACGAGTATAGTAAAAAATTATCTTTGGATAAAAGGTCATGTGCCAAACATGATAAAATAAATATTGGGGTAGATTTTCTAAATCTACGCACGCGCGTACTTTTGTTCGCGTACCAGGCGCGAACAAAAGTACGCCGGATTTTATAAGATATGCATGTAGCCACGCATATCTTATTAAAATCCGGGGTCGGCGCACGCAATGGGGTGCACATTTGTGGAACTTGCGCGCGCCGAGCCCCGCGCACTGCCCGTTCCCTCCGAGGCCGCTCCAAAATTGGAGCTGCCTTGGAGGGAACTTTCCTTCTACTCCCCACACCTTCCCCTCCCTTCCCCTACCTAACCCACCCCCCCGGCCCTATCTAACCCTTCCCCCTACCTTTGTTGGCAAAGTTACACCGGCCGGAGGTAGATATAACTTTGCGCGTGCCAGCGGGCTGCTGGCGCGCCATCACCCGACCCGCCTCCCACCCCACCCTGAAATTTGCGCCGACACGCCCCCTTTGCGAAGCCCCGGGACTTACGTGTGTCCCGAGGCTTGTGCGCACCGCTGAGCCTTTGCAAAATAGGCTCGGCGCGCGCAAGGGGCTTTTAAGAGGGTTACGCACATAACTTATGCGCGTAACCCTTTTAAGATCCGGCCCTACGTGTACAAAGTATACACAGACTTCAGCTTGAATTTTCAAAGCAGACATATGCATAAGTCTGTTTTGAAAATTTGCTTAACGAGTAAAACCAAGTGCTGCATATACACACACATTTGCACTTGCTCATTAACAAGTAAAAATATGTGCTTATAGATTTACGTACATACTATAAAAAAAATCAAAAGTAGCTATGTAAATGGTATCCACCTTAACGTTTCTAGTGCGCGTAAATGTATATGCACAATTGCTTAGGCACTTATTTTTACATGCACCACACCTTAGGCAATTTTCAAAAGTTTAGCTACAAACACAAAACTAGCCAAGTGACTTGTCCTTACACTAGAGGGTCTTCTGCTGTCTTCTGCCTCCCTGGCCTGCTTTCCTCTTTACTTCCTGTCACCCTTCTTTTGATCTCACTCTAGTTATGACCATGTTTGGGTCCCAGCCTGCCCATGTCCTAGGGCCCTTCCCATGGAATTCATTTCCTAGCCATAAGGCTGCCGGAATGTGTAGGCTCTCTGTTTCTTTCTACCACTAGGGACCCTTATACCCGATTTTAGCCTACTTTCTAAAGAAAAAAAGGGGTTATGAGATTGCTGGGTCTATGTGTCCTTAATAACAATTTTGTTTGGTATCCTATCCACACCATGTTTTCTTGACAACAGAGAGGGGTTTGGATCTATGTATATGCATGGACTAAGCAGGTCCACCTCTGCATGTATTCCAGAAAGTAGGATCCTTTTTGTTTTGGGTGGAAACTCTTGCTGTGGTTTCTGTGCCTCACAGTATTGTTTTCCTTTGGGTGCAAAACACCTGCAGACTTCTTTCTCCATGGTCATAATTCCTATAGAAAATAACACACATATTTGAAAATACAATCTGTGTGCATTATTTTCCAATGCCGCCCAATGCTTCCCCTTCCATCCAGCTAATAGTACATGCATGATGGATCCCCACACATCCTTTTAGCTGAATTGAATGAGGGTAGTTTTCAGACAACCAATTAATTCCTGTAAATTGCTTTGAAAATTGCCCTCCACAGGATCTTATCAGTATGACACAGATGTGTCTTTAGCCAGTGAATGTAACACAGATTTGTAATCAAAAACTCAAATCAAAACTTTTCAATGTAGAATCTCATTGGGAAGTAGCATGACCACTAAAAAATGCAAAGCAGCTCGTCTTAGGAATGCCAAGGTTACTATACCAGCAAACACACATTTTGCCCTTCTTGTTGCTCATCAGCATGGCTATCCTGTTTCATGAATGTCTCCACAAATGATCCTCTGAGTTGCTTATAACTGCTACCTCATCAAAATGCAGAATTCACTGATGCATGATACAATTAAACTATAAAGTTTGAATGTGCTCATTAAATGGGAATTGGAAACAGATAAGGCTTTTGGGGGTCAAGTCCTTCAAATCGCAAGGCTGGCCTGAACTATAATCCAACAGAGATGCAATTATTAACTTAACAATTTAATAGTACCTCAAGAGGATTAAAAAGTTGTAATCATTTTGTTCATGACAGTTTTACTTATAGTAAATGACATTTCCCAACCGAAAAAAATCACTTTATAATGATAGCCTACTGATTATTTCGTAACACTGAGTAATCTTCTAGGCATTATTCAATACGTATCAATGAAGTCACATATTTTATTTTATCATAAGGTTCTGCAGTATAAAGAAGGTGAAAATGATTGCTCTTATCACTTATTAATTATTATGTCTTTGAATAATATATAATCCACTCTGTAGGATGACCAACAGCACTGAATCTACAAGTTTTTGAGCGATGAAAATATCTTGTCAGCTTCATATTTACAGGTTTATATTCTGTAGCATTTGTCTGGCTGAGTTTATACTTACAACAGAGAATCTATATTACAACCCCCACCATGAGTAATAACTCATACATCCTTACAAGGGGGTAATAGCAATACTACATATTACATTTTACACCAAATTATAAATAATTTAATCCATTCAAACAAGCATATAATAATTACATTTTATTATATTTATTACAAATTAGAATAGTCTTAAAGTATACATACACATACATAAATTAATTATCTCCATATAAATTTTCCCTATTGGCATATAATGCCCTTTTGTAAGCTCTTCTAACACACTTCCTTGGGTATCCCCTATCCAAAAATTGCTGGATAAGTACTTACCCAGACAAATAATGGCATTTGAAATCACTGCCACACTGACCAGCCCCAATATGGTTTATCTGGCTGAAATATTATCCAGCTAGCTTAGGGGCAGAGCCAGGATATTCTGGGGCAGAGACAGCTATCTGGTTAAGTTAACTAGATAAACACCAAAAATTGTCAAAAAAAATGTATCTGGCTAACTTTGACATAGCCACATATATTCTGTTGAGCGGGCATACCACTCGCTGGAAAACGAAGTTTTCCACAGGTCACCCGATCTGTAGCCCGACCCGTCATAAAAAAACATTGCACATTCCTAGTGAGCACTAAATTGAGAATAGCTCCCTAACTCGTGGGTTCCAAAAAGGAAAAAGCAGAACCCATATCAATGGAATCAGGCAAGGCCTGAAAAACATATGCTTCGAGGCAGGAAGCATGGCTGATCAAGACCCGGCTCCCAATAGTGATAACGAACATCTCCCAAACAAGCATAATAGTTCAAATGTCATCATAATGACAGACAATGCATAGCTAGCAACATGGCATATGAGGAAATCTGTTTGGAACAGGAGGAAAAATACTACAACGTAATCCAAATAACTGGTTAGCAAAATGCTATGTGTTATCTCTCAGACTGCAGCAGAGAACAGAGTCAGATAATCATTGCCGAGTATTATTCCAAATCCAAAAGAAAAGTGAACAAATCAGCAGGGGACTCAAAAGATTGCATTTTGTTATTGCAAGTAATGTTTATTTATTTATTTATTTATTTTTTGTTTTTATATACCGATGTTCCTGTATAATATACATATCACACCGGTTTACAAGGAAATAAAACTGACGCCTCGTAGGGCGGTTTACATTGAACAAATAACAGATAACTTAAAGGGGCAAAAAGGAACTTAGAAGAGGTTATAGAAAATAAACATATCTAGTTAACTTGCATTAATGAATTATTCAGAAACATATGTACAGGGGGGATGGTGGGTCAATGTCTGTATAGATATTGTAATGTATTCTTCCGACTCTTAGATTTCCGGGAATGCTTGTGCGAAGAACCAAGTTTTTAGCTTCTTTTTGAATGTGATATGGCAAGGTTCAAGGCGGAGGTCCGGAGGGAGCGAATTCCAGAGTGTGGGACCCGCTGTGGATAGTGCGCATTTCCTCAAAGAGGTTTTCGCCGGTTGGGTGAGAAGCATGTTCCTGTACGCACTTCTAGTCGGTCTCTTGGAGATGTGTAACTGGAGTTGAAAAGTTAGGTTGAGAGGAGAGATGTTATGTAGGGCCTTGTGTATCATCATGATGGTTTAAAGTGAATCCGGTATTTAATCGGAAGCCAATGAAGGTGCTGGAGGATGGGGGAGATATGATCTCTTTTTTTGGTGTTTGTGAGAATTCTGGCCGTAGCGTTCAGGACCATCTGGAGAGGTTTGGTGGTGCAAGCGGGAAGGCCCGGAAGGAGTGAGTTGCAGTAGTCCAGCTTCGGGAGTATGATGGATTGTAAAACCAGGCAGAAGTCTCTGTAGAGTAGTAGGGGTTTTAATTTTTTTAATACTTGCAATTTAAAGAAGCATTCTTTTGTGGTATTGTTAACAAACTTGTTAAGGCTGAGTCTGTTATCCAAGATTACACCCAGGTCTCTTACTTGTACATCATAACAGTGTATTGGAGACCATATCTTGCACCCAGAGCCTTCAACCTCGGTCGCAAGGCCAGGAAAGCCTTTCTCTTCACCGCCGTAGATTTAGCTAGATACGGCACAAACAGTAAAGAGTTCTTGCCTCTGTTTGTGCTGCTTTACCCTCTATCAATGGCATAAGGTGTTCCTGCCATGTTTTAATTTGCTTTCTTCCTCTCATGTGCCTTGGGTTGTTAATGCATTACTGGTTCTGCTTTTTTGGTCCCTTAGTGTCTTGGAGGATTCTTGCCATAATTTTTGTTGCACTTTGTTCCTCTTTTAGTGATCAACATCAGATAACTGATTGAAATGCTGCACTCATGTCTAAAAAATTAATGAGGAAATCCTTTTCTCCATCTGCTTAATATAGATGTCATTAGTCAGTGTAAGAAAGATAGTTTCTATATTATATCCCTGAGAAGCCTGATTGTCTAGGATGAAAGAGAGTTTTTTCCCCAAAAACATTTTGGACTTCATAATTCACAAACTTTTACATTACTTTTGAAAGAAAAGATAAACTTGAAACTAGCCTATTGAGTTATATCAGAGGCCTTCATATCATCTTGCTTCAGAAGGGAATGAACCCTTACTTCTTTTTGAATGAGTGGAAATTGACCCTGTTCTAAGCTATTGTTAATCATTTCGCAGAGATGATAAAAGGCCACATTCATTGTTCTTAGCTTAAAAGGGAGAGGATCCACAGAAGATGTACTGGATCTGGTGGTTTGTACAATCTTACCCAGCCTAATTCTGAAATTGTATTGAATGTAGGACATTTGCTCATTAGGGCTGAAAATGAATGAGCAACAAAATTAAAGACCTTAAACTTCAAGCAATATCAAAGGTAACAAATTCTTCCTGTATATCTGCAATTTTTTTTTTTTTTTGCTAAAAACTTAGGGGTAGATTTTCAGAGGGTTACGCGCGTACGTTACGCGCGTAACCCCCGAAAACCTACCCCAAACCCCCCCTGCGTGCGCCAAACCTATTTTGCATAGGCTTCCGGTGTGCAAAGCCCCGGGACGCGCATAAGTCCTGGGGCTTTTCTGGGGGGTGTGTCGGGGGGGCGTGACGCGACTGGTGCATCATCTGGGGGCGTTCCGGGGGTGTGGTCGCGGCCTCCGGACCAGCCCCCAGACCGGAACATAGCATGCGGCAGCCGGCCCGGCACGCGCAAAGTTACGCCTCGAGTAGGCATAACTTGTTCAACAAAAGTAGGGGGGATTAGATAGGGCTGGGGGAGTGGGTTAGGTAGGGGAAGGGAGGGGAAGGTGCGGGGGAGTGGAAGGAAAGTTCCCTCTGAGGCCGCTCCGATTTCGCAGCGGCCTCGGCGGGAATGGAGGCAGGCTGTGCGGCTCGGTGTGCGCAGGCTGCTGATTTTGGGCAGCCTCGCGTGTGCCGACCCCGGATTTTAATGGATATGCACTGCTACGCGTGTATCTATTGAAATCCCGCGTACTCTTGTTCGCGCCTGGTGCGCCTGGTGCGCAAATTTATAAAATCTACCCCTTAGCAAGCAAATCTGCTGTTAGGTCTTCAGTTTATTTTTTGTTTTTGCTGGGTTTTTTTTTTTTTACTTCTTATTGAAATGTATAATTATAACACAAGAACCCTTGTCACAGAAAAACTGAGAGTATATAACTTAGGAACTGAACAATATAGCATCTCAAAAGAAAAAAAAAAGAAAAAGATCAATTCATCTCTCATATTAAAGAAATAGAAAGCAGAGCACAAGATCTATTATGAGCGAGAAAAACAAAACAATGAAAAAGAAAAAAAGAAAAACAGAGAGGAGAAGCATCATATACATTTGTACCATAGCCTGAAGGAGAGCTAACCACTATTTACTTGAGAATCCAGATGGATTCTTAATTGAGAAGGCTCAACGAACGTACACATAGTTAATATTTAGATGTTTCATAATACATTTACAAGGGTAATGAACAATAAACTGTGCCCCATGAACCAAAACATCTTGATACATAGAATGAAATTTTTTCCTATGTTGTTGAGTTACTCTGTGAATATATGGGTATATCCAATTTTTGGACCATAAAACAAAGTATTGTTTGATTTTATTATATATGTTTGATGTGTACTCCGCACTGAACTGGTGGAAGCTATGGATTATAAGACTATAAAATATAAAAATCTGTTACCAAGAAACAATCTCAAAACAGATTCACAGCTTTGAGGGAAAATAAAAGAAACAAGAAGTGTTCCTCTATTAACCACTTGAGCGTCACCTGAAATTTCCAAAAGGGTAGTTAGATCAGAGCTAACTTCTTTCCCTTGATCTCCAACTTCTCCCTTAGTCCCTAGAGGGAGATAGTAAGCCTTAGCAATAGACAATGTTGCTTCAAAGGGAATTTTCAATATCTCTGAAATATATTTTTTAAAAAGATCTATAGGCAAATCAAAATCCAAAATAGCAAAGCTTAGAAATCTAAGATTCAAATATCTGATAGTTCTCTTTATTTTCCAACTTTTCAGCATTTATTATTTCACCTTGAACTGAATGGGATTGAACATTCTGAATTTTAGAAACTTTTGTCCAAGTCATCCAGTTTTTCTTATCGAGAAGCAAGTGATTCCTCAGTGACCTATAAGCAACAGTATATCTATGAAGACACATCAACTAAAGAGGAAATAGATTTTTCCAAAGAAACAGGAGCAGTCCATACAGAATCTAATGTAATAACTGGAGGTTTATCTAATGCAACATGATGAATCCCTCTCCTAGGCCAACATCACAGGAATTTTGCACACTGACCCTGCTCCAGTAACTTCCCTCTCATCCACAGGTGCAGAGGCCTGAAGCAGGGGATTTTCCAAGTTGCCTCCATCCACTGATGAGGCAGCAAGATCTCCTGGTGAGGACAAAACCTCCTCTATACTGCCCTGCACAAGTCTCGTGAGAGCAGGAGACAAAACCTCTTCAGAAGCCACCTTATCTGACCTGCCACTTAGGTTGCACAGCATTGATGTTGTCCAGGATGGAGAAGCATCCTTGTTCCCCAACGTCATCTGCAATGGAAAAGGCACCTAGAGCATTCTTTAGGGGTGTGCATTCGGATTGACCGCATTAGTAAAACGCAACTCATATTTTTTTTTTACTTAAAAAATTGATTCGACATAAACGATCGGATTTCCCACATATCGAACATAGATATGTTCGATATGTGGGAAATCGCGATTGTTGAGCCAAAATAAAAATATAAACCCCCTCACCCTCCTTAATCTCCCCCCCCCGACTTACCACAACTCCCTGGTGATGGAGCGAGGAGTGAGGACGCCATTTCTGCAATCCTTGGCGAGAAGCATGTGACGTCGGCGGCACGTCGAGTGACGCCGGTGTCACGTGATTCCCGGCTCGTTCGCGCCGGACGGCTCGTTCGGCCCAAAAAGAACTTTTGGCCAGCTTGGGGGGGTCAGGAGGCCCCCCCAAGCTGGCCAAAAGTTCTTTTTGGGCCGAACGAGCCGTCCGGCGCGAACTCGCCGGGAATCACGTGGCGCCGCGTCACTCAGACGCGGCGTCACGTGATTCCCGGCAAGTTCGCGCCGGACGGCTCGTTCGGCCCAAAAAGAACTTTTGGCCAGCTTGAGGGGGTCAGGAGGCCCCCCCAAGCTGGCCAAAAGTTCTTTTTGGGCCGAACGAGCCGTCCGGCGCGAACGAGCCGGGAATCACGTGACGTCGCGTCTGAGTGACGCGGCGCCACGTGATTCCCGGCGAGTTCGCGCCGGACGGCTCGTTCGGCCCAAAAAGAACTTTTGGCCAGCTTGGGGGGGTCAGGAGGCCCCCCCAAGCTGGCCAAAAGTTCTTTTTGGGCCGAACGAGCCATCCGGCGCGAACGAGCCGGGAATCACGTGACACCGCGTCACTCGACGTGCCACCGACGTCACATGCTTCTCGCCAAGGATTGCAGAAATGACGTCCTCACTCCTCGCTCGATCACCAGGGAGTTGTGGTAAGTCTGGGGGGGGGATTAAGGAGGGTGAGGGGGTTTAAATTTTTTTTTTGCACATATGTACATATACCCAACTCATTGGATTTTTTTTATGTCCATATTGGCCGCAAGTGGGACCCCCTTTCGGACATAAAAAATATGAACATAAAATTTTGCTCTGCACATCCCTAGCATTCTTAGACACTGGGATAAGGAACTCACTAACCCTCTGTTTCATAGGGTCAATCAAAGGAGAAGCTGGGGAAACCTCCTTGATCTTACCCTTCCTTTTAGTGTGAGGCATTATTTTGATGTGCATTCCTTTTTTAATATTATTAAAGAACTGTGATAGTCTTCCATTAAGTAAATACAGCTTTTAGTCTTCTACACAACAAAAGTATTAAGATCATTATTGTAAAGAACTTCTTTATAGCCTATAATCAATGCTTGCCAATGCTAAGTAAACATCAATTATTTACAATGGATGTGGTTTAGGTTGTTTTATTTATGTTTGCTCTTAGAGTGCTTGTGAAAGATTACTGCTGTCAAATGCATCCATTAAACAGAGACTATAGCATGATGCAAAATGTTTACTTGGTGGGATATGACATTATCTTAAGTTTCTTAAAACAATCCCTTGTTAATAATAAGTGACCATCCTATTTTGTGGAAATGTTTGTATGATAAGAAGACTGTTTTTCCTCAGGATATTTGGGCTAATGGGAGATATTTTTTTTAATCTTTTCAGGAATTGAGAAGTAAGTTTCATTTGCCACAGGCACAGTTCTATAGATATATGCAGTTAAAACATTGGCTTTGGCCTTGGTTAGAATATAGAACTCTCAAAGATTCTGTTCCAGATTTGCTTCTAATTTCTCAGGAATTGTATGAGTTGGGACATTCTACCACTAAGTTCTGTAAGTTTTTATGTATTACAAGTAAAAATGTGGCTGGGCCAATTCAAAATTTTGGGAGTCTCAGATGGTTTTTGTTATGCTCAGGCTTGTGGACCCTTGGGCCGATGGGAGGATATTGTACCTTAGGAGGAAGATCCGTAGGTTCTCCCGTCGGGTGGTGAGGCAGAACAGAAGATGCAACCAGCTGACCCTCGGCACTGGAGACTGAGGCGACTTGTGGAAGCAGACGGAGAGTCGTGACGTCAAGGAGAAGAACAGAGTCTTCGCCACTGGAAGTCCGCAGTCCCCCCAGGAGGAGCCCATAGGGACTCGGACCGCTAGGACATAGGTGGACCTTTGAGAGGTCAAGGAGTCGAGAGTTCGGTGCAAGGGCTAACTGGAGCTTCGCCCCTGGAAGCCCGCGGTCCCCCCGAGAGGAGCCCTTAGGGAACTGGGCTGCTGGGACTTAGGTGGGCCCTTGGAGACGATGGTCCAGAAGAAGTCCGAGGTCACGTGCCGGAGGGTCGCCGCTTACCAGTCCGAGGTCATTAACCAAGGGATCGCCACATGCCAGTCCGAAGTCACCCACCAGGAATCACCGCTTGCCAGTCTGAAGTCACACACCAGGAATCACCACTTGCCAGTCCGAAGTCACACACCAGGAATCACCGCTAACCGATCCGAAGTCAGAAACCAGGAACACCAAGACAAGACAGGAATAAGGATCCGAAGTACAAGAACTCACCAAGGCAAGCAGACTAAGTGGGATGTTGCCAAGTCAAAAAATGGGCAGAGGAATCTTCCCTTTATACTTCCTCTACTCTGGCCCATTAGAGACAGCTGTGAGTAGTTAAGGGGTCTGGCCCCTTTAAATCTGTGGAGGAGGCACGGCCTCGCGCCTAAAGATGGTGGTGGCCATCTTGGATTTCCTCCATGGAGGAAAGACTGTAGAACGCTGCGAGGGAGGAGCAGGGACAACTCCCCACCCGGCCCAGGGGATCCTGTCAAGTCAGACACTTTTAACAATTGCATACTCCCCCAATCGGCTCGGGCTACCCGCCACAGGCGCAGGTAAATTACCTGCGATCCCCAAAGGGGTGGCCAGGATCCCCACTCAATACATATTCCAAGGCCTCCTGTAGCGTGTTTAAAAACAAATCCAAACCCACGAAAGATAAATGGACCCCATCCCCCTTAAAGTATCCAGCCTCCAGGTCCCAAACCCAGTCATGGTGGATATGAAAACCCCCCAAAGCCACCAACCAGGAGCCAATCTGCTGGTTCACCTTGGTCCGACACTGGCGCCAAATCTTATGTGTAAGCAAAGCAGGCCTTGGAATAATGTCAGACCAGCAAATAACAGTGTCTGGGAACAAACAGGAAACCATCGACAGGTCCTTGCACACCATGCCGACAAACCTGCGACCCGACATTTTGCCCCAATCATTCCCACCCAAGTGAATGACTAAGACGGTTGAGCCCCTCCCGGAGGCAAGGCAACAACTCTCACCAACGCATCCCTCGTCGCCCCATCCAGCAAATGTGCACCCCCGACCCTCCAAGTCCAAATGCGGCACCATTTTGAATACTGGCAGCAGATCGCCTTTGCCCTCACTATGTCACAGAGGCCGACCGTCAGTACCTGTGACATAGTGAGGGCAAAGGCGATCGGCGCCATTTTGAGTACTGGCATCGGCCGGCCGGCGTACAGGAGGTCACTCGCGGACCACCACTGGACTTTTGGCAAGTCTTGTGGGGGTCAGGAGGCCCCCCCAAGCTGGCCAAAAGTCCCTGGGGGTCCAACGGGGGTCCCAGAGCGACCTCCTGCACTCTGGCCGTCCGATGCCACTACTCAAAATGGCGCCGATAGCCTTTGCCCATACTATGTCACAGGGGCTACTGGTGACATTGGTCAGCCCCTGTCACATGGTAGGAGCACAAGATGACACCGATGGCCATGTGACAGGGGCTGACCAATGGCACCAATAGCCCCTTTGACAAAGGCTATCGGCGCCATGATGAAACCGGCATCGAGGGTGTGAGTGCAGGGAATGGCTCCCGGACCCCCCGCTGGACCACCAGGGAGTTTTGGTAAGTCTTGGGGGGGGGGGGGTCAGGAGGGTGGGGGGTTGTAGTTAATTTGAATTTTAGCTGGGACACGAATAGAAATCGCCGTATTAGTGCATCGGGACCCCATACGGCCAAATGCAACGTATCTGCTCCCCGACGAATCCGAATCACGAATGCAACGTATGGCATCCCTCTGCACATCCCTACAAATTTTCTCTCTCTCTTTTTCCCACACAGGCTCTCTCATACCCATGCACACACATACAAATTGACTGGCTCCCTGACACTCATATATACACAAAGGCTCTTTCTGTCAGTCACAGACATACATATAGTCTCACATACACACTCACACTGGCTCTCTGATACTCACACATAGGGTCTCAGACATACTTTCAGCTATATACATACACGCATGCACTCTCATTTACATGCATGCATACATATGCTCTCAATCACACTCATACCAGATGATACATGCTCTGAATCACGTACACACGCTCACCTTTTTCTCCAAAAAAACACATAGGGCAGCAGCAGCAGTTGTCCTCTGCCTTCAGCCTCCACACCCCAAAAAGTCCCTTTTTTCGTGCCGAGGGAACTGACAGTGCTCTACCTCTAGCTCCTACCTGTGTTCACCTCCAGTGCTTCCTTTGATTTTGACTTCACAGGGACAGGGGTGCAAGACTGTTGCTTCCAGACTGCTATGGAGCATGGGATGGCTGCTTCTCTTACTGCTGGGGTGGCAATAGTGATGCTCCTCCTCCTGTCCTTGCATTGCCACCTTCTTCGCTTGAATATGCGGAGGCTCATATGCTCTTCTTGCTCACGCTGTGGGCCAGCTCTTAGGCCTTTTTTCCTCAATGCAGTCAGACGATGTTGCAGTGTGCTATTCTCCTGCTTCTAAGGCAGATGGCATTTCCTTCATTCTGGGTCAGGCCCACTACGTCATTTGCTTTTCTGGGCCTCACCACAGGCAGGAAGGAAGAGAACCTGTCTCCATGCTGCTGCTGCTGCTTCCAGAATGGTGGCACTCTAAGCATCCACCTAGTCCACATAGTGCTTCCACCAGGCCTGATGCCATCGATTTCCAGCCCTCCCTCCCAAACAGCTTGTATAGGACATAACACTTTAATGCTAAGGGTTGTTGCCTTGGTTGCCTTTTGCCTTGTTCCTCCAGCCCTGGAGTTTTGCTTTTGTCATAAGTGCACTGGTGTTGTCCTCTGAAGCTTCTTGCAGAGCTGTGCAGCTTCCACAACTCTGGCTATGGTATTACACACTTTCCTAATGTGTCTATGTATGAGGCAACACCTAAACATGAGCAACCTTTTTCCTAGCTTCTGTGCAAAACTGCATGGTGAATGCAAGAACCTGCACTTAGTTCATGCATTTTTGTACTTGCACTCTTGTTATGCTCTTGTTTTATTTATTCTCTAGTTTCCTCAAAGCACTTACCTCCATGAGGTAAGAGGCTCCGTGATTAAATGTATTTATTTATTTTATTTAACACTTTTCTATACCGACCTTCATGAAAAATTTCATATCAGATCGGTTTACATGTAACAAAGGGTATAACTTAAACAAGAACAATTCACTAGAAGCGGATATACCCATATAACAAGGGTAGATAACTTGGAGGCTAGGCTAGTCAGAGGTAAAGGACAGTGTAACTGAAGAGAACTAGAAAAGGCAATGGAACAAAAGAAATGGCGGCTTAATTATAATGTCTAAACATGGCGGGGCGTTAGCCGGTAAAGCAGTAAAATTGCCAGTGGGCCCTACCAGGCCTGGCGCATGGTCCTTGCTGTCCACCCCACCCCCCTCCAATAGGGAAGAACAAGTATGCTTTGGTGATCACCAGTAAGAAAAACCTGGCCATATCCCTGGTGGTAAATTTAGGCTTCCTTGCTGGGGGTAACATTTTGGAATGTGCCCAACCCAGCAAACTGGAAGTGTGCTCACTCGCGAGTAAAGGTACTCATATACTAAATATTCTCAGTACCTATAGAACATTGTGTGCATTGAAAAGTAGGTGCATACTTTGGGGATCAAAGAGTTGTGCATTTTAAAACTTATGCAGACTTCTCTATGCAGCTTTTTAAATATCTTATCAAATCTGTGCAGACCCATATATGCGTGTATATTGGGCCATGCAGATATGTTTGAAAGTTAAGCTCAGAAGTAAGTTGTTGCCTCATATAGAAACATCCATTCATGTGTGTGATAAGATGTTTCTCTGGACAGCTGTTCATGTAAATAAGTGACCAAACTGTTTATGTGAACTAGGAATCTGCATTCACTGGAAAAAAAGAATAGGTCATTTCATTGAAATTTATTTTTTTAAATGTAAATAAAGAAAACTAACCAAATTTTGTTAATCTTCATTTGTTTCTTTAGAAAGACAAGGCACTCCACTGAAAAACCAGAGCCATTTTCTCATCATGAGCAAATTGATAAAGGCACCAAGCTCAGTCTGCAGTACAAGTTACAAATGTAATACTGGTGGGGCAAGAGCCAGTGGGAATCACTCCTGCCCTGGGAAGAAAAAAGACTTGGGGTAAAAAGATCCAAGGAGGTTGAGGCCTTGAGGGATGGTCCAGGCAGGGTTTGGGTTTTGTTGTACTAGTTTTTCTTGCAGTGGGAGTGTCCCAACAATTTTTGTTACTTTTCTTTAACTTTTTTCCATTTAAAATGAATGAAATGGAACAAACAAAAAATGAAAATATAAAAAATCCAAAGCAAAATATAAAAATGTGTGTGCACACTGGGAATGAGCATTAGCTTTTAATGAAATAGACAATTGCAATGAAATTGTCTATTTCATCTTGTTTCGGGAGTGCCACGAAACCAAAAAAAAAAGACGAAATTTTGTGAAAATTAGTATTTCATATTAGTGCGCACTAATGGGACTTAGCGCATGCATAACATGTAGTTAGCATGCACTAAGAGGGTCATTTATCAAAATGTGATAAGGCATTTTTGCATGCGTTAATGCATGCGATAGGCCCTTACTGCATGCGAAAACGTGTTTAACGCATTCGATTGCACCATATTGTATGGTGTGATGCAAATTCATAAAATAGGAGGAGTTAGGGGTGGAGAGTGGGCTGGGTTAGCCTGTCTGTGAAGAGCTATTGCACAGCTGTAATGCTGATTTTAACTACACCTCTTTGGCTTGTGTTAGGCTGTGTGGTAAGGTTTCATTGCCCTTTGTGATGTCTCCTGTAAGGCCAATTTCAGGTGAATTGACAGGGGAGAGAGAGAGAGAGAGAACCTGGCCATAATGTCATGGCTTATAGGTAGGTATTTGCATCCCTATGGTAGGCCCACCTAGTAACTCAAGGTGGGGTTTAGGTAAGAGTGTAGGGGGTTAGGGGCCACTTTGACATTCTACGTGACACCTATGGGCTATGGCATTATAGTCAGGTGCTCTTTCTCTCTCTCTCTCTCTCTGTCTAGGACCATTAACAATGGTCCCCTGGTGGTTGAATGCAGGAAATACAACAGGTCTGGCACTTATTTCAGAATCTGAAAATGGTATCACAATTTGGACTAACTTAGCTCTTCACACAGGTAATTAGCAATAAATGCTATATTAGCATAAAACACACCCCTTTTGCTATCACATGCGGTACTTACCGCATTTTGATAAATCCACCCCTAAGTCCCGTTAGTGCACACTAACTATAGCAGTGGTTCTCAACCCTGTCCTGGGGACCCCCCCAGCCAGTCGGGTTTTCAGGATATCCACAATGAATATGCATGAGAGAAAATTTGCATACACTGCCTTCATAACATGCAATTTTTCTCCCATGCATATTCATTGTGGATATCCTGAAAACCTGACTGGCAGGGGGGGTCCCCAGGACAGGGTTGAGAGCCACTGAACTATAGTTTTCCTATTTATGGACAGTGCGCACCAATGGGATTTAATGCGCACTATCTAGTTTTCCTAATTTTGGAGTTAGTGTGCACTAACACAAGTTAGGGCGCACTAATTAAAAATGTCACCAGTAAATTAAAAAGTGTCAATTGGGGAGCAGTTTGTTAGCTAGAGGTATAGTTCTGCATTCCCATTGGCTGTCTCCTTAGTTACTTGTTTGTGTTCCCAAGGTTGCAAGATGGTATTTGTGGGGGGATGTCCAATGCCTGGTAACAAGTGTAAACAACAAGTGATATAATAATAGCATCAAGTTCTAGTCAGCAAAAGCATGTAATATAAATGCATATTTACAGTTTGACAATCTCTTTATATTTTAGTTAGTGTGCACTAAATCCCGTTAAAACGCACTAACTAGTTTTCCTAATTTCAGAGTTAGTGCGCACAAATGAGACTTAATGTGTACTAACATCCAGTTAGTGCACACTAAATCCCATTAGAGCGTACTAACTCCAAAATTAGGGAAACCCAAAATAAATACCTCCCGAACCATTTTAAAAATGAAATTTAACAGATAATAACCCAAAATGAAAACAACATGAAACAAAATCTGTGCACATTCTTTGTGGATATTATCTGGAGTGCTAGTGACCATGTCCTAAATGGACAAAATTAGAAAACCACTATCCTTTCAGTTACTGAACATGATGGGAATCTGAGTTAGGAGATATGGTTTGCATATTAATATGCATGAGGTAAAATTTGCATATCATTGTGAATATCCTGAAAACTAGACAAGTTTTGGAACCACTGTAGTAGGCTCAGTCCTTACTGTAATTTTTCAACCTTTTTCTTCAATGCTGAGGAGTTTTCCTGTTATACTATTTTTAATACAATTTTTCTAAAGACAGATTTACAGATTGAAAAAATGTACATGATATAGTTGAAAACATTTATTCCATCATGTAATTCTCTGCATTTCTTTGGCATGATACAGGAAACAAATGATAAAGGCAGGGCAACAGTGACTACACCAGGGGTAGGCTATTCTGGTCCTGGAGTGCCACAACCAGGTTTGTTTTTTTAGGATATCCACACTGAATATGGATAAGATATATTTGCATACAATTTGAATAAATGTATATGTGCGTGCAAATATACCTCCTGCAAATTCAGTGTGGATATCCTGAAAACCAGACCTGGTTGTGGCACTCCAGGACCGATATTGCCTATCCCAGGACTATCCTGGGTTTTTCAGGATATTCCTAATAGTTATATATGAGATATATTTGCATGCACTGCCACCAGTGTATACACATATATTTCATGCATATTCATTAGGTAGATTGGAAAACTCTGACTTACTACGGAAAGCCCATGGACAGTTTTGAGATTCACTGCCTTTGGAGAAGGGATCACCATAGACATTCTACTAATGTCTTGAGTTCTGCCTATAGATTTTCCTGTTAGGACTGGTTTGCCAAAATGCAGATGCCTTATTTGCACAGATATGGAAAACTTCAAAGTCATATATATTTACTCCTGCTTTTATTTGTTGTATTTGTTTATTAAAAAAATAAACCCAACTCTACCTTTGCAACCTACACAGTACCTGACTCAAAGTCAGCATTTTTTAATATCAAAACTAAGTAGACACTATGACAGGAGTGAATAATGAAATATTAGAAATGGTTCTAGTAACATACTGATTATAAAAAAGCCCCAGCCGCTAAAGAGGTAGCATTAAAAATTAAAATAAGAGGTGTTAACTTAGCTAGAAGGTTGTTCTCTTGTAGATAAATTGGTTAAGCTTCATAAAATGATGTTTATCCTGCAATATATTTTTTCAGGTCATTGACTTGTATTGTAATACATGCCCAAGGGAAATTTAATTGTAAGAAGATAATCCTAACATTAATAAAATCTTTATCTTATTGTCCGGTGTTAAGGTCAGCAACTACTTCTCTACCAAATACGTAATCATTTTAAAATATCACATTACATCCATGTATCCGATGAGACAGTTATGAGGTATTGCAGTGTGGTCTCAGTAGAACATCTGCCAATTATATACTGCTGAAGAATGCTCATATTATGCAGATTTTAGACAGACAAAACAGGTTTTGATTTGGTTTTAATGTTGCAAGAAATGATAACATACATAATGACCTTGTACATCAGAATTTCAATGAAATTGTGTGTATTGCATATTAGACATTTAAAAAAAAATATTTGCATGTTTTCGATGTGATGGATTTGTCCATATATGTGATTTTTTTTTTTTTTTGCTTTGAACACATTGCTCAACTGAGTTGTACATGACTTTCTTTACCTGGTGACATTAAAATTATGCTTTGTCCTTCTTTTCTTCCAATCTCCTTCTTTTCTGTTTGACATCTGAAGTTGTAATTTCTTTTTCATCCCCTTTCTTATTCATTGAAAATATAAGAACAACATTTTTTTTCTCCATTGTGTCTCTTTTTAAGGAAAATTACTAGCTACAATAATCATATATTTTGACTGATGTAGGCCTCAATTTACCCCTTGTGTTTTTGCACTCCAGATATTGAATACACTGGGATTTTCAAATTTTGACAAATAACAGCTTCATAAACTAGGCTGGCCAGGCAATGTTTGTGGTGGCCAGAAATATGTTTGCTACAGCTCCCCAATAGAAAAGAAGATATAGTAGGCACTCCATTAATACCAACTGTGCACTCATTGAAGAACTCACAATGTGTTTTCCATTCATGTACCTTTTATTGATATCCTAGAGCCCTCTGATCTAACTATACTTTATCCAACCAGAGGAATAAGGTACCTTTCCTCTGTTATTCAGCTTCCGTTAACATATAAAAACAATTTTATCTTTTTTTTTTGTTTTCTTTCAAAAATTAGATAAATTGCTAAATTATTTAATTAATTAAAGCATTTTACATTCTGCACTTTCCAAAAGCTGTTCAATGTGGGTTACAGTTTAAGATATTAATCACATACAATTACAAAACTTAAAACACTATATAAAATCACTTAAAAGCTCTCAATCTTTTACCCATAAACTTGCTGGAAAAAACTTGGCCATACATTTTTTTCCAAAATTTCAAACAATCAGCTTCTTTACACAACTCGTGCTGAGAGGGAATTATTTTTAAAATTTTAATTTCTCTAAAAAAAAGTATTTGCACTGTCTTATAAACTCCACCACTTTTAAAGAAACATTTGATCTTGCTTATTTAACACTGTTTAACATGATCCTGCATCCGATAAAACCAACCTAATGCCATTGTATACCTTGTATTATCCTTCTTAGTTTACCTGATGTTCTTATCTCCTACCTCATACACACACAGCAATATGCATACCGTAAACGTACATGCACATAATTTATTTCTTTACATGTTTTTTATATTCTCCTACCTCCAAAAATGTTTGTGAAGGAATTATTACACACATGCTCTACAATCTTTATTACACACGGCATTACATATAACCATGACTCAGTGGAATCCCTGAATATTATACACATCAATGTATACAATACAAAATAATTATAAACACATTCAGGATATTATCACAATCAAACATTTTAATACAATACAACACTGTAACCTGTTGTTTAGCTCAGGGATAGGCTACTCTGTCCTTGAGTGCCACAAGCCAGTCGGGTGTTCAAGTTATCCAGTTGAGATATATTTGCATATCCACCTCCATTGTATCCAAATTCATCTCATGCATATTCATTTTGGATAGCCTGAAAACCTGACTGGCATGTAACAGAGTTGCCTATCACAGTTTAGATTTTAACATTATGCTTACTTATACATGTTTCTAACACTCATACATCCATTTCAATGCATACATTTTTAACCATATGTCTAAACTTACTTCTTCTGTACCATGTGCATCACCCTATATACACTTATACTTAGAACAAATAGCAACATACATAACTGGTTGGAAGACAGGAAACAGATATTCAGTTTTTCAAATGGGGAACTGTCATAGCGAAATATCACAGTAATCTGTACTGGGACCTGTGCTGTTTAATATATTCCTAAATGATATGAAAAAGGGAACAGTGAGGAAGGTGATCACATTTGCAAATGATATTAATATTATTCAAAGTTGTTAAACAGCAGCAGATTGTGAGGAACTGCAGAAGGACCTTGTGAGATTAAGATACTGGGCATGTGAATGGAATGAGCAATTTAAAGTAAAGAAGTGAAAAAAATATTACAGCTTTAGGTATACAATGCTGGGTTCCATATTAGGTGTCACCGCCAAGGAAAAGGACTTTGGAATTCTTATGAATAGCAAATTTAAATCCTCTGCTTGGTGTGCGGTGTCAGTCAAAAAACAATTATTATGTTAGGAATGATTTGAAAAAGAATGGAGATTAAAATGGAAAGTATCATATTGCCTCCGTATTGAGCCATAGTTTGACCACACCTTGAATACCCTGTGCAGTTCTGGTCATCCTATCTTTAAAAAAGACAGCAGAACTAGAAAAGGTGGAAAGAAAGGTGGCAGAAATAATTACGTGGATGCAACAACTCTCCTGTGATGAGAGGTTACACAGGTTAGAGCTGTTCGGCTTGGAAAAGAGACAGCTGAGAGGGGACATGATTAAAATTATAAAATCGAGTAGGGTAAAAAAGGTAAATAAAGGATCTCTATCCTTTCAAATAATACTTAAAGAAGGGGAGTCTTTATGAAGCTAAAAACAAGCAGATTTAAAATAAATCATAGAAAGCACTTTTTCACTCAGTGCACTTTCAAGCTATGGAATCTGTGCCAGAGGATGCAATCAAAGCAACTAGCACAGTGGGGTTTAAAAGAGGTCCAAAGGAAGGGTCTATAAAACATTAATAGATCAGAGATAGCTATTGCTATCCTTGGGAATGAGCAACAAGAAAGATTATCTACTTTATGGGGTCTGCAGGGGACTTGTGGCCCAGTCTGAGCACTGCTAGAGAGTGGATGCTGGGCTTCATAGTACTGGGTCTGATGTAGCATGGCATTTCTTACAGTGCATTCATACAAATAGTAAACATTAAAGAGTTTAAAATAGAATTCTTTTAACTTTTGCATTCCTTTTGGGATTTTAGTTCCATGATATGAGCTGTTGGGGGGCCCTGCCTCCCTTTCTTGTTCTCTGGGAGAATACGGGAGTCACACAAGGCGACTGCATATCTGGACTCTTCCTTCTAAAGAGCTGGCATGCCATCATGCCACATTACTTTGCAGGCAGATTAACCTACCTCAGCTCATTCATTCACTGTTGCTTTGTGGTTAAAGATCCTGTCACTTGCATTCAGGAAAACAAAATATACAAATAACAACATATACCTTCAAAAGGTTTATCTGGCCAACTTTTGGAAACTCAAGATGTCACTTTTTCCATCCCACTACCTGGCTACATTTTTTCTAGGCAATTTGTTTCTCCCATAAAATGTACCTGGGGGCATTGCTGGTATGCAGTTTCACCTTGGCAGTGGGTTGCTCTGATATTTAGTGCTGCCTTGACAAAGTTAACCAGGTAAGTCTGACTGCAAAATTACCTGTCCTAACTTTATCAAGGTGTGTTCAGTGAAACCTTTCTTTATCTCTTCCACAGAATATCAGGCTAAATTATCTGGGTTTCTTTACACTGATAACTTTACCATTCAGTGGCTAATACTCAGTCTGGACCTCCTAAGGGGCTATTTTCAAACTCTCTGCTTAGGTGTACTCTGTGGGAACTTTGTACCTATAAAATTGTCAAAGAAAAAGTAGGTGTGGATTGAGGGAAGGCTATTTTCAAACAGACAGTTTACAGAACAGAGGTAATTTGCTGTTTACCCACATACATGACTTTGAAAACCGCCCTTCCTAGAATGTACTAGTTACCGTTAAATAAATATGCTTAACCATGGCAAGTATTGGAGATTGTCAAAAATATTGATTCTAACTAAATTATTAATTTGGGATAAAAGAGAGTGCTATCATTTATAAGGATGTGCAGGCTGAAGAAATTCATTTCAGTTCATTTTTTCATTTCAGTGGGTGTGTAGGAGGAGTCATTTTTTCAGTTTCTTTAATGTATTTATTTAGGTTAATTGTTTCCAGAACCAAAAAAACATACAAAAAAATAAAAATAAAAACACAAATACCCCCCCCCCCCCCCACACACACACACACACCCTAGGCCCTTGTGACCCTCCTCTCACCCTTGACAAATGGGCCAGGGCCAGAGACATTCCCAGCCACCACTTACCCCTTCCATAACAGCAGATGCTGAAGAAATGGGCAGGAGCAATTCCCACTTACTCTTGCCCCATCCCAAATCCTTTAAAAAATGTTGCCAGCTGGCACTCAGATTGGCACCATGTGACATCTAAACAGCTCCAGTCTTTTTTGGTCAGATGTTTGTACATGCTAAAAAGAAAATGGCACCAGCCAAGCCATCAGACTGATTCCATTTTGAAATCATACAGTACTGGTCTGAGGTCTGGCTGGTTTCATTTTTTTTAAAGGATTTGCAGAGGGGAGGAGTGAGTAGACATCTCTCCTATCCCATTCTTCAGCCTGAACCCCCTATAAAAGAGGTAACTAGGGTTGGGGAGGTCCCTAACTCTGGCACATTTTTCAGGGGCAGGATAGGGAGCAGAGGACCTGGGGAGGACACAGCTGGGCTCTGTTTAGCCCTGCCAGGAAAACCCAGACCCTGCAGCTTTCTTTGCTGGTTGGTGGGTGATTAGAGGGACCTGTGGATGACATGGGGAAGCCACAGAGAGAAGTGGTGCAATTGGGGGGGGGGGGGGGGGGGGGGGAAGGAGTAGGAGCAGAGAGTTCATATTTTAAAAATGTATCTAAAATATTTTCAGGTAAGTCCATTTTTGCTTTGGAAGTGATATTCATTGAAAATGAATTCACACCCCTTATAATTATTCTTTATGTAAATATTCAAACATTCAAATGCTAAAATTATTTTATATTTTTAAATAAATTTGGCCAGCATTAATTTCCCTTCAGAGAAGATGAGTTTTCAAAGAATACAGACTATTTCTACTTATTGACCACAGGATTCACTTCCTTAAATCTCTGCAGACAAGAATAAAGTACAATCAAGATAAAGTGCAAACTAATTTATCCTAGAGATAACTGTCTTTGAAGCAGTTTCTTTGTAATCTCTAGTTGCTTCATTGACCTATCCAGAGGATTCAATTAATCTCAGAACATTACTAACAAAATACTGATATCCTGTTTAAATCACTTATGTTTGAAGTCTTCTCTTCTATAGAATATCCACTCAGAGTTCAACTGAAGTAACTTTGAAGGTTATGTCATTAAGTTCTCTAACTTTTCAGTGTTTTCTTTTTCTTTTATGCACATCAAAGATCTTAAAACTGTTTTTGTTTTCTGATGATACTTGTATAACTGATATTTTTATGTATGTTGTAATTTTTACCTCTGCCATTAGGAATTTTTTGTCTTTAACACAGTGGGGTAGATTTTATAAAACAGCGCGAGCGCGTACATTTGTTGGCGCACCAGGCGCAAACAAAAGTACGTTGGATTTTAGTAGATTCTCAAACTTTTTATTTCCAAGCAGTCACAACTAAAATTCCTCCACTGAAGGAGGAGGTAGCTGCCTCACTCAAGGTTCAAGAGACCAAAACAGGTGATCATCCATTTAAAGGGAAAAACAGAAACTAGCTGAAATAAAAGCCACAATCCAGAGCCTTAGTGACAAATGGACCTCTCAACTTGCTGAACCTGAAAAGGAACACCATTAAAAGTCAAACAAAAACTGGGGCCTTTAAAAGCATTGCAAGGCCTAGCATCACTAGGTGTGTGTGTGTGGGAGGGCAAAGGCTTTCCTAGGTCATCTGCAGATGAGCAATGACTAACTAATTCCGTTTCTCATTCCCAGGTATCTACCTTTAATGTGAAAGATTCTTTCTTGTCTGAACCAGCTGACACCACAGCTCCAACAGTTTGAGGTATCATTTTACAGCGTAAGAATATGGTACCCATCTTAAGTTTAGGCTCTGTTAAGAAGCATAAGTACTTTTGGGTAAATTGAAACACATGGAACACGTATATGACTCCTGTCAGGATACAGGATGCATTCATTTGTAAGGTTCTTTTAGATACCAGATATAAAGTTATCCTAATTATTCAGATCCTTTTTGGAAAGCTTTCTCCTTCAATAGAGAGAAGAGCTTCAGTAAGGGTAGTCCCATGAGATGTGTCCTACGAGCCTATAGGTGAATGCCTATTGAAATAGTGGGTAAGATTGGCTCACAATTCAGTTAGGAAAAATGATAGTGAAACACCCAGTTCTAATCATTCAAAGCCTGGGAGATGAATTCCTCATAGGGAATGAAGTCATGGAAAGGTGGTACAAGGGGAGAAGTTGGTCAGGGCATCTTGATCCATGGAGGAGAAAGACTCTACCATAAGAATACATTTCCAGAGGTCAGCTGCTCTAATTCTCTGATATGAAGGGGCAGGGGAAGAAGGGAATAATGATGATAATGTCATATGCATAAAAAAAACATAGGCTGTATTTAATATTGTCCTTGCCGCTGACAAGCTAGAGATCTTCTTCAGCAGCTTACCAACCCAGAAAGACTATGAAGCAGGCCTTGAAGTTCAGTAGGTAAATATACATGTCACAAAAAATTCACACCTCTCTCATCCTAGGAAGCTGACTGATATATATCAAAATGGAGGTGCCATCTTCATCAAAATGGAGATGGATATCCTGTTAGGAAACACAGAGAAAATGCAGTTGCCATTGATGCTAATTAGTGAAAATTCATTAATTAATGAATCCTTCCTTTACAAAATGAAATGTAAGCTAGAACTTGATATAGTGAAATGCAGCAACACCCTAGTAGAGATTAGGGGTGTGAATCATGTGATCGATTGTCTTAACAATCGATTTTGGCTGGGGGGGGAGGAAATCTGATCGTCGTGTTTTTATTTTTTTAAAAATCATTAAAAATCGTAAATCGGGGGAGGGCGGGAAAACCGGCACACCAAAAAAACCCTAAAACCCACCCCGAACCTTTAAAACAAATCCCCCACCCTCCCGAACCCCCCCAAAATGTTTTAAATTACCTGGGGTCCAGTGGGGTGGTCCCAGCGCAATCTCCCTCTCTCTGGCCACGACTGTGTTAAGAGAAATGGCGCCGGTGGCCCTTTGCCCTTATCATGTGACAGGGCAAAGGTAGCGCCGCCATTTTGGTTCCTGGCTCCCGACGTCACGCATGCAGGAGATCACCCCCGGACCCCCGCTGGACCCCCAGGGACTTTTGGCCAGCTTGGGGGGCCTCCTGACCCCCACAAGACTTGCCAAAAGTCCAGCGGGGGTCCGGGAGCAACCTCCTGCACGCGGGCCGTATTGCCAATCTTCAAAATGGCGCCGGCGCTACCTTTGCCCTCACTATGTCATACGGGCAACGGTCGTGACGTCGGGAGCCAGGAACCAAAATGGCGCTGGCGCTACCTTTGCCCTGTCACATGATAAGGGCAAAGGGCCACCGGCGCCATTTCTCAATGCAGCCGTGGCCAGAGAGCTGGAGATTGCGTCGGGACTGGCAAAAGTACTTTAACAGAGGTGCAAAGCAGCAGCGAGAGTGTCAAAAACACACCACAGCTTCAAAAGAGAGCACCGATAACAGTTGCATGAACCCCCGAAGACAGCACAACAGGCAAAATGGCAAGACAAGTGGCATCAACACTCTACAGCACAATGAAGGGGGAACATAGCAAGCAAAAAGAGTGTCAGAAAAAAACACAAGGTGCCGATAAAGGGACAAAGCAGCAGAAAGACTAGCACCAACACACTGAGGAACCATGATAGTGGCAAGAACACCACAAGGAGTAGAGTGAGTTGTCTAGTGTATGGCATCAAGGTAGAGTGGCAGAAAGTTGATAGGGGCAAGACAGGCTTGCAAGCTTAGGTAGTAAGGTCCCTGTGGTTTTGATAGGGGTGAAACAGGCTGTCCCCAGGGAGAGTTTCCTTTCCTTTGCGCAGGAAAGGGCTCCCTAGAATGGGTTGGCCCCTAGAGTGGAGCATGAGCCTTCAAAGCATGTTGAGTCGACGTGGATGAGGTTTCCATGTGAACAGCAGTTCTGGTTCAACATGGGTCGGCCGGCATTAAGATATAGCCTGGCTACACCCGGGGAGAGTTCCCTTTCCTTTGCACAGGAAAAGGCTCCCTAGAATGGGTTGTTGGCCCCTAGAGTGGAGCATGAGCCTTCAAAGTGTGGTGAGTCGACATGGAGGAAGTTTCCATGTGAACAGCGGTTCTGGTTCAACATGGGTTGGCGGGCGTTAAGAGATAGGCTGGTTACACCCGGGGAGTGTTCCCTTTCCTTTGCACAGGAAAGGGCTCCCTAGAATGGGTTGGCCCCTAGAGTGGAGCACGAGCCTTCAAAGCATGGTGAGTTGACGTGGAGGAGGTTTCCATGAGAACAGCGGTTCTGGTTCAACAGGTACTAAGAGAAAGGCTGGTTACACCCGGGGAGAGTTCCCTTTCCTTTGCACAGGAAAGGGCTCCCTAGAATGGGTTGGCCCCTAGAGTGGAGCACGAGCCTTCAAAGCATGGTGAGTTGACGTGGAGGAGGTTTCCATGAGAACAGCGGTTCTGGTTCAACAGGTACTAAGAGAAAGGTTGGCTACACCCGGGGAGAGTTCCCTTTCCTTTGCACAAGAAAGGGCTCCCTGGAATGAGGTTGCCCTGAAAGTGTGGTGGTTCCGTTGGCATCTAGTGAATACCCAGAAGCCATTAACAGCTTATGCACTTCAGCTGATGACAAAGGGACTTGAAGAGCTCTCAGAAATAAGAAAACTGCTACTCAAGTTCAAATCTACAATATCAACCTATGTTGACTTTGTATCCTACATGGTGCCTCTGTTCACTATGGGAACACAGAGGATGAACTAGAGTGCAACTACCACCAGCTTTCTATAGTACTAGAAACATTAATGTTGGCACCTAAGGAAGATTTAGGGAAAATGGCCCATATTATGAAGGTCATGAAAACTATTGAGCATATAGTTAGAAAAAAACTGAAAGGTGCAACTGCATATAGTTAGAAAAAAACTGAAATGTGCAGCAGCAAAGGTTAAAAGTGTTCAACAGGTTTGGACATTGTTTAAAAATACAGTCCTAGAGGCGCAGTCCATATGTATTCCACACATTAAGAAAGGTGGAAAAAAGGCAAAACGATTACCGTGATAAACTAAAGTTAAAGTCGTCTAGTGTATGGCATCAAGGCATAGTTAAAAGGTGAGGTGAAAGAGGCTATTTTAGCCAAAACAAACATCCTTCAAAAATTGGAAGAAGGATCCATCTAAAGAAAATAGGATAAAACATAAGCATTGTCAAGTTATGTGTAAAACATTGTTAAGACAGGTGAAGAGAGAATTTGAAATGAAGTTGGACATAGAGGAAAAAACTCATAATAAAAACTTTTTTAAATATATCCAAAGCAAGAAACCTGTGAGGGAGTCGGTTGGACCATTAGATGACCGAAGGGTTAAAGGGGCTCTTAGGGAAGATAAGGCCATTGCAGAAAGACTAAATGAATTCTTTGCTTCTGTGTTACTAATGAGGATGTTGGGGAGACACCAGTTTATGAGATGGTTTTCAGCAGTGATGAGTCAGACAAACTGAATGAAATCACTGTGAATCTGGAAGATGTAGTAGGCCAGATTGACAATATAAAGAGTAGCAAATCACCTGGACCGGTTGGTATGCATCCTAGGGTACTGAAGGAACTCAAAAATGAAATTTCTGATCTATTAGTTAAAATTTGTAACCTATCGTTAAAATCATCCATTGTACCTGAAGACTGGAGGGTGGCCAATGTAACCCCAATATTTAAAAAAGGCTCCAGGGGTGATCCGGGTAACTATAGACCAGTGAGCCTGACTTCAGTGAAGGGAAAAATAGTGGAAAATATTCTCAAGATCAAAATCATAGAGCATATGGAAAGACATGATTTAATGGAACACAGTCAACATGGATTTACTCAAGGGAAGTCTTGCCTAACAAATCTGCGTCATTTTATTGAAGGGGTTAATAAACATGTGGAGAAAGGTGAACCAGTAGATGTAGTGTATTTGGATTTTCACAAGGCGTTTGACAAAGTCCCTCATGAGAGGCTTCTATGAAAACTAAAAAGTCATGGGATAGGAGGCGATGTCTTTTCATGGATTACAAACTGGTTAAAAGACAGGAAACAGAGAGTAGGATTAAATGTTCAATTTTCTCAGTGGAAAAGGGTAAACAGTGGAGTGCCTCAGGTATCTGTACTTGGACCGGTGCTTTCAATATATATATAAATGATCTGGAAAGGAATATGACGAGTGAGGTTATCAAATTTGTGGATGATACAAAATTATTCAGAGTAGTTAAATCACAAGTGGACTGTGATACATTACAGGAGGACCTTGCAATACTGTAAGATTGGGCATCCAAATAGCAGATGAAATTTAATGTGGACAAGTGCAAGGTGTTGCATATAGGGAAACATAACCCTTGCTGTAATTACACGATGTTAGGTTCCATATTAGGAGCTACCACCCAGGAAAAAAATCTAGGCATCATAGTGGATAATACTTTAAAATTGTCGGCTCAGTGTGCTGCAGCAATCAAAAAAGCAAACAGAATGTTAGGAATTATTAGGAAGGGAATGATTAATAAAACAGAAAATGTCATATTGCCCCTATATTGCTCCATGGTGAGACCGCACCTTAAATACTGTGTACAATTCTGGTTGCCGTATCTCAAAAACTGATATAGTTGCGATGGAGAAGGTACAGAGAAGGGCAACCAAAATGATAAAGGTGATAGAACAGCAACCCTATGAGGAAAGGCTGAAGAGGTTAGGGCTGTTCAGCTTGGAGAAGAGGCTGAGGGGGGCTATGATAGAGGTCTTTAAGATCATGACAGGTCTTGAATGAGTAGATGTGACTTGGTTATTTACACTTTCAAATAATAGAAGGACTAGGGGGCATTTAATGAAGTTATCAAGTAGCACTAAGACTAATTGGAGAAAATTATTTTTCACTCAACGCACAATAAAGCTCTGGAATTTGTTGCCAGAGGATGTGGTTAGTGCAGTTAGTGTAGCTGGGTTCAAAAAAGGTTTTGATAAGTTCTTGGAGGAGAAGTCCATTAACGGTTATTAATCAAGTTTACTTAGGGAATAGCCACTATTATTAAATGCATCAGTAGCATGGGATCTTCTTAGTGTTTGGGTAATTCCCAGGTTCTTGTGGCCTGGTTTGGCCTCTGTTGGAAACAGGATGCTGGGCTTGATGGACCCTTGGTCTAACCCAGCATGGCAATTTCTTATGTTCTTATGTATATGAAATATGCACGCTCCAAACATCTTAAGTCAGCTTATTATGTTCTTACATTCCAAATGTTGCAAAACAGGAAAAAGAATATTCCGTAAAGAAGTGATGCACAAATGCATGAAACTGAAATTAGAAATACTAGAACTAAACTCAGACAGGCACAGCGTTTGAGGTCAGGCCCTTGTAGTGTCGTAAGGGCTGGACAGTGGACACTGCAGATAGGCACAGCATTTGAGGTCAGGCCCTTGTAGTGTCATAAGGGCTAGATGGGCAGGCACAGTGATTAAGGCCAGGCACTTGTAGTGATGTAAGGGCTAGACAGACAGGCACAGTGTTTGAGGTCAGGTACATGTGCTGATATTATCTGGAGCATATGAGATAGTTGGAGCTGCTGCAAGGCTTTAAATTGCTTTTATTCATCTTGCCATTCACATGGAAAATTTGGAAACCCAAGCAAAGGCATGTTTATTTTCAAAAACACTAGCATTTCCATCAACTCTGGTGCCAGCCTTGAGCGGTGAGGGCTCATGATATCCCCTGTCATTGAAAATGCATGTTCACTGGGCACACTGATTGGTGGACATGACAGATATCGCTGAGACACTTTGGCTAGGTGTCGCCAGACAGTGGACTTGTGTGCCCAATATGCCAGCAGATCTGTCTGCATGTCCCCTATGGGCTCTGTGAGATACCGTGTCACTGACATTTGTGCTGGTGTCTCCTTTGCTTGGGTGGGCTGAGAGTCCTTCTTGCCAGCTGCTTTCGCTCCAGCCCATTCCAGAGCTTGCTAACATCACAACTACTGATGGCAGCCAGTAAAGCCGGAAAAATTGAGGTGGCTTTCACAGCAGTTTCAGGGACTAAGCGAACAAAACCTGATCCACCATCACCAGACAAGGCCCCGCCATCTAAAGTAATGGCGTCAGCCGATATTGTGCTCATTGAGCTCCAGCAACTAAAAGATCTCATTAACATCAACATAGAGGCAACGACCGCGATACGGGGGGATTTGCAAGGCATGTCAGATAAGCTTGAGACATATCAATCGTGATTGGAAGACGTGGAAACCCAAGTGTCCTCATTGCTAATAACCACTGCCCCGATCGCGTACCTCACAAAAGATATGGAGCGCATGCAACAAACCTTAGAAGATCTTTCTAATCGGAATAGGCGCAACAACATCCGGATTCTAGGCATTTCAGAAGGAGCCAAAGGGAATGACATCTGTAGCTTCCTCACCAAGCTGATTACTACCAGCCTTCGCTTGGAATTCCATCAGCCACTAGAAATTGAACGGGCTCATAGAGTACCATCCAGGCTGCTACACAACTCCAAATACCCTAGGCCGATTATCTTTAAATTGTTGTGCTATCCACAAGTTCTGGAAATATTTGTTGCAGCGAGATCTCAGGCACCTGTAAAATATCAGGAGTGCACGCTGCTCTTTGTTCCGGATTTCGCCAAGACTTCTGCCGATAAACGGAAGGCTTTCCTGGCGCTAAGGCCATGTCTCTAGGCCCTAGGGGCTAAATATGGTCTACTTTACCCGGCTCAAATGCAGGTAACTCATCACAACCAGACACAATTGTTCCATACTCCTCAATATCTGGACAGCTTCATACAGTCTTTTGAGACTACACAAGGTATGATTACTTGAATAACTCTTTCTCACAGGCCCTATGAAGGGCATTGTGATCTCACAGGACTGCTTCCCTATAATTACGTTTTATTTGGCGAGACACAGTTTTTGCTCTGGACATTATTTTTCCACATGATTATGGATTTGATTAAGATTCCCCATGATTCCACATGATCATGGATTTGATTAAGATTCCCATTCCCATTTGCTTTTCTCATCGTCATAAGTGGAGTTGTTGGCCTGGGGGACTGGTTGACTGCCTAGAGGCCCATTATTTTTATTTCCACCCCCTACAGATTTAAGGGGTCTACGTGCGCTGCATACTTGCTTTTCATTCTAATTGGAACCGTTATGGCTCTACTTCTTCTATTCTTCTTTATTTTTGGTTGGTTCTTTCTTCCTCTTGCTTTCTATTCTCTCTCTTTCTCCTCTGTCTCCCTATCGCTTGTCCCACAATGCACGGAGTGCGACCTTGACCGATGGATACCAATGCTAAGGGTATCACTGCCATGGATACCAAGATCACATCATTTACGCTGGTGTCTTTGAATGTCAAAGGATTCTCACATCCTATTAAACGAAAGAAAATCCTTACCTATTTAAGCTCCCTTCAAATGAATGTCGCATTATTACAGGAAACTCATTTGACTCCCACTAATTCTCTCAAACTAAAATAACAATGGGTTGGTCAAGTATTTTTCAGCCTGGCAATTCAAAAAAAGAGAGGCACGGCTATTCTCATTCCTAAACGGCTAGATGCTACGATCGTTCATCAATCCTCAGATCCCGAAGGAAGATGGAATCTTATACAAATGTCTCTTAACAAGGGAGTCTACACTATTCTCAATATATATTCTCCTAACCTAGATGATCCTTCCTTTTTTCAGTCCACCTTCGCTCAGCTGCTTATCATTGAATCTTCTTCCACCATTGTAGGAGGAGATTTTAATCAAACTCTGGATCCTTTCCTCGATAAGAAATCAACAGCTCGCTTAACTATATCTAAATCTTGCAAAACACTCAAACATCTTCTATCTGAGTTTGGATTGTCTGATCCGTGGCATCTTCTCAATCCAGGAGAAAAGGAATACACATTTTATTCATCTCCTCACGCTTCATATTCTCGCATTGACTTTTTTCTAACCTCCCATTGTTTAATTCCACACATCCTATCTGCCTCGATTACCCCAATATTAGTATCTCATCATGATGCAGTCATTCTCAAGTGTGAGCTGCAATCCCCCATTACCACTGACCATTTGTGGAGATTCAATTCCTCATTGCTTTCTGAATCAGACTTTGTCACCTTCCTTCAAGGGAAGATTGAAGACTATTTCACCTATAAAGTCAATTCAGAGGTCTCCATATCTACCCTTTGGGATGTGTTCAAAGCTACCATAAGGGGGGACATCATTAGCTATTCTGCACACCGACGGAAACAGCAAAGGTCAGTTATAGATAATCTCCAACACACTATAGCAAAGCTTGAAGCAGAATACATAAAGGCACCATCTAGAGACTCTCTTGCAGCTGTTTTAAAAGCCAAATACCAATACAATCAGGCATTGAGTACATTGGTCTGACTACATACCTCTCAGGCTAATGACTTATACTATGCAGAAAATAATAAATGTGGACACTTACTAGCGTCTTATTTAAAGAAAAAGGAGGAGAAAAAACGGATCACTAACATCAAGTCTGTCTCTAATAAAACTCTATCTCAAGATGATGATATCCTGCAAGCATATTGAGATTTCTATGCTACACTTTATCGAACAGAAGTAGATACCTCTGAAGATGCGATCCACTCCTTCTTCACCAATATCTCTTTTCCTACCATCACAACTCAATAATGTGAATACCTTGAACGGCCAATTACTTCTCAAGAAATTATTTCAGCTATAAAAGCACTTCCTACCGGGAAGGGTCCTGGTCCCGACAGCTACACCATAGACTTTTACCATACCTTTAGTAAAGAACTTTTGCCTTATTTACAGGAATACTACTCTGCTGCTCCGAAACAGCCTCATCTCTTTTCTTCCTTTATGGAAGCATGTGTAGTGGTGCTTCCAAAGCCAGGCAGATATACTACGGAGAAGCAGGAACCAGGCTGGAACTGAAGCAGGATACTGAGACTGGAACCTGGATGGGACTGAAGCAAGGCACGGAAGCAGGAACAAGGCTGGAACTGAAGCAGGATACTGAGGCTGGAACCTGGCTGGAACTGAAGCAGGATACAGAAGCAGGAACCAGGCTGGATCTGAAGCAAGATACTAACAGACGTTAGCGAACTCCGAGGCACACAGCAACTAGGAACCCCAAGGTAACCTCGTTGCAAGGTGTCTAACCAAAGGAGGCACGGCCTTACATACCCGCCGGTGTCTGACGTCACTGAGGCGGGCGGAGCATCAAGTGGCAAGAAATGGCCTACAAGTTTGGGCTCTTTGCGCGCCCGAGCGCCTAGGAGGAGGGCGGTTGGCTTTGGCGTCCCGGTGGCGTCGACCCCGCGGAAACGCCACCAAAGAACAGGCCCGGGACCCGGCGGACCCCTGCAGCGAGCCCGAGTCCCAAACCCAGAAGATCGAGGTAAGGTCCCGGTCACGAGCGCTGCAACCAGGGCCGCAACACTTCTATTATTTATACCTATTCTGGAAAACAGTGACCTGAAGTAAGTATGTGAGTACAAAAAAAGAGAGTGTGAGTGTGTAATTTCTGTAAAACATATGGAAGACTCTAAGCTAACCTAGTCCAACAAACTACTGGACAACAGTTTGAGGGAACTCAAATTAGTACACTTGCAGAAGAGACAGGAAGTGCTAGTATAGTTAGGATTACTCTGTTTTTGTTATTTAAAGCTTATCCCTAGATTCATCAAAATGCTTTAGATTTAGCATGAATAATGGCCATGAAAAGGGTAATTTTTTAATTACTGCACTGGCATTTCCTGAGAGAGAGAGAGAGAGAGAGAGAGAAAGAACCTATTTACAAAGCTCTCTTATAAGTCAACTATTTATATTACTATAGGAGGTTCTTCTACTAACTTCAGGTTTTGGAGGTGGTCTAGGGTTTTGAGGCCAGTTTTATATGCACAGTCAGACATATGAACAGCACAGTACACATCACTGAAGATTTCATGTGATTTGGAATGAGAAAAGCTACACAAATATGAGATTTCTACAATGTACTCTTGCCCTATCTTGATGCACTCTCTACCTGGGTGCTATCAAGCTAGGGTGAGAGTATATTGCAGAAATATCATCTTCATATAGTTTTCTTCATTCCAAATCATATCAAACCTTCACTGATGTGTACTGTGCTGTTGTACATCTGACTGTGCATGTAAAACTGGCCCCAAAACCCTAGACCACCACCAAAACCTCACCTCAAGTTACTAGTTGACCGTCCTACAGTTGTATAAATAGATGACTAATATGTGTGTCACCCCAGAGTCAATCTTTTTCTCTGTCTTTCTCTCTTTCTCTCTTCTCTCTTTCTCTCTCTCCCCCCCTGAAATGAGATTTGTGATAAATATCACAAATCCCATTTTGGGCATATTGCACAGCTTAACACCAGGAAAAAAGGTGTAGTTATTTCTGGTTTTAAAATGTGTGTTATGCAATGCTAAATGTCCCTCACTGAAATGTAAAAATTTGCATTTGCATCTTGCGATGTGATAAATAATGCATGAGTTATTGTGGGTTATTGATGAATGACCCTGTTAGGAACAAAATCAAGCGAGGATACTACGCTCCCCAATTGAATCCAGTGATAGGGTCCCTCCAATTGCTCAAGCTGCAATCCCTAACAGTGGTTTAGCCAGCTATGTTATCAAGCATTGGTGGAGGGATGAAGATTGACTACAGAGCAAAAGAAACAACTAAGGGGGTCATTTTGTAAAGCTTATCTCGTGCGATAAGCCACTATCGCACGCAAAAAGTCTCTTTTTGCGTGCGATAGCTTGCTAGGGAAGGAGTCGGGGTGGCAAGGGGAGGAGTCGGGGCGGCATCAGGGCATTCGGTAGGGACTGAACGGGATTAGTTAATGACTCAGTAAATTGTCCGCAAACACTGCAAGCTTAAAGGAGGTATACTTGAATTCTAGCCCATGAATACCAGCTGAGGATGGATTGATGAAACAGCAAGGAAGGCTATCTAACAAAGCCATGGAGGCGAAATGTCTGATCTGGATTCTTTATTAGACAGAGACTAATAAAGAATCCAGATTGGACATTTGGCTTCTAATTGTGTATTGTTACCAGCTGAGGATGACAGGTTTCTCAGTAAAGGATCTAAGGAGAGTACAAATAGATGCAGTGAGAGATGACATCCTTCGTGAATCCCTCTAGCTAAGGCAAAATTTTTAGAAAATTCAGCATTTACCAAGATAGCTGCCTTCAGGTTTGAGTAAAGCATAGTGAGAAAAGACACAAACTGACCATGAAACCCATATGCTTGGAGAACTTCAAAAAGAAACTGCCAATTCCAGAAAAATACTCATCTTGGACATGCACTTTGGGGATGCGATCGAATCCAATTGTTTTGGATGAAAGTCTTTCAGTTTGCTAGTCACATACTAGGCCTTCAGATTCCCTTTCTTCATCAAACAGCATTATTTGGTATATTTTCTACCTCTTTTCCAGGGAATGCAAAACAAAAACCTTGGATTAACAAAATGTTTATTTTATCTGTCACAGCTATCCTTCGAGTCTGGAGACTTGAAGGATACACCTTCATTGAACCAGTGGCATAATAGTATACACAATTTATTAACCATGGAACTGATTTCATGTAAACAGTCTTCTTCATTTTGGCTTAAAAAACGGACATTGTATGCCTGAATGCCCTACATACAGTCATTTCCGCACGAACCAAGAAGCCAAATATTGAATGACATAGATCATTAATATATGCTGGACAATACATCTTCTAGCCCTCTTGGCTGGGGGGAGGGGGTAATTAGAGGGGGTTTGGAGTAGAGGGAGGGCCTGGGGGGGGACGGACATACTGGTTTATTCTGATTTAATAGACTAGATTATTGATAAAAGTTACATATACATGTGGTAGGTAGCAGAGTGTAATATGTACCATGTGTCTTAAGCTTACGATGTATAATTTTATGTTATTTGTTATTCTGAATAAACAGATTTCAACTTAAAAAGAGGAGAAAATGTAATAACAAGGCCCGGTAAAACATTCTAACTGAGTGTATGATGACAAGATGGAATCTCTCTCTCAAAGCCACGTGGGATGCTTTACAAGGAAGAACTATTTTCTGCCATTCTTATGTTCTTATATTAGTCAAGTTGTCCTAGAGAATAGCCACTGCTTATTTCCAGCATTAATAGCATGGGATCTTTTTAATGTTTGGGTACTTGGCAGGTATTTGTATCCTGGGTTGGCCACTGTAGGAAACAGGATGCTGAACTCGATGGACTCTCAGATTGACCCCCAGTATAGCAACTTCTTATGTTCTTAACAAGGACAAAGAGAGATGATTTTCTGGTAATATAGATTTGATCTAGCCTTGCTGAGTGCATTTTACTTAACTCTACTTATAAGTTCCTGTGTATGAGATTTTATCAAAAGCCATATAGTAAATGTTCACCAGGCTGAAAGATTACCCAACTGCTTGAAAAACACTGGATGATTTGAATCAACCGCATTGCTGGTCTTGAAACTAATTGATTTTCATTAATAAACTAAAAAATGCAAATTAATCCTTTTATAAGGAGAGAGAACAAAGGACTCAAGGGAGAACCATGTGTACCAACTGGGGCAGACTGAACCTCAACCGATGTGGCTTGTAAGCCCCTGAGGCAGCTCTCTGAGCGAAACTCGGCCAGAGTCGGGCATGCTTGAATAAAACTCTTTTTACTCCGATCCATCTACTCGTTTTCATTGCCTACAGCCACCTTGGATCGGCTACCGGTTTGTTTTCTTGGACTATTTCAAATGGTACAAGCAAACAGATCGATACTCTAAGGCCGCGGTAGAAACAGTGCGGCAGTGTCAGGCGCACCCTCGTTCCCCGCACGCACAGTTCTCTTCACCTACCGCTCGATACTCTCTTCAAATTGCATGCAAATGCATGCCGCGGCTGCGAAGCCTTAGGCAAGCGTTAGGCCCGCGCAACCCATTTTACTGTATACAGCGCCTATACAGTATCCTGGGTTCGCGGGCCTAACGCTTCACGGCCGCGCTGGTATCTGTCATTTCAAATGTCATTTCAAATGACATTTGAAATGACAGGTACCAGGAAGTGGACAGTTATGTTCCCCGATGCTCGGCAAACTTTCCCCCAGCCCCCGCTCACCTGCCCTGGCCCTGTCCGGTCTCCGGTGCAGCCCCAGTCCTGTCTCCTCCTCCCGAAGCAAAAAAAACCAAAAAACGAAAAGTAGCAAGGCTCGGGCCTGCTACGATAGTCCCTTCTCCCTTCTCCTCTCCTCCCGATTTCGGCGCTCAAGGCGGCCGGGTGGGCGTGCATTCATCCAGGCAGAGGGAGCCGGCGGCGAAAGCAGCCTCCGGCTCCCTCTGCCTGGATGAATGCACGGCCCCCGCCGGCAGTGAATGAATGCCCGTGCGATTTCGACGCTCAAGGCAGTCACATGACTGCCTTGAGCCCGTGCGATTTCGCCCGTGCGATTCGGCGCTCATGCCTTGAGCGCTGAAATCGCACGGGCATTCATTCACTGCCGGCGGGGGCCGTACATTCATCCAGGCAGAGGGAGCCGGAGGCCGCTTTCGCCACCGGCTCCCTCTGCCTGGATGAATGCACGCCCACCCGGCCGCCTTGAGCGCCGAAATCAGGAGGAGAGGAGAAGGGAGAAGGGACTACCGTAGCAGGCCCGAGCCTTGCTACTTTTTCGGGTTTTTTTGTTTTTTTTTGCTTCGGGAGGAGGGGACAGGACTGGGGCTGCACCGGAGACCGGACGGGGCCTTGAGCGCCGAAATCGCACGGACATTCATTCACTGCCGGCGGGGGCCGTGCATTCATCCAGGCAGAGGGAGCCGGAGGCCGCCGGCTCCCTCTGCCTGGATGAATGCACGCCCACCCGGCCGCCTTGAGCGCCGAAATCGGGAGGAAAGGAGAAGGGAGAAGGGACTACCGTAGCAGGCCCGAGCCTTGCTACTTTTTCGTTTTTTGTTTGCTTCGGGAGGAGGGGACAGGACTGGGGCTGCACCGGAGACCGGACGGGGCCTTGAGCGCCGAAATCGCCCCCATTTTTTACACTTTATTCCCGTTTTAATTTTCGAACACCACACTAACACCACACTAACACCAAGTAGAGGGTAGGCGGTAAACTAACAGGTTAAGGACACGGCAAAATAGCGGGTTACAAAGGAGATAATCTGAGCGCGCGTCACAGTATCGGAGGGGAATAGCTAATTCCTTCATTATACAGCTAATTCGTTCATTTACATATCATATACATGCTGCGTGCGGAAAGGGTTATGCGTCTGTTTTAAGAAGCGCTAAGGACGCGTGAAACTGGAGACTGTATCGCTGAATCGCCTTACGCGTCCGAATTGTGCGCTCCCAGCACATTACAGACGGGAAATCTTCAACCGCACGTTACAGTATCGACCTGATAGTGAGGCCAGCATTGCTATTACTTTCTTCCATACAAAACTGAAGCAGACAATCTCAACTCAATTAGTCCTTAACTAGGGTTTTCCATGCAAGTTTACTTTTTTTGCTAGAAATAAGTAAAAAAGAAAGTCAAGAAAACTGAGAATAGAATGGAGAAATTTCAATTCCTCTGTTTTTTCTTCTAATAAAAAAATCAACTTTTGAAATGTCAATCATATCAGCACAGAACATGGCATTAGATTTTTACCAGGTTGTCAGAATGAAGTCAGAGAGTTTTGGAGGAATACTTTTGTGGGAGAGACAGAAAGTAAGAGAGGTTATTATTACTCCACTGATCAGCCACCACAGACACCATATTATTTTTCAGTTCATTACAAGAATAAAGAAATATATATTTTTGAGCAAAGCAAGAAACTGAAGAAATAAGAAAGGCAGCTCATACGGGGTAACGAAATTTGAATATACAAGTTGGCTATTCAAAGGAGGTATTTTAGAAAAAGGAACGCTAACAAACAAGAATAGTTTCTTTCATTTGTGAATGCAGCATGTATATTTTGAATTGTTGTCTGATCAGATATTCTTATCTATAAGCACAATTGAAATGTATATTATGGTTTACTTGCCAGCTTTTGCTTAATTGATAGAAAGTGTAATTTTCAATAGTGTATCTAAGTCAGCACATAAGTCGGTGCATCTAAAGTTCAGGCTGTATTTTAAAAACCGTGTAACACCAATTCACACAGTTTAGAAAATAAGCATATTTCCACCTCCAAACTTATGTGCATATCATCAATAATTCATGCATACTTTGCATATGTAATAAAATGTTTCCGAGTATGTTTCATATATGGCAAAAAGTATGCATGTACTTTCCACATTTACCATTATTGCTTCTGCAAATCTGGGAGCTTGGATAAATGGTAAAATTATTAGCTTAGGAACTTGGATGGCTAAATGTGATGTTTCCTTTACATTGGAATCACAATTGCAGTGGTGGTTCAGAGGAATTATCAGAAACTATGTCTTGTAAGACAGTTGAGATCTTATTTAGATCATCAAGCATTTCGATCAGTATTGCATAATATGGTACCAATCTTGGTTGACTGTTGCAATACATTACGGATAGGCATTCAGGAGAAAAAAAATAGAAAATATTATGAAATTTCTTATTTTGTTTTGGGTTGTTTTCAAAACAGAAAGAATTAAATTCTGATGAAATTTTATCAGAATCTCGTTTCATTTTGAAAATCAATAAAAAAAAAAAAAACACAGTCACTAGGCCAAGGCTTAGTCCCAAAGCAGGGGCCTTGCCTAGGAAATAGGCCTAGACCCAAAGCAGGGACTCCTGCTTACATCCAAGTCAAACTCTGGAGCCTTGGCCTAGTCCTAGGCCCAGTGACTGGGCTTCAACTAGGCATAGGCCATGGCCAGATGAAAGGTCTGAGGCCTATGTCCAAGCACAATGCTGAGGTACCAACTAGACCCTGGCCTGATGCCAGGGCTTCAGTCAACACCCAAGCAAAGACCAAGGCCCCACAACCTTTTTCCTTACCTGATATGACATACTGGCCCAGTTCAGAGGCCAGGTCCTGATACCTGGGCCTTAGCCAAAACCCAGAGCTCATACTGAGGCCAAACCTGGAGGCTGGGTTCTGACAATTAGGCCTTGTCCTAAGCAAGGGCCTGGGCTCAGGCCTAGATGTGATACTGATGAACAGTTCACAGACTGGGTCCCAATGCCTGGATCTCAGTCTAGACTCAGGCCCAATCCAGAGGCCTGGTCTTGATGCTTGGTCCTCGTCCCCGGCCCAGCCCTGATGCCAGAGCCAAACCTGGAGGCTGGATTCCAATTCCTGGGCTTAGCCCAGGCACAGGCTTGATGCTGAGGCCGGCTCAGAGGCCACTTCCTTACACCAAAGCCTCAACTCAGGGTCAGGCTCAGCTTGGGACACCAGGCCTCGGAGGTCCTCTTCAGATGTCTTCTTTCTTCTTTCTTCTTCTTGAAATGATGCTGTCCACTGGGGATGAGCTGGAATAAATTAACTCTGGTGCTTCCTCCTCAGCGAAAGGTGCCATTTTGAGTATGACAGTTTAATTAGCTTCTGTACATCAAAATAGTGCCCTCCACTGGGGAGGATGAGCCAGAGTTAATTTACGCTGGTACGTCCCCAGCAGATGGCATCATTTCATGAAGAAGAAAGAAGACAGACTGTATCTGAAGAAGATCACTAAGGCCTGGATTCTGAGCCAGGGCCTGATGCTGGCACAAGGCTCTGGCATCAGGACCTAGCCTCTGAGCTGAGCCCTGGCATTGGGTGTCATGACCTGCTGGCCCCAGCATCACACCTGGATCCAAGCCCAGTGTCTGGCCATTGTGTCAGGCCTGGGTCTAGGCCAAGGCACAGAGGTTGGGACCCAATCTCCAGACCGGATGCCCAGGCCTTGGTCTAGACCCAGGCCCAGGCATCAGGACTCGGCCTCTAGATCAGACCCTATCATTGGTCCTGGATCCAGTCTGAGGTCCATGCATTGGGACCCAGTCTTTGGATCAGGCCCTGGTTTCAGGCCTGGGCCTAAGCCAAGGCCCTGGCATCAGGCCTGAGCCCCAGCATTTGAAATAGGCCTTGAATCCTGGGCCTTCCTTAGGGCCTAGGCCAAAGTCGTGATAACCTATTTTTTAGTGTGTGTGTGTTAAAAAAAAGCCAAAAGGTAGGCAAAATCTTAGGGCTAGTATATTTGCTATAAAAAGCTAGTCAAAGGTAGGAAAAAGCTTAGAGTTTGTGTGTGTTTGTCATTCCCTCTCTCCCACCCCTAGCTCATCATTTGATTTATAGGTAGCAGACACTTTCATATTAAAAATCAATCAGCCTTTTATCTAAACACAGGATTGCCCCAGCCCTTATCAATAGTTTAATTATCCCATTACAGGTCACTACCAGATTAATAGTGAATGTACCAATAAATTTAAAGTACTCTTATTTACACATTACCATCCCTAAGCAGCTTACACTTAACTAAGAACACAAAAAAATTAAGATGAAGGCAGCAATCCAGCAGCAAGATGGGGGCCTTGCTGCTGGATTGCTGCTCTCAGACAGAGTGTGATCTCTGGAGGCTAGAGTGGCAGACCTGGATGAGCTGAAGCAGACAGAGAGGTTTATAGGTGAGACCTTCAGAGACATATTAGCCAAGTTGCAACTGTAATCTGGCAGCCCTAGTGCTGCCTTGGAGGAGGAAGGTCTCCTAGTCAAGAGCATCAACCTGGTACAGCAGTAATTGATCTTGTAGCAAGGACCTGCTATCCAGGTGATGCATCATCCTTTCACACCAAGGATGTGTCTCACAGGGCAACTACTCACGAGGTAAGGGTTAGGTCGACCATCACAGTGAGTGATTCGACTATTAGGAATGTGGATAGCTGGGTAGCTGGTGAGCACAGGGAACATCTGGTAACATATCTGCTTGGGGAAAAGGTAGCAGACCTCAAGCATCACCTAGATAGGATTTTAGGCAGTGCTGGGGAGGAACCGGCTGTTGTGGGACATGTGGGTACCAACGACATAGGAAAATGTGGGAGGGAAGTTCTGAAAACCAATATTTGGCTCTTAGATAGAAAGGTGAAATCCGGAACCTACAGAGTAGCATTCTTTGAAATTATCCCTGTTCCACTCACAGGTACTCAGAGGCAGGCAGAGCTCCAGCGTCTCAATGCATGAATGAGACGATGGTGCAAAGAAGAAGGATTCAGTTTTGTAACAATATAGGGAACCTTTTGAGGAAGGGGGAGTCTTTTCTGAAGGGACGAGCTCCACTCTAACCAGGGTGGAACCAGGCTGCTGGTGCTTACCTTTAAAAAGGAAGTAGAGCAGCTTTTAAACTAGAGAAAAGGGGAAAGCTGACAGTCACTCCAAAGCTCATGGTTCGGAGAGAGGAATCTTCGAAGGATACTAATGAAGCAGGAGAGTTAGGACATCCTAACAAAAAGGTTCCAATATAAGTAAAAATATCCATGTACCTCAAAGTTTAGAATCACCTGAGCTAAAAGATTTCAAATTATCTCTGTCAACTGAAAAGCAGGCTTTTAATACAAGAAAAAACACACTTTGAAATGTCTGTATGCCAATGGCAGAAGTCTAAGAAGTAAGATGGGATAGTTAGAATGCATAGCAGTGAATGATGATATTGACTTAGTTGGCATCTCAGAGACATGGTAGAAGAATAATAACCAATGGGAGAGTGCCATACCGGGGTGTAAACTATATCACAATGATAGGGAGGAACAAATTGGTAGGTGTATGGAGCTTTATATCTGGGATGTCATAGAGTCCAACAGGAGAAGGATCCTGCAAGAGACTAACTGCACAATAGAATTTTTATGGGTAGAAATCCCATGTGTATTGGGGAAGATTATAGTAATAGGAGTATAATATCATTCACCTGGCCAAAATTTTGAGATGGATGATGAAATGCTAAGTCAATGTAGGGAAGCTAACCAAAATGGTAATGCAGTAATAATGGGAGATTTCAATTTCTCCAATATTGACTGGGTAATGTATATGTAGAGCAGTGGTTCTCAACCTTTTTTCTGTTGGGACACACCTGACAGATGGTTCTCACATGCATGACACACTGAACCCATGATCGTCATGGGGCTACATGTAAAAGTACAGTTTGCATTCACGGGAATACCCCTGACCCACAATAATGGATGTAAAGCAGAATTATGACATTCCCCATACAACTCACCATTCAAAAAAGATATTCTGGTTCTGATGTCATCTCAGTAACAGCAACTCAAACTCCTTCTACTACCAGGCTCAATAACCCTACTTATGAAAAGACAGCAGTTTACCACCAATTCATGTCCTCTTGAGAAACACAACAAATAAGACTGATACAAACGCTTACATGCTAGTAAAATATCTCACCTCAGTAACACACACAGAACCGACCTAACATAATCCCAGGATCTGCAGTTATGCACATAAACTAATCCGCACACAGTTACAACTGTATTATGGAATACACTCAAACAGGAGCAACCCTATATGAAAAGGCAACACTACAAATATTAAATCAGGACCTAAACACCAATACACCTCCAATTAGGAAAACAGAACTAGCAAGCAGCTATAGATCCCCACACAGAAATAATTGTAAAACTATACTAACAAGCAGAATAAATGTTTCAAACAGCTATGAACAGAACATCCAACAATTAAAAACTCATAAAAACTATTAAAAATTCTCCAAACACCAATAAAATATTTCAAAAAAGCAGACACATCACATAATATAAAATAATTAAAATGGCAGTCAATCAAGAAAAATAAACTTAAAAAGCCACCTTTACTTACCTCCTCCAGAAGCTCTCCTACTCCTCTTCTGTGTAGGCCATAGCACCAAAAACAGCAGTAGTGGCTAAGCTCTATACTGATGGTCCTCTTCCTTAGGGCCCATGACCAGTCTCTCTGACTCACACACACACACACCATACCAGTCACACCCCCATGACCAGTTTCTGTTTCTCACACACCAATCATCTCCCAACCAGTCTTTGACACAGACACCAGTCACCTTCCTGAACAGTTTCTCTCATGCCATATATACACACAGGCTTCCCACTCCCATGTTCTATCTTACATATACGGGTTTCTCACTCCCATACTGTGTCTCACACATACCCAGGTTTCTCACTCCCATACTCACTCTCTCCACATGCACAGGCTTCTCATTCCCTTAATCACTTTCTTTCTCTCACATACACACACACCAGTCTCTCTCTCTCACACACCGTCATGTTACCAACCAGTCTCTCTCTCATGCTTGCACACACACACAGGTTTCCCATTCCCATGCTCTCTCTCTCACATATACCGGCTTCTCACTCCCATGCTTTCTTTCACACACACTCCCACATCAGGCCTCTTACTCCCATGCTTTCTCACATACCCAGATTTCTGACTTCCATGCTTTTTCTCACTCTCACACACACACGCACACGCACACACACACACACACACACACACACACACACACACACCAGTTACTTCCCTGACCAATCTCTCACAACACTCCAATCATCTCCCTGACCAGTCACTTTTGTCTCTTACATATACACACATCACCTCTCTGACCAGTTCCTCTCAATCACACACATGCTCTCTCTCACACACTTACACACATGCTCTCAATCAAATACATGCTCTCTCAATTATACACATGCTCTCAATCAAATGCATGTTCTTAATCACACACAGGCTGTTTACTTCCTCCACCCCCCCAGGTACAAATGGTAGCTGCAGCAGCCTCCTCCAGCCCCTGCAGGCCAAAAAGAAGAATCCCATCGGTCGTGGGATACTGCTGTCTCCTTTGCCGATCTCAGGCTGCTTCGATTGCTCTGGGCCACACTACTGCTCGGGGGCCAATACTTCTGCTGCCGCCACCGCTACTTTTCCACGCGGCACGGCTCTTTCTCCTTCCCGCGCACTGCACTGCGTATCACTTCCTGTTCCGGGGCAGGCGCAGGAAGAAGAAAAGTCCAGCCGCCAGAGCCACAGCTTCCTCTAACACTGCTGCCGTTCCCATTGGGCTTGAACGTGCCTTTAGCCCGGCGGCAACGGTAGCAGGGAAGGAAGAGCAGCGGGAGAGACCTGGAGCCCACAGCACACCTGCTGGTGCTTGGCAACACACTGGTGTGTCGCGACACACCAGTTGAGAAGCTCTGTGCTAGAGAGATAAAGTTCCTGGATGGAATAAATGACAGCTTTATGGAGCAATTGGTTCAGGAACCAACAAGAGAGGGAGCTATTTTAGATCTAATTCTTAATGGAGTGCAGGATTTAATGAGAGAGGTAATAGTGGTGGAGCTGCTTGAGAATAGTAATGAAAACATGATAAAATCCATCTGATGAAAATAGGAACAAACATTAGCATTGGCAAGTTTAAACTGAAAATATTGATGACAGGCTAAAAGAAAATTTGAAAAGAAGTTTGGCCAGAGAGGCAAAAATTCATAATAACATTTTTTTTAATATATTCAAAGCAGGAAGCCTGTGAGGGAGTCAGTCAGACTGTTAGATGATTGAGGGGTTAAAGGGGCATTTAGGGAAGATAAGGCCATCACAGAAAGACTACATTAATTCCTTGCTTTGGTGTTTATGAGGAGGAGGTTCAGTAGATGTTCCGGAGTCAGTTTTCATGGATGATGATTCAGATGAACTGACACAAATCATGGTGAAACTTGGAAGATGTAGGAGACCAGATTGACAAACTTAAGAGTAGCAAATCACCTGGTATACAATACATCCCAGGCTCTGAAAAAACTGAAAAAATGAAATTTCAGACCTATTACACGTAGTTTGTAACCTATAATTAAAATCATCTGTTGTACCTAAAGACCGGAAGCTAGCCAATGTAACCCCTATATTTAAAAAGGTGATCCATGAAACTACAGACCAGTGAACCTAACATCAGTGCCAGGAAAAATAATGGAAACTATTGTACAGAATAAAATCACAGAACATATAGATAGACATGATTTAATGGGACACAGCCAGCATAGATTTCACAAATCTGCTACATTTTTTTGGAGTGAATAAGCATGTAGATAAAGTTGAACTGGTAGATGTGGTGTATTTAGATTTTCAAAAGACATTTGACAAAGTCCCTCATGAGAGGCTTCTAAGATGTCCTTTTGTGGATTGCAAACCGGTTAAAAGACAGGAAACAGAGAGTAGGATTAAATGGTCAGTTTTTACAGAAAAAGGTAAGTGGAGTGCCTCAAGGATTTGCACTTTGACCTGTACTTTTTAATATATTTATAAATGATCTGGGAAAAGGTAAGATGAATGAGGTGATAAAATTTGCAGATCACACAAAATTATTCAGTGTAGTTTAATCATAAGCGGACTGTGATACATTGCAGGAGGAGCTTGCAAGACTGGAAGAATGGTTGTCCATATGGCAGATGAAATAAAATGAGGTCAATAATGCATATATGGAAAAATAGTCTATGCTGTAGCTACACGATGTCTAACAGTGGCCAATCCAAGTTAAAAGTACTTGGCAAGTACCTAAACAATAAATAGATCCCATGCTACTAATGCTGGCAAAAAGCAGTGGCTATTCCCTATTGATTAATAGCAGTTTATGGACTTCTCCTCCTGGAACGTATCCAAACATTTTTTAAGCCCGCTACATTAATTGCCTTAATGATATCCTCTGGCAATGAATTCCAGAGCTTAAGGTGCATTAAGTGTAAAACAATTTTCTCTGATTAGTTTTAAATGTGCCTCTTGCAAAATTCATGGAGTACCCCCAGTCCTTGTAGTATCTGAAAGAGTAAATAATCATTTTACATTTACCCATTCAAGTCCTTTTATGATTTTATAGACTTCTATCATATCCCCCCTCAGCTGCCTCTTCTACAAACTGAACAACCTTCACTTATTTAGCCTTTCCACATAGGGGAGCCATTCCATCCCCATTAACATTTTGGTTGCCCTTCTCTGTACTTTCTCCAGTGCAACTATATCTTTTTTGAGACGTGGCAACCAGAATTACACATAGTATTCAAGGTGCAGTCTAACCATTGAGTGATATAGAGGCATTATAACATTCACCATTTTATTTGCAATTCCCTTCCTAATATTTTTTACATTGTTTGTTTTTTTGACTGCCACAGCACACTGAGACGATGATTTCAATGTAATATCAACTATAATGCCCAGATCTTTTTCCTGGGTGGTATTAGTTCTACTATCACCACAGTTATACAAATAACAGATGAAAAAATTAATGATTTAATTATCCATTCGCAGTTTCACTGTATTGGCCATGTATACATGGCTCGAACTTTATAGTTTGGCAGAAGCAAATGCCAATCCACTGATAGGATCAACCACATTCCTCCTACTGAGATAGGTATCACCCACTCTGGCTGTCTTCAATGTTCTTTTCAAATCCCCTTCTCTTGTGGTACTTGCCAACTCTTGGTCTTGTCCTGGCCATCCACTGCTTTGCACAGTTCAAATAAAGCATTAATAAACTTATTAATAAAATCAAAATTATAACATCTTATGGATAATAAGATGAAAGAACCTCCTCCAGGGATTTCTTCTGGTTTTTCCCTGCCTAGGGCTTTCCATTAATTTGGTTTGTGCCCTTTGTCCCTCATTTGGTACCTTGAGTGTTATGCCTACTCATCGCGGCCGTCCCCGCCATCTTGCTAACATGCCGGCTCACTCTCGGTCCTGACTGCACCTCCCAGGCTCTCCCAATGCGGCCGCTGGATCCTCCTTCCGCCTGTGCTGTCTCGGACCTTCCTGCCGCGCTTCACTGCAGACTCCGCTTCCCTGGTTCCCTCCTAGTGCGCACGCGCCACCTAGGGGGCCTTAAAAGGCCCGCAGTGAGAAATCTCTGGCAGCTCCTTCCACTCTCATTTAGCCAGCTGCTATTTAAACCTAGCCTTATCCTGCAGAAGATGACTTGGCAACAAGTCTGCTTCCTTGTAGAAGTCTGAGCTGCATGACTGCATTGAACCTTGTTCCTGCCTTCCGAGCCTTGTTCCTGCTCCAACCTCCTTCCTTGGTCCCAACAGACAGATTCCTCTGGCTTTGACCTCAGACTGGCTTATGGTGATTCTTCTGGCTTCGACCTCGGGCTGGCTTATGGTGATTCTTCTGGCTTCAACCATGGACTGACTTCAATTGACCCTTCTGGCTGTGTATCCTCCATCTTCGCAGGGGCCACCTAAGACCAGCTGGCCCCACGCACGCAAAGGCTCAACCCGTGGGGAATGGGGCTGGTATTGAAGCTCCAGTCAGCCCCTGCGTCAGTCCGGCCTCGACTCCCGATGGTAGGGACCTGCAAGGGCTCACCCTCCCAGGTAGCGACAACTCCTCGGGCAAAGGGTCCACATTCTCCTCCATGAGTACAACTTTGAGTGTTCTTTTCTTTCTGGGTTTCTGCTTTCAAACATGATATTTTGGGGTTTCATGTCACTCTTTCAGTTGTTTTGAACCTCTATCACTGCCTTGGGGGGGGGGGTTCTGACTTTTTGAGTGCTTTGTTCCCCATCATGGTTTCTTGAGTTATTCATGCCACATCTGGGGGTCTTTTCCAGTCTCATAGTCATGGGGTTTAAGACACTGTTGTTAGTGCTCTTTGCCCCACTTTTCTAGCCTTGGGATGATCTGAGTACTCTTACTGCTGTTTTACCCCTCTGACAGTACCTTGTATAACTCTGCCACTGCTGGTACCTTTGGCCCTTTGCAGTTCTTTGGGTTCTTCTTGCCATTTTTCATGCTACATTGACATAGTCTAGATGTGTTTGCATGCCATAATCCTTTGGATGATGTCTATCCACCAGTTTCATGAGAAATGATTAGAAAATTATAATATGGAAGCCCAACATAGCCTGCATTACTTCCCCCATTGACTATATTCAAAACAAATGAACAAATAAAATAAATAATATTTTAAAATGTATGACCTATTAAATAAATGAATGAACTGAAACTAATTTTTGACTCTGCAAATGCCTACTGTCTACTGCCACACATTCTTTCTCTCCTTGAGCACGAAATAAAGAGATCCTCCTCCTACAGCTTCTCCTTTTCCTTGTCATTTTTTAGATCTTCCAGAGTGTTGAAGCATTCCTGGATACATTTCAAAAGAAAATTTCCAGAAACATATATGGAATCAGGTGCAAAGGAAATCCCCATCTATAATTGATATTTCTTTGTCTTAGCCACATGGTCAGTGGATTTGCATTCCTTCTCTTTACCAAAGTCTTCTTGTCCATATCTGGGAGTATCTTGACTTTCTCACCTTTGTTTATAATACATTTCTTGTCCTTATCATTTACATTATTTTCTGTTTGTCCAGGAATGAGTGAAAGCAAACAATTATCACTCAAGGATTCAAAGTAATGTTTTCCTTACTTCTGCTTATTCAGGTCACACTCTCAATTTTAATTGTAGTCTGGCGTTCCTGGCCCAGAATTTGACAATATATCTGCTGCACTATCTTGATAGTACTTTCCTGTTCTTCTCTTTCTGGTATTCCCAGTATTATGATATCTATTCTCTTTTACTGTTGTACATGTCTTCCTGTTTATCATGGAGATCACATGCACTTTTTTTCAGATATTTAATCTTCTTATAAAAATAGGCCATACTATCAATTTGCTTTCCAATTTAGATTTCCTTATGTGCAATCCTTATTCAATGTCTATAATATTCCTTCCAGCCACAAAAATGCAGGGGCAAGAATCCCATCAGACCCCATTTACCCGGTCTGGTGGGAATCCACTGCTGAGGCCTAGAACCAAGCCAAAGACTCAGCTTGCTTAGGCTGAGGCATATTGCCATGACCTCAGCCTCAGACTGGGCTGGAGCTCAGGCCTAGGCTCGATATTGTAATCCAACCTGGAGGTCAGGTCCCGGTACTTGGGCCCCAACCCAATACTGGAGGTTGGGTAGGGTCCTGGAGGTTGAGTCCCAATGCTGGGACTGGGTCTAGGCCAGGGCCCATGCCCATGTCCAGTCCTGATGCTGTGGCCCTGCATGGAGGCAGGGTACCAATGCCAGAGCTCCAGGCCTAGGCCAAGACCCAGGCATTAGGACCTGGCCCACAGGCCAGGCCCTGACATCAGGCCTGGCATCAGGACCTGGGCTCCAAGCTGGGCTGGGCTGCAGCACCAGTCCTTGGCCGGGACCTATACCCTGGCCTAAACCAAGGCCCAGGCCCAGGCATGAGACTCGGCATCCAGGCTGGGCCATGGCATCAGGCCTGGGCCCCAACCCTGACCTAGGCCAAGGACCTGGCATCGGTCATGGCCCTGGCATCAGAATCCGGCTTCCAGGCTGGGCCATGGTATCTGCCCTGGGCCTGGGCCCTGGCCTAGTTAGAGATCCAGTCATCAGTACCTGGCCAGGTTGCTTCTTCGGATACCCAAAAGATCAGGTAAGTGAAATTTTTCAGGAGTCTCAGGGCCATAGCCCTGGCATCAGCTCTGGCCTAGGCTGAGACCCCAGAATCATGCTGAAGCCTCCGGAACCAAGTAACAGGATAACATATCTCTCATTTCAAGATAGTGTATCTCTCATTTCATTGGTTGAATCTGTTTGATGGCAACAAAATTGCATACCTCTCTGTTCATTGGTTGGATCTGATTGATGATTTTATCCACACCTTAAATGTTGGGGCATCCAGTTTGTTCTGGGTCAAAATAGAAGATTTTATTTTACAGCATCATGATTGTTGACTTCTTCTCCCATGTGGCATGGGCTATAGCGAGACTCTGAATATGAGGCCTTCTTTGATTGGCCCTCTCTTATCTAATATATAAAATACTGTATTCTATTAAAATACTGTTCTACAGCTCTCATCAGCTGATCATTACTTGGCAATGCTGTGCCTTTAGGCTCATCTCCAATTATGTCCGTAGTCCATAGATAACTGTCAAACTCCAACAAGGCTTCCATTTGCCTACCAATGACAGAATTCACTTTGCAGCAATCCTTATTTTTGCAGATGAGATAATTTTAATTACTGTGAAATATTCTTCCAGCAGAAGGCCCAAATGCTGGAAAAGTCTCCAAGCTTTCCTTATATAGATTGATTAACGTATATATTCATCGTTCTTTAAAATGTCCATTTTATCCATAGCATGGCCACTGTAGAAACATATTCTGTTTTGAGTTTTAAAAGTCCATTATTCCATGCAGTGAGAATGGCTGAGCAAAACCTCACTCTTTGGAGTCAGGAAACCCGCTGGCTCTGGCTTATAGAATGGGTTTCTTTTTCTGTGTCTTTTGTTTTCTTGTCGTTTTCTTGTCTTTTTCTTGTTTTATCTCCTTTCTTCCTTCAGCCGCTGAATCTGTTCATACCCTATGTGATTAATGAGCTACCTTTTATGGGTTATCCTCTTCTCTAACTCAATCAATGTTTTTTCTAGCTCATCATGTGATTTGGACCCCATTGACCTTCGTTTAAGTGGGCCTTTCCTCAACACACTGTTGTTGGTCCTGTGGAACTCCTGAGGCCACATGATACCATCTTTTATTTTATTGTACTCCTATACATCTCTTTTGGAAGGATGTTTAGGGTAAGATTTCCTTCATATTGTCCCTCTCTTTGCCTCTTACTTATAAGCTGGTTATCTTGAAATCCTTAGCAGTACAGCCTGGACTGCCCCAACCCAAAACTAAATTACTAGACTTTTTACTTCCTGTTGCAGTTAAGCAAGTTCTTTTGAATCTGAAGAATGCCTCCCTTCTTAATGTTCATTATTTGGTGGAATATAGTCTGCTTGTTTAATCAATATGAGAAGGTAGCTGCGGTACGCTATAATCATGTTACCAGTTGGTTCCACACATGGTGTCCAATTGATGATTTTGTTCAATCGAGATTTTCATTGGTGTAGTTCTATGATGTACCTGGTATGGTTTTCTTCTGTTTCTCTTTTCATTATAATTATGTTACATTCAAGATTTATCTCCTCACCTTGTATTGTATCAACTTTGTGAAATAATAAAAAGATATGAGCTAAAAATAAAAAAATTAGCAAAGGAAAAAAGAGGAGAAAACTAAGTTTATGACCAAGAAAAAAATGAAAAATAAAGCAGGGAGAGAGGAGAATAGAGGGACTAAGCAAACATCTTCGTTCCTGGCTCACTATTACCTCCATTTGCAGGTAATTAATGAGCACAGCAGTCACACAGTTTTCTAAAAGGATATTTCTGGGCATTATGCACTACTTATCCTGTAGAAATCCCTTTTAAAACTCCCCTTCCAGATCTAAAAAAATTATTAAAATAGGAATACCAAATGTAGGCCCTGATTCACTAAGCTGTTTTCCCATAGATACAAAAAGGGAAAAAAGCTTTAGTGAATCTGGACCATAATTTTGAAATATGTCCAGTTGTTTTTCTTTTCCTGTACCTTAAAAAACCACTCTGTTGAAGTCTCATAAGTAATTACGGTACATCTTGTCAGATGACAAGAACATGAAAAGAAATCTGTTGCATTCTGTATTTCTCTCCTTTTCTTTTCATTCAGACCAACATAGAAAAAAATTAGTTAGCCACAAAAGAAAGCAAAAAAAAAAAAAAAAAAAAGAAAACAGCATGCATACGGTAGACACATTTAAAGGTCATTGCCAACTGAGCAGTCATCTTGAATTCCATCAAATGCAGCAGAAAGTTAGAGTCCCTAGAGAGTCTATCAGGGTTAAAAGACATTCTGATGACTGGATTAGATATGTTTGTTTATTTAAAATATATAATGTGTAGAGAGGTGGGGTGGCTTACAGTTTCTCAGTTTGATTTCTTTCACTAAGATAGAACATAGGCAATAAACATGGGTATGCAATGTGTTTGAACGATTTATCATATTCCATAAATTTAACACTTCTAAGATCATACCAACTCATCTTTTCTTCTTTATGAGATTAAAAAAATTACTGTTACTACTTTATTTTATTCATAACTAATAAAAACATACACACAAATATATGTGTATACACTTAGGTTTAAGTTATTTGCCATCATTAGCCTAATGTGTGCAAATCCCCATCTTTAGTATTGTCATTTATTTTTGCGGGAGTGAATTAGGATTCAATAAAGTCAACTTAACTGTTGTCTGATTCTGTCTAGACTGGAATAGCACTGTTTAGACTGGAATAGCATTCAAATGCTTAGGCTTATTTATCTTCTACATAAAGCATCTTAACATGTAAAAGGTCTTCTTAAACAAGTTATATTATTTTCTCAGTAAATTTTAAATAATTGCTATTCTAAGAAGATGAATAAAACAGCTAAAATAATACCTTTATAAGGTGAATGTATGTTTAAAGATGCAAAGTTGTAGGACACAAAGGTTCCTTTCTGAGTCAATAGCATAGAGAGAATTTTTAAAAATTATCATTTTTTATACTGAGAATAGTGCTGCTTTAATTTCCTATTTTAGCTGAATTGTATATTATTAAATTAGTTCAAATTTTATTGAGATTTCTGATAATTTTCTGAGCAGAGTAACCACATTATGCTGAGTTCCCACTGGGCCTACCCATCAATCATATCTTGATGGCTCGAACATGATGTAGAAAGGCAGAATGGCATTCTCTAAAGAGTCAAATTAAAGTTCCACACTGGTACTCTGAGCTGAGAGTAAGATCTGTAAAGCCACTAAAGACAAATCACCTGAGTGGGAGAGTGTAATGGCAACCCCCCTCCTGGATGAGGATTCTGAAAAGCACATTGATTGATGCTGCTGAGAGACAGAAGCAGGCCTCAAATCTTTTGGAAGCCTTTACAGTACAGATCACTAAAAGTCTTGACACATACTATGGAGGACAGAATTGGCCAGTTAGTGGAGACTGTCCAGAAAAATTTGACATGACTGGATGAATCTGAGACCAGAATTTCAGACCTTGAGGACTCACCTATGTCCATGTGGGCGAAAGTGGATAAACTAGAGCACCAGTCACTACTAGGGATGTGAATCATTTTTTGACGATTTAAAAAAATTGCCAGATATTTTTTAAATCATCAAAAATCATTGAGAGTCGCGATACAATAGAAATTCCTCCGATTTATCGTGAAAAATCGTAAATCGGGGGAGGGGGGAGGGTGGGAAAACCAGCACAACAAAACAACCCCTAAACCCACCCCGACCCTATAAAACTAATCCCTTACCTTCCTCCACCCTCCCGAACCCCCCCAAAACTTTTTACGAGTACCTGGTGGTCCAGTGGGGGCGCGGGGACCGATCTCCCGCTCTTGGGCCATCGGCGCAATTTTGGCTGCCACTCAAAAATGGCGCCGATGGCCCGATAAAAAAAAAAACCCACCCGACCCTTTAAAAATGATCCCTTAGCTTCCCCACCCTCCTGAGCCCCCCAAAACATTTTAAAATTACCTGGTGGTCTAGTGGTGGTCCCGGGAGCGATCTCCCGTTCTCGGGCCGTCGGCTGCCACTCATAAAGATGGCGCCGATGGCCCTTTGCCCTTACCATGTGACAGGGTATCCATGCCATTGGCTGGCTCCATCACATGGTAGGAGCATTGGCTGGCCAGCGCCATCTTTAAAGATGGGCGCCACCATCATAAGCTCCTCCAGCCAGGCCCCATATGCAGCGACACATCTCTGGCACTCTTTGCAGCAGGACGACGCTCCTGTTCTCAACAGGACATCACTCCTCTTTGTGATGACATGCCACTGACTTGCCTCACAGCCAGACACTGCCAACTCCCTGCCGCCATGCTCCTCCTTAGGCATTCACATGGCTGATGCTGCAACATTTAAAGGGCCCATGGCAGGAAAAGCTCTGCAGTGCATCCTGATGACCTTAAAGAGCCAGGCTTATAAAAGGTTCTCTGGAACTCAGCAACTCAGCAACATGTCCCACTACTTGAAGTAGCAAGTGTTGCTTCATTTCTTTTGTTCCAGTGTCCTTGTCTTCAGTTCTTCAGCTTCTCCTTCGCTGCTCGTCTGCCTTTCTCTATATCTTCCTGCCCTGCCTATCCATCCCTCCTTTCCTTTTGGATGGATACTTGGTTTGATTTAAGCCTGAACTTGGATATTTTGACTGCAGGCTTCCAATGAGCACTGCCTGCCACCAGATACACTTGACCGCTGCCCACCACTGACCACTACCTGCTTCTGGATACATCGTAGCTCTGTCAGCCTACACAGCTACTCTATGATGACCTCGCATGCCATCAGCAGAGGACCCCACCTACGAACTTCCAGCCCTGGCACCCAAAGGCTCAACTTGAGGGGAACCAGGGCTTGTATAATCAAAGCTCCAGGTGGGCTTCTGCTTAATCTGGTTCCATCTGCTGATGGTGAAAACCTGCAGGGCTCCACCCTGCACATTTTTCCAATTCTGCCTCAGCCCTAGGGATGAATGCAACAAGTTGCTGAGGCCATGGATCTTGAAGACTTGACATTCTTGCAGGCCATCCCAGGTCTAGCCCACTAGCTGCAGGACCAGTAAAGAATCCTGGAACTCCTGACCACCTCCATCGACTATCTACTCACCTGAATGCTTTTACTACCGCAGTTGTGTCATCTCCTCCTGTATCGGTACAGCTTCCTCCCATAGCCTCCAGCCATTCAGTACCTCAGTTGCTGGCTCCACCCCGGTATGCTGTTGACTTCAAGCGATGTCTGGGTTTTTGGAATCAGTGTTGTATGCACTTTCAGCTGTTAGCTCCACTGTTTCCTGATGACCAAAGACTACAAACATTCTCTCCCTATTGGATAGAAGAGTCTTAGTGGGGGCCTCTCCCCTCTGTGAGCGAGGGGATCTCATCTTGTGCAACCTTAAGAAATTCACCAAGCAGTTCAAAAACATTTTTGAGGAACCTGGTCCTACTGCTGTCATGGATTCTGACTTACTTCATTCCTCCAAGGCTTCGAACCCTAGCAGAATATACAATAGAATTTCAAATGCTGTCTACAGAACTTAATTGGTGAGAGGAAAGTGTTGCCAAAATTGTTTTTGAAGGCATCTTCTCAAAAACAGTGGATGAGCTTGTTGCCCAGGATCTCCTTGCCTCCCTAGAATACTCATTGTTTTAACTGATAAAACTGATTACCATCTCCAGCAGAGGGCATGAGAGAGCTGCCCATAATGAAGTAATATCACCCTGGTTCCAATGTCCACTCTCACTTCTGGCTCCTGCTCCCTTGACTTGTACTCTCCATGAAGAGCCCATGCAATTGGACTGTAGTTGCTTAGCCCAAGAAGAGAGGCTCCATTTCAGACAGTACAGTCTTTTCCTGTATTGTGCTGGCCAGTGTCATCTATTGGCCCAATGCGCATTGAGGTCAGAAAACCTCAATGCCTGAGGTCCAGTGGGGAGATGACCCTAGTATTTACTGCTCTAGATACCCATTTACTAATTCTTGAGACCTTGGAGTTGGGTTCCACATACTTTTCCATGCAGGATTTTGTGTATTCAGACTCTAGAGTAAAATTTATCCTGAAGGAACTTGTCATTCCAATGGTCCAGATGGTCTCTCCCTTGGTAATCTTGAAATGTCTCCACTTGAATGTCATCCACTTTCATCTATGGAGATCCTCCTCCAGGTCAAGTTATCCTAACCAGTGTTCCCATGACCTTATGCACTGTCATCCCATATCTGGAAAGACTCAGCCTGCATGTGATCTCCAGGGTCCTCCATCCCCGTATCTTGGGATTATTGTGGCTCCAACTGCATCATCCACACTTTGACTGGGATTCCCTGCAGCTCACCTGATGGGGACCTGAGTACATGAATTCCTGCCTGTAGCCTGTAAAATATTCCTCGCCCTATGACACTGGCTACATTACTTTCCAGGCTTCCCCTGCAGTACAAGGAATACAAGGATGTCTTTTCAAAGGTAAAGGCTGAGATTTTGTCACCTCTCTGCGTGTATGACATGATGAGGTGGCAAACTGCACAGACAGGTTTCCCCTCTGTCACTCCAGTGAGACTCAAACCATGTCTGACTACATCTGGGAAAACCTGTATTGCAGATATATCCATCCTTCATTCTCCCCAGATGAAGCCGGGTTCTTCTTTTTTGCAAAGAAAGATGGCTCCCTAAAGCCATACATAGACTACTGCAGCTCGAACACCATCACAAAAAAGGACCTTTATCCTTTACTGCTAATAACAGAATTCTTCGACTGACTATAGGGTGCCATGATATTCACATAGCTGGACCTCAGGGGTGCATATAACCTTATTTGTATCAAGGCTGGTGATGAGAGGAAAACTGCATTTAACACTCATGATGGACACTATGAGTGTTTGGTTTTGCCATTTGGGCTTTGCAAACCCCAGCAGTTTTTCCCAAAAATGGTCAATGATATATTTTGTGACCTACTCTATACCTGTGTCATCATATATTTAGATGACATACTGATCTTTTCCCAAAAACTGAGTGCCCACTGCTGAGACATCTGTACCATCCTGCAATGGCTGTGAGAGAACAGTCTATATGCTAAGTTGGAAGAATGCCTCTTTGAACAGGAGAAACTTCCTTTTCTGGGGTACATAGTTTCTTATGACAGATTTTATATGAACTCTGCCAAGGTTAAGGCTATCAGGGACTGGCCCCACCCCGCAGCACTTCAGGCTCTACAAAGATTCTTAGGATTTGCTAGTTATTATTGTCAATTTATTACAAACTGCTCTTCCATGGCATCCCCCCTTACTGCCCTTATCTGCAAGGATGCTAACACTAAAGACCGACTCCCTGAGGCTCTAGAGACATTTCAAGAGTTAAAAAATGCCTTTGTGGATGGACTCTGTCTCCATCACCTGGATTCTATGTGGCCTTTTGTCTTAGAAGTTGATGCCTTTACTCTGGGCACAGGGGCTGTCCTGAGCCAACACACTCCAAAAGGAGTACTTTGTCCATGTTCTTTCTTCTCAAGGAAGTTCTCACCAGCGGAGTATAATTACAGCATTGGAGATCGAGAGCTCTAGGCTGTCAAACTATCCCTTGAGGAATGATGCCACCTACTCAAAGGAGCCCAAAACCATGTTACAATATACATTTGTCTCAAGAACCTCAACCATCTACATCAAGCTTAGTATTTAAATGCAAGGCAGGCCTGTTGGTCTTTGATCTTCACTTGCTTCAACTTTGATTTGCAGTATCGCCCAGCGCTCAGGAATCATTGGGAGAATGTCCTCTCTCACTTCTTCCAGACTGAGGATATTCCAGAATGACCTAAATACATCATCGATCCTACTAAGATACCCCTAGCTGCCATAGTAACAATCCCTCCAAGGAAAAATGATCGTACCTTCCAGACTACATGAGAAAGTATTGAAATGGGCCTATGACTCCCATGTCACAGGTCACAATGGACAGGCGCAAATCCTTAAATTGCCTCAGTGACAATACTGGTGGCCTCAAGATGACAAGACCTATGTTGACTCATGCTCTACTGGTGCACAGCAAAAAATGCTGCATGTCCAACTGTGGGGGCTGCTCAAGCTGTTGCCAACCACCAGGGAACACTGGACCCACCTGTCCACGGAGTTTATCGTGGACCTCCCTATCTCAAATGGTGCCACCATGATTTGGGTGGTGATAGATCAATTCTCTAAGATGGCACACCATCCCATTACCAGGCCTTTCTTCAGCACCAGAATTGGCATGGCTTTTCACCCTCCATGTTTTTCATCTGCATGGGTTGCCAAAACACAAGTTGTCAGATGTGGGAATATAATCCACCACATAATATTGGCACTCTCTCTGTAAAGATTTTTGACATCACACCAGACTATACTACTCCTTATTACCTGCATGAAATGGACAAGCAGAGTGTACCAATCATACTCACACGTCCTTCCTCCAATTTGTGTCATAGGGGCAACAGAATTGAATGCCTCACTTCATGGAAGAACTATGGTCCAGAAGAAAATTCCTGGAAGCCAGCCTAAAGCTTCTTGGACCACAATCTTTTGAAAGACTTCCATCAATGACACCCAAGGAAGCTCAGAGCCTCAGGGAGGGGCTTAAGAGTAGGTAAAGTTGCCTTCAACAGTCTGTGGGCTAACCCTGCAAATCACTGTCAAATTGTATTAAAACATAATCCTCCTCAGCAGCTATACTTATTAAAAATACATTAGACCTTCATACTAGGTGTCATCAGAGTAATGTATTCAAATATTTACACATTATTCTGCCTTATAATATAATCATCAGTCTAAGTAAGTGTCCCAATATTTATTAGCTTGCGAAACTATAGTATATTTTTTGTATTTTTTAGATTTGCAAATAAAATTGTTTAATATCAAAATAAACAGATAATCCAAGCACTTATCTTGTATAGAATCAATAGTATCAAAGAATCCCCAACGCTAAGGGGTAGATTTTAAGAGGCGCGCGAACAGCCTACTTTTGCTTGCGCATCAGACTCAAGCAAAAGTACGCTGGATTTTAGTAGATACGCGCGGAGCCGCGCGTATCCACTAAAATCCTGGATCGGCACGCGCAAGGCTATCGATTTTGTATAGCCTGCGCGCGCCGAGCTGCGCTGCCTCCCCCCGTTCCCTCCAAGGCCGCTCCGAAATCGGAGCGGCCTCGGAGGGAACTTTCCTTTGCCCTCCCCTCACCTTACCCTCCCTTCCCCTACCTAACCCACCCCCCCGGCCCTGTCTACACCCCCCCCTTACCGTTGTCGAGGGATTTACGCCTCCCGGAGGGAGACGTAAATCCCCGCGCGCCAGCGGGCCTGCTGCGCGCCGGGCCGTGACCTGGGGGCGGGTACGGAGGGCGCGGCCACGCCCCCAGGCCGTAGCCACGCCCCGTACCCGCCCCCAAAACGCGGCCGACACGCCCCCGAAACGCCGCGTCGACCGGGCCCGCCCCCCGACACGCCCCCGACACGCCCCCCTCCGAAAACCCCGGGACGTACGCGAGTCCCGGGGTCTGCGCGTGCCGGTAGGCCTATGTAAAATAGGCTTACCGGCGCGCAGGGCCCTGCTCGCCTAAATCCGCCCGGTTTTGGGCGGATTTAGGCGAGCAGGGCGCTGAAAATCCGCCCCCAATTGTTGATCTATCACTGGATGTCTATCTCCTTTAGAACTGACATGGGTCCATGTTTTGAGCTAGAGTTCTTCCTCAGGGTACAATCCAATCAAATATTTTTGTCAAGGTCTAAAATATAAGATTTGTCAAGCATTAATTCTGATATAAAATCAAGATCACAGAATTGTCACCGCTACACAGAGTAACGTACATCAATGCGTCAAACCGGAAATGTGGAGGGATACGGTTCCATTGGACTACCAATGGGTTTAAAGCATCAAAACTGTCAATCAACTGTCACTCTATGGCTTCAAAAGAATGTGATACCAATTAATGAATTGATACCAATCAATGAATACCAATTAATCTCCTCATTGAGGTTATTAGGATTTAAGGACAGGAGATGGAAAATCCAAAACTGTTCCCTATAATTAAGCTGCTGAACACACGTTCAATCACACACTATTTTAAATCCAAAAACTGATGACAGGCTTCAACACAATGCTGTACCATAGGCCTTGTAATTTCTGCGTCGCGATACAGCTACGATGTTCAATCATGCATTTGCGAACCGGTCGTGATGTCCTACCAAAATTATTTTTCTCACAGGGACAGATGATCAAGTAGATGACATTAGATGACATACAATCTGAGTAATGCTGGCCATCATGTATCTTACTGTAGAATCATCAAGCCTTTAACATCTCTGGTACTCTTTATGGCAGGACAGCGCTCCGCTTCGTGATGACATGGCTTGCCTCGTGGCCGGACACCCTACTGCAGCGGTCCTTCTTACGTGCGTGCGCAGCCGACGCTGAAACATTTAAAGGGCCCACAGCGGGAAAAGCCATGCAGCATGTCTTGATGACCTCACACAGCCAGGTCTATAAAAGCCCATCTGGAACTCAGTGCTTAAGCAACAAGTCCCACTTCTCTACGTAGCAAGTGTTGCTTCATTTCTTTACTTCCAGAATCCTTGTCTTCAGTTCTTCAGCTTTTCCTTCACTGCCCACCTGCTCTTCTTCATGCTTTCCTGCCTTGCCTATCCGTCCCTCCTTTCCTTTTGGATGGATACCTGGTTTGGCCTCAATCTGATCTTGGATATGCTTGATCACTGCCTGCCACTGACTACTGCCTGCTCCCATATACGTCAGACCTCCATCAGCCGACCCAGCTACTCTACAACAACCTTGTTATGCCATCAGCAGAGGCCCTCACCTAAGAACTGCCGGGCCTAGTACCCAAAGGCTCAACACTGTGGGGAACGAGCACTGGTATTGGAGAAGCTCCAGCTGGGCCTCTGCTTTATCTAGGTCCACCTGTTGATGGTGGGAACCTGCAGGGTTCCTACCTGCAGGTTGCACCAATCCTGCCTTAGCCCAAGGGTCCACAAACGCAACATCAGTTTAAAATAAACCAAAACAGTATGAAAATCATTGAGTACTCAAAACATGTTTGTTTGTGGATATTTATTAGATTTGTAGATTAATTTGTAAAGTGGTAGCTCTATCATTTTTTATTATTGGAAATGATTCAGCTTTATGAAAATGCATCCATGATAGACAACTATCAGTACACCAACTTCAGAGAGGGAGCAAATATTGTAAGTCTGCTAAGAGGCATACATAATGGAATCCTAAAAGACAATATTCAGCTGAGTAAGTTAGCTATATAAACTTATTTGGCTAACATGGCAGAAATACTCAGTGCTAAATGTATACCACTATTCTCTAGTTAGATGGATAAGTTTATCCGGCTAATTGTAAGACTGCCAAAAAGTTGTCCTAGACTTATTCAGCTAACTATGCCAGATTAGAATGAAAATCGTCACTTATCCGGCTAAGTTAACTGGATAAGTAGCTCCACCCTAGAATAACTCATCCTGCCCCTCACTTAAAGGTCAATTAAAAAACCCACGTGTGAGCGTCCTTGCGCACTGGGTTATAAAATCCACTACCCGATGGTATGTGCGAGTCCAATTTTATATCAGCACGTGGATGCACGTGGGAGTGCCAATTCGTGCATGCAAGGGGGAAAATTTGCTACATGTGCATGGAGATGCGATAGGGCCTTTCCCCAGTTCCCTCCCAGTCTGCTCCAATAAACAAGCAGAATGGGAGGGAACTTCCTAAACCCCCTACCTACACTGCCTCCTTTTTCCCCATTCCCCCGACCCCTAAACCCTGGCTATCTATCTTTTTTTTAATGTTTTACATCTTACCTGTGGTCCGGGCCAGGAGCAAGTTGGGCGGTTCCTAGGTTCCCGGCATGCGCGGCAAAGGGACAATGCCTTAATGGCGCTGTCCTGGCTTGCCCATGTCATGCCCAGACCCCATTCCTTGCCCACCTCTTTTTTTTGTTCGGTTCTTCTGCACGTACCAGGATATATCCTTATGGCTGCGGGCATTCAAAAATCCCTGTGGTGCGCATGCAGCCTGACCACGCGCATATCTCCCGGTTTTCTTGCAAGTTGACCATTTAAAATTAGCCCAATAGCAGGCTAATTATTTAGCTGGATAAATAGTTGACCAATTAGTAGCCATTCACTGTGCCCAAATATTGAAACTGCACCACTTAGCCAGCTAAGTACAAACTTAATTGTCTACATGGTGCTGAATATCATCCTCCCAGTGTTTAGTCTCAAAGTTCTCATTTTCTATATAACATCAGTACAATTCCAATGTGATATAGGGAGAACTAACTGCATTACTATTCATTACATAAAATAGACTACACTTTATATGCAAAAAAATTGCTAGGTATTTTTAATGTGATAGCCTCAAATATGATATTTAGAGCATACAGAATGACGACCCTACTGAAGATTTATTATTATTATTTATTATTTTTAATTTTTATATACCGAAGTTCTTGTAGGGACTACAAATCACTCCGGTTTACATACAACGAAGAACTGCTCAACAAAGAGCGGAGCTTTACATGGAACCGTATAACATATGGAACAGTATAACTGGTTGACAATTTAACATAGTGCTAAATAAAGTAATAATATTTTAACTGGTAATAAATAAAGAAATATAATATTTTATATAAGAAGTATAACTATTTAACATAGCAATAAATATAAATATAAGCAGTGCCTAATATATATATGAAATAAAGTGAATTTTTGAGCTCAAAGATAATTGTCCAGTTGCAGATTCTTAAAAATAGTACTAGATACAGTGTCCTTAGTTAAGGGATACCTGGTAATTAGGAAGTCTGTCAGTCACAGTAAGATTAAGCGTCTGGGAAAGCTTGTTGGAAGAGAAAAGTCTTCAGTCTTTTTTTGAAGATGGTTTATTTATATACTCCACTCCATCTCTAGTCATTTCCACAACCACCTTCACTCCTTTTATTTACCTCTTCTACCCCTCAGGTCAGACTATGTTTATTCTTGCTTTAGAATAAATCCAGGATGGAGTTCAGTGATTGCATGTATGCAGATCTCATTATTTCATATGGGAACAATTGGCAAGCAGGAATGTTACCTCTAGTAAACCTTCTTATTTCATAGTATATACACACAAAGGGCCAGATTTTCGAACCTACGCGCGGGCATAGATTTGTGCGTGCAACCCGGTGCTCACAAATCTACGCCCGATTTTATAACATGCGCGTGCAGCCGTGCTCATGTTATAAAATCCGGGGTCATCGCACGCAAGGGGGTGCACACTTGTGCACCTTGTGCTCACCGAGCCCTAAGGGAGCCCCGATGGCTTTCCCCGTTCCCTCCTAGGCCACTCCAAAGCCGCAGAGGAAACTTTCTTTTCGCCCCCCCCCCCACCTTCCCCTCCCTTCCCCTATCTAACCCACCCCCAGCCCTACCTAAATCCCCCCCACCTATATTATTTACGTTGCGCCTGCCTCTGGGCAGGTGTAGGTTGCACGCGCCGGCCAAGTGCCGGCCCATGATCCCCCAGACTAGCGGGCCTTCGGATGCCTGTGGCCATGCCCCCACCCCACCTTAGACGGCCCCCTTTTTTCAAGCCCCGGGACATGCGTGCGTCCTAGGGCTTGCACATGTCGCCAAGCCTATGCAAAATAGGCTCGGTGCACAGGAGGAGTTTAAAAGGGTTACGCGCGTATATTACGCGCGTAACCCTTTTAAAATCCGCCCCAAAGTTAATTACTGACTACAGTTTCTATGCAAAAGTCACCTTTAAGGGACCATTATAATTTGCCTCATTTGGAATTGCATATATTTTCTTCCTATTCAAATATTACTTTCCTATATTTCCTTGAACAATGTTATGCATGTTATGAATCGGAGAGTGGACCCTTGTTCTGAGGTAGAGTCTGCACTGCCGAGAAGGAAGTGAACCCTCGACAGTCTCTACAGTCAGATGGCAAGGCCTGTTGAAGATGTTGAGAGGATGACTTCACCCTGGAAGCTCGTGATCCCCCCAGGAGGAGCCCGTAGGGACACGGCCGCTGGGACTTAGGCAACTCCCTGAAGAATGAAGATGGTCTGGATGCAGGTGCCTCCTGCAGGTCATGGGTTCCAGATGGCTGCTGCCTCCAGCAGGTTGTGAGAAGTCTGGGAGTATACATAGAAGAATAGTCCCAATCCAGTCCAAGGGTCGAAGTCCAGAGGGAGGTCGAGAGCCGGTCCAGGAGCAGACGGGAGAATGGTCCAAAGCCAATCCAGGAGTAGAGAAGGAGAAGGGTCCAGAGCCAGTCCGATACCAGAAATCACCACCGCCGGTCCGAGGGTCAGGAGCCAAAGAATCAGTCCAACAAGGAGAAGTGCAGGAGCGGAGCAAGGAGCGGATCCGGAACACCAAAACAGGAACCAAGCACAGAGCCTCAATACCAAGGCAAGGTCTGAGGAGCAGACCTTGCCTAAATACCTGGAAGAAGTGAGGAGCCTCCAGGAGGGAGCCACAACATTTCCTGTCATGGCCCCTTTAAATCTAATCTTCAGCCGTGCGCGCGGCCCTAAGCAGCTGGGAAGAGAGAGGAGTCATCTCAGCCTGGTTGGGCTCTGCGGCTGGCCCGGGCAGCAGCCAAGGCCGCGGGAAGAACGTCGGAGGAGGCTCCCTGCTCCTGCAGGAGCCTCCGGGCCTACCTGACATTGCGGGTGAGTACTTGGTCCCAGCCACGGACCACCGCGGTCTGCGGCCATGACGGTTGGCCCCGGTCATGGTTTGCCCCGGCCGGCGGCCATAACAGTAACCCCTCCTTTAGGCCTCCCTCTAGAAGGCTTGGGCTTATCTGGGTGTTCGTTGTGAAAATTTTGGAGAAGTGTTTTATCCAGGATATTCTTTGCAGGCTCCCAGGAATTCTCTTCTGGTCTGAATCCTTCCCAAGATAGCAAATACTCCCATATGCAACCTCGTTTACGGACATCAAGTACTTCATGCACCCGATAAATCATTTCTTCTTCTGCCCTTGGTGGTAAGGCTTCGGGAATCTTTCGAGTAGGCCAAGTGAGGACCAACGATTTCAGAAGGGACACATGGAAGGAGTTATGAATTTTCAAGGTGGTCGGTAAACGGAGTTGGTAAGTTACAGGATCCAGCTGACGTAGTACAGGAAAAGGTCCAATATAATGTGGGGCCAACCGCATGGAAGGAACTCGAAACCGGATATGGCGTGTGCTGAGCCATACTCTCTCTCCTGCTGCTCATCGATGCTTCTCAGCAAATGTCTTGGCGGAATGAGCAGCTTTCCGTAGCATGCGCTGAGTGTGAATCCAGAGCAGTCGTAATTGTACTGCGGTAAGTTGTGCTGCTGGTGATGGTACCAATAAAGGCAATGGTAGAGGCGGCCTGGGGTGTCGTCCAAATATAATCTGGAACGGAGACGTCCCCGTTGCGGAGCAAACAAGCGAGTTATGGGAAAATTCAGCCCATGAGAGAAGTGTTGCCCAATCATCCTGGCGGGAGTTGACGTACATTCGAAGAAATTGATTCAATGCACGATTAGTGCGTTCCGCCTGTCCATTAGCCTGCGGATGAAATGCCGTGGTGTAATCCAGAGAAATGTTACATTTTTTGCAAAGATTGAGCCAGTAATGGGCCATGAACTGAGGGCCATGATCAGATACAATGTGCTGTGGGAGGCCATGGAGACAAAAAATATGAAGCATAAACAGTTGGGCCAGGCGAGGAGCTGATGGGAGGGAGGGAAGTGGGATAAAGTGGGCCATTTTGGAAAATCGATCCACAACTACCCAAATTACTGTATTGCCCTCAGATGGCGGAAGGTCCACAATAAAATCCGTGGAAATATGTGTCAAGGGTTTTTGAGGAATAGTGGCTGTAAAAGTCCCCAAGTCTTCCCAGTAGGACTCTTGTGTTGGGCACAAGTTGGGCAAGAATCCACATATGCACGAATATCCTTGTGCATGTCGGGCCACCAGTAATATTGTTGTAGGAGCGATTGAGTCCGAGCTCTGCCCAGATGTCCGGCTAACGGAGAATCGTGTCCCCATTGTAATACTTTAGTACGAAGTCTCTTAGGTACCACAGTCTTGCCCGGTGGGACTGTGAACGTTGTGGAGAGGATAATGCGAGCAGGATCAATAATATTTTGGATTGGCTCCTCAATGTCCACATCGGAGAAAGATCGGGACAGTGCATCAGCCTTGATATTCTTTGTAGCTGGTCGATATCGAAGCTCGAAATCGAAACGTGAGAAGAAAAGTGCCCAGTGAGCTTGATGAGGGTTCAGACGTTGAGCTTGTTGAAGATACACCAAGTTTTTGAGGTCAGTGAAGACAGTGATACGGTGCTGTGCCCCCTCCAATCACTGTTACCACTCTTCGAACGTGAGCTTGATAGCAAGAAGTTCTTTGTCACTAATAGAATAATTGTGTTCTGCTGGAGAAAATTTTCTAGAGAAATAGGAGCATGGATGAAATTTTCCCGATGCACTGTTCTGGCTCAGTACAGCTCCTACTCCTTCAGCGGAGACATCGACCTCTACTGTAAACGGACATCTGGGATCTGGATGTCGAAGACAGGATTGTTGAAGGAAGGATTCTTTGAGAGCCTGAAAGGCTTCTACAGCCTCTATGGGCCAGGCCTTGATGTTTGCCCCCTTATGAGTGAGTACCATAAGAGGTGCAGCCAGCTTAGAAAAGTTCTGTATAAAACTACGGTAGTAGTTCGCAAATCCAAGGAATCGTTGGAGGGCCTGTAGACCACTAGGCTGAGGCCATTCTTGGATGCATTTTAGTTTAGCGGGGTCCATTTGAAATCCCTGCTTAGAAATGATATAACCCAAAAAAGGTAAAGCTTCTTTTTCAAAGAGACATTTTTCCAATTTAGCATAGAGTCGATTTTCTCTCAGACATTGTAATACTTGAACAACATGTTGACGATGCGTCTGTAAATCGCAGGAAAAAAATCAAAATATCATCTAAGTAGACTACCATGCAGATATAGAGCAGGTCTCTAAATATTTCGTTAACAAAGTGCTGAAAGACAACAGGAGCATTGGTCAATCGGAAAGGCATAACAAGATATTCATAATGTCCATCTCTGGTGTTAAAAGCCGTCTTCCACTCATCTGCCTCACGAATCCTAACTAGATTGTATGCTCCTCGGAGGTACAATTTTGAAAACACCTTGGCCCCCCTGTAGACGGTCGAAGAGTTCAGCTATAAGTGGCAATGGGTACCGGTCCTTGATAGTAATGACATTGAGCCCACGATAGTCTATACATGGATGCAAGGTCCCATCCTTTTTTCCAACAAAGAAAAAACCAGCCCCGGCTGGAGATTTAGAGCACCTGATGAATCCTTTCTGCAGGTTGTCTCGAATATATTCTGACATAGCTTGAATCTCCAAGGCAGACAACGGATAGACCCTACCCCGAGGTGGGATGATGCCAGGAATCAAATTAATGTTACAATCAAATTCTTGATGTGGAAGTAAAATGTCCGCAGCTTTTTTGGAAAAAACGTCTGAAAACTGCTTGTACTGAGACGGCAGACCTTCCAACTGAGAAGTACAGATGAAGCTACTGGAGGGACTTGATCCGTGAATACAGGTCTCCAGGCATTTTGATCCCCATTGGATTAGTTTTAGAGAGTTCCAGTCAAACTGGGGGTTGTGTTACTGTAACCATGGAATACCAAGAACTATAGGATGGATTGCTCTTTGGATGATATAAAAAGATGCTTTTGGTGTGGTTCGGTGAAATGTGACATTCCATCGGAACAGTATGATGAGTTATCCTCCCTGGCAGAGGATCTCCATGAATGGAGGATATAATTAATAGCTTTGGACACAAGCAAGTGGGTATGTGTAGTTGCTCTACCACATCTTGTAGAATAAAATTTCCACCAGCTCCAGAATCTACTAAAGCCATAGTGGAGAACCGATGATCTTCGAAATTCAGGGTGACCTGTAGAGTCAGTGGGGGAGCCAGAGAGGTGATGCCTAGGGTTACTCCCCCAATGGAGCCTAGGCATTGGAGTTTCCCGGATGTGTAGGACAACGGGCAATGAGATGACCCACTCCTCCACAATATAGACAGAGGCCTGCCTTGCGGCGTCTTTGCTGTTCTTCTGGAGAAAAGGGGCCTCATCCCAATTGCATAGGTTCCTCCATAGTTCCTTCGGATTTAGGTGCTGTTTGGGAGGCGGAAACCGAACGGGAAGGTGTGGCTCCTGCTACGTGCCTTCTTGTACTTGATCCCTCCGGCACTCTTTCCTGTAGTCATAAGAACATAAGAAAATGCCATACTGGGTCAGACCAAGGGTCCATCAAGCCCAGCATCCTGTTTCCAACAGTGGCCAATCCAGGCCATAAGAACCTGGCAAGTACCCAAAAACTAAGTCTATTCCATGTTACCATTGCTAATGGCAGTGGCTATTCTCTAGTGAACTTAATAGCAGGTAATGGACTTCTCCTCCCAAGAACTTATCCAATCCTTTTTTAAACCCAGCTATACTAACTGCACTAACCACATCCTCTGGCAACAAATTCCAGAGTTTAATTGTGCGTTGAGTAAAAAAGAACTTTCTCCGATTAGTTTTAAATGTGCGCCATGCTAACTTCATGGAGTGCCCCCTAGTCTTTCTATTATCCGAAAGAGTAAATAACCGATTCACATCTACCCATTCTAGACCTCTCATAATTTTAAACATGTCTATCATATACCCCCTGAGCCGTCTCTTCTCCAAGCTGAAAAGTCCTAACCTCTTTAGTATTTCCTCATAGGGGAGCTGTTCCATTCCCCTTATCATTTTGGTAGCCCTTCTCTGTACCTTCTCCATCGCAATTATATCTTTTTTGAGATGTGGCGACCAGAATTGTATACAGTATTCAAGGTGCGGTCTCACCATGGAGCGATACAGAGGCATTATGACATTTTCCGTTTTATTCACCATTCCCTTTCTAATAATTCCCAACATTCTGTTTGTTTTTTTTCGATCAATTCGGGTGACCAAGACCACGATGGAAGCCAAGGATTGCGGTAACTCTCGGGCTGCCATTTCATCTTTTATTCTGGGAGACAGGCCCTCTAAGAATATAGACCAAAGACAGTTCTCCTCCCAGTGGAGTTCGGATGCCAAAGTTCTGAATTCAATAGTATAATCGGCCAGTGGTCGCCCACCTTGCCGGAGTTGTAAAATCTTGGAACCCACAACCACTTGTTTCCTGGGGTCGTCAAACACCGCTTGAAATAATTCCAAGAATTTAGGCAGATTTTGTAGGACTGGATCTGACCGTCGCCAGAAAGGGGAAGCCCAGGCCAGGGCCTTACTCTCCAACAATGATAGGATATATGTTGTTTTGGTAAGATCATCTGGAAAGATGGAGGCTTGAAGATGAAAGTGCATGCTGCACTGGTCGAGAAATCCTTGACACAAGTGAGGGTCTCCGGCATAACGTGGAGGAGTCGGCAATGGAATCACGGACCGGGTATTACTCTGCACCACTGAGGGTAGTGGTGGCGGAATGGCTTGAGTTGTGGCTATAGAATCCAGCTAGGCGTTAAGTCGTTCCAAGGAAGCTGCCATGGATTATAGTATTCGTTGCTGCTCCATGACCTTCTGGGCTAATCCAGGAATGGCCTGACGAGCTGAGGCCTCTGCCGGGTCCATGGCCTTGGTATTGTGTTATGAATCAGAGAGTGGACCCTTGTTCCGAGGTAGAGTCTGCACTGCCGAGAAGGAAGTTAACCCTCATCGTTCTCTACCGTCAGATGGTAAGGCCTGTTGAAGATGTTGAGAGGACGACTTCACCCTGGAAGCTCGTGATCCTCCAGGAGGAGCCCATAGGGACATGGCCGCTGGGACTTAGGCAACTCCCTGAAGAATGAAGATGGTCTGGATGCAGGTGCCTCCTGCAGGTCGTGGGTTCCAGATGGCTGGCGCCTCCAGCAGGTCGTGAGAAGTCTGGGAGTATACGTAGAAGAATAGCTCCAATCCAATCCAAGGGTCAAAGTCCAGAGAGTGGTCGAGAGCCAGTCCAGGAGCAAATGGGAGAATGGTCCGAAGCCGATCCAGGAGTAGAGAAGGAGAAGGGTCCAGAGCCAGTCCAAGTCGATACCAGAAATCATCACCGCCAGTCCGAGGGTCAGGAGCCAAAGAATCAGTCCAACAAGCAGAAGAGCAGGAGCGGAGCAAGGAGCGTATCCGGAACACCAAAACAGGAACCAAGCACAGAGCCTCAATACCAAGGCAAGGTCTGAGGAGCAGACCTTGCCTAAATACCTGGAAGAAGGGAGGAGCCTCCAGGAGGGAGCCACAACATTTCCTGTCATGGCCCCTTTAAATCTAATCTTCAGCCGTGCGCGCAGCCCTAAGCAGCCGGGAAAAGGGAGGAGTCATCTCAGCCCCGTTGGGCTCCGCAGCCAGCCCGGGCAGTGGCCAAGGCTGCAGGAAGAACGTCGGAGGAGGCTCCCTGCTCCTGCAGGAGCCTCCGGGCCCACCCGACATCGCGGGTGAGTACTTGGTCCCGGCTGCGGACCACCAAGCCGGCGGCCATGACGGTCGCCCCGGTCGTGGTTTGCTGCGGCCATAACAATGCACTAACCTTTCCATTAGTTATATATCAATCACAACTTTATTATCCTAGACAGCTTTTTTCTTTCATTCACAATTGTTCACCCTCTTTACTCATATTTTCTCTTATATGGCTCTATCTATTTGCAACCCCACACACATATTTTCTACATGCGTGCAGTCGTGTTCTTCTGCCAAGTCATGCCAGGTTGCTGACCTGGAACTTTTTGTTATCAACCTGGAATCTTTTAAAACTTGTTTTCTTTTCCCTATTGAAAAAGTAGAAGGTGGAGGCTTTTGTTGGCCCCAACCCAGTACCATTTTATTTATTTTTTAGAAAATTACCCCTGCATGCATACAAATAGCTTTATTTATATCCACCTTTCATCTTCATTAACACATAGCATACATCCAGGACATCCAGGACATCGTTTAAGGTTTATTTAGTTTTCCTGATATTGTTATTCCTCTGAGCCATTTTATAAAAATACAAGATGCAAACTTTTGTATTTGCTAACATCAATAATTAAAGGTCTGCTGAAAATTGTTCTCTGACTCACTAATGGGTAGGTCAAGCCTTTAATAAATAGTTACAATATTGGTTAAGGGGCTACGATTGACATTATTTTATAAAAATAAACAAATAATCTCATACTATAATATGACTTACCTTGCTTAGGTAGTTTATTTTACTGAAAGCATACATAAGCACTTTTCAAACTCTCACTGTGTAGGTACTTCAAAGTTCTGTTTTCTTTCCTAGGTCAGCAATGCTTTTTCTCGATAAAGTGATTAGCTTTTAGATGTCACAGACAAGGACTTTGTTGCTGATGGAGTGATTAAATGATGTGCAGATCTTGTCCGTATGAGTGACAGTGATAATTATACGGAAAATAAGTATGGACTAGCTACGTTCCCCTGGAACACAGCTCAGAATAAAGGCATCAGCTGTGTGATGCTTTCGGTAACTCAGACCTCTCTTCATTACTGCCCTATCACTCCTCCAGAATTGAAACTATTTCATCCCCTATAATGAAGTTTAAAGGAAAAAGTCACTGTGGAATTTCAATGTCGTCTCCTGTCTCTATAGTTGACTTACTCCTAGACAATTTAAAAAAGCAGCTGGGGATACTAACCTGCCTTGCTGTTAAAACTTCTATAGTATATTTAACAAAGCTTGCAAACTAGAAGTTCAATGATAGGTGTGATTCAGGTTTTCAGTCGTGCAAATGTAAGTCTGCCTCTCACATTTTTCTTAGGACTCCTTTAAATTTTAAAGGAAAAGAAAATGAAAGATTAATGAATAGCCAAAATGCTCACATTTAAAAAATTTTTTTTTTATCATTATTAGGGATGTGAATCGTGTCCTCGATCGTCTTAACGATCGATTTCGGCCGGGAGGGGGAGGGAATCGTATTGTTGCCGTTTGGGGGGGGTAAAATATCGTGAAAAATCGTTAAAAATCGTTAAAAATCGAAAAATCGAAAAACCGGCACATTAAAACCCCCTAAAACCCACCCCCGACCCTTTAAATTAAATCCCCCACCCTCCCGAACCCCCCCCCCAAATAACTTAAATAACCTGCGGGTCCAGCGGCGGTCCGGAACGGGCTCCTGCTCCTCAATCTTGTCGTCTTCAGCCGGCGCCATTTTCCAAAATGGCGCTGAAAAATGGCGGCGGCCATAGACGAAAAAGATTGGACGGCAGGAGGTCCTTCCGGACCCCCGCTGGACTTTTGGCAAGTCTCGTGGGGGTCAGGAGGCCCCCCACAAGCTGGCCAAAAGTTCCTGGAGGTCCAGCAGGGGTCAGGGAGCGATTTCCCGCCGCGAATCGTTTTCGTACGGAAAATGGCGCCGGCCATACGCGTATGGCCGGCGCCATTTTCCGTACGGAAAATGGCGCCGGCAGGAGATCGACTGCAGGAGGTCGTTCAGCGAGGCGCCGGAACCCTCGCTGAACGACCTCCTGCAGTCGATCTCCTGCCGGCGCCATTTTCCGTACGAAAACGATTCGCGGCGGGAAATCGCTCCCTGACCCCCGCTGGACCTCCAGGAACTTTTGGCCAGCTTGTGGGGGGCCTCCTGACCCCCACGAGACTTGCCAAAAGTCCAGCGGAGGTCCGGAAGGACCTCCTGCCGTCCAATCTTTTTCGTCTATGGCCGCCGCCATTTTTCGGCGCCATTTTGGAAAATGGCGCCGGCTGAAGACGACAAGATTCAGGAGCAGGAGCCCGTTCCGGACCGCTGCCGTTCCGGACCGCCGCTGGACCCGCAGGTTATTTAAGTTATTTGGGGGGGGTTCGGGAGGGTGGGGGATTTAATTTAAAGGGTCGGGGGTGGGTTTTAGGGGGTTTTAGTGTGCCGGCTCACGATTCTAACGATTTATAACGATAAATCGTTAGAATCTGTATTGTATTGTGTTCCATAACGGTTTAAGACGATATTAAAATTATCGGACGATAATTTTAATCGTCCTAAAACGATTCACATCCCTAATCATTATACTCTGAGATGGTAACTTTCAAACTGGCATGCGGGCATACATGCACACAAGTGCATTGGCAAGCACACAGAGACAGGACCATTTTATAACATGTATGCACATATGCGTATATGTTATAAAATAGTCTAGGTGTGTGTACGCATGCTCCTTATTTTGCAACTCGGTACGCACAGCTGCGTAAAGTCAGGTTTGGACTGCACAAGTGAAGGAATTTTATAACAGACGCATGTCACGTCATGACCAGTTTCACCAGTTCATCCACCAGTTCGCCCAGTCTACAGCTAGGTCCTCCAAACCTTCCTCATTATTTAGCTTGCACTCTTCCAAGTTACCCCAGTCACCTTAAACCTCTCAGGGTTATCTGTATTTTTTTTAACTTATGCATCCTCCATAGGAAAAGTAAGCTACACTTGACCTGGGTGCACCAGGCACATAGGTACTTGTGCATACATTTCTTGGCCCCACTCCATAATGCCCACATTCCACTCACACCATGCCAACACCACACCCCTTTTTCGTTCAAAGTAAAATAATCACATTTCAGGATATATGCACGCATGTAGATGGCTTTTAAAATCTGGTGGACACGCACATTTTCTATGACAGAATCGATGATTGTGACAATTACCGACCAGTATCCAACCTGTCTTTCATTACTAAAGTCCTTGAAAAAGCAGTGCTATCAGATAGGGATGTGCAGAGGGACACATACGTTGCATTCTGGATTCGTATTTGTCGGGGGGCAGATATGTTGCATTCGGCAAGGGGGCCCCCGATACATTTATGCATTAATTTGTAGGGATGTGAATCGTTTTACGACGATTAAAATTATCGTCCGATAATTTTAATATCGTCTTAAACCGTTATGAAACACAATACAATAGAGATTCTAACGATTTATCGTTATAAATCGTTAGAATCGTGAGCCGGCACACTAAAACCCGCTAAAACCCACCCCCGACCCTTTAAATTAAATCCACCACCCTCCCGAACCCCCCCCCCCAAATAACTTAAATTACCTGGTGGTCCAGCGGCGGTCCGGAACGGCAGCGGTCCGGAACGGGCTCCTGCTATTGAATCTTGTTGTCTTCAGCCGGCGCCATTTTCCAAAATGGCGCCGAAAAATGGCGGCGGCCATAGACCAACAGGATTCGACGGCAGGAGGTCCTTCCGGACCCCCGCTGGACTTTTGGCAAGTCTTGTGGGGGTCAGGAGGCCCCCCCCCAAGCTGGCCAAAAGTTCCTGGAGGTCCAGCGGGGGTCAGGGAGCGATTTCCCGCCGCGAATCGTTTTCCGTACGGAAAATGGCGCCGGCAGGAGATCGACTGCAGGAGGTCGTTCAGCGAGGCGCCGGAACCCTCGCTGAACGACCTCCTGCAGTCGATCTCCTGCCGGCGCCATTTTCCGTACGGAAAACGATTCGCGGCGGGAAATTGCTCCCTGACCCCCGCTGGACCTCCAGGAACTTTTGGCCAGCTTGGGGGGGGGCCTCCTGACCCCCACAAGACTTGCCAAAAGTCCAGCGGGGGTCCGGAAGGACCTCCTGCCGTCGAATCCTGTTGGTCTATGGCCGCCGCCATTTTTCGGCGCCATTTTGGAAAATGGCGCCGGCTGAAGACAACAAGATTCAATAGCAGGAGCCCGTTCCGGACCGCTGCCATTCCGGACCGCCGCTGGACCACCAGGTAATTTAAGTTATTTGGGGGGGGGGTTCGGGAGGGTGGGGGATTTAATTTAAAGGGTCGGGGGTGGGTTTTAGCGGGTTTTAACGATTTTAGCGGGTTTTAACGATTTTAACGATTTATCACGATATTTTACCCCCCCCAAACGGCAACAATACGATTCCCTCCCCCTCCCAGCCGAAATCGATCGTTAAGACGATCGAGGACACGATTCACATCTCTATTAATTTGTATTTGTTTCCCGGCTAAAACTGAATTAGCTACAACCCCCCACCCTACTGACCCCCCAAGACTTACCAAAACTCCCTGGTGGTCCAGCGGGGGGTCCAGGAGCCATCTTCCACACTCACACCCTCGGCTGCCGGCATTCAAAATGGCGCCGATAGCCTTTGACCTTCTATGAACAGGGGCTACCAGTGCCATTGGTCAGCCCCGTCACATGGTAGGTGCAATGGATGGCCGGTGCTGGACCACTTGCCAAAAGTCCCTGGTGGTCCAGCGGGGGTCCGGGTGCGATCTCCTGCACTCGGGCCATCGGCTGCCAGTAATCAAAATAGCGCCGATAGCCTTTGCCCTCAATATGTCACAGGGGCTACCGGTGCCATTGGTCAGCCCCTGTCACATGATAGGAGCACAAGATGTCGCCGGCCATCCATTGCTCCTATCATGTGACAGGGGATGTCCTGTCTTTTCCTTCCTAAAAGACAGGACATTCCAAGTCAAACTGGGTAATCAAATTCCTGACTCCTTCCCAATTGATACAGGTGTCCCCCAAGGTTCAGCACTCTCGGCCACACTATTCAACATCTATTTGCTGCCTGTATGCACTTTACTAGCAAACCTTGGAATCAAATTCTTCCTATATGCAGATGACATACAATTCTACATCCCTTTCGTCAAAACACTTGATAAAGCTGTGTCATCTCTGATAACATACATGAAGGACATACAACAACTTTCTCAACTGAAACTAACTCTAAACCCTAAAAAAACAGAAATTGTGTGGTTAAGGAGTGAAGATAACCTGGATTAAATAACTAAATAATGAAATTAGTGGAACAGAGAAGGAATGTGTATTTGTTTTTAACAGGCTTTGCATGAGAGACGCAAGCAGTTTGTGTGGAGCCAGCTCAAGGCCTAGCGTACCAAGATAACGGTACTTTTACATCATTAGTTTAGGTAAAAGGTTTAGTCCAAATAAGGGCAAAAAACAGACACTGTTAGCAAAATCTGTATATAAGAATGTAATGTGCAACTTGAAAACTGAGAAGGCTTTGATGCGTCATTGTTAAGATGCTCTAAGTCACTCCCAGGAAAACTATCTTTCCTGTAAAATCTTCTTCTGCCTTTTACTTTGCTTTTCTATAATAAATAGTATTATTGAGAAATATAAAGACTGTGAGTGTTTTCTATAACAAACCAGCCTGCGCAGCAAAACCTCTGAGTGCCATAAGCCTCAGTTAGTAAATTGGGAACATCTTGTGAGGTAAGAAAGGTAACAACTAGTAAAGTCCCTGCCCTGCTGGTAAGCCAGGTAATAACTAAATAGTCCCCGAGACATTGATAGCACACTTTGCCATAAATAAGCTATTACCATAAAACACGCCCCTCTTCCTATCACATGCGATAGTTTGATGTATCTAGTCTTTAGCCCTGACTAAAGTTTAAGAAAGTATATTCAGCAGGAGACTTGTACTGCTGAATATCAATGTTATGTTATCTAGCTAACTTTAACTGGAAAACTTGTGTGCTTGCTGGCATACTGAATATGGACCTCAATATCTATAAATTTGGCTGGAAAAAGTATTAACAGAAAAAAGTAGTGAAATTCTCTTTGTGCATCTTTTCCTTTGATAATTTCCAAAGTAAAAGTACATGACTATTTTTTCATTGAAAATTGGTGGAAAACGTTCCCACAGGCTTTGCAGCAGTTAAAAATTGCCTCTGTATAACAGCATCTATTACAAGGGCTGTAGTTACAAGAGTACCTCCACTTGTAGCACACTTTGGGGTTAATTTTCAAAAGGATTTACACATGTAAATGTAACTTCTATTGTACCAATTTTCATAAGCCCATATACACATGTACAACCCAATTTTAAGCATGTAAATGCTTTTTAAAATCAGGCCCTCACTGTTTATTTGTAGTGGACTTATGCCATATAATTAGTCAGTGAACACAAACCCACAAGACCTTAAAGACTGGATTTTCAAAGCTATACACGCGTAAGGGGGGGTTACGCGTGCCGGGCCTCTTTTATAAAGACCCGGCGACACGTATAAAGCTCCAGGATGCGTCTAAGTCCCGGGGCTTTACAAAAGGGGCCAGTCCAGGGGTGGGGCGGGGGAAGGGCGGGAGTGGGGCCATTTGCCGCTGTGTCGAAGGATCGCGTGCCGGCAGCTTGCCAGCTCGCGCAAACTGTGCCTGCCTCCAGGCAGGCTCAAAAGTTATAATAACAATTTGGGGGGGGGGGGGGGGGGTTTAGAGTAGGGCTAGGGGGGAGGGTTAGGGGAAGGGGTGGGAAGTTTACTTTAGGGAGAAGGGAATAGGGATGTGAATCGTGTCCTCGATCGTCTTAACGATCGATTTCGGCTGGGAGGGGGAGGGAATCGTATTGTTGCCGTTTGCGGGGGTAAAATATCGTGAAAAATCGTGAAAAATCGTTAAAAAATCGAAAAATCGAAAAATCGGCACATTAAAACCCCCTAAAACCCACCCCCGACCCTTTAAATTAAATCCCCCACCCCCAAATAACTTAAATAACCTGCGGGTCCAGCGGCGGTCCGGAACGGCAGCGGTCCGGAACGGGCTCCTGCTCCTGCATCTTGTCGTCTTCGGCCGGCGCCATTTTCCAAAATGGCGCCGAAAAATGGCGGCGGCCATAGACGAAAAAGATTGGACGGCAGGAGGTCCTTCCGGACCCCCGCTGGACTTTTGGCAAGTCTCGTGGGGGTCAGGAGGCCCCCCACAAGCTGGCCAAAAGTTCCTGGAGGTCCAGCGGGGGTCAGGGAGCGATTTCCCGCCGCGAATCGTTTTCGTACGGAAAATGGCGCCGGCAGGAGATCGACTGCAGGAGGTCGTTCAGCGAGGCGCCGGAACCCTCGCTGAACGACCTCCTGCAGTCGATCTCCTGCCGGCGCCATTTTCCGTACGAAAACGATTCGCGGCGGGAAATCGCTCCCTGACCCCCGCTGGACCTCCAGGAACTTTTGGCCAGCTTGTGGGGGGCCTCCTGACCCCCACGAGACTTGTCAAAAGTCCAGCGGGGGTCCGGAAGGACCTCCTGCCGTCCAATCTTTTTCGTCTATGGCCGCCGCCATTTTTCGGCGCCATTTTGGAAAATGGCGCCGGCCGAAGATGACAAGATGCAGGAGCAGGAGCCCGTTCCGGACCGCTGCCGTTCCGGACCGCCGCTGGACCCGCAGGTTATTTAAGTTATTTGGGGGGGGGTTCGGGAGGGTGGGGGATTTAATTTAAAGTGTCGGGGGTGGGTTTTAGGGGGTTTTAGTGTGCCGGCTCACGATTCTAACGATTTATAACGATAAATCGTTAGAATCTGTATTGTATTGTGTTCCATAACGGTTTAAGACGATATTAAAATTATCGGACGATAATTTTAATCGTCCTAAAACGATTCACATCCCTAGAAGGGAATGGGTTATACCCGTGGGTGTCGGCACGCGCAAGGTGCACTAGTGTGCGCCCCCTTGCACGCACCGACCCCCGATTTTATAACATGTATGCTCCTGCACGTGCATGTAATAAAATCAGACGTACATGTGTGCTCTGGGTAACGCATGCACATGTACTCCTGCATGTACATTTGAAAACCCCTAAGAGTGACCCTTCAGGACAAAAATTTGTAAATCCCCTGATAATGCCTTTGATAAATGAAACAAGTCTATTGTCGGGTTTGAAATGATATTTCAAGTCACAAGCTGTGTCAGGGGGTAACCAACTTATCTTGGAGATAGGTCTTCATGCAGCATGCTTCATATAGATCCTCCGATCTTCCTCTACTTTAGAAAAGACGGCTTTTCTACTTTCAAGAGAAGTTGGTTACCCCCTGGTTATCCACTGATGCAGCCTCCAAGAGAAGCTGATGCAAGCCTCGCCGAAACATCAGCTGATGTCGGGGTTGTTTCTTTCTAAAGTGTTATTGTGCATGCTGACTGTGTTGTTACCACAGAAGAAAGGATTTTAAATTGTAAAGAAAAATGCAAAAAAATAACTCCTTGTTTATCCTTTTCCTACACTGATTGAGTAGACCGGGCAACCACCACCTGACAGGTGGCGTCCCGACTTGCTGACACCCTAATACTAAAATTCACTAGAATTTTGTACTTTTTGATTGTTGTTTCCCATCCTGCTGTTATTTGTGATCAGGTTGAGCTCGGGATAGTTGGGATTGTTTGATTTTTAGTTAAAGTCCTATGGAGCACAGTCATGGTAGGTTTGCTTGAGTAACCTCTTAAAATGAAGAGCATGCTTATGTGCAGTAGATGTATTTTAAATCAGACATGTGCAAATGCACGCATGATTTAAAATTCCAGTGTATATCTGCTCATGCACCAATATGCATGTGTATGAGCGCACACACATTCATTTTAAAATTGGCCTGTAAGGCATTTTAAGTATATTTAATAAAAGTTAGAAGCTGGGAACAGGATATAGTAAGTGTTTCCAATTTTAGTTGTATTGTATTGTGATATGTATGTAGGGAACACAGTTACATAGTATTACAGCCTAGATTTTGTATACTGTATATATACAAAATTCAGAATGAAACTCTCTTTTGTACGATAAAGGTATTAAGAAGAACACTGGCAATACATTTGAGAAATTGAGCTCATACTCAACACACTGGTTTATGAGTAAGGTTAATTTATTACTAATGGTATGTGCAAGGCAAATCCTTTAGGAGACACTTATCTCCAATAGAAACCCATTAAACCACACAGTACTTTATTGTGTCTGTATCCCAAAGTGATCAGAAGAATGAAATAAGTGCCCTGCTTTTTTTCTTGCTCTCTTTCTTCAAAATGACAGCTTTTCTAATCTTGATAAATCATTGTGTAACCCCCATGGGGTGAACAGGTGAAGGAGATGTTTAAAATTTTCATGCTGCTGAATGAATGCACTTGCCTTCAATGGAAATCAATACAAGAGAAGCCTTCTTCTCTATACTGAGATAATTAACTGTATAAAGAATTTTCCTGGGAAAGAGGTCAGTGTTGTAGTAATTAGTTTTAGATAATAATCGATGATGACCTTCAAATTAAATAAGTAAATATTAAATGAAAATAATGATCACATTTATTCAAATTTCAAATAAATGAATTAATGTTCAAATTAATATTCAAATAAATGAATTAATGTTTAATTATAAATAAATTAATCTTCTTTAACTACCAAATAGTATTTTCTTTTATACCTTTCAGGAAAACTCTTAAAGGTGAATTTTAAAAGCCTGATGCATGCATCAATTAGAGAATGCACAAATATTTTGGGCCAGCAAATGTCAAGTGGATTTTAAAAGCCGCCCAAATGCATGCATGCTTTCCACTGCGTGCACAAATGGAGAGTTCAAATAAAGGGGCAGGGCATAAGCGTGGTCTGGGTGTGACATGGGCGTTCTTGAATTTAAACTTGAAATTAGCGCATAAATAAACTCTTTGTGCTTCATTTACTATTTTTTCTTTTACGTTTTCTGTTAAGTAACCTTTTTTCAAGTTCCTACCTTATGCCTTTGTTAACAATTTTATTATAAATGTTCTCTGTATTTGACTATGGAAATATTTTTTCCTGCTTTTTCTGTTTTATGTAAACCGGTATGATTTGCATTTTAATGTAAGAATGTCGGTATATAAAAATTATAAATAAATAAATAAATACTTATGTGCACTGGCATGCACTGGGGTTCCTGGCTGTATAACTTTACTTCTGCTGAGATGACATGTAACTTATAAAACAAAAAAACTCTAGACAGATCAGTGAGGCTTTAAGGGTCAGATCTAACAGGGAGGAAGGAAGGGTATAAAACTAAGAGAAGATTGGAAGTCCTATCCAAACTGGTATTGAACTCGGAAAACTGGCAATGGTGTCAGCACACGTCTTTTAAAATCCCCCCATTTATGCGGTAGAAGCAGAATTTGTGTGTTCAGGCATGCATCCCTCAAAATTGCACGCACATGTGCGCATGGTCAGGCTGTTTTATATCACACACACATATAAGTGCATGTGTTATAAAATGGCTGCATTCCTGGCTGAGGGCCAATGAACATACGCACATGTGCACCCTGCTATGAAAGTTGCCATTCCTGAAAATAACCTGAACTGGATATTCAACAATAAGAATATTTCTTTACTTTTCTTTTACTTTTCAAACCTCTCTTTTATATCACAGGTTTCTTCACCCTTATTGTACTTTTAATCCTAACTTCTTAATTCCTGTTATTTTAGAGAAACAAGAACTCACCAAGGCAAGATATCTGACTAGTTTTCTATTAATTAATTATTAGAATTTTCACAACACTTTAAACGAAAAATATGTTTCTTCCCTCAAAGGTATGTGTTTTTATGTCCTGCAGAATGTATTCATTTCCCAGAGTTACTAAGGTAAGTATAGTAATGCATTTTCCCCAATACCAGATATATGAGTACTGTGATTCCTTTCTAATCAATTTATCTAGGTGTTTGACAATGTACATTAATTCTACCCTAAAGTTTGGATATTAATAACCAGAAATATCTGTCTTTTTGCAATTGTTGTGTATGCAACTAACAATTCTGAAGAGATACCGGAGTGCTCTGGCATGTTCTTCTTCTTATCCCTTCTTCTCCCAGGTCCTCTTCTGTCTTCAACTCAGCACCTACTACTCTAACATTAATAAATGAAAAGGAGAATCTGAATACTCTTTTAAAATTTGTCTTCCAGAGATTCTGTGTATACAGATGCTACATTTTCTGGATTTCTGCACTGAGCTTTGAATTATTTAACAAGGAAATAAATGAATAAATGACATATCACCCTTCTTAAATTTTCAGAAGTTATCACACCTCACTCTTATTCTGTGAGTTCCAAATTTTGCTCAAATTGAGTTGTGTGAACATAATCGGATAATTCTAATTTTATCATGTACAATAAAATTATTATGTTGTTATATCTCAGTATCCATGCATTACCACAGTTCTTTTATAAATCACAGTTTTATTAAGAGTGGATTTCTTTAACAAATATTTTCTCTGAAATGTAGGTCCCAAATATATAAATCTTGGAATTTAGTTCAAATTAATCCTGTTTTGTTTCACTACTGTATTAGGAACAATACTTGTCACTGCCTGAGTCTATCAGGATTTACTTTATGAAAAGTCTGTTCCTGTCTGTCAGTATTCCCAGATTTATTTTAAAGAGAGATTCTATTAGACAGTTTTTTTCTTTCTGGAACTCAATCAAAACCAATCAGGTTTCCTGAATTTTTATTCTCATTCAAGCCTTTAATCAAAAGCAGATCTCTATGTCATCTCACATTCAGAAAAAAACTGAAAACTTGGCTCTTCGCCCAAGCTTATCGTGAAGAAACCCATGGTACCCGCAAGGACCTCCACCCCCCGGTTGATATCCTCTCCCAGCTGCATTAAGTATCCGCTATTCTAGAACTGCTCATGTATATTAACATGGCAATTGAATCTCCATTATGTAAATATGTATTTAAGTTTAACAGAGAAGCAACCGCTCCATGCTGACTGACTCTTCTACGTTTAGAATAGAAATTGTTAATCTATCCTTTTTCTTCAAACAGCCATGTTCGATTTCCCTGTTTTAATGTAACTTTTTCGCTTCCTATGTTAACTGGTTTCCTCCCTTGTTTATTGTAAACCGGTAAGATTAGACCTTGTCTTGAGCATCGGTATATTAAAAGAACTTAAATAAATAAATACATACATTTTCTATGATTCTGCTTTTCAATTGACTTTTAACTAAAATATTGCTTTCAAACATTTTCCCTCTCCTTACCAAAGGATCTCTTATATGATTTGTCACTTTCAAACAGTTTCCTTTTCTCTGCCTCAAGGAAATAAAGTTTTCCTTTCCGCAGCAACCAATCTATGCAGATTCTGCTCTCTTCTGTGTCTTAAATGCCACAACTATCTCTTTGCAACATTTCCAGTTTTCTTTAGATCATTCCACAACCTAGCATCAATACGAAAGTTCAATTTTTTATTCTCTTAACTCATTTAAATGGTTATTTTAACTCTGCAAAAGTACCCCTTTAATGTAAAGACAATTTCAATATCTAATTTTTCACAATGAAAAATGACAGAATTCTTTCAATTTCCCCTACCTCCTAACCCCATGTTATTTGATCAGAAATGCCACAGCTTAGAGTCAGCATGATTCAGCATTTGCCAGCCTCCATGTAGTCCATTTTTGTAGGTGTCACATCCATTTGCTGTCTCCACTCACCAGTGAAAACATTATTGCTGCTACACTTGTTGCAGTTAAAGCCCATTATGGTGTAGGATTTGGTTTTTAAAAGCACCCTTCAGAGCTTTAAATTTCCTTTCCACCAGTATTTTGTGTTATAGTAGGAGCCATCCTAGGGGCTTCCCATTGCTACTTTTACTCCCAAAGCTCTCTTCATACTTTCCCTAAGCTGGCAATGACACTGCAACCCAATGCTCACTACCAGGTTAGCAGTGTCATCAAAGTTGATTACAAAGTCAGAAGGAGCAAGTGAAGTTGCTCTCACTGTAACTCTCTCACTACCATGCCCTCTGTTTATAGTCCCCAGCAAGTCCCAGTCCCAGACCCAGAACTAGCAGTGGAGACAGTAAGCAGCTCTGTCCAATTTCTGCAACAACTTCCCCTAATGGGCTCTTAGGGAAGATAAGGCCATTGCAGAAAGACTAAATGAATTCTTTGCCTGCGTGTTTACTAATGAGGATGTTGGGGAGATACCAGTTCCGGTTTTCAGGGGTGATGAGTCAGACGAACTGAACGAAATCACTGTGAACCTGGAAGATGTAGTAGGCCAGATTGACAAACTAAAGAGTAGCAAATCACCTGGACCAGATGGTATGCATCCTAGGGTTCGAAAGGAACTCAAAAATGAAATTTCTGATCTTTTAGTTAAAATTTGTAACCTATCATTAAAATCATCCATTGTACCTAAAGACTGGAGGGTGGCCAATGTAACCCCAATATTTAAAAAAGGCTCCAGGGGCTATCCAGGTAACTATAGACCAGGGAGCCTGACTTCAGTGCCGGGAAAAATAGTGGAAACTATTCTCAAGATCAAAATCGTAGAGCATATAGAAAGACATGGTTTAATGGAACACAGTCAACATAGATTTACCCAAGGGAAGTCTTGCCTAAGAAATCTGCTTCATTTTTTTTGAAGGGGGTTAATAAACATGTGGATAAAGGTGAACCGGTAGATGTAGTGTATTTGGATTTTCAGAAGGCATTTGACAAAGTCCCTCATGAAAGGCTTCTACGAAAACTAAAAAGTCATGGGATAGGAGGCGATGTCCTTTCGTGGATTACAAACTAGTTAAAAGACAGGAAACAGAGAGTAGGATTAAATGGTCAATTGTTTCAATGGAAAAGGGTAAACAGTGGAGTGCCTCAGGGATCTGTACTTGGACTGGTGCTTTTCAATATATATATATATATAAATGATTTGGAAAGTAATACGATGAGTGAGGTTATTACATTTGCGGATGATACTAAATTATTCAGAGCAGTTAAATCACAAGGGGGCTGTGATACATTACAGGAGGACCTTGCAAGACTGGAAGATTGGGCATCCAAATGGAAGATGAAATTTAATGTGGACAAGTGCAAGGTGTTGCATATAGGGAAAAATAACCCTTGCTGTAGTTACACAATGTTAGGTTCCATATTAGGAGCTACCATCCAGGAAAAAGATCTAGGCATCATGGTGGATAATACTTTGAAATCGTTGGCTCAGTGTGCTGCAACAGTCAAAAAAGCAAACAGAATGTTAGGAATTATTAGAAAGGGAATGGTTAATAAAACAGAAAATGTAATAATGCCTCTATATCGCTCCATGGTGAGACCACACCGTGAATACTGTGTACAATTCTTGTCGCCGCATCTCAAAAAAGATATAGTTGCGATGGAAAAGGTACAGAGAAGGGCAACCAAAATGATAAAGGGGATAGAACAGCTCCCCTATGAGGAAAGGCTGAAGAGGTTAGGGCTGTTCGGCTTGGAGAAGAGATGGCTGAGGGGTGATATGATAGAGGTCTTTAAGATCATGAAAGGTCTTGAATGAGTAGATGTGACTCGGTTATTTACACTTTCAAATAATAGAAGGACTATTGGGCATTCAATGAAGTTAGCAAGTAGCACATTTAAGACTAATCGGAGAAAATTCTTTTTCACTCAACGCACCATAAAGCTTTGGAATTTGTTGCCAGAGAATGTGGTTAGTGCAGTTAGTGTAGCTGGGCTCAGTAAAGGTTTGGATAAGTTCTTGGAGGAGAAGTCCATTAATGGCTATTAATCAAGTTTACTAAAGGAATAACCACTGCTATTAATTGTATCAGTAGCATGGGATCTTAGTGTTTGGGTAATTGCCAGGTTCTTGTGGCCTGGTTTGGCCTCTGTTGGAAACAGGATGCTAGGCTTGATGGACCCTTGGTCCGACCCAGCATGGCAATTTCTTATGTTCTTATGTAGCACAGGCTCTGACTCAAGCCATGCCACTGCCATCTAATTGGCCCCAATTCTGATGCACTGTGGGCCTTTTTTATTGGGCTTCTCTTTCACTTATGGCCAATGCAGCCCAGCATTTCCACTGCCTCTGCAGCATCCAAGTCAGCTATGTCACTGCCTGCTCAGGTAAAACAATGTTGCTGCTAATGTGTGTCCCTCTGAGTCCTCACCCACAAGGGCAATCAGCATCATCAAGAATTTGCTGGCAAAATAATTTTTGTGGAATTTTTCTGTTCAGAAATTTTGGATACAGGTTTCACTATTTCAGAATTGTGGAAACAAACTGACTTGATGACTTTTACGGTTTTATTTGTTCTGTTCTTGGTACAACCTTAATTCTGGTCCTCTGTAACCAAGGTTATCAGGCAGTAGCCAAGGGCTATACAAAGTCTGCATAGAAATTCTGGGTTCCCCAGAAGCTTAAAATGCATAATCTTGTGATGGGCCATGAGTTTGAATTCCTGAAGGATCCTATAGCTGGCAGAGTATTTTTTCCCCTTGTAGCTGCACACATCATTTAAGCACCTCAGAATGTCAGCATGAACAGATTTCAGCACACGATTTGTATTTAGAGAATGTATCACTATGCAGTAGAAAGGAAGATTCAGTGAACCATAAATCCCTTTTGTCTCTGTGATATTAGGATGATAATGGGACTGATTTATTGAATACAAGTACTGTACAAATTTGACCCCCACCTCCCTCTTCATGACATGAAAAAGAATGATATAGGTTATGACTAGAGTACAAAGAGTGAAACATTCTATAGTAGTCCATAAAAGCTTGCATTGGATTTTTTTTTTTTTGTGTGTTTGCTTGCTAAAATCTTTGCTAATACAAAATCAGGACAATTTTCAAAATAATTTATGTGGGTAAAAAGTGCTTTACTCATGTAACTTGCCCATCTGAAAACTACCTTTCCTCAGTGCAATTAAGAGTATGTGTGTTGTTCCATAACTCATAGTTGTACTTTTTGCTGTATTGAGAGGAGGATATTCCTGAGGGTATATTTTGGTTGGGGAGGAAAATAGCATGCATAATTGCATTCATAGAAAAGACAGGCCCAAACGTCCACAGTGACTTTGAACCTAAAGCAAGTTTTAAAACAGGAGTGTGTGTATACAAAGTTTATATTTCTCTTTTAAGTTGTGTGCTCCCTCATTCCTATTCCACTACCACCCCCACTCCCCCCCACTGCCAGCTACAAGTACAGGATTCTGAATCACACTAACTTTGAAGGAAGGAATTCTTTCATTGGATGTATATGGCTGCAGCATAAATAAAGAATTTACACCAACAATGCAAACCACAATTTTTTTCTAAACATTTCATTACTTACATTAAATTATCTACAGGTCCAGAATTAGGCATAGGCATTTGTGCCAAATTAAGAAAGCACCAAATATCCAAACCAAGGAGGAGCCAGCTTCCGCTTGCTTCAACCTCCAACCCCCCCCCCCCCCCCCCCTCCTCCCGGGTCCCGCCTGGCAACAGTAGCTATCTGTTCTCATTATCTGTGTCCCACATGACAGGTGGGGAAAAAGCTGTGGGGACAGCCTCACTGTGCTTGTTCAACCCAATTCAGAGTCTCAGGGTTTGGGAAGGAGCACTGTTCAGGTTGTGGCTTTCCCAGAGCCAACAGGGGATTGCTTGGTTGCTACGTTTTTTTAAAATGACCCAAAAAACTTGAAAGTATGTAGTTTTATACAGATTTGAACAGCTTCATGCTCACTTTGCATAACTTTGGATCTAGAAACAAATGCCAAAAAGTCTAATAGAGCCACAGACATACAGTATATTAAAATCTTACTAAAATATGAAAAGTAAATGGGATACATAAGTACCTTTTAATATCAAATGCAGCTGAGGGCAATTTTCAAAGCCATTTGCAAAGGCAAAACAGCATTTTACAAATGGAAATGGGTACTTTGAAAATTGCCAAACCTAATGCTGATGAAAGTACATGTAATGTTCCACAACATGAATACTTTACTTGCATTACTGCTCACACAGGTTTCGATTTAAAAACTATAAGCCTGATATTCAAAAGCCTGATATTTTCATGCTTAAAACTTGCTTTTACATGTATAAATGTGCTTTACTTGTGAAGTGGGCTTTTGAAAATTGGTACATTATATGCCAGTGAATTGTCAACAGGCTTTACCTACATTAAGTGCACAATGTGGGTAAATGACTTTTGATAATTGCTATGATAATATGTTACATTTACAATCATAACTCCATTGAAAATTCACCTAAAGATGTCTAGTTTTGGTCAGAAAAGGTATCCAAGGAGAAAAGCAGAAGACATCTTTGAGAGCATATTTACTTGGGCAATTTTCAAAAGTGCGCATTAACAGGTAGATTTTGAAAGGTGCGCGTGCGCATCCACGTGCACGCACTTCCCAGCGTGCACACATGGATGTGCCAATTTTATAACATGCGCACACCAGCAAGCGCATGTTACAAAATTGTTGGGCCACGCGCAAGGGGGGTAAGAATTAGGCAATTCCCGTGCGGCGATGCATCCCAGCCTTACCTACCTCCCTGTCTAACCTTCTTTGCCCTCTCCTCCTCACCCCCTAACCCTACCCTACTTTACCTTATCTTTTTTTATTTTTCAAGTTTCTGCTCCTCTGGAGGAGTAGAAATTTGTGCGCGCCGGCAGGTTGCCGGTGCGTGCTTCCCAGGCACAGTGGCAAATGGCCATTGTGCCAGCCGCATCCAGCTCCTCCCCTCTCCACCCCTGGACCGCCCCTTTATCTGGGCCTGGCACTTCAGTGTATAACGGGGGTTATGCGCCTGGCCAGGCCCCTTTGAAAATGCGCAAGGTGCACACAAGGCCCTGGCCACATGCATAACCCCCATTTTTTTACATGTACAAGATTTAAAATCTGGCCATAAGAAGGTAATTTTCAAAGGAGTTAAGCGCGTAAATGTAACATACTATTGTAGGATTGGATATGTTCTTGGAGGAGAAGTCCATTACCTGCTATTAAGTTCTCTTACAGGCCGATACAGTACAGTGCACTCCGATGGAGCGCACTGTTAACCTGCCCTTGGACGCGCGTTTTCCCTTACCCCTTATTCAGTAAGGGGCGGAAAACACACGTCCAACCCGTGGCACCTAATAGCGCCCTCAACATGCAAATGCATGTTGATGGCCCTATTAGGTATGTGCACGGGATACAGAAAGTAAAATGTGCAGCCAAGCCACACATTTTACTCTAAGAAATTAGCGCCTACCCAGAGGTAAGCGCTAGTTTCTGCCGGCACAAGGAATGTGCACAGAAAAGCAGTAAAAACTGCTTTTCTGTGCACCCTCTGACTTAATATCATAGCGATATTAAGTCAGAGGTCCCGAAGGGTTTAAAAAGTAAAAAAAAAAAAAAAATTTAAATTGGGCCAAAAACTGGACGCTCAATTTTGCCAGCGTCCGGTTTCCGAGCCCAGGGCTGTCAGCGGGCTCAAGAACCGACACCGGAAATATTGAGCGTCGGCAGTCAAACCTGCTGACAGCCACCGCTCTAGGTCAAAAGGAGGCGCTATGGATGCGCTAGTGTCCCTAGCGCCTCCTTTTGCCCGTTTCTACCGCACCACCTAATATACATACTGAATCGCGCTCACCGGCGAGTGGCCGGTGTGTGCGCCGGGAGAGCGGGTGTTCGTCTCGGCCTGTTAGAGAAAAGCCACTGCCATTAATTAATTCTATCACTTCTCCATTCCTCTTCTCATGAAGGAATTTTAATATGCTGTTTGCAATATTCTATTGGTCCCAAAATATTTAAAAAATAAAAACAGATAAATGGTCAACTTATGTACTCAAAATTCATGATGATCTATTGATCTATGGGAAAACTATTATCATTGGAAGACTCAGACATCAATTTTCTTTTTCCATTTTTGTAGTTACTAGAGATATGCAAAGGAGAAAAATTGGTTTGGTTTGCTCCTTTAGTTTGTAGTGCACCTAGATTTGTTAAGTTTCAAACAAAAAAAAAGTATTTGTTCATTAATTTGACACATAGAAAAAAGGGAAGCTATGCAGCTTAATTTGTTTACCAAATTAGAATTCACTAACCATTTCTAATGGAATTGGTGGGTAGACATCATCAGAAGAGGATAGGGAAATACCTACAGTACCTGAATGTAATCCACTTTGAAGCGCTGAAAAAGTGCAAAAAAGGGAATCTAAATCTAAATCTAAAGGCATGCCAGCACATAAAGACTATACTAACATGGTATCCAAAGTGCTGTAAAAGGGCAAAAGAGTACCAGCAGTAGCAGGTAGGGATGTGAATCATTTTTGAACGATTAAAATTATCATCAGATAATTTTAAAATCGTCCAAAATCGTTAGAGTGCACGATACAATACAAATGCCCCTAGGGACTTTTGGCCAGCTTGAGGGGGCCTCCTGACCCCCACAAGACTTGCCAAAATTCCAGCATGGGTCCAGGAGCGACCTCCTGCACGCGGGCCGTATTGCCAATCTTCAAAATGGCGCCGGCGCTACCTTTGCCCTCATTCGCACTCACAAAGTGGGGAGTAGCTGGCTTGTTACGGTGGTTACTACCCCAAACCAAATAAGCCTGATACTTCACTTTCAATGCATATCCAGCATAGCTCTCTGCTTCAACGGCAGGGGAGAAGAAAAACTGATACTTCACGCATATCCAGCATAGCTCTCTGCTTCAACGGCAGGGGAGAAGAAAAAAGATTCGCACTCACAAAGCGGGGAGTAGCTGGCTTGTTACGGCGGTTACTACCCCAAACCAAATAAGCCTGATACTTCACTTTCAATGCATATCCTGCTTCAACGGCAGGGGAGAAGAAAAACTGATACTTCACGCATATCCAGCATAGCTCCCTGCTTCAACGGCAGGGGAGAAGAAAAACAACCAATAAGGGCTGAATAACACAGTCTGGGTAAAACAAATAAGCATGGGTGTAGCTTGCTTATTGCGACGGTTACTTCCCCTACTACCCGTAACTAATCAAGCTTGGTATTTCACTTGGTTGCAGCTCCATCACTGCTCTCTACATTAATGGTGGGGGTGGAAGGGAAATAGAACCAAAGAGCTAAGAGAAACAGATAAGTATGAGAAAAAAAATGTGAAGCTTGCTGGGCAGACTGGATGGGCTGTTTGGTCTTCTTCTGCCGTCATTTCTATGTTTCTATGTTTCTATGTTTCTACTATGTCATACGGGCGACGCTGATGAGTAAAGTGGCCGGCGCCATCTTTAAAGATGGTGCCGGCCATCCAGTGCTCCTACCATGTGACAGGGGCCGGCCAATGGCATGGATACCCTGTCACATGGTAAGGGCAAAGGGGCATCAACGCCATTTTTTTTTTTTTTTAGAACAGCTGATGCCGGGAAATCTCTCCCCGAGGCCCCCCTGGATCTCTCCTCTCCCCAAGGCCCCCCTGGATCTCTCCCCGAGGCCCCCTGAGGCCCACCTGGACCACCAGGTAATTTTAAAAGGTTTTGGGGGGGTCGGGAGGGGGGGTCAATTTAAAGGGTCGGGTGTTTTGGGGTTTTTTTAGCGGCGCGGGCCTCCCTAAAAAAAAAATTAGCGATGTGAATTGGAATCGGAAACGATTCCAATTCACATATCTTAATGATCAGATTCCCCCCCCCCCAGCCGAATCTGATCGTTAAGACGATCTGGCACACGATTCACATCTCTAGTTATTATTATTATTTATATTTTTCTCTCATTTACTTGTTTACCATCATATATGAATTTTAACATTTTGATGTATTTGTAATTATATAGTATCATTATTATTTTTAGATATATATCTTCAACATACCTAGTTATTTATACTTACCTTTTATATAACTTCCCATGTTAGGCTTGTCTCAATTGTATTATATGTTTCTTCTGTCTTACATTGATTTATTTTGATACATGTTTTTTTTCTATTGTCAATAGATTGTAAAGCTTGTTGCTGAATTATTGTTTATTGTAAACCAAGGTGATGTTCTTAACGTGCCGCGGTATATAAAAAAATGTCTAAATAAAATAAATAAATATTTATTATTTACTATATTTTATTTTTTATCTTTTTATCATAATTTGTTATTGTTTGTTGTTTGTTATTAGCTTAATGATATTTTTCTTGATAGGACCAAAGGACAATAATTTTATATAATCACTTCTGATGCATACAATTTGTCAAAACATGGTCATGTTGGGTGTTATGTGTAGATTATCGGCGCGGGTTTTGAGCGTGGATGCTGACACTTATTACATAGGCCCTTACTGCACTTAGGTACACACATTTATCCATATGTGTGCAGATTTCTGTGTGCAAATCATTTGCATAACTTATGTTTTTTACATCCCATGGAAGCAGCATCTTCAGCCACGCATGGTGATCAAAATTTGCGCTCATAACTAGCACCTATTTTGCCACAAGTCTTATTACATCGGTCCCATGGTTTTTTCTCTGTGCCTTGCATAGAGATAATCTGTGACCTAACACCATGAGGATGACTGAGTTAATCTTGTGGGCTGGAGCAGGAACCATGCTGAATCCAGTCTTTTCTTATGCAAATTCAACTTTTATTACTTTAACAGCAAAACAACATCACAGTAGACTGTCTACTTTTGTTGTGTATTTGCAACTGAAACTTCACACAACTTCTCAGAGTTGGTCAGAAGCTCCTGCTCCTGGAGATGCAGGGGCCTGCTGATTCCAGAACACTTACTCTCTTATCCCCGTCCCAGCAGGGTCTCGCCCACAGAGCTCTCTCTCTCTCTCTCTCTCTCTCTCTCTCTCTCTCACTCTCTCTCTCTCCCTGTCTCTGTAGGATTTAAAGTGGATCAGGCTAAATGCATGGACTCACATAGGTTAAAGAGGGAAAATAAGGTCACTCTGTCACAACTTGTAAATGTAATATGCTATCATTGCAATTTTAAAAAGCCATTTGCGCACATAGAGTGCACTTATACTTGCATATCCTATGGATAATTCAATAGCATATATGGTAGCAATTTCCAAAAGTCCATTTACACAGGTAAAGTGCATTTCCACATGTGAACCCCAGTTTTAGGTATATAAATGTTTTCTAAAATCAGGCCTGTAGATTTGACAGTTTATTTGAATATATTTTCACTTGCTTTATATCTGGAGTAAGTGATAGTAAATGTCTTAAAAGAGGGTCTGGGTGAAATGGAGGGAGATGAGGTTGAAGAGCCAGAAGGGACTTGATGACCTGCAGATGGACTGGGTGAACTGGTAGATTAATTGGTAAAACTAGTAATTTCATTACTGCGTGCATTTTAGAAAATTTCCCATTTTACATTCATAAAACACAACTTACAGGGAGTAAATGCACGCAAAATATGCAGCTAAAATCTCTACATGTATATTTTTACAGTTAGAAGTAAAAATACATGGGTATAGCAATTGCGTGCCACTTATCCGGTTAAGTTCTGACTTATCCCACTAATTCAGATAAGTCTTAAATGTGGCATTTATCCAGCAAAGTTCGGATTTATCCAGCTATGTAGCAGCAAAGAAATCATTTCTTAACCGGATAAATCGGAATTTATCTGGATAAGTGGCATTTTTAAAACATATCTGATTAAGCAGCAACAAAGTCAAAGTCACTGCATAGCCAGATAAGTTGGAACTTATCCAGGTAAGTGCTTCTTTAAGACTTATTCAGATAAGTGCAATATATATTTGCACATTTGTTTTGCATATACAGGCATGTTGCAGGGTCCATTGCATGGCTTTTATAACCCGTGCATATCATATATGCATGGGTTATAACATACAGGAGTGGATTTTACTGCACCCATATACACATGAATAGGAACATGTGCACAGCTGTTTCAAAGTTATTATCCCTGAGAATAACTTTCAAATAATTGCACATGGCAGTATATATGCACGTAAATGGCTGTAAATAATTTTACAATATTATTTTACAACCTGAGAGGCAGATACGCGCGTGCCCCCCCGAAAACCTGCCCCAAGCTCCCCCTGCGTGCGCCGAGCCTCGGGGGGGGGGGAGGGCGTGTTCGGTGCATGTCGGGGGCGTGTCATCCGGGGGTGGGGCTGCAGACATGATTCTGGCCCGGGGGCATCGGGGGCGTAGCCGAGGCCTCTGAAACCACTCCCGGGCCAGGGAATTGCATGCCGGCCAGCCTCAGGCAGGCATAACATTTAGAACAGAGGTAGGGGGGGTTTAGATAGGGCTGGGGGGTGGGTTAGCTAGGGGAAGGGAGGGGAAGGGAAGGTGCGGGGGGTGGCAGGAAAGTTCCCTCCGAGGCAACTCCGATTTTGGAGCAGCCTCGGAGGGAACGGAGGCAGGCTGTGCGGCTCGGCACACGCAGGCTGCCGATTTTGCGCAGCCTTGCACGCGCCGACCCCAGTCATACTTTTGTTTGCGCTGGTCACTCAAACAAAAGTACGCGCGGGCGTAGTTTTTTAAAATCTATCCCTGTGTGTATAACATATAAGCATTTTATAAAATACACATATCGCTACCCTACAACACACGTGTGTATGTAGGTTTACATGTGAATACGTGAATACATGCAATGCATTGAAATCATATTTCAATGCATTGCAAGTGTGTTCATTTCCTGCATATTTTAAAAATATATATGCCTAAATGTAATGCCTGAAAATAAAGTGGGACTTACTCAAGTAAGACCCAATTGAAGCATACATATCAGCCAATTTTAAAATGTGTACAAGCAAATTAAATAACTTAATTTACTAATTGGTCCATTAGTTCACCCAGTCCTTCTCCAGGTCATTGAGACCCTCCTGGGTCTTCAGCTTGAACTCTCCTCAGTTTACCCAGACCTCTCAACCAGTCAGTACTACACAATAAAAATGTTTAATATCACTTATGCCAGATAATTAGCAGAAGACAAAATATGCAAGTACATTGGAAAATGTATGCACCTGTCTTTTAGAATAGCAACATATTTGCAGTCCCCACCCTGGAACGCCTCTACACCATCTCTTTGTTACAAATGTATATGTGGGGGTGAACATGAAAATATGAGTATATTTCATAGACTATGGAATATGCGACTGGAGGCTACTTATGGATATATATGCTCATTTTTATGCATGTAATGTTTTGAAAACTAACATTTATTTTGCTCTTGGATAGTTCTATAATCAAAATTGTCAGGTGAATTTTCCAAGAAGTTACACATGTAAATTAACATACTATTGTAGCAATATTAAAAAAAAAAAAAACATTTATCTGCTAACGTGCACTTAACATGACTAAAACCTATGGAAAATTCAATAGCATATATTGTAGCAATTTTCAAAAGCCACTTAACAAGGGTAAAGTGCATTTATACATGTAAGACTCAGTTTTAAGCCTTCAAATACTTTTGAAAACCACACCGTATGGTTTGAATGTTTAAAAATCTGTGTATTAGCAATGAGCGCTTTAAATAGTAGAAATGTCTGTGTGTGTGTTCTTAATATTCTGATAACAGTCATTGCTCCTAAGTATATATATAAAATGTTGATTTGCCAGGTCCAAATTCACAGGACAACAGATTAATTCCTAATATTTATACATTTCCAGTATGCTATGGGAATTTAGTTTTAAACAAGCTGTTTCTCTTAAGGGATTTGCTGGAAGAAGGATGATTTTCAGAACCTAATGATCTCACGTTGTTGCTTGATTTCCTTACCCTCCAGAAAAAAAAATTGCAATGCTTAGAGTGAATCAAAACCATCCATTAGGCATCTGCTGTATAAAATATTTATGAATACCAGTACTGCCTTGAGAACTTGAATTCTGTCTGCTCCGAGTGATATTTGATCAGAGGGGCTGTAGAATTCTTCACCTATCTCTCAGCATCGCATTGTAATTGTGTTCTTTGGCCAAATATAATTTAAACAGCCTGCATCATTTTACATCAGGGAACTTTTTCAAGACATGATGTATATCCCTACTGTTCAGAGATGGAACAAAAGTCTTTGTCTATTGAATGAGGGTAGACAAATGTGAAATATACATACATAAGTCAACCAAAACATTAAAATCGCTAAATAGTGTACTTGCAAAAAGGGAAATTAAAAGAATTTATGTGTCACTGCATTCTCAGCTTTTCCTACATCCTACTGTAATAACAAACTTAATGCTGAATAAAGATTTTGCTTCATTTTAGAACTAGGGGAAATCATGACTTTTACCGTAGAAACAATGTGGCCAATCTAATATGTAAGATAATATAAGAAATGTATTCATGTACTTATTTATTTATTTAATAAACCTGTGTTCCGCTGATCTATGATTCTCAGGGGAGCACACAGTACATATATAATAAGAGGCACCAAAATGACGAAACAGCTTAAACAGAAAACCAAGGGAAAATCAGCATAGCATATCATTCCAAAAAAATCAACATTAAAAACAGAGATAAAAATCAAGAGTTAAGCAAAAATTGGGAGGAAAAACCTATTTAAAAGCATTAGAAAGCAAGTGGATTTTCAGCAGCTTCCTAAGTTGAAGAAGGTCAGACTCTGCGCTGATCTCCGCAGGCAGGTCATTCCACAAACTAGGGGCAGCTACATTGAACATTATGTTCCAGATGTAGAAAGTTTGACTACCTTAAGCGCAGGTATGCCTAGGAGTTTCTGGGAAGGGGACCACAACGCTCGCCCAGGGTGATATTTCTGAATAACAGTGACCATTCATTGCAGAGCAAGCTTATGAAGGGATTTAATAACCAGGCACAACAATTTAAACTGGACACAATGTAATCAGATCATTTGCTTAATTCATAAAGTCTATATAAATGTTTTCAGTATTATAGGGTTGCATGAAAGTGTATAGCATTTTTTCACTCAGTTGTTAACACAGAAAGAATCCTATGCTGTGAATCTTCTGATAAATATTGAGGGAGGGGATCAGGGAGTGCCATATTTAAATACTGACTGCTGGGCAGGAAAGCAGCCATCTCTACCTTCCTCCAGTCATTAAACACCCAAGGTCAGATGCGATAGAAGTAGGGAAGATGTATCAGGGGGTAAGAGGTTGCACGGGGGAATGTCAGGCCATGGAGGCTCATGCTCTTGGCTCAGAAATGAGGGGTAGAGAGACTTGAGCATGTTAACTTCTTATTCTCGGTCTGGGGAAGGGGACACTAGGGCATGCAACTCCAGTGGGTGAGGGAATCAAAGCATGTGGCCCCTTATTTTTGGTCTGAGTATGGGTGAGGGATCAAGGCTTGCAGCCTCTTACTTTCAGTAAGAGGAGAGGGGGATCAGGATGCGTGACCCTTTGCTTTTGGCTCCCCTTCATTATGTATGCTAATGGTGGTGTATGTTAGGGAAAGAGAAATCCCCTTTGCTAGCCAGCCTTTTTTACTAGTCCTTTTACTTCAGGCCAATCACAAAGGACACGAAGAGGATAGAAACAGTTCAGGAAAAGGCAACCAAAACAATGTGCGGTCTGCACCAAAAGCCCTATGAAATGAAACTAAAGAAATGTTATATGTATCTACCCTAGAAGGAGAGGAGCAACAAAGGGGATATTTTAAAGACATTTAAATACTTGGAATAAGCCCAGAGAATCCCAAGATGATAATGAAGCACTGCTTGGAAAGGCATTTCATCCTATAATAGCAATGGTATGACTAATTGTGCTTCCAAGAATGCATTGGGGTAATAACCCAGCATGGAACAGTAATAACAACAACCCTCAATAGCATATATTAGGGTAACCTACACAGAACAGCAGTTACAATCTTAAACAGGAGTGTTTTCATTGTATTGCAGTTTTGGCTTGGATATTCATTTTCTAGTTGAATTTTCAAAACTGTCTGTAGTACCTCATTTGCCAGTGCAATTGAGCCTACAGAGATTTATGCTAATATGCTAAGCATAGCCCTGGGCTGAACCAGTGCAAGGGCCTATCCCCAGGGCCTGCCTGGAGTAGGCTGGGTCTGGGTCCTTCACAAGTGCAGGGGCTGGGGAGGTCCCACCCTGATCCCATCTCATGCCCTTCCCAGATACAGCATTGAAACAGGTTGGACTGAAGCCCAGTCACTTCTGCTCGGGTCCTCTATACTTAATGCTCCACAGCCTTTTTTAGACTGAGGAAGAGTGGATATCAAGTGGCCACTGGTACGTGGCATGGCAGAGGCCAATAACTCAATCACAGTATCAGCATCTCCAATGTTAACTAATATATTTAGTCTTCCTTTACCTGATAATACTTATACGACACTTAATAAAAGATTATCATTCATGCCGACTGTTAGACATGATTGATTTTCATGTTGGATTGACCTATTACAGTTCTTCCGTACTTTACAAATTAAACTGAATGTTTTATGACAAACAGGAGACCTCTATTGATGTTTCAGAGGTTTTCCAAAATCAAGATGGTTGCCCCTATGGTCTCCCAATCCACACAACTTGACATTTATAGAGTTGGTATTGAAAGATTTGACTCAGTTTGAGGAGTCATTGCTTTCCTTTCACTGCTGTAAAATACAATTTTTTTTAATATTCAACACTTGAAGCATCAGGCATTATAATAACTAGCTAACAACACAGACGTCATTGTTAATCCTGCTGATAAAGGTGGGAATTGAGAACAATACATGGCAGAAATCCAAAGTCAGTGGATATATGCTGTTACCAGTGTTTTAATGTTGAGGAGGTCTGACACAGGGCCATTGTGTAGCTCATCCCACATGGCCCAAGAAGAGGAGGCTTAACACAGGGCCATCAAGGACCTCATCCTGAGCAGCCCGAGAAGAGGAGGCCTGATGCAGGAACATTGCAGAGCTCATCCCGTGTGGCTCAAGAAGAAGGCTTGTCACAGCAGGGAGGCCAAGGAGAGAGGGGAAGCCCTATTTGAGTGTGTAGGAGTGAGAAGCCTGTGTGTGTGAATGCATGAGAGAGAACAAGGAAGAAGTCTGTGTGTGTATTCGTGAGAGTGTGCATGGGAGTGAGAAGCCTGTGTGTACATATGTGAGAAAGAGCATGGGAGTGAGAAGCCTGTGTGTGTGTGTGTGTGTGTGTGTGTGCTTGAGAGAAAGAGCATGTGGGAGTGAGCCTGTATGTGTTTTGAAGGAGAGAGCATGTGGAATGAAGAGCCTGAGTGGGGGTGAGAGAAAGTATATGAGCATGAGATCCTGTGGATGTGAGAGAGAGCAAGCATGTAGGAATGGGAGCCTGCATGTGAGAGACAGTACATGAGAGTGAGAGCTTTAATGTGAGAGTGAGAGCCTTGGAAAGAGAGAGTGTGTGGGAGTTGGATCCTGTATGAGGGGGGAAGGAAAGAAGACAAGAGAAGAGAGAAGAAACAGAAAGAATAAAAGAGATCTTGAAAAAGGAATTAGGAATAGATAGACAAGGGGAAAAAAGAGATTGTGACCAGCTGATTAGAAAAATAAAATCAGACAATGAAGGTAAAAAAAATTATTTTGACTTTCAGCAATTTCAATATGCCATTTTTGGGAATATGCATTTCTTATATATTTGTTTTTTTCTTTTTTTTTCAGTATTCTACTGTTCACAGAGTCTGGTTTCTTAGGTTTTCCATTTCAATCTTATCTGCATGTTTCTGTTTCTAATCTATAGTTTCTTATTCTGTATTAGGTAATTAGCTAATTTATAGTTTCTTATTCTGTCTGTGTTGCACATGTGTGACAGAGGTGCAGTATTTTGGCTAGCATGTAGTTTCTCTATAGGGATTTGAAGCAGTCCAGCTTGTTTGTCCAGTAGGTGATGTATTAGTGTTCTAGGGTCTGGTGTAATAATGTTTGCCTTGCTGCCTTTTATTTGATAAGGTTACTGCTGTTTGTCTCCTGAGCGTTACTGTTGATATGGCATGGTATGGAAAGGTTCTAGGTGGTTTTTTATTATATTTTTGTAGGGGTTTGTATTATTTCACAAAGTGCTTGGCAGTGGAGGAAGTTTGTTTTGCTGTTACTGATGTGACATCAGACTCTGCATATATATATTTTTTTCATGCTAGTTCTGCTCTGTACCCACTGCAAATCTTAAGTTTTTATAATTATTGCTGTTTTATTGTAGTTTTGCTACATTCTGCATTTTTGGAAAGAGGATTCATAAAAGAATAGATTGATATTTGTTTTATTACATGATTGAATCTGAAGTTTCTGTGAAGTGTTCTTTGTTTACTTTTCATATGATGTGTATTTATAAAGTGCAATACATATAAAATAAATTAATACAGATCAATAAGCTATTTTTAATGTTGGTAAGTGCTTGAAACAAAATATTTTAAAGCATTACTCATGGTGCATGATGGCTGTTACAGACTACAAAGAAATCCATTGTCAGGTGCATTCTAATGTATTATTTATTGATAAGAGTAAATCTAGTAGATCTCAAACATATATGCTACTGCCCTGCCCACCCGTGTTGACCTTAGGAATCACCCCCCCCCCAAAAAAAAAAAAAAAATCAGTTCTGGCTATGCCACTGTCACACATGTTGGCTCTTTTACAGGGAATTGATGATCTTCCAAATTATTGTGATCTGGTCACCCTAGACGTGGAGGCTTTAGTACAAATGTACCTTAGATGGCAGCATTGGACTTAATTACTAAGGTATTATCAAATAGACCTCATCCACAACATATACCCTTTCTGGCAGAGCTTGCTCATGTAGTATTAACACTCTTGAGTTCTATATGCAGATTCAAGGGGTGGTGATGTGGGCTACAGTTGCTCTTGATATTGCAAATTTATATATTATGAATTTTGAAGAACAATTTCTGTATGACTATACCTCATTCCAAAATGTGAAATCATGGCAGCGGTATATTAACAATATTTTCTTTCTTTGGCTAATGGATGAGGATTCTCTATTACAGTTTCACAGCTGATTAAATAGACTGGATTTTAATTTGAAGTTCACTATTCATTATGACTACAAGCAGATTACTTTTCTAGCCATTCTTGTTGTCAAAGAGGGGTCAGGTGTTTTGTTCCTTAAAAAAACTGACCAGAATAATTTATTTACCTACAATAGTTGTCATACCACTAACCTCGCAAACAGCCTCCCCGTAAGTCAGTTTCTGCACCTTAGATATTTTTGTGCCACAGTGGTAGAATATAAAATTCAGACTGATGATATGGCACACCATTTTCTATCTCGGGGTTATCCATGGTCTCTAGTGAGAAAGGCTTATAAGCAGGCTATCTTTGCTAATTGATCCCTTCCTCTACAATATAGATCAAAGGAACAACAGCAAGATTTAGCTTTTGTTTTATGCTACAGTAGTAATGTTAATGGTATAATTGATAACATGGGAACACATTGGCATGTTTTAGCTTTGCATCAGGTGTTTCAATTCTTTCCAAGAATTGCCTATTCCCGAGGATGTAATATTAGGGATATGGTGGTACGTTCATCCCTTCTGGAGGATACTCAAGAAGCCACAGAGATGGAAAGTGGCCATCGGGCTTGTGGACAATGTTCTGTGTGCAGTAACAACATCATCTGTACCCACTGGACACATCCGACATCAGGTTGCATTATTCGTCTTAAGAGTCACACAGACTGTTTAGCATCGGGTATGATTTAAATCATCCAATGCCCGTGTAGCTTGATATATGTTGGCTGCACAAAACATAGCATTCATGTGAGGCTCATAGTACACAGGAGTTGTATACGTATGTTGAAGATCACAGTACCTCTCACCCATTGTCTACAAAAACAACATGCATTTTTGGACTTGAAATGGATTATTATTGAGTGTGTCTGTCCTCCAACATGGGGTAGAAATATACCGACACTGTTAAATAGATGGGAAACAATTTTAGATTTTCACTGGGATTTGTGTCTTCTATGGGTTTAAAAAATCAGATGGATTGGTATTCCCTTACTTAAGTTTTAGAACTTTTTCACATTTGTATATTCACATTTGATGATGTTGTTTCCATTTCCCTTTAAATATCATATCTCACTTTCAGTTTCTTAGTGACTTCTGAAGTGAAATTGGAGGACCCTAACATGAAAATCAAGTCCATACTTGACATGAGAGAATCTACAATGGCTTTGGATTATACCCCGTGAGGAAGTATTCACGACACATGGCACCATGTTGGGGTATCATCAACAGAGTTAAGCTAAGTGTTTTTCTTCTGTTTGAGACTGAATCATATTTCCCAGGAGGAAGCTACATTCTTCTATCATTATTTGTTGGGTCCATTGGGATTTGAAATTTTGTTGATCCATGTCTAGTTTGGATTGTGTTATTTATCTATTTTTAATTGCATTGGATTACAAAAATATATTAAAAATGTATAGCAATTTGAACTGAATTTATGTGTTCAGTCTTATTTCATTATTAATTAAGTTTCTTTTTGAAATGGTCATACATATATAATTTTAGTATCAATTTTCTGAGGAAATTGTTTTGCATTGGCTTTAAAAATGGCACAGTAATTGCTGGTGATGGCACCATAATGATTTAACTTAGCATCTTACTCTGTATGGCTGGCAACATAGAATGTACAGTCATAGAAATGTACTGTCGTACATCAAAATGGTGCTGGCCACACTGATGGAAAGCCCTGAAGTGACATCGCTCTGGTGCCATTGCCAGGTGAATGGTGCCATTTTAAAAGTACCAGGACTTGGGCAGGAGTGACTGGATATTGCTCTTGACCATTACAATGCTGAATCTGGGAAGAATATAAGAACATAACATAAGATTTGGCAAACCGGATCACATGAAAGGTCCATCAAGCCCAGTATCCTACTTCCAACAATGGCCAATCCAGGTCATTAGTACCTGGTAGGATCCCAAAAGTTCAATAGATTCCATTCTACTTATCCTAGTGGATTTCCCCAAGTCCACCTTAATAAAGGTTTATTGATTTTTCTTCCAGGTAATTGTCCAAAACGTTTTTAAACCCAACTACACTAAGGGGCAGATTTTAAAAGGGTTACACCTGTAATATACGCGCATAACCCTTTTAAACCTGCTCCTGTGACCAGACTTTCAGTTACTTGAAAGGATTTAATGATCCAAAGACAACAACAAACCTTTTCCGTCGGAAAAAAATCAGCAGAACCAGGGATCATGATTTGAAGCTCCAGGAAGGAAGACTCAGAACCAATGTCAGGAAGTATTTCTTCACGGAGAGGGTGGTGGATTCCTTGAATGCCCTTCTGGAGGAAGTGGTGAAGACAAGAACTGTGAAGGACTTCATAGGGGTGTGGGATAAACACTGTGGATCCATAAAGTCTAGAGGACATGAATGAAGAGTGGGTGGCTCGCGGGAATGACGGCTACTACCTGGAGATAATACCCTTAGTCAATAAACATACACACGGTTAATGCGACTCCAACATTGCTCTAAGACTCCAACATTGCTCTAAGCTTCAATGGCAACAGGAAATGTGGAAAAAAGGATTTGCATTCACAAAAAAGCAGGGAGTAGCTTGCTTGTTACGGCGGTTACTACCCCAAACCAAATAAGCCTGATACTTCACTTTCAATGCATATCCAGCATAGCTCTCTGCTTCGGCAGGGGAGAAAGACTGATACTTGACGCATATCCAGCATAGCTCTCTGCTTCAATGGCAGGGGAGAAAGTCTGATACTTCACTTTCAATACATATTCAGAATAGCTCTCTGCTTCAACGGCAGGGGAGAAAGTCTGATACTTCACTTTCAATGCATACCCAGCATAACTCTCTGCTTCAACGGCAGGGGGAATGAAGAAAAGTGGATCTATATACAGACAACAACCAACGACTGAATTACATAGTCTGGGTAAACAAATAAGCATGGGTGTAGCTTGCTTATTGTGGCGGTTACTACCCCTAACTAATTAAGCTAGATATTTCACTTAGATGCAGTTCCAACACTGCTCTCTACATTAATGGTGGGGGTGGAAGGGAAATAGAACCAAAAGGTTACTAAGAGCCATGAGTAACAGATAAGATTGAGAAAAAAAAAGTGCGAAACTTGCTGGGCAGACTGGATGGGCCGTTTGGTCTTCTTCTGCCGTCATTTCTATGTTTCTATGTTTCCTGTGTGCGCCAAGCCTATTTTGCTTAGGCCCAATGACGCATGCAAGCCCGGGATGCGCATATGTCCCGGGGCTTGAAAAAAGGGGTGGGAAGTGGGTGGGGTGGGGTGGTCCTGGGATGGGGCAGAGCGGTACTGAGGGATCATGTGCCAGCACTTGGCCGGCACGCGCAACCTACGCCTGCCCGGAGTCAAGCGCAATTTATTTAACAAAGGTGAGGGGGGTTTTAGATAGTGCTAGGGGCGGGTTAGGTAGGGGAAGGGAGGGGAAGGTGGGGGGGGGAGAAGGAAAGTTCCCTCTGTGGCCACTGATTTTGGAGCGGCCTTGGAGGGAACAGGGAAAGCCATCGGGGCTCCCTTAGGGCTCGGTGCGCGCAAGGTGCACAAGTATGCACCCCCTTGCGCGCGCCGACCCCAGATTTCATAACATGCACGTGCATGTTATAAAATCGGGTGTAGATTTGTGCATAATGGGTTGTGCGCACAAATCTACATCCGCGCATACCTACTAAAATCTGGCTCTGTCCATTTTGACCATATTCTCTGGCAATGAATTCCAGAATTTAATTATGCTTTGAATAAATAAATATTTTCTCATATTTAACTTAAATATATTACCTAATAACTTCATTGCATGTCCCTCTTGAGATTAAATAACTGATTCATGTTTATCCATTCCACTCCACTCATTATTTTATAGACCTCATTGTATCTCCCTCAGCTGTCTCTTCTCCAAACTGAAGAGTCCTAAACGCTTTAGCTTTTCCTCATAGGGGAATCATTCCATCCCTTTAATCATTTTGGATGCCTTTTTCTAATTTCACTATCTCTTTTTTAAAGATGCTGTTACCAGAACTGCACAAAATGTTCAAAGTATGGTCGCACCATTGAGCAATACAGAGGCATTATGATATTTTCTGTTTTATTCTCCATTCCTTTCCTAATAATTCTTAGCATTCTATTTGTTTTCCTAGCTGCTGGTGCATACTGAGCAGAGTATTTCATACTGAGCAGAGTATTTCAACATATTATTCATGATGATACCTAGACATTTTTCCTGGGTGGTGACTCCCAATTTGGAACCTTGCATTTGTGTTGCTCTTTCCTATGTGCATCCCTTTGCATTTGCCCACATTAAATGGAGTGGGAGCATCCCAGTCCCGGCACTTATGAAGGATCCAGACCATGGGCTAAGCCCCAGCACTGGACTCAGCCTAGGGCTAGGCCCCAGAACCTGCCTGGCCTAGATTAGGCCTCGTGCAGGGTCCAGTGATAGGCCTTAGGGCCAGGCTTGGCCCAGGTATAGTCTTCAGCCCAAAGTCTGAACCAGAGTTAATACCAGAAAATTTGCAGGTATTTTCATCAGATGCTACTTTTGGTTCCTTCTGCTCAGAATGAGCAAAAATGATCTCATTCATTGCATTTTTTTTTTTGCATTTACTAAAAATTATTACATACCCCTACAAGCTAGCATGCACAGCTTTGTTGTTTTGGTTCCCATGTACATTGCTACCATGGCCACATTAGCATGGCAAAAATTTAATAATCACAGGGTAAAACTTTTTCAATATCAAGTTAAGTGGTATTTTGCCATACACATTAATGGATGAATTTTCAAAACATTGCATATGTAAAAATTAACATATGTGTGTGAAAGTAGACTCTACTTTCATATTCCATATTTTATAAAATAAAACATACATGCATATATTCACTTTTGATGCACATATACATGTGTAAAAATAGGGGCATTCCAAGTCAGGGCAACATTCACACACTTAAGTTGCTATTTTAAAAGACACTTATGCATGTAGATTTGCCAACTTATTTTAATAATTTTACACCTGCTAATAATCTCATGTAAGTGTTATTAAATTGGTTTATTGTGTACTATTGGCCAGGTAGGAGCTCTGGGTGAACTGGAGGAATTCAGGCTGAAGAACCAGGAAGGATTCAATGATCTGAAGAAGGACTGGGTGAATTGGTGGACTAATTGGTAAAATTGATAATTTCCTTGATGTACACATGTTTTAAATTATGCTGACTTATGCTTGTAAATCCTGATATATGCAAATAAGTTCTACTTTATTTTCTCACTTAAAATATATGCACATATTTTTAAATAGGTAGGAAAAGTATACACATTCAATACCTTGATATACCTTCTTTCAGTGATTGTATTTGTGTATAAGCATAAATATGCACATATGTTGAGGGGTAGATATACACATATTTTAAAAAGCATGCGGATATCATAAACATGGATTAAAAATACTAGCATAGATATGCTCGCAGCCATATACATGCACAATATGCTGCCATGAGAAGATCTTTGAAAGTTATCCTCCCTATTTTTACTAACTCACAAGATAAAAAATCTTTACAAGTTTTATTGTATAGACCCAACTACTGTATATAGTATTCATTATTGTTCTGTCTTTTCTTGGATAATATCAGATATAAAAGTTGTTAATGGTGAAAATAATTATGATATAGACAACACATTTACTAAATCAATATTATATAATATAGGAAAAATATTAGACATCAAAGAAATTGAAAAAAATGAAAATGCACACTTGTTACTAGCAATCTCTAACTTTCTCATTCAAATTAGCTACAGTATGGTACCTGAGGATTAGGGAGTGGCCAATGTGAAGCCCATTTTAAAATGGGTTCAAAATGTGATCCAGGAAACTACAAACTAGGGAGTTTGATGTTGATACCAAGCAAAATTGTAGAAGGTATTCGAAAGAACAAGATTACAGGCAGGCCATTTGGATAAGCATAGACAAGGGTGAATCAGTTGATATAATTTATGGATTTTCAAAATGCTTTTCAAAAGGCTTTTGACAAAAGGCTTTCAAAAGGCAGGAAATTAGAGAGTCATGGCATACAATGCAGTGTTCTATTAAATTTTTCAACTAGCTAAAAGGTAGGAAACAGAGAGAAGGACTGAATGGTCATTTCTCTAAATGAAGAAAAGTAAACAGTGGAGTTCCCCAGGAATCTGTACTAGGACAGATGCTTTCAAATATGTTTATACTTTATCTGAAAAAGAAGCGAAGAGTAAAGTTATTAAATTTGCAGATGACACAAAATTATTTAAACTAGTTAAATCTCAAGTTGATTATAAGTATTTGCAAGAGGACCTTGAGACAAAGAAAGGAACGGATCTCCGAGTTTGGAGTCCCAAAGCGCAATCTGCATTCCAAGCATTAAAGAATACCTTTCGTTCTGGCCCATGTCTTCATCATCTGGACCTAAGTCGCCCGTTGTCAAGGTCGATGCCTCCACCATCAGAGCTGGGGCAGTCCTTAGCCAGTACTCTACCAAGGGAGCCCTGATTCCGCGCTACTTCTACTCTCACAAATTCTCGCCCACGGAACGTAACTACACTATCGGGGACCGAGAACTTCTGGCCGTGAAACTCACCCTCCAAGAATGGCGACCCTGTCTTGAAGGGGCACAACATAGGTTTACCATTTTTACTGACCATAAGAACCTGGAATACCTTAAAGAAGCCCAGCTACTCAATTTGAGACAAGCCCGTTGGGCATTATTCTTTGCATGCAGACGTGCTCTCACGTTCCCTAGAACCAGAGAATACTCCAGAAACTCTGGCTCATATCATCGACCCTGCCTGCGTATTCCTTGCAGTGACCATTACTGTACCAGCCCATAAGACAGTCGTACCCCATCATCTTAGGGAGCATGTACTCCATTGGGCCCATGACTCCAAACTTGCTGGCCATCCCGGCTGAGCCCAGACTCTTGAGATGCTCCGCAACACTATTGGTGGGCTAACATGGTCAAGGACACCAGAGATTATGTAGACTTAAAATTCAAAGTCCATCCCATCAACCTTCCACCCCCTTATGGAACTCCCACTGGAGCACAATAAAACACCTTTTTTCTCAACTATCCCTCACCCTCAATCACAACAAAACAGAAATCATCTACATATCCAACAATCCTACACCACCTCCCAGTACATACCCCACACACCAACTAAACAACCAACTACTCTCCCCAGCAAAAAACCTGGCCATTATCATTAGATACCCAATTTCACTTTAAAACACACATCAACAACATTTTGAAGGACAGATTCTATAAACTCCAGATCCTACGTAAACTCAAACCACTCCTCTTACCCACAAGACTTTCGACTTACTGCAACTCCCTACTCCTAGGCCTCCCAGCATCATACCTCAAACCCATCCAACTTCTACAAAATGCCGCCACTAGAGCTCTCACCAACAGCAGAGGAACGGAACATATAACACCTATACTCAAACAGCTACACTGGCTGCCCATTCATCAAAGAATCAAATACAAAGCTTTAACCACTGTATATAAAATTATCCAAAGCAACACTTCCAACTGGCTAACTCCACCCCTTCACCTCCACATTCCACCAAGGAGCCTTCGCTCATCAAATACCGTACTCCTACAAACACCATCACCAAAAGAAACAAACAAATTATCAACAAGAGAACGATTGCTATCACTTTCCGGACCTACCCTGTGGAACAAGCTCCCCACAGATCTCAGAACAGACCCATCACCCCAATCCTTCAAGAAAACCTTAAAACCTGGCTATTTCTTAAAGCCTTCACTGCAATAACATGACCGAACTCCCACACCAGAACAAACCCCTACAGCCCAGTCAACAACCAGCCCCTTATCAACTGACATACACCCTTACTATTCTATTAACCTCTCACTAACCACTGAGACTCCAATGTAAGATATTATTTATGGGCCTGACAACTGTAAATAGAAGCTCTTCCATCTTGTCCTAACCGTAAGACGTAAATTCTACGCCTGACTACAATATGATAAGAGTTCCTTTCACTTTGACCTCCATTAATGTTCCTCTCTCTCGTTAACCATTTCCATGTTCCATTCATATCCCTTGTTAACCACTTCCATGTTACAATTGTTCAATGTATTAGATAAATGTTCAATGTATTAGACAAAGGAAACGCTTGATTTCCTGCATTTTTTGGTTGAATGTAAACCAATGTGATATGTAAAATCAAACACTGGTATAGAAAAATAAATAAATAAATAAATAGACTTGTGCCCCATCTGTACTCAAAGGAAACCTCCACGTACTCCCAGCACCCACCGAACCATGGACCAGCATATCAACAGACTTTATCGTGGAGTTCCCTCCTTCCAAGGGACATACTGTAATCTGGGTCATAACTGACCACTTTTCAAAAATGGCTCACTTTGTTCCCTTACCGGGGTTACCATCAACCCTAGAACTAGCTCACATTTTCTTGACCCATGTCTTTTGTCTCCATGGCCTTCCACAAGAGATTGTATCTTATCGTGGCCCCTAATTCGCCACAAAATACTGGAGGTCCCTCTGTAAGAAGTTTAACATATCGTTGAATTTAACCTCGGCAAATCATACATAGGCTAACGGCCAGGCTGAGAGGACCAACCGATCCCTTAAAGCCTTCCTCCAGTCATATGTCAACGATCAGCAAGAAAAATGGTCCGAACTTCTCCCATGGGCAGAATTATCTCACAACACCCACGTTGCCTCCGCTACTGACGTCTCTCCATTCTCGGTAGACTTCGGCCATCAGCCCCGTCTGCCCTTGCCGATTCCACTCAGTGTACCATCACCAGCGGCACAGTCTAGGGCTCAGACCATCCGTCGCCTCTGGGACCAGGTCAAGGAGCGCCTCTGCCAAGCAGCCAACAGAGCCAAATGAGTCACTGAAGCTCATCGATGGCTGCACCCATATTTCTACCCGGGCAATGAGTCTGGCTCAGAACCAGGCACATTTGCCTCCGGTTGCTCTCTCAATGGCTGGCCCCAAAATACGTGGGGCCATTCCCTGTCATACGGCAGGTGGGAGCTGTCACGTATCAATTACAGCTACCTGCCAGTCTCGGCATTCATAACACATTTCATGTGCCTTTGCTTAAACCTCTTGTCTTATCCTGGCCCTCTAGAAGACCTCCTCCACTGACTCAAATCTCTGCGGAATCTGAGAATACCTTACAAGTACGAGAGGTCCTCGATGTTCGATGCCATAGAGGCCATTGGGATTACCTCCTCTCGTGGGAAGGCTTCTGTCCAGAAGAGAATTCCTGGGAGCCTTCCCACCATATTCTTGATAAAGACCTCCTCCGTGAGTTCCATTAGCAACACCCCAACAAGCCTAAACCGGTAAGGGGAAAGCCTAGAAGGGGGGTACTGTTGCGCATCCCGGCCGTGTTGGTGCCGCGACCGGGCCTGCTCACCTAGCGCTCCCGTCTACCAGCTCCAGTTCCTTCTCACTCGCAGCCACCGCCAGTGCCTCTCGCCCACGGCACCCCTGGGCATCTCCAGGTCCATCGAGGACCTCACTCTTGCAATGCTCCTCACACCGGGGCTCGGCATCCTCCACGGCATCGGCCCCGCCCCTAGGCACGTGTGAGCGGGCCACGTGGCCCTTTAAAGGGCCCAGTACGGGAAGCCAGTCCGTGGCGCCTGCGGCGCCCGCTGATGACCTTACATGATCTTAGTTTAAAAGGCGAGGCCCAGTCCCCAGAGCCTCGCCTTGGCAATCAGATCGACATCTCAGTGTTACAAGTTTGCTCTTCCTTGTTCCTGCATTACCTGCTTCCAGTCTTGTTCCAGTGTTCCTGCATTCCTGTGTTCCTGTTTTTTTTCCAGTGCTCCTGTGTTCTTGTTCCTGCTGTGTTCCAGTGTTCCTGTGTTCTGTCTGTTCCAGTGCTCCTGAGTTCCTGTATTCCTCATTCTCCTTAGTCGTACCTCCTCGGACTGATTCATGGTACTGATCCCTGATTGCCTGACTACGTTTGACCGCTACCTGGAACTGACCTCTTCCTGCCTTCTGACCACGTCTGACTGCTGCCTGGAACTGACCACTGCTTGCCTCCTGACCACGTTTGACCATTGCCTGGAACTGACCTTCGCCTCTCTTGACCACGTGCACAAGCCCTAGGACGTGTGTATGTCCCGGAGCTTGCAAAACGGGGCGGACTGGGGACATGGCTGGGGGCGTGGCGGCGGATTGGGCATTCTGGGGGCGAGGCAGCGGTCTGGGGGCGTGGCTGGGGCATGGTGGCGGTCCGGGACGGGGTCAAGTGCTCCGGCACAGCGGCCTGTGCCGGGGTATGGTGCGCTGGCAGCCGGCCAGCACGCACAAGTTACGCCTGCCTCGGGCAGGCGTAACATTTTCAACAAAGGTAGGGGGGGATTTAGTTAGGGCTTGGGGGTGGGTTAGATAGGGGAAGGGAGGGGAAGGTGGGGGGTGGCCGGAGAAAAAGTTCCCTCCAAAGCCGCTCCGATTTCGGAGCGGCCTTGGAGGGAATGGGGAAAGCCATCGGGGCTCCCCTCGGGCTCAGCATACACAAAGTGCACATGTGTGCACCCCCTTGCGTGCGCTGATCTTGGATTTTATAACATGCGCACAGTATCGGGTGTATAAAATCGGGTTGCACGAACAAATCTACACCCGCACATAAGTTTTAAAATCTGGTCCTCAGGCTATTTTAGAACATGCACAAATATACACGTGCATGTTATAAAATAGCCACATCTCTGAGCACGGGCCAAGAAATGTGCACACATGTAAGCCTGCGCGCCACTTTGAAAGTTACCGTCTTTGTGCATCACATAGTTTATAAAATACTGGTATAAATCTCCACAAATTCACTTGCACCATGGTCAGTTTTGAAAACTGGGCTCATAGAACAGGCAATTTTAAAAAATTTCTGCAGCGAAAGCACTGTTTCTGCCCATAGCAATGGCTACAAAATTAATCTCTCTATTTGAATATCAAGTTATTCTGTGAAAGGCATACCTTACCTGAACCCTTATAAGTTTCAAAGTGATGGGGTAAGAAGGAGCATTAACAACATGCCTGCAACATGTGTATTTTATTGGAAATTCAAACTCTGAGAATAACTTTCATGTGCATGATGACATACATATGTCCGCTTGTAGATTTATGATAGTATTTTATAGCCTGTGCCTATCACATATTTGTGTTTTTAAAAATATGCTAATCTCTACCCCACAATTTACACGCAAATGTATTTTTATGTGCAAATGCATACAATAAATTGAAAGTAAGTATTTCAATGTATTAAATATACATACTTTTCCTACCTATTTTTATATTTGTATGTGTATATTTTACATTCAAAAGTAAAGCTGGGTTTGCATACTTCCCAAAATACGTGCATAAGTGAGTATATTTTAAATTGTGCACATAGTTGTCATTACCAGTTTTACAAATTACTCACCAGTTTATCCAGTCCTTCTCCAGGTCATCGAGACCCTCCTGGTTCTTAATCCTGAGTTTCCCCCAGTTTGCCCAGACCTTCCACCTGGCTATTTACTTTTATTTATAGTACACAATAAATATGTTTAATATCATTTATGAAAGATAATTAGCTGGTGCAAAATTACTCCAGTAAGTTGGCAAATCTGTGATCTTGATTTTAAAAAACACTTACTTGCTTAAAATTGGGTTTTACAATGTAAATGAACTTTACCCGTGTAAGGGGGTCATTTTGTAAAGCTTATCGCATGCGATAGCTTACTAGGAGCGGAGTCGGGGTGGCGAGGACAGGAGTCGGGGCGGTGGCAGGGTGGACTCTGTGATGTCTTCACTGGCGGCGATAAGGTATGCCACGTTATTGTTGCCAGTAGCGCGCCCAATGGCACCACCTTTCCTGGTGGCGCTATTGGGTGCGAAAGCCGGCAGCGATAACACCACGCTGGTGTGATGGCTGCCAGCTTTCGCAGGCCCGCCCCCCTTCGCCCCCCGTTTTTGCTGGATTCACCATTCTGCGATAGAATGGTGAATCCAGGCCTAAGTGAGCTTTTGAAATTGCTACAATATATGCCATTGAATTGTCCATAGGATTTACCGTGCAATTGCATGTTACATGGGTAAATTGTTTATGAAAATTGCTACAATAGAAGTTACATTTACAAAAAATTACATTTACATTACATTTACAGAAAATTACTCCCAAATGTATACATGTTTATTAAAATAATAACTTATGCAGGTAAATTTAGGCTCCACCCCAGAATGCCTCTAGATCGCCCCCTTTTTACGCATTTGTGCATGCAAAAGCAAAAATGCACATGTATGTTTAATGTTTATAAAGTTGCATGTATGCAAGCAGTTGCTACTTATGTGCATACTTGCTAAGTTTTATGTGCCTGTTTAAAAATTCACCCTTAGGTGAATTTTCAAAGGAGTTAAGTAAGCATGTAATAACATATTATTGTGGCAATTTTCAAAAGCCATTTACCAGCATTAAGTGTACTTAACATGGGTAAAATCTATTGACAATTCAATCTATTAACATGGGTACACAGGACTCTCAGCATTGCTCCCAGTCTCATTTAACCAATACACACAGACACATATATGGTATTAACAAGGCTGCAGTTTATTACTTAGAACCATGAATTCTGAGCTAAACAACAAACCAGGCAGCTAATCCAACTTCCCCCTGGTGTTCTCAAGACAACCCACCGCTACTTCCCCCCACCCAACATTGCAAGCCCCCACCCTGCCGAGTCCACTCAGCCACGCCCCAGCAGAGAGTACCAGCATTAGGGTTGTGGATCTCACGTACTGCCCATTGCATCATGTAACAGTCTCCTAGCTACACATGCCCCCCCATGTCATGAACACATAACAAAGGCAGTCATTAGGGATGTGAATCGTTTTAGGACGATTAAAATTATCGTCCGATAATTTTAATATCGTCTTAAACCGTTATGGAACACAATACAATACAGATTCTAACGATTTATCGTTATAAATCGTTAGAATCGTGAGCCGGCACACTAAAACCCCCCTAAAAACCCACCCCCGACCCTTTAAATTAAATCCCCCACCCCTCCCCGCACCCCCCCCCAAATAACTTAAATAACCTGCGGGTCCAGCGGCGGTCGGAACGGCAGCGGTCCGGAACGGGCTCCTGCTCTGAATCTTGTCGTCTTCAGCCGGCGCCATTTTCCAAAATGGCGCCGAAAAATGGCGGCGGCCATAGACGAAAAAGATTGGACGGCAGGAGGTCCTTCCGGACCCCCGCTGGACTTTTGGCAAGTCTCGTGGGGGTCAGGAGGCCCCCCACAAGCTGGCCAAAAGTTCCTGGAGGTCCAGCGGGGGTCAGGGAGCGATTTCCCGCCGCGAATCGTTTTCGTACGGAAATGGCGCCGGCAGGAGATCGACTGCAGGAGGTCGTTCAGCGAGGGTTCCGGCGCCTCGCTGAACGACCTCCTGCAGTCGATCTCCTGCCGGCGCCATTTTCCGTACGAAAACGATTCGCGGCGGGAAATCGCTCCCTGACCCCCGCTGGACCTCCAGGAACTTTTGGCCAGCTTGTGGGGGCCTCCTGACCCCCACGAGACTTGCCAAAAGTCCAGCGGGGGTCCGGAAGGACCTCCTGCCGTCCAATCTTTTTCGTCTATGGCCGCCGCCATTTTTCGGCGCCATTTTGGAAAATGGCGCCGGCTGAAGACGACAAGATTCAGAGCAGGAGCCCGTTCTGGACCGCTGCCGTTCCGGACCGCCGCTGGACCCGCAGGTTATTTAAGTTATTTGGGGGGGGGGGGTTCGGGAGGGTGGGGGATTTAATTTAAAGGGTCGGGGGTGGGTTTTAGGGGGGTTTAATGTGCCGGTTTTTCGATTTTTCGATTTTTTAACGATTTTTCACGATATTTTACCCCCCCAAACGGCAACAATACGATTCCCTCCCCCTCCCAGCCGAAATCGATCGTTAAGACGATCGAGGACACGATTCACATCCCTAGCAGTCATATCTCAATTTTCCATAACTTAGGCTTGGGTTCACCCCATACTGCGACAATCACCATCATAACAGCACATACAAACCCAAAAGGAGAGGGAGGTGGAATGATCCTCCAGCCCACAGGGGACAGAGTGAATAAAATGCTACCTGTTCTGCAACTAAAACAGACCCCTTACTACCCCCCCTTCCCCCACATGCTGTCCAAACAAAACACTAGCTCTTCCCACCTCTTTCCTGTCTCCCATGAAAACCCGAAGGCTCAGGCGGGAAAAATCAAGTGAAAACGAACCAAAGGGAAAAGAAGAGGGGGGGGGAGGTAGTCTCAGCCAAGCTCCCTCTGCTCCTGCTCTGAAATGCCTACTCTGCCACTATGTTAAGGGTGGCAGGGTTAAACTACGCTTTCCTGCCTTAACATATTGCAGCAATTTTCAAAAGTCCATTTACAAAGTGAAAGTACACTAACAGTTTTAAACATGTAAATGCTTTTCAAAATCAGGCCCTAAGTACAGTCTCCAAACACACCACCAATATTCCCCTCCCCAGAAAATCTTTTATGTATGGAAACGTTCATGCATGAATTTAGGCAGCTGAAAATCCACCTAACCTGAATATGACAAATTGGATTAACTCTATTTTTCCCTGTGTAAAAGGCCTTTGAAAATGAACCCTTAAATGTTTTAATGGCAAGGCGGATTATTTTACAATTATCAAGTACTCTGTGCATGTCTTTAATTTAATTGGTAAGCTCGAAGATACTTGGAAAAAGTCAAATTTGAATAGACGTTTTTAATAAATAGCATAAACAAAGAAAGATAAATTGATTCCCAGTGGGTTACGTTGGTAAATACATTTTCTGTGCACTTTTACTCAGATCTCAGCTAAAACAACAATAGTCAGCTCTTAATGAATTTATATCGCATTTTATGTCTTTCTCTATATCACTTGATGTTTTCTTGTCTGCCTGTGCTTTTTTTCAGATTTCCCTTGCTGATAATGTTTTTTCTTGTGTAGCTATCAGGCCTAATTTGGCTTTCAGTAAAGCCTTTAAATTTTTTATAATAAAGTAATTTACAGATGCTAGTAGATAAATTAGTACCACAAATGCAGCTAAATTGCATAATCACGCAGATTGATTTTGTGTTAGCCTTTAAGATATATAGATACCCTGTGGCATCTCTGTCAAGAAGACAATGAGAGTAAAGCCCTTCTATATTTGTGGAAAACAAGGAAAAATCTGTCAGGGTACAAGGGAAAACTGCTGTCAATTTCAATCTATCCCAATTTATAAATGTATATTATATAGATGCCACTCAATATTAGCATTTAAAAAAAAACCACCACAAAATCTGATTGCATAGAGGAAAACTGGTCTATGGTAGGGTAGCATCAGAACTGCAATAAAAAAACAAGTGATTACATCAACCAGTAATTCTATTTTATTTGTAATTAGTCTACAAGAATTAATTTAGGGTTTAGTGAATGACAATTCTTATTTTATTAAAATCCTAGAATAGACATGCGTGACTTTATATAGATAAATAAAACAATGTAGGATTTGTGTTGAGAAGATGCAAAAGCTGAATACAAGATGCATTATAAACAAATGTTTGCACCTTACTGGATGGTATATTGTCATCTACTGACTGTTCTGTAACAATAAGCATATGACTGATGAGTGCTTATGCATGAATTCACACATTTAGATTCCTGGGGTTGTCCCAAGTTAATTGAAGAAAAAACAATGGCACTTACAATGGTGTGCTGTGGTTTTAATGCCTACAAGATTGTAGGCTGTCCCATTCCTGGATAATCCTGAGTGACAGAAGAAGCTATAAAAATAACAAAGCTAAGTAGTTGCTTTTGTTGGTGTAAAATAACATGAAATTAGCATGTTTTGAAAAGTACCCTGCATGCCTTTTTTGCCATTAAATACCATCATTTTTTTTCCTGTGAAGATTTTTTTTCCCAGAAGTCAATTTTTCTTTGAATTAATAGTAAACAATTACAACTTCCTGAATTGTCTGCATTGTTTGATGTGTGCATCCTATTAAAGCTAAAACATGTTTTATAAGTGTGGCCTGGAAATATACATACACACTATGGGCTGGATTTTAAAAGCCCTACGCCTGCCGGACCTATTTTAAAAAGGCCCGTTGATGCGCGTAAAGCCCAGGGACGCACGTAAGTCCCAGGGCTTGCAAAAAGAGGCAGTCTGGGGCGGAGTGTGGTCAGGGAGGGTGCAGGGAGGGGTGGGCCAGAGGCCTCCGACACAGCGGCCATTGACGCAGTATCGAAGGATTGTGTGTCGGCAGGCTGCCGGCACGTGCAACTTGCGCCTTCCCAGAGGCAGGCGCAAAAGGTATGATAAAACCTTTGGGGGGGTTAGAGTAGGGCTGGGAGGGGGGAAGGTTAGGGGGAAAGGGTGGGAAGGTCAGGCTAGGGGGAACGGGGGAAGGCAGCGCGGCTCGGCGCACACAAGGTGCACAATTGTGCACCCCCTTGTGCGCACAAGTTATAAAATTGGTAGTATGCGCGCGCATCCTTTTAAAATCTACCCCTATATTTACTACTTTATGACTTCTTAACTATTATTGTTATTATATATTATTAAGCAACATTATTGTACCCAGTTCTGCAAAGGATCATTCCCATTATTTTAAAGCCCCTACTGGAAAGCATTTAAAATGTAAATTTGAATCCAGGGAAAGTTAAATCACTTGCTCAAAATCAGTGAGTGATTGAATATAAAAATTAGATGTAAATTTCTGGGTAGCACAGCTCTGCTGTAATCATAAGAGTATACTACCAACTCAGCTCTACATTTGTACTGTTTCCAAAAATATCCTTAAGAATATACTCCTTTAAGCACTCTCCCTTATTGTTATAGATAGTGGTGAGTCATCAGCTCTTCACCTCACCACAATGGCATTCTGCTCAGAAATCCATACTAAGCCAAGGACCTGAAGCGAGCACATGATGACAGGCTAAGGAGGCAGACGTGACTTCCAGAGTTCCTGGGTTCACCTGACTCAACTGAATTCATTTCTGTCATGGCGCTTTCCTTTTTACCCAATATTTAGGCACAGGTTTAAACACTTCATGTGGGTGTTATATGGACAATTTTAGCTCTAGATCACAGAAGAAATATGACTACAAAATACAGGAAAACTAAGCGAAGGACCTGATTTACTAAGACTTTTCTCCTCTTCAGTGTCTATGGGAAAAATGCTTTGTAAATGAAACCCCAAATTTCCTATGACTTCAGGCTCAAAGCAGTTTCTTGGGCAGGCAGGCAGACAGGTGAAAGAGCATCCTTGAGATATGCTTCCATACCAGCTAAAAGAGAAGGCAGGGCACTTCTGAAGATTGAAGACTATGCATGCTTACCATTTTGAATGGTATCTGGAAATATAAAGAGGTTTTGAAAGTTCCTGGTCTTTGTTCTGCCTATCCAGATTTAAAGTTATGGTACATGAAGATTATTCAATATAAATTAGGTAAGATAAATGTATGATTTCTGCGTATCAAATCAGTGCACAATAAAAATTAACATAAAATAATATCAAAACAAAACCAATACAATAATTAAGACAATACAAACTAATACAAATCCAATTAATAAAACAAGACATCTTTATTTATTTATTTAGAAATATACAAAGAAGTTCTGGGCAGATTCCAAACTTTATATAAAAAAAAAATGAAAACAAAATGTCATAGAACACATAACAAGTCTGATAAATATAACAAAAAGCCATATGAATATAATAGCATAACAAGGGCGGGCAGAAACCACTAGGCAAACTAGGCCCGGGCCTAGAGTGCCAACCATCAGGAGGTGCAAGCCTCGTGGGGCTGCTGGCTGCGAGCGGCAGCAAGGAAGAGGAGTAGAGTTTCAGCTGCTTGCAGCCCAGTGCGTTCGGGGCCGAGATTAGGGGTGGCAGCGCGGCAATGAGCAGTACCCAACTTGCTCAAGGGAGGCCCGCATGATCGGGGCCGAGAGTGGGGTGGCGGCGAGACAGGGGGCGCAACCTGGGGGGCAGTGGTGCGACCAGGGGGGGGGGGCGTGTGACCGGGGAGGCAGGTGCAAGGCAGAAGATACCTAGGATGCCTAATTCCCTTGCACCGGCCTGGATTATAACACTTGTTCCAGTTCAACATGGTTACAAATTTTGCAAAGACTTGCCTGAATAAATGAGTTTTAAAGCCTTTACAAAAGCTTTTGGAAAAGCTATGGTGGGGAGGGGTTCAGAGAAAGATTTCCATAAATTTGGTCCTGCAATTGAGAATGTTCTCTCTGGTTGACTTAAGCTAGGTAGCTCTGACAGATGGGACTTCCAACAGGTTTTTATTTGCTGATCTAAATACTCAAACTGGCTTGTAAATGTGATATATAGTGTTAAACCAAGGAATTGAATCATTATGGAGAAATTTATGAATTATAATAAGCATTTTATATTGTATTCTGCTATGCACAGGAAGATAGTGCAAGGATACATAAAAGAAATGAACCCTCTAACAACATAAAATCACAGCTAATTATTTATAACACAATATTTTAAAGCAGAAAGTACAATTTATCATGGGGGGAGGGCAGTCACACGATAGTTTGGCCCTACCTGACTAAATATCACAGCATTTGTGCAGTGCGATTTTTCTAATCACAGAAGAAACAAGCAACAATAAACATGCATAATTTTAACTATTCCTTACAGACCCGTTAGCTGTCATCCTGGCCTGCTTCTTCTTCATCAAATGTCGAAGGTCCTTCCATAAGAACTTAAGAACATAAGAAATTGCCTTGCTGGGTCAGACCAAGGGTCCATCAAGCTCAGCATCCTGTTTCCAACAGAGGCCAAAACCAGGCCACAAGAACCTGGCAATTACCCAAACACTAAGAAGATCCCATGCTACTGATGCAATTAATAGCAGTGGCTATTCCCTAAGTAAACTTGATTAATAGCCATTAATGGACTTCTCCTCCAAGAACTTATCCAAACCTTTTTTGAACCCAGCTACACTAACTTCACTAACCATATCCTCTGGCAACAAATTCCAGAGCTTTATTGTACGTTGAGTGAAAAAGAATTTTCTCAGATTAGTCTTAAATGTGCTACTTGCTAAGTTCATGGAATGCCCCCTAGTCCTGTTACTTTGCGGCGTCTTCGGGCAGTAAGGGCTGACCCCGATGTTGATCGCCGACTTCCGGTGGCAGCTCAGGCCGACGCGAGCCGTGTGCTAACTCCGTCCATCAGATTACGTCAGACCTCCACCCGGAAGTCATCGGGTTTGAGCGCCAAAATTTAATTATTTAAAGGGATGAGACCAGCACAGCATTGCCTCAGCTACAGGCTTGCTGTGCTGGTGCTCAGTGGCGTTGGTTTGTCTTCCCTGCCTGCCTAGATTTGGACTGGAACACGGACCATGCCTGCCTGCCGCCCTGCCTTCTGATCTGGTTTGTTCCCTGGACTCTGCCTGCCTGCTGACTGCCTAGGCTCAGACTGGAACATGGACTCTGCCTGCCTGCCGCCTGCCTTCTGATCTGGTTTGTTCCCTGGACTCTGCCTGCCTGCTGGCAGCCTAGACTTGGATTGGAACACGGACTCTGCCTGCCTGCCACCTGCCTTCTGATCTGCTTTGTTCCCTGGACTCTGCCTGCCTGCTGCCTGCCTAGACTTGGACTGGAACATGGAATCTACCTGCCTGCCGCCTGCCTTTTGATCTGCTTTGTTCCCTGGACTTTCTGCCTGCTGCCTGCCTCTGACTTGGACTGTATTTGCTACTCGCAGACCGCCACCCGCTGTGAAGCAGAGCTGTGCTGATAGTTCCGGCAGCTGGATGCAAGGACACTCTACTACTTGGCTAGGTAATACTGAGAGTTATTGGATCCACTTTTCATGAATTATAACAGATAGCTGAGGCCATGGATCCTGTTGACCTTTCAGCTTTTCAAGCCATTCTTGGTATGGCAACACGTCTTCCACAACAACAGGGAGCCTTAGATTAAGTCACGGGAGTGCTGGAGAGATTAGCTGCTCGAATGGACACACTTTCAGTTGCGGCATCCGTAAGTCCGACTCCTTCAGTATCTTCTCCGCCTCCCATACGACTACAGCCCCCACCACGCTTTAATGGGAATCCTCAGTTATGTCGGGGATTCTTAAACCAATGCCGCATGCATTTTTCACTCCAAGCCGCCTCATTTCCCACAGACAGAACCAAGGTTACATTCATCTTATCTCTTTTGGAGGGATCCGCCTTGGCTTGGGCCTCACCATTTTGGGAGCAAGAGGACCCTTTGATGGACAACTTGGAACAATTTCTAAAAGAATTTCAACTCATATTTGATGAGCCCGGTCGTACTACGTCAGCAGCTTCCAACTTACTGCAAATTAAGCAAGGAGACCGATCAGTAGGAGAGTATGCTGTTCACTTTAGAACCCTTGTGGCTGAGCTGAGATGGGGGAATGATAGCTTGACTGCCATTTTCAGGCAAGGACTTTCCGAAGTTATTAAAGATGAATTAGCGGGCCAAGAGACACCAGAATTTCTAGATAGAGCAGCTTTTAAACTAGAACAAAGGGGAAAGCCGACAGTCGCTCAGCAGCGCATGGTTCGGAGAGAAGTATCTTCAAAGGATACTAATGATGCATTAGAATTAGGGCATCCCGACAGTGAGGTTCCAATAATTAGAAAAATAGTCCAAGTGCCTGTAACTAAAAACTCACCTGAGCTAAAAAATTCTAACTTATCCATATCAATTAAAAAGCAGAATGAAAATACAAACGAAAAACAAACTTTGAAATGTTTGTATGCTAATGCTAGAAGTCTAAGAAGTAAGCTGGGAGAATTAGAATGTATAGCAGTGAATGATGACATAGACTTAATTGGCATCAGAGATGGTGGAAAGAGGATAACCAATGAGACAGTGCTATACCGGGGTACAAATTATATCACAATGACAGAGAGGAGCACCTGGCACTTTATGTCCGGGATGGCATAGAGTCCAACAGGATAAACATCCTGCATGAGACTAAATACAAAATTGAATCTTTATGGGTAGAAATCCCTTGTGTGTTGGGGAAGACTATAATGATAGGGGTATACTACTGTCCAACTGGTCAAGATGGTGAGACGGACAGAGAAATGCTAAGAGAATTTAGGGAAGCTAACCAAATTGGTAGTGCAGTAATAATGGGAGACTTCAATTACTAGGGATGTGAATCGTGTCCTCGATCGTCTTAACGATCGATTTCGGCTGGGAGGGGGAGGGAATCGTATTGTTGCCGTTTGGGGGGGTAAAATATCGTGAAAAATCGTTTTAAAAATCGTTAAAAATCGAAAAATCGAAAAAACCGGCACATTAAAACCCCCTAAAACCCACCCCCGACCCTTTTAAATTAAATCCCCCACCCAAATAACTTAAATAACCTGCGGGTCCAGCGGCGGTCCGGAACGGCAGCGGTCCAGAACGGGCTCCTGCTCCTGAATCTTGTCGTCTTCAGCCGGCGCCATTTTCCAAAATGGCGCCGAAAAATGGCGGCGGCCATAGACGAAAAAGATTGGACGGCAGGAGGTCCTTCCGGACCCCCGCTGGACTTTTGGCAAGTCTCGTGGGGGTCAGGAGGCCCCCCACAAGCTGGCCAAAAGTTCCTGGAGGTCCAGCGGGGGTCAGGGAGCGATTTCCCGCCGCGAATCGTTTTCGTACGGAAAATGGCGCCGGCAGGAGATCGACTGCAGGAGGTCGTTCAGCGAGGCGCCGGAACCCTCGCTGAACGACCTCCTGCAGTCGATCTCCTGCCGGCGCCATTTTCCGTACGAAAACGATTCGCGGCGGGAAATCGCTCCCTGACCCCCGCTGGACCTCCAGGAAACTTTTGGCCAGCTTGTGGGGGGCCTCCTGACCCCCACGAGACTTGCCAAAAGTCCAGCGGGGGTCCGGAAGGACCTCCTGCCGTCCAATCTTTTTCGTCTATGGCCGCCGCCATTTTTCGGCGCCATTTTGAAAAATGGCGCCGGCTGAAGACGACAAGATTGAAGAGCAGGAGCCCGTTCCGGACCGCTGCCGTTCCGGACCGCCGCTGGACCCGCAGGTTATTTGTTATTGGGGGGGGGTCGGGAGGGTGGGGGATTTAATTTAAAGGGTCGGGGGTGGGTTTTAGGGGGTTTTAGTGTGCCGGCTCACGATTCTAACGATTTATAACGATAAATTGTTAGAATCTGTATTGTATTGTGTTCCATAACGGTTTAAGACGATATTAAAATTATCGGACGATAATTTTAATCGTCCTAAAACGATTCACATCCCTATCAATTACCCCAATATTGACTGGGTAAATGTTTCATCGGGATACGCTAGAGAGATAACGTTCCTGGATGGAATAAATGATAGCTTTATGGAGCAATTGGTTCAGGAACCGATGAGAGAGGGAGCAATTTTAGATCTAATTCTCAGTGGAGCACAGGACTTGGTGAGAGAGGTAATGGTGGTGGGGCCGCTTGGCAATAGTGATCATAATATGATCAAATTTGATTTAATGACTGGAAGAGGAACAGTGTGCAAATCCAAGGCTCTCGTGCTAAACTTTCAAAAGGGAAACATTGATAAAATGAGAAAAATTGTTAGAAAAAAACTGATAGGAGCAGCTACAATGGTAAAAAGTGTGCAAGAGGTGTGGTCATTGTTAAAAAATACCATTCTAGAAGCACAGTCTAGATGTATTCCACACATTAAGAAAGTGGAAAGAAGGCAAAACGATTACCGGCATGGTTAAAAGGGGAGGTGAAAGAAGCTATTTTAGCCAAAAGATCTTCATTCAAAAATTGGAAGAAGGATCCAACAGAAGAAAATAGGATAAAGCATAAATGTTGGTAAGTTAAATGTAAGACATTGATAAGACAGGCTAAGAGAGAATTTGAAAAGAAGTTGGCTGTAGAGGCAAAACTCACAGTAAAAACTTTTTAAAATATATTCAAAAGCAGAAAGCCTGTGAGGAGTCAGTTGGACCGTTAGATGATCGAGGGGTTAAAGGGGCACTTAGAGAAGATAAGGCCATCGCAGAAAGATTACATGATTTCTTTGCTTTGGTGTTTACTGAAGAGGATGTTGGGGAGGTACCCGTAATGGAGAAGTTTTCATGGGTAATGATTCAGATGGACTGAATCAAATAACGGTGAACCTAGAAGATGTGGTAGGCCTGATTGACAAACTGAAGAGCAGTAAATCACCTGGACCGGATGGTATATACCCAAGAGTTCTGAAGGAACTAAAAAATGAAATTTCAGACCTATTAGTAAAAATTTGTAACCTATCATAAATCATCCATTGTACCTGAAGACTGGAGGATAGCAAATGTAACCCCAATATTTAAAAAGGGCTCCAGGGGCGATCCGGGAAACTACAGACTGGTTAGCCTGACTTCAGTGCCAGGAAAAATAGTGGAAAGTGTTCTAAACATCAAAATCGCAGAATATATTGAAAGACATGGTTTAATGGAACAAAGTCAGCATGGCTTTTACCCAGGGCAAGTCTTGCCTCACAAATCTGCTTCACTTTTTTAGGAAGAGTTAATAAACACGTGGATAAAGATGAACCGGTAGATGTAGTACCCTGTTTCCCCGAAAATAAGACATCCCCCGAAAATAAGACCTAGTAGAGGTTTTGCTGAATTGCTAAATATAAGACCTCCCCCGAAAGTAAGACCTAGCAAAGTTTTTATTTGGGAGCATGCCCGTCACACAGAACACCAGAGCATGCAGCTGTGATTTTTTTTACCCTGCAGGATTCACAGTTAGTTGTCATCACAAACCAGCATAACCAGACAACTATTCAGAATATAATAAATGTTCATTTTTTTGTTCAACAATATATGTGAATTCTTCTTCATGGAAAAATAAGACATCCCCTGAAAATAAGGCCTAGTGCATCTTTGGTAGCAAAAATTAATATAAGACACTGTCTTATTTTCAGGGAAACACGGTATACTTGGATTTTTAGAAGGCGTTTGACAAAGTTCCTCATGAGAGGCTTCTAGGAAAAGTAAAAAGTCATGGGATAGGTGGTGATGTCCTTTCGTGGATTGCAAACTGGCTAAAAGACAGAAAACAGAGAGTAGGATTAAATGGACAATTTTCTCAGTGGAAGAGAGTGGACAGTGGAGTGCCTCAGGGATCTGTATTGGGACCCTTACTTTTCAATATATTTATAAATGATCTGGAAAGAAATACGACGAGTGAGATAATCAAATTTGCAGATGACACAAAATTGTTCAGAGTAGTTAAATCACAAGCAGATTGTGATAAATTGCAGGAAGAGCTTGTGAGGCTGGAAAATTGGGCATCAAAATGGCAGATGAAATTTAATGTGGACAAGTGCAAGGTGATGCATATAGGGACAAATAACCCATGCTATAATGTTGGGTTCCATATTAGGTGCTACAACCCAAGAAAGAGATCTAGGCGTCATAGTGGATAACACATTGAAATTGTCGGTTCAGTGTGCTGTGGCAGTCAAAAAAGCAAACAGAATGTTGGGAATTATTAGAAAGGGAATGGTGAATCAAACGGAAAATGTCATAATGCCTCTGTATCGCTCCATTGTGAGACCGCACCTTGAATACTGTGTACAATTCTGGTCGCTGCATCTCAAAAAAGATATAATTGTGATGGAGAAGGTACAGAGAAGGGCTACCAAAATAACCCCTAAACCCACCCTGACCCTTAAAAGAAACCCCTTAGCTTCCCCCACCCTCCCAACCCCCCCAAAACCTTTTTACAGGTACCTCACTCTTCATATTCCTTTCCAGATCATTTATATATATATTGAAAAGCACCAGTCCAAGTACAGATCTCTGAGGCACTCCACTGTTTACTAGGGATGTGAATCGGGCTTCGGACGATTGAAAATATCGTTGATATTTTCAATCAAGTGCAGGAGCTTGCTCCTGGACCCCCGCTGGACCGCTGGACCACCAGGGGCCTTTGGCAAGTCTTGGGGGACCCTCCTGACCCCCACAAGACTTGCCAAAAGTCCAGCGGGGGTCCGGGAGCGACCTCCTGCACTCAGACCGTCGGCTGCCAGTATTCAAAATGACGCCGATAGCCTTTGCCCTTACTTATCGGCTGGGGCGCAGCCGATAAACAAAATGCGATCGGGCCCGATGGAAAAAACCCCACATGTGAATCGGAACCGGAATCCGAACCGATTCTGGTTCCGATTCACATCTCTATTGTTTACCCTTTTCCACTGAGAAAATTGACCATTTAATCCTACTCTCTGTTTCCTGTCTTTTAACCAGTTTGTAATCCACAAAAGGACATTGCCTCCTATCCCATGACTTTTTAGTTTTTGTAGAAACCTCTCATGAGGGACTTTGTCAAACACCTTCTGAAATTCCAAATACACTACATCTACCGGTTCACCTTTATCCACATGTTTATTAACCCCTTCAAAAAAATGAAGCAGATTTGTTAGGCAAGTCTTCCCTTGGGTAAATCCATGTTGACTGTGTCCCATTAAATCATGTCTTTCTATATGCGCTACGATTTTGATCTTGAGAATAGTTCCCACTATTTTTCCCGGCACTGAAGTCAGTCTCCCTGGTCTATAATTACCCGGATCGCCCCTGGAGCCTTTTTTAAATATTGGGGTTACATTGGCCACCCTCCAGTCTTAAGGTACAATGGATGATTTTAATGATAGGTTACAATTTTTAACTAATAGATCAGAAATTTCATTTTTGAGTTCCTTCAGAATCCTAGGATGCATACCATCCGGTCCAGGTGATTTGCTAATCTTTAGTTGTCAATCTGGCCTACTACATCTTCCAAGTTCACAGTGATTTTGTTCAGTTCATCTGACTCATCACCCCTGAAAACCAGAACTGGTATCTCCCCAACTTCCTCATTAGTAAACACGGAGGCAAAGAATTAATTTAGTCTTTCTGCAATTGCCTTATCTTCCCTAAGAGCCCCTTTCCCCTCTGTCATCTAATGGTCCAACTGACTCCCTCACAGGTTTCTTGCATTGGATATATTTTAAAAAGTTTTTATTATGAGTTTTTGCCTCTATGGCCAACTTCATTTCAAATTCTCTCTTCACCTGTCTTATCAATGTTTTACACTTACCTTGACAGTGCTTATGTTTTATCCTATTTTCTTCAGATGGATCCTTCTTCCAATTTTTGAAGGATTTTTTTTGGCTAAAATAACCTCTTTTACCTCACCTTTTAACCATGACGGTAATCATTTTGCCTTCCTTCCACCTTTCTTAATGCACGGAATACATATGGACTGCGCCTCTAGGATTGTATTTTTAAACAATGTCCAAGCCTGTTAAACACTTTTAACCTTTGCAGCTGCACCTTTCAGTGTTTTTTCTATTTTCCTCATTTTATCAAAGTTTCCCTTTTTAAAATTTAGTGTTAGAGCTGCAGATTTTCTTATTGTCCCCCTTCCAGTTATTAGTTTAAATTTGATCATGTTATGATAACTGTTGCCAAGTGGTCCCACTACCGTTACTTCTCTCACCAAATCTTGCGTTCCACTAAGAATTAAATTTAAAATAGCTCCCTCTCTTGTTGGTTTCCTGAACCAATTGCTCCATAAAGCAATCATTTATTACATCCGGAACTTTATGTCTCTAGCAAGTCCTGATATTCCATTTACCCAAATATTGGGGGGTAATTGAAATCTCCCATTATTATTGCACTGCCAAATTGGTTTGCTTCCCTGATTTCTCTTAGCATTTCATCATCTGTCTGACCATTTTGTCCAGGTGGACGGTAGTATACTCCTATCACCATACTCTTACCCAACACACATGGGATTTCTACCCATATAGATTCTACTGAGCATTTACTCTTTTGGATGATCTTTATCCTGTTGGACTCTATACCCTCCAGACATAAAGTACCACACCCCCACCAAGTTGATCCTCCCTATCATTGTGATATAATTTGTACCTTGATATAGCACTGTGCCAGTAGTTATCCTCCTTCCACCAAGACTCTGTGATGCCAATTATGTCAATCTCATCGTTTACTGCTATACACTCTAACTCTCCCATCTTACTTCTTAGACTTCTGGCATTGGCATACATTGGCAAACATTTTGCTTGTTTTAACAACCTGCTTTTCAGTTGTTTGGGATAATTCGGAAATCATTTGCTTGGTGATTTTTTACATATAGGCATATGAACTTGTTTGCTTTTAATGGAAACTCTCTGTGGGATGCCCTAACTCTCCTGTTTCTTTAGTATCCTTCAAGGATACATTTCTCCAAACCATGCACTGCTGAGTGACTGTCATCTTTCCCCCCTTGTTCTAGGTTTAAAAGCGGCTCTATCTGCTTTTTCAAAGTTAGAGTGCAGCAGCTTGGTTCCACTCTGGTTAAGGTGGAGCCCATCCTTTCGGAAAAGTCTCCCCCTTTCCCCAAAAGTTTCCCAGATCCTTACACGCTGAATCCCTCTTCCCTGCACCATCGTCTCATCCACGCATTGAAACTCTGGAGCTCTGCCTGCCTCTGGGGACCTGCAGTGGAACAGGAAGCATTTCAGAGATGCCACCCTGGAGGTTCTGGATTTCACGCTTTCCTACCTAAAATCCTAAATTTGGCTTCCAGAACTCTCTCCCGAACATTTTTCCTCTGTCGTTGGTGCTCACATGTACCATGACAGCCGGCTCCTCCCCAGCACTGTCTATAATCCTATCTAGGTGACGCGTGAGGTCTGCCACCTTCGCACCAGGCAGGCAAGTTACCAGGTGGTCCTCACGTCCACCAGCCACCCTGCTGTCTACATTCCTAATAATCGAATCACCAACTATGATGGCCAGCCTAACCCTTCCCTCTTGAGCAGTAGCCCTGGGAGATTTGTCCTCAGTGCGAGAGGACAATACATCACCTGGAGAGCAGGTCTTTGCTACAGGATCACTTCCTGCTACACCAGGGTGATGTTCTCCTACTGGGAGACCTTTCTGATCCAAGGCAGCACTGGGGCTGCCAGAATGGATTTGGGACTTGGCTACTATGTCCCTGAAGGCCTCGTCAATGGTACCTCTCTGCCTCCCTCAGCTCCTCCAAGTCTGCTACTCTAGCCTCCAGAGATCGGACTTGTGTCTCAGGTGTCTCAGGTCTTGTGTCTCAGGTGTCTCAGGTCTTTCACATTGCGGTTATTATGGTAGACTGCATTCAGTGAGGGTAATATTTATGTGTGTGCTCCCTTAACAGAATGGGGGTAACCTGCACAGAACGGCAGCTACTACCCTTAACAGAACACATGGGATAACCTGCATAGAAAGACAGTTAATAAAATGCATGGGGACAGCAGTTACTGCCATAGTTAAATTACTGGGCAAACCATTTGGTCTTTATCTGCTGTCACTACTATATCACTACTATGTCACTATGTTAATATATTACCACATCCCTGTACACATGCAATTACATGCAGTTTATGCATGTGTGCAGGTCTAAAGGGTTCACTCCCACTGTATGTCTTCCTACTTGCTCAATGTCCCAAAAGAGTAGAGCACCCATCAGGAAGCCCAACATCCTGCCAAAGGAGATGGACCTTCTTGTTCATGAGATAATGAAAGTCCAGCATCTTCTGTATGGCTCCTAGTCCAGGAGAGTAGGATTCTACAGGAAAGAGCAGTTGTGGAAGAAAATCTACCACTCACTGAATGCAGTCTACCACAATAACCACAATGTGAAAGACCTGAGACACAAGTGGAAGGACCTTTGACATCTGATGAAGAGGAAGAAGGCCAGGATGCCAGCTAAGGGGTCTGTAAGGAAGGTCAGCTTCTGAACAGTTGGTGCTGAGCACCATTTCATAAGCAAGCCGTGGGAGGGGCTTGGCTGATTGCAAACCTCCCAACCAGAATGCCAGCAAGGTGTGCAGTGTATATAGGAAAATCAGATAAAGTGTGTTCATTGAATGATTTATTATATGTATTGCACCATATTCGGATATATGTGGTCCTCATCCAGCAAAGGTCCTGGGCACTTGGGCACACTGGAAAGGCCAATGAGCACCATAAGTCTCCTGACCACTTAGGATTTCTGGACAGGGTGAGAAGCTGAGTATTGTATTAGCCCTTAAGCACTTGTAAGCACTGAGAATTTCTAGCTCCTTAGTCAAATGTAGTTAGTGGTACAGTAGGAGGTGCTATATGAGGGATCATGAAGCAGTTCTGTCAAGTGTAAAGGAAGGTTAAAAGAGTGAAGATAAATGCCCACATTGCATGCATATTTAAAGTATGCACTATTTTCAATCTTGCAGGGGAACAGCCTAGTGATGAGTCAGATGGGCCAGGGTTCGGTGGCCACCAAAAGGCAAGGCAGTGTGCTGCTTGCTAGCTTTGAGGAAGATAGGGAAGTGAAAGAGGTAGGTGCAGAGGAACTGCCACAGCTCATGAAGGAGGAGGAGGAGACCCAATGGGCTGCTCCTCTCTCACAATCACCTGATCTCAGACAACCTGCAGGTAGCCAAGAGGCTAGCTTGCAAAGGAGGAGCTTGTCTCTTCTCCATAAGAGGAGATGCAGGTCACTCCTGCAGAGAGGCAACTACTCAGCATTAGTAATGTTCCAAGGAAAGACATATGGGTTTTTTTGGTTCATTTTTGGGAAGTTTTATCCCATGAACTTTGGTTCGTGGATTGTCTGAGTTTTTCATTCATGAAAAAAATGAATAAAACATGAAAAATGAAAACAAAGCCTCCTGGAGCATCCCACCTGCCCATAAAAATGCCGGGGCCAGGATCCCTCTGGCTCCACTTACCAGATTTGGTGGGCATGGCATATGGGGGCAGTAGCACACCAGACCTACTGGAGGGGCTTGCAGGACTCAGATTGAGGCCTAAAAATGGCCCAGCAGCTGTGGTGTGCCTTTCTTTGTCCTCAGCCACATGTCCCCTTGATGTGTTGGAATCATAGGGAAAATAATGATAAGGACCATAGAATGGGGGCTTTTTTCATCAGCTACAATGCTAATTTAATGCCCTCCTGAGGAGTTTTGCCAGTTTGTTCTGGAATACACTTTGCCCTTTCTTTCACAGATGGATATCATTTCTGCTCAGGAGTACTTGGAATGCCAATCCATTGTCCAGGAAGCTGAAATGTGTTTGTTGATACTATCTATGCCACCATTCATTCACCTCCAGAATGCAAGCATCTTTGCATCAGCCTTCATTGTCATCTGGGTGAAAGGAGGGGAAAACTACCTGCATAGCTAGCTGCCTCACTTTCTACCAGAGGACCTAAAGTCATTATCCACACTTAATTATCATTTATTGACAAAATATTTCTTGTAAATACGTTCCATTTGACTGTTCTTATATTACCTACTAGGACTCTTACCAAAACACTCTAAAATCACACTCATGCTTTACCCTAAAATACCTTCATTCATACCACACATATCACATTCATTCCCCACTCACTTTTACATACATAAAATATATAAAGTGCTAGAAATTCCTTTGCATCTAATGCAATTACAATACTACAAGAAAACAAAGAGGTAGGCGATCTATGATACCGTCAGGTGAACACAAAAGGAATAGATGCCGTTATCTTTTCCAAATACTTTATTGATGCAGAGACGTTCCAGATAAATTGCCCGACTCTGGCCGAGTTTCGCGGCCTTCTAGCCGCTGCCTCAGGGGCTACAAATAAACAATCAGTATTGAGCAAATGAATATCTCACAATAGATATTGAGCAAATAAATATCTCACAATAGATATATTATTAAGATCTTATAAATATTAAAAAGAAATTTATATAAATTAATAAACATCTTTTTTAAACATTATAAAGATCTAAATTTAAAATCAGACTAATGAATTTCAATAAAAAAGTTAAAATACATAAATACACATAGAAATAAATACATAAATAAATAACAGTGACGTTAGACAATAACCTTTAGACAATACTTTACCTCCAAAATTCAAATCATTAATAATGTTTGATCCACTCAAATCAGATAATGTGCCAACGATGATAAAACAACTAGAAGAGAAATAACCACCATTGCAATATGTGTCAGTTTCACAAAAAACTTAATATATTTCAAACAACAAATTACCACATATGCATATCTGAAAATATGATATTAAAATAAACCAGCACACCAAATAGTAAAACTATTGTAAAAAATTAATTAATTATATAAAAATCTGTCATACAAAAATCTATTATATAAAAATTATTATATAAAAATACAATAAAAATTCAGCTAGAGAGTGTTTCTAACATCAGAGGATGTTCTGACTAAAAACAGAATATATAACAGCGAACTGCTAATGATGTATAAGATACTCACTTAATGATAAGCTACCGCTAAAAATAAAAAACGTAATAAGCTATTAATTATAATAGAGGCTAACTATCAATGATACAAAAAACTTAGAAATATTGATGTTTAAAAATGTGTCTAAGCTCAATTTTGCATATGAACCACAATCTTCGCTATTTAACTAGTATAAACCGCGCTTTGGTAGCCATTTTCAAATGCTAATTTTGGCGCCAAAAATTCTTAACAATCTTGACAAACCAAAGCTAAGTAAGTTCTCAATTATATGGAAAAAACTCTATAGATAGTATGAATTTGAATTTAAAATAGCAAAGGAATAGTTAATATATCGATTTTTACACTTCACTAAAATTATGCACTGCGGTTTAAGGAATTAGTGATATCGGAATCCTCTCTAGTGCGAACTAGTGATGGCTGTGTTTGTCGGCGTTGCGGTTGCAGAAACCATGTTCATGTTATCTTTAGATCCAGAATTGTATTCCAAGGTATGATCTCTGCTGTGCAACAATTGCAAGCCTTGTCTCAATAAATAATTTAAAGCACCAAATTCGAAGAATCAGATAGTGTCTAAACAACAAAATATATAATTAAAAACTACTGCTAGAGTCAATAGCTGTTAGTAATTGACTATCAATAATATATAAAACATCAAATATTGCAACATGTAGCATAAACTATTTTAAAATTACCTTCACAACGATGGGTCCAAACACAGATTTGTGTGTAAACCGCAGTCTCTGCTATGCAGCTAATGTGAGCTGTCTTTCGGTAGCCATTTTTAAAGTGTCACTTTTGGCGCCGAAAAAATATCACAAAGGGGGCGTGGTTAGTATCTATTCGAAACATGTCAATCACAAAGGGGGCGTGGTTGGTGTCCCGATTCTTACACTTTTTCGGACTGTGCACTGCGGTACATGAAAAACTTCTTCAATGAAATAAGCATATTAAACTAATCAGAGGCTGTTAATATACAAACGTTGCCTTTCATATATTAACGTTCACAAAATGGGCGTGATAGTTATCTAAATACTGATATTTCAATAAAATTGTAGAAACACTCTCCAGTGAAAAGAAAATGAACTTTAAATAACTACTGTTCACAACTTCCTAACAACAATCCAATCTATTGTGTGGTGTGTATTTCAATAATATAAAAATCAAAAAGATATAAAAAAAAGCATATGTAATATATATTACCAAAAATTAATTTAAAATTTTTGTAAAAATTCACATGTCTATAGTGGTTGTACTCATAAAATAACATAAATAAAATATATGGCACTAAAACAATTGTAAAAGTGCTGGTGGCACAAAAAGCAAAGATCATAAAAAACTGACAAATCAGACTCCATATTTAAACCATGTGGTACTACAGTATTAAATTCAAAAATATATTTTTGCTCAATTTGTAGTAGCAATTTATCCAAGTCACCACCTCTCCAGCTTAAATGTGGTTGTTGGATCACACAGAATTTGAAATCTTCAAATTTATGACCATTTTCGATGCAATGATCAACCAACGGTTTTGAGCTTATATTTCTTTTAATACTGCTCTTATGTTCTAGAATCCGTTTGTTAAATTCTCTGATAGTTTTACCAACGTACAATTTATTACATGGACAGATAGCTATATATACCACTCCTTTGCTTTTGCAGTTTGTAAAGGAGAAAAGTTTAAAATCTGTATTACATCCAGGTATCTTTAAAGAATTAGTCTTCATATTTACTTTGCATACTATGCAGTTCCCACATGGGCGGTGACCTGGCGGTCTTTTATCATAAATGATTTTCCTGGGTAAAGCAGAAGGTGCCAAGATATCTTTGAGATTCTTATCTTTCTTGTTGGCTATCATGATCCCTTTATTCTTAAAAAATGGTAAAACTTGTACTATTGGCCAAAACTTCCTCAGAATGGTACTAATTTGATAAGACAAATGTGTAAACGTGATAGGACAAACAAAGCGATCTTTAGCTTTTTCAGATTTCTTTCCTACTTTCAATAAGGCTCGCCTATCTTGTTTTTTCGCCTTATTTAAACCATTTTGTACAAATTGTAATGGATAATCTTTTTCTAGAAATCTCTGTTTCATCTGTGTTGATCTTTCATCAAAAATTTCTTCAGTTGTGCATAAACGTCTAAGTCTCAAAAACTGTGAATAAGGGAGGTTTTTCAACAAGGATCTGCTGTGGCTGCTGGTGTAATGTAGCAATTTATTCGTATCGGTAGGTTTTCTGAATATATCAGTGACAAATTTACCATCTACCAAAGATATTTGTATGTCTAAGAATGAAATAGATGAATTACTATGATTCATAGTAAACCTGAGATTGTGATCCAATGAATTCAACCAGTTAAAAAACTCAATCAATCTCTCCATGCTTCCTTTCCACAATAAAAAAACATCGTCGATAAATCTTTTCCAAAGGAGTATGTTATCGTTAAATATATGTGATCTTAAATTGACCTTTTCAAATTGTGCCACATAAAGGTTTGCTACCGAGGGTGCCATCTTAGACCCCATTGCGACCCCTTTAATTTGTTGATAGATTTTCCTATCGAAACTGAAAAAATTTTTTGTCAATGCCAGTATTGCTATTTCATTCAAAAATTCACATGGAATCCGCTTATGTATTGTGCGAGACTGAAAAAATTGAGTCAAGATCTCTAGTGCTGCAGCTTGGGGTATATTCGTATATAATGACTCTATGTCTAACGTTACCATAATAATGTCATTTGAATCATCGGAAATCTCCACTGATTCTAGTGTGAGAATAAAATCTGAAGAATCTCGGATATAGCTTGTTGTTTCTGAAACATATTTTTTAAGGAAAATATCTAAAAATGAAGAGAGTGGTTCTAATAGAGATCCTATTGCTGATACTATCGGTCTCCCAGGGGGATCTGTTAAAGATTTATGTACTTTGGGTAGAATATAAAGAGTGGGCATAATTGGATTATCCACTTTAAGATAGCTTATTTCCTTATTGGTAAGAAAACCTCTATCGTTTGCAATCTTTAACAAAGTATCTATTTCTTCTTTTATTGTACTTGTTGGATCTTTGTCAAGTTTGAGATAGAAAGTTTCATCTAATAATTGCCGTTCCACCTCTTTAATATAATTTACAGTATCCATAATGACTATGGAGCCTCCCTTATCTGCAGATTTGATCACGATGGAACTATCCTTCTTCAAATTATTCATGGCTTCTCTTTCTTTTTTAGTTATATTAAAAAATCTTTTGTTCAATGTCTTATTTCCATCTTCTCAATCTCTTGTAAGATGAGACTCTCAAAGGTTTGTATCACAGGATTGGAGGTTCCAGGAGGTATCCAATTACTTGATTTTTTAATCACTGAAATATCAGTATATTCTGTTTCTTTGTTTGAAAAGAATTCTGCAATCTTAAGTTTACGAATAAATTTAAACAGTTCCACCCTGGTTCGAAATGAATTATAGGAGGGAGTGGGAATGAAGGATAGGCCTTTGTTTAGTATTTTGATCTCTTCTTCATCTAATGATCTGGAGGATAGATTAATCACTCTGTTTTCTTTTAATATTGGAACCTCCGATCTTGATATGTCTGAAATCGGTTGTTGTAACTGCCTCTTCTCCCCCTCCCTCTCCCTCTCCCTCTCCACTCCCCTCGCCCCCTGAAAAAAGAAGTCGAAGGTTTATTTACTAGGGGTGCCTCTAACTCTGAATCTTTTCCTTGATCTTTCACTGAGTCTTTCCTCCAGAATTTCCCAATTTCTTTAACTCTATTCGATGGTCCTTCTTTATTATTAGTGGTAAATAGGGATACAGAGGCATCTAGATCTGCATCCGTACTGCTTCTTACACGCTTGGCATTTCTGTCTAGATTCGGACTATCTTGTTGTCTCTTTTCTTTCCTTTCCTCTTTACTGTATGTTCTGTTGTCATTATTAATACCATAATCTTGTTTGTTTTTATTATAATTTTGCTTATTTGAATATTGCCATGAATAAATTTTATTGCTTTTATAATCGTCCTCATCTCGTTTAAACTTATCATATTTCATTGTTTTCAAATCTTTAGTGAAATTATCAACATTTTTCTTATAATCCTCGTGTATAATTTCAAAACACAAGTCATGTTTTTTTAAATAATTCAATTGTTCATCTAGTTCTCCTTTTAGTTTTTCTTCCCTTAACTTAGATGTCTTAATAATTAATATCATTAGGTCAAGGGAACATTTATTGAGAATTGCTTCCCAACAATTCATGAACGTAGAATCATCACGAAACATGCTTGGTGGTTTATTTATTCTTAAACCTCTGGGAATGCGTTTATACCGGCAGTAGTCCAGCAATGTAGATGCGTGTAATGAACTTCTTATTAAACCTTTGCTGATGCTAATCGTTTGCTCCCACTTCTTGATGAAGTCATCGAAAACATCATCTTGTTTGAAGAAAGGTTCTGGAGGCAGGAGATCATTCAATTCGCCATCCGTGAAACTAAGTACGTCTTTCCAAGGCGAAAAAGACATGGCCCTCAACAGGGATGGTCCAAGAAAACAAAGAGGTAGGCGATCTATGATACCGTCAGGTGAACACAAAAGGAATAGATGCCGTTATCTTTTCCAAATACTTTATTGATGCAGAGACGTTCCAGATAAATTGCCCGACTCTGGCCGAGTTTCGCGGCCTTCTAGCCGCTGCCTCAGGGGCTACAAATAAACAATCAGTATTGAGCAAATGAATATCTCACAATAGATATTGAGCAAATAAATATCTCACAATAGATATATTATTAAGATCTTATAAATATTAAAAAGAAATTTATATAAATCAATAAACATCTTTTTTAAACATTATAAAGATCTAAATTTAAAATCAGACTAATGAATTTCAATAAAAAGTTAAAATACATAAATACACATAGAAATAAATACATAAATAAATAACAGTGACGTTAGACAATACCCTTTAGACAATACTTTACCTCCAAAATTCAAATCATTAATAATGTTTGATCCACTCAAATCAGATAATGTGCCAACGATGATAAAACAACTAGAAGAGAAATAACCACCATTGCAATATGTGTCAGTTTCACAAAAACTTAATATATTTCAAACAACAAATTACCACATATGCATATCTCAAAATATGATATTAAAATAAACCAGCACACCAAATAGTAAAACTATTGTAAAAAATTAATTAATTATATAAAAATCTGTCATACAAAATCTATTATATAAAAATTATTATATAAAAATACAATAAAAATTCAGCTAGAGAGTGTTTCTAACATCAGAGGATGTTCTGACTAAAAACAGAATATATAACAGCGAACTGCTAATGATGTATAAGATACTCACTTAATGATAAGCTACCGCTAAAAATAAAAAACGTAATAAGCTATTAATTATAATAGAGGCTAACTATCAATGATACAAAAAACTTAGAAATATTGATGTTTAAAAATGTGTCTAAGCTCAATTTTGCATATGAACCACAATCTTCGCTATTTAACTAGTATAAACCGCGCTTTGGTAGCCATTTTCAAATGCTAATTTTGGCGCCAAAAATTCTTAACAATCTTGACAAACCAAAGCTAAGTAAGTTCTCAATTATATGGAAAAAACTCTATAGATAGTATGAATTTGAATTTAAAATAGCAAAGGAATAGTTAATATATCGATTTTTACACTTCACTAAAATTATGCACTGCGGTTTAAGGAATTAGTGATATCGGAATCCTCTCTAGTGCGAACTAGTGATGGCTGTGTTTGTCGGCGTTGCGGTTGCAGAAACCATGTTCATGTTATCTTTAGATCCAGAATTGTATTCCAAGGTATGATCTCTGCTGTGCAACAATTGCAAGCCTTGTCTCAATAAATAATTTAAAGCACCAAATTCGAAGAATCAGATAGTGTCTAAACAACAAAATATATAATTAAAAACTACTGCTAGAGTCAATAGCTGTTAGTAATTGACTATCAATAATATATAAAACATCAAATATTGCAACATGTAGCATAAACTATTTTAAAATTACCTTCACAACGATGGGTCCAAACACAGATTTGTGTGTAAACCGCAGTCTCTGCTATGCAGCTAATGTGAGCTGTCTTTCGGTAGCCATTTTTAAAGTGTCACTTTTGGCGCCGAAAAAATATCACAAAGGGGGCGTGGTTAGTATCTATTCGAAACATGTCAATCACAAAGGGGGCGTGGTTGGTGTCCCGATTCTTACACTTTTTTCGGACTGTGCACTGCGGTACATGAAAAACTTCTTCAATGAAATAAGCATATTAAACTAATCAGAGGCTGTTAATATACAAACGTTGCCTTTCATATATTAACGTTCACAAAATGGGCGTGATAGTTATCTAAATACTGATATTTCAATAAAATTGTAGAAACACTCTCCAGTGAAAAGAAAATGAAACTTTAAATAACTACTGTTCACAACTTTCCTAACAACAATCCAATCTATTGGTGTGGTGTGTATTTCAATAATATAAAAATCAAAAAAGATATAAAAAAAAGCATATGTAATATATATTACCAAAAATTAATTTAAAATTTTTTGTAAAAATTCACATGTCTATAGTGGTTGTACTCATAAAATAACATAAATAAAATATATGGCACTAAAACAATTGTAAAAGTGCTGGTGGCACAAAAAGCAAAGATCATAAAAAAACTGACAAATCAGACTCCATATTTAAACCATGTGGTACTACAGTATTAAATTCAAAAATATATTTTTGCTCAATTTGTAGTAGCAATTTATCCAAGTCACCACCTCTCCAGCTTAAATGTGGTTGTTGGATCACACAGAATTTGAAATCTTCAAATTTATGACCATTTTCGATGCAATGATCAACCAACGGTTTTGAGCTTATATTTCTTTTAATACTGCTCTTATGTTCTAGAATCCGTTTGTTAAATTCTCTGATAGTTTTACCAACGTACAATTTATTACATGGACAGATAGCTATATATACCACTCCTTTGCTTTTGCAGTTTGTAAAGGAGAAAAGTTTAAAATCTGTATTACATCCAGGTATCTTTAAAGAATTAGTCTTCATATTTACTTTGCATACTATGCAGTTCCCACATGGGCGGTGACCTGGCGGTCTTTTATCATAAATGATTTTCCTGGGTAAAGCAGAAGGTGCCAAGATATCTTTGAGATTCTTATCTTTCTTGTTGGCTATCATGATCCCTTTATTCTTAAAAAATGGTAAAACTTGTACTATTGGCCAAAACTTCCTCAGAATGGTACTAATTTGATAAGACAAATGTGTAAACGTGATAGGACAAACAAAGCGATCTTTAGCTTTTTCAGATTTCTTTCCTACTTTCAATAAGGCTCGCCTATCTTGTTTTTTCGCCTTATTTAAACCATTTTGTACAAATTGTAACGGATAATCTTTTTCTAGAAATCTCTGTTTCATCTGTGTTGATCTTTCATCAAAAATTTCTTCAGTTGTGCATAAACGTCTAAGTCTCAAAAACTGTGAATAAGGGAGGTTTTTCAACAAGGATCTGCTGTGGCTGCTGGTGTAATGTAGCAATTTATTCGTATCGGTAGGTTTTCTGAATATATCAGTGACAAATTTACCATCTACCAAAGATATTTGTATGTCTAAGAATGAAATAGATGAATTACTATGATTCATAGTAAACCTGAGATTGTGATCCAATGAATTCAACCAGTTAAAAAACTCAATCAATCTCTCCATGCTTCCTTTCCACAATAAAAAAACATCGTCGATAAATCTTTTCCAAAGGAGTATGTTATCGTTAAATATATGTGATCTTAAATTGACCTTTTCAAATTGTGCCACATAAAGGTTTGCTACCGAGGGTGCCATCTTAGACCCCATTGCGACCCCTTTAATTTGTTGATAGATTTTCCTATCGAAACTGAAAAAATTTTTTGTCAATGCCAGTATTGCTATTTCATTCAAAAATTCACATGGAATCCGCTTATGTATTGTGCGAGACTGAAAAAATTGAGTCAAGATCTCTAGTGCTGCAGCTTGGGGTATATTCGTATATAATGACTCTATGTCTAACGTTACCATAATAATGTCATTTGAATCATCGGAAATCTCCACTGATTCTAGTGTGAGAATAAAATCTGAAGAATCTCGGATATAGCTTGTTGTTTCTGAAACATATTTTTTAAGGAAAATATCTAAAAATGAAGAGAGTGGTTCTAATAGAGATCCTATTGCTGATACTATCGGTCTCCCAGGGGGATCTGTTAAAGATTTATGTACTTTGGGTAGAATATAAAGAGTGGGCATAATTGGATTATCCACTTTAAGATAGCTTATTTCCTTATTGGTAAGAAAACCTCTATCGTTTGCAATCTTTAACAAAGTATCTATTTCTTCTTTTATTGTACTTGTTGGATCTTTGTCAAGTTTGAGATAGAAAGTTTCATCTAATAATTGCCGTTCCACCTCTTTAATATAATTTACAGTATCCATAATGACTATGGAGCCTCCCTTATCTGCAGATTTGATCACGATGGAACTATCCTTCTTCAAATTATTCATGGCTTCTCTTTCTTTTTTAGTTATATTAAAAAATCTTTTGTTCAATGTCTTATTTTCCATCTTCTCAATCTCTTGTAAGATGAGACTCTCAAAGGTTTGTATCACAGGATTGGAGGTTCCAGGAGGTATCCAATTACTTGATTTTTTAATCACTGAAATATCAGTATATTCTGTTTCTTTGTTTGAAAAGAATTCTGCAATCTTAAGTTTACGAATAAATTTAAACAGTTCCACCCTGGTTCGAAATGAATTATAGGAGGGAGTGGGAATGAAGGATAGGCCTTTGTTTAGTATTTTGATCTCTTCTTCATCTAATGATCTGGAGGATAGATTAATCACTCTGTTTTCTTTTAATATTGGAACCTCCGATCTTGATATGTCTGAAATCGGTTGTTGTAACTGCCTCTTCTCCCCCTCCCTCTCCCTCTCCCTCTCCACTCCCCTCGCCCCCTGAAAAAAGAAGTCGAAGGTTTATTTACTAGGGGTGCCTCTAACTCTGAATCTTTTCCTTGATCTTTCACTGAGTCTTTCCTCCAGAATTTCCCAATTTCTTTAACTCTATTCGATGGTCCTTCTTTATTATTAGTGGTAAATAGGGATACAGAGGCATCTAGATCTGCATCCGTACTGCTTCTTACACGCTTGGCATTTCTGTCTAGATTCGGACTATCTTGTTGTCTCTTTTCTTTCCTTTCCTCTTTACTGTATGTTCTGTTGTCATTATTAATACCATAATCTTGTTTGTTTTTATTATAATTTTGCTTATTTGAATATTGCCATGAATAAATTTTATTGCTTTTATAATCGTCCTCATCTCGTTTAAACTTATCATATTTCATTGTTTTCAAATCTTTAGTGAAATTATCAACATTTTTCTTATAATCCTCGTGTATAATTTCAAAACACAAGTCATGTTTTTTTAAATAATTCAATTGTTCATCTAGTTCTCCTTTTAGTTTTTCTTCCCTTAACTTAGATGTCTTAATAATTAATATCATTAGGTCAAGGGAACATTTATTGAGAATTGCTTCCCAACAATTCATGAACGTAGAATCATCACGAAACATGCTTGGTGGTTTATTTATTCTTAAACCTCTGGGAATGCGTTTATACCGGCAGTAGTCCAGCAATGTAGATGCGTGTAATGAACTTCTTATTAAACCTTTGCTGATGCTAATCGTTTGCTCCCACTTCTTGATGAAGTCATCGAAAACATCATCTTGTTTGAAGAAAGGTTCTGGAGGCAGGAGATCATTCAATTCGCCATCCGTGAAACTAAGTACGTCTTTCCAAGGCGAAAAAGACATGGCCCTCAACAGGGATGGTCCAAGAAAACAAAGAGGTAGGCGATCTATGATACCGTCAGGTGAACACAAAAGGAATAGATGCCGTTATCTTTTCCAAATACTTTATTGATGCAGAGACGTTCCAGATAAATTGCCCGACTCTGGCCGAGTTTCGCGGCCTTCTAGCCGCTGCCTCAGGGGCTACAAATAAACAATCAGTATTGAGCAAATGAATATCTCACAATAGATATTGAGCAAATAAATATCTCACAATAGATATATTATTAAGATCTTATAAATATTAAAAAGAAATTTATATAAATCAATAAACATCTTTTTTAAACATTATAAAGATCTAAATTTAAAATCAGACTAATGAATTTCAATAAAAAAGTTAAAATACATAAATACACATAGAAATAAATACATAAATAAATAACAGTGACGTTAGACAATAACCTTTAGACAATACTTTACCTCCAAAATTCAAATCATTAATAATGTTTGATCCACTCAAATCAGATAATGTGCCAACGATGATAAAACAACTAGAAGAGAAATAACCACCATTGCAATATGTGTCAGTTTCACAAAAAACTTAATATATTTCAAACAACAAATTACCACATATGCATATCTGAAAATATGATATTAAAATAAACCAGCACACCAAATAGTAAAACTATTGTAAAAAATTAATTAATTATATAAAAATCTGTCATACAAAAATCTATTATATAAAAATTATTATATAAAAATACAATAAAAATTCAGCTAGAGAGTGTTTCTAACATCAGAGGATGTTCTGACTAAAAACAGAATATATAACAGCGAACTGCTAATGATGTATAAGATACTCACTTAATGATAAGCTACCGCTAAAAATAAAAAACGTAATAAGCTATTAATTATAATAGAGGCTAACTATCAATGATACAAAAAACTTAAACCGCAGTGCATAATTTTAGTGAAGTGTAAAAATCGATATATTAACTATTCCTTTGCTATTTTAAATTCAAATTCATACTATCTATAGAGTTTTTTCCATATAATTGAGAACTTACTTAGCTTTGGTTTGTCAAGATTGTTAAGAATTTTTGGCGCCAAAATTAGCATTTGAAAATGGCTACCAAAGCGCGGTTTATACTAGTTAAATAGCGAAGATTGTGGTTCATATGCAAAATTGAGCTTAGACACATTTTTAAACATCAATATTTCTAAGTTTTTGTATCATTGATAGTTAGCCTCTATTATAATTAATAGCTTATTACGTTTTTTATTTTTAGCGGTAGCTTATCATTAAGTGAGTATCTTATACATCATTAGCAGTTCGCTGTTATATATTCTGTTTTTAGTCAGAACATCCTCTGATGTTAGAAACACTCTCTAGCTGAATTTTTATTGTATTTTTATATAATAATTTTTATATAATAGATTTTTGTATGACAGATTTTTATATAATTAATTAATTTTTTACAATAGTTTTACTATTTGGTGTGCTGGTTTATTTTAATATCATATTTTCAGATATGCATATGTGGTAATTTGTTGTTTGAAATATATTAAGTTTTTTGTGAAACTGACACATATTGCAATGGTGGTTATTTCTCTTCTAGTTGTTTTATCATCGTTGGCACATTATCTGATTTGAGTGGATCAAACATTATTAATGATTTGAATTTTGGAGGTAAAGTATTGTCTAAAGGTTATTGTCTAACGTCACTGTTATTTATTTATGTATTTATTTCTATGTGTATTTATGTATTTTAACTTTTTTATTGAAATTCATTAGTCTGATTTTAAATTTAGATCTTTATAATGTTTAAAAAAGATGTTTATTGATTTATATAAATTTCTTTTTAATATTTATAAGATCTTAATAATATATCTATTGTGAGATATTTATTTGCTCAATATCTATTGTGAGATATTCATTTGCTCAATACTGATTGTTTATTTGTAGCCCCTGAGGCAGCGGCTAGAAGGCCGCGAAACTCGGCCAGAGTCGGGCAATTTATCTGGAACGTCTCTGCATCAATAAAGTATTTGGAAAAGATAACGGCATCTATTACAATACTACATACATCATTTTTTAATACTTATTTGACAAACTAATCCTTCATAAACTTTTAAACATATGATGTGAATTGCTCTTATATAACGAGAGCCTCGTTTCGCCCTGACACTTAGGGCTTCTTCAGGGACGTAGTTGCTTTTAAAATCTAGCATTCATGTTCATACTCAATGGGCCCATTACATGGTATAGTGTCATTTCATATATCATAAACTTTCACAATCACTCTCTTTATTTCTCACTCTATTCACAAATCAGCTTGACTGTAGTCCTCGGGTCTCTCCAATATAGAACTGCTTCCAACAATAGTGTGTGTGGCACTTCAATATACGTATGCCTGCTTGACTATCTTCAAGCATCGTATCACACACTCTGACTCTATCTCAAAATCTTTCACAGCCGTGATAGATTTCCCATGTTCAAATTTTTCAGCGTCTCTCTCTGAGAGGATTAGTTTGTCAAATAAGTATTAAAAAATGATGTATGTAGTATTGTAATTGCATTAGATGCAAAGGAATTTCTAGCACTTTATATATTTTATGTATAGAATGAGTGGGGAATGAATGTGATATGTGTGGTATGAATGAAGGTATTTTAGGGTAAAGCATGAGTGTGATTTCAGAGTGTTTTGGTAAGGGTCCTAGTAGGTAATATAAGAACAGTCAAATGGAATGTATTTACAAGAAATATTTTGTCAATAAATTATAATTAAGTGTGGATAATGACTTTAGGACCTCTGATTTGTGGTGTGATATATATTGAGTTTTCGGAGGGCATGCAGGTGTGTTGACCATATCACTTTCTACCAGAGACATGAATTTACTTTTGATATAATTCATGCCAACATGAATGAACGCAGGATGGTGATTTTCAGCAATCTTTCCATTATGACTTTAATTTTGGCTCCTGGCAGACAGCTCACCTCCCAAGATGGCATGTCTGGTTAGCAGATGGATGCATCTGTGCCCCTCAAAAGAGAGTCACTTACCACCATTACCCTTCACTTTATAACCATTAGGGATGTGCACAATTTTTTTTTTTTGTTCGTTTTTGTTTTGGGGTTCGAAGTGGACAATTTCGGCCCACTCCCCGAACCCGGAAACTTTTTTCGTTTCAGATTCAGAAAAGGACCGAAAAAAAAATGCCCCAACCCTTCAAATTTACTTAATTACAACCCCTCCTCCCCCCATCATCCTGATCCCCCCAGACTTACTAAAAGCCCTGGTGGTCCAGTGGAGACCCAGGAGCAATCTCTCCCTCTCGGGCTGTTGGCTGCCACTAATCAAAATGGCACCGGTAGCCCATTGCCCTTACCATGTGACGGGGCTACCGGTGCCATTGGTCAGCCCCTGTCACATGGAAGGAGCAATGGATGGCCCGTGCCATTTTCTAAGATGGCGCTGGCCGTCCATTGATCCTAACATGTGACAGGGGCCAACCAATGGCACCGGTAGCCCCATCACATGGTAAGGGCAAAGGGCTACCGGTGCCATTTTGATTCCTGGCAGGCCCGATGGCCCGAGAGCGGAAGATTGCTCCCGGGACTCCCGCTGGACTACCAGGGCTTTCAGTAAGTCTTGGGGGGGGGGGGGATCGGGATGTTGGAGGGTTTGTAATCAAGTAAATTTGAAGGGCTGGGTTTTTTTTTTTTTAATAAATGTTCCCCTCCTCCCCACACTAACCCGAAAATGAATTTTTTTTTGAATTTTGGGAAAACTCTGTTTTGGGATTCGGTTCTCCCGAACCAGGACGAATTAGGCAATTTTTTGGAAATTGCCTAATTCATTCTAAACAAATGCACATCTCTACTAACCATACAGGTTCCTGATCCTGCAGTTTTTGGGCTCACAAGTTTCAGTTTCTCCTCATTCTAGAATGGATTCTCTACTTCTGCTTCCAAGAATGCATATCAAAGCTTCAGCTTTAGTGAAGGTGAAGTTAGGGTGACAATTCTATTGGCTTTAGTAATCTGTATCTTGTTGTCATTTTGTGGTCCTGTTTTCCATCCTCTCTGCTTGAGTTTTCCATCCTAGACAACTCATAAACACATAATTAATGTAGTCCATTGGTATCAGTTCTGTGGGCACAGTGGGTGCTTGAGGACCCCTAATATTGAGCAAACTCCTTCACTGTACCCAGGAAGTGCTAATTTAATTGAGTATAGCATCCTTGATCATTTTTAAAGCTGGGTCCCATGTTGTAATTGCTGCATATGCTTCTAAGCCTTGCCATCTCTTCTCTCAGTTCTATCACTTGTTTCCTGAGTGAGTCATCATGCAGACATCTTTCATACCAAATCATTTCTTTGCTGTGGATCATGATTTCTATCAGGATGGAAGCAGAAATAGTATCTGTGGGGTCATCCTTTTGCTCTTCTTTGGACTTTTATATTTGTAGAAAGAAATGAAAAAAAAAAGAGACCTCATAAAGTCCCTACCTTATCCTCAGATGACCTCCAAGTATAATCAGAAGACTTCCCTCAGCTTGTCATAGCATAACAGCAGTAGAAGCACCTGGAGCAGGTAAGAGGTTATCTTGCTCCTGGCAGGATTTCTGGTGGTCTGGGGAGAATGGGGAGGGAGGTGAAGAGTATTTTGATTGTGGGTTTGAATGGGAATTGGCAGGAAGCCATGAATTATGAAAATAATCAAATGGGGAAGTAGGAATGTGGAGCAATCTGAAATCCCCCCCCCCATCAAAGAGGGTGGGGTTGCACAGCTTGGCCCATTGGAGCCAATCTGAACAATGAGTTCCTTCTTGTCTCTCTTAACATTTCTGCAGCTTTTGATACATTAGATCACGATATATTTTATTTTGTCTACAAGAATGCGGTGTTGCAGGAAAAGTTTTGGAATGGTTTACATCTTTCATTAAGAGCAGAACACAACAAGTGAGAGATATTAATGATTTTATGCAATTGACTTGCGTAAATACTGGAGTTGCTCAAGGATCCACTTTATCAGCTGTCCTGTTTAATATCTATTTAGTTCCTATCTCTAAATTACTTACCACTATTTATGACGGTTATAAGATTTATGCAGATAACATATAATTTTTCATTTGTATGCATTTGACCTGGAAAGAGACGATGGATCATTTACAGATCTGACTATCCTCAATTCAGTCTTGACTATTTCACAATAAACTATCATTGAACATGTCAAAAACTGAAATTTTGGTAATCAAACAATCATATTACGTGAAGACTTGCCCACTGATCTCCTTAGGATATTGTTCCTTCAATATTTATGATTTAATCAAAAGTTTGGGTGTATTGATTGATTCCCATCTCTCCTTCAAGCCTCATATTAAAGCTGTGACTCGGATTGGCGATTTTAAGCTTAGAGTTATTGCAAACTTAAAGCATATGTTAGTGCCTTCTGATGTTTGAATGGTTGATCTGTTGCACTGCAGCACTATCCATAGGGATCTCCTTACCAGTTAAACTGAAACTGAACCTTTGTGGTAAAACGTTTAAGACTAGTCTTAAGACTTTGTCTTGCAAAAGGCTTTTTTTTTTTTTAAAAAGAACATTTTAATGTTTTAACTATTTGACCATTTTCTTGCAGTTTAATGATGCAAATGTTTTAAATAATAATTTATTTGCTGTCTTTGTTTTTACCTATGATTATAAGTCATTTCATTGTTATTTTATGTAAGTATATAATTATTTAATGTATGTTTTTTGTATATTACCTCAGCCTACAGTGTGAGACGATCAATGAATTTCAAACAAACAAGCAATATTGAGGTAGAGGTGGTCATCGGGCCACTGGCCTACAAATGACTTTCTTTTTTAATTTACTGTGCTACTTATCCAGATTTCTTTTGAAGATTATCTGGCCACACAAGGTTATCTGGCCACAAAGGTGAGATAACTCAAAAACATAACCAACAATATTCAAACATAGCTGGTTATGTTTTTGAGCTATCCAGCTACATGCTGCCAGATAACTTTAGCCAAGTATATTCAGAGGGATATATATCCTAACCTTAGTTGGATAACTTGTCCACTAAATGCTTACTGAATATGGACCTATATGGAAGTAAGTTTCAAAAAGTTACTCTGAAGTTGCACATATTACATTAGTATATATATATATATATATAAGATACCAGACAGGCCTACTCCAAAAGTATAAAACCCAAATGTAAACCTGCACTCATGTGTTGTTTAAAATGCAAAGAAACTTTACAATAATGAATCAAACCAAAAATGTTTATAAAATTATAAAAATTACTTGCAATATATTTATTTAATGGTAAATAATTATTAGTCAGTAATTTGCATTTTAATTAACATCATATTTACGTACATACAATTAAAAATGTATCCTGTAACCACTGCTAGAGCCTTGCAACCATGTGGATAATCATGTCATGGTTAATCAAGCATATATTAATACATTGATACATAAACTAATGATGACAACAGTGCACGACTACAAGCATTTGTAGTCATAGCTTTCTAACTCATCTCTCTAGGATTGCTGCTCTTCTTAGTCATATTTTCTGCTATTTTGAGCTGATTGACTTTGTTGTTTTCTTCTCCCAATTCTTGTATTGCTTGGAGGTGACATGGCAATTTCATTGGCCACCTCCTGCCATTTCTGCCTTCTAGTTTAAATGCCTGATAGTGTATGCTATGAATTTCTCACTTAGCATCCTCTTTCATGTTGCTTGCATGAACATTTTGTATACATCTAGTCACTCCTTTGAGGAAACATTGCTCACTGGTTTGAGATTTTGTTCTTTTTTTTTTTTTTTGGTCTTTTCATCTTTTTAATATTATGAGTACCAGATTATTTTATGAATGTTTATGATGTTAGCTGCCTAGTGCTGTGTATAGGTGACATACAAATCTCCAAATAAATAAATAAGGCATTGTGAAGAGGAAAAAGGGTACTGGCAGTGGCAGGAGTTCTCCATGGCACAATCAGAGGAGCAAATCAACATCAATAGTGTGAAGAAAACTCCAAGGCTTCAAAAGAGGACACCAATAAAAGTGGCATGTACCCCAAAAGGCAGCACAAAAGGAGTAAAGTGGCACCAAAGGTGGCATGAACATCCAAAGGCATCATGAAGGAGGAACAAAGTAGCAAATAGGCAGAGGAAAACCCCAGGCACTAACAGAGAGAAAAAAGCAGCACAAAGAGTGCCATGAAGACCCCAAAGCACCATGAGGGGGTACAAAACAGCCAGCAACAGTGGCAAGAACAGTCAAGAGTATAGAGTCTTGGATAAGGCAGAGTGGCAGAAAGACTGCCAAGATGTAAAGACTACAGTACTGCAGCAAGGCTTACTGGCAGAAATATATCCAAGGTATAGAATGAGGGGTATATCAGCAAAACAGAGTGGCAGAAAGACCAGCCAAGTGGTATATTCTGGGGTATGGCATCATGATAGAGTGTGTTCAAAAACCCCTAGGATATAATATGGACTTATTCAGCAAGGCTTAATGGCAGATGTGTAAAGTCTGGGGTATTGCAGGAAGACTGAGTGGAAGAAATACCTCTGAAGTCTAGAGTCTGACGTATAGAAATCAGGATGAGTGGCTACAAGACCCCAAAGGCTGTATATCAGGGGCATGGCAGCTAGGAGGAATGGCAGCAAGACAACCAAGGTGTAGCATGATTGGAATCACAAAGAGCATGATATCAGCAAACCCTCCAAGGCATACAGTGCATGGAGACATAAACATCAAAATGGCATGAGACCCTTCAAGGTGTACTATGGAGAGAATCACAAACAACTCAAAGGCATGAAAACACCAAGGCATAGAGTGTGAAATATTGCAAACCTCACAAAGACATGTAAACCTCCTAGGTATAGCATTCTGAGAATTAAAAACAGCATAAAGGCAGGAAATCTCCCATGGCATATAGTGAGGGAATCATAAACAGCACACAGACATGAAATTCCACAAGGCATAGATTACAGGGAATAAAAAATAGCACAAAGACATCAAACATATCAATATATGGGTCAGACTGAGGGTCCATCAAGCCCAGCATCATGTTTCCAACAGTGGTCAATCCCAAGACGTACAGTGTAGAAAGTCACAACCTACACAAAGATATCAAAATTCTCAAGGTGTAGTGTTCTTCTAATCATAGACAGCTTAAATGCATCAAAGTCCTTAAGACATATAGTGAGGGGAATCATAAACAGCAGAAAGGCATGAAAAACACCAAGGCACAGAGTACTGGGAATTTCAAACAGCACACAAGCATCAAACCTCCAAAGTGTAAAGTATGAGGAATCACAAACAGCACAAAGGTATTAACATTTCCAAGATGTAGCAATCAAGGAATCAAAATTTGTACAAAGGAATCAACCCCTCAAGGCATATAGCACATGTAATCACAAACAGCACAAATATATCATAACCCCCAAAGTGTTGAGTGAGGAGGAATCTCAAAAAGAACAAAGGTATAAAAACTCCCAATAAGGTGACTTCTATGATGCCTTCCCTCTGTGAAGTCACATTCAGAAGAGCTCCTTGAGGCCCTATTCAATTTTGTTAACTACGTGTCCTCTATTGAACTTATTTTTCAATTGCACAAGACCTCTTTCAATTACACTCACTAACAGTGTTATCTTGGTTGGAATGTCAGTAAAATCGGCGAGATTGGTGAAGGAGAAGGACAAAGTAAAGGTGAATCCTCAGGATGGCAATATGGAGGCCAAATTCAAGAAAGGAATTTCTGATTTAAAGGAGGATCTAGTTCACAATATCTCTAAAGTAGTATCAGTGAATCGGGAGGATCATCTCTCTAAATTAAAATCCTCTTTGGATGAGATCAAGGATAGCATGCAGAAGCACTAAGAATCCTTAGGAAATCTGGAAAACCAAATGGCTGCACAACAGCTAACATTGGAATAACTTATTGTGCAGTTGACTGACCTCTACAAGACAGAATAGAAGACCAGGAAATCAGGACTCACTGCAATAATCTTCAGGTTATTGTCTTGCTGGAATGGGTCAAAGAATATGAATTAATGCATTTTTTCCATGTTTGGATGCTCAAGACATTGGGGTAGTCTATAAAAAAATGAGTCCGTAGTGGTTGAGCACGCACATCAAGTTGGCCCAGTAAGAGAAAATATGCAACAACCTAGACCAGTCATTGCTTGAATTCTTAATTTTACCATCAAGTTTTGACTGATACAGGCTTATAAAAAAAAAAAAAAAAAGAGGGTTCTTGAATATGAAGGTCAGAAACAGATTCTCTTCAGTGATTTTTCACAGAAAGTTTCCAAGGCCAAAAGCAGAGCATGCCAATTTGCTTGGAGATCTACCAATGAGGCATTCAGTTTCATTTGTTTTTCCACCTATGATCAAAGGTTTCAATAACAATGATATAGTGATATTGAAAACAAAAGCTCAAGTGCAGACATGCTTGGTCAATATAGGTGAACGAAACTGATCATACTTTCTATCTCTAGTTCTTGGTTCATCGTCTTTCTTTAAATAACAATATTCTTCGATGCCTTATATTTTATTTTTTGAGAAAAGGGGACAGGAGAGATCACTGATGCTAATCACTGTGGGGATTTGAAGGCAAGGTTATCCTGTCATGAAGTCCTCCATACTTAGTTATTTATCTTTGACTATTTGGTTTTTGTTTAATGCTGCTAAAGGCTCTTTGCAGCTTAGTTGGAGAATGACAGACAAAATCTTAAGTTGGGTCTCAAAGAGTACTCAATCTGCCTTCAAGGGAGGATTGCTTGCTTTATGCAATGACTTGTAAATAACTGATTCCTTGTTTGAATTCTGAAGAAGTCAGGAGTATACTCTTGTCATCCCTCAGCTTATCTCTAAAAATGCAATACATGTGCAGTTATTTTTGTTTGGGTTTTTGTTTTTTTTTTTTGCTCCTAAATGGATTATGCACTCTGTGTTCCTATGTTGATGGTTTTCTACTTAAACTTGGATACTTTTTAAATAAACTTATATTTGTCTCCTTAATGTTTGAAGGCTTATAACTTTAGAGATTGTATGGAACAGATGACTTTATATATCATAAACCTTGGATAACTACATATTTTTTTCTTTTATTATGCATTAGGCAACATGCTTTGGGGGATTTATATAATGCCCTTATCAGGTGCATCTCATTTTCTAATTTGAGGAAAGTAAAATGTAAAAACAAATCATTGAAAATATTTATGATATTTAGCCAAATTTATGATAAGCAGGGTTACAAAGAGTGCCATTCTATTTTTTTCATTACGTCCATTTGAAGCTACTGAGTCAAAGTGAAAAATTCAAAATTGCTCACATCTATTTAAATTGCATTAATATCTCCACCCCAAGGGGGAACTCGAAGCTGTTCAAGAATAGCCCACAGTTAATCAGCAAAGGAGCAACCCTTCTGAATACAATGAGCCACACAGGACGTGTGGAGTTACTGAATATTAATGCGACTTTTGTGTTCAGTGAGTCTGATTTTCATCTTTCTGGCTGTACTCCCTCTATAAATTAATGAACAGGGCTAGAGCAATAAGTAAATAATTGCTTGTGAATTGCAGTCAGCAGAACTAGTCAAAGTAACCTCTATGCCTGTGTGGGATGTGAGGAAAGGGATTCCTCCACCATTAGGATATCCCCAGCCCTCCTGGGACACTTACATTTCCACTCCCTGGAATATAAACCATTCTCACGGCCCAGTATTGAGGGACATTTCACAAAGAGAAAGGGTGCGAGAGACACCACATCTATATTCCAAGAGAACATTTAAGCTTGGATGTAATTGGGTATCACTGTGCTTAGAACAGAAGAACATAAGAACATAATAAGTTACCATACTAGTAGGTAAGATCGAGGATCCATCAAACTCAGCATCCTATTTCCAGCAGTGGACAATCACAGTAAGCTTTTAATTTAGAACAACCCCATCAGTGAATCCAGCCTGTTTTTCCAGTGAATCTGCCCTGAAGAGCTACCAGTGGCACACAAGGAAAGGATTCCATTCACATGCCCTAGGCCATCCTTCCTCCCTGAGATCAAGAGCCCTCACCCCACAACAAAAGGACTGGTGACTGTAAAATTTGGTCTTAGCCCTGGAATATTTTATACCCCCATCAGAATTCAGCACACACCCTGAATTGGGGTTACAAAGGCAATATTCAGAGCAGACTGCCCACAATGGTTCTATGTCTGCAAGTACTTTATATCTATAAGTTTTGCACAAATTCTCAATGGAAAGTGCACATGTACTTTATCTTTGAAGCTTTTCAGCAGATTGTGAATTTCAGTAACTAAACCTAGGATGATCCTTTGGGGGATATTATTGCACCTATTATGTACTGAAAACCTAACTGAGTGTGTAAAGTGGTGCCGCTCTTATGTGTTCTGAGTTAAAGGAGAATGGATATGTGTAATGAATCCTTTGCTTGTGGTTAAAGCTTGAATGGATTGCATTACTACTATTGTGGTTAGTGGTGATTCTATTTTAGCTGAAGTGGCAGAATGACAGTTTTTAGAGAGAGAGATCATGGCTTTTGGTCTCAGCTAAGGTACACTTAGATAATTTTATTACGAAAGAACATGAAGTATGGGATCATAGATATAACTTTAAGAGGCCTATGTACTAAGCTGCAATGTTTTTCATAAATGAGAATTCTCCAGAAAAAAATACAAACTCCCACAAACTTTCAAAAACACCAAACATTTGGAGTTTGCATGTTTTTGTCTTGCATATATGTCTATTTGAAAAAAAAATTAATAGCTTTCCCAGGTCACAAATAGTAAAACCATGTTTAGTTTACTAAACGTGAAATTTTATTTGAATTCAAAATTAATATGCTGCTGCTATGCAAGATCATGGAAAGCAGTTCATTAATTATACTTTTTTATAACCACGTGCAATTCGGGGGTAATTTTCAAAGGAAGTTACATGCGTAAATGTAGTTACTATTGTAGCAATTTTCAAAAGCCATTTACTCAAGTAAAGTGCACTTATGTGAGTAAATCCTATAGACAAGTCAATGGCATATATTGTAGCAATTTTCAAAAACCCACTTACTCAAGTAAAGTGAATTTAATCCAGTAAACCTGGATTTTACTCGAGTAAATGCTTTTTAAAATCAGGCCCTTAGGGGTAGATTTTCAAACTATGCAAATAGGCCTACTTTTGCTGGCGCATCAGGCGCAAGCAAAAGTACGCTGGATTTTATTAGATACGCGCAGAGCAGCGCGTATCCACTAAAATCCTGGATCGGCGCGTGCAAGGCTATCAATTCTGTATAGCCGGCGCGCGCCGAGCCGCGCAGCCTACCCCCATTCCCTCCGAGGCCGCTCCGAAATCGGAGCGGCCTCGGAGGGAACTTCCTTTTGCCCTCCCCTCACCTTCCCCTCCCTTCCCCTACCTAACCCACCCACCCGGCCCTGTCTAAGGCCCCCCCCTTACCTTTGTCGGGGGATTTACGCCTCCCTCCGGGAGGCGTAAATCCCCGCGCGTCAGCGGGCCTCCTGCGCGCCGGGACGCGACCTGGGGGCGGGTACGGAGGGTGCGGCCACGCCCCCGGACCGCCCCGGGCCGTAGCCATGCCCCCGTACCTGCCCCCAAAACGCTGCCGACACGCCCCCGAAACGCCGCGACGACCGGGCCCGCCCCCCGACACGCCCCCGACATGCCCCCCTTGGAGAACCCCGGGACTTACGCGAGTCCCGGGGCTCTGCGCGCGCCGGTAGGCCTATGTAAAATAGGCGCACCGGCGCGCAGGGCCCTGCTCGCGTAAATCCGGACGGATTTACGCGAGCAGGGCTCTTAAAATCCGCCCCTTAATGTTTTGTAGGCTCATTTTTGCAATAAGATAGAGATTTAATTATCTTTTTTCAAATATTTTGTGTTAAATTTCTCATGAAATTTGCTACGGACCTCATTTGCATCCATAGCAAACTATTACAAAATGAGCCAATATATTCTGGAAAATCATTTGGATTAGTACACTGGCACCTAACTATTGTTTGGTTAAGGCAGTTGGAAGCTACAGGCTTCATTCACCCTTTTACACACCAGAAGAGAGATCATGGAGAGGATTGACTGACTTTTGAACTATGATTATCAGTTTGAAAACATTAGCTTCAGGATATCAAACAACAGCAATAAGCTGATAATGAGCATATAATGAGGCATTTTGAGTTAGCTGTGCTCAACACCACACAATGCAGTATCAGCTTATTTACAATATGCATGAATCACATTATATATGCAATATGCGCTGGCCATCACATTAGCACAATATAGGGTGAGAAAGCAAAAATGCTTGCCCATTCAAACATGTCTTGTTAAAAAATCACTCCAATACTTATTTGGCATAGTTCCACAAGTTTTAATGGAACCAAAGGCAGCAATCAGCCACAGTAAGAAAATAAGTATTGTTACAGTCATGATTGACTGTAGGAAAAATGGTAGCTAGGCCCGAAATCATCAAAGGTGCCACCAACTGACCCACACCCCTGATCCTTAGCATGGATTAGTGGAAGAGGTAATGCAAGTTTTCTCTTCAAGTGAAAAATGTTGATGGAGAATCCATTCTCCACCCAGCATCCACCCCCACCTCATTTCACACAGTATTCACCACCTACTTTCTTCTCTTCTTCCCCAGGAACCTCTTCCCTGCTTTATAACTACCCCTTTTACTTCACTAACCCTCTTCCCCAGCATCTTCTCCTCTGACATTTTACCATCACCCATTCTCAGAATCTACTCCTCTGTCTCTTAAATGATACCCCCTTACATCTTCAGCATCTGCTTCTTGCACCCTACCCAATATTTGCCTTCTCATTCCTCTCTCACCCAACTGCATCTACCCATTTCGTCTGCCTCCTCCTAGGGCAAAATACATGTTTAGTGGCAGAGCCGCTACTGCTGCTCCTCCTCATCTGTGCTGATCATGCAAGTATGTTCAAAATTCACAGGCCAGCAAGTCCTGTATACCAAGGTGTACTGTGCTGTTTGTATGATGGTCTCAGGCTCTTCCTACACTTTCCACTCTCCTGCTAAGGTCAGGTCTGGATCTACAGAATCTGAGATGCGTTATGCATGGTCACTTAAAGAATCCTGCTCAACTGCATATGCGTGCACCACAAGGTACAGAGTTGGTAGTGATCTTGGGCAGGTGATGCCCCTTGCTGCATGGTGCATCTGGAGATCACCCTGCTCACCCTACCTGAAAGCTGGCACTAGTTAGAGTGCTAACAGGCAATTCTATATCCCACTTTTAAACATTAACAACATGTAGCTTGCCAAGTCAGCATGTCTCAACATAGAAACATGACAGCAAAAAAGGAATGTATGGTTAATCCATACTGCCTGTCCATCCAGTTAATTTTGCATTATAATTTCCATCACTTTCTTAGAGCTGTATTTATTCCATGCTTTCTTGAATTCAGATACTGTTTTTGACTCCACAACATCCACTGGGAGGCTGTTCCATGCATCCACCATCCTCTCTGTAAAGAAATATTTCCTAAGGTTACTCCTTAATCTATCCCTTTTCACCATCATCTCATGACCTCTCATTCTAGAACCTCCTTTCTATTAAAAAAAAGGTTCACCTCCTGTGCATGGAAACCTTTGAGATATTTAAATGTATTTATCATATCTCCCCTATTTCTCCTTTCCTCTAGTATTTACATGTTAAGATCTTTAAGTCTATCCCCAAATGCTTTAGAACAAAGACCTCTGACCATTTTAGTAGTCACCATCTGGACCGAGTCCATCCTGTTTAAATCCTCTTGAAGATGTTGCCAGAACTGTACACAGTATTCCAAGTGAGGTCTTACCAGGGACTTATACAGGGGCAATATCACTTCCCTTTTTCTGCTGGCCATTCATTTCCCTAGGCAGGCAAACATCTTTCTGGCTTTTACCATCACTTTATCTGCCTGTTTGGCCACCTTAAGATCATCGGATACAATTACCCCCAGATCCCCCTCTTACTTTGTGCTTCGAAGAATTTCAAATTCAGTACTCTACCTTTCCCTTGGGTTTTTGCATCCTAAATGCATTACTCTGCATTTTAAAGCATTAAATCTTAGCTGCCGGACCTAGATCCCTGACTAGACCCCTTCTTATTTTTCCTCTCCTTCCTGGCTGCTTACCCTATTACAGATTTTGGTATCATTAGCAAAAAGGCAACCCTTTCCCAACAACCCTTCCATTATGTTACTCACAAAAATGTTGAAAAGAACTGGTCCAAGGGCTAATCCTTCAGGCACACTGCTAGTAAACACTCCTAGCCTCAGAGAAAATCTCATTTACCACTACCCTTTTTCAACTCCCATTCAGCCATTTCCTAATCCAGTCAGTCACTCTAGGCTCTACACCAACGGTGAAAAATGTATTTATAAATCATCTGTGTGGAATCGTGTGAAAGGCCTTGCTGAAATCCAAGCTCACTACATCTAGCGCTTTCCCTTGATCCAACTCTCTGTTCACTCAATGAAATTGATCAGATTCGTATAACAAGATTTACCTTTCATAAAATGTTGCTGCCTCAGATCTTGCAATCCATTGGATTCCAAAAATGGCACTATCCTTTGTTTTAGACAAAATCACAACAAAAAAAGGTGCTTACTAAGACAAAGTAAAAATCACAGTTTGTGGAGACAAAAGAATGCCACTCTAGAGAAGATTGCTGTGCAAACAGGGTATCAGGAAGCCATTGTCACATGTGGTGTCCCTTTACTACCACCAGACTACTCAATCATCTATGTACCCTTAGATGAGGACTCAATAAGTACATTTCAGAAGATGATCTTTAAGGAAGTTGACCTAGCATTTGCAAATGTTTTTTGACTATGAAGGAGGGCAGCATTTTTAAAGAAGGTTCATCTTAAGATGCTGGAATTTTATATTCTACCTAAAATACACAAATGATTAGGTAATCTGTCAGACCAGCAATTGTAGATGATATATTTTTAATATGGAAGGAGATAGAAATCAACTGGAAATTTTCTATCATTGGCTATTGGCTAAGATGCTACAACTTCAGTCTTTAAATTACCTTGAAAATGGACCAAGTGCAATTCCCATCTCATGACATATTATGAAATACAAGGAGTTTTAAAACTTTAATTTTTCAAAATCTCATAACCACCTTTTGAGTTTTGGAAGTTGTTTGTCATGAGTATTTAATACAGTCATGATGTGGTTCCTATACCTAATGCCTATATAATGGCAGGCTGCCCTAACCATCCATATAAGCAATATCACTCTGAGGTTATGGTGATAATTAACTATAAATGTACTGGTATCATATTAGCCTGAGTAGTAACACTCAAGAAGGCACCAAGCCTTCGGTGAGTGAAAAACCAGTATTGAAATAATCATATACCAGTGGTGTAAATCTCAAGTTATTTAAATTAATTTAAGCTATTTTTTATGCAATTAGAAACCGAGATTCCCATTCACTAAAAAATCATTATTTTGTACACCAAGACCACTGGGAAAAACATCCCTTGGTGTGTAAGATCAAGAAAAACAATTTAAAACTACTGGCTTAATCTTAGCTCATAGTCCAGAAAATTATCTTACTTTGTGCCATTTTCCTGTTAAAGGCTAATATTATGTTGTTTCTCCCATGAATTACACCGCCATTATTCAATATACTTGCCAACAGCGTTACAAAAACATCCTGTACATTTGTTGAATTCTGTGTTCACCGTCAGCGCTGAAAGGTGCCAAAACCTGACAGTGTTTCAGTGACACTCACCTGCTTCAGGGGTTGCTCCTTACACATTCTGAAAATATGGGAATCATGATTTTTAAATGCATAAAAAAGTTTTGCTTAAAATAATTTAAGTAATTTAAGATTTACACCATTGCTTGATTATTTCAATACCTGCTTTTCACTCACCTAAGGCTTGGTGCGTGCTTAAATGTTACTACGCAGACTGTATGATACCAGTATGTTTACACTTGATTATCACCCTAACCTCAGTATTTTAGTGTATATATTTTAAGCATTAACAAGAACTTGTTAGATAAAATGGACATGAATATATCACATTATTTATCATCCAGTAAAGCCTCATTTACAAATGATTTTCCTTCATACTTACAAAGGTAAATATTAATATATTAAGGCAAACATCTATTCAGATCCCTTAAATGCGCAGCTTTACACTTTATTGCATACCACTTATTTTTTTGCATACAAGATATGTTGTTAATATGCATGTTAAAATTTAATGCAAAGAATCTCTTTTTTATGGTCTATATGTTCTTATAAAGAGTTCTCGTTTCTCCATGAGTGTACAGTACATATATGTATTTAGTCTACTGGCTGAAAAAAAACCAAAACATTACTTATCTACATAAAACTTTTGTTAGCCATAAAACAGTAGTCATAAATAACAACTGGTGAAGGACAGAGCATTCGACTTTACCAATATTGTTTAGTGAATACATCATCTAGCACTGCAAATGTCGTATAAAATTCATATCGTTAGCTGTCTGTTGAAAAAAATACTCGTATTTTGCAATGTAAGCACATTCCTCAAAATCATTTACAAATACACTGCATAGTCTGTCTTTTTTCACACTTATTTTTGGTATTGCAGGGCAATGTTTCAGGGCTGTATCGATTTCCATTCTGACTGTGGTTGATTAATGTTTCAGGAAGGCGTCAGGTGCATTAGTACAGAGCTGAATAGAAATATCAGTGTATTTTCGCAGTACAAAACAATTCCTGTGATCTTATCTTGTTATAAACTACTCCACTAAAAAATAACTGCTACTGACTAATAAAACTATGCCTGTTTCATATGATAATTAAAAGCTTTTATTTTTGAAAAGATTACATCTCTAGGTTAAGTGTTTTCACCTTATAAATCTGCTGCACAGAATGTGCATTTTGTAGTAATTGGTTTTTAGTTGATAGGAATTCCTCACTCATTATGTGTAACCTGAGAATGTAGCAAATAGTTCAGAGATAGCTTCACAGGCATGCTATTTTTCATCCTGACCCATTCCCAAGGTTGAGAGAATGCCAGACAGTTTAATACATGCTATCCACTCTTTTAGCAGCTGTGTTTTTCTATTTTATTAGCTCAGTTTCAGTATTTTCAATATTTTTCTATTTCCCTTACCCAGATGGGCTTCTGGCTTGGTGTTTTGTAAAGAACATGGTGCTGACTGATGGAACTGAAAATTCCAACATGCCTAATGTATTTATACACAGAAATCACCTCTAATAAATGTGACTGCTATTTTCAGGCCATTTGCAAAAGTGCAGTTTACCCTGTAAAAAAAATAAAATAAAAAAATAAGCAGTCACATTGTTTCCATCACACCTACACACATTACATCTGTGTCTGCATACTTTTTACTTGTCACTGTGAGAGGAATGGGAAATAGTCTAAGTTCCCCATCAATGTAAAACTTCATGAGATGAATGATAATAGGGACCTAATATAAACCAATTCATATAGTTTTCACGTAGACCTAGTCCACAGTTATAATGTATACTAAATTTATTGTACTGTTTTCTTCTAAGGATGTGGAATAAAAAAGCAGATATTAGTCTGACCACAATTTGGTATTTGGAAACAAATAAGAGAACATATTATTTTTTACTCAACGCATAATTAAACTCTAGAATTTGTTGCCAGAGGATGTGGTGACAGCTACTAATACAGCTATGTTTTAAAAAGGTTTGGACAAATACCTGGAAAAAAGTGCATAAACCATTTTTAAGGTGGACGGGGAAATTAATGTCTTTTCACTGGCGTAAGCATCATGGAATCTATCGAACTTTAGGGATCCAGCCAGGTACTTGTGACCTGGATTATAGCCACTGTTGGATGTTGCGGTTCTGGCCGTGAGCACCGCGACCAGACCCTTACCTCCATGCTCCTGGACCTACCCCCGCTTCTGGAGGCCTGGTTTGCGCCCTGTTCGGTGGCGTCCCCGCGGGGGCCCCACCGCCGGGAAGCTTCCCATGGACGCCCTGCTTCTAGGCGCGCGTGCGTGCCACTTGGACACTTTTCTAGGCCGTTTCCCGCCAGCGGTGACCCTGCCCAGTTCCTGACGTCAGACGCCGCGGCCTTGATAAGCCGGCTACAGACACTCAGTCTTTGCCTTGCAACGGGTTTACCTCCCGGTTCCCTGTTGCGTCGTGCCCCGGAGTGAGCTGCCTTGCTACTCGCTCCGTTTCTGCTTGCCTGCTACCGTACCTGCTTGGTTCCTGTTTGCCTGCTACAGTACCTGCTTGGTTCCTGCTTGCCTGCTACAGTTCCTGCCTGGTTCCAGTACCCGAGACTAGCTACAGTTCCTGCCTGGTTCCAGTACCCGAGTCCTGCTACAGTTTCTGCCTGGTTCCAGTACCCGAGTCCTGCTACAGTTCCTGCCTGGTTCCAGAAGCCGAGCCGTGTTACATTACTTATCTACTGTCCTAGTCTGGTTCCAGTTCCCAGTCCTGATCAACAACCCACCTAAGTCCCAGCGGCCGGGCCCCTACGGGCTCCTCCTGGGGGGGCTTCAGCGTCCAAGGGTGAAGCCGCCTAAGTCCCAGCGGTTGGGCTCCTACGGGCTCCTCCCGGGGGAGTACCAGCTTCCAGGGTGAAGAGCACCTCTACGTCCTGCCTGAACATCTGCTTCCCGGCCTGCCACATACTAGAGACATTGACCACCTTTCTCAGTCTCCTGCAGGTCGGCCCAAGGGTCCACTAAACTGAGACTCCATAACAGATTGCAAGGCCATGGACACGGCGGATGTGCCCGCTCCCTCAGATCTGCCCAGGATGGCCCGGCAGATGCTACAGCACCAGAGCTGCATTGATACTCTGGCAGCCACGGTGGAACAGCTATCCTCTCGCCTGGAGTCCTTGCCTCCTGCTGGCAGGGTCCCCGAGGGACACAGCTCTTCTATGACTCAGCTACCGGCACTCTTCCGCTACGCTGGAGATTTAAGGACCTGCCGCAGCTTTCTGAACCAATGTTACATACGGTTCTCTCTGTTGCCTCGGCAGTTCCCCTCGGATGCACTGAAAGTGGTGTATATCCTGTCCCTGCTTGATGGGAAAGCCTTAATATGGGCTTCTCCCCTTTGGGAAAACAGTGATCCTTCACTAACGAACTTACAACAGTTCATCTCAAATTTCCGACAGGCCTTTGATGAGCCCGCCCGAGTAACCTAAGACAGAAACCTAAAACAGAAACCTAAGATCAGCGAATAAATCACTCCTTACTATCCCATCAATTAAGACAGCAAGACTAACCCAAGTAAGAGAGAGAGCACTATCCTTGTCAGGACCCACACTGTGGAATACCATGCCACTAGAGTTAAGGTTGCAAAAAGACAACAAAACCTAAATAAAAGGCTTAAAAACTTGGCTATTCAAGCAAGCCTACCAAACAGAGAAGGGGAAACAGTGAGGCAGGCGAAGTGAGAGGTATGAACAAATAAAGTGTGTAGCTATATTTCTATCTGTTTTTACTCTACCTTCTCGTTCTTCACCAGAAGAGAAATTGACACTTATAAAGTTAGAATTGTTTTTAAACTGATAATTCCTGGACAGTATTGTATCACAAACCAATGATATCATTTAGAAAACTAAGTACCGAAGCATTACGGCACCTGTGTAAATTAATATATCTCAGCATCCTTATTTTATGTGCCCTATTGTAAACCGTTGTGACGGATCCTTCTTAATGACGGTATAGAAAATATTTAAATAAATAAATAAATAAATAAATAAATAACCACGGCTACATCTGATCTGCTGCAACTCCGTCAGGGGGCTCGCTCCTTGGCAGATTGTGCTATGGAGTTTCAGACTTTAGCCCAAGAAGTAGGTTGGCAGGATGGTAATCTTAAGGCCATCTTCTTGGAGGGTCTCTCCGGATGCATAAAGGATGAGATTGCTGCTCGAGATCTGCCGGAGGACCTCAACTTGATAGAGATGGCTGCCCGCATTGACCGCCGCCTACAACAACGGGCCAAGGAGCAGCGCTCCTCTCGCCACAGTCCTGCTGTTGGGCTGGCGAGACCTGGGTCTTCTCCTAAGACTTCTCGTCCAGATGCTCCCACCTGCGAACCCATGCAGCTGGGACGGGCCCCACTCTCTACTGAAGAGAGGCAACGTTGCCGTTCATTGAAGTTGTGTTTATATTGTGGTCAGAAGAGCCACTTCTTGACACGCTGCCAGGAGCTTGCGGAAAATGCCGAAGCCTAGGAGGTCGGGAGGAGCTCCTCCTAGGCTGTGCTACAGTTCCTCAATGTACTGTGCCTGTTACCCTGGAATACCCTGGAGGGTCCATTGAGATGATGAAATTCCAGGATTCTGGAGCCAGAGGTAATTTCATCCTGCAGGACTTAGTCTCCCAGTTGCGAATTCCTACGCATAGACGGGAGGTCCCGTTATGAATTACCTCTATCCAGGGGATGCTCCTTCCAGGACGTGTCCTGATGTCCATGGCACCCATTACTGTCCACACCGGGGCGATCTATTCGGAGGAGATAGCCTTCCTAGTGTTGGATAAGGCTGTCTACCCTGTGGTGCTAGGGTTGCCATGGTTACAGAAGCACTCACCCACGATTCAGTGGGATACTTTACAGATTGTCAAGTGGAGCCCTTTCTGCCTAGCTAATTGTATGAAAGTGCCTAAGACTCCCGCACTTCCGTTGATGCACTCTGCCTTAGGTCCTCCTGCACCTTATGAGGACTTTACGGACGTATTTTCCAAGACCAAGGCGGAGATCCTTCCGCAGCATCGTCCGTTTGACTGCGTTATAGACCTGTTATCTGGTACTATGCCCCCGCTGAGGAAGGGTGTATCCCTTATCTTTACCTGAAACCCGGGCCATGTCTGAGTATATTTCAGAGAATTTGGCCAAGGGGTTCATTCGCCCATCCAAGTCGCCTGCAGGGGCAGGCTTCTTCTTTGTCAGCAAGAAGGACAGCTCGCTGAGACCGTGTATAGAATATCAAGAGCTAAATTCCATTACTAAGCGAGACCGTTACCCGCTCCCGTTAGTCCCGGAGCTCCTCGATAGGCTCCAGGGAGCGAAGATTTTCACAAAGTTGGACTTACGAGGTGCTTTCAACTTAGTCAGAATCCGTCCCGGAGACGAGTGGAAAACCACTTTTAATACCAGAGACGGGCATTACGAGTATCTTGTGATGCCTTTCGGCTTATGTAATGCTCCGGCGGTGTTCCAGCACCCTATGAATGAGGTGTTATGGGACCTTCTGAACACCTGCGTAATTGTTTACCTTGATGATGTGCTAGTCTACTCCCAGGACCTGTCTTCACACCGTCAGCATGTCCGTCAAGTGCTCCAAATACTTAGGGAGCATGGTCTGTACGCGAAACTGGAAAAATGTAGTTTTGAGAAGACGTCCCTGCCGTTCCTGGGCTACATAATCTCTGCAACAGGCTTTCAAATGGATCCTGAGAAAGTGGCGGCAATTAAGAATTGGCCCCAGCTGAAGGGCCTTAAAGCGTTGCAACGCTTCCTCAGCTTTTCCAATTTCTACCGTCACTTTATTCCTAACTTCTCCCGTATTGTGGCCCCGTTGACTGCCCTCACCCGAAAGGGGGCCAACGCGGTGGATTGGGCTGTTCCCGCCTGCCAAGCCTTCGAGGCCCTTAAGGAAGCATTCTTATTAGACACCTGCCTTCGTCATCCGGATCCCAGCCGGCCCTTTGTGGTGGAAGTCGATGCCTCCAATGTGGCCGTGGGGGCCGTGCTGAGCCAGTACTCTGATTCTGGACAATTGTTACCCTGTTCATATTTCTCGAAGAAATTCTCCCCGGCAGAGAGCAACTACTGTGTTGGTGATAGAGTTGCTAGCCGTGAAACTTGCCCTGGAGGAATGAAGACAGTGGTTGGAGGGAACCAACCATCCGGTTACGATTTACACCGATCACAAAAACTTAGCATTCTTGAAGCAAGCCCAATGCCTGAACCCAAGGCAAGCCCGGTGGTCACTGTTTTTTGATCGGTTCAACTTTACCTTACGCTATCGACCCAGCTCTAAGAATGTTCGAGCCGACAAGCTCTCACACTCCTCTGAGGTCGAAGAGACTCCTGACACTCCTCAGTATATTTTGGATCCTGTAAAAGTGAGCCTTGCAGCAACCTTGGTGTCCTCCCAAGGGAAGACCGTCATTCCACGTCGCTCCCAGAGAGCAGTTCTCACTTGGGCCCATGACTCCCTCACTGGGGGCCATGCTGGCTGTAAAGGGACCTTAGACTTGTTGAACCGATTCTACTGGTGGCCGACGATGAGACAGGATGTCCAAGCTTTTGTGGGCTCATGCCCTACCTGCGCCATTCAAAAGCAGCACATCGGGAGGCCCAGGGGCCTGTTGCAACCATTGCCCATCCCGGTGGAGCCTTGGACACACATCTCCACTGACTTTGTCATGGACCTTCCCGTCTCAGGAGGTAATTCGGTCATTTGGGTGACCATAGACCGATTCTCCAAGATGGTGCACTTTGTCCCCTTGCCAAAGTTGCATTCTGCATCTGACCTAGCTAACCTCTTCACTCAGCATATCTTTAGACTTCATGGTCTCCCACAGGATATAATCTCCGATCGAGGACCACAGTTTACCGCTCAATATTGGAAAGCACCTTGCAAACGCTTCAATGTGCAACTTAGTCTTTCGTCTGCGTTCCATCCTCAGAATAATGGGCAAACGGAACGGACTAACCAAACCTTGAAGACTTTTCTCCGTTCGTTCGTGAATGAACGACAAGATAATTGGGCCAAGCTACTCCCGTGGGTGGAGTTCTCGTATAATAATCACACACATGCTGCTAGTGGAAGTTTGCCTTTCCTCGTCATCTATGGGAAGCAACTTCGACCGCCCTTGCCTTCACCTGAACCTAGTGCACTCCCGGCAGTGCAACTTTCAGCCCGCCATCTTCTTTCCTTGTGGACGTCTATCGAGGGAAAGATCCATAAAGCCGCCCAGTCCGCCAAGAAATGGGCGGATAGGCATCGTCAGCCAGCACCCATCTTCCTCCCAGGAGACCGCGTCTGGCTTAGTACCAAAAATCTACAGCTACGTATTCTGTCTCGTAGACTAGCTCCGATATTCTGTGGGCCTTTTCAAGTCACCGAACCAGTGGGAGTAGTCTCATACCGATTACGCCTACCCTCCTCCATGCGCATACTTGACGTGTTCCATATGTCATTGCTGAAGCCTCTTGTTTTATCCAGATACCACTCCCGGGGTCCTGAACCATTGGACCCTTCAGTACCGGAGGAGGTTACATATCAAGTACGTGAGGTCTTAGATGTCTGGTTCCATCAACGCCGCTGGGAGTACTTGCTTGCCTGGGAGGGTTGCGGACCCAAGGATAATTCTTGGGAACCGGCCCGTAACATCCTCGACAAGGACTTATTATGGCAGTTCCATCTGGACCACCCAAGTAAACCCCGACCGGCTAAGAGGGAGCATAAGAGGGGAGGTACTGTTGTGGTTCTGGCCATGAGCGCCGCGACCAGACCCTTACCTCCGTGCTCCTGGACCTACCCCTGCTTCTGGAGGCCTGGTTTGCGCCCTGTTCAGCGGCGTCCCCACGGGGGCCGCACCGCCGGGAAGCTTCCCATGGATGCCCTGCTTCAAGGCACACGCGTGCGCCATTTGGACGCTTTTTTAGGCCATTTCCCGCCAGCGGTGACTCCGCCCAGTTCCTGACGTCAGATGCTTCGGCCTTGATAAGCCGGCCGCGGACACTCAGTCTTTGCCTTGCAACGGGTTTACCTCCTGGTTCCCTGTTGCGTCATGCCCCGGAGTGAGCTGCCTTGCTACTCGCTCCGTTCCTGCTTGCCTGCTACAGTACCTGCTTGGTTCCTGCTTGCCTGCTACTGTACTTGCTTGGTTCCTGCTTACCTGCCACAGTACCTGCTTGGTTTCTGCTTGCCTGCTACAGTTCCTGCCTGATTCCAGTACCCGAGTCTTGGTACAGTTCCTGCCTGGTTCCAGTACCCGAGTCCTGCTACAGTTTCTGCCTGGTTCCAGTACCCAAGTCCTGCTACAGTTCCTGCCTGGTTCCAGTACCCGAGTCTTGCTACAGTTCCTGCCTGGTTCCAGAACCCGAGCCCTGTTACAGTACTTATCTACTGTCCTAGTCTGGTTCCAGTTCCCAGTCCTGATCAACAACCTGCCTAAGTCCCAGCGGCCGGGCCCCTACGGGCTCCTCCCAGGGGAGTACCAGCTTCCAGGGTGAAGAGCACCTCTACGTCCCGCCTGAACATCCGCCTCCCGGCCTGCCACATACTAGAGATATTGACCACCTTTCCCAGTCTCCTGCAGGTCGGCCCAAGGGTCCACTAAACTGAGACTCCATAACAGTTGGAAACAGGATATTGGTCTGACCCAGTATGGTAAATCTTATGTTTTTATGATTTTAAATACCATTTTTTGTATTCTTGATCCCATTCTCTCTAGTTTATTCACTCAAATTGTGGGTAAGATTAGTCCATGAGCAACACTGACAATTAATATTAGTTTGCAGCAAGGTTCGTTTGCACGTCGATTAAAAGAAGCAATTATTCATCTTGTGTTGAAAAAGGCCAATTTAGGTCCTGGGGGTTATAAACAAAATATCACTTAGCAGCTAATCACCCTTATTTGGAAAAAATTGTAGAAAACCCACAATTACGATTCTTCCGTAGCCGGAGCTATTGGCAGCCTCTCACCTTTCTTTTTCAGCTTCTTCAGCGGACCGGAAGCCGCTGACGTCCCCTCTGCGTGCCTGGAGCCGCTGACGTCCCTTCTTCATCCTGCAGCCAGGAGGCCGCCGACATCCTTCGCATTCCAGCAGCTGGCAGTACCGCCGTCTTCAGCTCCTCTTCTTGCGGCCGGGAGGTCACCCTGAAGCTCCTCTTCACAGCTCTCCCTGTGGCCGGAGGCCACCGACGCTCATTCAGCACAGCCGGTGCCATCCCAGTGTACAGCTGTGCGGCCAGGAGGCCGCTTTGAAGTCTCCTGCCTCCGCAGCAGGAGCCACTGATGTCACCACCCTCCTCTGCGGCCTGGAAACTGCCTGAGTGTCGCCCTTACAGCCAGGAGGCCGAGACAGCACTACTGTGTGGCCCGGTGGCCACCGATGCTCACCTTGTTCCCTCCTCAGGGAGGGGCCTTCATCCTCAGCCCATCTCCTGTGGCAGGGAGCCACTCTAGCATCAGGCCTGCCTAGTGGCCTGCTTCAGCCCTGCTCCTGCTTGCTCAGCGGCAGGGACGCCGCTCTCCATGGTCCTGCCCACTCCTTCCTCCTTAGGCGTAGGGCCACACCTCCTCTTCATATTTAAAGGGCCATTGAGGGAGTTGTGCTCCTGTCACATCATCGTGGGAGTCACCTCTTCTGCCTACGAAAAGGTCCTGCCTTCATTTCTTCCTTGCCTTGGCAAGGTGCTAGTGCTCTTTAGGACTCCTCGCTTCCTGCTCCTGCCTGGCATCTCCTTCCTGCAACCACTGGGTGGGGAGAGAGAGAGAGAGAGCTTAGCTCTAAGGCCCTTCTAGTAGTTATGTATTTATACCTCTATAGGAGCTAGTAGTGTAGGGGTTAGGGGCAACTTTTACATGCACAGTGAGACTTACGAACAGAACAGTACACTCTTGTGAAGATTTGTTTACCTTTGGAATGAGGAAACTCACACAAAGATGAGATTTGTACAATGCTCTCTCAACCTAGCTTGATGTTACCCAGGTTGAGAGTCCATCAAGCTAGGTTGCAAGAACACTGTACAAATCTCAACTTTGTGTGAGTTTCCTCACTCTGAAGGTCATCAAATCTTCACAAGAGTGTACTGCTCTCTTAATACATCTCATTCTGCATGTCAAAGTGGACCCTAATCCCTACACTACTACCTAAACCTCACCTTGAGTTACTAGGTGAGCCTCCTATAGATGTATAAATACCTAACTATTAGAAAAGCCTTAAAGCTAGCTTCTCTCTCTCTCTCTCTCTCTCTCCCTCCCTCCCTCCCCCCTCTCAAAATGCTATTTGTGAAAAGATTGTAATCTAGCCAACCCACTTTCACAGAAATCTCACCCCAAACTCCTTCCCCTTTTCCAAATTAGCTTCGCACCGTGCATTAAGGTGTTTTTCACATGTAAAAAGGCCATAACGCCAGTTGGAAAATAATTCCCTTTGGATTTTTGTAGCCTAAGGGGCAGATTTTCAAATGGTTACGAGTGTAAATCCAGGAAGATTTATGCGCTTAGGGGAGTTATGCGTGCCGGGCCTATTTTCAAAAGGCCCGGTGGCATGCATAAAGCCCCAGGATGCGTGTAAGTTCCGGGGCTTGAAAAATGGGAGGGGGGGGGCGAGGCTGGGTGGTCCTGGGGTGGGGTGGGGAGAGGCCAGAGGCCTCTGCAAGGCCGCTGGGCTGGGGGATCGCGCACCAGCTGACTGCCGGCGCATGCAAGTTACTTATGAGATAAAGGTATGGGGGGTTTTTTTCGGGCTGGCCTCGGAGGGAACGGGGAAATCCAGCTGGTCTCCCTGAGGATTCGGCACTCGCAAGGTGCACTAGTGTGCTCCCCCTTGCGCGCGCCGACCCCTGATTTTATAACATGCATGCGGCTGCGCGTGCATGCTATAAAATCGGGCATACATATGTGCGCTCTGGGTTGCGTGCGTAAATGTACCCCGCGCGTGTACCTTTTAAACTCTGCCCCTAAATGCATAACTGTCTTTCTATCCCTTAAATATTAGCTGCCAGACCTTAGAACATTCTTCAAGATTTGCTAGATCCCTCCTCATATTTTCCATACTTTCCTGGCTGTTTAACCTGTTGCAAATATTGGTATCTTTGGCAAAAATACAAACCTTTCTCAGCAATAATTCCACAATGCTGCTCACAGTAATATTGAAAAAAAGATCTAAGAACCAATTCCTGAGGCATACTGATAGTAAAGCTCTCGCCTCCTTGGAGTGAACTCTACTTACCACCTCACTTTCTTGCTTCCCATTCAATCAGTTTCTAACCTAGTCAGTCACTCTAAGGCCCATATCAAGGGTGCTTAATTTATTTATAAGCAATTTATAAGAGCCTGTGTCAAAGGTTGTACTGAAATCTAATGCTGTCCCCTGGTGTAACTCTCTGTTCAAAGCAATTGATTAGATTTGTCTTACCAGACCTACCTCTGGTAAAACCATGCTGACTTTGATATTACAATCTGCTGGATTCCAGAAACTGCACTATCCTCTGTTTTAGCAGTGATTCCATTAATTTGCTCACCACAGAGGTCAGATTAAGCAACCTGTTGTTCCAAGCCTCCTCCATACTTCCACTTTTTTGAAAAGGATCCACTAGAGATGTGTTTAGTTTTTACATGTCAGCTCGGGCTTCGGCTTGGGCGACCCATGGAAAACTTTGTTTTCCAACAGGTCGTTTTTGTTTTTCCAGCAATTTTTCACAAAAAAAAAAAACCAACCCCACCCCCAACCCTTACAATTTAGTTTATTACAACCCCCTCACCTTCCGGACCCCCCCCCAAAAAAAATTTGCCCAAAATCCATGGTGGTCCAGCGGGGATCCCGGGAGCAATCTCCCACTTTTGGGCTGTTGGCTGCCAGTAAACAAAATGGCACCGGTGGCCCTTTGCCCTTACCATGTGACAGGGGCTACCAGTGCCATTGGTTGGCCCCTGTCACATGGAAGGAGCAATGGATGGCCTGCGCCATTTTGTTTACTGGCAGCTGATGGCCCGAGAGTGGGAGATCACTCCTGGGACCCCCGCTGGACCACCATGGATTTTAGAAAAGTTTTGGGGGGGTCCGGAGGGTGGGGGGGGGGATTGTAATAAACAAAAATTTAAGGGTTGGGATGGGTTTGTTTTTTTTAATAAAGGTGCCCCACCCCTCCCCTCCCCGCGCTAACCCGAAGAATGAATTTTCCCCGAAGGTGGGGGAAAATCCGTCTCGGGATTCGGGTCCTCCTATCCATGCCGAATTGGACAATTTCTTTGAAATTGTCCAGTTCAGCAAAAACGAATGCACATCTCTAGGATCCACATCCACCCATCCCCAGTCCTCTGAAACTATTCCTGTCTGACTCTAAAGAAGCATTGAAAAGGTTAGGCAACAAAGCTGCCAGAGCTTCTCAAAGTTCCCTTATAATCCTTGGATGTATATCATTGAGCCCCAATAATTCATCTACTTTACATTTAGTTAGCTGCTCACAAACACAGGTTTACCTCACTTCTAATCCTATTTCTGTTCATTTTATTTTGTCCTGCTCCTGGCCCTTCCACAGTAAACATTGAACAGAAATATTTATTAGGCGATTTTTCCTTTTCCTCATCAGCACTACATATTTCTCCCCTTCATCTCTGAGTCTCACAATGCCACTTTTGCATTTCTTTCTATCACTATCATATCTGAAAGAAAGTCTTGTGCCCCCATTCTACATTATTTGCTACTTTTCCTTACATTTAAATAATGGTATTCCATCCTGATTACTTTCTCAGCTTTTCTAGATATTGTCACCTATCTTCTTCTTTGTGCAATCTCTTAAGAACACTCCCCTTTTTAGCCCTTACCTTTTCAGCTACATGATATTCACTTCAAGATCTTCTACAGATGAATACTTAGTTTTATTTTAGCTAGATTTTGTCTATGTTGTTTCTTGTGTTTTTCAAAACAAAATGAAAGAAAAAAACACATTTTTAATGTGCACTATTTCTGAGTAGTGCACACTATTTGGAAACAGTGCACAATATTTCTGAAACTGAGCAGCTGCATGTTTAACCAGATGTGCCAAGAAGTAGGAAATAAAGCAACCATGTGTCAAGTTTTAAACCTTGTCACCCTAAGTGAAGCCTGCTGCATATAGCCCCTAGTGCCCTAGAAGCTTTTTCTATGACCACTGCTGCAGTTTCAACATTATCTCAATCACTAGAATGGTAACTCACAAGATAACCTATGTCCTTCCTTAGGGGCTTGGGTGGTGATTCCCTAAGCTAGTGGTCCTACATTGCCTCACAGAGAGAATGTCATAGAGATCAGGCCACAGAGCAACTGCTAGACTTCTTTTAGAATCAACTGACTCCCACCACTATCTGTCAGGTTATAATCATATTCCAATGCTATAGATGTTCATTCTCATCCTGCCAGATCTCTGAAATATGCGCAAAGGGGTCTGTGTCACTCAGCTGGTAATAGGGCACCACCAACTGTGCTCCAACCCTATGCTGACAGCATGTTGTTACTGCCAGCCACATTATTTTATCTACACCTTTGCCAGAAATGCTATTCTACCACGTGAGCACTGAGACACTAACACAGATCCTGATGTTCCCGTGATAAAATTAAAGGGCCATGCTGTTTAACATGACTCCCCCTAAAAGTTTTTTAAAAAGTCACCGGGGGTCTTACTAGACTCACAGCCTACCCCGGTGTTGACAATTTAAGTGCCCCCCTTCAAATAGTGTTTTAAAATAGAAATAATCCACCATGCAGCAACAACCTGCTTTTTGGCCAAACCCCTTCCCAATTAAGCAAATTCCCCCCATGTCTATTACCTGTCCCCCCACTGCTCATTCTCACTGCGTTAGGCCATTTATCACATGCTAAATGCTGTTTATCACTTAATAATTGCCTAACAAAGTTATAAATTAATTCCTAAGCATGTACCTGAGGGCAATAGAGATATCTACAATGAATATGCGTGAGAGAAAATTTGCATGTTATGGAGGCTGTGCATGCAAATTTTCCCTCAGGATTGGGGACCACTGCAACGGAGGGTGAAGTAACTTGCCCAAGGTCACAAAGAGTATCAGTGGAATTTGATTTCTGGTTTCCCTGGTTCACGGCCTATTTTGGTAACAACTAGGCTACTCATTCACTCCAGTCTACTGCCTCTTCTGCTCTCTTGGATTGGTCATGCCACTGTTGTTTGAGCCCTTTACATCTAGAAGGGGTGGGCAACTTTTCGCATAACCTGGACCAAAAAATTATATTTCTTTTATTGAGGAAGATCAGCTTCTTTGATCAAGCACACAGCTTGAGCAGGGAAGTGCATGGAGCACTGAAGGAAGAAAGGGACACACCTATCTAGCCGGTTCAGCCCAATCAACCCTAGCATTCAATGGATTTACAGATGTGACAAACAGGTCAGACTTACATGCCTTTCATAGTGCTTTGGAGTTTTCATGCTGCTGTTGCTGGTGCCCTTTTCCTCTCTTTTAGTGCTTTGGTTTGTATATACCACTGTTTGTGCTGTTTTACTGCTCTTTAGGTGCCTTGGGCTGTTCATGCCACTGTTGCTGTTGCCCTTTGTCCCTCTTTTGGTGCTTTAGGGACTTCAAGCCATTGCTGGTGATGCTTTGCCCCATCTCAGTGCCAGGGAGGGTTAATGTAACTACCGTTTGCACCCCTTTTGGTACCTGCATGGTCTCCATGCCACTGATGTTGGTGACTTTGCCTCCTTTCTGATGATTTGGGATCTTCATACCACTTTTGCTGGTGTTCCTTGCCCCTCTTTTATTACTGTTGGGTATATTTTAGGGATGTGCATTCATTTTCAACACATGGGCAATCCGCAACGCATGTCCCTATTCGTTCTACTCGTGGGTTTGCAAAACGCATCAAAATCCCCCGCGGATACAACATATATTAGTTTCATTCTTTTGGCTCACAGTGATTTCTTAGCGGCTGTTTGAAATAGGAGAAGACGATATCAATCACACAAAAAAACCCACACACACCAACTGGTGTACTCCAGTACACACCAATGTCAACAACCAAAAATAAACAGTGTACTAGTTTGAAAATTAATATAACACCCAGAACGCCAAACAAATTTTGTAAGACCCTCTATTCACGGGCAGACATATCATGTGTACAACTCGTTTCTCATAGGGGTCACTATTACTTTAATCAAAGTACTTTGATTAAAGTAATAGTGACCCCTATTAATCAAAGTACTTTGATTAAAGTAATAGTGACCCCTATGAGAAACGAGTTGTACACATGATATGTCTGCCCGTGAATAGAGGGTCTTACAAAATTTGTTTGGCGTTCTGGGTGTTATATTAATTTTCAAACTAGTACACTGTTTATTTTTGGTTGTTGAAATAGGAGAAGGCCATGTGGGAGTATCCATAGCAAAAAACAGCCCTTTCCTGTGAGTCATAAGTGACCTCACAGCCCTGTCATAGAGAGGGTCAGAGACAGGTTGGCAAGGAGACCAGAATGCAACCTATCAGAGCTAAGCATTTTTCTAATGCAGCCAATTGCCGCTCTCACTCAGTGCTCTATGACGCTATTCCTGATGATGCAGCACTATTTATACCTAAAGCACGCGGCGTGCCACATTCTTTCTTTGTGGGTGTGGTCAGGGAAGGTGGTCCGTGGAGGTGGCTGCACTCAGAGCTAGTCTGAGTGACTGAAATCTGTATTCAATTGCTAGCTACTTTGATAGAAATTTCCATTGAAAAATATATTTATTTCTTCGATTTTGCTGCAGTACCACAGCTAGCCATGCTTTATTTGACCGCACTTTTTTTTTTAATTGATCTCAGACGGTCTCTATGTCTGTCCCACTGAGACAATGTTCTGAAACCGCTATCTGATGGGAGGAGCAATCAGATAGGAGTTAGCAATCTGTAGTATTTAGGAGAATTGTGGGTGGATCCTTGGACCAGTGGCAGATGACCACACCCCCGGGGAAGACCCTGAGTGGGACCACCGGTCAGGCTCAGAGTATGGAGACAGACACACACTAGTTCTTTTATTAGACAGTATACTGAACCACCAGAGGTGGCAGTAGTGAGCTGGAATGCCTGGCTGGGCTGTAGTCCCTCAGAAGCTGGAACAGCGATCCCTGGAGGCTGAGCTGTAGAGAAACTGAAATATAGTGAGTAGGCAGGGTAAGCAGAGTTCATGTACCAAACCTGATGGCAAACTCACACAACGTCTCATAGAAGCCCAGGAATTGGAATGTATAGGCACTCGAGGAGCGAGTACTTGGTTCCAGGGAAAGCTCTGAGAGAGTGATGGTAACTCACAGATGTAGTAGGCAGTACTGACTTCCAGGCAGAAATGAATTCGAAGAAGTCCGGGAACAAGGGCCCTCGAGGAGCGAGTACCGGTTCCAGACTGCAATCTACAAAGTAAGAGAGAGAGAGAGCGAGGCCCCCGAGGAGCGGGTACCCCTGGTTAGTCCGAGGAGGCAGAGTAGCTTTGGTAGAGAAACCCCTTGCTAACTCAATGTGTTAGCAAATTCTAAGACCTTAAATATCCGTCGCAGGTGATGTCATCTTCGGGGGACGCCCCCAAGGTTCACACCATTGCCGGTACTTTAGTCGGGGCCGCACCATGCGTGCGCCCCAGGCCTCCAGGAATATGGTGGTTAGCAGCGTAGAGCTGATCCGTGGATGCCGGAGGACCTTGGCAGGAAAACGCCGCAGCAGCCAATCTTCCCTCAACTGTCATTACTTCTTCCTTGTTAAAGGCCTCAAAACGTTCATCCAGGAGATGAACTATAGGGATGATGTCAGCCAAGGTGGCACTTCTGGAACTTAGCTCCTCCGTGACATCCTTGAAGGGCTGCAGGATTTTTACCAGCTGACTCATGGCTAACCAATCATGATGCCCTAGGGGATTCTGAACACCTATGTCCATTATACCAGAAAGTTCATGAAGGGGTATCTGCAGCTCCACTAACTTCTCCAGCATCATAAAGGTGGAATTCCTCCGGGTGGCAATGTCTTGAATGAGACACTTGTGAGGCATCTCCAAATCAGTCTGCTTTTTTTCGGAGAACCTGCCCTGCCTTCACACTTCTGTGGAAGTATGCTGCTATGTTCCTGCACTTATGTATTAACCTATGCAGGTATACATTCTCTTTGTCTTTGGAATCCAACCCCAGAGCTGACTTCACTACCAGGTGCAGAGTGTGTGCAAAACATTGGATGTTCTTAAAGCGCCTGTCATTTATTGCCTTAACCATGTTTGCACCATTGTCTGTGACAAAGAACCCTGCCTGTGTTTTCCTGTCTCGCTGGTGTAGTTGCCAGCCCTCCAGCATCTGTCTGATGCATGCTAGAATATTGGCTTCAGTATGGGCCTGGTCCGTCAGGTGGGTGTGCAGTAAAGCCCACCTCCATATTGATACTTCTTCAGTAATAGATCTGCTGGCTTCCCCTGCCTCAGCCATGTCCCACCAGTGTGCTGTCAGAGAGAGGTAAGAGTGTGCAGCATTCATGGCAGTCCAGATATCGCAGGTAAAATGTACTCTTCCCTCTGCCTTAGATAGCAGTGCTTGCATGCGACTGCGACACTGCTTGTACAGGCTAGGGATGATCTTTCTACTAAATGTGGTTCTGGAGGGGACTTTGTAATTTGGAAGAACAACCATTAGAAAATGCTTGAAACCCACATTCTCCACTAACTGCAAGGGCTGGTCATCAAAGGCAATCATTTCCCCAATGGTCCTGGTTACAACTTTTGAGGCTGCCTGCCTCCTACCCCAGGATAGCGTTACCGGACTCCACCCCATTTCCTCCATGGTGGATTGTCACTTCTGCCACATGTCAGGGGGTTGTTGGCCTGCTACCTGACTGCTAGAAGGGGATGAGGGTGTGGGCTGACTCTGCTGCTTTTCTACCACTGCACACTACTTGGAAGGGGTCCCCCGACTGGTACTGCCACCATCCCCAGATGGCAGTAATCTTGTTGGGTGTTGCCTCTTCATATGATGGTTCATGCCAAAATTAGATAGATGCCCCATTTGCTTGCCTCTGCTAATAGCCCTGGCATAGTAATTACACTGAGCATAACGTGGGTCTTCCGTCACTATATAGTGGCTCCAGATCGCAGATGTCTTTCGTGATCCTCCCCTCTCTAAATCCTTGGGGGTGGAAGCTGCCACTGGAGCTGAGGTAGTGGGTGCACCCTGAGAAGCAATGCCGGGGGAGGGGGGGGGGGGGGGGGGGGGCCTCAGTCACCTTCTGTGCCTGTGCTGACTGCTCTTCCTCCTCCTCATTATCACTTTCATCTGTCCCCTGCTGCACATTTGTGGAGGCTAAGACAGGACTAACTGATTCTACCGAAGATTCTTCACCTATTACTTCTTCCGTTTCTGATGAGAATTCCACACAAGAAGATTCTTCATCTGAATCAGAAGCAAACAGTGACTGCGCTACCTTGTCAACGCTAAGTGTTAGTCGGGACTTCTGTCCCCCTGCTGCTTTTGGGTGTCTACATTTTGTCTGGCATGACTCTGCCTCCCCTTCCCTCACCTCCAAAACTACAGGGCCAGAAACATGTGGTGGCGATGGCGATGCATCATGGTCAGATTTCATTTTTTTTCGGGATGGAACTGCCAGCCCCTACAAAGAGTTTAGATTGCGACATGTGCCTTTTTAACTGTACTGTTGGTGTTGCACTAGTATCTTTTGAGGTGCCTCCTCTGCCAGTCCCAATCACTCGACTACATCTATCTTTCCCTGACATTATGGATTTTATGTCACTGAGTAGTGCCTACCACTGCCCACTGTCATGGTGCCTGGCTGTGCACTAATGTGTGTGGTGTGCTCACAAACGCTGCTTGCTTGTAAGCACAAAAGAGGCAGACTCCCTGGGAACTTGACTGCACTGACCCACCCAATAGTTAGGTTCAGTCTGTTAAAAATACCCACTGCCCACTGTCACGGTGCCTGGCTGTGCACTAATGTGTGTGGTGTGCACACAGACGCTGCTTGCTTGTAAGCACAAAAGAGGCAGACTCCCTGGGCACTTGATTGCACAGACCCACCCAATAGTAAGGTTCAGTCTGTTAAACTAACCACTACCCATTGAAGCCCAGTGCACAGAGAGACTAAGTGACTTGAATTTAAAAAAATCAGTTTAAAAAAGCTGGAATTTTTGTCACTCCAGAAAAATGGATGAAATTGAAAATAATATATCTCTCCAAGCCAGCTACAACACCCTAATGGTGAGTGGTAGCTGCTTCTCTCCCTAGCACAGCTTCTCTTCTCAGTCAGATCACCTAAATAAACAGCTTGAAAGAAACAGGACTAGCTGGCCCTGGCACTGCAGCAAAATAAAGAATAATTAGCTTTTTCTTTCCTTAATTAGCCTTTCTCTCAGTGCAGCCTCCTCTTACACCAAGCCCACCTCCCCACAACATCGCTGGAAATAAAATGCATGGCTCTCCTCATGACTCATAGGAAAGGGTCGGACAGGTCAGCATGGATACCGGAATGTAGGGCATGGGCACTGCCATTTTGTGAAAATCCTAAGCTAGCTAGTAGCTAATGGGGGTGAAGAAAAGCACGCGCCGCAGGGCGCACTGAATTACACGGATAATAAGGTACATATGTGGGGAGTTGCGATGCTTTTCACCTCCCCATGTATATAACTTATATGGCAAGATACGTTGCGGATCGCCAATAGGGCGAAAACGAATGCACACCCCTAATGTGTCTCTAATTGCTCAACACTACAATATCAATGTATCATTGATAGGAATGAACAAATGAAAGCAGGTTAAAGTTCACATAATCTTGGAAATCATAGCTGATGAACTTGTGAAAAAATATAAATATAAATTTGTGATCCCTACAGTCCTTATTTGAAAATAATAGGTGACTGGTTTGGGTGTTTCTGCAGCAGTTGGAATCCTTTTTTTTTTTTGTACCATATTTACCTACAGTGAATAGAAAAAAATAAAAGACAATAAAGACAATATAATTGTCAGTCAGTCACTGACAGATCTGGAACAGCTCATGTACTTGAGGGTCTAGGGCAATAAAACCATAGGGTATAACTGACAGCAAATGACAAGGAAGAATTTGGGAATAAAGAAGAAAATGAAAAGTAATAGCAGAAGGATGTGGTGCTGTCAAAGACAAGGCAGAGCAAGTTGGCAGCACCATTAGTGACACTATAGGAAAATTACTAGAAACGTTGTTCCCATTTCTGGAAAAGATAAAAGAACACTTGGTAGGGCTAAGACTGCTATAAAATAATGGCAATGATAAATGAAAGAAGAAACTTGAACATTAAAAAGACATTGAAGAACAGTAATTAAAGATGGGTTGTGCTGTCAAAGTGAGGGCAACAGAAGTTACTAGCCTTAAAATAAAAGTAACTGAAAACGTCTTTCTTTCTTTCTTTCTTTCTTTTTTTTTCAAATAGCAATGAGGAAAGGTTTTTTTTTATGATAATAATGTTGAAGCAAGGTGATGTGACCAGTAACAATTGACATAGTGACAATGGTGAAGAAGAAAAATGAAGTTTATTGAAATGCAGAAGGAGTTCTGAGTTATTACAGCCAGCAGAACAAATAGCACTATAGCAATTTTGTTCTATTGCTCCCATTATTGAAAATGTTATTGATGAATGTTTTAATGATGATAGGAAGATAGTGTGAAGTAGGTTTTCAAATAGCTATGAAACAGAGAGTTTAACTGGTTAAATTTGTCTGAATATTCAGCTGCAACTAACTGGTTAAAGCTTTCGCTGAATAAATAACTGCATAAACATATGTGGTTATAAGGCAGCCATTAGTGTAGTTACACTTAGATAAACAAATTTATGCAGTTAACGCTGAATATTACACCAACACTAGCTACATCTAAAAACCTCGCCTCATGTACAAGACGACCTGTAGCTTTTTTGTAGCTACTGTAAATCTGTGCAGACAGCAATTTTGTACAGACAGCTTTTAGCTGGATGGGGGAGGATATTTTAAATCAGATTTATGTGGTTAAAAGTTGATTTAGTATGGAATGTTTGCTATATTGTAATTGCAGATATTTATTTATTTATTTATTATTTAAAACAATTCTTGACTGCTCATCATCATTTCTAGGTGGTTTACAATAAAACATTCATAAAAGCAAAGTATGAAAATACAAGGCATATTACATTGACAGACATAAAAGTGATATCAAACAATAAAATACAACTAAAGAGTGAACCCCCCCCCCTCACACTGCCTTTACTTGAATCTCATTAATCTCTACTTTCTTAGCAGTCCTTCTCTATCTCTTCTGCCATAATTCTAAAGACGTTAGCTCATCAAATCAGCTTGACAAAGGCCTGCTCACAAAGAAAAGCCTTGACTACCTTTCTAAACTTTAGCAAGGAAGATTCAGTCTTAATCAAATCTGGCAGAGAATTCCATACTGTAGGCCCTTGAATATAAAAAGAGTGTTCCCTAAATTCATCTAATCAAATTTCTTTAAAAGAAGGGACTCAAAGTAAATTGTTATTTTCTGATCTTAAACTTCTGGCTCACTGATACAGTTTCAAGACAGCATTAAAAGAGGAAGGAATAAGGTCATGAATAACCTTAAACATAAGCATTAGAATCTTAAATTTGATGTGCCATACGATAGGAAGCCAGTGCACAGTTCAGTTTACTTATAACTTTCTGATGGCAAAGCCCAGACCTAACACTCTTTTACAATAAACAATACTATATGGGATCCAAGTGTCTGTTGTGGATTTCCTCATTGGTACCACAGTAGTGTATGTAAATATAATGTACCTCAAGCCAGACTCTGTTTACAGTGTAACAAAGGAAAAACAGAAACATCACCATTTCTCATAATATCAACCCATATCATTTATTTATTTATTTAGACTTTTTTTTCTATACTGCCTATACAAACTGGGGCAGATTTTCAAAGGGTTATGTGCGTAAGCCCCGAAAAGCTGACCTGCCTGTCCCTGTGTGTGCCGAGCCTGCTGGGAGGCAGGCGTAACTTCTTCAACAAAGGTAAGTGGGGGTTCTAGGTAGGGCCATCTTTAAAGATGGCAGCGGCCATCTTTAAAGACAGCGGTGGCCATCTTTGAAGATGGCGGCGGCCATCTTTACGAAGGTGGCGGCCATCTTTAAAGATGGCGCCGGCCAGCCAGTGCTCCTACCATGTGACAGGGGCCAGCCAATGGCACGGATACCCTGTCATATGGTAAGGGCAAAGGGCCATCGGCGCCATCTTTATGAGTGGCAGCCGACGGCCTGAGAATGGGAGATCATTCCCGGGACCACCGCTAGACCACCAGGTATGTTTTGGGGGGATCTGGAGGGTGGGGGAAGCTAAGGGGTCATTTTTAAAAGGTCGGGTGGGTTTTTTTTTTATCGGGCCATCGGCATCATTTTTGAGTGGCAGCCAAAATGGCGCCGATGGACCGAGAGCAGGAGATCGGTCCCCGCGCCCCCACTGGACCACCAGGTACTCGTAAAAAGATTTGGGGGGGTTCGGGAGGGTGGGGGAAGGTAAGGGATTTGTTTTATAGGGTTGGGGTGGGTTTAGGGTTTTTTTTTGGTGTGCCGGTTTTCCCCGCCCTCCCCCTCCCCCGATTTATGATTTTTCACGATAAATCGGGGGAATTTCTATTGTATCGCGACTCTTAATGATTTTTGATGATTTAAAATATATCTGACGATTGTTTTAAATCGTCAAAAAATGATTCACATCCCTATTAAGCATTACCTCCTTCTGAATGATTTGTCTTAGAATATCGCCCACCTCCCCCCAAAATTTAACCACCACTGGACAAGACCACCATAAATGGAAAAAGGATCCACTTTGCCTACAACCTTTCCAGCACTGATCCGTGTGAGAGAGTTTAGCTCTGAACATTCGGAGTGGAGTATAATACCATCTTAACATGACCTTATAGCTGTGCTCAGTGAGCAGGGCTGAAACAGAGCTACGTTTGGTATTGAGAAAGATGATGTCCCATTGGGAGTCATCCAATTATTTCCCTATATCTTCCTCCCAGGCTCTCATGAATAGAAGTTTCTGTGTGGAGTTTTTAATAAAAAAAGTGTAAAGTTTAGAAATAACTCCTTTTAGCTTATCTGCCTGTGAGCACCAAAGTTCCATTTGCGTCTTTCCCCGGGAAAGGTCTACCGTAATATGTTCAGTTCTGACAAAATGACACAATTGTATATATGGGTATCTAATCTATCTCTGTCCATCAAGCCAAACGCATCTGAGAGACTATGAAAACTAATCATCCCCCCTCTATCCCATATGTCATTGAATGACTGGATCTGTTTAGATTTCCATTCTTGGAATCTCTGAGAAATTTGACCAAGAGTAAATCTTTTATTATAATATAATTGAGTACTATATAAGTATTTCCTGTCCCGTACAAGCTTATGTCTCCATTGGTTACAAATTCTTAGAGTATTATAAGTAGTGAAAGGAAGTTCCTTATCTAATATCCATGTATAAGTTGGTTGGCATGGTAAGGTGTGCAGTGGCATGGATCCCGAGTAACTCCTGTTCAATGTCCACCCATCTTTTGTGCTCCCCTTCTCTATGCCAATCTATAATTGCATGCAGTTGGGAAGCAACATAATACCAGTTCAATTGTGGTACTCCCAACCCCCATCTCAATTTGTGCCTTTACATAACACCCTTACCCACCCCCTTGCGCGTGCTGACCCCGGACTTTATAACATGTGCGTGCCTATGCACGCATGTTATAAAATCGGGCGTATATGTGCACGCGCCGTGTAGCGTGTGCACATATAGGCCGCACGCACTCCTTTTAAAATCTACCCCAATAAGAAAACGTAGTATGTCATCTCAATATCATATTCCTTAGAATATAATAAAGAGAACATAACCCATACATAACTTAATCCATACAAACCATACACACACACTCATTCACCCTCTCTACATTAAGCATTAGAAATGGTTTCACCTAGAAACCTCAAAATATGATAGTAATAGTTACAAGTCATTGTCCAAGATATCTACTTGTCAAAGACCATAAATGAAAGAATCCTCTAACAGCGGCCAATTACGTGGGGTGCGAAGAGTTTGTTTTCTATAAAGTTCCATTCCAGCTGTTTGCAACATTAATTCTGTCCAGTGCTGATATGTAGGTCTTTCATCTGAATTCCAGACACTAAGAAGAAGTTTTTTTGCCAGCAGCAAAGTCTCTGACTCATATTTGGCACCACCTCTAGGAAGAAAAGCAGCTCGTTCATGAAGGTGAAAGTATAGAGCTTCCCTGACCAAGAATGCATACACCTGTTTTCAAAAGAACTGTAATTTTTTACATCCAGTGAAAATGTGGCAAAAAGTACCCTGCTGAATCTTACACTTCAAACACAAATTTGAAGCCCATAATTTCATCCAGACTCCCAGCACTCTGGTTATATACACTCATGAAGCAGTTTAAATTGTGCTTCCCACATACTGGCAGACAGCAACATCCTATGTAAGGATTTAAAAGCCATGAGAATCCTGGCATTCTCCAATACCTCCCCAAATCAGTACTCAATGCAGCTACCAGCTTAGTTATATGGGGAGTAACTAAATGCTTTGTCAACATACCCATCCAAATAGAGATTTTGTTAAATTTAGGGGATGTATGAAATAAAATATTCTCCTCATCATTAATAGCCATCTGCCCAAGCTCTTCCTGCCCCATTGCCATTCAGTAATGCCTGGCTTGGAGATTCAGGAAAAAATGACCCTCTAGGAGTGACCAAGTATCTTTAAGTTGTGAAAACGTATATAGAGAGTTGGTGTCTGGATCGATCAACTGTTCCACTCAGTAAAGGCCCCTATTTTCACAATCAACAAATGCTGCAGAAGAAAAAGTGCAGGGAAATCAACATTATCCCATAAAACTAAAAAGGACAATCTAGGTGAAGTACATTTCAAGGTTTTCTGAATAGCAGACATCCAAAAACTGTGGTAACTCATCTCTCCCAGTCGAAGACCCAGAAGATGCAATAAATCAATGGGACTACATGGACATGTTATTTCACACATTAAAGACTCATATTTATTGCCAAAGGCAGACCATTCTTGAACATATCTCAAAGGGTAAATAAACGAAGATCTCGCAATGCAATTTCCCCTCTGTTTTTATCAAGACAAAGTGTTTATAGCTCAAGCGCACTCTCCTGTCCTGCCAAACAAAAACAAAAGATGTAACTATAGAATGAAATTTAAGAATATCCGACTGTTTTATCCAAAGTAGCAGCATCTGTAAACAGTATAAAATTTTGGGCAGAATCACCAATTTAACTAGTGCTCATCTACACATTAAAGATAAGAGCAATTCCCTCCAATGATGCAGCAATGTCTGGATATGTGCCAAGGTAGCAGTAAAATTATGCTGATATAAATCTTGTGCTGAAATGGCAACTTGGATACCCAGAAATCATATAGAAATGTCTGCCCATGTTAGTGAGAAAGTGCCTTCCCACCCTGTATGTATGGCATCTGATAAGGGAAAAGCTATTGTTTATGTATGTATGTATTTATTTATTTATTTATTTATAAGCTTTTCTATACCAGTTATACAATTTTAGTAGGTTTAGGCGGCTTAAAAGTATAAGTACATATTATAATCTAATTGACAAATAAAAGATTATATTTTAAAACTAAATGCAGAAACAAGTAAAAAGTTCAAAATAACAAAGTGGAAGTACAGAATATAAGTACAAAAACATAATGCCTTCATGCCTGATGACTAGTAAACACTGATGAGCATAAATATGTTTTGACAACCTTTTTGAATTCTCTTGTGTTTGTTAGGAGCTGGATTGAGTTTGGTATTGAGTTTCATAATATAGTGCCTGCTATGGAGAAGGCACATTTTCAGGTTAGGTCTAGCCTAGCTGTCCTAATGTTTGGAACCTGCAGATAGGTTTTGTCGATTGATTGTAGATGGCAAGGAGGTTGGTATAATTGTAAAGAGGAATATAACCAAACTGTCGATGTGTTGTATATTAAGTTATGAATAATAGATAGTACCTTGTATTGAATACTTTGACGTATTGATAGCCAGTGGAGTCGTGTGTAAAACAGGAGTAATGTGATCTCTTTGGTTTGTATTGATGAGGAGGCGGGCAGCAGTGTTCTGAAGGGGGCATATAGTCAGGGAGACCTAGTTAGAATGAATTGCAATAGTGTAAGTCAAAATTAAGGCTTGTAGTACAGAGTGGAAGTCTTTGGGATATGAGGGGTTTTAGTCTTTTAAACAGGTGTATTTTGTAAAAAGAGCTTTTTATTACTGATGCGATACTGGCAGACATTGAAAAGTTAAATCCCTAGATTACGTGCCTGTCTTGAAATGGGGATAGTGATATTTTCAAATATAAATTGATTTAGTCTGAATTATATTTAAGCCAGAAAATGATCCAAATAATTTTATAAGATCCAATATTTCTACCAAGCAGCAGATACCGAGGCAGCGTGTGCAAGTATTGCCTGCTTCAAACAGACATAACTTGCACAACAAAAGGTAGGGGGGGATTTAGGTAGGGCAGGGGGGTGGGATAGATAGGGGAAGGGAGGGGAAGGTGGGGGGGACATGTAAGGAAAGTTCCATCCGAGGCTGTTCTGATTTCGGAGCGGCCTTGAAGGGAACAGAGGCAGGCTGCGCGGCTCAGCGTGTGCAGGCTGCCAATTTTGTGCAGCCTTGCGCGTGCCGACCCCGGATTTTATAAGATACGTGCGGCTACGCGCGTATCTTATAAAATCCGGTGTACTTTTTTAAGATCTACCTCATTCTGCATATGTGTTGTGTTCTGTGCAATGCAGCTAATTGATGGAACAATTCCAAATATCTACATCTACTCTTTTTTTTTATTTCTCTGATAAGAAAGTATGTGTCCCCTTAAAACCACTTTTGCAGCATTCCAATAGGTCACTGGACTCAGTTGTGGAAAATAGTTATAATATATTTATTCTTCCCATTTGTTATTTTAAAATTGGACAAACGCTTTTTCTTCAATTATCTAAGGAAGCATCCTCCAAGAAATGCAAGAGGCCTCTCCAGATGTTATCGACAGTTAAACTAACAGTGCATGATCAGAGAAAGCTACATTATATATCTCTGAGCCTTGAAAGATATGAAATAGATTTTCAGATAGTAGTGCATAATCATTGCAAGAGTAGATATTATGTACATGTGAAAAATAAGAGTACTCCATGTCATTAGGGTGTAACACTCTCCAAGTATCAATAAGATACGGTTCCTTGGACAAAAAAGCATGATCCTTCCTGGGTACTTTAGAGGACTTTCAATACACCATGGATTATCCAAGATGTTAAATTCCCCACCCAAAATAATGGAATAACCCTCCCCCCTGCTCACTATGGTGAGTAGGTTTGTAAAATATGCAGAGAATATTCGTAGTGTAGATATGAATCAAAATTAATTTTTAATCATACAAAGATCCAAGAACTATATCTATCATTTGGATCAGCAATATGACATTCAACTACTAGGGGCATATCCTTATTAACCAATATTGCCATACCATGTTTCTCATTCTCATTCCCATCCATTCTCGATGTAATATTTTATGTTCCATATCATCGAGATGCACTTCCTGTAAAAAAGCTATGTTAGTTTTCCTCTTTGTCAGCTCCTTTAATAATTTCTTCCTTTCTATGGGAGAGTGCAAGCCATCAATGTTCAGGGAACACAATACCAGATTAGCCATGTGTACCTCTTTGTGTACATGTTATTTTAGTACCAAAAGAAGGAACCTCCCAACCTAGGTCTTCTCTCCTCACAAAAACATTAAGCTTCCAGGCAAGACCCTTTAGCAAATCATGGAGATACTCATTCACACAAAAAAAACCACTCACCCAGACACACGATCACCACATATACTCCCCTGCCACTCCAAAGACCCCAACTGCAACTATATCTCTTTCCCGATCCTTGTCACAGAATTCAGAATAGCCCAGTTCTTCTCCCATAGAACACTGGTCGATCAATTCTTCCATGGTTTAGAACCACTTCAGGTTCCTATGACACTTTCACTTGGGTCTTCAGAACATGTAGAGGAGGGCTCCAGAAATCAGCTTGAAAAAAACCCCCAAACAAGCACTTATTTTTTAAGTAGTCAAACTTCATGTTCAAGAAAATAAAAGTAGCTACTAAATCGAGCGATGCCATAAAATCTTGAACTTCTGCTTTGGAAACAAATAACTTTGCTTCCCCCTTGGAGAAAATTTTATGATGAGCTGGGAACAGTATGGTGACAATTTCACGCTGTGATGCAGCAACCCAAGCCAAATAATCAGAAATAAAAGCAGCTTGGTGCTTTCATATAACACTTCCTTTTTCCTATAAGCGGCCAGAATTTTCATCTTGTCAATAAAATTGAGGATTTTATTACAACTTGACACAATATTTGAGCTGCATCCAAGGAATGTAGTGTGAGCGCTCTATTATTATCTGGTGGGGATGTGTTGCGGTCCGGTCCATGAAGCTCACGTCCCGGTCCTTACCTCGAGGGTTCCTGCCGGCTGGGAATGAAGCAGAGTCGGGATCTGGGCGTCCCCGCGGGGGAGACGCCATTGCTGGCCTGCCTCTAGGCGCGCGCGTGCAGACTCCCCGCACTTATCTAGACAGTTTCCCACCTGAGGGTGGCTCAGCCCCTAGTCTGACGTCAGACGCCGCGGCCTACTTAGGGCCACCACGGACACCCGATCAGTGCCTTGCAACAGGGTTCCTTTGGTCCCCCGTTGCCTCGAGCTCCGGAGTCTGCCTGCCTGCCGGTTCCTGCCTGCCTACAGTCCGTGCCGGTTCCTGCCTGCCTACAGCCCATGCCGGTTCCTGCCAGCCAGCCCAAGCCGGGCTCCTGCCTGTCTACAGCCCAAGCCGGGTTCCTGCCTGCCAGCCCAAGCCGGGTTCCCGCCTGCCTACAGCCCAAGCCGGGTTCCAGCCTGACTACAGCCCTAGCCGGGTTGCTGCCTGCCTGAGCCAAGCCTGATACTCGCCTGCTTCCGCTCTCAACCGCCTCGCCTAAGTCCCAGCGCTCAGGCCCCTACGGGCTCCTCCCGGAGGGGCTCCGACTTCCAAGGTGAATCTCCTAAGTCCCAGCGGCTGGACTCCCAAGGGCTCCTCCCGGGGGAGTACCAGCTTCCAGGGTGAAACCGCCTCTACCTGCCCGCCAGAAGTCTGCCTCCCGGCCTGTTCAGTCGAGACCAGTGAAGTCCTTCCCAAGTCTCCTGTAGGCCGGCCCAAGGGTCCACTAGCCCTGTGTTCACAAAAGGGATGTGTATTAATTCCCAGCAGCTCAGGTAGGTGCATCTCACACCATGTCACCAAGGCTTCCCCTTGTATTGATTTTGGCAGTCCTAGAATTCACACATTATTTCATCTGCTATGATTCTCCAAATCATCATGTTTTTCATCTAGCTGCTTATTTTTTCTCTGTAATTGAATGACATAATTATCAAGTCCGGTCAGCCATTCTTCGTGATGGCCCAAATGTTGATCAATAGCTGCAAGCATTGTACTCTGGTTAGTAACCTTTTCATTTAATTCATCTAATGATGACTGCAGCTTCTGTAGCTGAGCATTGACCGCAGGTAATACTACTTTGGTAAGATCTCTCAACATATGCTTGGAAATACCTTCAGTTTGTGCTACAGCCTTGGGCACCATCTTTTCCTACTGTGTCACTAATTTCTCATCCCCAGTTCTTTTTGGTCAAATAAACATTTCCACAGTTTTAATCACCACAATAGTGTTGTTGTATAACCAGGGGATACACTATGGTCCAGATTTTAAAAGCCCTACGCACGTAAATCCAGAGGATTTACGCACATAGGGGGGGTTATGCGCGCCGGGCCTATTTTAAAAAGGCCCGGCGATGTGCAAAAAGCCCCGGGATGCATGTAAGTCCTGGGGCTTGCAAAAAGGGGTGTCTGGGGGAGGGCGGGGAGGGGATGGGGCCAGAGGCACCCCCTTGCACGCGCCGACCCCTGATTTTATAACTTGCACATGCCTGCGTGCGCAAGTTATAAAATTGGGTGTAATGTGCGCATGCCAGGTAGCGCACGCACATGTATGCCCGCACGCACCCTTTTAAAATCTACCCCTATGTGTCCAAATTCATAGCTAGGTCCAATTTTATGCAAATTTATCTTGCAGATCACAAGCGATCTCCTAGGAGCTTGGACTTACGATCTCCACCTAGTCTTGCATTATCACCAGAAGTCTCATGTAGAGTGTATTTTAGAATGTGTTTTTGTTATTTTCCTTTTAAAATCTACCTGCACAAAAAAATGAATGCAAATATTCATGGGTACCGTTATGAGATATTCCTACCATAATAATAATCAGTACTGGAAACTATGGGCTGGATTTTCAAAATGTTACGCGCGCTGGGCCTATTTTTAAAATACCTGGCAACACGCATAAAGCCCCGGGACTTGTGCACCTTGCGCGATCCCCGGACCCAGCGGCAATGGAGAGGCCTCTGGCTAAGCCCCTGGACTGCCCCGCACCACCCACGGCCCGCCCATTTTTTCAAGCCCTGGGACTTACAAGTGTCCCGGGGCTTGCGCGCGTCACCGGGTCTATGCAAAATAGGCTCAGCGCGCCCAGGAGCGGGTTTTCAGGGTTACGTGCGTAATATACGCGTGTAACCCTTTTAAAATCCACCCCTTAGTGTGACCATTTGGTGACAATGTTTTGCATTAGTTGGAACTTTATCCCGTCCCTGAGACTGTGAATGCTGCCCCTGTAACATCTTCAGTTTCTACCAGTCCAAGGAGAAGAATTCAGGTTTAGGAACTTTATTATATGGTAATGTAAAGTCATAAGACCAGACCCTTTTAATCTTGTTTTACTCTACTTGTAAAATAGGACTCTAATTTGTGTAGCTTAAATGTATAACTTAACAAATTTAATTCTAAATTAGACACATTTTATTTTTCTTATTTATTTCTTTTATGTATTTACTTATTTACAAGTGCTTGTATTCTGCAATTTATTATCAAAAACCATTTGAAGCGGATCATAACAATATTAAATTACAATCATAAGCAATAGAAATACAATGATAATAAGTAAGCATCATAAACAAACAATATGGGCATCCAGAACAATAGGACCACTCATACCCTCTCTTTTCACACTGAAAAAATTCCACACAACCAAAATATTAGCTACACAACTGTTGGAATCAAAAGGCTGTAGCTTTGTTACACAGTATTAAATATGTATGGGCACCCGAACATAAAAATATCAAACCCAAAACCCTTTGCCCCAGTGAGCATCTGCCAGGTCCTCAGCAAGATGTCACCCCCAGGCTACCCAAGTTAGTTCCAATTAAGAAGCATCACAATTGCTTCCATGTGAGATGCCCACCATAACCCAGCAAGGCACCCACACAAATACAACTGTACCCAGCCACACCTTCTTTAACATGATAATTGATCATGCCATTCCATCAAAGTAAATTCAGTATACCAAAATCTGTTCAGGTAAACTACCCACACCAATCCAGCTGCAACAAGCCAACGAAACCAGAACAAACAAGCCAACGAAACAGAATCCATCGCAAAATCACTCAAGCATTAGAACAACTGCCTAAATTCAATTACCAACCTCCTCAACAGTATTAATCTGGTTCTTAACGCATCAAAGACAGAACTCCTACTCATCTCCCCCAACCAAGACAACCCACTAACACAGACCAACCACAACATCCAGCTCACACATACACATGTTAGAGATCTTGGGTTTATACTCGACAATCGCCAAAACTTAAAGAAAATGATCAACACCACAACCAAAGATTGTTTCTACAGACTTCAGGTTCTAAAAAGACTCAAACCTCTACTTTTCTTTCACGACTTCAGGACAGTTGTGCAAGCCCTGCTATTCGCCAAAATAGACTACTGCAGTGCTCTCCTCCTGGGTCTCCCCAGCTCTACCACCAAACCTCTTCAGGTGATACAGAACGCTGCGGCAAGAATACTGACCAACACCAACCGTGGAGAACACATATCACCTATCCTCCGTAACTTACACTGGCTCCTAGTGTACTATCGAATCCTTCACAAATCACTCACTCTAATTCACAAATCTATCTACAATCACCTACATCTGGACCTGGTATTCCCTCTCAACCTTCATATCTCCAACAGACCGACTAGAGAAGCATATAAAGGAACTCTACAGGCCCCTACCACAAAAGCAACTCACCTCACCTCGACCAAAGATCGTTCATTTTCAAAAGCAGGCCCAGCTATCTGGAACAATATCCCTTCCGACCTCAGAATGGAACCCTGCCTCTCAATATTCAGAAAAAAACTTAAGACCTGGCTCTTCCGCCAAGCCTTTTCAGATCCCCCTGATACCCATTAGCCGAGGTTATTTCTCCACACCTCCTTGAAGTTTCCAATAAGATCCTCCTCTGACTCACCAATCGTTTAGACTTGTTGACTGCGTTCCTAGGCCTTTTTTCTTCCAGCAGTCTATGCCTCCAAGTTTACTATCCCTGTTGAATGTAACTTTGTTTTTCCTGTTTTAACTATTGTCTTTGGTTCAGTCCCCCAGTTCGATGTAAACCGATCTGATATGGTCTTTTAACCATGAAGGTCGGTATAGAAAAGTGTTAAATAAATAAATAAACACCAAATACCAGAGGGAGGGTGGGAAGGATCCTGAAATGACAAGGGAGGAGGAGAGGGAGGAAAATCCCAGGGTATACAGCATCCCATGTATTTATACCCCTCCCACTATGTGCCAGTTTTAAACCCAGTGTTCTCAGTGGTGCCAATCAAATGCAATAAAACCCTGTATATTTTGAAAGCTCATCTTGGAAGCAAACTTCAATCACATGCTTCCCAGCATTCCTTGCTTGGCCACTAACTGTACGAGGCTGTATGTGGCCAAGCCAGGAGCCCACATTATCACAAGTAAACCAGTACCTGGCATAGCCTGCCAAATCATTATACTAAAACCAACATCATAAGCATCAAATCATTTAAAAGTAATATTAAAAAGAAACATTTTCAGTTTCTTTCTAAAACATTGGTAGTCAGTAATCAACTGCATTTCTAATGGCATGAATTCCATGAAACTGACACTATCCGGGACAAAGCATGATGAGAGGTTTTCTATAAGCGCTCATCTTTGGCACCTGGAATCATTAATAATTGTTGACTGACAGAGCGTAAACATCATTGTGGACAATACCAATGTACCAGAGCTTCTTTCCTTCCTTTTCTGTCTCAAAAGGTTTGGCTAACACCAAAACTAATATCAAGGATAATTCAGTCATCAGTTATGTAAGGAAATAATCGGTGTTTGTTTTTTTAATGATCTCCAAGTAAAAGTATAGAATATTGCTATCTTAATCCTTATAATCAGATTATACTGGTCCTCTAAGACAAATTGTCTTAATGAGTAATTCATATTTTTAATGGCATTTAATATTAGAAAGCAGAAAAAATGTGAAGAACAAATTCTAAATCGACAATTCTTCTTTTGTCGTAAAAAAGAAAAATTCAGTTATGGAAGAATATTATAAGTAACTCTATAAGAAACAATCAGTTTGTCATCAAATCCACATGGAAAATGCTTTTTGAAAATGTTAAAGATAAAGTAGAATATTTTCATAAATAATGAAGAAAAATCTTCAGGTGGTGAAATATTTATACAGTTTAGCATAGAAAGTCAAATGTTTCCAGAAAAGAATAATTCTAAATACAGACATCTTGTTTGAGACTTTGTCAGTGACAGGATTATACAACTGAGTGAATCCAACTCATTCTTCTCTTCCTAATTTCAGTCTCATAGGTAAAGTAAGAGTTATATAAATGACCTTAATTATATTCCTGTTACTTATTGTCAGTTATGTTTTAAATATAAAAAAGGACAAGTACATATTATGTATATCATTTAATAATTTTCAATTAAAAATTAGGTTAAGTATAAGTTTGATCTGATAGCTTATTTTCATTAAAGTCCTGCAAAACAACTAAAGCATAACATTAATTACAGTTTAATTACATTTCAAAAACTAATCACCAAAGGATGTCATGCTAATGATTTAAGGGCTCATTTCACCCACATCATTTTTGGCCTTTTGAGAGCAAAAATCAGAAAAAAAAAAAGCCAGAATTAGCAATTATTCTAAATGTGCATTTTCAGTAACAATAAGACTAGAATAGGAATATGCAGCATGCCCTGAAAAAAGGTATCTGAAGCACACAAAAGGATGGCCCATCATAGATTCTACTATAAATATCTTGTTGCTATATAGAGAGCAACTACAGAAAGATATATCCCAACTATATCATGGTATGTAGCACTGCTCCTGAAACAGCTTTTGCTGTGACTGCTGCACTAACAGGAAGATTGCAAAGTTGGTACAGCTGATCAGAGCTTTGGCATTCAGAGAGTTCCCAGATCTATGCAATGATATACTTTGCAAGTCAACAGAATAAGAATGTTCATTTGTTTGAAAGGAATGGATAAAATACAATAAATAAGATCATATTTCTTTCATTTGTTGACCCCCAAATTGAATGAAGGGTGCCCAAACAAAAAAGAAGGCAAGTAGACAGGACAGAAGACCAATCAAGCTGAAGCTGCCTTGCACCTGATAATACTCCTGAGGATCTTGAAGCCATCTGTCTTGATACCATACCCCAGCCTCTACACCTTAGGGGTCTTGCTGCCCCTCTGCACAGCTGCCATGCATCTAATGCTACACTTGGAGGAAATTATCAATTTTTCAGAGAACTCTGGATTTAAAATAACAGGGACTTTGAAAGGTATGCTCAAGGACTTTTAGCAAATTACAGCCGGCACCATCTTAGAAAATGACACGGGCCATCAATTGCTCCTTCCTTGTGACAGGGGCTGACCAATGGCACCAGTAGCCCCTGTCACATGGTAAGGGCAAAGGGCCACCGGCGCCATTTTGTTAACTGGCAGCCGACAGCTCGAGAGCGGGAGATCACTCCCGGTACCCCCACTGGACCACCAGGGACTTTAGGCAAGTTTTGGGAGGGTTGTAATTAACTAAATTTGAAGGATTGGGGTGGGGGTTTTTTTTACGTATTTTTTGGCGAAAATTGCGAGAAAAAAAAATGACCCGTTGATGTTTTCCACGGGTCGCCCGACCCTAAGCCCGACCTGGCAGATAAAAACGAAGCCCATCCCTATTATCCACTATGATACCTAGATCTTTTTCCTGGGTGGTAGTTCCTAATATGGAATCTAACATCATGTAACTACAGCAAGGGTTATTTTTCCCTATATGCATCACCTTGCACTTGTCCACATTAAATTTCATCTGCCATTTGGATGCCCAATCTTCCAGTCTTGCAAGGTCCTTGCCTATAGCTGCTATCCAGATCAAGTGATGCTGATGTATGTCCACTGAAAGATCTGAGCATGTGCAAAGAAACTCCATTTGATCCAATGGATTTTGCAGAGCAATGTTGTGCAGAAGTTCACTTAAAGTGAAAGAAAACCTTTTAATAAAAAGAAGGTTTTGACATTGGCAAAGAGCTTTTTCTGATCTTCACTGCTGCAGTCACAGTACTATCACTCACTGTGATAGAAAGATAGAAGCAATGCTTTCTGTCCTTTCATGGAAAAGGGTAAGACTGAAGACTGAAGCAGTGCCAGTGAAGACCGTTATTTTTGTATGACTGTCTGATACAGCACAGTGCACTGCAGGCAGATTGAAGTGAATAGAAGCACAGCTTTTCAAGCCTTCTTGGTTGTCTTTGTTGTTGTTTTTTTTTTTTTGGAGTGTGAAAAAGGAGTCAGTCAGCAGTGCACACACATTCATTGTATGTGTATGTATGACAGAAACATTTCTGCATACACCATGAGAAATAGCCCTAGAAAGACTGAGTTTGGTCCATTAGCAAGCTACTAACTCTGCCTGGCAAGTTGGTGCTTGCTAATCAATGAAGTATACATACACAGCCTGTGAACTAGACTGAGTATATGTGGCAGACACACTCATTCAGTACTAGAGTGAAACTAGTGAATGCTAGTATACTAACAATAAAATATATTTTGATATGAAAACCTCCAATAGCCACTTCAAAACCCCAGCTGCTACCACAAGGACAGAGGAAAGGAGGGAATGGCAGGGGCAGAAGATTGGATGTGGCTGCATAGTCAGTTCAGCCTGTGAGAAGTACAATCAGAAACAGTAGCAGATATGAAAAAGGGAGTTCTGCCATGGAACTTAAAAGAGATTTTTTTAGCCACAGAAAATCAGAAGTTGAAAAAGATTCAATCAAGAAATTGAAACTGGGAGAACATGAGCCACTGCTGCCAATTCCTCTCCCTCTTGTTATGGAGAAGGGGCAAAAGGAAAGGGAGCCATCTGAAGGTGTCATTAGCAGGCCAGGAGCAAGGACATGGGCAGCAGAAGTGCAAACACCCAAAACAAGCAGAGAACTCCTCCAGGGTTACTGCTTCTAAAGTACTTAAGGCAGTATTTTCAAGAGCTGATTCTGAGCAAGGATCACGTCTGGGATTCTCTGAATTAAAAGATATCAAAGGGCTAGTAGCCAAAGAGAATTTGGGATCTTTAGTGAACAGCCTCTTAGCCTCCAAATAGGAGGTGGGGGTAGGTAGATGATACTGATGGTGTTGAGAGCAACCCCCAAGAAGAGCATGTAATGCAAGTAGAGAGCATGAGTGATGACCCTGGTCTTTTACCTCATTGTCAACTACAGAAAGTCCAGCAGTCTAGGGAGGATAATGGGGCATCTGATAAAAGCTGATATGCAATGTCACCTAGAGAAACACCACCCACTATCATTGGCATCAGGGGAGGGTGGCAGTACTAGCCTGAGGACCCCCATCTGTCACTCAAAGCTGAAACCATATTAGTAAATGGTTTGAAAAGGTGAAGACTTTTATCCAAGCTAATCCCACGTCCACTTACACCAGTCATGTAACAGGCCAACAGCTCCTGTCATGTATGTGCAGTGACAAACAACAGAGTAAATGGGGTGGAGTTCTATATCTTTGTCCCGGGGAAAAAGGCATCCAAAGTAGTGATGAAGGGCATCCAGGAAACGATTGCCCTTCATGACCAGCCCCTATAGATAGTGGTCAACCTAGACATTAAGCATCAGCTGCTTCTCTGAGCCCCCAATTACAAAGTGCCCTCCAGGACTACATTTACTACTATTTCAAGTTAGTGCACACTCATTTGTGTTAGTGTGCACTAATTTGATATAGTGTGTGGTACTTGAGTTAGTGCACCCTAAGAATGACACTTAAATTTTAAAATAAAAATTATTCTAAACAAAACTAAACAAGACAGATGGGAGTAGCATGAATTTTACCAACAATAATTGGGCCAGTGCATTCCTACCTCTCTCTGATGGCAGACTTATGGGAGCTGGATGAGGCAGTGACAGACTGCAGCTCTAATGAGGGCCAAGTTGGGCTTTGCTTCACACCCAGATAATAGATGGTACTCATACCACTTTCAATATCCTAATAGACAAAAGAAATATACGGGAGGGCTTGTTGCGAGTAGAGATGTGAATCAGAATCGGAATCGGTTCGGATTTCGGTTCCGATTCACATCGTGTTTTTTTTTTCATCCGGCCCGATCGCGGTTTTGTTTATCGGCTGCACCCGAGCCGATAAACAAAAAACCCACCCCGACCCTTTAAAACTAATCCCTTAGCTTCCCCCACCCTCCCGACCCCCCCCAAAAAACAATTTACAGGCACCTGGTGGTCCAGTGGGGGTCCCGGGAGCGATCTCCTGCTCTCGGGCCGTCGGCTGCCACTAATAAAAATGGCACCGATGGCCTTTGCCCTTACCATGTGACAGGGTATCCGTGCCATTGGCCGGCCCCTGTCACATGGAGGGAGCACTGGATGGCCGGCACCATCTTTAAAAATGGCGCAGGCCATCCAGTGCTCCTACCATTGCGTTATTGGTCTTCCTTAAGCGTGCAGGTCTGGCAGAGGGTCAGTACCTTCAGTCATCCTTGTCTTCATTCCAGCCTTGTTCTGCTTCGCCCATGCTTGCATCAGCTCACCTCTCGCTTGATGCGGGGCTGACTCCAGATGAGAAGTAAAGCAAGTGCAAAGAACATGTCCCAGATATTGTAGAGGCCTGCACCGGGGCGCGCCCTACACAGCCGCCTGTGGCTGGTGGCAGACCATGCTGAAGCGGCACAGGTTCCAGCAGCATCTAACACATGGATGGAGCAGACACAAGGGAATCCGAGGGCTGGAACAAGATTCATGACACAGGATCAAGACAGGACTTAGCTTCAGGCAAGGATTCAGGACACAGGACCAAGACAGAACTTGGCTTCAGGCAAGGATGACCCTCCAGAGGCTGGTGCTGCAGGTGAGAAGGCAGGCCTTGTGCTACGAGGCACCCTACACTGTCCACCTGTGAGGCTGGTCACGGACCACAACATGACACGCCAGGAAAGGTGGCGACGAGAAACCAGAGGTATAGGACAACAAGGCTAGATCACGGAACATCAGGACTGGATCACGGAACATCAGGAACCAAGACAGGACATGGAACAGGCTTACTAGGAATGGAACCACGGAACATCAGGACAACTGGAACAAGCAGAACATCTGGAACAACAGGAAAACACTGAAGGAGTTCTGACGATGAACAAGACCAGGAACATCGGGACCAGGAACATGGAGAACACTGTACACGAAGCCATGTACACAAATGAAGACCACGGAGGACCTGGACTGGTCACGGAGCACAGACAACTGTGGAAACCTGATCCAAAGGCCCAGAGTGACTGAAGAGAAGTCCTTTTATAGGGCTGAAACAGGAAATGAAGAGACTGAAGATTTCCGGTGGGGCCGTGGGCTTTTCCTGCCGCTGGCCCTTTAAATGGACTGAAGAGGTGCGCCGGCGCCTAGAGGAGGGCCCTGGAGAGAAGCAGGAGCCTGGACAGCGGCGTCCCTGCCACACAGAAGCAGACGGAGCAGGCAGGCATTGGGAGCGGCCTCCAGGCCTCAGGATGGCATCAGCAGCGGACCTCTAAGTGGCATAGGCCGCAAAGGGAATTCCCGGAGGCGGCTGCGGGCTGTGAAGAAGAACAGGGCCCTGCAGCAGCACTAGGCCATGAAGAGGAGTGAGGTCTGCGGTTTCTCTGCCACAGAGGCAGAGGATCCTGACGGCGGCTCAGAGCTGCGAAGATCAAAGTTTCTGCCGGCGGCTCCTGCCGCTTGAAGTGGAGTCGGCAGCAGTGGCTGTGGTCTGGGCAGCGGCACTAGGTTGCGGAAGACGACAGCGGCATCAGGCCACGCAGAGCAGTGTCGGCAGCCTGACAGCACAAAGGTAGGTGGAGAGTCCTGCTCGTGGGATGGGCTCCGCGAGCAGGATCGTAACAGGGCTGGCAGCTAGACTGGAATAGCAGAACTGTTCATGCAGGTTTTTCTGTGATAGACAATGGTAAAAATATGATAAGAGCAGTAGAAGATGGGGATTATTAGGATATGTAGACCTTTATATACTTGCTGCACCTGTTAGTGAGGAATGCCCTGGACCTGGAACTTAGGGACCATGCTATTCCAGTTCTTAAGGACATGATCAAGAGTTGCAAGAAAACAACAGAGCATTTTCATAATAATGTGAAGGATGGGTAGATTCTTAGTGAAAAACAGAAAGTATTCTGGATGCCTCTTATGTATCTGATTCAATATATTGGCACCCAATAGAATTCAACGTATCTTTTGATGCAGAAGTAAATGGAGCAGTTAATACCCTTCATGACATGTTTCTGGAAACAGCGATATGCATGGATTCCCCAGGGAATAATGATTAGGAATGAAGAGGCACTGTTACAAATCCTGAAACCTTTCAAGAATACCATGGAGAGTATGAGAGCCAGAAGTGCCAATCTGGCTGGGGTCATCCCAATAGTAAATATTATGGAGGAAATGTTAGAGGGAATTTGTTAGGGATGTGATGAATAAGTGCAATTTGTTTCATTCGGAGGCCCCAAAACAAATTGAGGGCCACCTGAATGAAACAAACCTTATTTGTTGCATTTGTTTTAAATGATTGAATTATTCCTAGGCCTAAGCCCAAGGCCGGGAACTCACCTAGGGCATAGGCCAAGGCATAAAACAGGGACCACAGCCTATACCTGAGCATGATGCGGGCATCTCGGCCTAGTCCTAGGCCTAGGTCTAGGCCTAATGCCTCAAAGCAGGAGCTGCAGACTAGGCCAGATTGTGACACTGGGGTCTCATCCTAGACACAGGCCAACACTGGGACCTTGGCCAAGACCCGAGGCACCCATAAACAATCACTTACCTGATCTGTCGGGTATCTGTTGAAGCAACCAGACTGTGTCCCGATGCCAGGGAATAGACCTGAACACAGGAATGATACTGAGGCCCAGCCCAGATAACAGATCCTGATGCTGGGGCCTCAGGCCAAACCCAAGCCAAATGCCGGGACCCTGCCCGGAGGCTAGGTTCTGATGCCTGGGCCTCATCCTAGGCTTTAGCCAGGCCCAGGACCAATGCTGTGACCCGACCCGGAGGCCGGGTCCTGACACCTGAGCCTTGGCCTAGGACAGGGCCTAGGCCCAAGCCCAAAGCCATTACTTAGCCCAGAGGCTGGGTCCACATGCTGGTTCTCAGCACTGACCCAGGCCAAATGCCAGGGCCCAGACCAGAGCTCAGGGCTTGATGCCAGAACTCAGCCTGGAGACTGGGTCCTGACACCTGAGATTGGTCCTAGGCCAGAGTCTGGGTACAGGCCAGATGATACTTCCCTGGTCTGGAGGCTAGGTCCTGTTGCCGGGCCTTGGCCCGGAACCAGCCTGACACTGGAGCCTGACATGGAGGTCGGGTCCCGATACCTGGTTTTCACCTTCTGGTCAGGCTCAGTCCTGGAGACCAGGGCCTCAGAGAAGCTCTAACACTGTCCTTTTGTTCTTTTCTTCTTCAATTGATGCTGTCTGCTGTGGTTGCACCAGAGAATGCCATACATCAAAATGGCGCCATCCGCTGGGGTGAATGCATCAGATTTAATTAACTCCTGTGCGATCCCATTGGACAGTGCCAGTAGAAGAAGAAAAGAATAAATAAGTGGATGTTGGAGCTACTCCAAGGCCTGTACTCTCTGCCTGGGCCTGACTCTAGGCTGAGGTCCAGGCTTTGGCACCCAGCCTCCAGACTGGTCCTTGGCATGCCTGGGTCTGGACCAAGGCCCCAGTGTCAGGACCCACTCTCCATCCCAGGCCGCATCATCAGACCTGTGCCCAGGCCCTGGCTTAGACCAAAGCCCAGGCATTGGCACTCAACCTCTGGGCCAAAACCCAATGTTGGGCCTGGGTCTGGATCGAGGTCCTGGCATTGAAACCTGCCTCTGGGCCAGGCTGCGGTGTCGGTTCTGGGATCAGGCTGGCCCTAATAGTGGCCTTGGTCTGGACCAAGGCCCCAGTATCAAGCCTCGGTCTGGGTTGAGAACTGGCATCGGGAACCAGCCTTCAGTCCGGGCTGCAGTGTTGGGCCTGGGCATGTGCTCCTACCTAGGCCAAGGTATCAGCCTTGTGTATGGCAATGCTGAGGTCAAAGCAACCAACCTCGGCCTTGGCCTATGCAAAGCTGAGGTTTCTGCCTGGGCCTAAGTCCTCACCAGCAGATCCACACCAGACCAGGTAAGTGTGTGTATGGGGGGAGGGGGGGGGGGAATCTTAGCCCTGACATTTTTTCAGGTATTTGGGAGGCCTTGAGTGGCCCCGATTTTGGATTTGTGGCTGTTTTTTAGGGGGGTATTAAATGTTTGATTAGTTTATGTTCACACGAATGAAACAAATCAAACATTGCATGAACCAAAATTTGTGAGAAATAATCTCTCAAAAATGAACTGAAAAAAACCCTTTTTTTTCCCTGCACACCCCTAATAGAATCCTACACAGTAATTACCTGCTAGCAGAATACTTCATCTCGGTCATACATGTAGAACATAAACAGACCCTCACCAAATATAGAATAAAGTGACCATAATGTATAACCAGAAATGTTGAAAAATTGATCTAGAAACTGCAACAACCAAAACTCTAGACAGTTCAATAATGGAAAAACAGAAACCACCATTTCTCATAAAATATCAAACAAAATCAAGAAATATAAAACATCACTTGTAATAGTAAAACTATACCTTTGAAAAGAATAAATATTTCAAAATAGCTGACCAACAGAATATTAACATTTTTATTAATTTCCCAACCACCAATATAATATTTCAAAAGAGCAAACTCATCAAATAACACCCAATAATTAAAACTATTAAGGATTATATAATCTCCTGCACTTCATTCCTGAAAACTTTTGATTTCCAGTCCGCCTGCAATCGTTGTGGATTTGAGGTCTGAAAGATGTTGTTCTGTTTAGATGCCACACAGCCTTTAACCTCTCTCTCTCTCTCTCATGGACACATGTTCACAAGCACACACTCCCTCTCATACACATGCACTCTCTCACAATTACTTTCACATGATCTCTCACACACACACACACACACATTCCACCTCTCTCTCACATATGCTCTCACCTGCTCTCTCACACACCTACACATGTACCCATTTGTTCCCTATCTTGAATATGCTTTCACATGCTCTCTGATGCATGCTCTCAATTATGCTCTGACACACACATGCTGTCATGCACACACACACTCACATGCTATATTACTGTACAAATGACAGTTATAAATGGATGGAGTAAGCATCATGCTGGGCAGGAAGAAGGGGCTAAGAGAATAAAGAAGGAGATCACTACACTTCCATGCTTTATGACGTGCACATACCACCATCTTTCTATTGTGATTTTGATTTCCTTTTATTTTTTAGCCATAATATAATTTTTAACTGGTATTTGGCTCCTCTGGCTGCAGCAGCCAGCAGCAGGAGAGAAGAGAAAACACACAGCAGCATGAGGTGACTGGCTGAGCCTGAGGGAGACAACCAGGTCGCGATGAGACCTGCCTGCTATGGGAAAGAGAGAGGGAGGCGGGCAGAGAGGCAGCAGGTCAAGCTTACCTGAAGGCTGGAGTCTGAGAGGAAAGATGCAGAGGGAGGCAGGATGGGCACCAAGGCAGGAGGCAGTGGGCAGATAACAGTCAATGAGGGGCGTCCTGAGTCCAGGTCTGAGACTCATCCCCCACTCCCTGGCCGCATCTGGTGGCACGCCCTACACAGGAATGGAAAACATGAGGAAGCAGCGGCGGGTGGGCCTTTCAGACTTCCTGAGTCTGACTGAATTGTCAAGGGAGAAGGCTCAGTCCATCACTGAGTAAGGAGGGACAGAAGGGAAGGTGAGACCACTAGTTGAGAGAGGATAAGGTACAGGGTCCAGGCCAGGAAAGTTCAAGCTTGAACAAATGTTCCAGGCAGGCAACATGCATTTCTCTTCTTTCTTCTACAGCTGTATCATCTGCCAAAAACTAAAAAGAAAGCAACTGATTGGTCCTAAACTGCCCCCATTGATTGGCTAATCTGGCCTTTGATAGATGAGACTTTGCTTGTCTGGGTTTTACAGTATCCGCTTAATGTTGTAACCGAACACTACAACTGGCTTTAAAACAAGGCTGTCCAGTCAAAATCAGCAGTTATCCATCCTATTCCTGCTATAAATGGCAGAAGCAGATACACATCTGTCATTTGCTCAGTTTAGAAGCAGTAAAGTTTATACATTAAGAAAAATATTGACCAAACAATGTTGTCTGTTTTCAGATTGGGAAGATATGATTTATTTTGGCATTTGTAATTATTTTAAATGCAGTAATTTCAAAGTTAGCTGCTGTCTGACTTTCTCTTTCTCTATATATAAATATACATATTGATTTACAGCCAGTGATTCATTGGCACTGAGTAAGCTACTAAAGCAAGTTGACTTAGCATTTGAAAAGCAGTAAATAATATATGAGATGAAACAATAATGGATGTTTGGCATACACATAGACTAAAAAAGAAGACCAAGGAGAGGGCTTTTTCAAAACCATTTGACCAAGTAAATGGCAATTTACCAAGGTAAAAATTTGCCTGGATAAAACAGGCTCCTTAGTCAGACTAAAAGTGTATGTGGGATACCACAGTGCAAATACTTTTAGCTAGATTTTGAATAGGCATTCCTGGAGGCATGTTCAGGTTAGAAGAAGAAAACAGCTCACAAACATTCCATTTTTCAAAAGTACCTGCTTTATTTTTGTCTATCTCTTTCACGTGCACAAGCAAGTGCAATGTACGCGGGTACTTTTAGAGGGGAACTGTTGCACTGGAGGTGGACCCTTGGCCTGGTTCAGGATTGATACGGCCCTCTGGTCGGACTCAGAGAGCACCTGCCACCAGGAAGTGGAGCACAGGAGGAGACAGAGGCTAGTTGGAGCTTCGCCAATAGCAACCCGGGGTTTCCGCAGGTTGAGCCCTTGGGTACCCGGGCCACCTGGTCTTAGGTGGACCTCGCAGGGTCTCCTAAAGAGGAAGCACAGGGGAGTGCCCACCATGAACAAGGGTGAGTGGTCAATGTCCAAGCAAGAAGGTCCAGAGGTCGCAGGAGGCCAGAATAGAGTGTCCGAGTGGATAGCGAGTTTCAAGGCCAGAGTATCAGTTCAGAATGGTCAGCCGAAGCAGGGGTCAGTACCTGTAGTCAGTCCGGGCTTAGTCAGTTCAGGAAAAGGTCAAGTTCCAGGCAGTCAGATGTGGTCAGTAAACAGGCAGAGGTCAGTTCCAGGCAGTGGTTAGACGTGGTCAGTGGACAGGCAGAGGTCGGTTCCAGGCAGCAGTCAGACATGGTCAAGAGCAAGCAAAGGTCAATACCGTAAGATCAGTCTGAAGGGTACTACCAGGAGAGATGCAGGAACAGGAGATGCTGGAATGGGAGATACTGGAACAGGAGACACTGGAACATGCAAACTAAGGAACACCAGAGTGTATGACCCGAACGAGGTGCTTGTTGGACATGGGCCCCGGCCACCACGGAAACGGATGCTGGACGGAATGGTGGTCCTAGGATGTGGTCAACCGGGAGTGGGTCCCGACAAGCCACTGACCCAGGAAGCCATGGAACGGCCCAATTGTCAAGGTAATGAGCTAGTGGCTGAGCTCTGGTATATATATACAGGGCTCAGGTGACATCAGAATCGGATGCCGCCCATGAGTTTCCTGCGCTTGGTCCTTTAAAGTTGGAAGAGCTCCGCACGTGCTAGGGGGCGGGGCTGACACCGAGGAAGATGCCGAGCCCTGGCGCGAGGAGCGCTGCGAGGTGGAAGGCCCCGATGGGGCTGGGGACGCTTGTGGAAGCCATGGACAAGCAGCGCTGGGATTGAGAGAGGAGCTGGTAGAAGGGCGTGCCAGGTGAGCAGGCCCAGTCACGGCACCAATGCGGCCGGGAAGCGCAACAGGAACTTTATGTTAACTACACAGCAAGGAAGGTTATGTGCATAAAAGTGAGCATAAACCCATATAAGTAGCCTCTACTTCTTTATTCCATATTTTATAAAAGTCCAACGTATGTATTTTCACTTTTGAAACATTGGTGTTGGGTCTTGCTATTTTCTTTAAAGTTTACAACAGCTAACCCAGAACACTGATTAGATAAGTTAGGTATTGTGATTACCAATATTGGCATCATCTAAAAAATCCTTTACAAGTTGATTTTGACATTTTGAGCACTATTTGGACACCATTTACTTTGAAAAAAATATGTTGAAAAACATATTTGGCAAATGAAGACATGGGGTGGACTATTTGATCCAAAAATTAATGCGATGAATCTCCACGTTTGCTGCCTTTGTAAAAAATTTTGAATAATTTTCTTATTTTTTGAAACAGTGTAATTTGTTTTCATGTTTATTGGTTGTGATACATATTATATACGCGGTTGAGACACTTCTTATTACATTGGCAAGTTTATAACAAGCTATTATGTGCATAAACCCATGTTTTATTTGTGTTAATGGATTTGAAAATTACTCCCATCATAACTTAAAAGCGAGGATTAGCCTTAATGCATAATTTGTCAGCATAATCATATTCAATTGAGATCATACTAAGCTTGAATTGCTCCTTGTCCATTTTAACTTTATTTTTATGATATATAACACAATGATGTTTTAGGAACAGCACAGTTTACTGATTTAATTTTTTTTTATTTAACTTATTTTATATTCTGCCTTTCAGCATTTCAAAGTGGATTGCATTTATGTACAGTAGGTGTTTTCTTATCCATAAAGGGCTTCCAGCCTAAGGTTCTCATTCACTAGGTATTTTTTCCATAGACACAGAATGGGAGAAAAGCCTTAGTAAATCAGGCCCTAAGTTTATACCTGAGGCAATGTAAGGTAAATTGACTTGCCCAAGCTCACAATTTGTAATCTGAACTCAAAATTTCAATCTTGTCATTACCAGGGGATTTGCAGAATGATGACTGCTGCCATCTCTTGGTCAGAATTTGATCCCATTAGTTCAATTGATGTTATTCATATAGTAAAAAATGTGAATCTGACCAGATGCCCTTGCAGGATTGCAGTCATGCGATCTCTCCTGGATGATATCTGTGGAACATTAACTATATTATTTAATCTTTCACTAAAGTCACTGAAAGAGCCTCAGTCCACCTTTGTGAAAAAAATCCTCAGGTTGACATATTGGACCTTAACAACTACAGGCCTATATCCTCTGGCCTTTTTACACTAAGGCTATAGAGTCTGTAGTAGAGATGTGCAAAGCCTGAACCAAAAGGTGCAGGCTTCGTTTTCGGCCCACCGCGGGAAATATCGTATTTCCTGTGGTTCGGGCCTTTGAAATTCGGGGGGACCCGAATTTCGGGTTAGTGTGCACTAACCCAAAAATGAATTTTTCCCAACATTTTGGGAAAAAATTAATTCGGGTTTCGGGGTCCTGAACGAATGCACATCCCTAGTCTGTAGTCCTTAAACTCTTCCAGTCTTTTCTGGATGGAAATGGATTCCTAGACCATTTTCAATGTGGGTTAAAACCCAAATTTAGTTCGGAGATTCTTTTAAGATCCAACATCAATTTTGTGATCCAAGCTTTGATGGTAGAGAGAGTTGTATTCTAATTTTTCTGGATTTCTCCTCCATCTTTGATACCCTGGATCACAAAATCCTTTGTTCTTGTTTGGCCCAACTTGAACTAAGGGATACAGTTCTCATCAGGTTCATTTATTATCTTTCCAACAGAGTCCAACAAGTTAATTATGACACCTCAACATTTTTCTAGTACCTGCTTACAATGGGGTACCTCAGGGGTCATCAGTTTCAGCCACCTAAATCCTTTATGTAAACTTTTGGCTGGTCTTGGTCTACAATATTACATAAATGCCGATGATATATAGTTTCTGTTTCCTTCTGACAGTGATCCAAATATAACTCTTGGGTAATTACCCATATATTAAGGTTCAATATCTACTTGGCTTTCCCATAACTGGCTCTTCTTAAATGTGGGTAAAGCAGAAATTATTTATATGAGTAGATATCCAGCTCAAACTTTCTTGGAAACTTAGGGGTTTATTTTCTAAAGCTTTATCGTGTGCGTTAGGGCCATTTCACAAGCGAAAAGGGCCTTTTGCATGTGATATAATGCAAATTAGGGGGAGGGGAGGAGTCAGGACGAGGGGAGGAGTCGGTGGTGTCTTCTCTGCCGGCAATTATGTTAATAACGTTATCGTCGGCAGTAGCGCGCTAAATAGCATCGCCTTTTAGGGTGGCATATTCAGTGTGAAAGCCTGCAGCCAGCACAAGGCTGTGAGCTAGGGATGTGAATAGGGCTTCAGACGATTGAAAATATTGTCGATATTTTCAAAATCGTCAGAAATCGGGGGCTTCCCTAAAACGATAGGAAAACCCCACGATTTTGATCATGGGGGTTCCCTTATCGTTTGGGGGAGGGTGGGAAAAATGGCACACAAAATAACCCCTAAACCCACCCCGACCCTTTAAAACTAACCCCTTTAAAACTAACCACCCTCCCGACGCCCCCAAAAGCTTTTTACAGGTACCCGGTGGTCCAGTGGGGGTCCTGGGAGTGATCTCCCGCTCCCGGGAGCGATCTCCCACTCCGGGCTGTCCTCCCACTCCCGGGCCGTCGGCTGTCACTAATCAAAATGGCGCCGATGGCCCTTTGCCCTTACCATGTGACAGGGTATCCGTGCCATTGGCCGGACCCTGCGTTATGGTAGGAGCATTGGATGGCCAGCGCCATCTTGTGTTCCTACCATGTGACAGGGGCTGACCAATGGCAACAGTAGCCCCTGTGACATAGTAAGGGCAAAGGCTATCGGCGCCATTTTGATTACTGGCAGCCGATGGCCTGAGTGCAGGAGATCGCTCCCAGACCCCCGCTGGACAACCAGGGGCTTTTGGCAAGTCTTGGGGAACCCTCCTGACCCCCACAAGACTTGCCAAAAGTCCAGCGGGGGTCCGGGAGCGACCTCCTGCACTCGGACCGTAGGCTGCCAGTATTCAAAATGGCACTGATAGCCTACCATGTGACAGGGTTCGGCCAATGGCACGGATACCCTGTCACATGGTAAGGGCAAAGAGCCATCGGCGCCATTTTGATTAGTGGCAGCCGACGGTCTGGAGCGGGAGATCGCTCCCCGGAACCCCACTGGACCACCAGGTACCTGTAAAAGGTTTTTGGGGGGGTCGGGAGGGGGGGAGAAGTGAACGGGTTAGTTTTAAAGGGTCGGGGTGGGATTTTTGTTTATCGGCTCGGGCGCAGCCGATAAACAAAACCGCGATCAGGCCCGATGCAAAAAAACCCACATGTGAATCAGAACCGGAATCCGAACTGATTCTGGTTCCGATTCACATCTCTACTGTGGGCTTTCGTAGACCCGCCCCCCTTCGCTCCCTGTTTTCGCAGGATTCATCATTCTGTGAAGAATGATGAATCCTGGCCTTATTTTTTTCAAGGCCAAGATATTCTTATAGTTTGCAAAGTCAGAAACTTTGCAGTTATCTTTAATCTGACCTCTCTTTTAAATCGCACATTGAATCATCAGTCCAAAAATTTTATTAGAACTTGCACGTTATGCTGGTTAAAACCTTATTTTGATTTAAATGAACTTTGAACTGTGTTACAAGCATTGATGATTTCCAGTCTTGACTACTGTAATTCTCTATTTTTTGGTTTACCACATTATACATTGTGAACACTACAAATGATCCAAAACTCTGCTGCTAGGATTTTGACCAGCACTTCTAGATACAATCACATTTCTCCCATCCCTAAAATCCCTGTTGAATTTTGAATTTGATATAAGATTTGTGTCATGATACATAACACTTTGGGCCAGATTTTAGTACCTATGCGAGGGCATAGATTTGTGTGCGCAACCCGGCGCGCACAAATCTACACCCGATTTTATAACATGTGCGTGCAGCCAAGCACATGTTATAAAATCCGGGGTCGGCGCACACAAGGGGGTGCACACTTGTGCACCTTGAGCACGCCGAGCCCTAGGGGAGCCCCGATGGCTTTCCCTATGGCCTCAGAGGGGACTTTCATTCCGCCCCCCCCACCTTCCCCTCCCTTCCCCTACCTAACCTGCCCCCCAGCCCTACCTAAATCCCCCTCCCCATACCTTTGTTATGCAAATTTCGCCTGCCTCCGGACAAGCATATGTTGCACCCACTGGCTGAGTGCGGTGCGTGATTTCCCAGCCTAGAGGTCCTACGGAGGCCTCTGGCCATGCCTGTGCCATGCCCCGGACTGCCCACACCCCGCCCCTTTTTTCAAACCCCGGGACAAACGTGTGTCCCGGGGCTTGCGCTCGTCGCCGGGCCTATGCAAAATAGGCTCGGCGCACGTAACCCCCCCTATGTGCGTAAATCCAGCTGGATATACGCGCGTAGGGCTTTTAAAATCTGCCCCTTTGTGTGATGATGCCCCATTTTATACCAACTCTTTACAGAAAATTCATCATCCAGTGAGAAATTTAAGGTCAGAGGGGCAATGTTTCTTTGACATTCCAAATCAGTGTGCAATCAGGAAAGCAGACTCACATGATAAATTACTGTCTATCTTATGTGGAATAAGTTACCTTTGGTTCTACATAAACAAGTATGTAGTAGAGCTTTTAAGAAACAATGAAAAATATATTTGTTTGAGCTGACTTATTTTTTAAACTACAATGAGAATGACTAGACAATGTAATGTTTCTGCAATAATTGGTTTAATGCTGGTTTATTAATTTATTATATGTATAATTCTATTTGTATTTATTATTATGTTATTTGTTATACTGTCCTCTTATATTTAATGAATGTTTTATGTGGAAGCTGCTAGAAATGCTTGATGATGTGACATATACATTTTTTAAATAAACAAAAGGAGGAGAAGTGGGATTTGAACCTGGTTCACAGCCCACTGCTTTACCCATTAGGCTTCTCCTCCCCTTGTTGGAAAGAGTTTTCAATGCTTCTACAATAAATTTATCCTGTCAAATACAGGCTGTTAATCAATCCTAAAACTTCAAACCAAAAATCAAATATCTGTTGTTGATATCACAAATACAATGAATTAATAATTTATCAGAAATGTGCTATTTATAGCAGAAGAAAAGGTACTCTTACATCAATCATTAAATTTTAGCAGAGGAAGTTTGATTTTAATTGAGATGGAGAAGAGCATTTTTTAAATGTTGTATGTGAATAAACATGAAGTCCATATTCACCTGCCATCCGGCTGTACTAGTTAGTTGGATAAACTTATTCAGCAAACTAATGCTGTATGTTCATCAATGCAGCTGCACTGCTGAATATACCCAGCTATATTAAAGCTAGCCAGATAAAGTTAAACTGGCTAACTTTGGGATAGCCCTATTGCCCCACCAGATTTGGCTGGATAATTCAGCTATCAGAATATAACCCAGAACAGTATATTAAAAAATTAAATCAGATATAAGACTAGTGACACATCAATCATTAATATATCTCTTTAATGATTTTTTTTATTAATAATACCCTCATTACATTATACATTCCCATAGAGATTTCATTAAAAAAGCAACATTTCATGTATCTAAAGCCCACCTCCTGCAAACACTCTCAAAACCCACTCATAAGTAGTACTCTCCAAATCTCATACAAACCTCATTCATCATCATTCAGTAATACAAAACATCATTAAATATATCTCTTATTTTCTTTAGGTCCAATTTTTCTATAATTTTCTTTAAATACAAAATACCGAGCTATAAACGCTCTGTTAATCTACTCAGAAGAGTAACAGTCACATAATGTTCTTAGCTCATGCAAGATCAAAATAGTTCCATTTTCTTTGAGACCAGTGCTAGTTGGCAACCACCAGCTTTCACTTAACTTGTGGAGTTCCATCCAAAGGTATATGACATATTTGTTACACAGAAGTCTCCATTCAATTTGAAGATGAAACACTTTCAATCTTGAAAAGTCATCACACAAGTTGCTGAATTCTTCCAATGTCAGATATTAAGCTCACTGCCTGGATCTATTGCAATCTCCCTTATATTGGGAGAATTATCACTGAGAGAACTGCCATTGGGTAAACTACTACCAACAGCATTTTGAAAAGCATAACTATTATTTTCTGTTTTACATAATTGCATGTGAATTTCTTTTTTAAATAGCATTTCCCAATTTTTTCAAACACAAATCACACCTCAATGAACAAAATTGTTATATGGCATACCAACCCCCATGGAGCAAACAGTGTGAACATAGAGAGGTTTCATATGGACAAAGAAGAGCTACAGAAGCACTGAAAGCCTCACCAGTTTATTTTCCATTTTTTAAAACAAAGGGAAAGAGAGAGCAGAGAAACACAAAAACTCATCATGAAGGACCTTCTTCCTCTACATACAAGTGCAGGAGAAGGGAGATATCAACGAGATGTGGGTAGCTGTTTGGTTAGTTACCTTGTATGTAGCCTGTGGTTGACACATATCTTCCACTGCTGCTGCTCCAAACATTCAAAATTAGTTACATCCATTGTTTAGTGCATGCTGCCCCATCTCACTCAGCCTGGGATATAAAAGAGAGGCTGTAAAGATTCAAAGGAGACTAAAGAGGGGAATGATGAGGAGGTGCCATGTGCTATGAACGTGCTGCATTAAGCGGAGCCCAGCTAGCTGTGCCTTATGTGCTGCTCATGCTCATTAATTACCACACTCTGGGGCTCATGCTGTAAGCTGTAGCTAGGAAGAAGAGGCATACATGATTACACATATTCTAAGAAAAGAACTCATACATGTTTAAAGGTCACCGCTGCTGCCTTGTGTTGCTGTGAGGTCTGAGAGCAGAGTCCAAGTACAGGCCTGGATTTGAGAATCAGTTAGTGGTGACTTTTCAATGGCACACATGATTGGTTTTGAAGGCACCCCAGTGTGCCATGTCACACTAGTTGGGAAACAATGACAATTCTAGCTTGAACCTACCCTCTTCACTCAGAGGTATGGCATTGGAGAAAATCTACAAAAGACCTATCTTATAATCACTGTATAAACCCCAGACTTTTAGAATCATTTATAGATCCTTCTTGATAGTGTCACATCTCTTTATAGTTTTAAAAACCATATAATTCCTCAGTGTTTCCTTCTTCTCTTTAGCTCCTCTTCCCTCAAATATCAGCATAACCCTTCAGAAAAAAAATCCCCTTACAGTGTTTCTCCTTAATTAAGTGATAAACCTTGCTATGGTGGTTTCTCGCCTGATACTGTAACACTACGCTATCTAAAAGAAGTTTAAAACCTTTTCTCTTTTAATTGGTAATTAAGGTGTTATTTCCTGGATAAAGTTCACTGTATGTCACAAATGATTAGCCTGCAGAAATATTTCACTTCCTAAAATAAATGATATGGCTAAGTTCAGACTTGTTTGTCCTAAGTGCATCTGTCAATCAAAATATAAAAATGCTTTTAAAAATAGTACAGTGAAACTACAGAACACATTAAAACCTGTTCAACTTTATGTATCATTGATTCTCTGACTCACAGAGGCATGAATTTCATCTAAATCAAAACGTAAAAAGATTTTACGTTGGAATTTTATTTCTTGAATTTCTTAAATTAAAACAGTAAGAACATAAGATATGCCATAGTGGGATAGACCAAGGGTCCATGAAGCTCAGTATCCTGTGTCCAACAGTGGCCAACCAAGTCAAAAGTACCTGGCAAGTACCCAATCATTAAATGAATAGATCCCAAGCCACTAATCCTTATTGATGAACAGCAGTTTATAGCCTTCTGCTATAGGAACTTAGCCAAACCTTTCTTAAACCCAGTTACACTATCTGCCATAACCACATCTTCTGGCCATGAATTCCAGAGCTTAATTATGTGATCAGTGATTTGTTTATTTAAGCCATGTGTTGTTGTAAATTATCCCAAATGTTTATAAATTTTCTTTGAACATCTCACAAAATACTTAGCTGAAAACATGCACTCCTAATGTGGCCAGATTTCAGAACTAATCCATCATCAGGGGATCAACCGCTGGACAAAAGATTATAATATGTTTCATATGGTGAACAGTGTCAAAATGGCTGAAGCAACATCCTACTCACAATTCCATTTAGATAAACAACCATGGGACTTAGAAACAACCAATAGAAGAAAAATACATCATAGCAACAATGGCTAATCCAATTCTTCATTAAGGCCTGTAGGATACACAATTTGTAAAGTGAAGAACCAATATTGTTCCGAGTAATTTAATCACATTTGATAATTACCTCCATGTATAGTGCAGGAGATTTTTTCAATTACTGTCTACTGTAATTGTTCAAATGTATGTTGCTTTCAACACCATGAGCCACTATCAGCGCTGTCATACTGGAATTATTAAGTCTAGAGTGATGTTCCATCGAACGAACCTTCACTGGACAACTAGTGCGTCCTACATATACCTTTGTACAAGGGCAAACTATCACATAAACAACATTGGATGATTCACAATCCATGACAGATTTACGTTTTATGTGATATCCTGTAACAGGATCCATCCATACCTCTCCTATAGCATTATTACATACACTGCATCGATCATATTTTACATGTCTTCCCAATTTTTTGCAATATATCCAGTAAAATAAGAATGCACAATGAAATCTCTTATATTAGACCCATGGGATGTTGCTATTAAAGGAGGCTCCTTAAAAATTTCATGTAATCCCAAAACATGCCAATGTTTTTTTTTTGATGCCTCTATTACAAAGGACGTAGTACTTTGTTGTAATATACAAACCAATTACTATCTCTTTTTGCTTTATATTTTAACAATTCATCTCTATCAGAAAATCTTGCTCGTTTATATGCCCATCTGATATTTCTCTAGGGATACCCCTTATTTTTAAATTGGTCAGCTTAAAATTTAGCATTATTTCAAATTCCTCCAAAGTGGAACATATCAAGTGGAAGCAAAAAAACTGACTGACTAGGAGTCCTCTCTTAAAGGATAAAGCATGATGACTATTGTTGCGTCCATCAGGCTCAGACGACTTCGCCCGTCAGGCCTCACCTTTCTCTCAGCTTTCTCCACCAGCCTCAGGAGTATGGCGTCCATGGCATCTCCCTGCAGCACCCTCCAGCTTCCCTGGAGTGGCTCTGGTGCGGCGTTCAGCCATCTTGACCCGAGGTCTCCTAGGGCCCGCGTGCGTGCGCGTCCCTACCTTTGTAGCAGTGTTGGTGCGAACCTCGGGGGCGTGCCCCTCGAGTGACGTCACTGCTTACGCATATTTAAGGTTGCCCATTTTGCTGACTCTCGCCGAGTTAGCAAGGATTGGTATGCCCTGGTCTGAAGCTACTCTGCCGCTTCTATCCACTGTAAGCTATCTTCGCCCTTCGGTGTTCTCTAACCTGGGTACCCGCTCCTCAGGGGCCCTCTGCTTATTTACAGGTGCCTATCCTCTTACAGGTACTCGCTCCTCGAGGGCCTGTGTGTCTATCCTGGTGCCTAGATCATTCTTCAACCTGCTGGAAATCCATCTATCAGCTAAAGAGAGTGAGAACAACTTCTACCAGTCTGTCTCCTACAGTGCCTTATTGGATATCTGCATCAGGGCCTTACACCATCATTGTGGGACAAGTCTCCCTCACCAAGGATTACAGACTGCTACCAGCTAACCTGCTCTCTACTGCCACCTCTGGTGGTCATCCCAGCTGTACAATAAAAGAAACTATCTCTGTGTTTGTGCTATTGAGTCTAGCCCGGTGCATCAGTCTCCCTATGGGACTCCTCCCCATAGGAGATAACATGACTGTTGCCCCTGAGAATCCACCAAACACCTCGATATCATAAATATGATACCGTAAAAAATTGTTTTTATCAGTTGGTTTAGATTTACAGTGGTTGTTATAGTTTGTCCCTGTCTCTGAACCACCACATCTAAATAAGCTATTGAATTTCTTTCTCCTTAACTGTTGTGACATGAGTACACATAAGCCTATGAGTTATTTTGATTATGGCTTCACCACCATGGAATCCCACCCCCTAGTATAGCTCTGTCAATCCCAGGTAGACTCACATTTACCCCCAGTACAATCCAGCATGCCACATTTAATCCTCAGAATAGTTTTGTATGTCCCAAGTACACTCAATCCCACCCCTTAATAAAGCCCAATATGTCCCTGGTATATTCACTTTTAACCCCCCCCCCCCCCCCCCAGTATAACCCAGCTGAAGATGGCACTCCGACTTGTTATCCGCATACGCATAGCTTTACTGCTGGTCCTGAATAGGAGCACGTCTGCATATCTTGAGTTTTAGGGAATTTAGCACAGCATGAGGGGTTGAGATCAAGTAGGGGGCTTGCAGGATGAATAATCAGAGGGGTCTGGAAGCCCTCGATATGAACTGGGCAAATTGCTGGACTACTTGGAATAACTGGTTTTTCCCCCTCGCTCAAGCATGTTTAAAAATCTACATGCATTATGCACGTAAAAGCCGCTAAAGTCCTAGTCGAAATACATGTGGGAGGGGTACTTTAAAAGATACACGCATACTTCTGAGCACAATTTAAAATTGCAGCATCTCTCCACTTGTGCAGCATCTCCCCCGCTATGCTGGGGAATCGCGCACCGGCAGGGTGTCGGCGTGTGCAACTTGCTCCTGCTCGGAAGCAAGAGCAAAAAGGTAAGATAATAAATTTGGGGGTATTTAGGATAGGGTCCGCTCCTTAATTGGAGCGGACTGGGAGGGAACTGGGGAAGGCCCCGATGCGATGGTGCACATAATTGCATTAGTCTACCCCACCTTGCATGCGCCAACCCGAAATTTTATAACATGTGCGCCAGTGTGTGCATGTTATAAAATCACACGGCCATGTGTGCGTACTGGGTAGTATGCACACATAGACGCACACGCATAATGCACCAGGTTTTAGTATCTACGCGCGGGCATAGATTTGTGCGCACAACCCGGCGCGCACAAATCTACACCCAATTTTATAACATGCGCGCGCAGCCGCGCGCATGTTATAAAATCCGGGGTCGGTGTGTGCAAAGAGGGAACACTTGTGCACCTTGCACACGCCGAGCCCTAGGGGAGCCCCGATGGCTTTCCCCGTTCCCTCCGAGGCCACTCGGAAATCGGAACGGCATCGGAGGGAACTTTCCTTCCACTCCCCCCTACCTTCCCCTCCCTTCCCCTATCTAATCTGCCCCTCAGCCCTACCTAAATCCCCCCTACCTTTGTTGTCTTATTTACGCCTGCCTCTGGCAGGTGTAACTTGTGCGCGCCAGCCAGCTGCTGGTGCGTGATCCCCCGGCACGGCCACTGTGCCGGAGGCCTTGGTCCTGTCCCCGGACTGCCCTGGACCGCACAGGGACCTGCACCCCGCCCCTTCCTGCCCCTTTTTCAAAGCCCCGGAACATACGAGCATCCTGGGGCTTGCACGCATCACCGAGCCTATGCAAAATAGGCTCGGCACGTGTAACCCCCCCTACACGCATAAATCCAGCTGGATTTACGCACGCAGGCCTTTTAAAATCTGCCCCAATGTTTGAAAATCTACCCTACTCTGTTTTTTTGTGTTAATCATCTACTCATGAAAGTGCAAATATGCATGTTACATGCTTATAAAATATGTATTTTGCACATATATGAAAGTATGTGCTTTTTTGTGCATATAAACTTTTGAAAATTCACCTGAACGATTGCACTTTCAACTCTAGATGAGATATTTCCCATGAGAAATGTACCCACTGATAAAGCAGGTGCAAATTTCAGTTGTAGTCTGTACCCATGGTAAGTTTGAAAATTAAAATGTATGAGTACTTTTGCTTTGAAAATTGGTGCAATATCTATGGGTTAAAAGTAACCATGGCTCTTATCCAAATGCAGATTGTTTGAAAATTGCCCTCTTAGTGATCAGCCTTTTAGATACAGCACTGGGAGGTGCTTAAAACATTGATAGAGTTTTAACTTGTGTGGATAGGAACAGATTTACTTGCTTTTTTTCCCATTCTGTGTCTATGGGAATAAAGCTTAGTAAATCAGACCTAAGTGCAGATTTTAGACATCTTACTTCTGTACATGCTTCTAAACATTTAGCCCTAGATGTTCATTAGCAAGCATTAAAATGCAATTTTCTGTTGTTGTTTTGACATTATTGATTTTCTGTGACAAGCATTTGAGAGTCTTGGCGAATAGAGCTGTGTAATTGCTATATAGACCTAAACAGCCAGCACCATCCTGCAAAAAGGTTGCCTGATCATAATCAATAGAGAGATTTCTTTCTATGTTAAAGCCTTTCATAAAATATTGAAATGCTTATGTCAAATATGCAAGTGAAGAAAATTGTTGATTGACATGCCAGATAAAAATTATGAAATATGTTTTTTTTTCCATTTTGTATACTATTAATAAGTTCTAGCTTAATGATATCCATTCTATTTATTATATTAATAAGTTATATCTAAAATGTTATCCATTCTACTTATCATGCTATTATATGGTATTCAGATCTGGAAAAAATCTGGAGAATACAAAATATTAAAAAATAATTTATTATACAGAATTAAATCTGGTTATATCCATTGTCTACAGTACCTAGTAAACAAATTCAATGAAAAAGTACATGTATAGCCAGAACACTAATAAAAATTACTCATAATTAATCATTATTTCATGCATTAATTTTTCAAGCAACTGTCAATAATTATATACCAGTAAGACTTCCTGGAATGTATTTAACATACCATTCATAACCCGCTGATAATAAAAATCAAAGGATTAAGCATAATTATAATAAAGTAATTTGCTATTAACCTAATTGAATAAAAAGGAATTAGATTATGTATGATATTCAGCAGCTTCAAGAATTCAAACTTTAATTGCATTATCATAGCCCACATGCAAGAAATGAATATTTGAGCATCAATTATTTTACAGCAGGCATGGAACAAAAACACTTCCAGTCAAACCTAGTATCAAATCAACAAGTAGATATAACCAAGAGCTCAAGAGAAAACTTTGTTCCCCAAAATAATGCTATTATAAAACTAGTTACAGGATAAAATAAATGCAGAAAAAGAGATGGAGAATCCATTGTAGGTCCATCCAACAACAAATTAATCTAGCATAAAATCAATACATTTGGTGGCTGATGTAATAAAACCTGTGCTAAAACTGGTATTTAATTTGGAGTTTTACTAAAATTGGCGTTTACTTAATATGAGTGTTAAAAAACAGGGGCGCCCATGGGATGCAGAAAATTAATGGGATTCAAATCAAACGAGTTAAAAATGCACACTAAATGAAAAATGTGCACTAAAATATGAGCTAAACTGAAAAATCCACACTAATTCAGTAAAGTGCTTTAATAAGTTCTTTGAAACAGGAGTAAGAAGGTAAGACCTTGCAATGACCAAAATATCCTTGCATGCAAGATTGGCATTGGGCATCCCAACTTGGGCATAATCTCACATGCAAGGCCATTTGGACAAGGCATACCTAGTGAAATTAAAGGGTAAACTCTCTAGGGAGGGCACCTACAACTGAACATATGCACTTTGGTGTTGTGTATCTCAAATGGCTGTAGTTGCCTGTTCAAGAAAATATACCCTTTCATTTCACTTGGTAAAACGGCCTTGCATGCAAGACTGACACTGGGCACACTCATGCATGTAAGTCCATTTTGGTCACACTCCTTCCAACTGCAGGTGTTTACCTCCATATTCCTGGTTTAATGCATTTATGTGGATTTTCAGGTTAACTGCTTGGCCTGAGGTAGAGTAAAAGGTAACTCACATTTCTAGTAGCCATGATATTCTATAGCTGTGACCAAATTGTAGTGCCTTTCTATCAGACTGGGCATAGCAATAAAATAACTTTGGCCACAAGAAATGAGAGTTTATTGCTCTTCAGAATAAAGAAGTCATTAGCTCTCTGGAACTTCACTTACAGCTGAACAAAACCTAAGCTCTCTTGGGAAGGCATCTTCGGTTGAATGGTAAGCACTTGGTGGGTTTTTTTATATATACATATTCAGCTTTTCGGCACTTCAAAGCGGATTACCTACAGGTACTATAGGTACTGTTCAGCTGTAGGTACCCATCCCAGAGAGCTTCTAGTGGAAATATAAATCCTCCTAGGTCTGAGGTGGAGCACCACACTGGGCACAGCAATAGACAATATTTGTCACCAGAAATGTGTTTACTTCACTTCAGACCCAGGAGTTAAAATTTCCAATGTAAGCTCTCTGAGGCAAGCATCAGTCACAGGTTTTCTTTATTTTCTTGAACTGCTGGAAAGCACACGCAAATGTAGTGCTAAAGTTTCTACTGTTCAGCTGTTGGTGGTCATCCAGCCAACCTATGCTATGTTTATCTAGTCGTAGGTGTGTTCTTCAGAGAGCATATTCTTTATTTTATTTGCCAAACTTTATTAAAATGGCCTTGAATTAGAGAATGTACCCACAAGTTGGGATGCACAGCACCAATCTCACATGCAATGTCATTTTGGCAAGACATGGCATGTAAAATCAAAGCATAAGCTCTCTAGGGAAGGCACCTTCAACTGAAAGTATGTACTTTGGCGCTTTGCATCTGACTTTGGCATCCTGCTCAGCATTAGGTGTCACCTCAGAGAATTAAGACTTTGTTAAACTAACTGTAATTGTTTAACCTAGAGAGCTTATGCTTTGACATTACTTGTCATTTTCTGCCAAAAGACCCTTGGAGTGGGAACGTAAGCTAGCTAAAGAAAGTGTAAGATCTCTGGGCTAAATAGTAAGCCAAAGTTGGATGAACAGTGGTGGTGTACTGTTAAACTGTAGGTGCCCTCTGCAAGAGCACCGGAAATTAAACTCCTGGGTCCAAGGTAGAATAAACTCACATTTCTCATGGACAAAATTATTTTATTGCTATTCTAATTGGTAGGAACAGCTAGACACTACCACACTGGGCACAGCAATATGGCAATCACAGCAATATGGCAGCCAAAACATGCTGTGACCCAGGAGTTATATTTCCAGTGTTAAGAAAACGTGCTTTAAGATGTATGCCCTTTAACTCAATTTCCCCAACTGTGCAGCATCCTGAATATCCATCCCCACACCCACAGAGGAGTCAGACATCCAGGATTCCGAAACCCAGGAATAAATGGATTACAGTGGGTTCTGGCAGAATAAGCCCTGTGATGAAAAGACACCCATGCTTCCCACCGTTACTCTTACATAATAACTTTTCTGCATTGGATAACGAAGAAACTCCAGGAATAGAAAATGAGGTGATATCTGAAAGGGATGTAGTCACCCTGTGTACTAGGGATGTACAGAGGGACACCATACATTGCATTCGTGATTCTGATTCGTTGGGGAGCAGATACGTTGCATTCGGCCGTATGGCACCCCGATGCATTAATACGGCGATTTCTATTCGTGTCCCAGCTCAAATTAAAATTAACTACAATCCCCCAGCCTCCTGACCCCCCCAAGACTTACCAAAACTCCCTGGTGGTCCAGCGGGGAGTCCGGGAGCCATCCCTTGCACTCTCACACCCTCGGTACCGGTTTCATCATGGCGCTGATAGCCTTTGTCACAGGGGCTACCGGTGCCATTGGTCAGCCCCTGTCACATGGTTATCGGCGCCATCTTGTGCTCCTACCATGTGACAGGGGCTGACCAATGGCACCAGTAGCCCCTGTGACATAGTATGGGCAAAGGCTATCGGCACCATTTTGAGTACTGGCATTGGATGGCTGGAGTGCAGGAGGTCGCTCTGTGACCCCCGTTGGACCCCCAGGGACTTTTGGCCAGCTTGAGGGGGCCTCCTGACCCCCACAAGACTTGCCTAAAGTCCAGCGGGGGTCCGGGAGCGACCTCCTGCATGCCGGCCGGCCAATGCCAGTACTCAAAATAGCGACAATAGCCTTTGCCCATATTATGTCACAGGGGCTACCGGTGCCATTGGTCAGCACCTGTCACATGGTAGGAACACAAGATGGTGCCGATGGCCATGTGACAGGGGCTGACCAATGGCACAAAGGCTATTGGCGCCATGATGAAACCGGCACCGAGGGTATGAGTGCAGGGGATGGCTCCCGGACCCTCCGCTGGACCACCAGGGAGTTTTGGTAAGTCTTGGGGGGGTTCAGGAGGGTGGGGGGTTTGTTTAAATTTTTATTTAGGTGGCTGTATAATTCAGGGAAGATTCGTGTATTCGTGGGGAATCACGATACGTTTCGCTTCCCCACAAATACTACGAATAGTGTAATATACGTTGCGGATCGCAAATATGGTGAAAACGAATGCACACCCCTACTGTGTACCCAGAAACCCTTAAACATTATCAAAGGTCATGAAAGGAAAGTGCTTCTGCTGGGAGACTCAGTCATCAGAGGAATCAATTTGGGTAATAATTTTGATGGGGGGCACAACAGTTAAATGCCTTCCAGGATCCTCAGCTAGTAGAAATACCAACCAGATAGTCAACGCAATTACAGAAGAAAGCAGAGACTCCAGTATCAATGTTATCATCTATCTAGGGACCAATGACCTTGGTAGACATGGTATCCTTGAAGTACAGAAAGATTTCCAAAACCTTGGGATGAAGATTAGACACATGGCAAAGACCATTGCCTTTTCAGAAGTATTAACTGTTCAAGAAAAGGAGAAGGAAAGACTTTGCCCTACACATAACTTCAATGTCTGGCTCAAAGCATGAGGTTTTGGTTACATCAAGTGGTTTTGGTCACATTGGTGGCTGGGGCCGTGTAATGAACATTAAAATGTTATACTGTAAGTATGGTCTACATTTGTCCTTGGATGGAAAGAGGATGCTAAGTTAGAAATTCAAAGCTTACACTATCAGACATTTAAACTAGAAGGCGGGGGTGGCAGGGGTTGGCCAATGAAATTGCTATGTCCCCCCCCCCCCCCCCCCCCCCCACACACACACACACAAGACAGGAATTGGGAGAAGAAAATAAAGTCAATCAGCTCAAAAAAGCAGAAAAGATGTATAAGAAGATCAGCAATCCTAGAGACAAGTTGGAAAGCTATGATCACAAATGCTCATAGATTGGGCAATAAAATCCCAGATCTGCAGGCCTTAATGATGGAAGCAGACTTGGACTAGTTGATGTTATAGACACCTGGTTCACTGAGTTTTATGATTGGGATATGGCCATACCAGTTTTTAACTTGTTAACAAAGAACAGAGAGGACAGAAAAGGGGGAGGAGTAGCTCTTTTAGTCAAAAATTCATAGCAACCGAACTGCAAGGAATGTGGGGTAGAGAAGAAGCATTATGAGCCATCCCATCAAAAGATGATGGTGCATCCCTTTTTACTGGAGTGGTTTAAAGGCCTTCAACTCAAACAGAAGAACTAGACAGAGATCTGGTTGAAGATATCCAAAAGGTGGGAAAGAAGGGAGAAGTGTTAATTATTGGAGATTTTGATCTGCTGGACATGACTGGAGAATCCCTTCTTCAGAATCTATCAGAAGTAGAAAGATAGTGGATGCCCTGTAAGGAGATCTGTTCAAACAAATGGTATTGGAACCCATGAAGCAGGAAGCTATAATCAACCTTAAGCTCAATAATGGGAATAATGTCTCTAATGTCCAGGCGGGTGCCCTGCTGAGCACCAGTGATCATCAAATGGTATGGTTTGATATTGCAAATAGGATACAGAGAGGTCACATGAAGACCCGGGTTTTGAATTTCAAAAATACAGACTTTGTCGAAATGGGGACATATCTGGAGGTAGAACTAAAAGACTGGGAGAAAATGAGAGAGGTGGAACAACCGTGGGCCAAACTAAAAGGAGCAGTTACAAAGGCAACAAATCTATATGTTAGAAAAGTAAACAAAAGTAAGAGAAGTAAGAAACTGATCTAGTTCTCAAAGGACATGGCTGATAAAATAAAGGGGGGAAAAACAGCGTTCAAGAAATATAAAGGATCCCAAAAAGAGGAACACAGGGAAGAATATCTGGTAAAACTGAGGGAGATAAAGAAAGAAATCAAGAAAGCAAAATGTCAAGTGGAAGAATGGATTGCCAAAGATGTAAAGCAAGATGACAAAACACTTTTCATATATTTCAGAAAAAGGAGAGAAATTCGAAATGGTATAGAGAAATTGAAAGGTGATAAAAATGAATGCGTGGAGAGACAAAGAAATGGCTGAAATATTAAACAAAATCTTCAATTTGATGTTCACTAAAGAAGACCCTGGAGAAAAACCAGTGCTAGTGGATAATATTGTGGATGGGTATGGAGTAGACAAAACTCCATTTACAGAGAATGCATGGGAAGAGCTAGTAAAACTGAAAGTGGGTAAGGCCATGGGGCCTGATGAGGTTCATCCCAGGATACTGAGGGAGCTCAGAGATGTGCTGGTGGGTCCACTGATGAACCTGTTCAATAGATCCCTGAAAATGGGAGTGGTGCTGCAAGATTGGAGAAGAGAGGTGGTGGTCCCGAATCACAAAAGTGGAAGCAGAGAGGAAGCTGGAAACTACAGGCTGGTTAGCCTCACCTTGGGGGATGGGAAAATTAATAAAGACTCTGCTGAAGTAAGGATTGTGAACTAACTACCATCCGGTGGGTTGCTTGATCCGAGGCAGCATGGATTCACCAGGGGAAGGTCCTGTCAGACAAATCCTATTGATTTTTTTGATTGGTTGACTAGTGAATTGGATCAGGGAAGAGCACTCGATGTGATTTGCTTGGATTTTGGTAAAGCTTTTGATATTGAGATATGGGAAGCCTAACATGAAGACTTTGGCTCACTCAGCTTCTCCAGAAGCCTTTGCTGTCTCGAGCCTAACTGAAAATTCTGGCATACAAGGAATTCAGACTGACCTGAGCTTGAATGGCTTCTGAGAGACATCTGGAATGAATTCAGACCTATTCAGATATGATGGAGGATCATGAGGTCACAACGAACACATGGACCAGGCCATGTTCTTACAGAATACTGTCTCGACTTGAGGGGCCCAGTGTAACTGGAGACCCCCATGAGATTAAGAGTCTGATCAAAAGACTGGAAAGAGTGACAGAACAAAGAACCACGGAAAGTAATTAGCAGACATGTGGGTATCCCTAGGCCTAAATGGATCTCAATATAGGAGGCGGGACCAGGGTATCTTAGACATAGGTTGTCTGATTTGGACACAGGACACATGGTACCTGATACTCTATGAAGTCCTATTAGGGATCATTGTGTGTTTTACCTATAAAAAGTCAGCACTCACTGACAAACACTAAGACATGCAGGGAGAGCTTTAAAAAGATGGAGCTCTCACTCTGAGTCTTCCAGAGGTCTCATATGATTGGCTTTCAATATTATATAATAAACTTAAATTTGTCTGTACTAAATTTGTACCTCTGTGTGTGTTCTTGGGGCAGCACCTTGAAGCTGATAGGATACTGAGGGAGCTCAGAGATGTGCTGGTGGGCCCACTGATGAACCTGTTCAATAGATCCCTGGAAACGGGAGTGGTGCTGCAAGATTGGAGAAGAGAGGTGGTGGTCCCGAATCACAAGAGTGGGAGTAGAGAGGAAGCTGGAAACTACAGGCTGGTTAGCCTCACCTTGGGGGATGGGAAAATTAACAAAGACTCTGCTGAAGTAAGGATTGTGAACTAACTACCATCCAGTAGGTTGCTTGATCTGAGGCAGCATAGATTCACCAGGGGAAGGTCCTGTCAGACAAATCCTATTGATTTTTTTTTTTGATTGGTTGACTAGTGAATTGGATCAGGGAAGAGCGCTCGATGTGATTTGCTTGGATTTTGGTAAAGCTTTTGATATAGCCCCACATAGGAGACTTATGAACAAAATGAGAAGCTTGGGAGTGGGTGACAAGATAGTAGCATGGATTGCAAACTGATTGACTGACAGGAGAGAGCATGTAATGGTAGATTGAACCTATTATGAAAAAAGAATGGCGCTAAATGGAGTACCAGAGGGATTGGTGTTTGGACCAGTTCTGTTCAATATCTTTGTGGGCAACCTGGTGAAAGGGATAGAAGATAAAGTTTGTCTATTTGCGTATGATACTAAGATCAGCAAGAGAGTGGACATGCAAGGAGTAAAGAGAATGAAGAGTGATTTATGAAGGCTTGAAGAGTGGTCAAAGATTTGGCAGCTGGGATTCAATGCCAAGAAGTACAGAGTCATGCATCTGAGATGTGGCAATCCAATAGAGCTGTATGTGATAGGCAGTGAAAGACTAAAGCACAAGAACTGGGAGAGAGACCTTGGTGTGATAGTGTCTGATGATCTGAATGAAGCAAAGCAATGTGCTAAAGCCAGAAAAATGCTGGGTTGAAAAGAGAGAGGAATAATCAGTAAGAAAAAAGAGGTGATAATGCCCTTCTACATGTCCTTGGTGAGGCCTCATCTGGAGTATTGCATTCAGTACTGGTGCCTGTATCTTAAAAAGGATAAAGAAACAATGTCAGGTTCCATATTAGGAGCTACCACCCAGGAAACATATCTAGGTGTCATAGTGGATAATACATTGAAATTGTCAGCTCAGTGTGCTGCAGCAGTCAAAAAAGCAAACAGAATGTTAGGGATTATTAGGAAGGGAATGGTAAATAAAACGGAAAATGTCATAATGCCTCTGTATTGCTCCATGGTGAGACCACATCTTGAGTAATATGCACAATTCTGGTCGCCACATTTCAAAAATGGTACAGTTGTGATAGAGAAGGTACAGAGAAGAGTGATCAAAATGATAAAGGGGATGGAACAGCTCTGCTATGAAGAAAGGCTGAAGAGGTTAGGGCTGTTCAGCTTGGAGAAGAGACGGCTGAGGGGGGATATGATAGAGGTCTTTAAGATCATGAGAGGTCTAGAACAGGTAAATGTGAATCAGTTATTTACTCTTTCAGATAATAAAAGGACTGGGGGGGGGGCACTCCATGATGTTAGCATGTGGCACATTTAAAATTTATCGGAGAAAATTCTTTTTCACTCAATTCACAGTTAAGCTCTGGAATTTGTTGCCAGAAGATGTGGTTAGTGCAGTTAGTGTAGCTGGGTTTAGAAGAGGTTTGGATAACTTCATGGAGGAGAAGTTCATTAACTGCTATTAATCAAGTTCTCTTAGAAAATAGCCACTGCTACTACTGGCATCAGTAGCATGGGATCTACTTACTGTTTGGGTACTTGTAACCAAACTTGGGGTGGGCCTAATTGGACTGCATGGATGGAAGAGAGGCTGCTCAGTTGATCTAGGGGATTTTCTATTACTTAGTTATTTAGAAAAAATGTGAAATTTATCTTGAAGATTAATTCTGCCAGGTCACAAGATAGATCACTAGATAGACTTTTCCAGGGTCATTTTGGCATGCTTTTTGGAGCTGTTGAAATACAGTTTGCATGGAATGTGCATGAGGAAGTCAGACAGATACTCTATGGGCCCACTTTGAAAAGGTCCCCCCAGGCTAATATTTTCCTATAATCCACTGTTGGGGGGCCTTGGACTGGCACTACGTTTGCCCATCGTGGCCTCTTGGGGTGTTTTTCCTTCTGCTGCTGATGCCTGCCTGAAAGTTTTATTAAACATGAATAGAAAATTCCAGTGTTAGAGTCCAAAATAGGATGCATTCCTACTCTTTTTGACTTTAATTGAAACAAATGAAACATTGTGAATGAACTTGGGAACTGAAATGAATAAAAAATGGCAACCAGACTGGAATTGTTTTATGTACACACCCTTAAAAAACAATAAACAAGTTGGTATTATTTAGAGAGTAATAAATGTGTTCAATTATTAATTAAGAGATTCATATTTAAAGAGCTCTGTTCAGCTAAATGCTAGTTTTAGCCAGATAAACCTTATTTTTTTTTAATTTCCCACCCATCTCAATGCCTCTAACTTATCTGTGTATATCAGATAGGTATGTGCAGTCCCAACATTTTTGGTTTGGTTTGGTTTGGTTTTTGTTTTGAGGAGAAGGGTATTTTTATTTGGTTTGTTTGTTTTTTTTTAATTTCGGTTCATTTGCCAATCTGAAAAAAAAAATTAAACAAAAATACCCCCAGAACAAACTAACAAAGAAAAAGAAATCCCTATATAAATGGGACTCTGAAGGCCATAGCTAGTCTTCCTGAGCCAAAAAACTTCCTCAAGCTGGGCCCAGAGTTGAGGCCTAACCCCAGGCCAAAACTAGTGCCAAAGTCTGGTTCCTGGCAGGGCCTAGCACTGAGGGCTAGCTCCAATATCAAGGCCTATCTGTAAGCCAGGCCCAGTTCTGAGGGTTAGCTCCAGTGCTAAGCCCTAGCCCCAGGCACAGCTTGTTGTTTGGGCCAGAAAGGCCAGCCTGGGCCACAAGAGACGTTTTTGAGGATTTTAGCAGGTTTTATTTTTTGGAGGGAAAGGGTTGTTGGGTTTTTTTTTGTTTATTTTTTATTTTGCAAAGGTTTAGCTAGATTTTGGCACCAGACCTGGCTCAAGGTTTGGCCAAGATGCCAGGCCTTCCAAAGCCATTTTTTTAACGCCATAATGCATTTTGATGAATGACCTGGCTAGCTGAAAAATATTTATCTGAATAACTGAAAGGCATTCCATGGATGTTTTGGGATACAGTAAAATTTGCCTGATAAGTTATAGTAGATGGATAAATCTGATATTAAGAGTTATCTGGCTAACTTTAGTATGTAGAGAACAGTCCTTTAACTTTATTCAGCTAAGTATGATGTTATCCAGGTATACTCAGCAGAATGTTTAAATGGCAGTGCTCCACTGAATATCCCAGACATATTATCTGGCTAACTTTATCTTGATGACTTGTCTGCTCTCTGGTTTACTGAATATGGACCTCATAATTAAAAGCAGAAAGGAAAATGAAGAGAATTCAAGTTTGCAATCCTCACATGATAAATTGATTTATATAACGAATGAGATTGTTCAATAGCTTATTGTGTGCTATTCCAACCTGTATCAGTCAGAAACTATGGGTCCTATTCATTAAGCTGGGCTAACACATTTATGTATAGTAAAAACAACATTATTGTGCTTTAAAACATGTTAGTGGAGCAAAAATGGAAATAACACTTGTAATTTGCTATTTCAGCACATTATTTCCCAATCCCTAATGCCAGCACAATGGGGATATGCTAATGAGCTGCATCACATTAAATGCAGACAAAGCAGCTTATTGGCACAAAAACAGAATAGCATAGCATGTGTTCAACTTCTCAAGTCCCATTATTCCAGGAAAGTGTACTACAACACAAGAGATGTGGTTGACTTTCATCCATGCATGCTTTTACCAGTGTTCCTTGTGATCCAGTTAAAGTGGCCAGAAGTGATACTAAAAGACTCCCATTCTACCCTAAAAAAAACTATTCCTGGCTGTCTGTGGGGCAAGCAGTTAACAACCCCTGACCCCAGCTCTTACCATCCCATAAATGTAGGAAACAAAATTCTCTTTTTCAAATTACACCTTGGTCTTTTATCCTCACTCCCTCACACCTGTCCAACTGACACCATCTTTGAAAATGGCACCAGTTGGGGACGAGCCAAGATGGCGAACGAGTGAGGAGTTGGAGTAGAGTTTCTCTGTTACCTCGGTGCCAAACCCAGTGTTTCTGGTTTCCTCTTGCAATTTCCTATGCCACATACAAAGGTAAAGCCAGGCTTCGAGAAAGTCTGGTGGTTTCACATACCTCGGATTCCAAATAGCCATGTATACAGAGCTTCCTCTCCTCTATGCCAATCGAGTCGGGGGCGAAGGCCACAGAGGGAGGAGACATGGAGCGAACATCTTCCCCAAAGGCCGATGAGATCTCGCTCAGCCCCAGCGTGCCCAAGACGCCATCCTCTCCCCAACATTTGAGCGCAGCGAGAATTGCTGCTAGTGCAGCCCTCCCAGTTTGCTCTAAGGAGCTGTATGCTCTACAGGAGAGCAACTTGGGAGCTGCGGGAGAAGGATTTAAGAAGACTTCTGCCGATGGTCTGGCTTTTTTGCCTTCCCTCTCGCTGGGAAACATCGGAGCCGCTGCAGCAATACTGGACTATTTCAGGACACTGATACTGAAGTCACAAGTAGGGGTGAGCATATGGTTGTACCAGGCCCTTTTCTTGTAAAACCTCCTATAATAACGTTGGAATCGGTCTGGGAAGCCCTAGCCTCAATAGAGTCAGCGATAGTTACTCTAACCTGAACTTACTTGGATACTAATAAGCGCAGTATAAACAATGAAGAAAGGGTTTCAACACAAGAAAGGAAGTTAAATGTTTTTGAAGAAAGATTAACTACAGTTGAAAAACTTCAGCAGAATCTGATACAATCAGAAAATGTTCAAATTAAAAAGATGGAGAACATAGAAAATTCTTTAAGAAGCCTTAATATTAGAATGCTTAATTTTCCTGTTATCCGACAGTTACCTGCAGTGGATATATTTAAGAATTATTTGGTTAACAATCTTAAAATTCCAGTTGAATCCATGCCTTTAATAACTAAGGCTTAATATCTGCCTCAGAGATCTATAGAGAACATATAAGATAGGGATGTGCATTTGTTTGCAACAAAATAGGAAATAAAGAAGATATTTCCTATTTGGTTGCATTTCGGGGGCCTGACAAACCGATAGAAACCCCCCAAAATTTTGTGTGGTTTTCTTATCGTTTCTTGGGGGGGGGGGGGGGGAGAAAGGGCACATAAAAAAACCCCAAACCACTCCAACGCTTCAAATTCAATTAACAACAACCCCCCCAAAACTTGCCAAATGTCCCTGGTGGTCCAGCGGGGGTCCCGGGACTGATCTCCCCCTCTCTGGCTGTTGGCTGCCACTAATCAAAATGGTGCTGGTGGCTCTTTGCCCTTACCATGTGACAGGGGCTATTGGTGCCATTGGCCATCCTCTGTGACATGTTAGGAGCAATAGACGGCCGGCGCCATCTTAAAAAATGGTGCGGTTCAGCCAAAGCACATCTCTAATACAAGATAATATGAACTAGAGATGTGCATTCGTTTATCACGAATTAGGCAATTTCAATGAAATTGCCTAATTCATAGTAGTTCGGGGGACCTGAACCACAAAACGGATTTTTCCCGAACTTCGGGGAAAATTCATTTTTCGGGTTAGTGTGGGGGGGAGGGGCACATTTATAAAAAAAAACAAAAAACACCCCAACCCTTCAATTTAACTTTCTTATAACCCCACCACCACCACCACCACCATCCTGAGCCCTCTCCAAGACTTACTAAAAGGCCTGGTGGTTCAGCGGGGTCCCGTGAGTGATCTCTACCTCCGTGCCGATGGGCCGTCCATTGCTCCTACCATCTGACAGGGGCTGACCAATGGCATTGGTAGCCCCTGTGACATCATAAGGGCAAAGGGCCATCGGCGCCATTTTGATTCATAGCAAGCCTGACAATCCCAACGGCACAGAGGGAGAGATCACTCGCGGGACCCTGCTGGACCACCAGGGCTTTTAGTAAGTCTTGGGGAGGGATCGGGATGGTGGTAGGTTGTAAGAAAGTTAAATTGAAGGGTTGGGATGGCTTTTTTTCTGATTCGGTGTTTTTTTTAATTTGTTTTTCCAAGTTCGGGTTGGGTTCCAGCTTCGTTTTTGGCAAAAACGATCTGTGGGAAAACGAGTTTTCCCACAAAGCGCCCAAACTGAAAACCGACCCGAGCCAGAACAATGAAGCTCATCTCTAATATGAACAACCAACAGCAGTTGAATCTTACGGATGTTCTGGAACTTTCTCAAGAAGTTGAAGTTATTCAAAGAGGAACCCTGTTAGTGACTTTTGCATTTATAAGTGAAAAAAATAATGTTCTTCAGTTCTTTTTTCATAACTGTTACGACTGTCACTGCCGAACATCTCCACTCCACCCTCCTTACCTCTCTGGCGAGTCCTCCTGCGGTTGACGGATGTTTGGCTGCCGCGGCGTCTGCCTGCCACGGCGTCTGCCTGTCATCCTCTCTGGCGTGCCCGGATTGGCTTGGGCGCTGCCTCCCACCATGCTGTTCAGCTGCCTTAGGGCACACGCGTCACGTGGCCCTGCTTCAAGTACCTTCAGTGGCGTGAACCTCAGGGGCGTCCCCATGTGATGACATCATACATCTAGGATACAAAAGGCCTATGCGATTGCTAGCTAATCGAGTTAGCAAAGGTTTCCTAATGGATGGGATTCGCTCTCCGTACCTTGCAACTCTGCCTCCTTTGGACCTACTCTATTTGGGGTACCCGGTCCTCAGGGGCCTCTCTCTCTTTCTTATCTTTCAGGTCGCAGTCTGGAAGCGGTACTCGCTAGGGATGTGAATCGTTTTAGGACGATTAAAATTATCGTCCGATAATTTTAATATCGTCTTAAACCGTTATGGAACACAATACAATAGAGATTCTAACGATTTATCGTTATAAATCGTTAGAATCGTGAGCCGGCACACTAAAACCCCCTAAAACCCACCCCCGACCCTTTAAATTAAATCCCCCACCAAATGACTTAAATAACCTGCGGGTCCAGCGGCGGTCCGGAACGGCAGTGGTCCGGAACGGGCTCCTGCTACTGAATCTTGTTGTCTTCAGCCGGCGCCATTTTCCAAAATGGCGCCGAAAAATGGCGGCGGCCATAGACGAACACGATTGGACGGCAGGAGGTCCTTCCGGACCCCCGCTGGACTTTTGGCAAGTCTTGTGGGGGTCAGGAGGCCCCCCCCAAGCTGGCCAAAAGTTCCTGGAGGTCCAGCGGGGGTCAGGGAGCGATTTCCCGCCGCGAATTGTTTTCGTACGGAAAATGGCGCCGGCCATACGCGTATGGCCAGCGCCATTTTCCGTATGGAAAATGGCGCCGGCAGGAGATCGACTGCAGGAGGTCATTCAGCGAGGCGCCGGAACCCTCGCTGAACGACCTCCTGCAGTCGATCTCCTGCCGGCGCCATTTTCCGTACGAAAACGATTCGCGGTGGGAAATCGCTCCCTGACCCCCGCTGGACCTCCAGGAACTTTTGGCCAGCTTGGGGGGGGCCTCCTGACCCCCACAAGACTTGCCAAAAGTCCAGCGGGGGTCCGGAAGGACCTCCTGCCGTCCAATCGTGTTCGTCTATGGCCGCCGCCATTTTTCGGCGCCATTTTGGAAAATGGCGCCGGCTGAAGACAACAAGATTCAGTAGCAGGAGCCCGTTCCGGACCGCTGCCGATCCGGACCGCCACTGGACCCGCAGGTTATTTAAGTCATTTGGGGGGGGGGTTCGAGAGGGTGGGGGATTTAATTTAAAGGGTCGGGGGTGGGTTTTAGGGGGTTTTAATGTGCCGGTTTTGCGATTTTACATTTTTTTGATTTTTCACGATTTTTCACGATTTTTCACGATATTTTACCCCCCCAAACGGCAACAATACGATTCCCTCCCCCTCCCAGCCGAAATCGATCGTTAAGACGATCGAGGACACGATTCACATCTCTAGTACTCGCTCCTCGAGGGCCCATGTTCCTGGACTCGCTACTTGGACTCCACTTCTGCCAGGAAGACACCGCTGCCTATAACATCTGTGAGTTACCATCTCTATCTCTCAGAGCTATTCCCTGGAACCAGGTACTTGCTCCTCGAGGGCCTGCCTTTACTCCAGCTCCTGTGCTCCACACTGAGAGACCGCTGCGTGAGTACATTACCAACGAGGCTCTATTCCTGAACTCTGCATATCCTGCTACTACTCACAATATCAGTTCTCTCTATTACAGCACAGCCATTGTGGGATCACTGTTCCAGAGCCCGAGGGACTTCAAGCCCAACCGGGCTACTTTCCAGCTCACTACTGCCACCTCTGGTGGTTCACCAATCCTGTATAATAAAAGAACTAGTGTGTGTGTGTCTTCAACGCTGAGCCTGACCTGTGGCCCCTCACGGGACTTCCCCCTGTGGGCGTGGTCATCTGCCACAGGTCCAGGGATCCACCCAAAACCCTTACAAATAATAACAATAACAGGAGTTTGTTATTTCATGGACAAAAATATGGCTGTATCCAGATATCACTCGAGCTACTCAGGAAAGGAGAAGAAAGTTCCTTGCAATGAGATCTGAAACTTTGATAACTTGTTCTAAGTATATACTGCGCTGTCCTTGTAAATGTGTGGTTAAATTTCAAATTCCAGTTATGTTTTTTTCGAACCATCACAATTGTGATTCTTTTTGGAATCTCACCCTAAGTGACAGCAATCAGTGCAGTTTGGCAATCATATCGGCGTAACCTCAGATTACCTTTTGTTATATTTTTTATATTATTCGCTGTTTGTATTTTCTGTGCTACTTCCCCCGAGGATTTCTTATATTATTGAGGTGTATTATTATATTGTTCTTTAGATTATGAGTTAATGCAGCTGGACTATACTGATTCCTTATGTACCTCTGATTTCTCTCACAAGTATAATTGTGTTAAAACTGAAATGCGGTCTGACCGCGTTTGTAAAGCAGTGAGAATGACAAATGGAGGCTGGAAAGTTTAAGCATCCAGAGGTCAAATTGCTGTAGATAACACGGAATGGAAATATGAAGTTTTGAAATACGTGGAGAATATCAGCAGCAGCCAGAAGAAGGAAGTGATTTGGTGGCAATTTACTGCATTGAAGATGTAAATTATGCCCATCGGCAAGATCGGTGTGAGGTTTGAAGACAGCGGATTGTGATTATTGGTGCAGAAAAAGAAATTGCATTCCAATGAAGTAAAGTTTGGGAAGTTTTAAGAAAGACCAGTGGTGTATCTACAAACACAGTGGGATATTGCAAGAACAGTGGGAGATTGAGAACCTTGCAAGGATATTGGTTTGGAAGAAATGTATAAACCTTTATCTGTGGTAGATAATATGATCTTGAGAATCTTTGTTTGTTAACAAGTATTTTCAAATTCTCCTGATGAAGCCGTGAGGTAAAACAAGGGCCCTGTAGGGATTGTAGGGATTGGTGGAAAAATCAAGGGATTGATAGAAAAAAGAGTGGTTTAAGGATGGAGGGACTGATATAAAGGGAAGAATTGAGGAATGAATTGTTTGATCTAATATTTGATCTAATATTTTGATCTAATAAATGATTTGCATTTTAATGTAAGAATGTCGGTATATAAAAATTATAAATAAATAAATAAATAAATAAATAAGATAGCTGTAAAACAGATATCGTTGTAAAGTCAAATTGAATAACCAAGTGTAGGTAGATTGAATTTGATGAGTTTTCATGTATTGGGATTGATTTTATGAATGTAATATGTATGAGTATGAGTGGGATAATTTTAATTAATAATTGTGGTAAAAAATGATTGGATAAACATGATATATTGTACCAATGATAAATGTAATATGAATGTTTTTTGATATTTTTCTAAATGATAATAAAAAGAGAATTTTTTGCTTGTATACCACTCCATTAGGAGTGTATTTTGTTGTTATATATATATATATATATATCAAAGGTAAAAATTTGAAAACTACGAATCTGAGCCAATCGATATCACAAGGGGTGTACCCCCAAGGCTCCTCCTTATCATCCACACTCTTTAACATATACCTCCTCCCCCTCTGCCATCTACTCTCAAATCTCGATCTCCCACACTTTGTCTATGCAGACGATGTGCACGTTCTTATACCCATCACCGACTCCATCTCCAACGCCCTAAAAAGATGGGTTACTGCCCTCTCATCCATCAACTGTCTACTCACCCAACTCAACCTAGCCGTAAATCCTAACAAAACTGAACTTATGATCATTACACCTCAACCCATCAATCCCTTACCCACCTCCACAGCCAGCTCTCCCCTCGCCCCCCCAGTCCTCTCGCAAATCATAAGAGACCTAGGTGTCACACTTGACCCTCAATTCAGCCTACAGAAATTTATCTCCTCCACCATCAAGACTGTTACCATAAACTACATACCCTCAAAAAACTTAAACCTATCCTGCACCTCAACGACTTTAGAACAGTCCTACAAGCCCTCATTTTATTTAAAATAGACTACTCAAACGCTCTACTCCTAGGTCTCCCAAAGAACAGCCTTGCCCCCCTGCAGCTGCTTCAAAATGCAGCAGCATGAATATTAACAGGCACCTGCAGAAAAGAACACATCACACCTATTCTCAAACAACTTCATTGGCTCCCCATCATAGCCAGAATTCAATTTAAAACCCTCACCCTTATACACAAAGCCATCCACAACCCAGACATGCTCTGGTTCTCAGAATTTTTACACATCCGTTCCTCTTCCAGACCTACCAGAATGCCCTACACCGCAACTATTCACACACCTTCTCCCAAACTCTTCCATCTAACAGCCACCAAACAACGTGCGCTATCCCTAGCTGGACCCTCTTTATGGAACTCTATGCCCACCCACCTACGCCTTGAGACCTGCACTAAGAAATTCAGACAGAACCTCAAGACCTGGCTGTTCACCCGAGTCTACGCATGAGCCCCCTCTTCTTATCTCTCCTATACTCCTTCACCTTTCCGCCCCCTCTCTACCCCTCCCTTCGCCCTCCAGGTCTATGACCGAAAACTCCCCTTCTTAAATCACTCCCTCTTGTATGTTATTGTACATAATCTATACTGTTGTATTTAACTATGTTTTGCGTTTACCTATTTGTACAGCAAAAACCTTGGTTTCCCTCCTCCAACCCCCCTTCCCCCCCCCCCTTCCCCCCCCCCCCCCCCAGTTCTTTTATCAGTTTCATTGTAAAGCCCTGTTGGCTACTTTTTTGTTCCATGGAAACCGATGTGATGTTTTCCTATCGAATGTCGGTATAAAAAACTTTAAATAAATATATATATATATATATAGATATATATACACACACAAACACACACTTATATGATAAGAATTCTCAGATAGAAGGTACCGGTACCAGAAAAGGTGATGTGAACATGAATGGGGCACTCGAGATTATAAGCACCTATGCCGCAAAGTGACCTGCGGAACCTGGCCTTGGTCCATGCCACTGGTGGGTGAGTGCATCCAGGCAGAGCTGGCTGAAATAGGAATACTCTTTGCTTGGAATCAAGAAAACTCTTGACTTGGAACAAGACTGCTTGGAGGTCTAACACACACTAGGATCTAAGACCTGCAAAGCATTGCTGGTCTCTAGGGTAGACCTCAGGCTACTCAAAAGGCCTTTCAAACTGCTGCTTAGAAGAGGATTGTGTGTGAGGACCAACAAGGTCTGAGGACTTAAGACAAGATGTGACAAGGGCTTGAACATGACCCTGAAGTCTTGAAAAATTATGAAGGCTCTGGATATGGAAACATGATGAAGGTTCTGAGAGATTCCACACCACTGTGTGCTCTGCACAACCCCGGGGTTGGTTGAGGACCATGACAATAGCAGCACAGGCACTGGACTGAAAGACTTGAACAAGATGGAAGCTGGAACTAGAACGCTAAAGACCAGGAACAGGACTCAGGAACTCAGACTCAGGAATTCAGATTTTAGGAACTTGGAAGACTCCGAAGACAGGAACCAGAGGAAGACTCAGATTACAGACTAAGAACAGGAACTGAAAACTTGGAAACAGACTGAAGTCTTGGACTCAGGAAACAAGGAAGGCACAGAAACTAGGAACTAGAAACTAGGAACACAATGAACATCTGGATACCAGGAACATGACCAGAGACCAGGAACAAAGACAAGAAGGACCTGCAAGGATGAAGACAAAATATCTTGAAGGATCTGGAGACCACAGGAAACCCTTGCGAAGGCCAGAAGCAAAGATAGAATAGATCTTTTATAGAGCTGGCATGAAGGACGTCAACAGGAGGGGCCATGGGTCCTTTCCCACCATGGTCCCTTTAAATTCTAAGCAGAGGTGCATGCAAGCCTAAGAGGACAATGAACCTTGTCGGAGATCACCAGTGGCATTTCAAGGTCACAAGAACAGGTGGCGTCCAGCTACATGATAAAAGCAGCTACCAGGCAGAGGTGGCATCAGGAGGATGAGGCCATGCATGGGCAGAACTGGCAGTGACCGGAACTTACTGCTGCATGGAAGCAACAGGCTGTCTCAGAGGCATTGGGAGTATCTCACTCTGCCACAGCTGACAGCGGCGGCATCGAAGTTGGTGGCCACGGCTGGCTGCATGGATTACGGTAGTGGTCTGGCAGTGTCCAGGCAGGGTCCAGAGTTGTCAGAGCCTGGGGAGGTGAGAAAAGCCACTCGCAGGCCTATCCCACAAGCAAGCGCAACATAAGGAGCAGGATTTCTGAAAGAGATACATATTTTCTTAATGGTATATATTATTTTGAATGTTATATACCAGAGTTTGCAAAGTTCTGCATTGCTGATGTCTGCTAAAATGTTTTGTGAATAAAATCTGAGACAAGCTGCTTTCTTTAATATATCATTAGCTCCATCTTATTGTCCTTAAAGACCCTGCCTTCCCTCTCGACCCCTGGGAGACTAATTGGGTGGGTTTCAGTTCCTTTTACTCCTTTTAAGGAAGACCCAACTGGACGGAGTGTAGTATTCCTTTCCTGACTCCTCTTTTGTTTATCAAGTGACTCCCAGAGCTAACATTAGAAACCTCATAATATTGTAGCCACTTTAGCCACTATAGCAGGAAAATCACTGTGCAAAAATAGTGGGTTAGACTTTCCTTGGGTAAAAACATGCACAGGGATTATCAACACATATACTTTTAAGCACAGGAAAAGCAAGAGACCTCAAAGATAGAGTGAGGTTGGAGGAGGCAACACTATGTGAGATTTTTTCAGGGGATAATTATGTGCAGAAAAAGCAGGAACAAATCTCTGTTGATACTTTTCCACTAGGCAATTTTCACAGGGAAAGTACATGCATACTTTTCCTTTCAGAACTGGTGCAAAGTCAATTAGGAAATGTACCAGCAGACTTTGCAATAAAGTAAATACTTTTGAAAATTGTCCCATATACTGCTTGCCTCTGTCATGCTGCTTCTTCTCCAAAGTCATGAGCTCTAACTCATCTGTTAAAAACTCTAATATAGCAAAAGATACAACTAAAGACACTCTTGCCCTCAGAAGCACACAAGAAAATAAAGATGAAATCATAGAAAGTAAAATAAATAAAGAGATCTATAATCAAAGTCACAACCCAAAGTTTGTAAGAAATATTCCCTTTTCTCTTAAATTCTGTTTTCCATGGATATCTTTCTGATGGGAGGAAGCAAGCCAGAGGAGAGAATGGAACTGAGCATGTGCAAAATAGTTTGCATGTGCTAACATTATACTATGCAGGAGAGGAGTCCAAGATGGAGCCCACCCAGTGCTAGCTTGATGACTGAATTTCATGACTTCTGGACATTTTTTTGCTTCTATATTTCTGAATGTGAAAAGTGCTTCTTCTTTAAAATGGTTAACAGAAAGGGGGAAGTCAGGACTTTCTCTTCTGATCCTCTGATTCTAGTTCTTTCTGCAATGAACATCTTTGTGAAAAGTTGGATAACATTGAGGTTATGCATATAGTTATACCCATCTGGTAGCAACAACAGTGTGGATGGAGGGAGGAACAGTGGGTTTGAGTTGAAGAAGATATTGTGAAGAATAATTTATGAGTCCTTGAGCCCTACTTTCAAACCTATTCTTGGTGTTACTGTTGTCGCTGGTGGACCCTTGGGCCGGCCCAACGGAGCCGAGGCTCCACAGAAGAGGAAAGGCTGGGAGGCACAAGACTGGATGACCAAGCGAAGTCTTCGCCCTGGAGATCCGAGATCCCCCCAGGAGGAGCCCGGCAGAAGGTCTATAGCACAATCGAAGGGTCGGTGGCGTGGTGGGATCTCTGCTTTCTGTTTCAAGAAAACTTCTGCGAAGTCTCTATAAGGTGTGGAAGGCAAGACAGCAGTACTTAGCAGAGGCACACTAGGTGAAATGGGTAGCTTAAGACAATTGATGAAACAATAGGGGTTCCACTGAGCAATCTGAAGCGAGTCCCAATGGATCACGGGAGAGTGTTGCTGTAACCATGGCAACCCTGATACCATGGGGTGCATGGCTTTTTCCAAGATTAGGAAAGATATCCTCTCCGCGTGCAGTGCCCCAGTCCGGAGAGTCAGAGGTTCCGTGAGCTCGGAGATACTCCCAGGTAGGACCATCCCTCGAATGGACGTAATTCATAATGGCGGGCTCCGAGGTACGGTAGGACGCTGTAACTGTTGTACTAGGTCAGATAAGATGAAATTTCCACCCGCTCCAGAGTCAATAAAGGCCAGCTTGTGGAAAGACCCTCCTGGGTATTCCAACGTAATAGGAACAGTACATTGAGGAGCAGAATTAGCGCAGCCTAGGAGTAGCTCCCCCGTAAAACCTAGGCTTTGGAGTTTTTCGGCCGTTCCTTGCATCGAGCTAAGAAGTGGCCCTTGCCGCCACAGTACAAACAAAGACCCAGGGTGCGACATCTTCGCCTTTCTTCGTCCATCAATGGCGTACGACAAATCTGCATCGGTTCCTCGGCAGAAGGTCCAGCCGAAGTCGCTCCTTGATTTGTTGGTGTTGTCAGGGGTCTAGAGAAGGCAGGTGCTAAAGATATGGGGCGATGTAGCAGACGTCCCTCCTTAGCTCGCTGCTGGAGACGTAGGTCTATTCGTCCAGCCAAGTCAATTACTCCGTTCAGGCTATCTGGGATATCACGAGCGGCCAACTCATCCTTGATACGCCCTGCCAAGCCCTCTAGGAAGATTCCGCGCAAAGAATCATCACGCCAGCCCACTTCCATGGCAAGAGTGCAGAACTCAATGGCATAGTCTGCCAGGGACCGGGATCCCTGTCTCAGCTGTAACAGCTCTGACGTTGCCGTGGGCAGGCGAGCGAGCTCATCAAATGCTTGTTTGAACTGGGTGACGAACTGCTGTAAGTCGTGCAACAGAGGATCTTGCCATTCCCACATTGGAGATGCCAAATTCAAGGCCTTTCCATCAAGCAGGGATAGAATATAGGCCACTTTCACGGAGTCAGACGAAAATTGCCCAGGAAGTAAGGAAAACCTGATGTAGCATTGATTCAGGAATCCTCTTCAGGCTTTAGCGTCGCCCGCTTAGCGGGAAGGGGCAGGAAGCTGCGTGGGTGTAGTTATGTTCACCGCCGGGACTGGAGGTGGCGCCTGTGGAACCTCCGCTGGACTGGCATCTAAGGGATTCGCCAGACGTTCCACAGTGGCAGCGAGAACATCCAAGCAATGTTGCTGCTCCTGAAGTCTCTGAGCCATTCCGGGAATGGCCTGCAAGCCAGGCATGTCCGCTGGGTCTATGGCCTTGCAAATTGTTACTGTTCTCACTGGTGGACCCTTGGGCCAGCCCAACAGAGCCGAGGCTCCACAGAAGAGGAAAGGCCGGGAGGCACAAGACTGGATGACCAAGCAAAGTCTTCGCCCTGGAGATCAGAGATCCCCCCAGGAGGAGCCCGTGGGGATCCGGACCGCTGGGACTTATGAGATGGCAGTGAGGAACAAAGCGAGGAGATCTTCACCCTGGAAGTCCTTGGTCCCCCCAGGAGGAGCCCATGAGAACCAGGACCACTGGGACTTAGGTGGCAGGTAGTGAAGAGAAGTCAAGACGATCCGGAAGTTGAGGCGGGCAGCAGACACAGAGAATCAGGAGCAAGCCGGAGTCAGGAGCCAGAGAAACAATCAGAGGAAGCAGGTTCAGGAACAGCAGGAGCGGATCAGGAACAGCAGGAGCAGACCAGGAACAGCAGGAGCAGATCAGGAACAGCAAGAGCGGACCAGGGACAGCAGGAGTGGATCAGGAACAGCAGGAATCCAGGAGCGGAATCCAGGAACAGCAGGAGCAACTATCTACTCACACGGAGAGACCTCGTTGCAAGGTGATTAGCTGAAGGCAGATGCCGGCTTAATTACCCTGCCAGCATCTGATGTCATTTTGGGGGCTGTCCAGCACTTCCGGGTGCTGGACCTTTAAATGCTGCTCCTTCGCGCGCGTTGCTTGGTAGGGGCGGGGCCAGGATCGGGCCTCGGCGGCGTCTCCCTCGTGGAGACACCGCTGCAACGCGGCCTAGTAGGTCCAAACCACGGCGGGTCCCGGCACGGTCCTGAGGGCGGTAGAAGCGGTACGGACCCGGTCGCTAGCCTAGCGACCGGGACTGTAACACTTGGTACTGGATTTCTGCATTAAGTGGAGATGAGGAGATTTATCCTAGCATTTATAAACTGTGTAGTGGATTGCTGCACAATTTACATAAGGTCTTCCATACTGGGTCAGACCAAGGATCCATCAAGCCCAGCATCCTGTTTCCAACAGTGTTCAATCCAAGTCACAAATACCTGGCAAGTTCCCAAACAGATAGATCACAAGCCATCATAGCAGTTTATGGATTTATCCTCTAGAAACTTATCCAAACCTTTTCTAAACCCAGTTAAACTAACTGCTGTAACAACATCCTCTGGCAAGGAATTCCTGAGCTTAACTATGCGCTGAGTGAAAAATAATTTTCTTTGATTTGTTTTAAATTATCTACTTGCTAACTTCATGGAGTGCCCCCTGGTCCTCCTATTATCTGAGAGAGTAAATAACTTATTTACACTAACTTGTTCATTTCCTTTCATGATTTTGTAGACTTCTATCATATCTGCCCTCAGTCATCTCCTCTTCAAACTGAACAGCCGTAACTTCTTTAGCCTTTCCTCATAAGGCAGCCATTCCATGCTCCTTATCATTTTGGTCACTCTTCTTTGCACTTTCTCCAGTGCAGCTATATCCTTTTTGAGATGCAGTGACACACTATTCAAGGTGCGGTCTCACCATGGAGTGATTCAGAGGCATTATGACATACTCCGTTTTATTTTCCATTTCCTTTTTAATAATTCCTAATATTCTGTTTGCTTTCTGGATCACCACAGCACTCTGGGCTGACAATTTCAATGTATTATCCACTGTGACGCCTAGATCTCTTTCCTGGGTGGCAACTCCTAAGTTAGAACCTAACATTGTGTAACAACAGCAAGGGTTATTTTCCCTATATGCATCACTTTGCACTTGACTACATTAAATTTCATCTGCCATTTGGAAGCCCAATCTTCCAGTCACACAAGATCCTCCTGCAATTCATCACAATCCACTTGAGATTTAACTACTCTGCATAATTTTGTGTCATCCACAAATTTGATCACCTCATTTGTTTTACCACTTTACAGATCATTTATAAATCTTTTTAAAAACACCAGTCCAAGTACAGATCCCTGAGGCACTCCACTGTTTACCTTGTGCCACTATGAAAACAGACCATTTAATCCTACTCTCTGTTTCCTGTCTTTTAACCAACTTGCAATCCACAAAAGGACATAATCTCCTATCTCATGACTTTTTAGTTTTCTTCGAAGCCTCTCATGAGGGACTTTCTAAAACACCTTCTGAAAATCCAATTATACTACATCTACCAGCTCACCTTTGTCCACATGTTTATTCACCCCTTCAAAAAAATGTAGATTTGGAGGCAAGACTTCCCTTGGGTAAATCCATGCTGGCTATGTCCCATCAAACCATGTCTATATAAATGTTTTGTGATTTTATTCTTTATAACAGTTTCCACAAATTTTCCCGGCACTGAAGTCAAGCTCACCAGTTTTCTAGATCACTCCGGGATCCCTATTTAAATATAGGGGTTAGATTGGCCATCTTCCAATCTTCAGGTACATCGTATGATTTTAATGATAGGTTACACATTTTTACTAAAAGGTAAGAAGTTCATTTTTTAGTTCTTGACCAGGGATGCCAGACTGGAGTTGGGACTTGGCAACTATGTCCTTGAAGGTCTCATCTATATACCTCTCTGTCTGTCTCAGTTCCTCCAGGTTTGCCACTCTAGCCTCCAGAGATCAGACTCATTCTTTGAGAGACAGGAGCTCTTGGCATCGGATGCACACATACAATTTCTCACTGGTGGGTAAATAATCATACATGTGACAATTGATGCAAACAACTGGGAGGCCCTCCTCTTGCTGTTGGATGGCTGCTTTCATTTTAAATTTGTTCAGTTCCTAGTTAACTTTAATTTGCTATGGAAGTAGGAATGTGTAAAATTAGAGTGCTTTAATTTTATTGATGTGTTCACTATCAATCTGATAGTGACCTACAAGGGGAACATTATGTGCAATTGTGTAATTTAGATAAGAGCCTGATTGATTTTTAATGTGAAAGTGTCTCTTGCCTTTAAATCAAAGGATGAGCTAAAGGTGGGTGGGTGTGGGAGGGAGGGAGGGAAAGACAGACACTAGAATTAACTCCTTCTGACTTACTTATTATCTAAGATACACACAAACACTAAAGAATAGAGATGTGAATCATGTGCCCGATCGTCTTAACGATCGGGTTCGGCTAGAAGGGGGAATACGGCGGCGGCCATCTTTAAATACGGCAGCGGCCATCTTTACGAAGGCGGCGGCCATCTTTAAAGATGGCGCCGGCCAGCCAGTGCTCCTACCATGTGACAGGGGCCGGCCAATGGCACGGATACCCTGTCATGTGGTAAGGGCAAAGGGCTATCGGCGCCATCTTTATGAGTGGCAGCCGACGGCCTGAGAACGGGAGATCACTCCCGGGACCACCACTAGACCACCAGGTATGTTTTGGGGGGATCGGGAGGGTGGGGGAAGCTAAGGGGTCATTTTTAAAGGGTCGGGTGGGTTGTTTTTTTATCGGGCCATCGGCGCCATTTTTGAGTGGCAGCCAAAATGGTGCCGATGGACCGAGAGTGGGAGATCAGTCCCCGAGCCCCCACTGGACTACCAGGTACTCGTAAAAAGTTTTGGGGGGGTTCGGGAGGGTGGGGGAAGGTAAGCGATTCGTTTTATAGGGTCGGGGTGGGTTTAGGGTTTTTTTTGGTGTGCCGGTTTTCCCCGCCCTTCCCCCTCCCCTGATTTATGATTTTTCACGATAAATCAGGTGAATTTCTATTATATCGTGACTCTTAACGATTTTTGATGATTTAAAATATATCTGACAATTGTTTTAAATCATCAAAAAATGATTCACATCCCTACTAAAGAATATACCCCATTATTTCATCTCTCCCCAAACTTTTAAAAGTCCTACGATTTCCCAAAGCAATACTTACTGATCCTCTTCAGCCACCAGCAAGATGATCTCCTCCTCTCAATGTTCCTACTGAGCTCTTTCCCTGAAATATATCTTGTGTTTCAAGCAAGTTAGTACAACTCAATGCTTTTGTTGATTTAAACTTTAGTTACTGAGCCTGGGTGACTCACTGCTAATCTTTCCGTTTAATGAAATGTTGACACCTACTAAAGTCAAACACAGTACTCTAACACTTTTTCAAAGTAACTGACCTTTTTCAACTTTTTTCTTAAGAACACACAAACTCTAAACTAATTGGTGCCCCCCCCCCCAGCACAGACATGCAGATACTGCTAATAACCGTGTGCCCGAAGAATCCATGTGGGCAGCCCCCTGCCACTGCGCCGGGCTTATCAGTCATGTGTGGGGGGTCCTTCCCCCCCCTGTGATGGTAATGATGGTGCTGGAATTGTGCAGCCGGTGCCCCAGGGTGGAACTCCTTCTTACAGCAGCTGCACAGCTCTTTGACGCCGCTCCTCCTAGTTGGTCTGGCATCAGGCATGGTGACGTCATCTTAATGCGCCTCGATGCTGGATCACTTGACTAGACCAGAGGAGTGGTGCAATGATGACATTTGGGGGGAGGCGGCCAGTGGGAAATTTAAAACCCACCGGCTTTCTTTGTTTGGCCTCTTCCTCCTTGGCCCAACACAGAACAATTCAGCATTGCTTGATGAAATCGCATGATTGCGCCACCAGTTCAAGTCCCACCATGATTATCCAGATCAGTAGTGCTAAAGTAGCACTTTCACATTCCAAATCTTTAAATTAAATTTTAAAAAATTGACTTTGTCTAGGCAGCAGGCTCAATTTAATTTAACTGCTTGCTTATTTCACCCGTCTTCCGACGCCATTCTCCATTGCCTGAGACCTCCCTATTCCACGTCTTTCTCACTCCTATATTAAAAAGAAATAATAATAATAAATAAAATAAAAATAAAATAAATAATTTAGGATTTGGCTAATCCGAGACAAGCTCACGCCTATTTGAAGTGGACATGCTGCCAAAGTTTGACACAGATGACCCTGAGGTCCAACTCCTCAGCTGTAGCTCAGTGGGCACCAGCACAGAGGTTCTAAGCACCCCCATCATTGAGGTGCCCATTGGGCTGGAACCTTTAAAACGAGATCCTACAGCCCTGCCGCTTGCTGGCATTTCTGACCAGAGGTGAGTTAGAAGCTGATGGGGAAGAGGTAGGGCATCTAGGCTGCCTCAAGGAGAAAAAGCAAGTGCAAAAAGATCTGGGAAAGTTGGGGAAAAGGTAGGAAAGACGCTGAAAGATAAACAGAATTTGGCTAATTCTATGAAGCAGGTGGTCCAAGGAGGAAACATACAGGGGAGATGCAGTGCCAGTTCTGGTGCGCTCAACACTGAGATGCCACAGTCCACAGCTGAGATGATCAAAGACCAAGTGGTTCTCTTGCCTGAAGTTGTCCTGCCACTCCTTCCTACCCTAGTACTGGAAATTGTGCACAAACCCTGGCCAGTTCCATAGAATATGCCTTGGCACCTTCTTGTGAGCCTAGCATTAGGAGTACACACAGACTAAGGGAGGAGCTGTGGTACAGATCCCCATCCTGGCCAGCTTCCCGTTCGTCTTCCAAATGTTTCTAAGGAGGTATAGGCCTTTTGACTTTGACTCCTGGTCCATGCGGGAAAAATGGCCTCACTACTACCCAACTGCATTCAGATCTCCTCCTTACTACTACCGGGATTTCTTACCATATCCCAGTAGTGGTAGGGACTTGGGAGTCATTACCTTCCTTACCACTTGAGGTGCAGGCATGGTTGCAGGAAGGCCCCTTCAGCCCCTCTAAGCAGCCCACATCAGTCTGGGGGAGATGAGATATGCAGTCAATGCTGGTATTCATCACTGGAGCACTCAGCTGAGCCCCATCTCACTGACGCTGGTAGCAGATCCCTGCACCAGTGGCACGGTCAACCGAGGAGTAAAGAAATGTTGCGACCGTTGTTGCCCGACGACTCCACTACACCCACCTTACCTCTTTGGTGACTCCCTCTTTGCCTGTTGGAAGTTTGGCTGCCACGGTGTTCTCCTCCGGCATCCCCGGTCTGGCTGGATGCCGTACTCCGCCATGTTTCCCAGCAGCCTAAGGGCATGCGTGGCGTGGCCCTGACTCAAGTACCAGCAGTGGCGCGTACCTCAGAGGCATCCCCTTGAGGTGACGTCATCTCCACCGGATATTTAAGGTCTCTGAAATCGCTAACTATTCAGTTTCTCTACAGCTCAGTTATCCAGGATCACTGTTCCAGTATCTGAGGGACTACAGCCCAGCCAGGCGTTCCAGCTCACTACTGCCACCTCTGGGGTTACCATATACTGTCTAATATATGAACTAGTGTGTGTCTGTCTCCATACTCTGAGCCTGACCGGTGGTCCTTCTCGGGATCTTCCCCCGGGGGCATGGTCATCTGCCACCGGCCTAAGGATCCACCCACAACTACCTCAAACACCAACAGATTGCTAACTCCATGGATCCGGCACAACTTAATGCCTTGCTAGCCCAGTGCATTGTGGAGCAGCAAGATGCCTTGGAGAAACTTACTTTAGCGTTTCATCAGCTACACACACAGAAGGTTCAAGGCACAGTTTCCAACCAAGAAGGTCAGTTACAGGAGGTAACTTTAAAAACTGCTGTACTACTGGCGGCTTCTATCTGCTTTTCCGGTGAAATTCAGAAGGCCCAGGGCTTTTTAAACCAGTGCTGCATGCATTTTGCCTTACAGCCATCTTTATTTCCCATGGCTCTTTCCAAGACCACCTACATCCTTTCATACCTGGATGGTAGGGCCTTGTCTTGGGCATCTACCTTGTGGGAGCAGAAGGACCCCATTTTACAGGATATAGAAGGATTTATGGACTTGTTTAAATCTGTCTTCATTGACCCTGCTCGAACTGCTGTAGCCAGTTCTGCTTTGGTGGAATTGAAGCAAGGCAGCAGATCACTGGCTAAATTTGCCATCGAGTTCAAAACTCTTGTGGCAGAACTTCGCTGGGACCCCAAATGTCTCAAGACACTCTTTTGCAGAGGCCTGGATACCCGTTTAAAGGATGAGCTGGCTGCTCGCGAAACACCTGACTCGCTTGACGAATTAGTAGCCTTGGCTACTAGGATTCATCACCGGCTATGGAACAAGGTGAATGAACACCGGCCTAAGGTGTTACCTGGGTTGAAACAGGCTAGTTCTATATCCGCACCTCGATGGTTCCAGTAATTCTTGCTGCTGATAAAGATGAACCGATGCAACTTGGTCATGGACATTTAACTTCCAAAGAAAGACTTCGGAAAAAGTGCGTCCTTTGCATGTACTGTGGTCAGCCTGCCCATAATGTCTCTACATGCCCCATTCGTCCGGAAAACAGATGGGCCTAAGTCCTGCAGGAGGACTGTTCTTAGGCCATACCGTGCCCACTCCTCCGCTTTCTCTTCCAGTCTCTTTGACTTAAGGACCAATCACGGTTCAGACTCTTGCCCTGGTGGATTCAGGGGCAGGAGGCAACTTCATTCTCAGATGTCTAGTGGAAGACTTAAGGAGTCCCCTCATCAAGCTGAAAGATCAACTACTGTGTCATCATTTGAAGTGGGCTATGGACGTTCCCCAACACCGCCACTTCCACTGAAGCTCAGTGGCGTCCCAGGAGCTCAATCCACTGCTGCTGATATTCATAACGCTTTCCACGTTTAACTTCTGAAACCACTCATACTCAGCGAATTTTCTTCCAAATCTCAAGATCCACCTGTCATCAATGCAGAAGACGACTTAGAATTTAACGTCGAAGAGGTCCTGGATGTTTGTAAAAGAGGCAATACCTTTGAATACCTTCTGAAGTGGGAAGGTTTTGGCCCCGAAGAAAACTCTTGGGAGCCTCAGACCAATATTCTGGACAAAGAGATGCTTCATCGGTTCCACCTCGCGCATCCTTCAAAACCCAAGCCTGGTACCCGAAGAGGAAATTGCCCTTTGAAGGAGGGTACTGTTGCGACCGTCGCTGCTTGACATCTCCACTATGCCCACTTTACCTCTTTGGCGACTCCCTCTTTGCCTGTTGGAAGTTTGGCCGAGCAGCGTCATCATGCCGTTCTCCTCCGATATCCCCGGTCCGGCTAGACGCCGTACTCCACCATGTTTCCCAGCAGCCTAAGGGCACGTGCAGTGTGGCCCCAACTCAAGTACCAGCAGTGGTGTGAACCTCAGGGGTGTCCCCCTGAGGTGACGTCATCTCCACCGGATATTTAAGGTCTCTGAAATTGCTAACTAATTGAGTTAGCAAGGAGTTGGAGTTGGATTACGATGGAATGGTTTCCTTATGCTTCTAGCTACTCTGCCTCCTCGGACTTACCAGGGGTACCCGCTCCTCGGGGGCCTCGTTTCTCTTTGCCTTTCAGGTCACAGTCTGGAACTGGTACTCGCTCCTCAAGGGCCCACGTACCCAGACTTGCTATTGAATACCACTTCTGCCAGGAAGTCATCGCTGCCTACAACACCAGTGAGTTACCATCTCTCTCTCAGAGCATTCCCTGGAACCAGGTTCTCTCTCCTCGAGGGCCTACTTCTTTCCAGCTCCTGGGTTGCTTCAAAGAGACTATTGTGTGAGAGTTACCATCAAGGTTCTGTTCCTGAACTCTGCATACCCAGCATACTCACTATATTCAGTTTCTCTACAGCTCAGTTATCCAGTATCGCTTTTCCAATATCTGAGGGACTACAGCCCAACCAGGCATTCCAGCTCACTACTGCCACCTCTGGTGGTCCCATATACTATCTAATAAAAGAATTAGTGTGTGTCTGTCTCCATACTCTGAGCCTGACCGGTGGACCCTCTCGGGATCTTCCCCCGGGGGCGTGGTCATCTGCCACCGGCTCAAGGATCCACCCACAACTACCTCAAACACCAACAGGAAAGTCTGCTTTGTGGAGCATAGATAGGGTTTCTTGAAAGGAGTGCAGAAGAAGGGATAGGCACAAGTGTGCGAGTCACAGGCAGTCTTTGTCTTCTTCACAAAGTGGATCATCCAGGTCAACTTCCTCCTCTTACAGAAGTTCGTTTTCCTCCTCTCTGGCAAATAGATTACACTGAAAGGACACTGTACAGCCCTCTGTGCTGCCTGGAGTGGAGCATAAACTTTGGGAATCTGTGTCCAAAGCCCTCAGACATTTTATCAGACATAAGCATTACATTGATTTGTTCCAGTTATTGGAGGAACATAGGAAGCAGGGCAAGACTAAGCAGGAGAGGAAAAGGGAACTGGATGCGCCAAGCCCACACAGAGAGAGATTATCAACTGGGTGCATGCATTCGTTCGAATGGTTTCTGTAATTGTCCGTGCAGAGCCCGCTGCAGGGCAGCCCCTGTTCACATACTTGGACACTATCTTGGGTGCTTATAAAGAGTACAGCGGGTTCGCATGACTTAATTATGATGAAACCTCACCGGACCAGTAACACTTAGCTCCAGCCTTGTCCTCCTGTGCCACTCCTAGAGGTGGTGTTCACCACACCTTTGCTGCAGCATAAAACCCACAACACCTATGCTTGTGACGGGTACCCAAGACAAAAATATTGGGCATTTTAATGTGGTTTTGAACATCAATATACTATCTGCCTGGCTAGCAGTGGTGAAAGAAAGTGCCAAGGTACCACTGAGGAGCTGATGTTGCTTTTCTAGGACTGACCTTCCAGCTAGTAATATGGCGGGAGAAAGGTTTATGGTCTTTGGGTGTTACAGGTGAATCAATGGGCTCATTGGCTTGAAAAGCAACATAGCTAGTCATATGGCGAGTGGCTTTAATGTTATATTGTTTGGTGTAAGACTTGGCTTGAGTACATTGTTGTTTTGTTGTACTACTAATAAAGTTGTGGCCTATATATGTGTTGTCCTTATTGGGGGAGCTAAGGGAATACAGACCTGAGTATGGGCATTCTCCTGGTTTCACTTATTAAGGATGAGTCAGGTGGGTTTATCTCACCTGACGTGCATAACTGATTACAGGGAAGGCTCATAGGAAAGAAATTCATTGCTGTGAGTAAAGAGAAATTTAAGGAAAAGGTGGAAAGATTGGTAAAGGGAAGCTGTCGAGGACTGGTAGTGGGATTTGCAGTTGTTACTGGTGGAATTTAGGAGTTAGGATTGGCTGGTGAATGTATGGAATGTGGGGGGGTGGGATGGGTTTGCTGAGAAAGGTATAAAGGCAGTTTGCTGTGCCTGCCTTTTTCTATCTTTGGCAATTGCAGCACCCACTCTCCCTCCCGGTTGAGTTACTGAATACGGTTTGTATTTTGTTTAGCATTGTTGAAGCTGGTTTATGTTTGAAAATGGGGTACCCAAGCCAAAAAATTGGACATTTTAATGCTGTTTTGCTCGTCAATATACTATCTACGTGGCTGGTTATGGTGAACGTGGCAAGGGACTGCTGAGGAGCTGATGTCACTTATCTACCTAGGGCCGACTTTCTAGCTAGTGATACAGTGGGGGGAGGCTTATGGTACGAGTGAGTCAATTGGCTCGAAGAGCGATTTAGCTACCAATATGGCAAGTGGCTTTAATGTTATATTGTTTGATTTAAGGTTGGCTCAGATAAATGTTTGTTTTGTTGTATTGCTAATAAAACTGCAGCCTATATATTTTATTCCAATAAAATTGATGTGTATTGTGATTGTCATTGTTGAGGGAGCTGAGGAAATACAGACCTAAATACGAGCATTCTTCTGGTTTCACTTGTTATTAAATATTTCCTCCTGCTTCCTGGGCTAAATCTTGGCTGGGTAACTTATTATTTGAACAAAATTTAGCCAGGTAAAAAAAGGCGGTGAAGGGCATGCTTTTAGGATAGGGCTACATTTTCACTGTTGAGCAATAATATTCAATGCTCCTCAGCTAAAATTAGCTGGGTAACTCTGGTCAGATAAATATTTGTCCTAAGATATCTGGATAACTTAGAGTAATTTTTGTCAGGTATATTCAGCAGAACACTTATTTGGCTATGTTCCACTGAATGGCTATAGTTACCCAGATATCTTTACTTGGGTAAATTTCCCACTCACACTGATCCTTAAGATTTATCTAGTTTGCCCAATTTCATTCTTGATATGGTGCCATAGACCATATATCAGGTAAAATGTATATTTAACATGGAAGGAGATTGTGAAACTATGAGTTTTGGGACAAAGTAGTAGGTACTCTTTAATCATAGCCTTTGCCTCAGTTTTCAAAGCAATATCATGTGCATTCTTTTGCATTTAAACTGGTTGGGGATAAGACATCTGTACCTGCTTGATTTTGCAAGCATTTTTCATGCAAAATAAGATATATATAGATTTGAAAACGCAATGTACATTATTTCCTCCCCCAACCAAAACACGCTGTTTCCTTTTAATGTGGCTAAACGTATGCTCATTGTATACTTCTCTGACTGCATTGAAGGAGGGTTTTTTCAACAAAATATTTTAGTATGTAAATCACCATTTATTTTAAAAATGTATATTCTGCACATATCCTTCGTTCACGGTGGGTTGCAGATCTAACATACATAATAAAGCATGAAGACTGTAAATGGCTTTGAAAATTGCCCTAATAATGCATGGTTTTGGAATCTTTTAATCTGATCAGGAATTGCAATCCATTAAACCCTGTCCAATGGTATCAACTTAGATAATGGGAAGAGTTCATAATCACAACTGTGAATTGCAAAGTTTGATGAATTCACTTCAGGTTCATTATGTTTTAAAAACAGATGACACTACTAAATTGTTCTTTTTTGCATTAAATTATTCATAGAACACTAATTAAAGTGAGATAACAATATGGATAGTGACAATGTGCCCTCTTTTGAAGGGCATTACAATGTATGTAAGTGCTACACAAGATAGATTGCCAAAGTCTTGATTGCATATGAATGTCTATAGAAATGTTGCTGACTCAATAAATCTTCTATCACACTCTCATTTATGGACACCTAACCTTCTCAAATGAAAATCCCACAATGGTATGCATTTACTATTTGGCAAATAAAATGATTTTATTAATGAGTAAATTCATGGCTAGTAAAACATAATAGCACTTTATATCTTTAACTTGTGTACAGTTAGTATGCTGTTTTTAAGCTTCTTTTCTAAGAATAATGCTAGCCAGTGCCACGTGTCCAAGGTAATATTCATTTTATTTTCTATCTCATCATTGCTTATTTTCTCCCTTTCCTAAACTGGGATGGCATAATAAGTCAAATCTAAAGGTTTTGATTTATAACAGGACTCTTCATAGCAAAGCCTATACAAAAGAGGAAATTGAGCAAACGGCAGTATTATCTGTCATCAAATGACAAAGTTCAACTTTAAGAAGCTGCTTGTCAAATACATTCGACTGCACAAGTGATAAATTGGTTCTTAATAACAGTAAAAGTAAGCTATAAACTATTGTCTTCACCAACAACATAAATGCTTCTCTTTTTAACACTCTGTGATGAATACAATAAAACAAAATAAAATATGGTACTTGGCAGGACACTGATGCTTCCTTCCTACATAGACCGTAGTGAATTGTGCTACCATTTTTAATGCCAAGATCAATCTATTTTTCTTTATGAAAACAGCAAATTGCAATATATACACATAAATCTTTCACTTACATAATTAGTTTAGTCTGATGTACAGTACTCCAGAGCACTGGGTGAACAGCTATAGCTTATTGTCATAAATATATATATCAGGGATGTGCATTCATTGGTCTGTTCCTTTCATTTGTTTTGGCGTTGCACATGTATCTCATGAACGGTAGGTAGATGCTCAAAACTGATGGTATGCACGCATGTAGGTGGCCACCTGGAGGCAACCAAAGTTCCCTCCCAAAATTCTCAACTTTGAAACTACCAGCTGTCGGCCCCTCTCCCAACCCCCACCCCACCTTGTTAAAACATTGCCTCCTGAAGGCTTTCCCCTCCATCTTTCTGCTTCTATCTCCCCCCCCCCCCCCCCCCCGGGACTTATCATATTTGACCTGGTGGTCTAGTGGAAGACTGATGCATTCGTTAGGATCCAGACCCAGTGGAATCCATTTTCTAAAATGGCACAGGCCAGCTGATAGCTTGCCCCACTAGACTGCTAGAGAAAGTTTGGTAAGTCCATGGAGGTTGGGAGGCTGGGCTAGGGTGAATGGGCAGCCTACAAGGGGAAATTATTTTACAAAGGGGAGAGGTTGGAAGGTTGGAGCAGGGACTGTTCTTGGGGCTTCTAAAACTGAAAACCTTTTTGGGAACTTCAGTCGCCTCTATAGGTAGTGGCGGGGGGGGGCGGTAGGACAGGGCATCTCAAGAGACCCCCTGGGGTCTTTGCTAAATGGGGTGGGGAGCTGTTACTCAGGGATGATTTGCCCTTTAAGGCATGGTGTCCTCATAGACTGGCACCATAATTGTGTGAAATTTGTAGGGGAAGCTAAACCACAGGTCATTTCCTAGTGGTATTTTATCATCGGGGCAAATAATGCGGGGTTTAGAAAACTGTAGTTTCCAGTACAGAAGCTTAGTAAACCTTGCAAGTATCCAAACATTAAATAGATCCCATGCTACTAGTGCCGGCAAGAAACTGTTGTGCTTCCTGGCCGTGTCCGCTCCGCGGCCGGGCCTGCTCAACTTTCTCGTCCATCCACGAGCTCCGGGCTATTTCAAGCCGCAGACACAGCTAGTTCGCAGCGTCCCCGACTCCCCCACTCACCGTCTCTGATGACGACCTCACAGCGGAGCTCCCATAGGAGCTCCACGTCTTCCTGCTCCTCGGCCCCGCCCCTAGGTGCGTGCGCAGCAGACGTCGCCCTATTTAAAGGGCCAAGCACGGGAAACCCGAACCCGACGCTTCCTGATGACATCACACTACCCAGGTATAAAAGACAAGGCCAGTTCTCCTAAATGGTGCCTTGGCAATCGGGTCATACCCTCTGGTGTCTCTAGTTTGCCTTCCAGTGTCTCTTGTTCCAGTGTCTCCTGTTCCAGCATCTCCTGTTCCAGCATCTGCTGTGGTTCCTGTTCCAGTGTCTCCTGTTCCAGTGTCTCTCCATCCCTGGTAGTACTCTTCAGACTGATCTCACGGTACTGACCATTGCTTGCTCCTGACTATTCTTGATTGCTGCATGGACCTGACCTCTGCCTGTTCTCTGACTACTCCTTATCACTGCCTGGAACCTACCTCTGCCTGACCACTGACTACTCCTGATCGCTGCCTGGAACCAACCTCTGCCTGACCACTGTCTACTCCTGATCGCTGCCTGGAACCGGCCTCTGCCTGACCACTGACTACTTCTGATCACTGCCTGTAATGTGACCTCTGCCAGATCTGTCTACTTCCAGATTGACTACAGGTACTGACCCCTGCTTCGGCTGACCATTCTGAACTATTACTCTGGCCTTGATCCTCACTATCTACTCGGACTCTCTGTTCTGGCCTCCTGTGACCTCTGGACATTCTTGCTTGAACATTGACCACGCACCCTTGTTCAAGGTGGGCACTCTTCTGCACTTCCTCTCTAGGAGATCCTGCGAGGCCACCTAAGACCAGGCTGCCCGGGTAACCAAGGGCTCAACCTGAGGGAAACCCGGGTTGCTATTGGTGAAGCTCCAGCTAGCTTCTGTCTCCTCCTGTGCTCCACCTCCTGATGGCAGGCGCTCTCTGGGTCCGACCAGAGGGCCATACCAATCCTGCACCAAGCCAAGGGTCCACCTCCAGTGCAACAGGTTGCCGAGGCCAATAACTCAGCAGAGTCTCCCACCTTGCAGGCCATTCCTGGCCTAGCTACCTATGTCCGAGAACAACAGTGAACCCTAGAAGCGTTGGCTTCATAGGTGGAGAGACTATAGTCTCAGCTTCAGGACTCTGTCATGGCCAATTCCTGGAGTTGGGCTCAAATCTCCACCTCCACGGGCATCACTGGCCCTTCCAGCTACACCCCGTTTCAACGGGGATCCGTGCCTCTGCCGAGGCTTTATCAGTCAGTGCTTTATGCAATTTGCACTGCAGCCTGCATTGTTTCCAAGTTAGACCACCAAGATTACCTTCATCCTCTCATGCCTTGAAGGGAAGGTCCTGACATGGGCTTTCCCACTTTGGGAGCATTCAAATGATATTCTCCGTCATCTCTCCCACTTCATGACCATTTTCAAGCCAACAGACGGTTGCGGGTCATCAGCTTCTTCACTTCTGTCAGGGTTCGCATTTGCTCACCAAAATTCACAGTGGAATTCAGGACACTAGTGTTGCGTCCATCAGTGCTAGATGGCTTCGCCCCATTTGCCTCACCTTTTTCACGGCTCCTCCCACTTCCCTTGGGAAAATGGCTGCTGCTGTGTCTACAAGCCTACTTCTCCAGCGTCCCCGGAACGGCTATGGTGCTGCCTCCTGCCATGCTCCTCCCAAGGGCCTACTAGGGTTCGCACGCGCACGCCACTCACGTCTTTATTGCAGCATTTGCGCGAACCTCGGGGACGTCCCCCTCTACTGACGTCAAGCCATCTGGGTATATAGTCTGTACTTTGTTGCTAGCTCGTTGAGTTAGCAAAGGATTGGTTTCAGCCGGTTTAAGCTACTCTGCCGCTTCCGTGCTGCCGCTAGAAATTCTCTCTCTGCCCTTCGGTGTATTGCTAACCTGGGTACCCACTCTTCGGGGGCCCTCTGCTTTATTTCAGGTGCCTTACAGGGATCAGGTACTCACTCCTTGAGGGCCTGCTCTCCCTGCCTCGGTGCTGCTACCAACTTCTTCTATCCTGGTGGAATCGCATACTAACAACAACCATCTATGAGTAATCTAATGCTCAGTAGAGATGTGAATCGTGTGCCCGATCGTTTTAATGATCGGGTTCGGCTGAGGGGGGGGGGGGAAATCTGATCGTTACGAGATGTGAATTGCAATCGGTTCCGATTCCAATTCACATCACTAAATTTTTAGTGAGGCCCGCGCCGACAAAAAAAACCCCACCCCGACCCTTTAAAATTACCACCTTAGCCTCCCCCACTCTCCCGACCCCCCCAAAAACTTTTTACACATACCTGGTAGTCCAGGGGGGCCGAGGGGACCGATCTCCCGTTCCCACGCTATCAGCTGCACTAAAAAAAATGGCGCCGATGGCCCTTTACCTTTACCATGTGACAGGGCAAAGGTAGCGCCGGCGCCATTTTGAATATTGGCAATACGGCCCGAGTGAGGGGATCAATTCCGGACCCCTGCTGGACCCCCAGGGACTTTTGGCCAGCTTGGGGGGGCCTCCTGACCCCCACAAGACTTGCCAAAAGTCCAGCGGGGGTCCAGGAGCGACCTCCTGCACTCCGGCCGTATTGCCAGAACTCAAAATGGCGCCGGCGCTACCTTTGCCCTAACAATGTCATAGGGGCGACCGTCAGCCTACAACTTACTTCGCCCCTGTCACATGGTAGGAGCCCCTGTCACATGGTAGGAGCACTGGCTGGCCAGCGCCATCTTTAAAGATGGCCACCATCATCGTAAAGATGGCCGCCGCCATCTTTAAAGATGGTGCCAGCCATCCAGTGCTCCTACCATGTGACAGGGGCCGGCCAATGGCATGGATACCCTGTCACATGGTAAGGGCAAAGGGCCATCGACGCCATCTTTATGAGTGGCAGCCGACGGCCCGAGAATGGGAGATCGCTCCCGGGACCACCACTGGACCACAAGGTAATTTTAAAATGTTTTGGGGGGATCGTGAGGGTGCGGGAAGCTAAGGGGTCATTTTTAAAGGGTCGGGTGGGGTTTTTTTTATCGGACCATCGGCACCATTTTTGAGTGGCAGCCAAAATGGCGCCGATGGCCCGAGAGTGGGAGATCGGTCCCCGTGCCCCCACTGGACCACCAGGTACTCGTAAAAAGTTTTGGGGAGGGTGGTTCGGGAGGGTGGGGGAAGGTAAGGGATTAGTTTTATAGGGTCGGGGTGGGTTTAGGGGTTGTTTTGGTGTTCTGGTTTTCCCGCCCTCCCCCCAGATAACTCCCATTAGTGGACACTAATGGGAATAGCGATTTTTCATGATAAATCGGGAAAATTTCTATTGTATCACGCACTCTAACGATTTATAGAAATGAAATGAAATGAAATGAAATGACGATTTAAAAAAATATTGGACGATTTTTTTAAATCATCAAAAAATGATTCACATCTCTAAAAGATATTCAACAATTCTGGACTCAGACCAAAGAGATGCTTCTCAAAGCAGGACTTCGAGCTAAGAAAGGATACAATGCTCACCACTGCAAGGATCCAGATTTCCAGCCTCGTGACAAAGTCTGGCTATCCGCTAAGCACTTAAGACGCTGCGTTGGACCTTTTTCCATTCTCTGATGATTAGGCAATCTCACCTATAGTCTGAAGTTACCACCTACATTGAAGATCCATAATACGTTCCACGTCTCACAATTGAAGCCATTGATCCTTAGTGAGTTCTCTAACAAGACACCTGAACCTGCACCAATAGATGCAGAAAAAGACATTGAGTACAAGGTAGATGCTGTCCTTGACATAAGAAAAAGAGGCAGCGTATGGGAATACCTCCTGTCATGGGAGGGTTATGGACCTGAAGATAACTCTTGGACACCTTTTGCTAATATACTGGATAAAGAGATTCTACAAGATTTCCATAAGATGCATCCTTAGAAACCAAGACCAGTTAGGAAGTCCAGAGGATGCCGTTTGAAGGGGGGTACTGTTGTGTCCATCGGTGCTAGACGGCTTTGCCCTGTTTGCCTCACCTTGTACACGGCTCCTCCTGCTTCCCTTGGGAAAATTGCTGCCACCGCATCTACAAGCCAACCTCTCTGGCGTCCCCGGAATTGCTATGGTGCTGCCTCCCGCCATGCTCCTCCCAAGGGCCTACTAGGGTGTGCACGCGCACGCCACCCACGTCTTTATTACAGCATTGGTGCGAACTTCGGGGGCGTCCCCTTCTACTGACATCACGCCATCCGGGTATATACCCTGTACTTTGTTGCTAGCTCATTGAATTAGCAAAGGATTGGTTTCGGCCAGTCTTAGCTACTCTGCTGCTTCCGTGCTGCCGCTGGAAGCTCTCTCTCTCTGCCCTTTGGGGTATTGCTAACCTAAAACATTTAAATACAATTTTCATAATATCTAAGACTTTACTTACTCTTAAAATGTTAACATAGTTATCTAATCCTAATGTTATAAATATACTATTATTCTTGATTCCCTTTATAGCTATGTTATGCTAATTTAATTTCCATGTTATCTAACCCGACTGTTGCAAATATTATATTTTATCCTTGGTTCTCTGTAAAGCCACATTTCGCTAATTTAATGATTCATGTAAACCGATATGATGTCCCCAATGAATGTCGGTCTATAAAAAAGTCAAATAAAATAAATAAATAAAATAAATAAATTTAATGATATTGCATTCCCTAGGACAGGAAGATAGGCCAAAGATAAAAACTGAAGGGTGTTAACCTGTTAAAGTAGTTACAAAGGCAATTCCCTTTCCTGGATAAATGTGAATTTTTAAATGAAAGTAATGTCATAAAATACATAAATAAATACATTTTATTAAAAGATTTTCTGAACTAACAAAAGGAACATTCTTTTTACATAATAATACTTGTAAAATAAATATAATCAGGTCAATATTGAAAAGCTTTGTGGGGTAACTTTTTTGAGTATCCCCCCCCCCCCCCCATTGACCATGTAGATTTTGTGTGCATAACGTTTTGTGTATCCAGAATGTATCTGCACAAAAAAAAGGCATCAATGGATGCACTGCAGGAGCAGGACAAAACTTTAGCCAATCAGGGCTGGGGGGCTGGTAAAGTTGCATGTACAAGTCTGGTTGGAAAAAAAGACGCGCACATAATTTTTCCCAGATACATTTCCTGCTCACCAGCTCCCTAAATATTGACTTCAGTGTTGAACATCAGACAAAAATACTATGAAGTGTGCTTTCTTCTACTGGCATAAATTTAATAATTCTGAGCTGGCCAATGTATAAACTACAGAAATGAACTGCCTGTGACTGACTTCAGATGACAGTTCAAGCCTTTGTATTCTGAGCAAACACTAATCAGGTTTGCATTGAAATATGAATTTTTATATGTTCATGCATATTTACCCAGTTCTCTTTAGCTTAGATTTTTTAATGAGATCATGTCAAATTTGCGATGCCAGTTTGATTTCACCTATAATGGGGTAAGCAGGAACATTTCTTGCAAACTCAGGGACTCTCTGATGGCACCTATGAATTTGTTTTGGCATAGTTACATCATTTAGATGTGTCATGAGCAAATTATTTATGAAATAACCTGGTTTAAACTTGAAAGCTGGGTCAAAAATAGGAATCAGTCAAAAAGTGATATCTGATTTTGGTGATATAGAAATATATTATTTATTATTATTTAATGATTTTTCTATACCGGCATTCATGTAAAAACATATCAGTCGGTTTATATCATACAGCAAATGTTAATTAATACATTTGCATTTTAAGATAAATTAAATCTAACATATCCACTTCCTTTAAAATCTAAAATAAGACTAAAAACTATTATACAAAATACATCCTAAAAATATGCAAACTGTAACAATAAAAGTTGTAGCAATAAAAGAGATAAATACAATCAGAGTCAGCCTATGTTGTTAAAAGCTTGGTTAAAAAGCCAAGTTTTGATTCCTTTTAAAAAAAAACTTTGATAGTTTCCAACCTCAAGTGAGGTGGTAAGGTGTTCCATAAGTTAGGTCCGGCAATGGATAATGCTCTCTCTCGTACGGTGTTCATATGGGCGGATTTCCATGTCAGAATCGGAAGTAGTCCAGAGTTAGTGGATCTGGTTACTCATGCTGGTATGTGAAAAAGTAGAGCTGCATTGAGCCAGATAACCTTCTCATTGTAAAGAGATTTATGAATTAAGGCAAGTGCTTTATGCTGTGATCTATATCCAATAGGGAGCCAGTGGAGCTCTTTCAGTACAGGAGTGATGTGATCAAATTTCTTTGTATATAATATAGTGAGAACTGAATGTGAAGAAGGAGACAATACAAATATTTTTACATTGAAATTTCATGTTCTCAGGTTGTGAATAAGGCTTGCATTTTATAAAAACAAGGATATAGTATAGAGTTGTGCTGTCTTTTTAAAATGCTATGAAAAGATTAAATACATTGAATAACACCTGGTGGTGTTGTATAATACAATATATGAAACGTTCCCGCCATCCTTAAAAAAATTTGTTTTTCTTCTTGAATTTCTGGAAAATCTTTGTGAAACATATATAAAGATCTAAGACATTTCTAGTGGGATTTGAATTTCATAATGAAGTTTTTAAAAAAAAATGTTTTTCAAAAAACATTTTCCTCATTAAGAGGTGATATCGTTTTTCATTTAGGTGTCATTTGAGTGAAATCCCTCTAAAGATTTCATATAGTGCTATTTGTTTTTGGTTTATTATGAAAAGATTAAAGACATAAGCTGTTTTTTCCTTGTTGTTTCCATCTGAAACAAAACAAACCCACCACTAAAATGTGTTTTATCATTTTGATCTTCCTATGAAGGAAGCAATTGTTGCGTTCGTGCCTCTTCTCGCCCCTCTCTCCACCCTCCCTACCTGGGATGAGACTCCCTTTGGCTCTGATGGATAGATGCAGCCATGGCTTCTCTCTGCCTTTTGGTCCTGGTTCCCCCGGGCTGGCCTGACACTACGGATCCACCATGTTCCCGATGATGTAAGGACGCGCGTGCGCACTCCAGACTTTGTACCAGCAAGGGCATGAACCTCAGGGGCAACCCCCATAGTGATGTCATCCATTTGTACTTTAAAAGGTCTTTGTTTGCTAACCTCTAATGAGTTAGCAAGGAACTCCAACAGGAATTGCTTCGGCAGTCCACGATACTTGCAACAACGTACCGAGTCAGAGAGGGGAATCCTTCTCCATTGATTGGCCTTTTCAAACTTACCAGGAGTACCCACTCCATGGGGGCTCCGCTCTCTCTTCTTGATTTCAGATTGCCAGAACACTCGGAAGACTCCTCATTACCTGGAAGCAATCACGGACGTGAACACAATGGGGTAGATTTTATAAATTTACGCACGCGCATACTTTTGTTCGTGCACCAGGCGCGAACAAAAGTACACTGGATTTTATAAGATACGCGCGGCTACGCACGTATCTTATCAAATCCAGGGTCGGCACGCGCTGCCTGTTCCCTCCGAGGCCGCTCCGAAATCGGAGCGGCCTCGGAGGGAACTTTCCCTACCTAACCCACCCCCCCAGCCCTATCTAAACCCCCCTACCTTTGTTGGCAGATTTACACCTGCCGAAAGCGGGTGTAAATCTGTGCTGGCGCGCCGACCCGGGGGCTGGTCCGGAAGCCTCGACCGTGCCCCCGGACACGCTCCCTCCCGCCCCTTTTACGAAGCCACGGGACTTGCGTGCGTCCCGGGGCTATGCGAGTGCCGGCAGCCTATGCAAAATAGGCGCACCGCTGCACGAGTGCCCTGCGCGCGTAAATCTGGCTGGATTTACGTGTGCAGGGCTTTTAAAATCCGGCCCAATGAGTTCTATTACATAGGAATCTGTACTCGCTCCATGAAGGCCTACATTCCTATTGCTCTAAAGACTCCCTTCCGTCTAAGACGTTATCACAGGTACAGAGATCAAGAGTTACATTGGCAAGATTGCAGATAGGAACCGGTACTCGCTCCATGAGGGCCCATGTTCCTAGAATCTTTTACAGACTCTCTTCTACTCTAGAAGCCATTTCATAAACAGCAATTGTGAGTTCATATTACAGACTGTTTGTGGGAACCAGTGCTCGCATACGGCTCCTGTTCCTGAATGTACTGAAGACTCTCTGTGGCATAGAGACCATTGCAGACATCTACTATTGTGAGTGTACCATCTTGTATCCAGTATACCTTGTCTACTCACTACTTCTAGTCTCTCTCTACAGCTCAGCGACCAAGAGATTATATTCCAGTATTAGAAGGACTTCAGCCTTGCTGAACACAGCGACTCACTTCTGCCACCTCTGGTGGTCCAGCTTCCAGTCTAATAAAAAACTATTGTGTTTATCTCATATTCTAGCCTAGCCGGTGGTTCCTCTCAGGATCTCCTACTGGGGGCGCTGTCATCAGCCCAGGGATTCACCATTTCCTCCAAGTGGTCATTTCCTTTCACTATTGTCACCCTGTGGGAGCCAACCACTACAGACCACTAACTCCGCTCACGGAAGTATTATATAGACAGCTACTCCTCTTACTTGAGACTTGCCAGCAGCTTATATATACAGATTGCTACTCCATAAAGGAGGTATGATGGATTGCTATCTCAGTAGTGAAGTACAATATACCTATTGTTAGCTCCTCTCCTCAGAAGAGTATCATTATACAAGATTGCCAGCTCCTCTTCCTTGGACAGTTGATCCATAACAGATTGCTACTCCTTAGCAGATTGGTATCAGATTGCTACCTCCTTTCCTTTTAGGAGCATCTAATAGCAGTTCACTAACAGATCTACAGATAGCTAACTCTTCCCCTCCGGAGGAGCAGGTCATGTCATATTGCTACTCCTTCCCCTTTCAGGAGAACAGCAGAACAGCTTACTAACGCCGGCCTCCTGGCAGGGTGAGCAACAGCAGATTGCTAACTCCTCCCCTCTGGAGGAAGAGAGCATAACAAGTTGCTAACTCCTTCCCTCTGGAGGAGGAGCGCGTAACAGCAATGAATGCTTCTCTGAGTGAGCCACTTTGAGGGTAGAGGGGAGAAGACAGGATCAATCACTTGGAAAGATTCATAACTTAATCTTATCTTTGCTTATCTTTTTTTTTTTTTGTAACTTGAGACTCAAGTAATAAGAAGTTTGACTCTACTCTATGGGCCAGATTTTGTAACCTACGTGCAGGCATAGATTTGTGTGTGCAACCCAGTGCACCCAAATCTACGCTGAATTTTATAACATGCGTGTGCAGCCACGCGCATGTTATAAAATCCGGGGTCGGCACGCGCAAGGGGGTGCATACTTGTGCACCTTGTGTGCGCTGAGCCCTAGGGGAGCCCCAATGGCTTTCCCCGTTCCCTCCCAAGCCCCCAGCCCTATCTAAATCCCTCCCCTAATTTTGTTTTATTATTTACACCTGCCTCCGGGCAGGTGTAGGTTGCGTGCGCCGGCCAAGTGCCGGCACGCGATCCCCGGGCCCAGTGGCAGTGGTGAGGCCTCTGGCCATGCACATACCCTGCCCCTCCCCGCCCATGCCCCACCCATTATTTCAAGCCCCGGGACATATGTGCGCCCCGGGGCTTGCGCATGTTGCTGAGCCTATGCAAAATAGGCTCGGCGTGCGCAGGAGGGGTTTTAAAGAGTTACGCGCGTATATTACACGTGTAACTCTTAAAATCTGCCCCTATGTATCTATCTATCTGTCTGTCTGTCTGTATATCTATCTAAATTTTGGCACCATTTATTTCAGTATTAAGAAGGAACTGAAGGCTGTTTCAGTCAGTTCTGTGCTAGGGGAGGAAGAGTGACAATACTAACATATCTTGAAGCATCATGCTTTCAAAACAACCTTAAGAACATAAAGTTTTCCATATTGGACAAGACAAAAGATCCTTCAAGGCCAGTATCCTGTTTCCAACAGTGAACAATTCAGGTCACAAGTATCTAGCAGGATCCCAAAAGATGAATAGATTCCATGCTGCTTATCCCAGAGATAAATACTGGATTTCCACAAGCCTACATTAATAATGGTTTATGGACTTTTCTTCCAGGAACTTGTCTAAACCTTTTTTAAACCCAGCTATACTAACAGCTCTCACCATATCCTCTGGCAATGAATTCCAAAGTTTATGCATTTGAGTAAAAAAATATTTTCTCCTATTTGTCTTAAATATATCAGCTTGTAACTTCATTGAATGTCCCCTAGTCTTTGTACTTTTTGAAAGAGTAAGCAAACAATTTGTATTTATCTGTTCCACTCCACTCATTATTTTGTAGACCTCATTCATATATCATATCAGCCATCTCTTCTCCAAGCTAAAGTGCCCTAAACACTTTAGCCATGTAAATGGTCTCTCATGTGCATCTTTTCTCTTGTGCCTCATTTACTTCCTTCAGACTAAGGGTACAATGAAGAAAAAAGAAGGGAGGGAGTAGTAGCTTAGAATCCTTCAGATGTACAACAAAACAGTAAGGAAGAAAACAAGAAAAGAGATGAAGTGGGAGGAGAAACAAGTATTTTCTTTTCTTTGCTATTATTCTGGAGAATAAACACACAATAATAAAAAAAAAAGTGCAGAAGAACTATGCTGGGATTGTAGTGGGTACAACAAAATGAAGAACCAGAAAAGAGGCTGGAGGAAAAACTTATATTTTTTAATCTTTATTAAAAAAGAAAACTCAGTGCACAAAATACCCAAGTATTATCAACAAAAAAATAGGAAGGAGAACTAAGCTAGGATTGTACAGGGATACAATAAAATGAAAAAAACAGAAAAGAGGTAAAGTGGGAGGAGACATTTTTTTATTTTTATTTTTTCACATTTTTATTCTGGGACAAACACCTCCATATAACCCACAAACAAACAAACAGGATGGGATAACTAGGCTGAAATCCAAACAGTAAACAACACAGAGCCACCAAAACTCCCATGCTGATATATAATAGGCATGGCAGGTTGGCATAGGAGTAGCAGCAAGACCCTAAGGTGGTACATCTGGGGCAGGGTAGATAGGCATGTGTCAGCAAGACCCCTAAGTTGATATATATGATGCATGATTGGTAGGCAGAGTGGTAGTAGCATGACCTATAAGGTGGCATATCTGGGGCATAACAGGTGGCAGCAAGACTCTTAAGCTATTAGAGAACCAGCAGCCAGGGATGGTCTCTGTGGGTAGCCCTCCAAGCACTCCAAAGACCCTTTTGGACCACAGATATGTGTGTGCCCTTGTGCCATGACGCAACCTGCACAATCCAGGGCTAGCCATGGTCCATGCTGCTGGTGGGTGAGCGTATCCAGGAATGAGCTAGGCTGATGCTGAAGACACAGAGTCCAAGCAAAATGAAGTACCAGGCAAAGACTGAAGACAAGAACCAAACAGACCAAGGCTCCTGAAGAGAAGGCATGGGAACTCAGGACTCAGGACCAGAACTCAGGAACTCAGAAGACAAGGAACAAGATTAGGAACTCAGGAGCAGGACTTTGAAGACATGGAACCAGAGTCTGGTCTGAAGGCTGAAGACACCAGATGCTGTAACAAGGCAAATACCACTGGAACCAGATGCAGACCAGGACACTGAAGCAGGGTGAAGACACCAGATGCTGGGATAAGGGAAAGACTACTGGAACCAGTCACAGACCAGAACACTGAAGCAGGCTGAAGACAGTAGACATTGGGACAATGTGAAGATTAAGACACTGGAACAAGATGAAGACCACATGAGACCTTGCAGGACCGGAGACTTGGAATCAGGAGTGAATACCTGATATCAGGAATGAAGACACAGAATCCACAGGGCCAGGATAAGAAATGAAAGACCTTGTGAAGGCCAGGAGCAAAGACTGAAGAGCCCTTACAGGGACAACCATGGATAATGTCTTCTGAGTGTGCCACAGGCTTTTTCTACTGTGGGCCATTTAAATGCTGAAGAAACACATGCATGCACGCCTAGCATGAGGCCAGCAGTGAACAGGGTGCAAAGAGGCAACTTTGGTGGTGCTCCCAGGCTGCAGGAGTGTGAGACGGTGATGGCAGCATATCAGCACCACATGCAGTAAGAAGTGTCTGCATTTCTCCAGCCATGGGATGCAGCAACTAGGCAAAGTTGGCATCAGGGATGTCAGCAGCACTACAGGCTACATCAGACAGCAGTGCTGGCATCCAGCCAGCAATGGGTGAGCAAATCCATTCGCAGGACCCACCTGTGAGCGGTAACTTAACAGTACTTTCTCCTCAATGCCCCTTCCTCCAGCCTCCTCTCTTCGACTTCTGAGGAGAAGAAGGTACTCCATTACCAACTGGGGACTCAAGGGTACAGAAACAGGATCCAGAAATAGTTTGACTTCGAAAACTGAAGAGCAGATCCATACTGAACCAAAGACTTGGACAAAAATTAAACTGAAAACTTGGACGAGAACAAGGCTATGAAGGTCCATCGTGAGGAAATGTTCACTGAGTTCATGGACTTTGCAAACTGTCAGGGAGAACCAGTAGCCATCGCTGGCTGTTGGGGTAGCCCTCCAGCCACTCTGAAGGCTTTTTCAGACCACAGATAAGCGTAAGCTCCTGTGTCGTGACACGACCTGCACTGCCCCAGAGTTTGCCTTAGTCCATGCTGCTGGCGGGTGAGCGATTCCAGGCATGAACTAGACTGATACTGAAGACATAGTGTTAGGAATCCCGTGAGGTAGCAATGACTGTCGGTGGTGACTGCAGCTAAGAGCAGCACGACAGGACACATGCTCTATCTTCGCTCCTCCTCGTTATGCTGAGCGTCCCAGGCGGATGTTCCCAAGGTAGCGCGGGAACACTGAAGATTTAAACGCTGCCCCTGCCACACTTCCCTGCCTCGGCAATGGGCTGGTTAGACTGTGGATTCACTGTTGGTGCTTCTCCTTGCTCTGCCTTTACTCAGACTGGACTCTGGATTGGATTGTTCACTGCCTGCTCTGATCCTGGTTTAGACTCTGGATTGAATTGTTCACTGCCTGCCGTGACCCTGGTTCAGACTGGATTAGATTGTTCACTGACTTCCCTGACCTTGGTTTGGATTCTGGACTGGATTGTGTGCTGTCTGCCTTGACTACTGGTCTGAACCTGGGAAAGGACCATTCCTGTCTATCAGGCTGCCTTTGGAGTGGATTCCAGTCTCCATTCAAGGTAAGACTGATACTTTCTATTATTGGATCCACTAAATCATAACAGTTTGCTGAGGCCATGGATCCAATAGTTATGCTCGATACCCGCAGCAGCCCCACGTTGCGGCCCTCTCACATTTCTAAGCAACATCCAGGCTCCAGCTTCCTGTCACTTGCGGCAGTGGGCCACCGGCTCCGACCTCGGGCTTCCGCCAGTGCCTCCGGCACTGCTCCACTTCCCAGGACTTCCAGCCAGGATGCCTCCATCCATCAGGCCTCTCCGCAGGGTTCATGGAGAGATACCGCCAGCAGCACCACGCCCCTCCCTAGGCGCATGCGCATTAGTAAACCTTTTAAAGGGCCCATGGAGGGAATCTGGCCCGGATGCTGATGTCAGATCCTTCAGCGTATAAATGCTCAGGCCTCGCACCATAGCATTGCCTTTGCAACCAGTCTCCTCAGTTTCCTATTTGGTTCTGAGTACTCGTTGCCTCCGTGCTTCCTTGTTCCATGTTCCTGATTGTCTCCAAGTTCCTGAATCCTCCTTCGTCTCGTCTGTACTTCGATTGACCTCCTGGTGTTGACCTCTGCTACGTCCGACCTTGCCTGCCTTCTCCAAGCCTGTCCTCTGCTACGTCTGACCTTACCTGCCTTCTCCATGCTTTGACCACTGCTACGCCTGACCACGCCTGATGAAAAGGAATTGATTGGTACACTGCAGCTAGATTGCGCCCTTCCTGGCTATTTAAAATTCTCGTAACTCCTGCTCGGGCCACTTATGCATATAAATGGCCATTTTTGAACTCACGAGGCTTTTAAAATCTACCTTTAAATGCACATTTGAATTTTTATGAGTAGAAATCCCTTTTGTGTTGGGAAGAGTATACCAACACAAAATGATGAGATGGACAGTAAAATGGTATGAGAAATTAGGGAAGCTTACCAAATGGTTAGTGCAGTAAAAATGGGAGATTTCAATTACGTCACTACAAGATGTTATGAAACTTAAATTTTTCTTCAATGTGCAATATTTCATATATATCACTTTGAATGGAGGACCGTCATAACACCCACGGCATACAAGCAGATTTAGCTTTAAGTGTTGCCGCTACGGGTCATATTTAATCATAGGTCCAAGTCCTTTATTATTAAATATATGTTCATTTATGGATTTTTTCTCATTTTTTGAAAGATTTTTTCTAAAAATTAATGTGGAACGGTACTTCCCTTAATCGTTGTTATTCAGAAATCCAATTTCTTTGATGGCGCTACCACGCTTCCATTCACTCAGAAGACGAATATTCAACGGGTCCAGTCCGACATACGTTTCGCATTGCTGCTTCAGAGACTGCAACCAGTACAGGAACCCAAGCACCAAGAAACAATGATTGACTGAAGGTGATTGAGCAAAGAAAGGCCAGGGCCTTAGGAGTCCATGTCCAGAGGCCTCACTGTCGAACTTGGATGAGAGCTGGTGGCAATTGGAAGGTTTAGCAAGCAACGTAGAACTCTGATTAGATAACTGTACACGGATGTGATACTTAATTTTGAACATCAGTATAAAAAAAACAATAAAATAAAATAAATAAGAGTAAATAACCAATTCACATCTACCCATTCTAGACCTTTCACGATTTTAAAGACCTCTATCATATCCCCCTCAGTCATCTCTTCTCCAAGCTGAATAATCCTAACCTCTGTAGCCTTTCCTCATAGAGGAGTTGTTCTATCCCCTCCATTTTGGTTGCCCTTCTCTGCAGCTATAGTGCAATTTCAAAAGATGCTTACTGCAATTTGTCTTCTATGTGGTTTCCTTGCTAACTTGTCCTGCTTTGGCTCTGATATGGCTCTGACAAGGCAGTGAGGTCACACAGACAAGAGCTGGTTGCTATAGCTGTTAGGTTTGTTTTCAGTAGTACTCAGCCATAGTCTTCATTGGGCCATAGAAATTAATGGGAAACATAATAATAATAATATGAAGATTATTGGTTTCATTCACAGGACCTCCCCATTCATATCAAGTGGCCACAAATGAATCAAATATGGACTCAAATTTGGTGTTTTAACCATTTGTTTCAAACGAATGCACATCCCTATTAATTGGCAATTAAAAAGTAAATAGCTCCTCAATAACACTAACAGCTAGACACACAGATTAAACAGAAATATTCACAAACTTCTTTAAAATTGCATTGATTTATAAAATGCTTATTTTTATTGATAAACCAATGATTATGGAAATGCTAACAGATTATTAGAAATGTGCATATATATCTATATGTCTGTAGATGAACAAATTATCACCAAAGATATTATTTTATTTGGGCATTTTATATACCATTATTCCAAAAGAAGATCACAATGGTTTACAAAGGCATCATTCATATTCAAGGTCAACATTCATAGTCTAGGTCTAAATATCAACAAATTCATGTTCATGAATGACACTACATCAGATTCAAGGTAATAAGGGTTAGGACAGTTGTTTATTATAAATGTGTTCTATTTCAATGACATTCATGTATTTGCCAGTAAGTTATTGTTACACCCATCGGTCGCAGACAGCTGTGACCACTAATGCTCATCTCTTTTTATGCAGCCCTGACATCATTGGGGAAAGTGGTGGCCTCCACCAGCTACCGCCGACCTCCCTGGTGTTCCCGGGACAGTGTAATCACTGCCGACCGCCATCTTACTCATGGGATCATGTAGGTGTGTGCTGGCAAGAGCCAGTATTAAGCACATCATGGCAGAAACCTCGGGGGCGTTCCCTCTGGATGACGTCTACACTCTGTTGTACTTAAGCTGTCTGGCCCTGCCTATCAACGAGTTCCCTCATTGCTGAATCCGCTTCTCTTGTATGGACTTCCTGTTCCAGTTCCTGCACTTCGATGTGAGACCCTCTGGGTACCTGCTCCTCGGGAGCCCTTCCTCATCTCTGGCTATCTGCTTCTTGGAGGGCCTTCTGCCTTGGACTGTGGTCAGTTCCCATTTCCCGGGACCTCTCCTGGAACTATCACTTTGTGAGTACCTTGACTCCAAGGACTACAACTGAACCAGCTTTATTGTGAGATCCTCTTTGGTGTACCCCATACCTCAGGCCACTACCGTGCCAGCACTAGTGAGGAGCCACCTCGGTGTACCCTGCACTGCAGGCCATTGCCACGTCATCGTTACAGGTCCCTCGCCGGTATACCTGTACCCTGGGCCACTGCAACCTTCTCTGAGTGAGGAATCCCTCGGTGTACCCTGTGCTGCAGGCCACTACCACATCATCACTTTGGAGAGACTTCTTCGGTGTATCCCGCTCTGCGGACCATTACCGGATATTCACGTCTGAGGCATTCCCTCTGGGTATACCCCTTCTCAGACCTTATCTCCTCCTCCTGCACCCACCGCTCCGTGGGCTGTGCCTTTTCTACTTTTATAATAAAGACTCTATTCCACAGCTGTGTCTGACATCCGCTAAGACCGCGCCTCCCAACGGTGAGGCTCACAGGGCTCCTCCCTGTGAGCGGTACCATCTCTCACCTCACCCCAGGGCCCACTCACCTACAAGACATAACAATTATCATAATACACTTTACCTCTCTTATTACTCTTTGCTCATTCTATTAACAATTATCTATGGTTCTTTTTTTTATAGTGAAGTTATCTGCATATCTGCATATTGAACATCTAAGTTAAATCATATGCATTTTTGAAGAGCCATGTCTTTAGTTCGCATTTGAATCTCACTCTTTCTGTTATCGGATATAATGCCTCTGGTAGAGAGTTCCATAACTTAGGACCCACTATGGAAAACATTTGGTCTCGTATTTGTGTTAGATGTGTACTCTGCATTGTAGGCACAGTCCTTTATTTTGTGACCTGTTTGTTGCATTGTGTATGGTTAAAGTTTCACTCCTGTTAAGTAGGGGTTTGTGTCATTGATGATATTAAAAATTGTTAATACTTTATAATGAATTCTGGCTTGTACTGGCAGCCAATGCTGTGCAATCAGTGAAGGGATGATGTGGTAAAGTTTCCTTACCCATAACAAAAGTTTTGCTGAGACATTTTGTAATAACTGTAGGGGTTTTAATAGTCCTGAAGGTAGGCCTAGTAAAAGGGAGTTATAGTAATCTGTATTTGAAAATATTAGTGTTTGTAGAACAGTGAGGAAGTTTTGTAAGGTTAATAAAGGTTTTAATCAATGCAATATTCTCAGTTTGGAGTATAAGTTTTAATTAATTTGCTTATGTGCTTTTTCATTGTCAAGTTCTCATCGATCTGTGTTCCTAAGTCTCGTATTTCTTCTGAGGGTGTAATGTTGTAATTACCCAGGTCTAGAGGTGGCAGTTTGACTGTACAGGAGTTTCTCCTTAGCCACACGATTTCAGTTTTTTTTGTGTTTAGAGTTCGTTTCAGTTGAGAGTTTTTCTTGTATTGTTTTCATATATGTCAATAGTGTTTCAAATGATTTGGTGAATGGGACGTAGAACTGTATGTCATCTGCTTATAAGAAGCTATATCCATTTGTCTTTCTGTTTTGAAATCTAAAACTTTATGATCACAATGGTCCTGATTTTCAAAAGCATATCACATGCAAAACATGGTTTTACAAGCATAAATAAACTTTTTGACAATTGCCTTGGGGGGTTCTGCACATAAAAGTATGTATGCTCTTTTATGTGTACTACAAAGAGATAATCCCAGGAATTGAGTTGGAGTGGAGAAAACCATTTTCACGCATATACCTGCTAATTTTCAAAGTGGACTTATGCGTGTAAATCCACTTTGAAAATGTTGGCTAAGGTCTACATGTACTTTCTACATATAGACTTCTGCCCCATGTGGCCTGTTATAAAATTGTCCTCAGAAATACTGAAAAAAAATTGTGTTCCCAATATGATTAGAAAAATATGTCCTTATAGTGGCATACCAGTTCATGCTTTGGATATCCAGTTATGACATGAGTGTTTACAAATCCACACAAAACTTCTGAAGCTAGTAATGAGAAATCTGCTGAAGATATCATACTAATCAGAATGGTTAATTATATTTTAATTTTTGTAAAAATATTTTTATGAGAAGGGAGCTGTTCATTATCAACATCATCATCATCATACAATCTAATTGTGGCATCTGACAATTATAAACGCTGCCCCTCTATTGCAAATGCTTAGAATAATAAATAGTTCTCTCTATACCAACTATACCAGCAACCAACATTTAATGAGCCAAGTGTTACCCAGATAGAGAGTCCATCAAGCTAGGTTGAGAGAACATTGCACAAATGCACAAATCTCATCTTTGGGTGAGTTTCCTCACTCCGAGGGTCATGAAATGTTCAAAAGAGAGCACTGTTCTGTTCGTAAGTCTCACATTGAATATCAAAGTGACCCCCTACCCCGCTACACTAATACCTAAACCTCACCTCGAGTTACTAGGTGGGCCTCCCATAGGGATATAAATACCTATCTAGAGTCAAGGCATTATGGCTAGTCAGTCTCTCTCTCTCTCTCCATAACTTAGTTATTATTGCAATAAACTCCCTATCACCATAAAACACACCCCTTTTCCCATACATGCAATATTCATTGCATTTTGATAAATCCAGGCCATGGAGCCTAGCATTCTGAAAATATTGCAAGGGTTATTTTTCCCAGTATGTATCACCTTGCACTTGTCCACATTAAATGTCATTTGGACACCCAATCTTTCAGCCTCACAATCCACTTGAGATTTAACTACTCTGCATAATTTTGTGTCATCCACAAATTTGATCACCTCATTTGTTGTACCCCTTTCCAGATCATTTATAAATATATTAAAAAGCATCAGTCCAAGTACAGATCCCTGAGGCACTCTACTGTTTACCTTTTTCACTGTGGAAAGTGACCATTTAATCCTCCCTAAATGCTCCTTTAAACCCTCTATCATCTAACTGTCCAATCAAGTCCCTTGCAGGCTGCTTTGGATATATTTTAAAAAGTTTTTATTATGATTTTTTACCTCTACAACCAAATTATTTTCAAATTCTTTCTTAGCCTGTCTTATCAATGTCTAACATTTATCTTGCCAATGCTTATCCTTCATCTTATTTTCTTATGGATCCTTCTTCCAATATTTGAATGAAGATCTTTTGTCTAAAAAAGTCTTTTTCATCTCACTTTGTAACCATGCTGAGAATCGTTTGGCCTTTCTTCCACCTTTCTTAATGCATGGAATATATCTGGACTGTATTTCTAAGATGGAATTTTTTAACAGTGCTCATGCCTGTTGCATACTCTTAACCTCTGTAGCTGCTCCTTTCAGTTTTTTAACTATTTTTCTCATTTTATCAAAGTTTCCCTTTTGAAAGTTTAGTGCTAGAGCTGTGGATTTACTTACTGACCCCCCATCCAGCCATTAATTCAAATTTGATCATGTTAAGATTACTATTACTAAGCGGCCACACCAATGTTATCTCTCTCACCAAATCCTGTACTCCACTGAGAATTAGATCTTAAATTTTTCCTTCTCTTGTCAGTTCCTGAAGCAATTACTCCATAAAACTGTCATTTATTCCATCCAGGAACTATCTCTCTAGCATGTCCTGATATTACATTTACCCAGTCAATATTGGGGTAATTGAAATCTCAGAAAGTAATAACAGTTAATCCCAATGCACAATGAACTTCAATATCTCACTACAAGACGTTATGAAACTCAAATTTTTCTTCAATGTGCCTAGACGCCGCCAAGAGGAAAAGGCGGCAAGGTTTGAAAATGAGTTTAACAGTTATGTGGATATGATGAATCCGATTCCTTAGTGATCGATACAGAATAATTCATGCTGGTTGCAGTCTCTGAAGCAGCAATGCGAAACGTACGTCGGACTGGACCCGTTGAATATTCGTCTTCTGAGTGAATGGAAGCGTGGTAGCGCCATCAAAGAAATTGGATTTCTGAATAACAACGATTAAGGGAAGTACCGTTCCACATTCATTTTTAGAAAAAATCTTTCAAAAAATGAGAAAAAATCCATAAATGAACATATATTTAATAATAAAGGACTTGGACCTATGATTAAATATGACCCGTAGCGGCAACACTTAAAGCTAAATCTGCTTGTATGCCGTGGGTGTTATGACGGTCCTCCATTCAAAGTGATATATATGAAATATTGCACATTGAAGAAAAATTTAAGTTTCATAACATCTTGTAGTGACGTAATTGAAATCTCCCATTTTTACTGCACTACCCATTTGGTAAGCTTCCCTAATTTCTCATACCATTTTACTGTCCATCTCATCATTTTGTGTTGGTATACTCTTCCCAACACAAAAGGGATTTCTACTCATAAAAATTCAAATGTGCATTTAAAGGTAGATTTTAAAAGCCTCGTGAGTTCAAAAATGGCCATTTACATGCATAAGTGGCCCGAGCAGGAGTTACGAGAATTTTAAATAGCCAGGAAGGGCGCAATCTAGCTGCAGTGTACCAATCAATTCCTTTTCATCACTTATAATGTTTAAAACCTTTAATGAGGTCAGTTTTACAATAGATACCTATGAATGTGTCTATAATAACACCCCCTAACCCCAACCCACTTCCCAAAAACACACCCAGAAACAAAGTGCCCCCTTACACTAGTCCATATTTAGAGTATCATACTGAGCCCTATAAAGAGTCTCTCTCTCTCTCTGTCTCCCCCTGATGTGCGCCTAACAAGAATCAGTAGCATGTGTATGTATGTCATATAGCTTGTTACAATTTTTGTGGATCCAATGGAAGAAAATAAGTCTTACCTTGAATGGAGATTGAGCAGAACCAGTAGGTGAACAATCCTTAACCAGAGTCGAACCATCAACCAGGATAAGTGGTAGTTGTTCTCATCCTAAATCAGACAGAGTGTTGAGGTGGACAGCAAACAATCCAAGTCCAGAGTCCAGAAAAGGATAGGGGCAGGCAGCAAACAATCCAAATCCAGAGTCCAGCAAAAGGTCAAGGCAGGCAGCAAACAATTAATCCAAGTCCAGAGTCCAGCAAGGGATCGAGGCAGACAGCAAACAATCCAAGTCCAGAGTCCAGCAATAGATCAAAGCAATAAAAGGAAGCCCAAGGACAGAACTTACACACAAGAGGAACTCATAAGGCAGGACCAGGGAGCAAGGGGAACATAAGGAGCAGGAAAATCAGCACAATCCAAGTGAAGCAGTAAAGCACCTACCCACAAGCCTGTTGCCAAGGTGAGGAACTGCAGGAAAATGCCGCTTAAATGCCAACTGCCCCTGATCTCTTCTGTGGAGACGTCTGGCAGGGACGTTCAACGTGGTGGAAAAGAGGGGTCAAAATGGAGTGCTCCTGACGTCGCACACCTCCCTGAGTGAACCATTGCCGCCACCAACAGCAATCATCATGGCACCGTGGGACTGCTACAGACAGCAAGGATCAGATCATTTTGTGTCACAGCTCCAGACTTGCACATATGGAGAGTGTTTTATAACCTATGTGTGAAGGTTATAAAATAGTGCATATTTTTGTGTGCGGCGAGATATGCACATTTATGGGCACAAGCGCGGCACTTTTAAAATCTACCTTTTAGTCTCTTGTATATGTACCATCATGACCAAACTTGTCCATATGCTTTTAAATCTGCAAATTAAATTGTGGAAGTGAAAGTACCTTTGACTTTTGTCTGTAGATTTTGGGAGGGAGTTCTGATTTAAATTATAGGGGGTAAAGTAACATAGAAATGACGGCAGAAAAAGGCCAATTGGCCCATCCAGTCTGCCCAGCAAGCTCCCACACTTATTTTCCCATACTTATCTGTTTCATTATTTTCCCATGCTTATCTGTTTCATCTACCAGCAAGTTCAGGGCCCTTGTTGGTAACTGTTTGATTCAAATTTCCTGTCATCCCCTGTCATTGATGCAGAGAGTAATTTAGAGTTGCATCAAAGGTGATGCAGAGAGTAATGTTGGAGTTGCATCAAAGGTAAGCATAAGGCTTAATGGTTAAGGGTAGTAACCTTCACATCAAGCAAGCTACCCCGATGCTTGGTTACCCAGACTGCTGACTGCACAGATCAATGCCACATTTCCCCCTACCGTTGGAGCAAAGAGCAGTGCTGTATATGTATTCAGTGCTGTATCAGGCTTAATTGGTTTAGGGTAGTAACCACCGTAAAAAGCAAGCTACCCCATGCTTCTTTGTTTACCCAGATTGTGAAGTACAGTCCTTGATGGTTGTTATCTGAATGCAAATCCCCTTTTCCACATTTCCCCTTGCTGTTGAAGCAGAGAGCAATGTTGGAGTTGCGAAGGCTTATTGAGTAAGGGTAGTAATCATCAGGTAGTAGCCTCCATTCCAGTACTCCACCCCCATGTCTCTTCTCTTCATTCCCATCCTCTAGCCTTTATGGATCAACAGTGTTTATCCCATGCCCCTTTGAAATCCTTCACAGTTTTAGTCTTCACCACTTCCTCCGGAAGGGCATTCTAGGCATCCACCAACCTCTCCGTGAAGAAATACTTCCTGACATTGGTTCTAAGTCTTCCTTCCTGGAGCTTCAAATCATGTCCCCTTGTTCTACTGATTTTTTTCCAACGGAAAAGGTTTGTTGTTGACCATGGATCATTAAAACCTTTCAAGTATCTGAAAGTCTGTATCATATCACCCCTGCTCCTTCTCTCCTCCAGGGTGTAAATATTTAGGTTCTTCAATCTCTCCTCATAAGTTATTTTATGAAGACCATCCACCTTTTTGGTCACCCTTCTCTGGACCGCCTCCATCCTGTCTCTGTCCCTTTGGAGATACGGTCTCCAGAACTGAACACAGTACTCCAGGTGAGGAGTACTAGAGGGTCTGGGTGACCTGATGGAGGTCTGAGTGAACTGGTTGGGATGTCAGCAAATTAGTGATTGCAAGTATGCACACAAGTAAGTATTTTCATAAGTGAAGCATGTACATTCTTTATAAAACATGTCTTTATGTATAACTCTGGGTTATAAATTAAAGCAAGATGTGTGTCCAAAATATGTTACTGTTTCCAATAAGACAAAGAAAAATTCCAAATTATATAGAGTAATATTTATATTTTAATTTTTTAATTTCATGCTTCCAAGCAATTACAGTCCCTCAACATGGCCTTGTTTCACCGTGGGTGCTGCATTGGGAGGGACCCCAAGAAGTAGACTTACATCTATGTAAGTCTTTTGTCCCAACTGTTCACTTTGATGCTTTCAGTGTGCATACATATATTTCTCTGTTGAAATTAAAATTGTTCTTTTCTTCTAATTCTGCTGTATCACCTGATAATTCCATAATCATCCATAGATTTAAATGGTGCCTTCCAGGTCCTACGGATCCTCAAATTGCTGCCTTTGAGAAGACAGTTCTCCATGAGTTATTCTTATTAACTTTTTAACTATTGTGATTAAACCAGCGGACAAGAGCAGTAGAATCATCATACAAGACAGGGCTCTATATATATATATATCTGACATCATTTGTCAACTTTATGACTCTCTCTATTATAAACCATTACCCTAAGAAGATAGGAAGTTGCCATACTGGTTCAGAACGAGGGTCCATCAAGACCAGCTTCCTGTTTCCAACAGTGGCCAGTCCAGATTATAAGTACCTGGTAAGTACCCAAACGTTAAGTAGATCCCATACTACTGATGCCAGTAATAGCAGAAGCCATTCCCTAAGTCAGCTTGATTAATAGCAGTTAATGGACCTCCAGAAACTTATGCAAACCTTTTTTAAACCAAGCTACATTAATTGCCTTAACCACATCCTCTGTCAACAAATTCCAGAGCTTAATTGTGTGTTGTACCTTCTGATCCTACTGCCTCTTTTCCTTCTTCCATTTCAATGTTAATACAAGTGGATTTAAACAACCACTTTCTCACTACTAAAGCAGATTTTCTATTTGAGAAGCACTCAGTGATCCCCACTTTCTATTACTTACCTAAAATTCATAAGTCATTTCAAAACCTTCTAGGCAGACCAGTCATTTCACATATTGGCTCCAATCTTGTATCTCTTTCTAAATTTATCGGTTTTCTTATGTCCTTTTGTATCCAGCTGGCCATCATATGTTTGGGATATCAGCCAGCAGCCACTTCAGTACATTTTTAAATGTGGTACCTATTCCTCTTGAGACATTTTTTCTAGTTACTTTACACATCTCTTCCCTTTATTTATTTATTTGTTTATTTTTAACTTTTATATACCGACATTCTTAAATAGACATTCTTTAGTCAAACATACCTCAAGAGTCAGCTACTGAAATTGTGGAATCCACATTGAATCAATGAGACCCAGTCTCCAGAATCCCTACTTCTTTTTTAGTGACTCTTACTCGGATAGCACTAATGCAGAACTATTTTGTTTTTTTTGACCAATTCTGTCAACAAATAAAGGAGACAACCATGGGTACCACTATGGCCTTGTTCATTGCTTGTCTGTACATAGCTTTTTTTGAAAATATTCATATTGGTTCATCATCTTTCCATCAGTTTCTTCTGTTATGGCTCCAGTACATAAATGAAAATTTTCTATTATAGATTGGCACAATCATTCATTATTTTATGTTTTTAGATTGGCTTAATAATTTTGAGCCTAACTTACTGTTTAAATATGAGATTCACAGGACAAGAATCTCTTTTTTCAACACTATGTTTACAGTTGGTCCAGATTCCTTTGAAACAATGATATATCTCAAGTCTACTGATTGCAACACAGTTTTACATTACTCAAGCCATCAACCCCGATCCTTGCATAATAATATTCCTTTAGGTCAATTTTTTAATGTCAGGGCCAGGCAGCCCTCTGGTGGTTCCTGGGGGGTAGCCCTCCAGCCACTCCAAAGCCCTTTCAGACTGACAAACAGGAACATTGAATGTGTGATCCCAGTTCTATAGTGCAACCTCAAGGCAAGGCCCAAGGCCCGCACCAATAGCAGGTGAGTGCATCCTGATACAGAATAGACAGGAGTCCATGAGTCTGTATGAAGGCACGACATAAAGCTGAAGGCTTGATAAAGACAAGCTAAAGCCGAGAACTAACAAGGGCAAGACTGATGACTTGTAACAAGGCTGATGGCTTGCACAATGCACAACTGAACTGGAGCAGAACTGAAGACTAGAACCAGGCCAAGCCAGACACAAAAATCAAGCTGAACTGAAGAATGCAACAGCAAAGTCCAACAGAAGGTCCAGGATCCAGCAGATAGAAAACAAGCAAGATCCAACACAATCCAGAATTAAGGCGGGCAGCAAGTAAGGAAAATCCAATAACCAGTCTAGAATCAATCAGGCAGAATCCAAAACCATTCACACAGAAAGCAAGACCAAGATAGGAACAAGCTAAGGAACCTATTACCAAGGGAGAGTTCAGGTTCAGGCAGGTAAGTAGTCTGGACCATGTGACATCTTCATCGGGGTGAATGCCCAGCTTTCTGTCCAATGTGCTCATAATCATGTGTGCCAATGCACACATACTCCTCTATGTTCCTCCACCGGGTTTTAGTCATGTACGTGTCAGGGCACCAACTAGTGGTTTCCTGCCGCATAGTGAGCATCCAAAGCCAGGGATTCTGGGATGGCAGTTGGATTCTAACATTTAGACTTAAACATTTATGCTCCTCTTGTAATGAATTTATTGTCCAATCTCAATCATTGACTGCTCAGTTTTGGGAGAGAGGTTACCCTGCACGTGTCCTCAAAATGGCCTTTAAACATGCCTTACATGTCAACAGGGACCTCCTATTTCTGCCACGCTCACAAGAGTCTTTCCACCGCCTTTCCCTTCTCTGAAAGAATTAGTCAGGTATGTAATACAATACATTGTCATTGACTGATTCTTATACCACAACCAGTTTTTCAACATTTTCCTAGGTTTGCTTTTCTTAGGGTCAGGAATCTATGTTATGTATTGGTCCCTTCTGAACTACATTCTTTCTTATCAGATGTTGCTATCACCAACATAGGGCATTTCCTTTGTCAACATTGCTCTATCAATCACTGAATGTATTCATTCCACCTCTGATAAAACTTAACCTTTGAAGCACCAGTCTGATTGTTCTACAAAGAGAGTTGTCTACATTATTCTATGTCCCTGTCCTAGCATCTACATTGGTAAGTTCTAGCCCTTTGAGAACCCATATTTTTGCACATTGTTCATGTCTCTATCAAGACCACATAGAGGCACCTCTTGTTGCACATTGAGAATAATATTTACATCTTATTTCTGAAATTAAATCCTTTTCATTGAACATTGCACCCCTTGCAACAGAAGAGGTGACTTCTCTTCTTTCTTAATTAGACATGAACAACATTCGGTTTTTTAACTAGGTTCTCTTACCCCTACCAGCCTTAATAAAAAAAATTGAGTGGTCCATGTTTCTGTAACACTCATAAGTTCCCCCTCAGGTCTTCTTTTTTTACTGTTTGTATGTATCTGGTTTGATTTTATCCCCGCTAATACTATATGAGTTCTTTAATCTTCATAGGATTATGTTTTGAATAATCCCCCTCAAACATTTCTTCATTCCCTAGTATGAGGTTATTTCTGGTCAATTTTGAGCTTAACACATGCATTTTTCTATCATTCCTACTAACTAGTTCTCTTTCAGGTCCTTTTCCAGCTTCCTTTCAGTGAATTAGTTCCTTTTCAGGTTATCTTTCAGCTATTGTTTCTAGACTCAGTTCTCTTTCAGGTCCTATTTTTCCTTACCCATTTTTTTTACAGCTTGTTCCATTTATATTATTCTCTCGTCACCCTGACCTACATGTTCTAACCCTGCCCGCAACAGATTGGTAAGCTCCTTAACATGTTTTGATGCAATTTTTTGAAAATGTTTCCTTTATAATGGTTCCATCACACAGTGGGTGTCCCCCTACATGGTATAATCAAGTCTTCCAGACCTTCTTTTTTAGTAAGGTAACACTTTCACATTTAATCCTTTTTCTTTTCTTTTGTTTTACAATTCTTAAAAATTTATTTATCATAAAATTTGCTGTAAACTGCATGGTATTTATCTTTGTTTTACCTCATTTATGTTTTCTTTATGTATATACGCTTTTTGTACAGTAAATTTATTTTTTGTTTACTCAGAGGATACTCCAACTTTCTTGGTTTATACATTTATATTATACACCATAAATTGGTATGTATTTTTCATTTTCCGCATATTCCTCAAGGTGCTGTTTTTTTACTAATGTTCTATTTATTATTTTTTCTGTTCCTTACATAGATGTAAATCTTCTTCTTGGGTCTGTCCCGATGCAGCCCCCATGGTAAAACACAGCCATGTTGAGAGACTGTAATTGCTTGGAAGTGTGAAATTAAAAAATTTAAAAAATAAACATTATTCTGTATGAAGATTTGAAATGTTTCTTTATCTTATTAGGAACCATTTATATTTTGTACACACAACTTACTTTAATTTATATTTCCTCTACATGCTCCTGTTTACTCCACATTCTCGGTGTGTTATAACTCCAGGTCATAACATGCACATGTTACAACTATCACCTACATAAAATGTGTATATGTACTTTTATAAAATAGGCAGAGAAAGCATGTGTTTTCCTGCTTTAAAAATATACACATGTAGTGAAACATATGCATGCACTTTCAGAGCAGAAATGTGTGATAATTTATAAACTATGTGGCTCCCATCACATAATTTATTCAAATACTGCCGCAAATTTAGATTATACTAAAATCATAGAAACAGAGAAACATGATGGTAGAAAGAGGCCTATGGCCAATCTAATCTACCTGCCACTCAACTAACTTAGCTTTACAATTCCCATCACTTCCTCAGAGAGCCTCTATATTTATCCCATGCTTTCTTGAAGTCAGATACTGTTTTTGTCTCCACCACCTCAACTGGGAGGTTAATGCATGCATCTGCTTCATCTCTGCATAAAAATATTTTCCATGATTATTCCTAAGTCTACCCCTTTCACTCTCATCCCATGATCCCTCGTTTTAGAGCCTCCTTTCTATTGAAAGAGATACACCTCCCATGCTTGGAAACCTTTGAGATATTTAAATGCCTCTATCATATCTCCCCTATCATACCTTTCCTCTAGGGTATACATATTTAGATCTTTAAACCGATCTTTAGACCCCTAAGCTTTTGAACAAAGACTACTGACCATTTTAGTAGCCACCCTCTTGACCAACTCCAACCAAATAGTCATTTATACTAATGACAAAAGCCAGAAAGATGGTTGGCTACATAGGGAGAAGATTATGGTCAGCAAAAAAATGGAGCTGATATTGCCCCTGTATAGATCTCCAGTGAGTCCTCATTTGTACTGTGTACAATTCTGGAGGCCATACCTTATACCTTCAAAAGGTTATAAATCGGTTGGATTCTATATCTATTTATCTTTCTGCCTATCTATCTATAAATAGTTTGATAGTATTATCTTATTTTTCGGATCTGTCTTATGAACATTTTATCCACATTCCTGTCTTAATTTTATGATAATAATGTTGTCCTGTTTGTAGTTTAATAGTTTGACTATATTTTAATCTTTGTTAGTGATAAAACAGCAATAAAATACACTATTTTATGCATGACTTCTGACAGTGATGAGAATGTGTGTTTTGTTGTAAACCACCTAGGGCTATGAATAGGTGGTTTAGAAATACATTTAACCATAATCATAACCATAACCATATATCGAAAGAGAGAGAGATCATACTATGGAAGAGGTTAAAAGAGTCTTTCTTTAAAATATGAATTTTCCAGGCATTGACATTTCAAAAGCTGGCTGACTTCTATTAAGAGCTAGCACTGTGAAGCTGCAGGCAACAGTAGGTCGGTCAGGCTTAATAACTATTGTAATTGGCAGTATTAATGACTTCTTTTGTGTGTCCTTGTTCATACTACCATAAAATCAAATGCTCAGTGAACTTTCCTTCATAAAGCTGTATATTAACTCCTTCAGTGCCCATTCCTAACCAGAAGAGAGAAATGCCCTGACCCTGTTACCATTTAGGATACAGATTTTTTTTTTTTATAAATTCACATCATTGTTAGAACTTTTGCAGATGTGTGGCAAATTCAAGATCAAAATTCAATCAAATCCAGGGCAAATGATGCTAATAGGTATTTTCTCACATACGTGAGTTGGGATGTTTTCCCTTTGATTCCTATTCAACTCAGATAAATACATGTTTCAGAGTGAATATAGATGACGTAGAGTGGAGATTTCAACATGGGTAGGCTTTTTGTCATGTTGATCGTACATCACATTTCCCATTATATTACGTGTATGTAGCCCAGTACATTGGAACATTACTAAATTAGTAAATTAAAATGGAATTTATATAGTTAAATAAGAACAGTTCTGAAATAGCATGGTTTTATCATAAAAAATAGGGGCAAACTGGTTTAAAAATTAAAATTGACTTGTATTAATGTGTGCCCACACTGTGGTTCCAAATTGTTTGCTTATACTTGATAAATGATTTATTATATTTGCCCAGAGTCAATAAAATTAAATGTAAAATATGTATTTACCTGAGGTTTGGCTATGTATTCCCTGGAGATTCCCATTTCCAAGCCTTGATCCTAAGTGGCACATGATGGTTGGCAGTGGTGAGGCTGTAGTGGCCTCAGGTCTGACATAGGAATTAACTCAGGGCTGTAAAAGTTTCAGCTATATAAATGGTAAAGAATGGAAGAAAACTATAGATTCAGAGCTGCTAGACCCTGTAGGGAAGCCTAACCCAAGTTTAAGAGGGTCCCGTGTCAGTGGCTGAGAGGAAGCCAGCAGGAGAACTTCTGAATTCCTCCTACAGAACTTTTAAGGGGGGGAAGGGCTAAAGAGGGCAGTAGGTGTATGGCCAAGGCTGTTGCTGGTATGGCCATTGTCAGTGCTGTTTGTTTTTTGAAGGCTCTGAAGAGCAGTGGGAGTGCAGATGAGACTCCCATTGTTGAGGTTGCTGCTGATAAGCTCTAGAATGGCTGATAATTACAGTGGAATCCTTTGCCAGTGGAAGTGCTGGGGCCAAGATGTCCACAATAATGCCAAGATTTGGAAGTAGTGCTGGGCTGGTGATCGATCATCAGCATAGGCAAAGAAAAAGAAAAAATAAAGAGTTTAGGGCCAGTATTAGTGGGAAACGACAAGGGGACGCGGCCTCTCGGCCCACCATCGCCCGCTGGATTAAAGAAGTTATTAGAGCAGCTTACGTGGAGGCCGGGAAGTCTCCGCCTCTACAGGTCAAGGCTCATTCTACCAGAGCACAAGCGGCATCTTGGGCAGAATCCAGGATGCTGTCGCCTGCAGAAATATGTAAAGCAGCGACATGGTCCTCCCTCCATACCTTCTCCAGGTTCTACCGTCTGGATGTCCAGGCCAGGGAGGACACAGCATTTGCGAGGGCGGTACTACATGGTCCCCAGGCAGCCTCCCGCCCAGGCTGGGAGTAAAGCTTTTGTACATCCCATTCGTTCTGAGTCCATCTGGCTACACGCCAGGAAATGTTGAGATTACTTACCTGATAATCTCCTTTTCCTTAGTGTAGACAGATGGACTCAGCATCCCGCCCAGCTGCCTGTGTACATGGGTTTCACCGATTCAAGGTAAGCCATGTCATATGTTACATAAGAGCGTACACTCTACCAGGTGTCAACGCCTTCCGGTTGGGAATGCTGGCGGTCTCCAGCTACTATCAATCGGTCAGGGGAATCCTGTTTCACTTTTCACTGAGCGTCAGTACACATATCCATAACAGCTTTTGCAAGGAAGATTACTAAGTTGCCACGCTTCCTGTGGGGGTATATATACACCCGTGCTGACGTCAGATCCGTCTCCAACTGCTAGCACGCGGATACTATACCCATTCGTTCTGAGTCCATCTGTCTACACTAAGGATAAGGAGATTACCAGGTAAGTAATCTCAACATTATCGCTGCCAGTTTCACGCACCGCAGTGGTGCTATCAGTTTCGCGCACCGCAGTGGTGCGATGGCTGCCGGCTTTCGCAGGCCCACCCACCGCTTCACCCCACTGCCCCGTGTTACCGCCGGATTTTCTAAGGTCTGTGACCTTAGAAAATCCAGGCCTAAGTGCCTTATTCACACCTATGTTTTTCATACATGCATACACTCGGTTTTAAAACACTCCAGGTACACACGTACACAGCAATGTTCCCTCCAAGGACTGATTAGGTGTTTGCCAATTTTTTTCATGTGAGCAACAATTTTTTTAAACCAACAATTTTTTTAGCACCAGTATTAGCACTGCATTTTTGTATATAGCACAAAGAAAAATTTCTGTGAGCAACCATGCAAAACCTATGAGCAACACACTGAAAATGTGTGAGCAATTACTCACATGTTCAGCTTAGAGGGAACAGTGGTATACAGGTGTTTGCCTGGAAAAGTAGGTGTGAAAAAAGTGGACATGCTTGGGCAGAGTCAGGGCATAGTTTGAATGTTGCACGTACTATATGATTTTATAAGAACATATTCATGAATGTAATCAAGAATGTGAGAACACTTTTACACTTGCTATTTAATATTCCAATTTAAAACATGCATTTACAGCATTTATTTGTTTTATTTTAATTATTTTCTGACTTTCAGCTCTCCTTGTATTTTTGGATCTGGTGTTTGGCATGCTGGCTTTTCCTGGTGAGTGGACAGAACTGCTTACTAGGGAGAGAGGGAGGGGGATTGAGGCTCACTGGGAAATAGTTGTCTTTGTACAGCATTTCTGAGAGCATATGTGTGTGCTTGTGTGTGTGTTTATATATGTCTGGTGAGTAGGGCTTACTGGGAGTAGGTAGGTAGGGTTGACTGGAGAGGGGTGTGAGTGTCACTAGGGTTGACAAGAGCTGATTGGGAGTGTGTGTGAGTAGAGGTGAACTGACATTAAACATGAGTATTACAAATTTATGGATACTCATGGAACTAAATTTGAGGATGGAGAGAGAACAGAGGAAGAGGAGGAAAAGGAAGTATCCCTTACAGAGAGTATATAGGACCAAGGCACAGTTTTTGGATCTCTTTGAAGAGCTAGTCTTGGCACAGATTCATGTTCAACAAGGAAACCATACTATATCTATGCCAGCAGTTAGAGAAATGCTTGTACCCATTCACTTGGAGAGGCAATAACTTGCCAGAACACCTCAAGATCAGTACGCTCTGGCCTTTTTTGAAGCTGGCACCTTTTAGTCACCTCTAGGGTTCAAGACTGAAATAAACAAGTCAGCCACCTCCATATATAAGAACATAAGAGCATAAGAACATGCCATACTGGATCATACCAAGGGACTATCAAGTCCAGCATCCTGTTTCCAACAGTGGCCATTCCAGGCTATAAGTACCTGGCAAGTACCCAAAAACTAAGTATATCCCATTCTAATGATGCTAGTAATAGCAGTGGTTATTTTCTAAGTCAACTTAATTAATAGCAAGTAATGGACTTCTCCTCCATGAACTTATACAAACCTTTTTTAAACCTAGCTATACTATCTGCACTAACCACATCCCCTGGCAACAAATTCCAGAGTTTAATTGTACGTTGAGTGAAAAAAACTTTCTCCGATTAGTTTTAAATGTGCTACATGCTAACTTCATGGCATGCCCCTTAGTCCTTCTATTATCCAAAAGAGTAAATAACTGATTCACATTTGCCCATTCTAGGTCTCTCATGATTTTAAAGACCTCTATCATATCCCCCCTCAGCTGACTCTTGTCCAAGCTGAACAGCTCTAACCTCTTTAGTCTTTCCTCATAGGGGAGCTGTTCCATCCCCTTTATCATTTTAGTCACACTTTTCTGTACCTTCTCCATTGCAACTATATCTTTTTTGAGATGCAGCAACCAGAATTGTACACAGTATTCAAGGTGTGGTCTCACCATGGAGCGATACAGAGGCATTATGACATTTTCCATTTTATTTACCATTCCCTTCTTAATAATTCCTAATATTCTGTTTGAGTTTTTTGACTGCCACAGAACACTGAGCTGACGATTTCAATATATTATCCACTGTGACGCCTAGATCTCTTTTCTGGGTAGTAGCTCCTAATATGGAACCTAACATCGTGTAACTATAGCATGGGTTATTTTTCCCTATATGCATCACCTTGCACTTATCCACATTACATTTCAGCTGCCATTTGGATGCCCAATTTTCCAGTCTCACAAGGTTCTCCTGCAATTTATCACAATCTGCTTGTGATTTAACTACTCTGAATAATTTTGCATCATCTGCAAATTTGATTATCTCACTCATCATATTCCTTTCCAGATCATTTATAAATATATTGAAAAGCATGGGTCCCAGTATAGATCCCTGAGGCACTCCACTGCTCACCCCCCCTCCACTAAGAAAATTGTCCATTTAATCCTACTCTCTTGTTTCCTGTCTTTTAACCAGTTTGTAATCCATTAAAGGACATCACCACCTATCCCATGACTTATTACTTTTCCTAGAAGCCTCTCATGAGAACTTTGTCAAATGCTTTTTGAAAATCCAAATATACTGCAACTACTGGTTCACCTTTATCTACATGTTTATTAACCCCTTCAAAAAAGTGAAGCAGATTTGTGAGGCAAGACTTGCCTTACTGATTCCTCAGTAAAACACAGCAGTATATAGCCATATCTGGGACCTCTCCGGATTTGACCCAGAGACTCCAGAATTCTATTGGAATTGCAGGGTCTCCGAGCCAACAATTAAAATCTCTGGGTGCCCTGCTGCTGTGCTGCAACTGTGGTTGCAGAGACTGAAAGACATATAATTGGCCTTCATGGGAGGCCTCCTAACTTCCTCCAGGATATGTGGGCCAATGGTAGGCCTTCTCCCTGTCTGCTGCCCCCACAAGCCAATGGGAGGTCGCCTTCATGTCTCTTGCCTGCACAGCCCAATCGGAGGTCTCCTCCCTTTTTCCTGCCCTGAGGGCTAATCGAAGGCCTCCTCCCTTTCTCTTGTCCACAGGCATGAAGAAGGTAGGAACATTCTGATTGGCTCTTTCTGGAAAAAAGAAGGAGGAGGCTGCTGATAGGCACAGAAGTGCAGGAAAAAGTTGGGAGTCTCTTCTGCCTAGGGCAGAAACAGAAGCAGATGATGGCCTGACTGGAAGGAGCCTTCAGCCAGGGGGCCCGAAGGAGGAGGTTGCTGTTGCTGTTTGGGTTTGGGGTAGGGAGAAATAGTGAGTGTGTGTGGCAGGGAGTGTATGGGAGGGGGAAAATGTGTGTGGACATGTAAGCAGATATATGTGTGTAGGGAGGAAAGGAAGGAGTGTATATGAGTGGGCACGTATGTGTAGGGGGCTGGATAAGAATAAGAGGAATGTGAGCAAGCATGTGTATGAAAATGAGCTTATATGTCTTTGAGAGAATGTGAGAGTAAACATGCAAGTTTGTTTTTGTATGTGTATGAAAGAAGAAAAACCTTGTGTGCATACCACCCAATCGTCCCCCTCAGGGCTCTTCACCTCCACCCCTGATGCTAATTGATGAAAATCTCAGGGTAACTGTAAATTGAATGCTCCCAGGAATGTGAATAGCTTTGCTCAGAGAAGGCAACAACAACACATTATGACTTATTTCTACCAAATTGCATGTTTCCCCTTTGTTCTGGGAGCAATCAATTACAATCGCATCATTATATGGGCCTCTGTGGGCAATGAAGCCGCATTCCGCAATTGCAGGTGATTCCACTCTGTCACCATATATATAGGCAATCTGAGATGCTAAGGGATCATTATGGCTGTACTGGTGAGATATTCAGAATCTCATCATGATGCCCTCATATTTTCAGTCAAGAATTTGTGACAACTTCCAGGAAGGTCTCTTCGCTGGGTATTGGCTTCTAGCTAGGCATACTGAACATGCCTTACTGGATCAGATCGAGGGTTCATCAAGCCCAGCATCCTGTTTCCAACAGTGGCCAATTCAGGCTACAAGTACTTGGCAAGTACCCAAATATTAACTAGATCCTATGCTACTGATGCCGGTAATAAGCAGTGTTTATTCCCTAAGTCAACATGATTAATAGCAGTTTATGGACTTCTCCTCCAGGAACTTAGCCAAACCTTTTTTAAACCCAGCTATACTAAATGCCTTAACCACATCCTTTGCTAATGAATTCCAGGGCTTAATTGTGCATTGAGTGAAAAATAATATTTTCCAATTTGTTTTAAATGTGCTACTTGCTAATTTCATGGAGTGCCCCCTAGTCCTTGAATTATCAGAAAGAGTAAATAACCAATTCACATTTACACATAAGAACATAAGAAATTGTCATGCAGGGTCAGATCATGCAGGGTCAAGCCCAGCATCCTGTTTCCAACAAAGGCCAAAACCAGGCCACAAGAACCTGGCAATTACCCAAACACTAAGAAGATCCCATGCTACTGATGCAATTAATAGCAGTGGTTATTCCCTAAGTAAAATTGATTAATAGCCATTAATGGACTTCTCCTCCAAGAACTTATCCAAACCTTTTTTGAACCCAGCTACACTAACTGCACTAACCACATCCTCTGGCAACAAATTCCAGAGCTTTATTGTGCGTTGAGTGAAAAAGAATTTTCTCCGATTAGTCTTAAATGTGTTACTTGCTAACTTCATGGAATGCCCCCTAGTCCTTCTTTTATTCGAAAGTGTAAATAACCGAGTCACATCTACTCGTTCAAGACCTCTCATGATCTTAAAGACCTCTATCATATCCCCCCTCAGCCGTCTCTTCTCCAAGCTGAACAGCCCTAACCACTTTAGCTTTTCTTCATAGGAGAAACTTTCTATGCCCTTTATCATTTTTTTTAAATTTTATTTTTATTTATTTCATCAATTTAAAGCAAGCATTTAACCTACTTACAAAACAATGATTGCTTATTATGTTTCAAAATAACGGAAAGCAATAATAATAAACAGGAAGTGCATCCAATAGCTAATCATCTTTGCAGGACAATCAGTGCAAAGAGGGGGCAAAAATAATTAGGAGAAAAAAGGGAAAAAAAGAAATATTGGAAACTAGCATACTGTGTAATGACAGCAATAAATCTATAGAATCAATAGGGGCCTGTTAATTCCCAGGAGAAAAGTGCAATGTACTCCTGAGCTGATAAAAGACTTAAGTTGTACCAGCAGAAAGAACACAAAACTTTCATTATGAAATCAAATTGCACATTTATAGGGATATCTAAGCAGAAAGGAACACCACAAAGATACAGCCTGAGACCTAAGAGCAAAGAAGTCTTTCTACCTCTCTTGTGTGGAGCGAGAAAATTCAGGAAAATTCAAAATAATCTGCCCGTAAAATAGAGAGGAGATATTCCTAAAATATCGTTTCATCTCCTTGCTTAGTTCTTGTTCAGATATATAAAAAAAAAACAAGAAGAGTAGAACATTCATAAATTTCAGCATTAGAGTCCTCCAGATATTCAGTCAAATTTTAAAAAATGTCAGCTTGAGGGAACCTCGCTTTATTAATGACCAGTAGAAAAAACATTTTTGTTATGACCACCAGCTGCTGTCATCCACAACAGGCTCAACTCACCACAAGTCTTGCCTGGCCCCCCTCCTTTGGTGCTCTTGCAGCAGTGGCCAGTCACCATCACAGCGTTTCTCCCGGCTCTCTGCACTCCACGTGGTGGCCGGGATGCCGCCGACAGTGCTCCGATCTTGGGCCTCCCTATGCATGCACGCACGCTATCTGCCCTGCCTTTAAAGGGTCCATGGAGGGAACGCCAGATTCGTCCCCACCTGATGACATCATTGACCTGGGATATTTCAGCTCCACCTGTAGCCTTCACTACCGACTTGGCAACGAGTTCCATGGTTCCTTCTGGTGCCTTACTCTTTTTCCACAGACCAATTGCTCCTGTCGTCTGTCCTCTGCGCTTCTCCTTCTGGGTTCCTCTCTCAGTGCTTCCTGCTCCGCGGGCCCTGGCTTAGTGCAACTGGACTTTCTCTCAAGCGCTTCCCACTCCTCGGGGCCGGGCTTAGCGCAACCTTACCCGGACTCTCTCTGCACATCCCACTTCGCGGGCCCTGATTCAGAGCAGCCCAACTGGACTCTCTTTCAGCGCTTCCCGCTCCTTGCAGGCCCTGGCTCAGCGCAACCTAACCGGACTCTCTCTCTCAGCGCTTCCTGCTCCTCGGGGCTAGGCTCAGTACAACCCTTTGGACTCTCTCTCTGCATCTCCTGCTCTGTGGGTCCTGGCTCAGGTGCTACCGATGACCTTATCATCGACTTGCCATGTCCCAGGCAGTGCTCCTGCGCTGTTGCTCTCCAGCGGGTTCCCCACTCTAGCTCCCATCCAGTGTACTACAGTCCGTGTCTCTGCATCTGTACCTCTTCTCCTCGAGGCCACTCCCACATGCTCCTGCTCTACTCTCCTCAGAACTACAGTGGCCTTGCACTCCCAGAGACTCTTCCTCCTCTTCCCTTTGAGAGTGTTCCTGCCTCGAACTGTGCCTAACTCTCTGCACTCACTCGCCTACCCTCTCCAGGACCAGCCACACAGGGGTGCTCTTAAGTCCTACCAGCTCCAGCACCCAAGGGCTAAACCTGCAGGGAATGAGGGTTGGCATAGGTGAAGTTCCAGCTGCCTCTGTTCCCGGCCAGCCTTGCCTCCCGACGGTGGGGACCTGTGGGGCCCAACCCTTCAGGTAGCAACAACCCCACCTCGAGCCAGGGGTCTACAATTCCTAACAATTTTGTTTATTGAAGGAACTTTATCAGCATCAAACTGAAAGATTTCAAGGAAATATTTCCTCAAGGTACGGTAGGGATGCTCTCTCAGTACCTTTGGGAAATTCAGGAAACGAAGATTTATATGCCGAATATGATTCTCAAGGTATTCCAATCTGTGAGACAGATTATTTCTATCCTTAACCACCGTCGCATTAAAGGACTGAATTTTTGAAACAGCAGTCTTGGATCCTGTAACCTGGGATTATAATTCACCAAGCAGTAAATCAAAATTTCTCCCCATAGTATCAACTTTACTTGATAGGTGATCAATCTTTCAAGGAGCAACCAAATTCTACCATCAGGTCTCATATGGTTTCTAGAGTTACCATGGCCAGCTTAGGCTTGGATTTTCTAAGGTCGCAAACCTTAGAAAATTTGGCGGTAATGGAGGGCGGGGGGGGGGGAAGCAGGGGGTGGGCCTATGAAAGCCAGCAGCCATTGCACCACTGCGGTGCGCTGGCTGCCGGCTTTTGCACCAAATAACTACACCATAAAAGGTGTAGTTATTTGGCACGAAACTGGTGGCGATAAGGATCCTTACCTTTCACTGCCAGCAATGTGTCTGCAGCATCGGCCCTGGTGTCGCCCCGACTCCTCCTCTTCCAGGGCCAACTCCACCTCAACTCCGCCCCAACTCTGCCCCATCACTTTTGAAAATGACCCCCTAAGTTGGTAATGATGTAAAGATCTCACCAAAAGACCCAAGAACCGAGGTATCCGGGCCTGCTATTGTCATCGACGCAACAATATCCACCGGCATTTCCTGGGTCTCAGCAGGTGAAGAAGAGCCAAGCATGGAGCCAGAGCAACATTTCCTGAATCCTCAAACATGGGAAGAGACAGCGGCAGCTGAGGCAACAAAGCTCCACTCCAAACCCCCCCATCCCACCCTGGCACTGACAGTGTGTCATCAAGCGGTGCCAGGGTCAGTGGTGGGGAAACAACAAGTCCAGGAACCAATGGGAGCTGAAGAACCTGGGGCCTCAAGGTGACTTCCCCTAGCAAAATAAATAAATGGGTGCTTTCTGACCCGAAAACGCAATGGGGCTAGCTACCCCTTCTGTTATTGCCAAACCTGACACAAAGGATGGAATTAATTGTTACCTAGGAATGAGGTGAGTATTGGGTGGGAAGACTCACACCTTCCCCTTTCTTTTAGAAGGCAAAATTCAAGTAAATCATAAAAAAGAAAACAAAGTGCATGTTCCAGCCTCTGGTTCATGCCGCATCTTGGCCCGGGGGGGGGGCCAAGATGCGGCATGAACCCCCAATAGCCACCCTTTATCATTTTGGTTGATCTTCTCTGCATTCTTCTCCAGTGCAAATATATCTGTTTTGAGATGTGGTGAGCAGAATTACACCCAGTATTCAAGGTGTGGTCTCACCATGGAGCAATTTTTTGGTTTATTTACTATTCCCTTCCTAATAATTCCTAAAATTCTGTTTGCTTTTTTGACCACCACAGCACAGTGAGCCAATGATTTCAATGTATTATCCACTATGATGTTTAGATCTTTTTTCTGGGTTGTAACTCCTAATATGGAACTTAACATCATGTAACTACAACATGGGTTATTTTTCCCTATATGCATTAGCTTAGACTTGTCCACATTAAACTTCCTCTTTCCATTCGGACGCCCAACCTTCCAGTCTCACAAGGTTCTTCTGTATGTTTTTTTTCATTTATCAAATGTATTAATTGTTTAACACAAATAAGACCTAAGCAATGTATAAAATTTAAAAACATTCATATTAATAAATACAATTAAACATAAAAACAAAAAGACAAAATAATATATAACAAACTCTAGTTACTGCTTGCTATTGCAAGCTACTATATTGTAAAAGTAAGCTGCAATTCTTAATAAAATGCCTGTTTTAACAAAAAGCTTTTTATAAGAAGTCTAAATTTCTTAACACAATCAGCCATCTGGAGTTCTGTAGGCAAGGAATTCCAAAAAATGGGTGCTGCAACTGAGAAAGCGGAGTCTCTTGTGGTGAGATGGGACTGTCGAATCGAAGGTACATCAAGTAAGCCCCGATTAGATGATCTCAATGGTCAGGTTGGTTCATAGAGTTTTGGTAAGGCATTGGACCATGGGCAAGAATCTGAGGTTAAGAATTTGAATAATGTCATACCAATTTTATAGAAAATTTGTTGTGGAATAGGTGGCCAATTTAATGTATTTAATACCAAAGTAATATTGTAAACCGCTTCGGTCATTTCATGCATTTGGTGAAACGGCATATAAATGTTTTAAATAAATAAATAAAATAAATATGTTCATATCGTCTAGTTCCTGTAATCAATCGAGCAGCGGAATTCAAAATAATTGTAATGGTTTTAGAGAGTTAGATGGAAGACCTAAATAAAGACTATTGCAGTAATCAATATGAGGAAAAAGAATTGCTTGAACAACAGTATGAAAGTCATTACTGTGCAAAAGATGTTTCAAGCCTGCTAATAAATGCAACTTGTAAAATCCAAGGTTAATTTTGGACTTAATGTGTGGCTGGAAAGAAAGTGAAGGATTAATTAAAACACCTAAACTTCTTATAGGATTCTTGAGAAGGTCAAATTATCAATTGAAATAGTATCGTGCTGGCAGATGGAAAATGGCCTCTGAAACAATAGAAATTCTGTTTTAGAAATATTTAAAGAAAGTTTATTTTGATTCAGCCATTGTTTGATAGATGAAATGCAGAAATGGAGATGCTCAATAGTTTTATCCTAGGATGGATGAAATCGGATGAAAAATTGGATGTCGTCAACATACATTTTATAGCCATTGGTTACACTAGCAACCAAATTGGTGATTGGAGCTAAATAAATATTGAATAAAACTGCTGATAGTGCAGAGCTTTCTGGGACACCAGATTTCAGTATTTGCCAATTCAAAAAATTATTACGGAATTTGGCTTGGTGTGTTCGATTACTAAGGTATGCTGAAAACCAATTTAAAACAGCACCTGAAATACCATATTCTTGCAGCTGAAATCTAAGAATATTGTGATCAACAGAATCAAAAGCTGAGGAAATATCTAAAGACACAAACAAAAATTGATGACCAGAATCCAGGCCTCTTCTAATAGTATCTATTAATGATATTAGAAGAAGTTTGGTGCTCAAGGAATGTCAAAAACCAAACTGATGAGGGTCAAGTATTTCTTTTTCTTCAACAAATTCCATCAATTGCTGTAATACAGCACTTTCAAGAACATTGGAAATAAATGGCAGAGATGAAATGGGCCTGTAGTTTGTAGGGTCAGTGCAGTCTAAATCAGGCTTTTTTAAAAGTGGCTTTACAAATGCTTTTTTTAGACAATCAGGAACACATCCAAATTGAAGTGATTTATTGATAATGGTAGTTAATGAGGGAGTAATGACATCTTTAATTGCTTTAAAAATAGCAATTGGGGCATCAGTAGATGGGAAAAAAACATTATTCATTGATGAAATAATCTTGGTTATCTCAGATTGAGAAACATCATTGAAAGATGACCAGGTTATACTAGGAACAAAAAGGTAAATATTATACCAGGAAGGGACACTGACAAAAGTCAAACTAAGATTCTCAGTTTTAAGAGTGAAAATTTTCAAAAAAACATCCACAGAAAGTGTGTCGGAAATAGATAAAAATGTTTTGGAGGTATCAGGTGTTACGCGTGATGGCCACGGCAGACCCGCGGCTCGGCTCCCTCACCTCTCTCAAGTGAATCCAGTGCCTGGTCCCTCATCTCTGGCAGCGGTAGGCTGCGGTCTCCATTCTCGGGCCACCCCTGGTGCCTCCAGCTCACCTAAAGTCCCTGGTACCTCCGGTTCAGCTACTGCTCCTGGTGCTCCGCGTCGGACCTCTCCGCATGGCCTGTGGAGAGACGCTGCTACTCGGTGCCACTCGCATCTCTGTGACTTAAGCAGGGCCCTCGTTGGGAACTGAGCCATGGCCTCGGATGATGATGTCAGAGGAGCTCCGGTATTTAAGCCCAGGCCTTGCTGCCTAGCATTGTCTTTGCAACAAGTCTCCTCCCTGGTTGAGTACTCGTTGCCTCCTGAGAGATTCTCCTCATTCCTGTGTTCCTGATCCTCGCTGATTCTGTTCCTGGTTTCCTCGTTCCTGTGTTCCTGTTCTCCAACTTAGCCTCGGATTGTCTCCTTGCATTTCGACCTCTGCTTTGCCTGAACATACCAAGCCCGGACCTCTACTTTGCCTGACCACGCCGTTGATTCTCTCCAAGCCCGGACCTCTGCTATGCCTGATCATGCCATTGATTCTCTCCAAGCCTGGACCTCTGCTTTGCCTGACCACGCCATTGACTCTCTCCAAGCCCAGAACTTTACTTCGCCTGACTACTCCGTTGCCTCTCTCCAGACTCAGATCTCTGCATTGCCTGACTATGTTTGACTATCTCCATGCCCAGACCTCAGCCTGGCTTGCCACCACTTCCTGATTGCCGCCAGCCCTGACTCAAGCCTGCCCTACGACGCTTCTTCAGTCTACATCCTGGACTTGGCCTATTCAGGCTTCAGCCTGATCTTGCTCGGGCGCCCCCGTCTGACTTTGTTCCTTTGGTGCCTAAGCCTCCGGGACTCTACCTCATCCAGTACAGACTGTACTATTTCTCTGTTGCTGTTTCTGGGCTGACATCGATCCTTCCATCGACGACAACATATGGAGGCCCACCTAAGTCCAACCGGCCCCGGTACCCAAAGGCTCAACCCGCGGGGAACAAGGGCTGGTATTGGTGAAGCTCGTGCCAGCTTCCATCCATCAGCCCACTTCGCCTGCTGACGGTGGGGACTGTAGGACCCTTCCTACGGGTTGCGTCAACCCCACTTTGGCCCAAGGGTCCACCTCCGGTGCAACAGGTTGCAAAGGCCATGGACTCAGTGGAGCCACGTGCCCTCCAGGCCATTCCTGGCCTGGCCTCCAAAGTAGAAGAACAGCAGCAGTTTCTTGACACTCAAGTGGTCTCTTCCCTTGAGTGTCTTCACATCCGGCTTGATGCCCTAACTAGCAACCCAGTTCCAGTACCGGCTTCTTCTCATCAACAGTCGTCTCCTTCCACCCCCTACATCTTTGTTGGCCCTACCAGCTCCACCTCATTTCAATAGTGACTCCAAGCTCTGCAGATGGTTTATCAACCAATGCTATATGCAGTTCACTCTGCAGCCCTCCATCTTTCAATTAACAAAGGTCACCTTTATCTTGTCTCATCTTGAAGGGAAGGTGCTGGCTTGGGCTTCTCCCTTGTCGGAACCATCAGACTCCCTTCTACAAGAACTGTCTCAATTCATGGCCGTGTTCCGGCGGACCTTCGATGATCCTGGGTGGCATGCCGTGGTGAGTACTAGTTTGTTACATCTTTGTCAAGGTCAAAGAAGTTTATTTGACTAAACAATTGAATTTCGGACTTTAGCTTCTGAACTCGCTTGGCAGGAAGACTGCCTATTAGCTATCTACCTGGATGGACTTTCCCCGCAGCTGAAGGATGAGATGGCAGTGCAGGAGCTCCCTTCCTCTCTTGAGGACCTTATAGATCTGATGGGCCAAATTGATCAACGTCTCCAAGAGCGTCACCGGAAGAATCGAATGCCTAAGAAGCCCTCTCAGGTTCGTTCCCATTCGCCACCTACCACCAGCCCTGCCTCCGGTAGGGTCTCTGCCATGGTCAAGACAGAAGAACCCATGCAGGTGGGCCATGGGTGCCATCCCCGGAAGAGCGCCTCCGGCGGAGGCAAACAGGCCTGTGTCTGTATTGTGGAGCACCTGGCCACCATCTATAGGTCTGCCCGGGAAACTTCCCGGCCTAAGTTCAGTTAGGGTTCTGAACTTGAGCGCAATGTCACCGGCCCCTCAGTTATCCATACCTGTCACCTTGATCTGGGATTCCCGGTCCTTTCCAGTTCTTGCTCTGGTGGATTCCGGAGCAGGAGGCAATTTTACCCTCAAGGATATAGTTCAACTACTGGGTATAAAAACCCGTGCTCTGGAAACCTCCTTGTGCATTGCTTCCATCTATTGAGAACTGCTACCTGGTCGAATATTCCTGACCACAGAGCCAGTTCAACTTTTTACTGGCACCCTTCATACTGAAGAAATCAAATTACTGGTACTAGAGAAATCCATTCATCCGGTAGTCTTAGGACTACCCTGGCTCCAATGTCACTCCCCTCAATTTGATTGGGGGTTGCTCCAGCTGGTGGAACTGGGTTCCACCTGCTGTCAGTCTTGTCTACGTAAAGTGGTGCCACTACCCGTGGTTCCTCTAGCAGCCACTTCTTCTGGTATACCTGCTCCTTATGCGTATTTTGAAGATATGTTCTCTAAGCAAAAAGCAGACATTCTTCCACCTCTTTGGAGGTTTGACTGCCCCATTGTATGCCTACCAGGGACCATGCCTCCCCGAGGGCTTACTTATCATCTGTCTCTTCCAGAGACTAAGGCCATGACGGAGTACATTCAAGAAAACCTTGCAAAGGGGTTCATTCATCCCTCCACATCTGTCTGACTTTGTTCCTTTGGCGCCTGAGTCTCCGGGACTCTACCTCTTCCAGTACAGACTGTACTATTTCTCTGTTGCTGTCTCTGGGCTGACCTCAATCCTTCCCTTGATGATGACATACGGAGGCCCACCTAAGTCCAGCTGGCCCCGGTATCCAAAGGTTCAACCCGCGGGGAATGAGGGCTGGTATTGGTGAAGCATCAGCCGGCCTCCGTCCATCAGCCCACTTCGCTTGCCAAATGTGGGGACCCGTAGGACCCTTCCTACGGGTTGCATCAACCCCACCTCGGCCCAAGAATCCACCTCTGGCGCAACATGAGGTTAAATTTTTAATTAGCTGATATAGTGCCTTAGGATTGTAGCCGATGCTTCTGATTTTTTCAGCCTAAATATTCTTCTTGGCTTGTGTTTGTGATTGATATTTAGATAACAAAAGTCTAAATTTCACTGCAGTAATAGAAGATGGGGATTTTTGCCATGCACGCTTTCTTTTCCTAAGTAACCTTCTTAAAAGAATCAAAGAAGGGCCAAGCCAAGGTTGGAATTTCCTATTAATATTGATAATTGGTCTGTGTGGAGCATTTGAATCTAAAACTGAGATGACAGAGTCAATCCAACATATGATCAAATCATTTAAGTCATCTGGTAGTGATGTCATCTGGTAGTCATCTGGTAGTTCAGAATCTAAAAGGGGTTGCAGGCTTTCAATAAATTTAGAGCTATCTATATATTTGTGACAGATCAATGGATTAGTGGAGTTCAAGACAAGGCTTTTTGGCTAGGAAATTGAGAAACTAAGAGTATGATCTGATGAAGGGACTTCACTAACAGATAAAGCATCATAGCTATGTGTCTTGCTCCAGTCAACTAGGTCCAATATATGTCCTTGCCTATGAGTAGGCTTCTGAACTGAGTCCATCCTAAACAGGAGAGTATATCAAGGAAAAGTGACAGTAATCTAGCTGAGAGTCACCATTTAAAAGCAAATAGAAATCACCCAAAATAATCATGTTGCAATTTATAACAATCTGCTTGTGATTTAGCTATTCTGAATAATTTTGTGTCATCTGAAAATTTATCACCTTGCATGTCATGCCCCTTTCCATATCATTTATAAATATATTAAAATGTACTAATCCAAGTACTGCTCTCACTATCACACAGCAACTAAACTCTACCATTTCTCTTCCTCTGTCTCTAGGTGGTCTTGCCACTTTGGCCCAGTAGGCCCACTCTAGCCTCTACCAGGGACAGCTTTGCTTTGTTTGGGATATCTCACTCTTCTATTCTCTGCCTTCTCAGCTACAAGTGATAGAGGATATCCACTCAAAACCTGGCTCATGATCCTGCTGGTATACCTACAGACTGTAGCAGATGTCTTCTACAATAGAACACACTGGCACATCAAGACAGTCTTGGGTAGAACCTTTGGCCTACTCAAAATATGTTTCCACTACCTGGACAGATCAGGGGGATGTCTTTTCTACAACCCATCAAAGATCTGTGAGATTTTTCTTGTCTGCGTATGCATCATAACACGGACAAAAGGCAAGGCCTGCCTCCTTCAGATGGACAAGATGATCAACTTGAGGACCAGGAGGAGGAGAAGGACACATGTGACCTGAGAGAGGAGGAATTGTCAAGAGATATATTGCCAGACTCACCAGCAAGCTGTAGAGGAAAGGAACACTCTGATACAAAGAAAGTTTCAAAGGTGAAGTTTCATTTATTTAAAAGACAAAGGTTATAAATACAGCACACAATTTAGTTTTTCTTATTTATTTATTTTATTTAAAACATTTATAGCCTGCAAGTTTATATTGAATTCTGAATGCTATTGGTAACCAGAGGAATTGCTGTAAAACTGGGATAATGAGCTCACAAACATGTGTGTCAGTCAGTAAGCGAGCTGCAGAGTTTTGGATAATCTGTAATGGGCGGAGAGTATATTTAGGAAAGCTAATTAATAAATAATTGCAGTAATCTATACTAGAGAACAGCTACATCTGTAAAGCTGTATGGAAATCAAAGGGATCCAGAAATAGCTTGAGGTGTCATAACAGCTTCAATTTGTGGTAGGAAATCTGAGTTAGACTTTTAATTTGAACAATCTTGGACTGCCCAAGTCTGGTGCTTCTGCACAGCAGTGTTGCCAGGCAATGGCAAGGGGTGATAGCTGCACAAGCCATAACTCCTCTTTTGTCTGACAATCTGCTTTGGTTATGGGATTTTCTTCTGGGATCTGAATATAGGCATGGAACTTTTATTTTTATTTATTTAACATATTTCTATACCGGTCTTCATGAAGGGATTCATATCAGGCGGTTTACATGGAACTTAGGGGAGTAACTAGTAAACCAAACAAGAGAGCCGAAGCAAAGTTACATATAACAAGGAGATAGAACTTGGGGGCTAGAGTAGCCAGGAAGTAGAAAGACAACAATTAACAATTAACTAGAAGTAAAATACATATGAATAGTAATGGGACTAGAGCGAACGTCCCATCAGTTGGATTGAGTCTGGGTAGAACACTTTAGAAATTAGGGGAAGGCTTGGAGGAAAAGCCAAGTCTTAAGTTTTCATCTGAAGGTAAGAAGGCAGGTTTCCAGTCTAAGGTCAGTCGGCAATTTGTTCCAGAGGATTGGGCCCGCTGTGGAGAATGATCGCTCTTTGGTGGAAGTTAGGCGGGCGGATTTATTTGGTGGGACTAGTAGAGTTCCTTTATATGCTTCTCTGATGGGTCTTGTGGATGAGTAGAGTTTGAAAGGGATGTGAAGGTCTAGTGTCAGTTGATTGTGGATGGTTTTGTGGATTATAGTGAGTGCTTTATGTAGGATTCTGTATTTTATTGGCAACCAGTGCAGGTTTCGGAGAATAGGGGTGATATGAGCTCGCCGGTTGGTGTTGGTTAGGATTCTGGCTGCTGCATTCTGGAGCATCTGTAGAGGTTTAGTGGCGGAGATGGGGAGCCCCAGGAGTAAAGCGTTACAGTAGTCGGTTTTAGAGAATAACGTTGATTGAAGGATGGTTCTGTAGTCCTGGAAGTGAAGAAGGGGTTTGAGTCTTTTCAGAACTTGAAGCTTGTAGAAACAGTCCTTAGTGATATTATTGATCGATTTCTTTAAATTCAGTTGGTTATCTAGGATTACTCCTAAATCTCTTGCTTGAGAGATCTGTGTGTCAGGGGCTGTTTGATCAGAGTTGGCGGAGTGGTCCGGGGAGATAAGAAGGATTTCTGTCTTGGGTGCATTGAGTACCAGGTTCAGGCTGGTGAGTAGGCTGTTAATGGACAAGGCAATTTTCCCAGTAGGTGAGCGTTTTTGGAAGAGATTCTTTTATGTGGATCAAGATCTGCACGTCATCTGCATAGAGGTAGTGGATTAAAATTAGATTAGTGTGTAGTTGACAGAGGGGCAGTAAGTAGATGTTGAAGAGGGTGGGAGATAAAGAAGAGCCTTGGGGTACGCCTAGTGTTGATTTGAAAATTGGGGATTCTTTGTTGTTGACTCTGACCTTGCAGCTTCTGTTGTTGAGGAAGGAGTCGAACCATCTGAGGGCGAGTCCAGATAATCCGATGTCAGGGGGGCAGTTTAGAAGGATGGCGTGGTTCACGGTATCAAAAGCTACTGAGATATCTAGGAGGACGAGTAGGTAAAAAAGCCCTTTGTCTAGGCCCATGAGGAGGTGGTCTGATAGTGAGATAAGAAGGGTTTCTGTACTGGACGATTTACGGAAGCCGTATTGGGAAGGGTATAGTATTTTATGTTCCTCCAGGTATTCTGAGAGTTGTGTGTTCACAAGTTTCTCTGTGAGATTTGCTAGAAAAGGGAGGTTGGATATAGGTCTGAAATTGGAGAGTTCTTTTGTGTCCAGGTTAGGTTTCTTCAAGAGAGGTTTAAGGGATGCCATTTTTAGCTCATCCGGATAGATTCCATGGGCTAGGGAGCAGTTTATGATGTTAGCCAGCGATCTGGAGATGGTGCTCGGGATGAGGAGCAGAAGTTTGGTTGGAATGTGGTCTGTTGGATGGCTGGAAGGTTTCAATTTCCTAAGGGTGGATTCGATTTCTAAGGGGGTAGTGGGTTCGAAGGAGTCAAGGGAGGCTCCAAGGAAAGGGGTAAGGTTGGGGTTTAAGGCGGGAGGTATTGTGTTGGTGGGGAGAAGTGCTAGTGTGTTAATGATTTTATCCTGAAAGAAGCGTGCTAGTTCATTAGCTTTGGATTGAGCCTGTTCATCTGGGATGGTAGGGGCAGTGGGTTTTGTGAGTTGGGAAACGTAGGAAAATAGAGCCCTGGCATCATATTGTATATCGTGGATTCTGCTGGAATAATAATCTTTTTTTTGTCTGTAGAAGCGAGGTCTTGTAGAGATGGAGGGTGCGTTTATAATCAGATAGTGTAGTAATGTTGGGGTTCTTACACCATGTGCCTTCCTTGTGTCTGAGGTCTAGCTTCATCCGTTTGAGTTCTGGGAAGAACCAGGGTTGTTTCCTTTTTTGTGACCAGTTGATGATTTTCGTCGTTTTAGGGCAGATTTTATTGGCTATTGATTCCATGATACTGCTCCAGGAAAGAAGGGCTGAGTCCAGGGTAGAGATATCCAGGTTAGAGAGTTCCTTGGATAGATATTCACTAAGGGTGTCAGAGGCACATGGTTTATGGAAGTGGATGGTAGAATGTGGTTGAGGCTTAAAAGGGTTTAGTTGAGTCGTGAGGGTTGTTGATATCAGGGAGTGGTCAGACCAGGGGACAGGGGTGCAGTCTGGACTGTTATTATATGACAGGTTTGAGTTTATGAAAATGAGGTCGAGCGTGTGTCCTGCTTTGTGGGTTGGTTTATTGATGATTTGTTCAAAGCCCATGGCCCTGAGTGTGGAGAGGAAGGTTTCACAGTTGGGAGAGAGCGGTGAGGCATCCACATGTAGATTGAAGTCCCCCAATATCAAGGCCGGAGAGTCTGCGTTAATGTGTTTGGCAATGGTTTCTATGAAGGGAGATGCATCAGTGTCAATTAATCCTGGTGGAGCGTAAACTAGAAGAATTTGAAGATGTTTAGATTTGAACAGACCTAGTTCCAGTTTTTTTGAGGAGGACTTAATTGGTTGCTGTTTGAGATGGAGTTCTTTCTTGTTGGCTAGGAGAAGCCCGCCTCCTCTTTTTTTGAGTCTTGGGATTGAAACGAAGTCGTAGAGGTGTATTGGTAGTTGGTTTATCAGGGGAGTGTCAGAACTTTTTAACCAGGTTTCTGTGATGGCACAGACGTCTGGTTTGGAATCCAGCAGATAGTCATTGAGGATGTGGGTTTTCTTTGTAAGGGACTGAGCGTTGAAGAGAGTTAGAGTGAATATCATGAGTCCTAATAGCTGGGTGAGGGGTGATGTCATGATTGGGATGAGAGATCTCTTAGTATGGCAAAGTGTTCGTTGTAGAAGCCTAGAGTGATGAGTGTGGTAATGATGAATAATAGGAATGGGGTAGGTTTGCATGGTCCTTCCACGGAGAGAGCAGGAAGGAGGGTTGTAGTGTGTAAGGACGGAAAAAGGTGGTCTATGAGTCTCCTGTATTGTGTTGATCTGAGAAGGGAAAGCTGATGATTGGATGGGAGAGCTGGGAGTTGCTTTATAGTGAGTTATTAAAGAAGGTGGAAGAAAAAAGGCCGGCAAGGGTGTTTCAGTGTTAGGGTCCCACAAAGGGGCACACTAAGGGGCAAGCCCCTTAGGTCATGCTCCTTCGGGCGCGCAACGCCAATGGCATCACGTCAAATTTAAAGGGCCTGAGGAGGCTCCTGATAGGCCGGTTGAGGTGCTGAGGGCGCGGCAAAAAACTCACCGCTGTTTCCTGCTCTCACTGTTTCCTGCTCTCTTCAATTTTTTAATTTTTTTTTCTTTCTCTGCGCGGTTCACTCTCGGGGGGGAATGGGCTCTTGCCCCGAATGGGCTGCGCCGACCGCGCGAGCCCCGGCGGAGGAGAGGCGAGGTGAGGTGAGGCCTGTTGCTGGGATGGGCGGGCGGCGAAGAGGGGGGTCGCCGGCGTCGCGGCAAATTTAAAGGGCCTGAGGAGGCTCCTGATAGGCCGGTTGAGGTGCTGAGGGCGTGGCAAAAAACTCACCGCTGTTTCCTGCTCTCACTGTTTCCTGCTCTCTTCAATTTTTTAATTTTTTTTTCTTTCTCTGCGCGGTTCACCCTCGGGGGGGAATGGGCTCTTGCCCCGAATGGGCTGCACCGACCGCGCGAGCCCCGGCGGAGGAGAGGCGAGGTGAGGTGAGGCCTGTTGCTGGGATGGGCGGGCGGCGAAGAGGGGGGTCGCCGGCGTCGCGGCAAATTTAAAGGGCCTGAGGAGGCTCCTGATAGGCCGGTTGAGGTGCTGAGGGCGTGGCAAAAAACTCACCGCTGTTTCCTGCTCTCACTGTTTCCTGCTCTCTTCAATTTTTTTTTTTTCTTTCTCTGCGCTGTTCACCCTCGGGGGGGTGAACAGCGCAGAGAAAACTTTTTATCTCATTAAAGCCTTACAAGAGCTCAAAATACCCATCAGTCTGAAGGAATTATTTATTTATTTATTCATTTGATTTATATTATATTTCAGACACTTCAAAGTGGATTACATTCAGGTACTGTAGGCATTTCCCTGTCAATTGTGGTATCTTGCTTTTGTGTATTAACTAGATCAAAAGCTGGTTCTTCACTGAACTCTCTTGTCAGTATCATATTTATGGTAGAAAAGAATGCTCATGCACTTCAGAGTGAAGGTTAATTCTAGGAAGAAATCCCATCCACCATCTGGATAGGCAAGACATGGGGATTTACTCAGAATTTCCTTCAACTCCTCCATTTCTGCTTGCTGCAAGGATCCTCACTGTCATGGCTCTACCTTCTGAATTAGTTTGACCAAAGGCTATGCAATCTTTCCATATTAATCAATGAATTCATGAGAGTAATTACATATCCCCAGAAAAATAATGTTCCTAGATTATAAGCCCTCTGGGGACAAGGAAATGCCTACAGTACCTGAATGTAATCCACTTTGAAGTGTCTGAAATATAATATAAATCAAATGAATAAATAAATAAATAATTCCTTCAGACTGATGGGTATTTTGAGCTCTTGTAAGGCTTTAATGAGTTAAAAAGTTTTATTGTATCTCTATGTATCTCTATGTCCAATACAGTCCAATTTAGCTTATAATATTCTTTACTGATTTTTTACTATGCTTGCTATGAACAAAGATAGAAGTTACTATTTTAGATTTTAATGAAGAAATAAAGCTATATTACAAATTTGCTCAAGACTGTACTGTCAGCTCCATGAAGAAGATAAAGGATAACTATAATTGGTAGAAAATAGATATAATGATGTGTGATCCTTTCTTATCAGTAACAAAATGTGCTGTGTTTGTAGACAAATGTAGATAATTATAATTAGAACTTAGCAATGCTGACCTGTTGACTAGTATGTTGTTGAAGTAAAATGCAGAAGTGAAACTGTGATGGGTCAATCTGAAATGTTTTGCTGAATCATGACTTTGTAGAATCAAGCAGTAGAGATGTGCTTCGTTTAAACATATCGGTTCGGCGGAAAATTTCAGTTTCCCACAGTTCTTTTTTTTTTTTTTTCCGGCAATTTTCAACTAAGTGCATTAGTGCACACTAATGGGCCTTACTGCACACTAACAACCAGTTAGTGTGCAATATCTCCGCATTAGTCTGCAGTACACCAAATGAGATAGTGTGCGCTAGCTAGATGTTAATGCGCATTAAGGCCCGTTAGTGCGCAGTAACAGATTAGTTAGTGTGCCCTAATAGAACTTACAGTGCACTAAGGGGCGGATTTTAAAAGGGTTACGCGCGCTGAGCCTATTTTGCATAGGCCCAGCGATGCGCGCAAGCCCCAGGATGCGCGTATGTCCTGGGGCTTTGTGAAAGGGGTGGGGCGGGGTAGGACCAAGGCCTCTGGCACAGCGGCTGTGCCAGGGGATTGTGTGCCGGCAGCCGGCCGGTGCGCGCAAGTTACGCCTGCCAGAGGCAGGTGTAATTTACAAGATAAAGGTGGGGGGGGGGAATTAGGTAGGGCTGGAGTCTGGGTTAGATAGGAGAAGTGAGGGGAAGTTTGGGGGGGGGGGTGGTGGAAGGAAAGTTCCCTCCGAGGCCGCTCTTATTTCGGAGCGGACTCGGAGGGAAGGGGGAAAATCATCGGGGCTCCCCTAGGGCTCGGCGCACGCAATGTGCACTAGTGTGCACCCCCTTGCGTGTGCTGACCCCGGATTTTATAACATGTGCGTGGCTGCGCGCGCATGTTATAAAATCGGGCGTACATTTGTGCGCGCTGGGTAGCGTGCACAAATGTAGGCCGCACACACAGATTATTTATGTATGTAGTAGTGCGCTGGAACTAATGTTAGTGCGCACTAAAAAATGCTATTTAAAAATTAAAAAGTATCAATTCAGAGGAGTTTGTTAGCTAGAAAAACAGTGTGCACTAATTGGTATTACTGCGAACTAAGAGATATGCAGTGCGCTGTAACTCCATTAGTGCGCACTAACATGAAATATGAATTTTGCCAAAATTTCAGCAAAAATCGCTTTGTATAGCGATGCTACCAAACCATGATGAATTAGACAATATTGTTCACATTGTCTAATTTGTGAAAAATGAATGTGCATCCCTATCAAACAGCAAATAAGTATAATCGTATGTTCTGGATTTTGGAGAATACCCACTGAGAGCTTGTTTCAAATTTGTTTTCTCCAATGTAATATTCTAATTTCTTCATATGTAACATTATGTTCCCAATAAATTTGGTAACATTTGTACTGCAACAGATTCATCTTTTTCTATTTTAAATTGTGGAATGAATACCAAGGCCGAGATAAAAATATCCACAATTATGATGTCAAAACCCTTATTAATAATACACTTATGGGTACGTTTTTAAAGCTGACGTGCATAAAAAAAAAAAGCTCCCGTGCGCTCGGCAGACCATTCTGCCGCCACACGCATGAGAGATATTCGAGGCCCGAGCTGCTCTATTCGAGGATGCATCGGGGTGGGGGGGGGTGCGCATCTCCCACCCCCTATCCTCTTTTTCCACCAGTAAAATGTACATGCAAAATGGAAAACACATACTCTTAAAATTTTAAAAAATTTTCAGATGCATATCCCGCTTCATACTCTATACCCTGGTATAGAGTCCATCAAGCTAGGACAAGAGAACATTGTAGAAATCTCATCTTTGTGCAACTTTCCTCACTCCAATTCACGTCAAATCTTCACTGAGGTCTACTATGCTGTTCTTACGTATCACTCTGCCTGTAAAACTGGCCCCAAAACCCTAGACCATCACCAAAACCTCACCTTGAGTTACTAGCTGGCCCTCCTATAGCAGTATAAATAGTTGACTTCTATGTGTGCTACCCCAGAGATGCTCTCTCTCTCTCTCTCTCTCTCATACAGAAATGCCCAGTTTAATGCCAGGAAAAAATGTGTAGTTATTTCCGGAGGTAAAAACATGTGATAGTACCCCTCATTTTCATTGATCCCCCTCAAACCCCTCCCCAATCCTGCCCCTTTGGAATAAATTTGCATTTGTGTTGCAATAACTATTGCATGTGTTATTGTGGACATTAGGGATCTAACGCCCACCATAACTCATTTTGATATATGACCCTGTACAATGATTAACTGCTCACTGCTCATATGAAAGTATATGCTTCTTAGGTACATATATACCATTTTTACACACAAAACCCCTTTGAAAATGTTCTCTTTTCTGAGTTTAGTACTACTTCACAGACCTGGATCTCAAATACAAAGGAGAATTGAGCCTATTATTAGTAGCAGTAGTAAAATTACTATTATTAATTATGTGCACAAACAATTCCATTGAATTCTCTCACTTTGAATCTTCTGGCTTACAAACAATAGAACTATATCTGAAACCTCATGGAAACAGAATGGAGCCAATATTTAGCCATGGAGCAGCTAGTTAAGGGGGTCATTTATCAAACTGCTATATGGTGTTTTGCATGCGTTAAGGTGTTTTTGCATGCAAAAAACATCTTTAACGCATGCGAAAGCACCTTTAACGCAAGCGAAAATGCCATAACGCATAGTGCGATGCAAATTAGAAAAAGGGGAGGAGTTTGGGGCGGGTTTTGTGACCAAGTGGGCTGGCTTCATAATTTGCGAAGCCATATCACACGGCTTTAACATTTATTTTAACTACACCTTTTTCATTTGCGTAAAACCATGCAATAGGGCTTTATCACGCTTTGTGATGTTTTCGCAAATGCCATTTTTAGTAGTTTTAAGATCCTGTAGAGCCAGCCTAGCTATCAGGGCCCTCCTACTACCACTGGTGGGGTGGGGGAGAGAGAGAGAGAGAGAGAGAGAAAACCCAGCCTGATGTTACCCAGGTAGAGAGTCCATCAAGCTAGGTTGAGAGAACATTGCACAAATCTCAACTTTGGGTGAGTTTCCTCACTCCGAAGGTCATCAAATCTTCACAAGAGTGCACTGTTTTGTTCGTACGTCTCACTCTGAATGTCAAAATGGCCCCTAACCCCTACACTAATACCTAAACCTCACCTCGAGTGACTAGGTGGGCCTCATATAGAGGTATAAATACTAGGGATGTGAATCGTTTTTGAACGATTAAAATTATCGTTAGATAATTTTAAAATCGTCCTAAATCGTTAGAGTGCACGATACAATACAAATGTCCCCGATTTATCGTCATAAATCATCCTAAATCATTAAATAGGGCACGGAAATTATTCGGGGGAGGGCGGGAAAACCGGCACACCAAAACAACCCCTAAACCCACCCCGACCCTTTAAAACCAATTCCTTACCCTCCCCCACCCTCCCGAACCCCCCCAAAATGTTAAATTACCTGGTGGTCCAGTGGGGGGGGGGGTCCCGGCACGATCTCCCGCTCTTGGGCCATCGGCGCCATTTTGGCTGCCAATAATTAAAATGGCGCCGATGGCCTGATAAAAAAAAACCCACCCAACCCTTTAAATCGACCCCCCCTTAGCCTCCCCCACCCTCCCGACCCCCCCCCCAAAACCTTTTAAAATTACCTGGTGGTCCAGGGGGACCTCGGGGAGCGATTTCCCGTTCCCAGGCATCAGCTGCGCTAAAAAAAAAAATGGCGCCAATGCCCCTTTGCCCTTACCATGTGACAGGGTATCTGTGCCATTGGCCGGCCCCTGTCACATGGTAGGAGCACTGGATGGCCGGCGTCATCTTTACTCATCAGCCTCTATTATACTATACTCTATAATACCCTGTCACATGGTAAGGGCAAAGGGGCATCGGCGCCATTTTTTTTTAGCGCAGCTGATGCCTGGGAACGGGAATGGGAAATCGCTTCCCGAGGCCCCCCTGGACCACCAGGTAATTTTAAAAGGTTTGGGGGGGGGGGTCGGGAGGGTGGGGGAGGCTAAGGGGGGTCAATTTAAAGGGTCGGGTGGGTTTTTTTTAGTGGCGCGTGCCTCCCTAAAAAAATAATTAGCGATGTGAATTGGAATCGGAAACGATTCCAATTCACATTTATTTATTTATTTATTTATTTATAGTTTTTTATATACCGCCGCTCATCAAAGATATCACGTCGGTGTACAATGAACAGGAACTTACGCCGGAGCGTTATACATTTAACAGGATTAAATAAGCATTATACATTTAACAAAAGTAAGAATATATATATTTGAACATAAAACAAGTAGAATCTTTTAAAACAGAACTATCGTTTAGGATTAACTGAGCTGAGTTAAACAGAGCTGGAAAGTAAAGGGATTTTAGGAAATTAGGTATGAGGTTAGGGACAGGTTAGGAGGAGATGGAGTTATAATTAGGAGTGATAAGAGAGGGGAGAAAGCGCTTCAGGTGCAATTAAGAGCAAAAGTATGGAATGGTATTTACAGTAAGGACATAAAAAAGGGGAAATTAGAGATTGTGTAGAGAAAGGGGGTGTTGGGTAAATAAGGCAGGGCATAAAAAGGGGAAGAAAGACATATATATTTCAGGTATAGGCATGTGTAAATAACCATGTCTTGAGTTTTTGCTTGAAAGTTTTGGGAGATGGCTCAAGGCGCAGTTCAGTGGGCAAGGTATTCCATAACAATGGGCCAGCAAAGGAAAGCGCTCGTGCTTTGGTGGAGGCATATCTTAACGATCAGATTCCCCCCCCCAGCTGAACCTGATCGTTAAGATGATCTGGCACACGATTCACATCTTTAATAAATACCTTCCTAGTATGAGGGTATTATGGCTAGTCTATCTCTCTCTCTCCCCCCCCCAGTGGTTGTATGTAGAAAATATCACAAAGTACAAAAGTTATTGCAATTTGCATTAATATCTATGCAAAGCGCTAATATAGTGCACTTTGTGATAAACTGCCTATTACCATAAAACATGGCCCTTTTCCTAGTGCATTTTGATAAATCCAGGCCTAAGTTAGCTGGATATAGCTATTTGACCAACTTAATGGGGATATTCAGCGGCACGACTGCACCACTGAATATCCCCAGCTACCTTAATGTTAGGATATGTATATCTGGTTAACTTTAGGACAGCCCTATGGAGTGACCAGAGTTAGCCACATAACTACTTACTATACTAAATGCTATTATAATACATAACCTCTCCTCACAGACCGATCAATACTCATGCTACAAAGTTCAATACAATATTATATGAAATTCAATGCAAGTTTTTTTTTTATAAAGTCCAATATATAATGCTACAAAGTTCAATGTAAAAATGTTCAATGTAAAATATTACAAAGCTTAACCTAAAATACAATGTTTCAAGGTAAAACAAGAAGTCTACATCAGGCTCCTCTTTTACCCTGTAAACCGTTGTGATATTTCTGATGAACATCAGTATAGAAAAACAAATAAATAAATAAATAAATAAAATAATAAACTCTGGGGTAGATTTTCAAACCGCGCGATTTGGCGTACTTTTGCTGGCGCATCAGGCGTAAGCAAAAGTACGCGGGATTTTAGTAGATACGCACGTAGCCGCGCGTATCCGCTAAAATCCTGGATCGGCGCGCGCAAGGCTATCAATTCCGTATAGCCAGCGTGCGCCGAGCCGCGCAGCCTACCCCCGTTCCCTCCGAGGCCACTCCGAAATCGGAGCGGCCTCGGAGGGAACTTACTTTTGCCCTCCCCTCACCTTCCCCTCCCTTCCCCTACCTAATCCACCCGCCCGGCCCTGTCTAAACCCCCCCCCTTACCTTTGTCGGGGGATTTACGCCTCCCGGAGGGAGACGTAAATCCCCGCGCGCCAGCGGGCCGCTAGCGCGCCAGGACGCGACCTGGGGGCGGGTCCGGAGGGTGCGGCCATGCCCCCGGACCGCCCCGGGCAGTAGCCACGCCCCCGGGCCCGCCCCCAGAACGCTCCCGACACGCCCCGAAAACGCCGCGTGGTTCGGGCCCGCCCCCGACACGCCCCTGACACGCCCCCCTCAGAAAACCCCGGGACTTACGCGAGTCCCGGGGCTCTGCGCGCGCCGGTAGGCCTATGTAAAATAGGCTCACCGGCGCGCAGGGCCCTGCTCGCCTAAATCCGCCCGGATTTGGGCGGATTTAGGCGAGCAGGGCTCTTAAAATCTGCCCCTCTGTGACTAACTCTGCTCTGCCCAGAAGCACCTCCCACCTGCCCCTATAATGCCCATGATTTATGCAGCTAGAATATAGCCTCATATGGCTTTTAATGTAGCCGGGTATCCATTTAGTTGGGCAACTTTCAGTTATCCATCTTAATGGCTTTTGAATATCAGCCTCAATGCAAATATTCCCTATTATATCTTTAATAAAGTCCTTATCCTCTTTACAGTTTTTTTTTTCATTTCAATATAATATAAATTTTCCAGTTGCCCCTCCAAATTTTTTTTTTTAGCATAGTATCAAATCACATCAACATTTGACAAGATGGCAAACTTTTCTTGATGTACTGCCAAGCTGATAGTCACATAAGCTCAGTGAAGCATAGGACTCTAGATACAGTACTACAAATCACTTACAATAAAAGATCTGGTGGTGTGAATCATTCACAGTGTCAGTTACTCTTGTTCTCTATTTCTGAACAATAATATGGAAGTGTCATTGAGATGATGGCAGAGTCTTCAGTGTAGCTTGTCACTGCATATTTTAGCTCTTCCTTTCTTGGCACCTCATCTCTGAAGTTCAGAAAACAAAATGTGAAACATGCCAAGTACTTGTATACTTGATCTTTTCAAAGAAGATAAAGTAGTTATCTTAAACAGCTTTTCTGTTAGAACTCTTTTAAGGCTATTCTTTTCATAAAGACTTTATATTATTGAACTTCCCTAGTGGGAACAAAAACTTTGACTTAGAAAGCCAACTAGGATACAATGTATAAACTATTTGCTTCCTTCATTGCAATGGATTATTTAGTTCCAGCTTTTGCATTTATTCTTGTGCTTTGCCATTATTTTTAAATTCTTAAGCTATTTAAAATTAGTACACAATAAAAAGACTAATATATTAAGTAAAGCAGTGGTTCTCAACCTTTTTTCTATCAGGACACACCTGAGAGATTACGCTCACATGCATGACACACTGAACACATGACCATCATGGGACTAAATATAAGCATATGCTCTGCATCCACAGGTGTCCCCCCACTTCCTAACAATGGGTGCAGAGCAGAATTAAGACATTTCCCTGAACAACTCGCCATGCAAAAATGATATTCTGATTCTGGTCTCATCTTAATAACAACATCACAAAGTCCCTCTACTACCAGGTGCATTGTAAAATAATGCAAACAAACTCCACTCTGTGCATGTCTATCAAACCTGCCATACCTCAGCAGCACTAACTCCAAAAAATGAAACAGCAATAGCCCTATCTATGAAAGGCAGCAGTTCACCACCAGTGCAATATAATACTGAAAAAATATAACAAATAAGTCTCTATCATACAGTTGTGTCCTACGCCACTGAGACCGCACCTACCGATGGTGAGGCTCACAGGGCTCCTCCCTGTGGGCGGAGACATCTCTCATCATGGCCCAGGGTTCACATCCTTAGAAAAACATATATGTATATTCCCAAATCTGACATGTATCCCGTCACTCCCCTCCATGCCCCCATTACCCTTCACTTCTCCCAGCTACTCAATCTTCCCTTCAAATGCTCATATCCCTGTCCAACATTTGCCCTGCATCCTCTCCCCTGTGCTCCCTCTCTCTCCTGCTCAATTCTCCCTGCCTTTCCCTTTCCTCTTCCCTACCCAGAATACCTCTGACCACCTCTTTCCCACCCCTTCCTGCTCAATATCTCCTGACCTCCCTTCTCCCCAACCCAGCAAGCCCCACACCTCTATCTCCCCCTCTTTGCTCCAGCTCTCCCTACCCAGCAAACCCAACTCCTTTCCCCCACCACTTCCTACCCAGCATTCCTGCCCAGCACAATTCCTCCTCTTTCTGGCTCCCAGCCAGAAAAAGCCTTCAGTCCAATCCAGAGTCTCCCTCCTATTTTACCAGCAGCAGATGACCCGTGGCAACATCCAGGACCCGGGCTGGGCTCCCCTTCAGCTTCTGCTGGAAAAGGGCACGGTCACTGAGGCGGCGCGGGAGATCACGCCGGGACCTCCCCCCACTGGACCTAAGGTAATTTAAAACATTTTGGGGGGGTTCGGGAGGGTGGGGGATTTGTTTTAATGGGTCGGGGTGGGTTTTAGGGTTGTTTTGGAGTGCCGGTTTTCCCGCCCTCCCCCGATTTACGATTTTTTGACGATAAATCGGGGGAATTGTTATTGTATCGCGGCTCTAATGATTTTTGACGATTTAAAATAAATCTGACGATTGTTTTAAATCGTCAAAAAACGATTCACATCCCTAGTTGGTAATGCTCGAGAAAGCGATTTCACTGTTAACTCAGACCCTGATGAAAAATCAGGAAAGCATTGAAAAAATTGAACCCATGGTAGCAAGGCATGAATTAAAAATCCAAGAACTGGAAACTAAAACTAAAGAGATGCAAGAAGTACAACTAAAATTGGTGAAATTAGATTTGGAGAATTTCAGGAAACTTGAAAATCTGGAAAATATGCAAAGAAAGTTGAATCTAAGGATACTGAACTTTCCACAAGTAAGAACGATCTCATTGAGAGATCAATTTAAGAAATATTTGACAGAAATTTTGCAAATTTCTCCTGAGTTGACTCCAACATTGGCAAATATCTGTTATCTTAAAAAACCAAATTTGGAGAATTCACCCCTGAATCTTGGCAGTAATTTAACAGCATTCCTTGAATCGTCAGCGGAGGAGCAAGTTGAGTCGCGTGGAACAGTTTCTGTTTCCTTTGTTTTCTTGATGGATAGAGAGATGATTTTAAAATCATTTTTCCGAAATAGGGAGAAACTATTCTACGGGCAAAAGGTTTGGATTTTCCCGGACATTACAAAAACAACGCAAATTCGGAGAAAAAAGATGCTGGAAATGTGCCAGGAGGCAAGGGCGATAGGTGCTAAAGTAACTGTTAGGTATCCTTGCAAGTGTGTGTTAAATCTGAATAATAACCGCTATATATTTTATGAACCGGACCATTTACGATCATTAATAGATAGCCATAAGAATGTGGGGAGTGTAACCTAGTCTCGTGCATGAAGTAAAGAAGCTAGGGATGTGCAGAGCAAAATTTTATGTTCATATTTTTTATGTCCGAAAGGGGGTCCCACTTGCGGCCAATATGGACATAAAAAAAATCCAATGAGTTGGGTATATGTACATATGTGCAAAAAAAAAATTAAACCCCCTCACCCTCCTTAATCCCCCCCCAGACTTACCACAACTCCCTGGTGATCGAGCGAGGCCAGCTTGGGGGGGTCAGGAGGCCCCCCCAAGCTGGCCAAAAGTTCTTTTTGGGCCGAACGAGCCGTCCGGCGCGAACGAGCCGGGAATCACGTGACGCCGGCGTCGCTCGACGTGCCGCCGACGTCACATGCTTCTCGCCAAGGATTGCAGAAATGGCGTCCTCACTCCTCGCTCCATCACCAGGGAGTTGTGGTAAGTCGGGGGGGGGGGGATTAAGGAGGGTGAGGGGGTTTATATTTTTATTTTGGCTCAACAATCGCGATTTCCCACATATCGAACATATCTATGTTCGATATGTGGGAAATCCGATCGTTTATGTCGAATCAATTTTTTAAGTAAAAAAAAAATATGAGTTGCGTTTTACTAATGCGGTCAATCCGAATGCACACCCCTAAAAGAAGCAGTATTCCTCCCAATATTTTGGTTTATAAATGTTTTATGAAGTAAATGTTCCTGTAAAACTTGGATCCCATACAATGATAAATGGGGGGAAGATGATGAAAGGATAACTGTGTGGTAAATATTTAATTTCTTATTTGAATTTTGTTTTCAATTTTTTCCCAATGTTAGTGAAAAATTGGATTTATTCTGTAAATCATATTAAAACTGCATAAATAAAGAATTTAAAAAAAAAAAAGTTGGTGTCCTGTAAGGCCCTTTTGAACAAGAGTTGGTGATATCTCGCTCTGATTTGGGTGAAAGAGAAAGGAATAACCTCCCACTGGGCAGGAAGAGAAGGAAGCAAAAGCAGCTTCCTGTTATATTCAATAAAGGAGAAATCAGCCAACTCCTGACCAGACTGATGAGGAAAGGGCAGCCTTCTGCTGAGTCTGCGACACACCTGTGACCTCGCGACACACCTGTTGAGAGCCACTGATGTAAAGCAATACAACTGCATGGTATTTTTACCATGCAACCTAGTACCATAGTAAAAACATAATAACTCTTCAGCTTAAGGAAAAATTTTAGAAAATACATGGGGTAATATTCAGTCACTGACTAGCTTGCAGATTTCATGGATAATGTTTTCTGGCTTATTTTGCTGGGATATTCTGTGGTGTAGCTATCCCATTGAATATACCTGACTATCTTAAAGTTAGCCAGCTAACTCTGAATATTGTAGTTAGCTAGCTAACTTCCAGCTAACTTAACTCAGTCCCTGAACACTCCTAGAATGCCCTTATATTGTCCAGCTAAATTTTAGCTCTGTAATGAGTTATCTGGCTAAACTTTAGCTGGATAAGTGGATGAAATATTCAAAAGTCATTTATCTGTGTACCTCACAAGTTTTCCAGCTAAATGTTTCATAATGTAGACCCTACAGTATTTTGACCAAGTGAAACTCAATGCAAAAATATTACCCCTCTAGAAAAGTATAAAAGCCAGGTCTTCACATTTATTCACAGTGCTGCAAGGAGGGTGTGTGTTTGGCTACTAGACCCAGGCATGAAGAATGTGTTTATGCTTAGACAGGGAAAAGGAGAAATGTGTTTTTCATTATTTTTTAGTTTAATCATTTGCTGCTTCTCTTCTTTTGGGCTTCTCTTTATGTCTTGGAATACTTGTGCATATATTAAAATATCTGTCTGATTGTCTTCATTTGTCTGATTTGTCTTTTTTATCTTTGGTGTGTTAGAGCTAGAGTGTGCGTCAATGGAGACTGGAGCGTGAAAAGGCAAATGTCTATGCATGAGAATGTGCGTGAAATAAGTGTGAGCAGGGGGATAGAGAGGAGAGTAGCAGGAGAAGTGAGGACAGTAGGAGGGTAAAAAGAAAGAGAAAAGAGGAATAATGGGAGGAAGAGGAGAGGAGGATGGGAGAAGGAGTCAATGGCAGGGAGTGAGTGATCCTTTTTCTCAACTTGAATTGCTGCATGTGGAAGTGACATCAGATGTAATGAGCAGCACAGTGTTATATCCTTCAACTTTCAGTGGGGTTTACAGGTCTGTCAAACACAGACCCAGCTTCAGCAGCCAATTCTATTCTGCAGAGCCAACACCACAAGACAGACTTTTAGTTAAAATTAGTTCTTGTTGTATTTCAGCCTCTCTCGAGGGTACAGTCCTCTGCAGCAGGTCAAAACAGGGTCTCTGATTTATAACAAATTCTACTCAAAGTTAACAAGAAAATAAAACAGTATTTCAGTTCATTCAACATCACTGCTCTCAATGTCAGGGAAAAACAAAGGCACTGTTTGTTATACAGTAGGTGTGGATCCTCCAATATCTGGAGCCTCTCCCAACTACCTGCCCCTGGGCTACCAAGATGATTAAAGCACCTGTCCTTCCTTCACTCAAGGATTCCATCCTTGTTCTCCCTTTGGAAACTTGGGAAATGTAGTTCTTTCACACAGTTTCCTTGGTCTGAAGTTTCTATAATTAGGCCTTGCCCTCTTTTTCATGGACATGCTCTACCACTAATCAGGAGTGAATGGGCTGCTACACCATACCCCTTTTAAGGGCAATCCCCCCTTTGCTACCTCTCAGAGTTCCTTGTTCTACCTCCTGCCACAATATTAAAATGGGAAAAATGTTCTCCTTAGCAGCTTTATCTTGGACCTCAAAACTATAGGCCTGGAGGGCTGAGTACCATCACATCAAGTGGACATTGATATAGTTCATCACGTTAAGCCATTTGAGAGGGGCATGGTATGTTACCAGCAGAAAATGCCTCCCTTGCAGATAATATTTCAAGTTTTCTATAGCCCAATTAATTGTTAGGCATTCTTTTTCTATAGTGGCAAATTTGAACTTGTGGGCAAGTAACTTCCTGCTAAGGTACATCACCAGGTATTCAGCATCCTGTTATTCTTTGGATAAAACTGTCCTGAGTCCCTTCCTGGATGTTTCATTTTGCAGAATAAACCTTCATTGGAAGTCCATTACTTTTAACAGCAGGTTCTTGAGAGGGTCCCCTTCCAGGCCACAAAGGTTCACTCAGTCTCCACACACCAGCATAACTGATTTGGTGTCCTTTACTTTAATAGCTCAGTATGGGGACTTGCTAGGCTTGCAAAGTGCAGGATGAACCATCTATAGTATCTGCAAGCCTCAAAAATGCCTTTAGCTGTTCCTTGGTTTAGGATCGGGCATAGTCTCAGATGCTAGCATTTTGTCTATGAAGGGCCAAATAACTCCTGCACCCAAATATTGCATTTCCCTCTATTCTATCTTGTACTTCCTGGGATTCACAATAAGTCTTGCTACCCATAATGACCCCAGAATATCCTTTACCTTTAATGTGTGTGCCAGCCTGTGAAATAGATGATCAGATCATCAAAATAGGACATAGCATATACTTGGTGTGGCCAAAACACTGCATCGATAAGTCATGGGAAATTAGCTGCAGCTCCTTGCAGGCTGAAAGACATGTGATTGAACTGGTCCAGTCTCCTAGAGTTGGAAAAAACAGTCCTACTTTACAGGACTCCCCCATGGATCCTCCTATCCTTCTATCAGTTCCTCAAACTATGACACCACATTGACCTGCCTAAAATTGATATAAAAGTGAAGGGTCTCATTTGACTTAGGTATCAATACAATAGGACTGCATGAGGGACCACATGACTCCTCTATCACTCCTAAATGAACAATATTTTCTATCTGCTTGCTGACTTCTTGCTTCTTAGTCTAAGGCAACCTGTAGGAACACTGCTAGACTACATTGCCTGACAGGGTTATGATCTGGTGTAGGATCAACTGTATCTTTCTGGGGAAAAAAAATCATCTTTAGCCTCCCTGTAATAACATATATTTGACCTGCAGCCTTTGTCGTGATGTCAGCACTTTGTCTATTGCAATGCCCAATTGGACTGAATCTCTGTGACCTAGAGACCCAGCAGAAGAATGAACAAAGAAAGATTGTCCAATGATCTGGGGACTAGTATACAAGGAAGTACAAAAGGTAGGGCATCCTGTCATGGAATGTTTACCAAAGTCTGAGTCTGATTCTGCTGCTTGCAGCCCTAGACTGTAAGGAGAGAGAAAGGGGTATAGTTTCTGTCACAAATTACTTCTTAAGTGAATTTGATCAAGAAAGGGCTGTAATTTGAATATTTCTGGATGTAACATAGGCCTTCAACACCATCTCTCATTGCATATTGTTAGATCAATTGAAGGAACTAGAGGTGGAAGGAACCATACAAAGATGGTTTGAATCATTCCTAAGTTCTCGAGAACAAAGGTTATTTTTAATAGTTTCTCCTCAAAAGTGTTTAGGACCCCTTCAGGAATACCACAGGGATCAACACTGTCCGCAGACCTATACAATGTATATATCCTACCACTGTGCTCCATTTTAGATCAGCATTCAATCATATTTCAAATGCATGCAGATGACATACAGTTGTATTTTCCAGTAATATCTCTCTTCAGGCTACAGTGAACTTGGTTACTGATGCTTTTCATATTCTAGGTGCTTGGATATGTGAAAATCATAAGAAATTATATGTTGAAAAAAACTGAACTTATCTGTTTTTCAAGACAGCCTCAATATTTGCATGAACAGAATATTAATTCATTTATGATCATGGGTAGAGACCTTCCTTTTCAGCCTGTAGTTCGTAATTTGGGATTTCTTTTAGAATTCCAATTGACCTTTTGGCTCCGGGTCCATCATGTCTTATGGATGGGATATTATAAGTTACATCTGCTTAGATATTTAAGATTCATTTTAGTTAAAGATGATTTTCGGACAATTATTCAAGTATTTGTAATTACTGTCTTTAATTATTGCAACACACTTTATATTGGTCTTCTGCAGTCAGCCCTTACAAGTATTGCAGAATTCTGCTGCTTTGCTGATTTATGGAGGCTAAAGATGGGACCATGTGTTCCTGTTGCTAATCAATGTTCACTGATTGCCTGTGATCAAACGTATTGAATTCAAAATATTAATGCTTGTTTTTAAAGCTTTATAAACAGAGTGATCTTTTTATTTGTCAGCACTTTTAAACAGATACCTGCCATCTCAGAACCTATGATCTCAGGAGAAATTATTATTACAGGTTCCCACTATTAAAGAGGCCTGTTTAGCAGATACAAATAAGCATGCCTTTGATGTCATCAGTCCTTGGGTGTGGAATGGTCTTTCAGACTGGCTAAAAAACATTGGTGAAATTCTAACTTTCCACAAGCAACTGAAAACATTTTTGTTTGTTCATAACTAATTTTATTTGAAAATGGAGTGTGAATAATTCAATTGCCAAGATTGTTTATTTTATTATATTATTATTATTATGATAGTTTTATTGTATTTAATCTTGTTGTAATCCGCTTAGCATGTATTTCTATTATAGGTGAAATAGAAATTGTTTTAATAAATACATAATAAGTATATAAATAATAGGAGGAAAAGACTTCCGTGAACTTATATCTATTAGGGTGGGCTAAAGTAAAAGTGATACCTTTCCCAAAGACCTGATCTATTTTGGGGTCAGCAGGTGAAAATAAACAAATATATTGTTTATTTTAGGATAGAGATACTATAGAAATACCTTACAAAGTGTCTCATATTTGGACATTCATTTCCCAGGCATCAGTTTGTAATGCATTTTATTTTCTACAGCAACACAGATGTGCAGTCTCATTTTGGAGGGATCAACTAGTGGGCAGAAAAAATCTCTGCGAGTGAAAAATCATTATGCTCATGAAAATGCTTTGCTTTCCCCCCATATGCAGAAACCTCAGGAAATCATGAGGCCTTGCATGGTCCATGGTCCTCCCTGTGTGCCCATGTGCCAGGACCATAACATTATAGTCATTACATCAAAACCATTTTTATGCCTTTTCTGTATAAAATACTCATCTTGATGGGTTTTAGGACACAAGATATCTAGCTTTCCCACTCCTTTCACTGCAGCCTCCAAAATGGTGCTGAGAATCATCTGTTCTGCTGCAGACAGATTGATCTGGCTTGCAGGTTCCTCTGTCCTCATATAAGCCTACAACTGCTTCACTTGTACCTGAGGTCTCACCATTTGTAGCTCAGATCTTTCACACTGTGGTTATTATAGAAGGCTACATTAAGCCTGTGATAGATTTTCTCCCAGATCCTCTATTTCCTATATGAATCTATTCTCCTGGACTCTTGCCCAAACAGGATATTTTTCACTTTCATTATTTCATGAACCAGGAGGTACACCTTGTCCAACGAGAGCCTCGTTTCGCCCTAGCACTTAGGGCTTCTTCAGGGACGTAGTTTCTTTTAAAATCTAGCACACATATTCATTAGGGATGTGCAGAGCAAAATTTTATGTTCATAAGTCCATAAGTCGAAAGGGAGGGTCAATTTCGGTCAATATGGACATATGGAGAATTCCATAAGTTGAGTCTATGTCCATACGTGCAAATAAAAATTTAAACCCCTCACCTCCTTAATCCCCCCCCCCCCAAGACTTACCAAAACTCCCTGGAGGTCCAGCGGGGAGTCAGGACGCCATTTCTGAACTCCTTTGCGAGGAGCACGTGACGTCAGCGTCACGTCGGAGTGACGCGGCGTCACATGATTCCCCACGCGTTCGCTCCGGGACCCTCGTTGCACCCAAAAGGAACTTTTGGCCAGCTTGGGGGGCCCTGAATTTCCAGCAAAGAGGTTACCCACCGCAGATTGTTAGGAGGGCTTACAAACGAGCACGTTGGATCAATAGAGACTTACTGTTTTTGCCTAAGAATTTACAACATGATAATAACAGGTTGGTTTGTGTGTTGCCGTTCTCGTCACAAGTATACAAAGTTCAGAACATCATAAAAAAATTTTGGCACATTCTACATTTACATGAAGGGTTCAATGAGCTTCCAAGGTTTGCCTTTAAGCGTGGGAGAAACCTGAGAGACATGATAGTACACTCAGACTTCGCAGAGGAAAAGAATGATGGAGAGATCAGAGATTTCGGGATTAAAGGACACTTTCCTTGTGGGAATTGTACTGTGTGTACTCAATCTTTTGCAGGTAGTGTTCTACCGTTTTTTGCTAATGGCAAATATCAGCTTCGATCACTTACCAACTGCGAGTCTAAGGGTGTGATTTATGGGTTATGGTGCCCATGCCCCCGTTTATATATTGGCAAAACCAAACGTTGTTTAAAGACCCGCATGATTGAGCACAGGAGTGGCATTACACGCGGCAAGGTTGAAGCGCCGGTAGTACAACACTGCCTTTCACATTTGCATACGTTTGATGTTTTAAGATTTGCCGTGATAGAAAAACCTCTGCCTAAGAGCCGCGGAGGTGATTTTGATGGTTACCTACTTCAAAGAGAGCAAAAATGGATTTATTACTTTAACACGGTAGATCCAAATGGATTAAACAAAGACATTGACTGGTCAGTGTTTTGAAAAATCGCGGCGTTTCAAGAGTGTAGAATTGTGGGAATTGGAGTTCATTTGGTTTAGATGATCCGGATTTCCGGTTGTCAGAATAAGTGGGATGTGCTTAAATTCAGAGTGAATATGGCTGTAGAGATCAACTGGGATGCTGAGGCGCCATTTTTGAATCCCCAGTGAGACCTGTAAGCTTGGTCCGGGTAAGTGGAGTATATCTCCTGACTCTTAAATAGTGCATTATAGTTTACACTAGGATTTTTCTTTATAAGAAGGGGTGTGCGGTCTGCTTTGAGTGGTTTTAATTTATGGTTTTTAACTTTCAGGGTACACGGAATATTTTGGCCTGATTCGAGATATTATAATTCCCCTGAAGAAGACTGATACTTCAGTCGAAACATGTTGGGACGGTCAAATTGAACAGCAAAGTATTGTAGCAGCTCGATGAAAAATTTACGGCGAAGTATTCAATTTTTTTGAACTTGACATTGAAAGAACGTTCTGTTCTGCATAAGGCTGAATAAATTGAAAAGATTGACATGGTTATAGAACTGTTTTTTGAATAAAGGTATTTGGTGGGTGGACAAATGACAGTAAATGATTATAAAAAAGAAGCTCTGTAAGCTGACAACAGCCTGCGGCCCATTGTGTGGCGAGAGGCTGCAGATTACAACACTAGAGCAATAACCTTGATGATATTGTCATTTGTTGGGTAATTAATGGTTGGATAATAAGTTTGTCGACAGTTTGTTTGTTAGATTCATTGAGTGAGTTGAGTCTCCTCTCTCCTTTGTTTTATATAATTGAAACATATTCATATGTCAATCCACATAGTACCACAATGAACAATTACAACAATTTAATCATACCATGAACTTTCACAATCACTCTCTTTATTTCTCACTCTATTCACATGTCAGCTTGACAAGATCAATTTATAGCAGGACAAGACCAATTTAAAGTAGTATAAGAGCAATTAACATCATATGTTTAAAAGTATACGGGGATAAAGTGTGTCAAATAAGTATTTAAAAAATGATGTATGAAGTATTGTAATTGCATTAGATGCAAAGGAATTTCTAGCTCTTTATATATTTTATGTACAGAATGAGTGGGGAATGAGTGAGATATGTGTGATATGAATGAAGGTATTTAAGGGTAAAGCATGAGTGTGATTTTAGAGTGTTTTGGTAAGGGTCCGAGTAGGTAACATAAGAACAGTCAAATTGAATGTATTTATAAAAAATATTTTGTCAATAAATGATAATTAAGTTTGGATAATGACTTAAGGACCTCTGATTTGTGCTGTGACATATATTGAGTTTTCAGAGGGCATGCAGGTGTGTTTTCCCTTTCAGGTTGGTCATTCAGGGGTGTTAAGTATAGACTGCACGTCCAAATAATCAGAAGTTACATATAGCCAGCTTTAAGGACAGATAAATTGAGATGAAGGCAGCAGTCCAGCAGCAAGACGGGGGCTTCCCAGTCTTTTGCATAGAGTGTCACATGTATGATTTTTTACCCACCGGTGAGAAGTTGTACATGTGCATACAATGCAAAGAGCTCCTGGCTCTCAGAGAACGATTCCGATCTCTGGAGGCTAGAGTGGCAGACCTGGAGGAGCTGAGGCAGAGAGGTATATAGATGAGACCTTCAGGGACATAGTAGTCAAGTCCCAGCTTCAGACTGGCAGCCCTGGTGCTGCCTTGGAGGCAGAAGGTCTCATGATTGGAGAGCATCAACCTGGTGTAGCAGGAAAGGATCCTGTAGCAAGGACCTGCTCTCCAGGTGATGCACTGTCCTTTCGTACCGAGAATATCTCCCCAAGGCCTACTGCCCAGGAGGGAAGGGTTAGGTCGGCCGTCATAGTTGGTGATTCGATTATTAGGAATGTAGACAGCTGGGTGGCTGGTAGGCGTGAGGATCGCCTCACGCCTACCTGGTGAGAAGGTGGTGGACCTCACGCGTCACCTAGATAGGATTTTAGACAGTGCTGGGGAGGAGCCGGCTGTCATGGTACATGTAGGCACCAATGACATAGGAAAATGTGGGAGGGAGGTTCTGGAAGCCAAATTTAGGCTCTTAGGTAGAAAACTTAAATCCAGAAACTCCAGGGTAGCATTCTCTGAAATGCTTCCTGTTCCACGTGCAGGTCACCAGAGACAGGCAGAGCTCCGGAGTCTCAATGCATGGATGAGACGATGGTGCAAGGAAGAGGGATTCAGTTTTGTTAGGAACTGAGGAACCTTTTGGGGAAAGGGGAGTCTCTTCCAAAGGGATGAGCTCCACCTGAACTAGGGTATAACCAGACTGCTGGCGCTAACCTTTAAAAAGGAGATAGAGCAGCTTTTAAAGTAGAACAAAGGGGAAAGCCGTCAGTCACTCAGCAGTGCATGGTTCGGAGAGAGGTATCTTCAAAGGATACTAATGATGCATTAGAATTAGGGCATCCCGACAGTGAGGTTCCAATAATAAGAAAAGTAGTCCAAGTGCCTGTAACTAAAAACTCACCTGAGCTAAAAAAATTCTAACTTATCCCTATCAATTAAAAAGGAGAATGAAAATACAAACAAAAAACAAACTTTGAAATGTTTGTATGCTAATGCCAGAAGTCTAAGAAGTAAGATGGGAGAATTAGAATGTATAGCAGTAAATGATGACATAGACTTAATTGGCATCTCAGAGACATGGTGGAAGGAGGACAACCAATGGGACAGTGCTATACTGGGGTTCAAATTATATCGCAATGACAGAGAAGAGCACCCGGGAGGCGGTGCGGTGCTTTATGTCCGGGATGGCATAGAGTCCAACAGGATAAACATCCTGCACGATACTAAATGCACAATTGAATCTTTATGGGTAGAAAACCCTTGTATGTCGGGGAAGACTATAGTGATAGGAGTATACTACCGTCCATCTTGTCAAGATGGTAAGACTGACAGTGAAATGCTAAGAGAAATTAGGGAAGCTAACCAAATTGGTAGTGCGGTATCAATGGGAGACTTCAATTACCCCAAAATTGACTGACAGTGAAATGCTAAGAGAAATTAGGGAAGCTAACCAAATTGGTAGTGCGGTATCAATGGGAGACTTCAATTACCCCAAAATTGACTGGGTAAATGTATCATCGGGACACACTAGAGAGATAAAGCTCCTGGATGGAATAAATGATAGCTTTATGGAGCAATTGGTTCAGGAACAGACGTGAGAGGGAGTAATTTTAGATCTAATTCTCAGTGGAGAACAGGATTTGGTGAGAGAGGTAACGGTGGTGGGGCTGCTTGGCAATAGTGTTCATAATATGATCAAATTTGATTTAATGACTGGAAGGGGGACAGTAAGCAAATCCACAGCTCTCGTGCTAAACTTTCAAAAGGGAAACTTGGATAAAATGAGAAAAATAGAAAAAAACTGAAAAGAGCAGCTTAAAAAGTAAAAAGTGTGCAAGAGGCGTGGTCATTGTTAAAAAATACCATCCTAGAAGCACAATCCAGATTTTTTCCACACATTAAGACAGGTGGAAAGAAGGCAAAACAATTACCAGCAGAGTTAAAAAGGGAGGTGAAAGAAGCTATTTTAGCCAAAAGATCTTCATTCAAAAATTGGAAGAAGGATCCAACAGAAGAAAATAGGATAATGCATAAATGTTGGCAAGTTAAATGTAAGACATTGATAAGACAGGCTAAGAGAGAATTTGAAAAGAAGTTGGCCGCAGAGGCAAAAACTCACAGTAAAAACTTTTTAAAATATATCCGAAGCAGAAATCCTGTGAGGGAGTCAGTTGGACAGTTAGATGATCGAGGGTTAAAGGGGCACTTAGAGAAGATAAGGTCATCATGGAAAGATTAAATGATTTCTTTCTTCGGTGTTTACTGAAGAGGATGTTGGGGAGGTACCCGTACTGGAGAAGGTTTTCATGGGTAATGATTCAGATGGACTGAACCAAATCACAGTGAACCTAGAATATGTGGTAGACCTGATTGACAAACTTAAGAGTAGTAAATCACCTGGACCAGATGGTATACACCCCAGAGTTCTGAAGGAAATAAAAATTGAAATTTCAGACCTATTAGTAAAGATTTGTAACCTGTCATTAAAATCATCCATTGTACCTGAAGACTGGAGGATAGCTAATGTAACCCCCATATTTAAAAAGGGCTCCAGGGGCGATCCGGGAAACTACAGACTGGTTAGCCTTACTTCAGTACCAGGAAAAATAGTGGAAAGTATTCTAAACATCAAAATCACAGAACATATAGAAAGACATGGTTTAATGGAACAACGTCAGCATGGCTTTACCCAAGGCAAGTCTTGCCTCACAAATCTGCTTCACTTTTTTGAAGGAGTTAACAAACATGTGGATAAAGGTTAACCTGTAGATGTAGTGTACTAGGATTTTCAGAAGACATTTGACAAAGTTCCTCATGAGAGGCTTCTAGGAAAAATAAAAAGCTATGGGATAGGTGGCGATGTCCTTTCGTGGATTACAAACTGGCTAAAACACAGGAAACAGAGAGTAGGATTAAATGGACAATTTTCTCAGTGGAAGGGTGTGGGCAGTGGAGTGCCTCAGGGATCTCTATTGGGACCCTTACTTTTCAATATATTTATAAGTGATCTGGAAAGAAATATGACAAGTGAGGTAATCAAATTTGCAGATGATACAAAAGTGTTCAGAGTAGTTAAATCACAAGCAGATTGTGATAAATTGCAGGAAGACCTTGTGAGGCTGGAAAATTGGGCATCAAAATGGCAGATGAAATTTAATGTGGACAAGTGCAAGGTGATGCATATAGGGAAAAATAACCCATGCTATAGTTACACAATGTTAGGTTCCATTTAAGGTGCTACTACCCAAGAAAGAGATCTAGGCATCATAGTGGGTAACACATTGACATCGTCGGTTCAGTGTGCTGCGGCAGTCAAAAAAGCAAACAGAATGTTGGGAATTATTAGAAAGGGAATTGTGAATAAAACGGAAAATGTCATAATGCCTCTGTATCGCTTCATGGTCAGACCGCACCTTGAATATTGTGTACAATTCTGGTCGCCGCATCTCAAAAAAGATATAATTGCGATGGAGAAGGTACAGAGAAGGGCGACCAAAATGATAAAGGGAATGGAACAGCTTCCCTATGAGGAAAGACTAAAGAGGTTAGGAATTTTCAGCTTGGAGAAGAGACGGCTGAGTGGGGATATGATAGAGGTGTTTAAAATCATGAGAGGTCTAGAACGGGTAGATGTGAATTGGTTTTTTACTCTTTCGGATAATAGAAAGACTAGGGGGCACTCCATGAAGTTAGCATGTGGCACATTTAAAACTAATCGGAGAAAGTTCTTTTTCACTCAACGCACAATTAAACTCTGGAATTTGTTGGCAGAAGATGTTGTTAGTGCAGTTAGTATAGTTGTGTTTAAAAAAGGATTGGATAAGTTCTTGGTGGAGAAGTCCATTACCTGCTTTAATTAAGTTGTCTTAGATAATAACCACTGCTATTACTGGCAAAGGTAACATGGAATGGACTTAGTTTTTGGGTATTTGCCAGGTTCTTATGGCCTGGATTGGCCACTGTTAGAAACAGGATGCTGGGCTTGATGGACCCTTGGTCTGACCCAGTATGGCATGTTCTTATGTTCTTATTAGAGGAGGAAATAGATTATTGCATGGCAATCTACATGCATGGCAATGTGTGGATGAGATAGTAATTATAATAACTTGTCTTGAAAGGGGCTTTATTGTGGGTGGAAATGAAACAAAGAATGTATTAAATAAAACAGATTCATACTGAAATTATAAAAAAACTTCTTATATAAAATTTAAAAATATTTCAAACTTTAAAAAACATTTACAAAAAAAAACCAAATGGAAAAGGGGTGGGGAAAAATGAGATACTAAACTACCTAAAAAAATGAGTCCAGGAATGTTAGGAGGCCCAGTACAGAACAGTCTAGGGGGCTGTAGCAATCACTTCATGCTCATGAGCTCAATAGCTACTGTGAAACCCCCTTGAGCCTGGGATAGTTGATCCAACATCTCGACCAGCCTCCTGAACTTGACTCTGACCCTGCTTTTTCTCCACCATCCAATAGATTTCCAGGACCATAATTGCCTGAGACCATGCCTACTGGCCTTGAGGCGGTGCTCTAGCCACTGAGACAGCCTCTGCATCCATGAGGTACAGTGCAGAATCCAGTGGAAGATCAAAAGTGAGGTTGATACTTTCTTCATCCTGCAATGTCTGGGAAGCCTCTGGACCAGTGTCCTCAGGTTTCAGGGGTGAAAAAGGAAGATGCCCTACAGGAAGGTAGAGAGGGATAGGTTGGACAATAGACACAGGGCCTCCCATGGAGGGGCAGTGGTAAGTGGCTGTTGTACCAATGCAGAGTCCACAGCTTCCATCTTGCATCTTGCAGCAGTAGAATGGGCCAGGAACTCTCCACTCTATTCTTCATCCTCCTCCTCCTCTGATGAAGAGCTGGTATTATCTGTGAACAGAACAAAATGTATGTCAAGGCATAAGCTAGTATGCTCCAGGGTGTTATATGCAACATCATACAAACAGTTAATTGTTTTCTGGGTGAGGTGGAGGCTATGAAAAGTGTTCCTAGTGGTGGGACACCCAGGTCCTAATAGGGGGTGGCAAGGCCATAGATAGCATCTCCCAGATACAGAAGCTTCTGTACAGCTGTCTTTTACTATATGCAGCCTATCTGGTGATAGGGGTTTGGAGGTAGATTCAGTGATAGGGTGGTTAGTGTAGGGCTGTGATTTAGACAGCAAGCCATCAATGGCCAAGATTCAGCCCCAAGTCTATTGGTTCTTTTAGGATGTGTGATATGGACTTTCACTAAAAATAGTTTTTTTGAGTAGTTTCCAACACTTTCCAGAGTTTAGAAAATTGGTTTATGAGTCTATTACAAGTAGTATTTAATGACAGTGTTGTCTGTGACCCAGAGAATAGGCAAGGATGAAGTAAATATGCAAGAGGGTTTCTAAAAGCTCTAGGCAGAGAATGGGTCTTGTAGAGTGGCATGGTAATAGTGGGGTCTGAGATGGAAGGTGGAAATAGACAGGCTTTGGCAGCTTAGGAGATGTCACAGTTTGGAAGATGGGCTGGAGGACAAAGAGATGAGGAATCCAGTCAGTTCTCTACAGAATACTTTATTGATTTACAAGAATAACAGAACAAAAGGCTGCTTACCTTAGTGCTTCAACAGCAATTAAGCATAAATGGTTTTGGCATAAGCTTGACCTCTGTCTTCACCTTTGGGGCCTTTCTAAACCTTCTGGCCCTGACATTTTATCCCATGGTGAATGAAGCCTTCCTCAAACCAGAATCCCTTATTAGGCTGCTTCTTAAGGATGACAAGGCCAAATAGCTATGGCCGTTTCTTTAAGGTGTTCTATGGAAGCTTTCTAAATACTTTCTCACACATACCTTGTTGACATCTTACAGATGGACATTTAATGAACTTACCTCTGTGCTCATCCTGCCGGGCATGCAGCTGGTTGAGCCCCTCCCCTTCCTTATGATGCATCTCTCAAGACTTTTTCTTTAAGTTCTAAATTTCTATAGTGAAATAGGAATACAAAGCTATTACTTTAATGTTGCTAGCTCTATGACCTCCAGAATGGTATGTTTATATATTTTCAATAGAAGCCTTAAGTCTGCTTCAGGGTTATTTGCTGTCCCTTAGTGCAGTAGATATGTCGTCCTTAGTCCTGAGCTGGTATCATCCCAGAAGTGTTAAGGTAGCCAATTTCAGAAGAGAGATAGCAGGCTGGTGCTGGTTTTTGAATAACCCCATTCTGTTGCATTACGGGCCTGGTTTCACAGATTTTAAAGAGCTGAATAAAGGGTAAAGAAATTGTGCAGGGTAAAGAAATTGTTTTTGTTATTAGGTTCATTTTCGGGAGGTTTTTTCCCATGAATTTTGGATTGTGGATTATTGACTTATTTGATTCATGTGTAAAAACAAATCAAGCAATTTAAAAAAAAAAAAAAAAAAGTCAAAAAATGAAAACTATGCCTCCCTCCCCCCGAAAAATGACAGGGCCAGGATCCCCTCTGGCTCCCACTTACCTGGTCTGGTGGGGCTCTGCTGGTGGTGACTAGGCCAAACCCTTGAACTTGCACAGGCAGATGGCGCAGGACGTTACCGTGGCCTCGGCCTAATTAAGGTTGGTGCCTCAGCCTAAGCCAGGACCCAGACCCAGGCCTGATGCCGCGACCAGACCCGAAGGCTGGGTTTTGACATCGGGGCCTCTGCTCGGACTCAGGCCTGACAAAGCGACTCGACCCAGAGGTCAGGTCCTGATGCCTAGGCTTCAGCCTAGGCCCGAGCCCAGGCCTGATGATGTGATCCATCTTGGAGGCCACACATTAAAATGGCGCCATCCACTGGGGTGGATATGCCAGAGTTATTTAACTCCAGTGCAACCCCAGTACACGCACATCATTTGGCATTGAAGAGCCGAAGAAGGCAGATGAACCACGGAGCTCCTAAACCTGGACTTCAAGACCAGGGTCTGACCCTGGGCCAAGGCCCAGGCATCAGGACCCAGCCTCCTGGCTGAGGCCCCGGTGTCGGGCCTCAGTCCAGGCCTAGGCCCCTGCATTGGGACCCGGCCTCCGGGTCAGATTGCAGCATCAGGCCTGGCCCGGGCCTGGATGGGGCTGAGATACCAACATCGGGACCTTGAAATTGGTGGATACCTGATGGATCTGGTACGTTTTGGATTTTTTTTGTTTTTCAGGGATCTCAGCCAAGGCCCCGGCATCAGCCCGTGCTTCCACTAATACCCCAGCATCACGCTAGGGCCTAGGCTGCAGTCTCTGCTTTCAACCTTGGCCTCTGCCTGAGCATGATGGTGGTGCCTTGGCCTAGGCCCAAAGTCTGTGCCTCACCTAGGGCATAGGCTGTAGCTCCTATTTTGGGCCTTGACTTATGTTCTAGATGAGGCCCCTGCTTCAGACCTAGACCTATACCTGATGTATTTTTTTAAAAAGAAATAAATGAATAGGGTCTGTTTCATTCAGGGGGGCCCTTGATTCATTTCAGGGCCCCCCCGAATAAAACACATTAGTGTTATTCATCGCATTTTGCATTTTTGTTTTAAATGAATGCACATCCCTACTGAATATTGGACTACAGAAACTACACATTTTTGAGATGTAAATAGACAATTAAAACAGGCCTTGTGGAACAGGAATACAGGTATTCTCCATAATAGGTGCCATCAACAAAATGAGGAACATGTTCCTCCTGGTGTTCTTTCCCTTACTTTAACTTTTACTATATTTATGACCTTTGGTTAAAGTTGTCCCTTATTGTCTTATATTTACCTCTTTCTGTGTAATACTTTAGCAATACATATACAAAGGTCATGCCATTATTTTCATATTAATCAGTTTCATCATCATCAATATATGACTATTGCTTCTTGCCTTCCACAAGCCCACTTTTGCCCACTTTGTTCCTCCATAACCCTCCTCATCCCAAATGGTCCCTAATCCCCATCCAAATAGCACCCCCCCTCCAATACCCCAACCTACTCTAAAATTTCCACAGCTACCCACACCAGGCTATTGCCCCCAATACCCCCACAACTCACTAGTAACATCTACTGACCCACTCCATCTTGTTTCTTTCAAATACCCCAAACCCATCCCTATCATCCCCAATCCCATCCCCACCCTATTGCCCAAAATGCTGCAAATGCTCCAAGTAATCCCTAACACCCCCCATACCAACCACTACCATTCTATTGTCCCAATATAACCCCAACCCACCCCAATACCACCATCATACTACTGCCCCAATAACCCCAAACCACCTCATCGACCCTGTACCAGCAGCAACAACAACCAGAGAAATTCTATTTGTGCCTCCAGTAGCCATCACACACCATCAGCTCATGTAACTCTCTACTTCTTGCCTGAGTTTCCATGGTAATGCCTAGCCTTTGTGAAAAGAAGGATGTGGTGCCCAGGGCACTTGACACCTTCAGGAGACCCCAGGTAGAATTTCTTTGGGTGCTGCAGTATTGACACCGGGACTTAAAGATGATGGAGATAGAAAGAGACTGCCCTGAGAGATGACAATAAGGGCAAGTGGGGTGGATTATCCTCTCCTCCTTCATTGGGGATGGAGGAAAATTTCCCTATTGCCAATGGGCATATTTAACTTAAATTCAGCCCTGGAGGGCCCTAAAATGAATAGACATTCCTCCTAAATCCTGTACACCTCATCAATATTAGGGTCTTTATTAGTCATGGCCTGGTTTGTTAATATTATGCCATGCCTTCTTCAAAACACTTACTAATGTGCACAGTAGAGAGCTTCAGAGCCTAAAAATTCAAGTTTTGTGTTGCCTGCTCTGTGGCCTTTATTATTGATATGTTCCTTCTCCTCTTCCTCTCTTCCCCTCCTTCTCTCTTTCTTTCCTTTGCCTCTGCTGCCATATGCATTTATCCAATGCTTAAAAAAATGATCTATAATCGACATACAAGTCATCGTATTTTCAGATATGGGCTTTTCTTCCTCCAGCACTTTGTATTAAATGTCCGCGTTCAGGTACTGAATTATTTCTTTTACTGAAATATCATGAGATAAATAGTATACTACACCACTTATCACACTTTAGTACATATGGATGGAATGCCTAATCAGTTCATTACATACATTTGCATATGTATTAACTTATTTATATAGACAACCATGATAACTTGTATCACAACTGTGAAAACTCCATTTATTACATGTTAAGATATGTGATAAATAATACATACTGCAAGGCATTTATTGAGTTGATATTGACCTTACCAAATGTTAACCACCTTATCACACTTTAGTAGTATACTCAGAGCCCTCGATTTCCTGCAGCAGATTTTTCATGATTCTACGACAAGTTAGCAAAATCTGTGGCAGAAGTTTCAAACTTCCTTAGCAATTATGTAGCAAATTTGCATAATTTTGATTTATTTTCAATTTAAATAATGTAATATTTTGACTTTATAAAAATAAACTCATTTTCTGATATTTCTGAGTCCATTTAATTTGCATGGCTCTTTATTGGAGGAAAAGGGATCTTAGTGAATGAGGCTGGGGGTAAAGGGGATGAAGAAGGGGTTTGAAGATAGGGAGAATAGGGATCTCAGGCAGGAAGCTAAGCGGGATGAGGGATAAGGAATGGAGGAGGATAGCAACACAGAGGAAGGAGAGAATGGGGGAGGTGGAGAGGAAGAGGGTGAAGGATGTGGAATGAGAATGAGAGGATCTGTGAAAAGAGATCTAGAGTCAGGAGAGGAAGGAATGATCCATTCATACCACTCTCCCAGACATCGATCTTCTCTCTCACTCATACCTCTTCAATCACCTCACTCACAACCCACACTACTCCAGTCCTCTCACTTTTACTGTCTCCTCATTCACATAGCACAGCCCTTCATATTCTTTCATTCACACCCCACAGCAATTCTAGCCCTCTCAGTCACTAACCCCCTGCATACCCCCACTCTCTTCTGCACCACTCATTCACACACCTTCTACCCACAAACCCTCAGATCCCCTCAGTCTTCCTCTATCCTCATCCCTCACTCACTCTTGCCCTCTGCAACTCTCACGTACTCTCCCTTTTCTTGCAATCCCTCAGATCTATTTATTTATTTATTTATCTATTTAAAAGTTTGTATATACCACACCAAGGGGTAGTAATCTATCCATCTAGGCGGTGCACATAGTAAAACATACACATATTCATAACAATACAACAAATTAAAAATACAATGTAATTACAATATAGACTATAATAGATGACAGTAATTATAGTAGTATTAATGAGGTCAAGGAGATATATTATAAGCGCAATTGAATAAATATGTATTCAGTGCTTTTTTAAATTCATTGAGGTTTACTGTAAGTTGAATATATTCAGGCATTGAGTTCCACAGTATAGGACCTGCAACTGAGAATGCTCATTTTCTTGTTAATGCCAAGCTAGCTGATTTTATTGATGGAATTTCCAAAATGCATTTATCCATAGATCTGAGCTGTCTGTTAGGTTTATATAATCTCAGTATTGAGCATAGACAAATTGAATTAGGATTGTGTATAAAATTATGGATTGTGGACAATATTTTATATGTGATACGGAAAGATATTGGGAGCCAGTGTAAATTGTACCATATAGGTGTAATATGGTCTCTACGTGAAGCATTGTATAACATTCGAGCTGTTGCATTTTGAACAAGTTGTAGTGGTTGAAGTGATGATATCGGTAAACCAAGATATAGCGCATTGTAGTAGTCCAGTGTAGTGAGTATCAAAGATTGATACTTTTCATCGGCAGACCTCGGGGGACCAGGTGGATCGGGCCTGCGCGGTCGGCGCTGCAAGCCCATCGGGGTAAGGCCTCTCGATCGCTCCCTTCCCCCCAACGGGCTCCAGGCCGACCACGAGGCTTCTCCCTCCGGCCCTACGCTACACCGGCCACACTTACCTGCACCTCCCTGCAGCCCACGATCACAGACGGCGCAGCGGTGACGTCATCGGGCGTCGCCGAGAGGATTTAAAACCCTCTCGGCTCCCGGCAGCTTCCTCTTTTCATCGGCAGACCTCGGGGGACCAGGTGGATCGGGCCTGCGCGGTCGGCGCTGCAAGCCCGTCGGGGTAAGGCCTCTCGATCGCTCCCTTCCCCCCAACGGGCTCCAGGCCGACCACGAGGCTTCTCCCTCCGGCCCTACGCTACACCGGCCACACTTACCTGCACCTCCCTGCAGCCCACGATCACAGACGGCGCAGCGGTGACGTCATCGGGCGTCGCCAAGAGGATTTAAAACCCTCTCGGCTCCCGGCAGCTTCCTCTTTTCATCGGCAGACCTCGGGGGACCAGGTGGATCGGGCCTGCGCGGTCGGCGCTGCAAGCCCGTCGGGGTAAGGCCTCTCGATCGCTCCCTTCCCCCCAACGGGCTCCAGGCTGACCACGAGGCTTCTCCCTCCGGCCCTACGCTACACCGGCCACACTTACCTGCACCTCCCTGCAGCCCACGATCACAGACGGCGCAGCGGTGACGTCATCGGGCGTCGCCGAGAGGATTTAAAACCCTCTCGGCTCCCGGCAGCTTCCTCTTTTCATCGGCAGACCTCGGGGGACCAGGTGGATCGGGCCTGCGCGGTCGGCGCTGCAAGCCCGTCGGGGTAAGGCCTCTCGATCGCTCCCTTCCCCCCAACGGGCTCCAGGCCGACCACGAGGCTTCTCCCTCCGGCCCTACGCTACACCGGCCACACTTACCTGCACCTCCCTGCAGCCCACGATCACAGACGGCGCAGCGGTGACGTCATCGGGCGTCGCCGAGAGGATTTAAAACACTCTCGGCTCCCGGCAGCTTCCTCTTTTCATCGGCAGACCTCGGGGGACCAGGTGGATCGGGCCTGCGCGGTCGGCGCTGCAAGCCCGTCGGGGTAAGGCCTCTCGATCGCTCCCTTCCCCCCAACGGGCTCCAGGCCGACCACGAGGCTTCTCCCTCCGGCCCTACGCTACACCGGCCACACTTACCTGCACCTCCCTGCAGCCCACGATCACAGACGGCGCAGCGGTGACGTCATCGGGCGTCGCCGAGAGGATTTAAAACCCTCTCTCCTCCCGGCGTCGCGCGCCGAAGGAGCGCGACAAAGGGGCCCGCCCCTTTGTGCGCCCCTTCGTGCAGCCCCTGAAGCCCGAAGCCAGGCCATATTCCTTCCAACCCCCACGTTTCTCACACGACCACTATTGCGACCTGCACCGCGAACCTCACGCCACCCTCGGCTACGGTCGGCCCGCCCCCGCGCAGTTGTCGGCAGCCCTTCAGGGCCAGGGGAGGTGGACACCTAACTAGACTCTTGTGAAGACGGTGGACGGAAACAAAGGAGAAAATAAATTTACAGAATGGAAGGGAACTGGTAAGCACGCCCCTGAAACCCCTACATCTCACTCGCCTCCCACTCGGCTCCCCCAGAGCCGAGACGGCCCTAGGCGTCACGCAACTCCAAACAAAGCTCCCACATGTTATATCCACCGGCAGCTCGGTCATACCCCCAGACATAGCCACCCACATACCCACCACCATTCATTCAACCACTCCTCTTGCATTCTGCATCGCTCATTTCTCTGTTCTGAGCTACACCTAGCAGAATCTCTCAACCGACTCACCACACAGCCAGCACTCAACGGACTCAGACCAGCACTCAACGGACTCAGACCAGCACTCAACGGACTCTCACAACGGACTCACAGACCAGCAACTTTTCTGACTTACATACCCTTCGGACTCCCATACCAGCACTCAATGGACTCACAGACCAGCACTCAACGGATCTCCAACTCTAACCACACTCAATCACATCAGACAGACAAACAAACGAACCTTCCTCAACTACCCATAATAACCATCATACAATTAAAAAAAAAAAAATTTTCTAGCTCGCTCATCCAAGAACCAAGCTCCAACAACTTCAGCTTAGAACAAAAAAAAAAAAAAATTTCTAGCTCGCTCATCCAAGAACCAAGCTCCAACAACTTCAGCTTAGAACACCAAAAACCAATATTTTCAACTCTCCCTCACAATTACCTTCATTTCTACATCATCTGCGGAGCCAATATGCTAACCTACTCCATCCCCGTTATTCATCATCACTACTCCCACAACTTGAGACTGCTACAACGTCCCTCAAGCCACACCAAGAGATCACTCATCCCCATCATGATTTCACCTCTCACCCAGCTATTAGGACTCTCCTTATTTTCTCTGACACTCTTCAACGCCCAATCCCTCACTAAGAAAACCCACATCCTCAGTGACTACCTACTAGATTCTAAACCAGACATCTGTGCCATCACAGAAACCTGGTTAAAAAGCTCTGACACTCCTCTGATAAACCAACTACCGATACACCTTTACGACTTCTTCTCAATCCCAAGACTCAAAAAAAAAGGAGGAGGGCTTCTACTAGCCGCCAAGAAAGAATTCTATCTCACACAGCAACCAGTCAAGACCCCCACAAAAAAACTGGAATTGGGTCTCTTCAAGTCAAAACATATCCAAATCCTGTTGGTTTATGCTCCACCAGGTACACTCGACACCGAAGCCTCCCTTCTCATAGAAATTATCGCCAAATACATCAACACAGACGCGCCGGCTATGATTTTGGGGGATTTCAATCTTCATGTAGATGCCTCACCTCTCTCTACTAATGTTGAATCCTTACTTTCAACTCTCAGAGCCATGGGTTTTGAACAAATCATAAATAAACCAACACACAAAGCAGGACACACACTTGATCTCATATTCATTAATTCTAACCTGTCTTACTATAATTCTCCAGACTGCACCCCTGTTCCTTGGTCGGACCACTCCCTGATATCAACTACTCTCTCCACCAAAGTAAATCCTATTGAATCTCAACCTCAATCTACCATCCACTTCCGGAAAGCATGCCCCTCCGACACTCTTAGTGAACACCTATCTACTGATCTTCCTAATATGGATATCTCCAACCCCAACGCGGCCCTTCTCTCTTGGAGCAACATCACGGAATCAATAGCCAACAAACTATGTCCTAAAACGACGAAAACCATCAATTGGGCACAAAAAAAGAAACAACCTTGGTTCTCCCCAGAGCTGAAACAGATGAAGCTAGACCTCAGATACAAAGAAGGCATATGGCGTAATAACCCCAACTCCTCAACTCTATCTGATTACAAACGTACCCTTCATTTCTACAAGATCTCTATCCTACAGACAAAAAAGAAATTCTATGCAAGCAGAATCCATGATATACAATACGATGCCAGAGCCCTGTTTTCCTTCGTATCCCAACTCACAAAACCCTCTGCCCCTACTATCCCAGATGAACAGGCTCAATCAAAAGCCAATGAACTAGCACGCTTCTTCCAAGATAAAATCACAAACACTCTGGCACTCCTTCCCTCCAACCCAATGACACCAACTCTAGACTCCAATCCCACCCTTCATCCCAGAGCCACCTTCGACTCCTTCGAACCTACAACTACCTTGGAGATAGAATCAACCCTTAAAAAAATGAAACCATCCAGCCATCCGACGGACCACATTCCTACTAAACTTCTGCTCCTCATCCCCAGCACCATCTCTAGAGCACTGACCAACTTCATAAACTGCTCCCTAACTCAAGGAAACTACCCAGATGAGCTAAAATCTGCATCTCTCAAACCCCTCTTGAAGAAACACAACTTGGATACAAAAGAACTCTCCAATTACAGACCTATATCCAACCTTCCGTTTCTAGCAAAACTCACAGAGAAAATTGTGAACACACAACTCTCTGACTACCTCGAGGAACATAAAATTCTATACCCCTCACAGTACGGTTTCCGGAAATCCTCCAGCACAGAAACCCTCCTCATCTCCCTATCAGACCACATCCTTCTGGGTCTTGACAAAGGGCTTTCATACCTTCTGGTCCTCCTAGATATCTCAGCGGCTTTTGATACGGTAAACCATGCCATACTTCTAAACCGTTTATCTGACATTGGAATTGCTGGACTCGCCCTTAGCTGGTTCCACTCTTTCCTCAAAAATAGAAGCTACAAGGTTAGAGTCAACAACAGAGAATCACCTACTTATAAAGCAACACTAGGCGTTCCACAAGGCTCCTCTCTATCCCCTACCCTCTTCAATATCTACTTACTGCCCCTCTGCCAGATGCTCACAAACCTAAAACTAACACATTACCTCTATGCAGATGATGTGCAGATATTGATCCCCATAAAAGATTCGCTGCAAAAAACGCTTGACTACTGGGAAAATTGCCTGAAGTCCATAAAAAGCCTCCTCTCTAGCCTGAACCTGGTTCTTAACGCATCCAAGACGGAAATCCTTCTTATATCCCCCGAACACTCGACCAACACCGACATTACGGCTCTGGACCCACAGATCTCTCAAACTAGAGATTTAGGAATTATACTAGACAATCATCTGAATCTAAAGAAATCAATCAATAATATCACCAAGGACTGTTTCTATAAGCTTCAAGTTTTAAAAAGAATCAAACCCCTTTTCCACTTCCAGGACTTTAGAACCATCCTTCAATCCACGTTATTTTCGAAAACAGACTACTGCAATGCCTTACTCCTGGGACTCCCCATTTCAGCCACAAAACCTATACAGATGCTCCAGAACGCAGCAGCGAGAATCCTAACCAATACCAACCGCCGTGCTCACATTACCCCCATCCTTCGAAACCTGCATTGGCTGCCAATAAAATATAGAATTCTATATAAAGCTCTCATGATAATCCACAAATCTATTCACCAACAGCTCACACTAGACCTTCAGAACCCTCTCAAACACCACTCGTCCGAAAGACCCATCAGAGAAGCTTATAAAGGGACCCTTCAAGTCCCACCTTCAAAATACACCCGTCTAAAAACCACCAAAGAACGTTCCTTTTCCACAGCAGGCCCAGTCCTCTGGAACAGACTTCCGACTGACCTAAGACTGGAACCTTGCCTCCATACCTTTCGAAGACAACTGAAGACGTGGCTTTTCCTCCAAGCCTTCCCCTAGTCAAAATGCCACTTCGAACTCAGCCTAAAGAATGAGATAATTTCCTATCTCATAACCAGTTATATATTATTTATTTGTTGCTAATTTCCGCTCTACCTTTCTTCCTGGCTACTTTAGCCCCCAAGTTCTATGCCCTTGTTTTATGTAACTTTGCTTGATTCAGCCTTCTTGTTCTTGGTTACACTTGTTTTTCCCCCACGTTCCATGTAAACCGGCCTGATGTGAATTCTATTCGTGAAGTCCGGTATAGAAATATATATTAAATAAAATAAATAAATTGAGTAACTTGGCGGAAATCATTTGGTAGCAGTAATGGTTTTATTTTTTTCAGCATATGTATTTTGTAAAATGATTTTTAACTACTTTTGATATGTTATTGGATAATGTTAATCGAGAGTCTATGATCATTCCTAAGTTTTTGGCATGTGATTTAATATGTATCAGGTTATTTTTAAAAGTGAAAGACTGTGGTGGTTGGTGAATTGATTCAGGAACTGTAGATAGATAAATGAGTTCTGTTTTGGTGGTGTTTAATTTTAGACTGTTATGTGACAACCATGTTTTTATTGTTGATAGATAAAGTTGAAGTAGAGAAAAGGTTTTTGACTAAGAGTTTGAGAAAGGAAATATGAATTGTATATCTTCAGCATAAATTTTAAAGTTTAGACTTAGGCCTGCCAGAAGTCGACACAATGGTAAGAGATATATATTGAATAGGAGAGCGGAGAGAGCAGAACCTTGAGGGACACCTGTTTTGGTTGTGTACCATTCAGATTTATGTTTACCGATAGTTATCCTTTGAGGACGATTTGAAATGAAAGAAGAGAATCATTGTAGAGCTAAACCGTTTATACCAATTTGTGATAAGTTGGTTAGTAAAATGTCGTGGTTAAGAGTGTCAAAAGCCGCTGATATATCAAGTAAGACTAATATGTAATTTGTATTTGAATCGAAGCCTCTAATAATTGTGTCAAAAGATGAGATGAGTAATGATTCTGTGCTGTGTCCTTTTCTAAAACCATGTTGATTACTATGTAATATGTTATTATCTTCAACGTATTCTGAGATTTGATGTAGTGCAATTGATTCTATGATTTTGGCTATAGAGGTTGATAGAGATGTGAATCAGAACCGGAATCAGTTCGGATTCCGGTTCCAATTCACATGTGGGGTTTTTTTCATCGGGCCAAATCGCGGTTTTGTTTATCGGCTGCACCCGAGCCGATAAACAAAAAACCCACCCCGACCCTTTAAAACGAATCCCTTTGCTTCCCCCACCCTCCCCACCTCCCAAAAAACATTTAAAGGTACCTGGTGGTCCAGTGAGGGTCCCAGGAGTGATCTCCCGCTCTCGGGCCATCGGCTGCCACTAATCAAAATGGCACCGATGGCCTTTGCCCTTACCATGTGACAGGGTATCCGTGCCATTGGCCGGCCCCTGTCACATGGAGGGAGCACTGGATGGCCGATGCCATCTTTAAAAATGGCACGGGCCATCCAGTGCACAGATACCCTGTCACATGGTAAGGGCAAAGGGCCATCGGTGCCATCTTTATGAGTGGCAGCCGATGGCCCGAGAGCGGGAGATCGCTCCCCATGCCCCCCCCTCCTCTAGGGCCAGGATCATCAGTAGGAACATGGTAGGCTGAGGGGAAAGGAGGTGCTCTGTCCATGGATGAAAGGGATAGGGAAGTGGAAAAAGAGCTTATTTTATGTTGGATTTTTATTTGGTGGTTGAAGGGTGGAAAGAAGTGAGAGTTCAGAGGAGATGCTGTCCATCCTGTAATGGTGTTCCACAACTTGTCCATTGCCCTCCAAGCCTCACAGTACCCTATCTTCAGATAGGTCACCCCATTTCTGCTCTTCTCATTGTTTCCCACAATCTCTACTTGCCTATCATACCTCCTTTTAACCCAGTCCAGGAGCCATGGATGTGGCAGTGCAGGACTGGAGGGGGAAATGGAGAAGAAGTAGGTATGGGCAAAGAGCAGAGTCCTGTGGCAGGCATCTAAGGCAGAGGAGCTCTCAGCAGAAGTAGTGTCGCTGGCTGGCAAAATCAAAGGCACTCTGGAGATGGCTGCCACTGAAGTTACTAATGATGTTGCGAGTCTGGAAGTAAGAACTCAGTCGCAGCACCATCAGCTCACCAGCACTGGGGGAGGGAATCCGGAAGAGGTCATGGAATGTTTGATTTGTGCTTGGCCCCCAGCTTCCCATGGCGATTCCACAGGAATCGCTCTATTCCATGGGAAGGGCTGAATTTTGTGGCCCTTTTCGTGGCCATGGAGTCACGGGAGACCAGGAGCCCTGAGTTTACCCTTTGATGTCAGTAATTGAAATCAGCTTCTTCAAACCTTTGATTGCGCTTCTGCTTTTCCACAATGTATTTGCAGGTAAATGTTTCAGTCTCTGATAATTACTCATTAGAGCTTTGCAGCTGTCTTTCAATTAAACAAACAACAATGAGAAAATGTACAAGCCTCTCGTGTTCACGAGCAATGCCTCTCGGCACTGGTGCCACTCTGCCACTCCCATTTAGCTTGTAGGTAAATCTAAAATACTATTATGGTATTTTGGATTTACCTTTATATGCTAGGGAGTTTCTTTTAACTGATATAACATGAAGAAAAATGGTAATTTGATTAAGTTAACTATATACTTTTTTACTTTTCTTGCAAGAGAGGATTTCTTATAAAATGGGGCCATTACTTTAATCATTTCCATTTTCATTCTGAAATTCCATTGTGCCAGTTATTTGGTGAAAGTTTTGGACCTCATGGCCATTTTAATGGGCTGCCTTTCATTTTGTGATTGAGAGAATTCTCCAATGAATAAAATATGCTTTCAGTGGAATCACAAGCTGTCAAACGGCATCAGCTAAAATGTTGAGAGTGCTGTTAGATCCCTCAGGTGCTATATTTTCTAACCATGAAAGAAATATCATTACAGTAAATTCTCAGTTCTTTGTCTGAAATTCTTGTATGAGACCCCTTGAGCATCAGTTCAGTTAATTAATTCAAACAATTTCCTCTCTAATCTCTAAAACATTTTCATATTTAAGACAACAATGGAGGTACTTAAGGGGCTTGCTCATTGTTGGCTAATAATATGCTATGGAATTAAAATAATTACTGCTGGCCTTCAGTGACAATGAATTATTTTTGCTCTTCTCTGACTCTGTCCTGTACAAGGTTACAGTTTCAACTTCACAGATCTCAGAGCAATTGACTACAATAAAATTCCTAGTGCTTGCTTGCTCCCTGGTTAACAATCCCTGTCTTCCTTCTCTGTTCCTCCTCCTGATGCCTCACTTGATACTTAGTTGTGTGACATGCCAATTTTTAAATTAAATTATCTAATAACTTAAATTTAGTAATTGGTTTAGAAGTGTATTGATTGAATTTCCTTCAATTAGTACAGAAGGTTAATGCAATTGAAGTCTGATGTCTCTGGTAACTTTGACACTAATTGGTGATTGTGTTACATGTTAAGATAAGGAGTCAGCATGAAAGAATTCCCACAAGGCTTGCAATGAGACAAGCCGATATGTTTGCAAACCTACTTTCCTCCATTCACACAATTCATAACAGCTATTTTTGACCTTCAGGCTGATACATTGTAAGGTAAAATGAAATTCAAGGAGCACAGATTTTAGGAATGTAAAGATGTATTATTCTTGAAAAGATTTCCTCTTATTTTCTTATTTGCACCTATCAGCTTATTAAGTGTACTTAACAAATGTAAGTCACTTCTATAAATATTGGCATATGTCGTAAACACTCCTTTAAAAATGTTGTTTTATGTTAGGGAATGTCAGTTTAGTGGACCCTTGGGCTGACCTGCAGGAGACTGGGAAAGGTATTCAAAAGTCTCTAGTATACCACAGGCCGGGAGGCAGATGTTCAGGCTGGACATAGAGGTGCTCTTCACCCTGGAAGCTGGTACTCCCCCGGGAGGAGCCCGTAGGATCCCAACTGCTGGGACTTAGGTGGCTTCAACCTTGGAAGCCGAAGCCCCCCCGGGAGGTGCCCGTAGGGGCCCGGCCGCTGGGACTTAGGCGGTAGTGGATCAGGACTGGAAACTGGAACCAGACTAGGACAGTAGGTCAGTACTGTAACGGGGTTCGGGATATGGAACCAGGCAAGAACTGTAGCAAGACTCGGGTACTGGAACCAGGCAGGAACTGTAGCAAGACTCGGGTACTGGAACCAGGCAGGAACTGTAGGAACTGTAGCTGGCAAGCAGGAACCAAGCAGGCATGGTAGCTGGCAAGCAGGAACCAAGCAGGTACTGTAGCAGGCAAGCAGGAACGGAGCGATTAGAAAAGCAGGATGCTCCGGGGCACAGCGCAACAGGGATCCGGTAGGTAAGCCCGTTGCAAGGCAAAGACTGGGTGACCACGGCCTGCTTATCAAGGCCGCGGTGTCTAACATCAGGAATTGGGCGGAGTCACCACTGGCAGAAACCGGCCTAGAAAAGCACCCAAGTGGTGCGCTCGCACGCGCCTAGAGACAGGGCGTCCATGGAAGGCTTCCTGGCGGTGCGGACCTCGCTGGGATGCCACCGAACAGGACAGGAACTAGGCCAGTGAAAGCGGGAACAGGTCCAGGAACACGGAGGTAAGGGTCTGGTCGCGGCGCTCACGGCCAGAACCACAACAGTTTTAGGTAATCATTAATTAAATGGTTAAATGTGAGTAACATAATTTTCTATTGCTTTGTATTACACAGATTGGGGATAATTTTGTACTAACCCACATAAATTTGAAGGCAAATACATGCATATTTTACACTGCTTTTCAAAGGGAAAGTACTCACATACTTTATTTTTGAAAATTATCCCATCAAACTACAAATTTCTGCACCAATATTTTCCAGGAAAATGTGACACATACTTTTGAAAATGCAAAAGTTTCTATATAAATGCAAATCACTCCCTAAAACCTGTCTGCTCACTGTAGGTAAATAAACTTCCACTTATATAGGCTATATGCATGCTAGTTTACCCAGATATCAGGCTGGCAATTTGTAACAGGCTATTTCTGAGGTGAAAGCATAGTTTTACCCATGGAAATACTTTTTAAATTACTCTCCTTATAATATGCAATAATAAGAATAGTAAGTTAGGACTCAGCAATGCTAGTTAATGAATGTTTTTCAGAAAATAGCTCACATCTATTAGAGGAGATAGCTATTTGATTATATTTTATATTCATGACATGAAATATTGATGATAATAATTAGGTGGTTAATTAAAATATCATACATTTTATACATGTTTGTTTATATAACTGCTATATCTATCTATCTAATAAAAACAAAAATGTACCGGTCAGCTTCATGTAGGGAATAGGATGAGACACAAAGAAGGGGCCCCTGTCTATGCCTGAGGCTTCAGCCTAGCCCTACATCTCGCCTAGGCACAGACTGCAGCCCAATTCAGGGGCCATGGACTACATCTGAGCATAAGGCTTGGGTCTTGGACTAGGCCTGGCCCAAACTCCCCAGTATGACCAACAAACAAACAGGGTGGGAGAGCTAGGCTGGGACTGTAGATGGGTAGAACAAATAGAAGAACCATAAAACAGGTGGAGGGGGAGGAGAAACTTGTATGTTTAATTTCTTTTTCACATTTTTATTCCCTGAGAGCAAAACATCCCCAGTATAACCAACAAATAGACAGGGTGGAAGAACCAGGCTGGGCTACAGAGGTAGAATAAAATGAAGAACCATAAAACAGGTGGAGGGAGGAGAAAAAATTTGGTCTTTTTCATATTTTGTTTCTGGGGTCAAAAGAAACAACTCAGTATAAATAATCAACTAATGATAGCAAACAACACAGAGGTAGCACAACTCTTATGTTCTTAAATATTAAGTATGACAGGTAGGCATTTTAACAGCATGACCCCAAAGCAGTATATCAGGCCATAGCGGAGGCAGATAGCAGATAGGCATAGCAGTAGCAGCAAGACCCCTAAGGTGATACAGGGGGCACAGCAGGTAGGCATGTGGCAGAAAAAAAACCTAATTTGATATATAAGGAGCATGGTAGGTATTTAATTATCTATTTATTTCTTTATTTGACGAGTTTTATATACCATCATCCGGTTTTGCCATCATAACAGTTTTACAATTTCAATAGTTGAAAATAACACTTAATAAATAAGGGTAGCAAATAGTTAAAAAAAATCATATAAAAGTTACAATAAAATATCAATAAAATTAACGTAAAATTATCTGAGTAAGAAAAATATTCAAAGTAATATTGCCTGACCAACTAAAAAAAAAACAGTAATTGCCTGACCAACTAAAAAAAATGTAATTGCCTGACCAACTAAAGCTCGCTATACTCAAACCTATCCTTAAAAAACCTAACTTATCTACAACGGACCCAGCCAACTTCCGCCCAATAGCTAACTTTCCCATAATTGCAAAAATCATGGAAAAAAATAGTTAACAAACCGCTATCAGAATACATGGAAGAACATAACATTCTCTGCCCTTCTCAATATGGATTCCGTAAAACCTTCAGCACAGAAACAATTCTTCTATCCCTAGCAGACACCATCCTTATAAACATGGAAAAAGGACAAACCTACCTTCTTGCGCTCCTCGATCTATCAGCTGCTTTTGACACGGTGAACCATGCTATCCTCTTAGAACGACTACAAGACATAGGCATCAAGGGTCCTGCTCTCAGCTGGTTCAGATCCTTCCTGTTCAACAGGTGCTTTAAAGTCAGGATTAACAGTAAAGAATCTCCCCCCATCCGCTCCAACCTAGGCGTACCCCAAGGATCTTCCCTCTCACCTACACTATTTAACATCTACCTTCTACCACTCTGCCACCTTCTTACGAAGCTAAAACTATCCCACTACTTGTTAGGGATGTGAATCGTTTTTTGACGATTTAAAATATCGTCCGATATATTTTAAATCGGCAAAAATTGTTAGGGCCACGATACAATACCAATTCCCCCGATTTATCGTCAAAAAATCGTAAATCAGGGGAAGGGGGAGGGCAGGAAAACCGGCACACTAAAACCCCCTAAAACCCACCCCCGACCCTTTAAATTAAATCCCCCACCCTCCCGAACCCCCCCCCCAAATGCCTTAAATTATCTGGGGGTCCAGCGGCAGTCCGGAACGGCAGCGGTCCGGAACGGCCTCCTACAATTGAATCGTGTTGTCTTCAGACGGTGCCATTTTTCAAAATGGCGGCGCAAAATGGCGGCGGCCATAGACCAACACAATTCGACTGCAGGAGGTCATTCCGGACCCCCGCTGGACTTTTGGCAAGTCTTGTGGGGGTCAGGAGGCCCCCCCAAGCTGGCCAAAAGTCCCTGGGGGTCCAGCGGGGGTCCGGAAAACGATCTCCTGCCGCAAATCGTTTTCCGTATGGAAAATGGCGCCGGCAGGAGATCGACTGCAGGAGGTCGTTCAGTGGGGGTTCCGGGGTTCCGGACCGCCGCTGAACGACCTCCTGCAGTAGATCTCCTGCCGGCGCCATTTTCCGTATGGAAAACGATTCGTGGCAGGAGATCGTTTTCCGGACCCCCGCTGGACCCCCAGGGACTTTTGGCCAGCTTGGAGGGGCCTCCTGATCCCCACAAGACTTGCCAAAAATCCAGCGGGGGTCCGGAACGACCTCCTGCAGTCGAATCGTGTTGGTCTATGGCCGCCGCCATTTTGAAAAATGGCGCCGGCTGAAGACAACACGATTCAATTGCAGGAGGCCGTTCTGGACCGCTGCTGTTCCGGACCGCCGCTGGACCCCCAGGTAATTTAAGGCATTTTGGGGGGGGGGGTTCGGGAGGGTGGGGGATTTAATTTAAAGGGTCGGGGGTGGGTTTTAGGGGGTTTTAGTGTGCCGGCTCACGATTTTCACGATTTTCACAATACTTTAAACACCCAAACGGCAACAATACGATTCCCTCCCCCTCCCAGCCGAAATCGATCGTTAAGACGATCGAGGACACGATTCACATCTCTACTACTTATATGCGGACGACGTCCAAATACTCATCCCGATTACAGAATCTCTACAAAAAACTCTTAACCACTGGAACAACTGTCTTCAAGCAATTAACCACCTTCTTTCCACTCTCAACCTGGTCCTGAACACAGACAAGACTGAGATTCTTATCATCTCTCAAGAAGACCTCGACACGCCTCATATCTCACTGTCCTCTTCCCAATCAGCCAATTCAAGTATTAAACACTCTCCAGTTGTCCGAGACTTGGGCGTGATCCTGGATAACCAACTGAACCTTAAGAAGTTTGTGAACACCACCACTAAGGAGTGCTTCTTCAAACTGCAAGTCGTCAGAAACCTAAAACCGCTCCTTCACTTCCAGGACTTCAGATTGGTACTGCAATCCATCATCCTTCCAAAATTGGAGTATTGCAATTCCCTCCTTCTCGGTCTCCCAGCCAACTATATCAAACCCCTCCAAATGGTCCAGAACTCAGCAGCCAGGATTCTCACCAATACCAAACAAAGGGAACATATCACCCCCACCCTTCAGTATCTCCACTGGCTACCCATCAAATCCAGAATTCTCTTCAAAGTCCTCACGATCATACATAAAGTGAAACACAACCTCACATCTCTCAACACTTCATTACAACTAAGACCACCTCATCTAGACCAATCAGAAGTGCCTATAAAAACACTCTTTACGCCCCGCAAGCAAAAACATCCTTAAGGAAGCGTGCCATATCGACAGCAGGACCCCATCAATGGAACGCATTGCCTCTGGACCTCAGACAAGAGCCGTGCCCATTGACTTAAAAAAAATAATTCAAGACTTGGCTATTCAACCAAGCCTTCCCTGTCACTTAAGCTTCCCTCTCCCTCTGCCCAATTCATTCTAGCTGACACTTTAGTAAGACTCCTCAGTCCAGTACATTGTAGCTATTGTTTTTCTCAGTTATCATCTCACCGGTTTTGAGATGACATGTTAGGTTTCTGTTATGCTTTGTTATGACCCGATCCATTGTTAATTGTCTCCCCTGTTCATTGTATCGCCCATGAGCGAATTTTGCAGTTACACTGTAAACCGTTGTGATTTGTATCTGTTACAGGAATGTCGGTATAGAAAAGTTAAAAATAAATAAATAAATAAGTGCTAAGAGAAATAAAAATTAAAAAAGGTCTAGTAGTATAAAAAGTATAGGAGTGGAGAGTTGAGGGTGTAAGATCATTGTTATGAATCTTGATAAGCTTTAGTGAACAGCCAGGTTTTTAGTTCTTTCTTAAATGTTTTCACATTTGATTGCAGTCTTAATTCAGTAGGGAGTGTGTTCCAAAGTTTAGCGCTAGCGAGTGAAATTGCACGTTCTCAAACTGAGATGAGTTGAGCGGAGCGGACAGAGGGAATTGTTAAGAGGCCTTTGCTGGCTGAGCGTAAATTATGTTGTAGGGATGTGAATCGTTTTTCAACGATTAAAATTATCGTCCGATAATGTTTATATCGTCTTAAATCGTTATAGAACACGATACAATAGAAATTCTAACGATTTATCGTTAAAAATCGTTAAATCGTGTTAGTGCGCACTAACTCCCCGTTAGTGCGCACTAACTCAATTTAGTGCGCACTAACTGAAAATGATACAAATAAACACTTTCCAGGTCACTGAAGGTCAGTTAGGAATGAATATGTGTTCCTATTGGCTGGCTGCCCTCTTATCTATTGATGTTACCAAGGTTACCACTGAGGTGATGGTTGGGGGGATGGGAAATGGAACTGGAAACTAACGAACACCAACAGAAAATGAAACAAAGTGTTCACACTTCCCAGGTCAGTAAAGGTCACTTAGGAATGAATATGTATGTATGTATTCCTATTGGCTGGCTGTGCTCTTATCTATTGATGTTACCAATATGGTTGGGGGGATGTGAAATGGAAACAGTTGGAAGCTTGACAAAAAAAGTAATGTAATGATCAGCACTCACGTGACTAGAACTTGTTTGTTTATTATTTTTGTTAGCAGGCACCCGAAATGCTAGTGCATGTTGAATTTGCCAATCACTGTGCATTTTAGAAAGGTGGTCCTGGCTGGAACTGTACACAGTTCAAATATATGTAATTGATTGTTGGTAAGTGTATTTTTTAAGTAGCCACACTGGCACCAGTATGTTTACTTTTCCTCCTACTTAACTCACTAGCTCAGCTTTGTAAGAAGGGCTTCTCTGCTTGTGTGTTGTTTTTGTTTGGTGTGAGGAGAGCAGAAACATCAGATCTTTATTCAATCTACTACAGTCATCTCTTACAGTGCCCTATCCCTATTAATACCAGGAGTGTTGTGATCTTCCTGCACACAGTGCCCTAACCCTGATACCAGTCTGAGACAGCTCCCTCCCTGCATTACTAGTGAGAGGCTGGCTTCACAGACAGGGGGGAGCTGCCTGACCCTCACTACTGACTTCCCCCATGTCCCAGCTAGTGAATGGTGTGTGGGTGAGGGGGGGGGGGAGGATGGTGAAGTCTGAGACAGCTCCCTCCCTGCATTACTAGTGAGAGGCTGGCTTCGCAGACAGGGGGGAGCTGCCTGACCCTCACTCCTGACTTCCCCCATGTCCCAGCTAGTGAATGGTGTGTGGGTGAGGGGGGGGGGGGAGGATGGTGAAGTCTGAGACAGCTCCCTCCCTGCATTACTAGTGAGAGGCTGGCTTCACAGACAGGGGGGAGCTGCCTGACCCTCACTCCTGAATTCCCCCCATGTCCCAGCTAGTGAATGGTGTGTGGGTGAGGGGGGGGGGGGAGGATGGTGAAGTCTGAGACAGCTCCCTCCCTGCATTACTAGTGAGAGGCTGGCTTCACAGACAGGGGGGAGCTGCCTGACCCTCACTCCTGACTTCCCCCATGTCCCAGCTAGTGAATGGTGTGTGGGTGAGGGGGGGGGGTGGGTGGATGGTGAAGTCTGAGACAGCTCCCTCCCTGCATTACTAGTGAGAGGCTGGCTTCACAGACAGGGGGGAGCTGCCTGACCCTCACTCCTGACTTCCCCCATGTCCCAGCTAGTGAATGGTGTGTGGGTGAGGGGGGGGGGCAGGATGGTGAAGTCTGAGACAGCTCCCTCCCTGCATTACTAGTGAGAGGCTGGCTTCACAGACAGGGGGGAGCTGCCTGACCCTCACTCCTGACTTCCCCCATGTCCCAGCTAGTGAATGGTGTGTGGGTGAGGGGGGGGGGGAGGATGGTGAAGTCTGAGACAGCTCCCTCCCTGCATTACTAGTGAGAGGCTGGCTTCACAGACAGGGGGGAGCTGCCTGACCCTCACTCCTGACTTCCCCCATGTCCCAGCTAGTGAATGGTGTGTGGGTGAGGGGGGGGGGGGGGAGGATGGTGAACTCTGAGACAGCTCCCTCCCTGCATTACTAGTGAGAGGCTGGCTTCGCAGACAGGGGGGAGCTGCCTGACCCTCACTCCTGACTTCCCCCATGTCCCAGCTAGTGAATGGTGTGTGGGTGAGGGGGGGGGGGAGGATGGTGAAGTCTGAGACAGCTCCCTCCTGCATTACTAGTGAGAGGCTGGCTTCACAGACAGGGGGGAGCTGCCTGACCCTCACTACTGACTTCCCCCATGTCCCAGCTAGTGAATGGTGTGTGGGTGGGGGGGGGGGGGAGGATGGTGAAGTCTGAGACAGCTCCCTCCCTGCATTACTAGTGAGAGGCTGGCTTCGCAGACAGGGGGGAGCTGCCTGACCCTCACTCCTGACTTCCCCCATGTCCCAGCTAGTGAATGGTGTGTGGGTGAGGGGGGGGGGGGAGGATGGTGAAGTCTGAGACAGCTCCCTCCCTGTATTACTAGTGAGAGGCTGGCTTCACAGACAGGGGGGAGCTGCCTGACCCTCACTCCTGACTTCCCCCATGTCCCAGCTAGTGAATGGTGTGTGGGTGGGGGGGGGGGGGGGAGGATGGTGAACTCTGAGACAGCTCCCTCCCTGCATTACTAGTGAGAGGCTGGCTTTGCAGACAGGGGGGAGCTGCCTGACCCTCACTCCTGACTTCCCCCATGTCCCAGCTAGTGAATGGTGTGTGGGTGAGGGGGGGGGGAGGATGGTGAAGTCTGAGACAGCTTCCTCCCTGCATTACTAGTGAGAGGCTGGCTTCACAGACAGGGGGGAGCTGCCTGACCCTCACTCCTGACTTCCCCCATGTCCCAGCTAGTGAATGGTGTGTGGGTGAGGGGGGGGGGGAGGATGGTGAAGTCTGAGACAGCTCCCTCCCTGCATTACTTGTGAGAGGCTGGCTTCACAGACAGGGGGGAGCTGCCTGTCCCTCACTCCTGACTTCCCCCATGTCCCAGCTAGTGAATGGTGTGTGGGTGAGGGGGGGGGGTGGATGGTGAAGTCTGAGACAGCTTCCTCCCTGCATTACTAGTGAGAGGCTGGCTTCACAGACAGGGGGGAGCTGCCTGACCCTCACTCCTGACTTCCCCCATGTCCCAGCTAGTGAATGGTGTGTGGGTGAGGGGGGGGGGGGGGAGGATGGTGAAGTCTGAGACAGCTCCCTCCCTGCATTACTAGTGAGAGGCTGGCTTCACAGACAGGGGGGAGCTGCCTGACCCTCACTCCTGACTTCCCCCATGTCCCAGCTAGTGAATGGTGTGTGGGTGAGGGGGGGGGGGGGGTGGGTGGATGGTGAAGTCTGAGACAGCTCCCTCCCTGCATTACTAGTGAGAGGCTGGCTTCACAGACAGGGGGGAGCTGCCTGACCCTCACTCCTGACTTCCCCCATGTCCCAGCTAGTGAATGGTGTGTGGGTGAGGGGGGGGGGGGCAGGATGGTGAAGTCTGAGACAGCTCCCTCCCTGCATTACTAGTGAGAGGCTGGCTTCACAGACAGGGGGGAGCTGCCTGACCCTCACTCCTGACTTCCCCCATGTCCCAGCTAGTGAATGGTGTGTGGGTGAGGGGGGGGGGGAGGATGGTGAAGTCTGAGACAGCTCCCTCCCTGCATTACTAGTGAGAGGCTGGCTTCACAGACAGGGGGGAGCTGCCTGACCCTCACTCCTGACTTCCCCCATGTCCCAGCTAGTGAATGGTGTGTGGGTGAGGGGGGGGGGGGGAAGATGGTGAACTCTGAGACAGCTCCCTCCCTGCATTACTAGTGAGAGGCTGGCTTCGCAGACAGGGGGGAGCTGCCTGACCCTCACTCCTGACTTCCCCCATGTCCCAGCTAGTGAATGGTGTGTGGGTGAGGGGGGGGGGGGAGGATGGTGAAGTCTGAGACAGCTCCCTCCCTGCATTACTAGTGAGAGGCTGGCTTCACAGACAGGGGGGAGCTGCCTGACCCTCACTCCTGACTTCCCCCATGTCCCAGCTAGTGAATGGTGTGTGGGTGAGGGGGGGGGGGGGAGGATGGTGAAGTCTGAGACAGCTCCCTCCCTGCATTACTAGTGAGAGGCTGGCTTCACAGACAGGGGGGAGCTGCCTGACCCTCACTCCTGACTTCCCCCATGTCCCAGCTAGGGAATGGTGTGTGGGTGAGGGGGGGGGGAGGATGGTGAAGTCTGAGACAGCTCCCTCCCTGCATTACTAGTGAGAGGCTGGCTTCACAGACAGGGAGGAGCTGCCTGTCCCTCACTCCTGACTTCCCCCATGTCCCAGCTAGTGAATGTTGTGTGGGTGAGGGGGGGGGGTGGATGGTGAAGTCTGAGACAGCTTCCTCCCTGCATTACTAGTGAGAGGCTGGCTTCACAGACAGGGGGGAGCTGCCTGACCCTCACTCCTGACTTCCCCCATGTCCCAGCTAGTGAATGGTGTGTGGGTGAGGGGGGGGGGGGAGGATGGTGAAGTCTGAGACAGCTCCCTCCCTGCATTACTAGTGAGAGGCTGGCTTCACAGACAGGGGGGAGCTGCCTGACCCTCACTCCTGACTTCCCCCATGTCCCAGCTAGTGAATGGTGTGTGGGTGAGGGGGGGGGAGGATGGTGAAGTCTGAGACAGCTCCCTCCCTGCATTACTAGTGAGAGGCTGGCTTCACAGACAGGGGGGAGCTGCCTGACCCTCACTCCTGACTTCCCCCATGTCCCAGCTAGTGAATTGTGTGTGGGTGAGGAGGGGGGAGGATGGTGAAGTCTGAGACAGCTCCCTCCCTGCATTACTAGTGAGAGGCTGGCTTCACAGACAGGGGGGAGCTGCCTGACCCTCACTCCTGACTTCCCCCATGTCCCAGCTAGTGAATGGTGTGTGGGTGAGGGGGGGGGGTGGGTGGATGGTGAAGTCTGAGACAGCTCCCTCCCTGCATTACTAGTGAGAGGCTGGCTTCACAGACAGGGGGGAGCTGCCTGACCCTCACTCCTGACTTCCCCCATGTCCCAGCTAGTGAATGGTGTGTGGGTGAGGGGGGGGGGGTGGGGAGGATGGTGAACTCTGAGACAGCTCCCTCCCTGCATTACTAGTGAGAGGCTGGCTTCGCAGACAGGGGGGAGCTGCCTGACCCTCACTCCTGACTTCCCCCATGTCCCAGCTAGTGAATGGTGTGTGGGTGAGGGGGGGGGGAGGATGGTGAAGTCTGAGACAGCTCCCTCCCTGCATTACTAGTGAGAGGCTGGCTTCACAGACAGGGGGGAGCTGCCTGACCCTCACTCCTGACTTCCCCCATGTCCCAGCTAGTGAATGGGGTGGGGGTGGGGGGGGGGGGGGAGGATGGTGAAGTCTGAGACAGCTCCCTCCCTGCATTACTAGTGAGAGGCTGGCTTCACAGACAGGGGGGAGCTGCCTGACCCTCACTCCTGACTTCCCCCATGTCCCAGCTAGTGAATGGTGTGTGGGTGAGGGGGGGGGGGGGAGGATGGTGAAGTCTGAGACAGCTCCCTCCCTGCATTACTAGTGAGAGGCTGGCTTCACAGACAGGGGGGAGCTGCCTGTCCCTCACTCCTGACTTCCCCCATGTCCCAGCTAGTGAATGGTGTGTGGGTGAGGGGGGGGGGTGGATGGTGAAGTCTGAGACAGCTCCCTCCCTGCATTACTAGTGAGAGGCTGGCTTCACAGACAGGGGGGAGCTGCCTGTCCCTCACTCCTGACTTCCCCCATGTCCCAGCTAGTGAATGGTGTGTGGGTGAGGGGGGGGGGGGGTGGATGGTGAAGTCTGAGACAGCTCCCTCCCTGCATTACTAGTGAGAGGCTGGCTTCACAGACAGGGGGGAGCTGCCTGACCCTCACTCCTGACTTCCCCCATGTCCCAGCTAGTGAATGGTGTGTGGGTAAGGGGGGGGGGGGGAGGATGGTGAAGTCTGAGACAGCTCCCTCCCTGCATTACTAGTGAGAGGCTGGCTTCACAGACAGGGGGGAGCTGCCTGACCCTCATTCCTCCGGGGGTATTGTGATCTTCCTGCACACAGTGCCCTATCCCTGATACCAGGGGTGTTGTGATCTTCCTGCATGCAGTGCCCTATCCCTATTAATACCAGGAGTGTTGTGATCTTCCTGCATGCAGTGCCCTATCCCTATTAATACCAGGAGTGTTGTGATCTTCCTGCATGCAGTGCCCTATCCCTGATATCGGGATGTGTGCAAGAAGATCACAACACCCCCGGTATCAGGAATAGGGCACTGTGTGCAGGAAGATCACAACACCCCCAGTATCAGGAATAGGGCACTGTGTGCAGGAAGATCACAACACCCCTGGTATTAGGGATAGGGCACTGTGTGCAGGAAGATCACAACACTCCTGGTATTAATAGGGATAGGGCACTGTGTGCAGGAAGATCACAATACCCCTGGTATCAGGGTTAGGGCACAAGTTCTAGTCACATTGACTGATCACATTACTTGTTTTGTCAAGCTACCAACTGTTTCCATTTCCCATCCCCCATATACTGTCAGTAGGAAACTTGGTAACATGAATAAATAAGAGGGCAGCCAATAGGAATACATATTCATTCCTAAACTGACCTTAACTGACCTGAAAAGTGTCAAATTGTATCATTTTCAGTTAGTGCGCACTAACTCCCAGTTAGTGCGCACTAACTCCCGTTAGTGCGCACTAACTCGAGTTAGTGCGCACTAATCGGAAAAAACGATTTTTAACGATGTTTTAACTAAAAAATCGTGCCTAAGACGATTTTCTTGCCCTGCCACACGATTTCTATCGTTAAGACGATATGGAAAACGATTCACATCCCTATTACGTTGTGGTACATGAAGTCTGATTGCTGCATTTAACCAGTCTGTTTAATCCTTGTATATTAATTTATGCAAAATGGTCAGTATTTTGTAAACAATTCAGGATTGTATTGAGAGCCAATGTAAGGATATTAGGATTGGTAGCTAGGCAGACCAGTAGCAAAAAGACACAAAAAATGGAACATGAAGGGCAAGGCTGTAGGTAAATAAGTAGCAGCAAGACCACTAAGATGGTATATGGGGCATGGTAGGCAGGCATGTGACAGCAAGACCCCTAAGTTGATATATAAGGAGCATGACAGGTAGTGATATAAGTAGCAGCAAAACCCCTAAGGTGGTATAAGGGCCATGGCAGGTATTCAGATCTGTAGCAGTAAGCCACCTAAGATGGTACATCTGGGGTTTGGTAGGTAGGCAAGCATATCTGTAGCAATAAGGCACTTCAGATGGTACAACTGTGGCTTGACAGGGAGGCATGTGGCAGCATAGATTGAATGCACACTAACTGAAAATGTTCTGGTGTGTTAGGCATGGAGTAGATAAAGAAGAATACTGTGGGGAGAAGAAGAGATAGTGGGCAGGAAAAGAGTGATTGCTGGACAGTACGGGCAGGGGGGCAAAGTGTGATGCAGGGCAAATGATGAAGGAAGAAACTGAGGGAAGAGTGCTGTGCCAGAGCCAATGTCACTAAACAAGCAAGCACTGTGCTGGATCTGCCACCAAAATGTACATTGTTTTTTTCTTGGGGGTGGGGGCTCAAGACCAGGGATTTGCCTAGGGTACCTGCCTAATACCTTTCTATCAGCTCTGCTCATGGAAAACTGCAAGTGAAGGAGAGAACACAATATTTCCTGTGTGCCTGTTAAAGTCTAATTTGCATGTGACTTTCCTTTATTTACACAATTTTAGTGAACCTGTTAATATCTTCTGACCCCAGGTTAGCCTATACTCTAGGGCTCTGAATGTCAAATTTAAAAAATAATGTTTAGAATAGGGATGTGAATCGTTTTTTGACGATTTAAAATATCGTCCGATATATTTTAAATCGTCAAAAATCGTTAGGGCCATGATACAATACCAATTCCCCCGATTTATCGTTAAAAAATCGTAAATCGGGGGAAGAGGGAGGGCAGGAAAACCGGCACACTAAAACCCCCTAAAACCCACCCCCGACCCTTTAAATTAAATCCCCCACCCTCCCGAACCCCCCCCCCCAAATGCTTTAAATTACCTGGGGATCCAGCAGTGGTCCAGAACGGCGGCGGTCCGGAACGGCCCCCTCAATTGAATCCTTTTGTCTTCAGCCGGCGCCATTTTGCAAAATGGCCGCCGCAAAATTGCGGCGGCCATAGACAAAAATGATTCGACGCAGGAGGTCGTTCCGGACCCCCGCTGGACTTTTGGCAAGTCTTGTGGGGGTCAGGAGGCCCCCCCCCAAGTTGGCCAAAAGTTTCTGGGAGTCCAGCGGGGTTCAGGAAGCGATTTCTTGCCGCGAATCGTTTTCCGTACGGAAAATGGCGCCGGCAGGAGATCGACTGCAGGAGGTCGTTCAGCGGGGGTTCCGGACCGCCGCTGAACGACCTCCTGCAGTCGATCTCCTGCCGGCGCCATTTTCCGTACGGAAAACGATTTGCGGCAAGAAATCGCTTCTTGAACCCTGCTGGACTCCCAGAAACTTTTGGCCAGCTTGGGGGGGCCTCCTGACCCCCACAAGACTTGCCAAAAGTCCAGCGGGGGTCCGGAACGACCTCCTGCGTCGAATCGTTTTTGTCTATGGCCGCCGCCATTTTGCGGCGGCCATTTTGCAAAATGGTGCCGGCTGAAGACAAAAGGATTCAATGGAGGGGGCCGTTCCGGACCGCCGCCGTTCTGGACCACCGCTGGATCCCCAGGTAATTTAAAGCATTTGGGGGGGGTTTGGGGGGGTGGGGGATTTAATTTAAAGGGTCGGGGGTGGGTTTTAGGGGGTTGGCTCACGATTTTAACGATTTTTCACGATATTTTTAAAACCCAAACGGCAACAATACGATTCCCTCCCCCTCCCAGCCGAAATCGATCGTTAAGACGATCGAGGACACGATTCACATCTCTAGTTTAGAACTTGGTCCATATTGGCTACAATATCATATTATAAGTTGCATCAAACACAGCATGGACCAGTTACCATTCTGACTACTAGCATTCTGAATTTTACAACTTTCTACAATTCAGGATTGATACCGTTTTCTTTTATGGTGTTGCTTCTTGAAGATGGGAAGAACAATTTTCCTACTCTCTGCAATGTTTGCATATCTGCAACTATGAGCCTGCAAGCCTGCAAATGTCAAAATCTTGTGGTAGGCTAGTGCTACAGGGAGTCTTTATCCCACTTATTTTGCAATAGTGCTGCAGAGTACTGATGTAAAGAGAGAATGAAAGTTTCCAAATTCAATCTCTTGTCTACCTTGCTGGACCTGCCCTAACTCTACCCTGCACCAGCCCTTTTCCTGTGGAAAAGTCTGCACACTGTGCACAGCGCACTATTCTCCTCATAGAGTGGGCAAGTTTCAGAGGGCTTTTTCTATGAGTATGCACCTATTTTCCCTCTGAAATTCCTTTGAAAATTGACCCCTTTTCTTTAAAATCAGGAATATCTTGAGCATGAACCGTTGCTTGTAGGCGTGCAGAGTTACATTTTCTTACACCCACTGCAGAAGCATTCGAACAAATGAAAAAGCATATCTAACATCTTTTCTTTGCATCACTTTGCTTGCTTAAAGTAAATTCTTTTATTAATTAAGGGTAATACAAAATACTTCCTTCTGACAAATAACAAAGTTTTAAAGCTTCTTAAACTAAAAAAGCTAAGTGTGCCTTGATTTTTTATTTGTGAAGAACACAGCTGGTATCTGTAGCTGGTTTCAATTTCCATAGTAAAGCTTCAATAAAATTCTGTTCTGGAGACAATGAGGCCATATTATACCACCCACAACACACATTCAACAATCACAAAAACCACTACATGAAAAGCCTTTCAACCAAATATAAAGAAATATGCTGCCATTTTCTTATTGAGACTCTAAGCAATGCTGCCCCAATCAATGAGGCACAGTCTGTTTCCATAAAATAATTATTTTGCAAGCAGAATCAATCGAGCACATCACATCTATAAAACTCCTGTCATCCCATTTCTTTTTAAAATAAATTCTTCTTCTCTCTCCCCTTCCTCCATGTCAGGAGTTTTAGTTTGTATTTCCTGGAAAATGGGCACGTGAAGGAGGAAACCTTGCATGTCAAGTCTTATTTTTTTGAGATTATGGAATGCAATCTCGAAATGAATTCAGGAGCCTGAACTTGTAGCTTGCTGACTTAACTGAAGCAATGCAACATCAATATTCTTCTGAGGACATAACTGAGTAAGGACTACCCTTGATCGCTTGAATATGGCAAAACTCAAGGGGCGGCTGGTCATTGCACCATTTAAAAAATATATATCTTGTGGTCCAAATAGATTTGTCACTTGGCAGTATGACAGCGCTATCTAAAACAATGATTTGAATTTAAGAATCTAAGATAAGTTTCTGTTGCGGTTCTGGCCGCGAGCGCTACGACCAGACCCTTACCTCCGTGTTTCTGGATCGGTTCCCGCTTTCACCGGACTAGTTCCTGTCTTGTTCGGCAGCGGCCCGGTGAGGGCCGCACCGCCAGGAAGCCTTCCATGGACGCCCTGTCTCTAGGCGCGCGCGCGTGCCACTTGGGCGCTTTTCTAGGCCGTTTCCCGCCAGTGGTGACTCCGCCCAAATCCTGACGTCAGACGCCGCAGCCTTGATAAGCCGGCCGCGGCCACCAAGTCTTTGCCTTGCAACGGGCTTACCTACCAGATCCCTGTTGCGCTGTGCCCTGGAGCGTCCTGCTTTGCTAATCGCTCCGTTCCTGCTTGACTGCTACAGTACCTGCTTGGTTCCTGCTTGCCTGCTACAGTACATGCTCGGTTCCTGCCTGCCTGCTACAGTTCCTGCCTGGTTCCAGTATCCGAGTCTTGCTACAGTTCCTGCCTGTTCCAGAACCTGAGCCCCGTTACAGTACTGACCTATTGTCCTAGTCTGGTTCCAGTTCCCAGTCCTGATCCACTACCGCCTAAGTCCCAGTGGTTGGGCTCCTACAGGCTCCTCCCGGGGGAGTACCAGCTTCCAGGGTGTAGAGCACCTCTACGTCCAGCCTGAACATCTGCCTCCCGACCTGTGGTATACTAGAGACTTTTGAATACCTTTCCCAGTCTCCTGCAGGTCAGCCCAAGGGTCCACTAAACTGACATTCCCTAACAGTTTCTTACTAATTAGGATGTATCAAATTTTCAACTCATGGGCATATACAAAATAATATAGATGAGATCAGCCTTATTAAATTCCCAATGCATGCTCAAATTAAACCTCTTCCCTGTCAACAGTAATGCCGATCTTCCTAAACTGTATGTTTACGCCATGGTTTTTAAAAGCTTACTAACTTTTATTGATTGGCCAGATCAAAAACACTCAAAAGTAAAAGATTCACTAAATAAATGAGGCATTTATACCAGAGAAAGAAGTTCAGAGGTGTCACTTTGCCCTTGCCTTCCATTCTTGCAGTTGAAGTACTTCTACCATATCTATAGGAAAGACTTCACTGGACCCTTCAGTGAAACATTGTAGGTCCCAAGGGAGACATTTTGGAAGCTTCACCTGATCTTTTGTAGGCTTGGAAAATATACACAGGGATGTAACTTTAAAACGAGCAAGCATGCGCCCACACATATGCCAACATTTTAAATCATCCTCGCCAGCGCATGCATATGAATTAAAATATAACTAGCATGGGTATGTGTGCTCCTAACTTTTAAGTGGTTACAAGAGCAAACATTATTTGTATATCTTCCTTAGCAATTTGTCAGCTTTAACGCGCACAGCTAAGCAGATTTTAAAAATATGCGCGCTGGAAGGAAATAGCCAGTTTGATCAAATAGTCCACCAGTTAGCCCAGTCTATCTCTAACTTATCCAGACCCCTCTGGATCTTCAGCCTGCCCTCCCATCAGTTTACCCAGACCTCTCACCCAGTAGTTTTAGGCCTAAAATGAGTTTTCTTCAGATTTACACCTCATCGGGAGCAGAAATAAATAAGCGTGGGTAACAGCCTGCCGCACACTGCGGGCATAGGATTTAAAATCTGTTTTTATGGGCATAAATGTTGGCCCCATCCCAGAATGCCTCTGACATGCCCTAACTCCACCCCTTTTTTCCACACATTGGGTTGTTCACACATGCAAATATTTGTGTGTAATTGTGCCATTTTAAAAGATAAGTTGCTTGTGTTGGCCCAGATACTCATGTATATGGGCCTTTTAACGTGAGCAACTTTTTAAAAATGTGCCCTTAATTATCTTCTTAAAAGGGATTATGTTATAGGCTAGACATCTGTGACTTGCAATGAACTCTGATCTGAAAGAATGTGCCTAAACCCTCTACTAGTAGCATCTATTTCCTTCATACCTGATGTACCATTATATATCAGAATATTCTTGCATTTGTCTTTTTGTATGAAATTTGGTCTGACCCACCTGAGACCTGATCGTAATGAGATATTGAAAAATTTAATTTCCAAATTGAATTTGTATATATCTCAACATAGATTTTAATTTTTCTTTGATTGGTGAAGTTTAGATTAGAAAGCTGTGGATTTTAAAATATTTAATTTCTCTGTGTGAAAACTCTCTATTTGTGGATCATTAGCACTCAGCTAAGACTGAAGCACCTACTAGCAGAAAACACTGAGGTCAATTTCCAAAGGGTTCTAGCCAGCTGTGTAAAACTTAGCTGGCTAGATCAAAGCCTTTGAAACTTGACCTGGCTGAGCGACTATATTTAGTCACCTATTTTTTCTTAAGTGCTTACATTTAGCCACTTAAATTCTGGGCAGGCCCTGGGTTGGGGAAAGGTCAGGAGAAGAAAGATAGGTCACTAGCACTGATTTTCAGTGTTAGCTGCCTAACTTGGCTAGTCAAATCTAGATACTGCCATTATCAGGCCTAAATCTAGTCCGCCAGATCCCTCTCCATCCCATCTGATTGTCAGAGTAGGTATGGATTAACCTTCCGCCATGATCCTCACTCTCTCCATGGAAAGTTTAAGTCCTTCAAAGAGGACTGTAGGGGACTGACAGCCCCCTCTGTGATCCCCTCTCACTCAGAAAATGTTTGATCTTCAGGGAGCTGATAATCTTCCTATGATCCCATTTCCTTACCCACCTGAAAAATATTAGTCCCTTAATTGCCACTAAACCCTATTTTGCACTATTTAGAAGCTCCGAAAATTCAGTTTAGCCCTGGAAGAGCCAGCAGAAGGACTCATTCTTTCCTTCTGCAGACTTGATGTCCAGTATTTCACTGATAGCAATGTTGCTGTTAGAGCAACACTGGATGCCAAGCCATTCAAAAGTATTGTTCATTGTGATGCCTAGATCCTTTTCCTGGCTGGTAACTTCTAATATAAAACTTAACATTTGGATTACTTTTCTCTCATGTGCATCACTTTGCACTTGTCCACATTAAATTTCATATCCATTTGAATGCCCAGATTTCCATTCTCACAAGGTCCTTTTGCAATGTTTCACAATCTGCTTGTGATTAACAACTCAAAATAAATTTGTATCAGCAAATTTGATCACCACACTTGTCAGTCCCCTTTCCAGAACAGTTATAAATATATTCATGTAGCGGGGCTCCCAAATCACTGTCCTCCTAAATCTGAGAGTCTACATAGCTCCCAGGAGTTAATTTTACTTCCTGTACCACTAACTTTCTCAGACTTATCTCTTAGCCCGAGATGCCGGATTCAGCTAATAGGGAGGTGGTTTATATCTCCAGGGCCTCTGGTGCAGTGAAGGACAACACAACTCAGTTGAAATTACTGTGGGTACTCACAGTTGCTGGTAGTAGCTTAGAGGTCGATTTTAAGACCTGCGTGCACATGTCCATGTGTGTGTGGCTCCCGGCATGCGCATATGGATGTGCCAATTTTATAACATGTATTATAAAATCTGATGGCCGCGCTCATGGGGGTGGGATTTTACAATGCAATGCAAGGTGACACAAGTAGGGCTTTCCCAGTTCCTTCCCAGACCACTTAACGAGTGGACTGGGAGGGAACTTCCCTATACCCCTATCTAACATTCCTACCTTTTCCCCTCTCCTCCCTGATCCCTACCTCCTACCTAACTCTTAGAATTTTTTTCTTTTTACCTTGATGCTCCTTTGGAGCAGTAGTAGATTCTGGTGCTGGCTGGCTGCCAGCGTGCACTTCCCCAGGACAGCAGCTAATGGCGCTGTCCTGGCCTGCCCTCTCCCCGCCCCTCCCTGCCCAGACCACGCCCCCTGGCCTGCCTCTTTGGAGAGGCCCGGCACTTCAGCGTGTATTGGGGTTTATGTGTGTGGCCGGGCTCTTCTGAAAATGTGTGTGGCACATGTAACGCATGGCCATGCACGTAACTCCCCCCATTTTTACAAGCATAGCCCTTTTAAAACTGGCCAAGAAGTCAAATTCACCATTAAATTATTGTGAACGTGGACCCTTGGGCCAACTAGAGTGCTAGGAGGATCTGCTGAATGAAGGCCTACAGCGGGACTCATAGCCGGGAGGCAGAACTGGACAGGAGACCAGACAGAACCTTCACCCATACCAACCCTCATTCCCCGCAGGTTGAGCCCTTGGGTACCGGGGCCAGTAGGCAAGGGTCCCCTGGCAAAGAAGAGTCTGGTGAACAGTCCAGGTCGAGGCAGGCAGAAGCACTTGGAAGACAAAAACGATCCAGAAGTCGTGGCAGGCAGCAGCGGTGCAAGACGGAAAATCAGGCCAGAGGTCAGGGCAGGCTGAAGCCTAGCAAAGCCGAAGGATGAGACAAGGGTCAGAACAGGCAGAATATAGAGAGTACCAGAAGACAAGCCGAAGTAAAAAACCAGAGAATCAAGCCGAAGCAGGAGCTGGACCAGGAACACGGGAGCAGGAGTGGAGCAAGAACAGGAACTCAGAAGAAGGAACGGAGCTGGAAAAGGATCATGGAAGGAGGAATGGAGCTGGAATGGGATCACGAAGTCAGGAACACAGGGACTGGAACATGCAGCGACAGCAACTAGCTACTCGGAGAGTCGACCTGTTGCCAAGGCAGAGAACATTGACTGAGCTGGGCTTAAATAGCCTGGGCTTCTGACGTCATCTTCGGGAGCCGGGCTGAGGTTTCCCGCCGCGGCCCCTTTAAATTCCTCATGGGGAGAATGCCGTGGGAAGGCCCCATCACGGCCCAGAGCCGAGCGAAGCAGGTGGTGATGAGAAGCGGAAAGTGCCAGAAGGTGAGGGGGGACCCGGCCGTGGCTGCCCACAGCTGAACGACCTCCTGCAGTCGATCTCCTGCCGGCGCCATTTTCCGTACGGAAAACGATTCGCGGTAGGAAATCGCTCCCGGACCCCCACTGGACCCCCCAGGAACTTTTGGCCAGCTTGGGGGGGGGGCCTCCTGACCCCCACAAGACTTGCCAAAAGTCCAGCGGGGGTCCGGAACGACCTCCTGCGTCGAATCGTTTTGTTCTATGGCCACCGCCATTTTGCGGCGGCCATTTTGCAAAATGGTGCCGGCTGAAGACTACACGATTTGGTGTCCCGGTTTTCCTGCTCTCCCCCTTCCCCCGATTTAGCTACGGACCGCCGCTACGGAGGTAATTTAAGGCTACGGAGGTAATTTAAGCTACGGACCGCCGCTACGGACCCCCAGGTAATTTAAGGCATTGGGGGGGGTTCGGGAGGGTGGGGGATTTAATTTAAAGGGTCGGGGTGGGTTTTAGGGGGTTTTAGTGTGCCGTGTTTTAGTGTGCCGCTGGACCCCCAGGTAATTTAAGGCATTTGGGGGGGGGTTCGGGAGGGTGGGGGATTTAATTTAAAGGGTCGGGGGTGGGTTTTAGGGTGTTTTAGTGTGCCGGTTTTCCTGCCCTCCCCCTTCCCCCGATTTACGATTTTTTGACGATAAATCGGGGGAATTGGTATTGTATCGTGGCCCTAACGATTTTTGACGATTTAAAATATATCGGACGATATTTTAAATCGTCAAAAAACGATTCACATCCCTACCCAGAAGGAATGTGTGAAACTATTGGAGAAAGACACAATAGCAAGAATCATACAAAGTTACCAACAGGGTTGATAAGGGATGCAAGTATGAGACCATACAGAGTGAAGGCAAGGAGAGGAAAAATAACTGGAAGGCTATGAACACAAAAACTCACAGGTTATAAAATCTCAAGAAATGCCTGCTCCAAACACCAAAGAGCATCTTAATCAGCTGAAGATATCTGCCCCAGAGAGCTCATGTTTTGTTCACTTGTAGGTACAAGTCAAAGAGAGTTTATGCCAGAAATATAATTTCTTCTTTGGTCTTAGGTGGAGTAAGATCACATTTATGGTGGCCAAAGTTATTCTATTGCAAGGCCCAGTGTGGTAGAAACAGCTAGGTGCTACCACATGTGCACAGCAATAAAATCACATGGCCATCAGAAATGTGAATTAACTTTTACTCTACCTCTGGCCAAGAAGTAAACCTGAAAATCCACAGTGCTTGAAATTGGAAGGAGTGTGACCAAAATGTCCTTGTATGCAAGATTGGCACTGAGTATCCTAACTTGGGCACAATTTCACATGGAAAGTACATTTGTGCAAGTCATGCCAAGTGAAAGGAAAGGGTAAGCTTTCTAGAAGAGGAAACTACAAATATAAGGGATGCACAGCACTTACTATTCAGCTGTAGATGCCAACCCTAGAGATTGTACCCTTTGATTTCACTTGACATGCCTTGCCCAAATGGTCTTGCATATGAGATTGTTCCCAAGTCAGATGCCCAGTGCCAGTCTTGCATGCAAAGTCATTTTGGTCACAATCTTCCAACTTCAAGCACTTACCTTCTTACTCCTCTTTCAATGCACTTTTTAAAGTACTTTTCTGCATTACTTCCAGAGTGTTCAGGTTAAATCACATTTTAGCACATTATTTTTTCACTTACAGGTCGATACAGTAACATGCAGTTAAAGATTCCCCGTCTGTAACGTGCTGGGAGCGCACAATACAGACGAGTAAGGCGAGTCAGCGATACAGTGTCCAGTTTCACGCGTCCCTAGCGCTTCCTAAAACAGACGCATAACCCTTTCCGCACCCAGCATGTAAATGAACGAAAAAGCTGTATAATGAAGGAATTAGCTATTCCCCTCCGATACTGTAACAGGCGCTGATATTATCTCCTCAGTAACCCGCTGTTTTGCCGCGGCCTTAACGTGCTAGTTTACCGCCTCCCCCTAGTAGGAGTTAGTGTAGTGTAAAAAACATTGCTTACCTGCCCTGGTCCCGTCCGGTCTCCGGTCCAGCCCGGTCTCCTGCAGCCCCGTCCGGTCCCCTCCTCCCGAAGCAAAAAAAAAAAAACAAAACGAAAAAGTAGCAAGGCTCGGGCCTGCTACGGCAGTCCCTTCTCCCTTCCTCCCGATTTCGCACGGGCATCCATCCAGGCAAAGGGAGCGGGCGGCGAAACGGCCTCCGGTTCCCTCTGCCTGGATGAACGTAGGGCCCCCGCCGGAATGAATGCCCGTGCGATTTTGGCGCTCATGCCATGAGCGCCAAAATCGCACGGCCATTCATTCCAAAATCGCACGCCAAAATTGCACCAAAATTGCACGGCCATTCATTCCAAATCGCTCTGCAAGGCGCAATAACAACAAAAATAAGATTGGGCACCAAAATCGCGCCAAAATCGCACGGCCACCGGTAGTGAAGGAATGGCCGTGCGATTTCAGCGCGTGAAGGAATGATGTCACAGCATGTGACGCGTGGGTCCAGGCGGCGGCGGCAGGTGGACGTGTGTTAGTTTCAGACGGCCGGGGGGCGGGTGGTTGCGTGTTAAATCTAGGCCGGGTCGCACAGACGCGCATTCATCTGCCTGCATGAGTGAATGAATGCGCGCCTGTGCGACCCCTGCGATTCGGCGCTCAAGGCAGGGGTCATGGCATGTGACTGCCTTGAGCGCCGAATCGCAGGGGTCGCACAGGCTGCCTCTCCGGCAGCCCCCACCGGCAGTGAATGAATGCGCGCCTGTGCGACCCGGCCTAGATTTAACACGCGACCACCCGCCCCTCGGCCGTCTGAAACTAACGCGCGTCCCCCCCCCCCCCCCCCGCCACCGCCGCCGCCGCCTGGACCCACGCGTCACATGCCGTGACATCATTCCTTCACGCGCTGAAATCGCACGGCCATTCCTTCACTGCCGGTGGCCGTGCGATTTTGGCGCGATTTTGGTGCCCAATCTTATTTTTGTTGTTATTGCGCCTTGCAGAGCGATTTGGAATGAATGGCCGTGCGATTTTGGTGCGATTTTGGCATGCGATTTTGGAATGAATGGCGCCCACCCGCCCGCGGCCTAGATTTAACACGCGACCACCGGCCCCCCGGATCCTGCCACCCGCCGGCCGCCTGGACCCACGCGGTCCTCCGACAGATATTTAAAAATTTTGTTTTTTACACTTCCTGGTGCCTGTCATTTCAAATGTCATTTGAAATGACAGGTACCAGCGCACCCAGGTTACTGTATAGGCGCTGTATTAAGCGCCTATACAGTAAAATGGGTTACGCAGGCATAACCCTTCCCTAACGCTTTACAGCCGCGGCATGCATTTGTATGCAATTAGAAGAGAGTATCAGGCGCTAGGTCAAGAGAACTGTGCGTGCGGGGAGGAAGGGTGCGCCTGACACTGCCGCACTGTTTCTACCGCGGCCTTACTGTATCGACCTGTTAGTGTGCTTTTTTAACTCTTGTTTGATTTGCATCCCATTAGTTTACTGCATCCCGTGGGAACCTCTGTTTTTAAATTGTGCATAAATTAAACCTATGCTAACATTTTAGTAGGGGGTTAGGGGCCACTTTGACATTCTACGTGACACCTACGTACAGAACAGTGGTCTCTTGTGAAGATTTGATGGCCTTCGGAGTGAGGAAACTCACTCCAAGATGAGATTTGGGCAAGGTTCTCTCAACCTAGCTTTATTGACTCTCTACCTGGGTAACATCAAGCTAGGTTGAGAGAACCTTGCCCAAATCTCATCTTGGAGTGAGTTTCCTCACTCCGAAGGCCATCAAATCTTCACAAGAGACCACTGTTCTGTACGTAGGTGTCACGTAGAATGTCAAAGTGGCCCCTAACCCCCTACACTCTTACCTAAACCCCACCTCGAGTTACTAGGTGGGCCTTCCATAGGGATACAAATACCTATCTAGGGAAATGACATTATGGCCAGTTTCTCTCTCTCTCTCTCATATCATTAACAATGGTTGAATGCAGGAAATACAACAGGTCTGGCACTTATCACAGAATCTGAAAATGGTATCACAATTTGTGCTAACTTAGCTCTTCACAGAGGTAAGTAGTGATAAATGCTATATTAGCATAAAACACACCCCTTTTGCTATCACATGCAGTACTTACCGCATTTTGATAAATCCAGGCCTTAGTTTTGTCTTGTCTAATGAAATTGATTAATTTCCAAAATGATTCCTTTTCCTTTTGCTTTTTTCTCTGGATTTCAGTTTTTGTAATGTTTCTTTCTGATGCTTTTCTCTCATTATCTCCTTTTTGTGAGGTTTAACAATTCTAGAATGGACATTTTAATTTTAATCTTTTTTGTTTATGTTTTTTATACATATACTTACCTCTATCTATAGGTATACATATAGATATATAGATAGTATACATGCCATTTTAAATTGCTTTAAAAATGTATAATATGTCTAATCTATTTGTTAGCAAAAATTCAAACTAAATTTTCACATGCATGACACCTTTATTAAATGTGACCATTTGTTTTTCATTTAAGCTTCTTGCTTTATTACTAAATCACTAAATAATAAAACTGACAATAAACATATATTTCTTTTATACCTTTATTTATTTGCAGCAGCATTATTCCCCAGATTTAAGAAAATAAAGTCAATATCAGTGCTTCTTTTGAGAAATGAGTTAATACCATTTTTTCAGCTGGCCTAAAAGAACTTTAGATAGAACAACTAAAAAGAAAAACATGATAAGGGAATGCAAAATGACTGTTCCTCCTTTTGCTAAACATATATTTTTCATGATAGTTTAATCCAATCTTCACAGTGGCACTCAGTCTCTTACATTATGTCTTCAGGGGCTGTACACTTCCTTCAGTTAGAAATTTCAACGTTATGAAATATTTCTGCTATTTAAATTATCATAAATGGAGAAGATAATACTATGTACTTAAAATGATTTAGCAATACATTGGTAGAAGCAGCTAGATTTCTTTTGGGGATCTTTTAAGTTGACACTTCATCATAAAACAACACAAAATATGTGTGGAATAAGTTTTATATTTCCATTGCCCTAATATATCATATAAATTCCATGAAAGTGCTTTACACCAAGGACTATCATACAGTTTCAGCTTATAACTTTCTGTTTATTAGATGAAGTGATTTGAACAGGCAGAATGTCAAACCCCAGGAAACAACTTTTATTGGAAAGTATTTTTTCATGCAAACACAATATTTTTGTACAGTGTTGGGTTTCATGCCACTGTTTTTGGTGCCCTTTCTCTCACTTTTGGATCAGTGGGATGTTCTGGCCACTCTTACTGTTACTTCGCTCCTCTGATTGTGCCAGTAGAACTCCTGCCACTGCTGGTGCAGTTTTTGCACCATTGTGGGTCCTCTGGTTTTTCATATCACTTTTGGAGTCATGTTGACAAATTATTGATGTGTTGGCATTATTTTACCATTCCAATGATATATACCCACCATTGTGTCATTAGAAATAATGAGAAAACTCCATTTTTAGAGCCCAAAGTAAGCTGCATTGCTTCCCCTATTGACTATAATGGTAAATGAATCAATAAATAAAACAAACATTTTTTTTTTTCATTTGAAATGAACCAAACAAATTATGACCTACAAAATAAATGAACAAAACAAAACACTTTTTTTTTTTTACTCTGTACATGCCTACTAGACATACGCAGTGCTGTACAGATACACATAAAGGACAGTCCCTGCTCCATGGAGTTTTTGATCTAGTCAAGACAAACATAAATAAAAACAAGAATCTTTAGGAAGAGTAATTATTGCAAAGACATGCTTATGGCTTAAAAGTAGCTTCCAAAAGCGGAGTTTTTAAACTGGATTTGAAATCAGGAAGAGATGGAGCATGACACACCTATTCACAAAGGGGTAGATTTTAACAGGTGCGCATGCCCGATTTTATAACATGCACACACAGGCATGCACATGTTATAAAATTCAGGGTCGGCGCATACTAGGGGGTGTATAATTGTGCACCTTGCATGCGTCAAGCCCACTCCGAGCTGCACTGCCTTCCCCTGTTCCCTAACCCCCCCACCCCACCTTCCCTTCCCCTGCCTCCCTGACCTTTCCCCCCTACCTTTTTTATCTTTTTTTTTTGTTTGTTTCAAAACTTACTTCAGCCCTGGGGCTGAAGTAAGTTGCGCACGCCAGCTGACAGCAGGTGCGCGATCCCTGGCACAGTGGCAAATGGCCGCTGTGCCTGGATCCTCTGATCACCGCCCCCTTTCCACCCCTTTAGTAAAACCCCGGGACTTACACGCGTACCGGGGCTTTACGCGCGTCTCTGGGCCTTTTGAAAATAGGCCTGGCGCGCGTAACCCTTTGAAAATCTGGCCCAAAGTCTCTTCTGGGCCTATGGCATAGCAACATGGAAAGTGCAGAGTCAGGGTGATAGAGGAGAAGTGACTTGCTCAATGAACAGTGTTCATGAGGAAGGGTATAGGGAGAAAGAGGAGAAGATAGGCCATGAGGAACTACAGAGTGAATACATTTATAGCCAACTTTTGTAGTTTTTTACAATCTGCTCATAGTAACACAGTAGCATAGTAATGACAGTAGAAAAAAGACCAAATGGTCCATCCAGTTCACCCAGCAAGTTTCTTAAGGTAGTAATTGATACTCTGTTCAGGTTTTCCCCATGTTTCTGTTAAGGGTAGTAACTGCCACACCGTACAGTTTACTCATGTTTTAACAATGTTGAATAGTGTTGCATCATCTACAATTTGGGCCATCTCACTGTTAGTTCCTTTTTCCAAATCATCTTTATAGCAATTGTCCCAAAACATATCATTAGGGCACTTCATTAGTCACCTCTCTCCATTGGGAAATTGACCATTTATTCCAACTCTCTTATCTTTTACCAGTTTTCATCCCACAGCAAGACACTGATTGCTATCTTGTGACTTTTAATTTCCTGAGGAGTTTCTCATGAGTGACTTTTTCAAATGGGCCTTCTGAACTTCCAGATACACTATATCGACATGGCTTGCCCTTATCTACATTTTTGTTTACATTTTTATACAATTCTAATAGATTAGTAAGGTAAGACTTCACTTTGGTGAATCTGAATTGGCTCTTCAACATTAAGCCATATCTCTCTATATATATAACTAGTAAGTCTGTTTTTAAGAATAGCTTCTACTGTTTTGCCTGACACCAACATTAGACTCAGTGGTCTATAGTTTTCTGGATCACCCTGGAGCCCTTTATGAAAATTTGCATATTATTAGCTACCTTCCAGCCTTCGGGCACAGTGGATGATTTTAATGATATGTCACCGATTGTTAGTAATTGGGGCTACAGTTTCATATCTGAGGTGTTTAAGAATTCTGGGTTAAACCATCCAAAGTTGATGATTTGTTAATCTTTAGTTGTATCAAGTTGTTATGCTAAATCTTTCAATTTCACAGTTATTTACTTCAGTTCCTCTGAATCATCAAAGGAAATTCAAAGATTATAACTTATGTGGGTATTTTCCTAACATCTTCCTCAGTAAAGATCAAAGCAAAGAACTCTAGTTTTTCTGCTATAGCTCCCTGTGCGCCTCCTTTCCACCCAGTCATCTAGGACACCCTCACAGGCTTCTTCTTTGATGTATATGAAATTGTTTAGATGTTTGCCTCTATAGCAAGTTTCTTCTCAAATTCTTTCTTGGCTTGTCTTATTAATATTTTACATTTAGACGGTAACGTTAAAACACACACACAGGCACCCATATATATATGTATGAGTACATGAGCAGACATTTGCTGACATTTTAAATCATGTGCGCAGTTGCATGTGTATGATTTAAAATATGCCTACCATGTGCATTTGTGTTCCTAATTTTAATCCATTACATGAGTAAATGTACTTCATGTATCTTCCTTATAATATTGTCAGCTTTAACATGTGCATGAAAGGGAACTTTAAAATATGCATGCATGAAGGATATTCTCAATTTTACCAATTAGTCCACCAATTTGCTCAGTCCATCTCGAGGTCATCCTGTCCCCTCTGGTTTTTCAGCCTGTACTACCCCCCAGTTGACCCAGTTATTTTAGGCCTTAAAAGAGATTTATGCAGATTTACACCTCATCATGAGAAGAATTAAACATATGCCGCTAATAGCCAGCCACACACTGCAGCCCCCAGATTTAAAATATGGATTTACATGCATAATTGTTGGGCCCGCCCTGGAATACCCCATCACACTCTAACTCTGCCCCTTTTTTTTTTTACTTGTACAAGCATATAGACATACATAACTTCGGCTTTTGAAATATGCATTGCTCACATATGACCCAGATACTCGCATATATGGACTTTTTAACGAGAGCAATGCTTTTAACTGTTGCACCCATCGGTCGCAGACGGTTGCGACCTCTCATGCTCACTTCTTTTTTCCCTGCACCATCAATCATTGGAAGAATGGCGGCCTCTGCCAACGAACGCCGACCTCCCCATCATCCCCGGGATGGCGTGGACTCTGCAGACTGCCATCTTACTTCCGGAATCACCTAGGCACACGCGCGCAGGGCCTCCTTTTGTATACGTCATGGCAGGAACCTCAGGGGCGTCCCCTGCCGATGACGTCAACCCACTAGTGTACTTAAGCTGACTGGCCCATTGCTAAGACGAGCTAGCAAGGATTTCTCTCATTGTTAAATCCACTCCCTTTGGGATCTTCTGTTCCATAATCTCCTCATCGCACTCGGACGCTCTGGGTACCCGCTCCACAGGGGCCCTTCCGCGTCTTGGCTATCTGCTCCTTGGAGGGCCTTCCTGCCTTGGACTTCACCTGACCCGATCCTCAGGTTCTCTCCTGGAACTTCCTTGTGTGAGTACCTTCATCAGTTTCCTATGATACCAACATTGCTGAAGTCTCTACGGTGTACCCCGTGCCTCGGGCCACTACTGTTCTTCAGCATTATCGCTTCTACCTATCCTGAGCTACAGGGTATTGCTGCAGCTACTCAAGATCCTCTGCTTGGTTCCTGTATCTCAAGACCATCTGCCTCGTCACCTACAGTACAGTCATCCTTGGCATACCCCACGCTACAGGCCACTACCGGACCTTCACATCTACAATACCACCCTGGGTATATCTCCTTGCTCAAGAACTGTGTTTATTGCCCTTCCTTCTCCTCGGATTATGCTTTATCTTTTTTCTCTAATAAAGTCTCTCTCACAGCTGTGTCCTATGTTGCTGAGACCACGCCCACCGATGCTGAGGCTCACGGGGCTCCTCCCTGTGGGCAGAGACATCTCTCATCTTGGCCCGGGGTCCACAATTTCCTACTAAATCATAACATTAACATTCACCCATTGCCAGTGGTTTATTCTCCTTATTTGGACCTGCCTTCCAGGTTTTTGAAAGACACTTTTTTTCTTTAATCGCATCTTTCACCTCACCATTTAACCATGATTGCAATCATTTGATCTTCCTTAAACCTTTTTTAATGCAAGGAATATATTTTAACTGGCTTCCAAGATAGTATTGTTAAATAACTCTACATCTCATATAAATTTTTAGCCCTCACAACCACTTCTTTTGGGTTTTTTTCTCATTAGTTTCATTTTATTTTAGTCTATCTTTATACAGTTAATTGCTACTGCATTAGTTTGACTTAACATCTTTCTTCCAGTGGCTATGTCAAATGTGATTGAATTCTATAAACCCAGAAATAAAGAACATTGTAAATTACCTTAGATGACTTCTCAGAAATGGGGAGGCAGTTAATAAAAAATTGTAAGTAATTAAACATGATGGTAGATAAAGACCATAAAGCCCATTCACTTAGAGGTCTATAAAAATCATGAAAGGACTTGAATGGGTAAAGGTGAAATTATTTACTCTTTCACATAATACAAGGACTAGTGGGCTCTCCATGAAGTTAGCAAGTAGCACATTTAAAACAAATTAGAGAAATGCTTTACTCAATGCACAAATAAGCTCTGGAATTTGTGGTTAAAGCAACAAGTGTAGCTGGGTTTAGGAAAGGTTTGGATAAGTTCCTGGAGGAGAAGTCCATATACTACTATTTAATCAATAGGGAATAGCCTCTAGGGATGTGCAGAGCAAAATTTTATGTTCATATTACTTATGTCCGAAAGGGGGTCCCACTTGCGGTCAATATGGACATAAAAAAATTCAATGAGTTGGGTATATGTACATATGTGCAAAAAAAAAATTTAAACCCCCTCACCCTCCTTAATCCCCCCCCCCAGACTTACCACAACTCCCTGGTGATCGAGCGAGGAGTGAGGACGTCATTTCTGCAATCCTTGGCGAGAAGCATGTGACGTCGGTGGCACGTCGAGTGACACCGGCGTCACGTGATTCCTGGCGAGTTCGCGCCGGACGGCTCGTTCGGCCCAAAAAGAACTTTTGGCCAGCTTGGGGGGACCTCCTGACAACCTCCTGACAACCTCCTGCAGTTGATCTCCTGCCGTTCCGGCAGGAGATCAACTGCAGGAGGTTGTTCAGCGAGGCGCCGGAACCCTCGCTGAACGACCTCCTGCAGTCGATCTCCTGCCGGCGCCATTTTCCGTACGAAAACGATTCGCGGCGGGAAATCGCTCCCTGACCCCCGCTGGACCTCCAGGAACTTTTGGCCAGCTTGTGGGGGGCCTCCTGACCCCCACGAGACTTGCCAAAAGTCCAGCGGGGGTCCGGAAGGACCTCCTGCCGTCCAATCATGTTCGTCTATGGCCGCCGCCATTTTTCGGCGCCATTTTGGAAAATGGCGCCGGCTGAAGACAACAAGATTCAGGAGCAGGAGCCCGTTCCGGACCGCTGCCATTCCGGACCGCCGCTGGACCCGCAGGTTATTTAAGTCATTTGGGGGGGGGTTCGGGAGTGTGGGGGATTTAATTTAAAGGGTCGGGGGTGGGTTTTAGGGGGTTTTAATGTGCCGGTTTTGCGATTTTTAGATTTTTAGATTTTTAGATTTTTAGATTTTTCACGATTTTTCACGATTTTTCACGATATTTTACCCCCCCCAAACGGCAACAATACGATTCCCTCCCCCTCCCAGCCGAAATCGATCGTTAAGACGATCGAGGACACGATTCACATCCCTAATTGCATAACTAAAATGTGGGTTATTTTTCCCCATGTGCATCACTTTGCACTTGTCCACATTAAATTTCATTAGGTATTTAAATGCCCAGTCTTCCAGTCTCGTAAGGACCTCCTGCAGTTTTTCACAAGCCATTTGTGATTTAACAACTCAGAATTATTTTGTGTCATCAGCATATTTGATCACTTTACAAGTTGTTCCCCTTTCTAGATCATTTATAAATATATTAAAAAGTATTGATTCTAGTACAGTATCGGTAATCACCATTTTACTCTCCCTAAATATAGAACAATTGAATTCAGAAAAAAATGCAAAATGGAAGATATCATTGAAGCTATCACAGAAGATAGCCAGAAATTAGATCTCACCGATGCCAATTCAGCTTGTCTGACCTGGCATCAACTCACCAGCAGCATTGCCGACCGACTCTGCCCTCTAATAACAAAAGAGATCAACTCAGAGAAAAAAGATAAAAAACCATGGTACACCATAGACCTCAGAAATATGAAACGTGAACTCCGTAAACTGGAAAAAAAATGGATTAGAAACCAAGACTCAAATCATCTGCAAAAATTCAAATCACTACTCCACAAGTATCGGAAATCAACGGATGAAGCCAAGAAAAACTTTTACACGACAAAAATTCACCAATACCAGTTCAATCCACGTGCCCTCTTCCAATACGTTTCTAACATTATCTCCCCATCAACTAACATCCACCCTGAAAATGAGGATAAAAATAAATGTGAGAAATTAGCCTCCTATTTCCAGGACAAGATTTCCAATATCATGGCTCGATTCACCTCACCTTCGCTGCCGTTAAGCCTATTGCCCACAAACACCACAAACTGTTCACCCATTCTCTCAAATTTTGAATGCACTACTGTATCAGAAACTGAAACAATACTTAAGAAAATCAAACCAGCTTTACATCCAATTGATATCATGCCAACAAAAACACTACTTGCCATTCCTACTAGGATTGCCCCTGCAATCGCTAACATAGTTAACAAATCTATAACAGATGGAGTCTTTCCTACACAACTCAAACATGCTATAATAAAGCCCACACTCAAAAAATCTGACCTGGATCCCTCTGAACCGGCTAACTATCGGCCAGTCTCGAACCTCCCGTTACTGTCAAAAATCCTAGAAAAAGTCATAAACAAACAACTCACAGATTTTCTAGATGAAAATCAACTTCTCTTCCCATCACAATATGGATTCAGGAAGAACCATAGCACTGAAACCTTACTTGTGTCCCTCTCAGACGCTATACTAAAAACCATTGATTCTGGTCACTCTTATCTTCTGGCGCTACTTGATATCTCATCGGCGTTTGACACAGTAAACCACAATACCCTCCTCTCCCTCCTTTCACAAATTGGCATCACGGGCACTGCATTATGCTGGATCCAATCTTTCCTGAATGATAGAACATACAGTGTCAAAATGGGACACCAAACTTCAAAACCCAGAAAACTATCACAAGGTGTTCCACAAGGGTCCTCACTTTCATCAACTCTATTCAATGTATATCTATCTCCTCTTTGTAAACTGCTGGTTAAATTGGATCTCCGTCATTTTATATACGCCGACGACGTACAGATCCTCATTCCCATCAATGATTCTCTGGATAATGCCCTGAAAATTTGGGATTCTGCTCTTGCTGAAATAAAAAATCTACTCATGGAAAACTTTCTTGCAATAAACACTAACAAAACTGAACTTCTCATCATCACCCCACATAAAAACACCTCCTCTAATACCTCACCAATCACAACAGCAAATCAGCCACATTTACAACATGTCCGCAGCCTTGGGGTCATGATTGACAATCACTTATCTTTAAAGAATTTCATTTTGTCCACAATTAAAAATGGCTTCTTTAAATTACATACGCTGAAAAGAATTAAACCCCTCCTACATCCTCAGGACTTTCGGACAGTGTTGCAAGCAACAATTCTACCAAAAATAGATTACTGTAACGCATTACTTCTAGGTCTCCCAAAAAACACAATTCAACCATTGCAGACGCTACAAAATGCTGCTGCTCGATTAATTACCAATTCTCGACGACATGAACATATCACCCCAGCTCTTATGTTCCTACATTGGCTTCCTGTAACTTACAGAATCACTTTTAAAGTACTCTCACTCATCCATAAATCCATCCACAATAAAGAGATGCAATGGTTTTCTGATCATTTTATATTCCACACATCGAACAGACCAATAAGAAATATCCACCAAGCCAAATTAACCTCACATCCAATCAAACACATCAAACATGTGTCCACAAGAGAACGTTCTTTTTCTATTGCTGATATCAACATCTGGAACAATATGCCATTGGAACTGCGTCTTGAATCCTGCCACAAAACTTTCAAACAAAACCTCAAAACATGGTTATTTGAACAGGCTTTCTATCAATGAACAAGTACTAACATTAAAATTCAGCTTTCATTAACATTAAATTACTAACTTTAAATTCACTAACATTATCACTTGTCATGTTCCCAGTTATCACTAGTCATGTTCCCATTTACTACCCTTGTTTTGTTTCACTCTGCTAATCCCTCCAGTCCATTGCTCATTCCCCATCCATTCCCATTTTACAAACCCTGTGAATTAAATTGAACGTGACTTCAGAGGTTGCCTCTAACAGACAAATGACTTAAGCTTTTATTGTGTATCATTACGTTAATTTAATTATACAATTTTGATTATAGCTACAGTACCTATATATTGAACTATGGAAATGTTATTTAAGTATAGCCTTAAGCTATTTAATTTGTTTAATTACTCTTGAAACTGTTATTTGTAAAGCTCGTTGCTAACCTCTTATTGTTATCTTATTGTTTACTTACTGCTTAAACCGTTTTAATGTAAAGCCTATTGCTAATATTAATGTTTACTGTAAACCGAGGTGATGCATTACTATATGTACTGCGGTATAAATAAATAAATAAATACATAAATAAATAAATACAGATCACTGAGGCACTCCACTATTTACCCTCCAGCACCAAGAAAACTGTCCATTTAGTTCTAATCTCTGTTTCCTATATTTTAACCAGTTTGCAGTCCACATTAGGACATTGCCTCCTATCCTAAGACACAAAATTAACATGTTTATTTTTATAAAACAGAAAGCAATAATGTAATATGTAATAATTTCATATTTGTGTATGAAGAGTTGGCCAAAATGCTAAATGTTGGGTGTTAGAGATCCCAGTCATGTGTGGATAATGATCTCATTATTTGATGTCTTTTTCTGTATGGCATTGGCCCTAGCTATTCACCTCTATTGCTAGTATTTTAGCAGAGATGGCAAGATTCTTCATTCACCACTCTGCATTCATATATGTAATCTTATGAATCCTGTATATTAGAAGCTTCAGAGTGTTTTGGTTTGGAGGGGTGTGTTTCCTCTATGTTATCAACATATTCTATTTTTGTTAATGTTTATGTCTGGATGGGAATCTACTATGGATAAAAATACTTCTGACCTTGACAGGTGATTTCATTCAGTCTCTAAAGGATTGCTGTGTGGTCCTTCACCATTATGTGAGGGAAGGAGCAGTAGGTGAGATAATGAGGTTATTGCTACATCTAAGAGTCCCTATAGGACACATCTGTGTGCTTTTATAAGAAAGCCTTTAAGTACTCCTTTTGCCTATATGGGAGAAGACAGAGGCCTGGGAAAAAAGCTGTAAGGGCAAGCAGACTTCAATAGGCACATGGATTTCTAGCTATGAGCTGAGATTCTTATGGTGCATAGCTGACTCCTACTTGGTGGTGTGTCGGTGTATGAAGAAAGAAAGTGAGTTTTGAGTCTTTAGTAGCTTAAACCATTTAACACCAGGTTTAACATATTCACCATGGTTAAGACTGAATTTGGGTCCTACTAATTTCATTGACATTATCAGCTTTAGGGAGACAGAGGTGGATGATTAGAACTTATGAAGACAGCTTCTGTTAAAAAGAGCTCCAATCTACCTTATGACACCTCTTCTCTGCTGGAAGGTTTTCTATTGGTGAAAGGGTGATTATTTTTCAGCACCTTGTCTCTCCATTGTGTGGTGGTAGTAATTCAGAGAAGTGATTCAGAGAAGAAGTAAACCTTTAAAGACTATAAGGGCCTGTGTTTTCCTAAATCAGGAGATATGCATACAAGTTGGGCCGGCGTGTACTGAATGGATTTTATAAGCCATCCAGGGATACACTTATCTCTCGCTGCATGCACAAGTAAAAAGATTGTAAAAAGGGATGGGGTGTGGGCATGGTCTGAGATGGACATGGGCATGTCAATAGAAGGCCAAGAAATGTGCATGTAAATACATACATGCACAAACATGTGCCAGGGTCCTCTGCCACTAATTTTTCTACTGTTATGACATGTAAGTAATAAAACAAAAAAATCTAGGTAGTGCTGAGTATGTTAGAAAATAATGTTAAAATAAGCAGATTTGTGGGGTTTTAAGGGTCAGGGATAACTGGGAAAAGTAAAGACTATTAAACTTGGGGGGGGGGGGGGGGTTGGAGGACCTATCTCTTAACTGGGTGAACTGGGAATGAACTGGTAAAACTGGGAATAGCGTTGGTGCGCACTACTTTTAAAACCTCCCGATTTATGTGGTAGAAGCAGCATTTGTGTACACTTGTGTGTGCTCACTTAAAATTTGGTGCACATGTGCACATGACCAGACTATTTTATAACATGTGTGCATTTATGTGTGTAAGATATAAAATAGCTGTGACCCTGGGCGTAGGCCAATGATCGCATACACATGTGTGCTCGTGCGCCAGTTTGAAATTTACAATTATAGTGTATGTGTAGTGCTGACTCCTTTTGCATACACACTAACTGTCAGAAAAACAGACAAGGATTATGGCTATGGCTGCAATGCACTGGAGTGAGAAAGAGACAAAAATCACCATAATTCACAGCTTCTCCAACTATCCTACCCCAGTGAACTGAGACAGAGTTCTAGTACATCTGTTTCTTTCACATAGTAAGCACTGCAACTGTGCAGATAAGAACAAAGCCTCCCTTTGCCCGCCTGCTCCAGAAAACATAACCTTTCCCTGTGAAATCCACCTGAAAATTGAATCTTAAAATAGAGTTTGCAAATATTCAAACCTTTCAGTGTTTGGGAAAAAAATCACTTCATATAAGTGCCAGCTATAGACTGGTTAATAAAAATGCTTGACCTTGTAAGACTATAGGCTGGATTTACTAATACTGCCGGGCTCTTTGAATCCCACGGTATTGGGGGTCGGGGGGGGGGGGGAGAAACGGGGGGGCGGTCCTGCAATAGCCAGCAGCGATCGCACCTCCACGGTGCAATCGCTGCCGGAGACATGCCAAATAACTACACCATAAAAGGTGTAGTTATTCGGCGCGAAACTGGCAGTGAAAAAGACGCATACCTTTCGCTGTTGGCGAAGTATTCATGGCGTGAGCACCGGTGGCGCCTCAACTCCTCCTCTTCCGGGGCTGACGCCGCCCCGACTCCACCCTGATCTTGGTATCACATGCGATAAGGGACTTTTCGCGTACAAAATGACGCTTATCGCGTGCGATCCACTTGGAAAATGACCCCTATGACCTTATTTGTATTGCTTAGTTGCTAAGTTATCTTCAAGAGAAGGAAATCATTCTAGCTGCTGCTGTTTTACTTGAGACACAGACTTGAATGGGAAACATAAATAAATAAAACAATTTTTTTTTCTTTTTTTTGGTTGCCCTCAATTCGCTTTGGGGGATCACAAATGAAACAAAAATGGCTTTGTTTGCTGCAATTTACACATTTGTTTCAAATGAATGCACATCCCTTCCTTTGATTATAGATCTCCATCAAGAATCTAATATATATTTACAATCTTGAAATATATATTTTCTTGAAAAGAATACAGATTAAATATAGAAGAAATTAATTCTCTGCATATCTACATTATCCATTATAATTTAATAAAAGGAATCATTTTTCCAATATTACTTTGCACTAATTCAAAAATATCTACTTTTAAAACTATCTTCAACACAAATTCAGTGAAAACTATTTCCCCATATTAAGCCACAGTCTAGCTTCATGAATAATTTATTGCTAGGGAATTGTTCTTTTTTATTGTGCTCCCATTTTATTGAGGTAAAATATAGTTATTTCTCTTGCTCAAAACCAGAAACAGTTAAAAGAAAAAATATTAGCAATATACTGTAGTGAGCATCTGCATTTCAATTACACCACTGTGGAAGAGCATATATGGAAAATAATAGCTGTAACCTCACACGTTCACTCTGAAGAATGGACTGATATTATACAAACATGATTTTAACAAAAGATTAAATGTAAGTATAACATGGATTTTATTAGGCCTTGCTCTCAGTAATATAAATCCACTCTAGGGTTTAATTATTGATGATTATAATACATTACTCCCAGGGTAGCTTTTCGTCTACTATTCTGTTGATCTGAATTGGACCCAAAACATTGTATTAGAAAGCAAAGTGATCTGTTTTGTACATAATGCATCTGATTACTTGTCACTAGAGACCTTGACTGCAGACTTCAAAAATAGAAAAGTAGCATTAGACATTACTTTATTTGGCCTCTACATCCTATTTGCTCTATTTCATTTAGGACTTTTATTCTACTGCCCTGAAGTTGTATAAAAATGTAGGTTACTTAGCATTTGGTTAAGACTTGTTACAGTTCATTTATTGCAAATCTGTACAATGCTATTTGTTTTTTTTGGAAGAAGACTTAGTGTAAATGTTAATAGCTATGTGAGAATGTAATTTATCTGTGCCTGGCTCAAATTCTCGTTGAACCGATTCTGAGGTTAACAACATTTGTATTCTGTGTATTGAATGTACTTGTCTTCCATCATGCTCCACATTTCAGTAATTTATTTTTTCAGGTACTGGGTCAAATAACACTACTGCTCTATTTCTTAGACTTTAAACATGATCACTAAATACTCACAAAAGGTTTCATCTAAATTTGAACTGTGAAATATTAAAAAAAAAATTACAATTACAATTAGAAAGTCTTGGCCATTATTGAAAACATTACTTCTGTAAAGAATCTTGCTAACTGTAGCATACTTTTCTCTGAGATTATTTGAATGCATTAATATAATGTTCAAAATGCTCATTTTATCTCCCTTGATAAATTTAGTTCTATTTATACTTACTGTACTTCTCCTTATGTATCCTAACACCTCTCTGGCTCTGGTCTTTGCCAAATGCCTAAACCCCTCCCCTAATTTTTTTAATTCCCACCAAACTATACCAACCACATTTTGAGCCAGGTCATTTGTCCTCAAGTGGTCTATGACATACACTTTAAAATCCCTTTATTCTTTTCCTATAATACTAAAATCTGGTTTGCATTCCCACTAGCTGAAACATTTGTCCTTATTTCCCACAAAATGTGCCCCCAGATTAATGCCTTGAATAATAAAATCCCCCAGTAAAAGAGGTTTTATATTTGTATTCGATTTTTTTGAGTTTTGTGTATGAGTATCTTTCTTTAAATCTTCTCCCACTGCAGATTCAGTTTCTGGAATATCATCTGTTTCTAATGCTGTGATGGCATTTTGTATGAGGCCAATATTCAAAAACAGGGGAAACAAAGTTAGCTGGATAAGTTATCTGTGATATTCGAAGGGATAAGCATCTCACTGAATATCTGTTGCGTAGGAGGTGGATTCTTGGGCTGAGGTGGGGTTGACGCAACCCGTAGGCAGTTATTTTATTAAAAAAAAAGTCTCTACTATAATAAAGATTGAAAAAGTCTTTGGCATCTAATCCTCTTTTGTTTTCCTAATGGCTTTTTTAGATCGACTACCTTCTTGTTTTTTGGGTCCAACTGATGTAGCAATAGTCAAGGCATGGAGAAGGCAGGCGTGGTCAGGCATAGCAATGGTCAAGGCATAGAGAAGGCAGGCAAGGTCAGGCATAGGAGTGGTCAGGCTTGGAGAAAGCAGGCAAGGTCAAGTGTAGCAGTGATCAGGCTTGGAGAAGGCAGACAAGGTCAGGCATAGCAGTGGTCAGAACCAGGAAGTCGATCCAGTACACAGACAAGACGAACACGGAACCAGGAATGCACAGGAACATGAAAAAGAGAAGCATGGAGGCAACAAGTACTCAGCAATCTGAAACAGGAGACCAAGGAGACCTGTTGCAAAGGCAACGCTGCAGTGCAAGGCCCGAGCATTTATAAGCTGAAGGATCTGACATCAGCATCTGGGTCCGCGACCAGGTTCTCACCGTGAGCCCATTAAAAGGTTCACTGATGCACGCGCCTAGGGAGGGGCGCGGCGCTGCCAGTGGCATCTCTCCTCGAACCCCACGGAGAGGCCTGAGGGATGGAGGCATCATGGCTGGAGGTCCCTGGAAGTGGAGCAGGGCCGGAGGCACTGGTGGGAGTCCGAGATCGGGGATGGCGGCCCACTGCCACTAGCAATGGAGAGCTGGAGCCTGAAAGCTGTGTAGAGAGGTGAGAGGGCCACACAGCGGGGCTGCTGCAGACGGCGAGCATAACAGTACCCCCCCTATACGCCCCCCTCCTGGAGGTCGGGGTTTGCCTGGAAGGGCACGATGGAAGTTCAAGAGTAGGGTTTTGTCCAGGATGATATGAGCAGGCTCCCACGACTTTTCCTCGGATCCGTAACCCTCCCAAGAAATGAGGTACTCCCATCGGCGGCCACTATGGCAGATGTCTAGGACTTTGTGGACCTTATACGTCGTATCGGTTTCTGTCACCAATGAAGGTGGCTCAGGGACCTTCTGGGTAGGCCAGGATAACACTACTGGCTTAAGCAACGAAATATGCAAGGTATTATGTATACCCAAGGAAGGAGGCAGCCAGAGCTGCTGTCTCACATGTCCAATGCGTCGGGTAATCAGGAATGGTCCAATAAATCTTGAAGCAAATCTCTGCGAAGGAATTCAGAGTCTAATATACTTGGTACTTAACCAGAGTTTCTGGCCAGGAAGTAATTCAGGAGCTGCACGGCGTCGACTATCAGCAGTTTTCTTGGCCCGGGAAGCAGTCTGGCATAGGCGGAGATTTGTCTGTTCCCACAATGTCTTAAGGGTATCCGCAGTAGCCTGTGCCATAAGAGACAGCACAGAAAGAGGTATGGGTAATGGTGGTCGAGGTTGTTTCCCATAGACTATTGAGAATGGAGATGTTCCAGTAGCTGTGGCAATGTGAGAGTTCTGGGAAAACTCCGACCAGGATAAGAGGTCCAACCAGTTATCTTGTTGGTCAATGATATGGGCCCGCAGGAATGCCTTCAGGGAATGGTTCATCCGTTCAGCTTGCCCATTGACTTGGGGGTGGTAAGCGGTCGTGAGGCTGATGTTAATACCAAATTTTTGGCAAAGAGAGTGCCAATACCTGGCGATGAATTGAGGATCTCTATCTAAAACAGTGGTTCTCAACCCTGTCCTGGGGACCCCACCAGCCAGTCGGGTTTTCAAGATATCCACAATGAATATGCATGAGAGAACATTTGCATGCACTGCCTCCATAACATGCACATTTTCTCTCATGCATATTCATTGTGGGTATCCTGAAAACCCGACTGGCTGTTGGGGTCCCCAGGACAGGGTTGAGAACCACTGATCTAAAACAATGTCCACTGGTAAGCCATGCAGTCTGAAAATGTTGTGAAAAAATAATCGTGCTAGCTCTGGTGCAGATGGTAGGCCCAGAAGAGGTACAAAATGGGCCATTTTTGAAAAACTGTCTATGGTGATCCATATTACAGTATTACCCTTAGAAGGAGGCAGATCCACGATGAAATCCGTAGACAAGTGAGTCCACGGTTCTTCAGGTGCTGGAAGTGGTTGAAAAGTCCCCAAGGTCACCCGACCAGGGGTTTTTGTTGTCCGCAAACATTACAGGATTCAACATACGCCTTTGCGTCGGAGACCAAAGTAGGCCAGTAGAAAAACCTTTGGAGCAGTAACACAGTTCGCGCTCATCCTGAGTGGCCGGAAAACTTGGAATTATGTGCCCTGCGAAGAACTCTTTCCTGGAGTCTTCGAGGCACCACGGTTTTCCAAGTAGGAACTGGATGGGTGACAGACAAGGAAATACAAGCTGGGTTGATGTTAGTTGGCTCTTCAGGGATATCTTCAGGTTCAAAAGACCGGGATAAGGTGTCTGCCCCGAGGTTCTTATCAGCAGGGCAATAGCGGAGCTCGAAATTGAACCTAGAAAAAAATAAAGCCCTTTGAGTTTGTCGGGCATTGAGGTGCTATGCTTGACTTAGATGTTTTAAATTTTTGTGGTCAGTGAAAACCCTGAATTTATGTTGTGCGCCATCGAGCCACGGGCACCACTCTTCAAGAGCCAATTTAATAGCAAGCAGTTTGCGGTCCCCAATGCTTTAGTTTTGCTCTGCTGATGAAAATGTTTGAGAAAAAAATGAGCATGGAACTGTGGTACCAGAAGGGGTGCTCTGGCTTAGGACAGCCCCAGCCCCAATGGTGGAAGCGTCCACCTCGACTAAAAATGGACGATTCAGATCAAAGTGACCTAAACAGGATCTCTTTTGGAAGGCTTCTTTCAAACGGTGGAAAGCGGTTGTGGCCTCGAGCGGCCAATTCCATGTATTTTGGTCCTTCCGGGTCAGGGCCATCAGAGGATCAGCCAGTGTTGAGTAATGCGGAATAAAGTGGCAATAATAATTAAGGAATCCCAAGAAGCGCTGGAGCACTTTGAGTCCCACTGGCTGTGGCCAATCCCGGATTGCCCTCAATTTATCTGGGTCCATGGAGAAGCCTTGAGGATAAATTATGTAGCCAAGGAACAGTAAACTGGACCTCTCGAACAAACACTTGTACAGTTTTGCAAACAAGTGGTTTTCTCATAGACGTTGCAGTACCATTCATTCATCAGCCCGGTGGGTGTCGAGGTCTTTCTAAAAAATGAGGATATTGTCCAGATAAACCACAACTTTGGTGTATAATAGATCTCTGAAAATTTCATTCATCATTCGCTGGAATACAGCAGGTGCATTGGAAAGGTCAAAAGGCATCACCAAGTATTCATAGTGACTGTCTCTAGTATTAAAGGCGGTTTTCCAGATGTCATTGGGGTGGAGTCTCACCAAGTTATATGCCCCATGGACATCCAGCTTTGTGAAGATGGTAGCACCTTGGAGACGGACAAATAGTTCAGAAATCAATGGTAAGGGATATTTATCCTTACGGGAGATAGTATTTAGACCACGGTAATCGATGCACAGTCTGAGTGACCCATCTTTCTTGGTCACAAAAATGTATTCCGCTCTGGCAGGTGACGTGGATGGACGGATAAACCCTTTTTCCAGATTCTCCTGAATATATTCGGTCATGGCCTTTGCCTCAGGTAACGACAAAGGATAGGTGTGTCCACGAGGAGGCGTGGTTCCAGGAAGAAGGTCAATTGGACAATCAAGTCATCGGAGAGGCGGGAGGAGATTGGTCTTTTGTTTAGAAAATACGTCCTCATAGGCGGCGTATGGAGCAGGTATACCAGAAGAGGTGGTAACCAAAAGAATTGTCGATGATGGAGTCACCTTCTGAAGTCTGGACTGGTAACAGGCTGGACCCCACTCTACCAGTTGTAGTGAAGCCCAATTGAATTGGGGAGAATGTTTCTGTAACCAGGGAAGACCAAGCACTATGGGATGGATAGACTTATCCAATACCAGTAACTCGAGTTCCTCAAGGTGTAAGGCCCCTGTACATAACTGGACAGGTTCTGTGGTCAAAGAGATACAGCCTGGAAGTGGCTCTCCATAGATAGAGGCAATACACAAGGAAGGGTCAAGTGAACGGGTTTTTAAACCCAAGAGTTGCACAAGATCTTTGAGAATAAAATTACCTCCTGCTCCGGAGTCTACCAGAGCAAGAACCGGGAAGGACCAGGAATCCCAAATTAGTGTGACTAGAATTGAGAGTTGGGGGGCGCTGGAGAAGTTGCACCCAAGTTCAGGACCCCTACTGAACTCAGGCCCTGGAGTTACCCAGATGGATGGAACAATTCTGTAGATGGTGGCCCGGTGCTCCGCAATACAGACACAAGCCGGTTTGTCTTCACCGGAGGCACTCTTCCAGTGACAGACACCCTCGACCCAATTGCATGGGTTCTTCCACCTTGACCACTCTGTTGTCACTAGATGTGGGGTTAGTAATGAATGGTGAGTGGGAGCGAACCTGTGAGGACCTCTTGGGCATCCGACTCTCTCGGTGACGCTCTTGAAGATGGTGGTCAATTCAGCCCATCAAATCTATAAGGTCCTCCAAGGAGGAAGGGAGCTCCCGAGCTGCCAACTCATCTTTTAACTGCGAGGAGAGACCATTCAGGTAAATGGCTCAAAGGCAGTCCTCTTTCCAAGCGAGCTCAGTAGCCAAAGTCCAAAAGTCTATAGTATAATCAAAAAGACTTTGTTGTCCTTGATGAAGATGTAGTAAACTGGTGCTTGCTACAGCATGCCGCCCTGGATCACCAAGGTCCGTTTGAAAACAGCCACAAATTGAACCAGTTCCCTTAACAAGGAGTCTGAGCATTCCCACAGGGGGGAAGCCCAGGCTAGGGCTTTCCCTTTGAGGCGAGACAGGATAAACGTGACCTTTGTTAAGTCATCCTGGAAGACAGAGGGCTGCAGAGCAAATTGCATATAGCACTGGTTTATGAACCTTCTGCAGAGTTTGGAGTCACCGTTGAAACGTGGAGGTGTTGGAAGTGCCAACAAGGACGTGGTGATGATGGAGGTGGCTGTGGAGGAGGAGGAGCCAAGTTATTGAAGAAGGTATTGACCCAGGTGTGAAGACAGTCCATGGAAGAGGCCAGTGCCTCGAGGAACTGCTGCTGTTCTTGCACCTTGGAGGCCAGGCCTGGAATGGCCTGGAGGGCACGCGGCTCCACTGAATCCATGGCCTTTGCAACCTGTTGCATAGGAGGTGGATTCTTGGGCTGAGGTGGGGTTGATGCAACCTGTAGACAAGGACCTATGGGTCCCCACCATCAGCAGGTGGAGTGGGCTGAAGCTAGAGGCCACTGGAGCTTCACCTATATCAGCCCACGTTCCCCTCGGGTTGAACCTTTGGGTGCCGGGGCCAGCAGGACTTAGGCGGGCCTCGAGGTTAGGTATAGGTAGTAGGTGGTTCAGCCCAGAGACAGCAGCCAGCAGATGGCGTAGTTCTATCCCAGACGGGATGTGGAACAGGAACTCAAGCACCAAGGAACAAGGAGATACTGAAGGTGCCTGAGCAAAGGAAGGCCAAAGCCTTAACAGTCCATGTCCAGAGGATATGGACAGAGGCATCACTGTCAAGCTTGAATGGAAGCTGGCGGCAATTGGAAGATGTAGCAAGCAACGTGGAACTCTGGACTCAAGAAAGTCTGTAGAGTAGTCGTTCGTAGCAATGGCCAGGACACGGAGAAAGCAGGCGTTGTCAAACATAGCAATGGTCAAGGCACAGAGAAGGCAGGCGTGGTCAGACGTAGCAATGGTCAAGGCACGGAGAAGGCAGGCGTGGTCAGACGTAGCAATGGTCAGGCTTGGAGAAGGCAGGCAAGGTCAGCGAAGCAGTGGTCAGAACCAGGAAGTCGATCTAGTACACAGACGAGACAAACATGGAGCCAGGAACCAGGAATGCACAGGAACACGAACAAGACAAGCATGGAGGCAACGAGTACTCAGCAACCTGAAACAGGAGACTAAAGAGACCTGTTGCAAAGACAACACTGCAGTGCGAGGCCCGAGCATTTATGCGCTGAAGGATCTGATGTCAGCATTTGGGTCCAAGGCCAGGTTCCCGCCTTGGGCCCTCTAAAAGGTTCACTGATGCACACGCGCCTAGGGAGGGGCATGGCGCTGCCGGTGGCGCCTCTTTGCAAACTCCATGGAGAGGCCCGATGGATGGAGGCATCATGGCTGGAGGTCCCGGGAAGTGGAGCAGGCCTGGAGGTGCTGGCAGGAGTCCGAGGTCGGGGCTGGCAGCCCACTGCCGCTAGCAATGGAGAGCTGGAGCCTGAAAGCTGTGTAGAGAGGTGAGAGGGCTGCACCGTAGGGCTGCTGCAGGTGGCAAGTGTAACAATATCCCCAATTAAAGGGGGTCATTCATCATTTTGCGATAGGCCATTATCATACACGTTATGGCATTAACGCACACGAGAATGGCGTAACACATGCAATAACGGCCTATAGCAAATCATGCATGCAAATTAAAAATGTATTATTCAACATGGAAAAGTTTATACATACATTGATAGCAGCTAGGTAAGGGGTGCATCAAGCTAGGTCAAGAGTACATTGTACAAATCTCATCTTTTTGTACATTTCATCACTCCAAATCACATAACATCTTCATTGATGTCTACGTGCTGTTCGTACCGCTGACAGTATTCAACTATTTATATCACTATAGAAGGGTCAGTTAATAACTCGAGGTGAGATTTTGGTGGTGGTTTAGGGTTTTGGGGCCAGTTTTATATGCAGAGTGAGACGTACGAAGAGTGAAGATCTGACATCACTTGGAGTGAGGAAAGTCTCACAAAGATGAGATTTCTACAACATTCTCTCGCCTAGCTTGATGGGCTCTATACCAGGGTACTATGTATGTATGTGCTGTACAAAATGGGTCCCAACTCTCTGTGCTCTGTCTGCTGCCCACTAATTACCATGCTTCAGGGCTTAGGCTGTATCTAGAAAGGAGAGGGATACACGAGTACATATGTTCTCAGAAAGAAGCTCTTATATGTTTCAGAGCCACCATTGGAATCTCATTGCTATGACATGCTAAGAGCAGAGCCCATATGTTAGTTTGAATCTGAGCATCAGGCAGTGATGACTATTCTGTGGCACACCTGATCAGGCAGGAAGGCACACCACTGTGCCATGACGCATTGGTTGGGAAACACAAAGTTAAACTTTTAAACAAGAGATGTCCAATATGGAAAGCTAGTCATTTTGTTTGGTTTGATTTTCAGTTGTTTTTTTTTTTTGTTTGTTTGTTTAGTTTGTTTCTCAATTTTCATTTTAGCGGGTTGGCCCTCCTTGGATTACACCCAGACCTGATCTCTCTTCCACCTCCACGGTCGAGTAAAAATACCTGCAGCTGCCCATCCTCATCCTAGGGTGGTTACGTGTCCTCCTTTCTCCAGGATAACCCTGCTTTTTCTGCTTCTGTTTGGGAGTCCAGGCCACGCACGCGCATGTTATAAAATCAGAGGTCGGCGCGCGTAAGAGGGAGCACAGTTGTGCACCTTGCGCGTGCCGAGCCGCATTTCCTTCTCCCGTTCCCTTCCACCTAACCTGACCTTCCCACCCCTTCCCCTAACCTTTCCTCCCCCTAATCCTACTCTAACCCCCCTCCCTCCCAAATTTTATTTACCTTTTGCGCCTGCCGGCCAACTGCCAGCACACAATCCCAAGCACAGCGGCAAATGGCCGCTGTGCCTGGAGCCTCTAACCTCTCCCCACCCCAGACTGCCCCACTCACACCCCGCCTCCTTCCCGTCCCTTTAGTAAAGCCCCAGGACTTACATGCATCCCGGGGCTTTATGCATGTCACCGGGCCTTTTGAAAATAGGCCCAGCGCGTAACCCTTTTAAAATCCAGCCCAATGGGGTAGATTTTAAAAGAAGCACACGCGGCCTACATGTCCGCGTGCATCCTGGCTACCAGGCACGCGCATGTTATAAAATCCTAGGTCAGCGCACACAAGAGGGTGCACAATTGTGCACCTTGCGTGTGCTGAGCCCGCTCCGAGCCTCGCTGGCTTCCCTTGTTCCCTCCCAGGCTGCTCCGAAATCCTAACCTTCCCTTCCCTTCCCCTACCTCCCCCGCCCTTTCCCCTCTACCTTCTTGTTTTTGTTTTAAAACTTACTTCAGCCTCTGGCCATGACTTTGCCCCGCCCTGCCCCACCCCCTCCCCGCCCCTGGACCACCCCTTTTGTAAAGCCCTGGGACTTACACGCTTCCCAGGGCTTTACGCGCGTCACCGGGCCTTTTGAAAATACGCCTGGTGCACGTAAGGCTGGTTACAAGAGTAAATCCTCTGGATTTACGTGTGTAACCCTTTTAAAATCCGGACCAATATGTTTTACCTATTTAAATGACTTTGAAATATTTCCTGTACATTTTTTAGCACACGCATTTTAAACCTTTTTAAGTGCATGTCTCATTGCATGGGCCCCACTGTGGTTAGCAAATTAATGATGGTCATCCCTTTTGAAAAAGATTTCTTTATCCAGAGAATAAAATTTAAAAAAGCATTCAAGTACAAGAATTTTCTTGTACTTTACTGAGTCACTTGTCTACATATTTTGAATATTGCACAAACTGCAGTGGTATCACAAAAATGGCTCAAAGGGCTCCATCTTATGTCAGCAGAATTCCAGGAACACTTTCTAGGCATGTGCCAGGGTTTCTTGAGTGCTGCCAATCCTGCAATCACTCAGTTTAATGGTTAGCTAAGCTTAGAAAGAAAAGTGTAGAGAATAACTCCCCAGAAGGCAGGTGCATTGTATGGTTCATTGCCCTACTATCATAAGAGAATGCCTCTTACATATAAAGCTGTTTTGCTTTCTTTAAAGACAAAAGCAGTGCACATTGCTTAGATGACTGTCTTATACTGGTCCAGAAAAAGAAAAACTGAGCCCCTGTGCATCTGGGATATCTCTGTTTGCATATATCAGAAACAGAGGCTTAAAGGTTGTGTGAACAGAGTAAAATTTACAGAGCGGGAGGAAAAGTTCATCATTCATTAAATTACTTGTGCCAGATAAAGGCTTTAGAAAACTATCAAGGAATAATAATGGAAAAGATCAAATATTCTAAGATGAACAAATTCATAATTTTTTGTCATAGTAGGTATTTAAATAAGAATAATAGGTGGGAGAATAGCTTAGAAGGAGCTCAAGTAAAAGCTAAAAGCAGAAGAAGATAACTTAAAGGCAGTAAAATTTACTATACATTAAATAACGCATAATCTGCTACCTTGCTACCATAAATCAGCAGAGGCTAGGGGTATCTATAAAACTAGCCAATTGTAACAGTAAATCAAAACAGGTTAGACGTATAGTACCAATAAAACTAGCCATTTGTATAATGCTGACTACAGCCTTCAGAAATGGTCCTAACCATATAGATTGACTTGCTTCATAAGCACACCACACTGTTCCCAGAGGCAACGTTATCTAAATTATTAATTATCAAGATATTAAAATAGGTCTCCAATGAAAACTTATACCCCCAAATTATTACATAGAAGATACACTTTCTTGTCTAATAAATTTAAAATTGTACAGGATTAGAACATTTTTTTTTAAAATGACAGATTAATTTAACCTTCATGCATTAACAAGAATAGATAACCTTGTATTTATGTTTTTTTATGTATACGTTTCTCTGTGAACACAGAAAATTTACAAGTTACAATGACAAGCCAATAATTATGCAGGCAATTAATTACATTAATTTTATAAAAATTCATATGTCATTAGATACATGTTAGAAAAACACATAACACAGAACAGAATTGTTACGCGCCCCACCCATGGCCGTCCCACGCTCAGGACCTCTCACCTGCATAGTTCCTCAGTGGGTCCTGGGAAGACCTCCCTCGTGGTAGTTGCTAGCCCTGCTAGGCCCCGGTGTCCCGCGGCAGCAGTCGCCTGGCTTTCTACTGTGTGCCAGGCCTCACGCCGAGGTACGGCATCCTCTGCCTTGCTGGCCACGCCTCTATGCGCATGCGCGTGGACTGCCTGGACACTTGTAGGGCCGAGGGCGGGTCTTGGCTCCGCGGCATGCCCTGATTGATCTAGCAATATAAGGAAGTTCCTGTCTCCACTTCCTTGCCTTGGCAATCGGGTCGGCTTGTATGCTAGATTGTCTCTGCACTTGTTCCTGCTTGTTCCTAGTCTCGTTCCAGGATTCTTCCAGTTCCATTCCTGACTTGTTCCTGCATCCTCGTTCCTGAGCAGGGGCAGTTTCCCGATGACGACCTGCCCGGGGATTCGCCGCCCCGGCGGGCCAGGAGATACCACATGGTCTGTCGAGCGCAGCTCTGTCACAGTTGCGCTCGGCAGACCACATGACTAGAGCGACTGGCTCACTGGGGGATGCCCGATCCCCCGATAGGCCAATCCTCCCCTGATCCTGAGTCATGCCTGTTTCTGTGTTCGTCTGTCTGTCTACCCAGGTAGTACCCTCGGACTGACTTTCTGGTACTGACCTTGGCTTGCTCCTGACCCACCTGCCTGCCTGCTGCCTGTCTATGACCTCAGCTAGTTCCTGATCTGCCTGTCTACCTGCCGCCTGCCTCGAAGACCACATCTTGTTCCTGACCTGCCTGTCTGTCTGCCGCCTGCCTCAAGACCTCAGCCTGCTCCTGACCTGCCCACCTGTCTGCCTCCTGCCTCAAGACCTCAGCCTGCTCTAGACCTGCTCGCCTGACTACTGCCTGCCTCTAGACTTCTGCCTGCCTCTGACTTCATCTGCCCTCCGGTATCTGACCCCTGCTTCGTTGACCACTCCTCGGACTGATCTCTGGATCTCGACCTTTGCCTGCCTGACCTCCTCTCCAGATTCTGTCTCTGTTCCTCGCCTTGTCATCACCAACTCTGTTCTGGTTCTCCCTGCTCCAGTTCGAACCCAACCGCGCTCCTTCTAGGTCTGCTGGCACACCGAACTTACATTCTCCCAGGAGACCCTGCGAGGCCCAACTAAGTCCAAGCGGCCCAGGTCCCAACGGGCTCCTCCCTGGGGGACTTCGGGCTTCCGGTGGTGAAGCTCTTCCTAGCCTCTGTCTCCTCCAGTGCTCCGCCCCCTGAGGGCAGTTACCTCCTGTTCCCTTTCAGGAGCCATTCCATCCCTGCCCCAGGACAAGGGTCCGCCCCCGAGCGCAACAAGAATAATTATAGTCAGATATTTTTTGGCAGGGTTATGAAAAGGTTGAATATTCTTAGATTCTATTTGAAGATATATGTATTATTGATGGCAGCTATTATGATTACCTTGGTACAAGGAGAAAATGTAATATTATTAAAATAAAATAAAATAAAACATTCATTAGTGCTATTGTAAATCAGCTGGTGGGGCAAGTGTGTATAAGTGCATAAACACAATTACCACTGTGGCTCCTTCCCACAGTTTGTTTAGATCACAGAGGTACAATAAAGTTACTGGGTAGAATGCTCTGTGGACCCTGCATGCCTTTCTCAGGAGTATACATGACAATGGGACCCCCCACCACAGCCCCTACAGTCCTATCTCTCTACCATGTCTATAAAGGATGAGTAAATTCACAGGGTCTATTGGTGTACCGTAAGGTTGGCAAGAGAGGCAGAGACACAAGAAAATGTTTAAAAAATCAGGCTGCTATTGGTAGGTTGGAGGATATGTGAGAGCACTAGATTTCTTTCTAAAAGACTAGACAAGTTTAATAAAAGAATACATTTTATTCAACTCTCTTGCTGAATGGTAAATGATATTAATTCAGGAGACAAGTAAATTAAGACAAAATACTGTATATAATGCAAAATATATACAGAAGCATATGCTTCATGTTCAACAGAAAATAGCATGTCCTATTTCATTTCATACAAAAATACAGTTGGTTTCACTGGTTTCACTTTTATATCATTTCAATTAATCACATAATCAATCAAATCACTAGACTTTTATAATTTGATTTGTAGGACCCATACGCAAGGAGTTTGTCTATCAATCAAACTCACAATTGGTCATAGGTCACATCACATTATGTCCGAGATGGCATAGAGTCCAACAGGATAAACATCCTGCATGAGACTAAATACAAAATTGAATCTTTATGGGTAGAAATCCCTTGTGTGTTGGGGAAGACTATAGTGATAGGGGTATACTACCGTCCACCTGGTCAAGATGGTGAGATGGACAGTGAAATGCTAAGAGAAATTAGGGAAGCTAACCAAATTGGTAGTGCAGTAATAATGGGAGACTTCAATTACCCCAATATAGACTGGGTAAATGTATCATCGGGTCACGCTAGAGAGATAACGTTCCTGGATGGAATAAATGATAGCTTTATGGAGCAATTGGTTCAGGAACCGATGAGAGAGGGAGCAATTTTAGATCTAATTCTCAGTGGAGCACAGGACTTGGTGAGAGAGGTAACGGTGGTGGGGCCGCTTGGCAATAGTGATCATAATATGATCAAATTTGATTTAATGACTGGAAAAGTGTGCAAATCCAAGTGTGCAAATCCAAGGCTCTCGTGCTAAACTTTCAAAAGGGAAACTTTGATAAAATGAGAAAAATTGTTAGAAAAAACTGAAAGGAGCAGCTACAAAAGTAAAAAATGTCCAAGAGGCGTGGTCATTGTTAAAAAATACCATTCTAGAAGCACAGTCCAGATGTATTCCACACATTAAGAAAGGTGGAAAGAAGGTAAAACAATTACAGCATGGTTAAAAGGGGAGGTGAAAGAAGCTATTTTAGCCAAAAGATCTTCATTCAAAAATTGGAAGAAGGATCCAACAGAAGAAAATAGGGTAAAGCATAAACATTGGCAAGTTAAATGTAAGACATTGATAAGACAGGCTAAGAGAGAATTTGAAAAGAAGTTGACTGTAGAGGCAAAAACTCACAGTAAAAACTTTTTTAAATATATCCGAAGCAGAAAGCCTGTGAGGGAGTCAGTTGGACCGTTAGATGATCGAGGGGGTAAAGGGGCACTTAGAGAATATAAGGCCATCGCGGAAAGATTAAATAATTTCTTTGATTCGGTGTTAACTGAAGAGGATGTTGGGGAGGTACCCGTAATGGAGAAGGTTTTCATGGGTAATGATTCAGATGGACTGAATCAAATCACGGTGAACCTAGAAGATGTGGTAGGCCTGATTGACAAACTGAAGAGTAGTAAATCACCTGCACCGGATGGTATACACTCCAGAGTTCTGAAGGAACTAAAAAATGAAATTTCAGACCTATTAGTAAAAATTTGTAACTTATCATTAAAATCATCCATTGTACCTGAAGACTGGAGGATAGCAAATGTAATCCCAATATTTAAAAAGGGCTCCAGGGGCAATCCGGGAAACTACAGACCGGTTAGCCTGACTTCAGTGCCAGGAAAAATAGTGGAAAGTGTTCTAAACATCAAAATCACAGAACATATAGAACGACATGGTTTAATGGAACAAAGTCAGCATGGCTTTACTCAGGGCAAGTCTTGCCTCACAAATCTGCTTCACTTTTTTGAAGGGGTTAATAAACATGTGGATAAAGGTGAACCGGTAGATATAGTATACTTGGATTTTCAGAAGGCGTTTGACAAAGTTTCTCATGAGAGGCTTCTAGGAAAAGTAAAAAGTCATGGGATAGGTGGTGATGTCCTTTCGTGGATTGCAAACTGGCTAAAAGACAGGAAACAGAGAGTAGGATTAAATGGGCAATTTTCTCAGTGGAAGGGAGTGGACAGTGGAGTGCCTCAGGGATCTGTATTGGGACCCTTACTTTTCAATATATTTATAAATGATCTGGAAAGAAATACGACGAGTGAGATAATCAAATTTGCAGATGACACAAAATTGTTCAGAGTAGTTAAATCACAAGCAGATTATGATAAATTGCAGGAAGACCTTGTGAGACTGGAAAATTGGGCATCCAAATGGCAGATGAAATTTAATGTGGATAAGTACAAGGTGATGCATATAGGGAAAAATAACCCATGCTATAATTACGCAATGTTGGGTTCCATATTAGGTGCTACAACCCAAGAAAGAGATCTAGGTATCATAGTGGATAACACATTGAAATCGTCGGTACAGTGTGCTGCGGCAGTCAAAAAAGCAAACAGAATGTTGGGAATTATTAGAAAGGGAATAGTGAATAAAACGGAAAATGTCATAATGCCTCTGTATCGCTCCATGGTGAGACCGCACCTTGAATACTGTGTACAATTCCGGTCACCGCATCTCAAAAAAGATATAATTGCGATGGAGAAGGTACAGAGAAGGGCTACAAAAATGATAAGGGGAATGGAACAACTCTCCTATGAGGAAAGACTAAAGAGGTTAGGACTTTTCAGCTTGGAGAAGAGACGACTGAGGGGGGATATGATAGAGGTGTTTAAAATCATGAGAGGTCTAGAACAGGTAGATGTGAATCGGTTATTTACTCTTTCGGATAGTAGAAAGACTAGGGGGCACTCCATGAAGTTAGCATGGGGCACATTTAAAACTAATCGGAGAAAGTTCTTTTTTACTCAACGCACAATTAGACTCTGGAATTTGTTGCCAGAGAATGTGGTTAGTGCAGTTAGTATAGCGGTGTTTAAAAAAGGATTGGATAAGTTCTTGGAGGAGAAGTCCATTACCTGCTATTAAGTTCACTTAGAGAATAGCCACTGCCATTAGCAAATGTAACATGGAATAGACTTAGGTTTTGGGTACTTGCCAGGTTCTTATGACCTGGATTGGCCACTTTTGGAAACAGGATGCTGGGCTTGATGGACCCTTGGTCTGACCCAATATGGCATTTTCTTATGTTCTTATGTTCTTATGTGTGCATCCTAGGGTACTGAAGGAAGTAAAAAATGAAATTTCTGATCTATTAGTTAAAATTTGTAACCTATCATTAAAATCATCCATTGTATCTGAAGACTGGAGGGTGGCCAATGTAACCCCAATATTTAAAAAAGGCTCCAGGGGTGAGCCGGGTAACTATAGACCAGTGAGCCTGACTTCAGTGCCGGGAAAAATAGTGGAAACTATTCTCTCAAGATCAAAATTGTAAAGCATATAGAAAGACATGGTTTAATGGAACACAGTCAACATGGATTTACCCAAGGGAAGTCTTGCCTAACAAATCTGCTTCATTTTTTTGAAGGGGTTAATAAACATGTGGATAAAGGTGAACCAGTAGATATAGTGTATTTGGATTTTAGGAAGGCGTTTGACAACATCCCTCTTGAGAGGCTTCTAAGAAAACTAAAAAGTCATGGGATAGGAGGCGAAGTCCTTTCACGGATTACAAACTGGTTAAAAGACAGGAAACAGAGAGTAGGATTAAATGTTCAATTTTCTCAGTGGAAAAGGGTAAACAGTGGAGTGCCTCAGGGATCTGTACTTGGACCGGTGCTTTCAATATATATATAAATGATCTGGAAAGGAATATGACGAGTGAGGTTATCAAATTTGTGGATGATACAAAATTATTCAGAGTAGTTAAATCACAAGCGGATTGTGATACATTACAGGAGGACCTTGCAAGACTGGAAGATTGGGCATCCAAATGGCAGGTGAAATTTAATGTGGACAAGGGCAAGGTGTTGCATATAGGGAAAAATAACCCTAGCTGTAGTTACACAATGTTAGGTTCCATATTAGGAGCTACCACCCAGGAAAAAGATCTAGGCATCATAGTGGATAATAATTTAAAATCATCAGCTCTGTGTGCTGCAGCAGTCAAAAAAGCAAACAGAATGTTAGGAATTATTAGGAACGGAATGGTTAATAAAACGGAAAAAGTCATAATGCCTCTGTATCGCTCCATGGTGAGACCGCACCTTGAATACTGTGTACAATTCTTGTCACCACATATCAAAAAAGATATAGTTGCGATAGAGAAGGTACCGAGAAGGGCAACCAAAATGATAAAGGGGATGGAACAGCTCCCTTATGAGGAAAGGCTGAAAAGGTTAGAGCTGTTCGGCTTGGAGAAGAGATGGCTGAGGGGTGTATGATAGATAGGGGTGTGCATTCGTTTTGAACTTAAATGGAAAACACAACTTATTTTTTTTTTTGTAACTTAAAAAAATGATGAGGCGTAAACGATCGGATTTCCAACTTATTCAACAAAGCTATGTTGAATACGTTGGAAATCGCGATTGTTGATCTAAATAAAATTTAAACCCCTCACCCTCCTTAATCCCACCCCCCCAAGACTTACCAAAACTCCCCAAGCTGGCCAAAAGTTCCGTGAGGGTCCGGGAGCGGACACGTGGGGAATCACGAGATGTCCTCGTCACTCCGACATGACGCCGATGTCACGTGGTCCATCGCGGTTCCGCTCCCGGACCCCTCGTTGGACCCAAACGGCACTTTTGGCCAGCTTGGGGGGGCCTCCTGACCCCCCCAAGCTGGCCAAAAGTGCCTTTTGAGCCCAACGAGGGGTCCCGGAGCGAACCCGAGGGGAATCACGTGATGCCACGTCACTCCGACGTGACGCGACGTCACGTGATTCCCCTCGGGTTCGCTCCCGGAACCCTCGTTGGGCCCAAAAGGCACTTTTGGCCAGCTTGGGGGGGGGGTCAGGAGGCCCCTCCAAGCTGGCCAAAAGTGCCTTTTGAGCCCAACGAGGGGTCCCGGAGCGAACCCGAGGGGAATCACGTGACGCCGCGTCACTCCGACGTCACGCCGACGTCACATGATTCCCCTCGGGTTCGCTCCCGGAACCCTCGTTGGGCCCAAAAGGCACTTTTGGCCAGCTTGGGGGGGTCAGGAGGCCCCCCCAAGCTGGCCAAAAGTTCCTTTTGGGCCCAACGAGAGGTCCCGGAGCGAACCCGAGGGGAATCACATGATGCCGCGTCACGCCGACGTCACGTGATTCCCCTCGGGTTCGCTCCCGGACCCCTCGTTGGGCCCAAAAGGCACTTTTGGCCAGCTTGGGGGGGTCAGGAGGCCCCTCCAAGCTGGCCAAAAGTTCCTTTTGGGCCCAACGAGGGGTCCGGGAGCGAACCCGAGGGGAATCATGTGACGCCGCGTCACTCCGACGTGACGCCGACGTCACGTGCTCCTTGCAAAGGAGTTCAGGAATGGCGTCCTGACCCCGCTGGACCACCAGGGAGTTTTGGTAAGTCTTGGGGGGGGGGGCGGGATTAAGGCGGGTGAGGGGTTTAAATTTTTATTTGCACATATGGACATAGACTCAACTTATGGAATTCTCCATATGTCCATGTTGACCGCAAATGGGACCCCCTTTCGACTTATGGACTTATGAACTTAAACTTTTGGTCTGCACATCCCTAATGATAGATGTCTTTAAAATCATGAGAGGTCTTGAACGAGTAGTTGTGAATCGGTTATTTACACTTTCGAATAATAGAAGAACTAGGGAGCATTCCATGAAGTTAGCAAGGAGCACATTTAAGACTAATTGGAGAAAATTCTTTTTCACTCAATGCACAATAAAGCTCTGCAATTTGTTGCCAGAGGATATGGTTAGTGCAGTTAGTGTAGATGGGTTCAAAAAAGGTTTGGATAAGTTCTTGGAGGAGAAGTCTATTAACGGCTGTTATTCAAGTTTACTTAGGTAATAGCCACTGCTATTAATTGCATCATTAGCATGGGATCTTCTTAGTGTTTGGGTAATTGCCAGGTTCTTGTGGCCTGGTTTGTCCTCTATTGGAAACAGGATGCTGGGCTTGATGGACTCTTGGACTGACCCAGCATGGCAATTCCTTATGTTCTTATGTTCTGCCTGTCTTCTGACTAGCCGTATTTTTTTATTTATAGAATTTTCATCAAAAATCTAAGCAAAGAAACTTGTACAGTGATAGCACGTAGAGATCCATTTGTAATAGGAAACAACATTATAGGAAATCATAATAAGATCTCTCATACTCTGTCAGCACACAATTTAAGGGGGAATTCCAAGCTAGAAAATACAGAGAGAAAATAATAATACAGACGAATAATAACACTGAATGGTAGGGAAGGAACCCTCAAAAATCTTTTTAGAATGCAGGTATCCTAGGAAACATCTAAACCATGACAGAGGGGGCAGGTCCTTGTGAGAGTCTATCATTGAGAAATAAAGTCAACTGGGAGGGGTCAAAGAATACATATTTATCTCCCTTAAATTTAAAAACACACTTGCAGGGGAAAATAAAGCCAAAACAAAGCTACCAAACTAGTAACAGCCAGACACATCAGCAGAAAATGCTTTCTCTTTGATTGAGTTCCTTTAGCTACATCAGGAAACATTTGGACTTTCAGTCCTAGAAATAAAACACCTCTATTATGAAAGAACAATTTCTAAATGAAATCCTGATCTCACTCAATTTCAAATTTTACTATTAGAGTACAAGACAATTATTTCTTCTGAAGATATTGCAAGAAGTGTAGATAGATGTGATAATTCTAATAGGGGTATAGAATCATCTTTCTCTTGTGTAGCTTTATGGTTTATAGGCAAATAATAAGTCTTTGAAACTGGAGAGAGAAAATTTTCTGAGACGTTCAAATTTTCCATAAAGTATCTGCGCAGCATCTCCAAGGGGGATACCAATTTATTTTAGGAAAATGTATTATCGTACTGTTTTTATGATAGATAACTTTTCCAGATTCTCCAATTTAATTTGCAAAAACAAATGACCAGAAGAAATAACTCTCACCAAATTTTGTAAGGCTGTCTCTTTAGTTTCCAATTGTTCCATTCTTGCTAAAATTCCCACTATACAAGAATGTGAATCTTGAACTATAAGGGATAACTCCTGATAGTGCAAAGTAAATTGTGTCACTTGAAGAGAAAGCTTCATAATGACTTCCCAAATGAGGTCTAAAGTAATATTCTGGGGTTTAATTAAAGATAAAGAAAGTACCTCTGTTTTAGAAGCTCCCTCCATAAAAGGCATAGGAGAGGAAAAATCAACTGGCAACCCCGCTGCCTCTGCACAGCAAGGAGATTCTCCAGATCAATGCTCCTCTATTAAGGTGTCTCCCAGCGCCAACTCAGCTGGCTCTGCGATGTCATCTGCTCATGACAGAACACCTCCATTTCCGTCAATACTGGTCACAAAGACCCCAGGTTGAGGATGCCGATAGCACTGCTCCAGATGAAATGAAAGCCCCAAGTCACGGACTACAGCTAATGAAGAATCACCCAGCAAACTATCCAGCAACTGTTCTACAGAGCAAAACTGAGAGTCCCAGCTCCAGAGAAGGTGTTTATCCATTGGGCCCTTCGGTGTTGAGGTAGCTGACAAATCTGGGGTCACTCAAGCTTTGCCCTTTCTCTTGCCAATGGAAGAAAAAGAAAACAAAGAAAAGGTAAGAATGCCAACTATTATAGGCAACAGGGAGTCCACAGAGCAGTTTCCTTTAGCATGTGGCCATCTTGAAACCACCCTTCTGACTAGTATTTAATACAGACACACAAACACACTAAATAACATTCCCTCAATAGTTTACTTCTCCCCAAAGAGTTTAAGTTCTAATATTTCCCAAAATAATACTTACCGATTTTCTTCAGCTACCTGCAAGGTGATCCTCTCCTCTCAGTGTTCCACAAGATCTAATATGATGCTACCAATCAGCTCACAAGGCTCACAAATGTACTTAATTTTTTCTATTTGTGGAAAACAGAATGAGCTAATTCACTTGCTCTCACTCCTTTTTCTGATCCCAACTGGTATTTTTCTCTCTATCCTGAAAATTAATTACCTGAAATATCCTCTATGCTATTACTAGTTAATCTCCTCCTTAAACTTTACTTGATTCTATAGTATTTAATTTATCTAAATTGCTTCCTTGTGATACTCTGACAACCACCCCTCAGTAGAGGTGGGTGGGAGTTGGAGGTGGATGTAGGTCTATGCCTTCTTTCTAAAACTAAGTAGAAAAAATGCCTAAGAAACAAATAAAAAAAAAAAGGCCTGCCATGACATGCTTAATACTGGCCTGTGCATGCACACGCATGTAAGTGATCCCATGAGCAAGATGGCAGTCGGCAGCGCCCACACTGTCCTGGGAATGCCAGGGAGGTCGGCAGTAGCTGGCGGAGGCCGCCACTTTCCCCAGTGATGTCAGGGCTGCATAAAAGGAGATGAGCATTAGTGGTCGCAGCCATCTGCGACTGACGAGCGTAACACTTTCATTTGGATGTATCACCAAAAATCAACAAGTCCTTTGGAGCCCATTAATTGAGTGAATCTACTGGCAATGTATTTTATTTGAAAGGAAACCCCTTTATTTTTTTCCAGATATGATTCAGCAACCATGTTGAAGCACTCTCTTATGATAATTCTACCTTCTGCAAGAGATGGTAATACAGTTAGAAATCTCAACAAAACTGTCAGTTTATTACAATTAGGAGCATAGATAGAGGATAATGTGAACACCTGGTTAAGAGAATTCCCCTTTATGATAATATATCTAGTGAAAATCTGGAGATCTATAGGCAGATTAAAAGTGAATATAGGAAGCTTTTTTTTCTACCAAAAAGCAGTTTTTTGCTACTCAGTTGAAGATGGTGTTAAATCTTCTTTTTGACCTTTTTAGGGTAGGTAATAGATTACTACAACCTACAAAAAGGGAACAGTTGACTACTGATATTTCCCAACAGATGTATGCTGTTTTTTTAAGGAAAAAGATGAGAAAAGCAATGCTATTACTGGTCAGCAAGTTGTCCTGGGAGGTATGGAATGGGGGGAGACCCCTGGAAGTGGGAATCCTTTGATTCTGTCTCCACATTGAAGTTTGGGAATTTTTGTTATCTCAGCTAAAACATCTAAATGTGATTTAGATCCCTGTTGAATTGGGGTGATGGTAGCTTTAGAGAGTTAAGTTTTGCTGATTGTTATTAAAGTGGTGAATTTATCATTTATGGAAGGGGTAGTACTTGGGATTTTTAAAACATTTCTGGTATACCCATTGAAGAAAACGTCTAGTCTTTCCATTGATATGCCTACTACCTATAGACCCATTTCAAATTTGATTTTGTTTGGGAAATACTTGAAAAAGTAGTTCATGTCCAGCTTAAAGATTTTTTGGAAGATCAAGCAGTCTTACATCTTAACCAAAGTTGTTTAAGGAGAAATGTAGCATCAATACTGTTTTGGTCTTGGCTAATGATTTCCTTTTAAAGTCCAATGACTCTGTTATGGATGTGATTGCTATTTTTTTAGATCTCTCTTCGGCATTTGACCTGGTAAACCATTTTTTATTACTTGGCAGGTTAAAGGCATTGGGATTAGGGGGAACAGTGTTTGACTGGTTTTCTTCCTTTCTTTCTTGTCAGGAGCAACAGATTATGATTGGTGATAATTCCTCAGAGTAGGTTCAAACTTCAGTTGGGATTTCTCAAGGGTCAACTTTGTCTCCCATGCTTTTCAATATTTATTTACAACCTTTATTTTATCTTTTGTATATGTTTAATATTATGTTTAGGGTATTCACAGATGACATTCAACTTAACTTTTTGGTCTCTGAGAATCTTGAGGATATTTTGGAGTCAATTTCTTTTTGTCTTTTTCAAGTAAAAAATTGGTTGGTAGAAAATGCATTGATGCTTAATGTAGGTAAATCAGAATTACTTTGTGTTAGAAAAAAAAAACAAAAAACCCCTCAACCAAGAGATTTGACTGCTATTTCAGTGGGAGGGGATGTATACAATTTCAGGATTGTGTTCAGAATTTGGGATTTTATATGGATTCCTCCCTCTCTTGTCAACAACAGTTGAAGTCAATTTTGTCAGTAGAGTATGTGAAGTTATGTGAATTACATCAACTTAGACCTTTATTAGAGCAAGCAGATTTCAGGGCTGTCATTCAAGCATTTGTCCTAGCAACATTGGATTATGGGAATTCTGTTTATTTTGAAGTTGCCAATTCATTATTAAGAGAAATATAGTTGGAGAACTTCCCTGCTAGGTTAGTAAAACAGGCCCCAAAACATGATCATATTTCTCCATTGTCTTATCAGCTCTACTGGTTGCCAGTGGAGCAGAGGGTCAAATGTAAGGTGTTATTGTTGAATCTTTAAGTCTTTAAGGGGAAAGGCTCCATCTTTTTTGACAAAGTTATTCAAGGTTTAAATGCCTAATAGAATGTTATGTTCAGTAGATAAACATTATCTTGAATTACCATGTGCTAAGGCAGTTCATTTGCAAAAAACAAACTGGTGCTGCATTTCCAATGCTGGAGTCGTGCTCTGAGACAACTTGGCACCTGAACTACAAGCTATTTCCAATTACAAACTATTTTGGAAAACTTTAAAAACTTGTCTTTTCAAGGAGACATTCCAGTGAGTAATCAGATAGTGACAAGAGGCATGTTTTGTATGATTTTAGTTGTTTTAAGTGTTAAATGGATGCAATTTTATTGTTTTATGTTTAATTGTAAACTGCTTCAAGGAGAGGGTAATAGATGCCTGGAATGCCCTTCCGGAGGAGATGGTGAAAACTAGGGATGTGCAGAGTAAAAGTTTATGTTTATAAGTCCATAAGTCGAAAGGGGGTCCCATTTGCGGTCAATATGGACATATGGAGAATTCCATAAGTTGAGTCTATGTCCATACGTGCAAATAAAAATTTAAACCCCTCACCCTCCTTAATCCCCCCCCCCCAAGACTTACCAAAACTCCCTGGTGGTACAGCAGGGAGTCAGGACACCATTTCTGACCTCCTTTGCGAGGAGCACGTGACATCGGCGTCACGTCGGAGTGACGCGGCGTCACGTGATTCCCCGCGCGATCGCTCCGGGGGACCCTCGTTGCACCCAAAAGGAACTTTTGGCCAGCTTGGGGGGGTCAGGAGGCCCCCCCAAGCTGGCCAACTCAAACATTGCTCTCTGCTTCAACAGCAAGGTATAACAGGGAATTGGATACAAACAGCAACCAATGAGGGCCCTGATTTTTATCGTCTGGGAAACATATAAGCATGAGGTAACCTACATGGAACAGCACAAACTACCAAAAGCTTACTGGAAAGACTGGTCAGGAGGCCCCCCCAAGCTGGCCAAACGTTCCTTTTGGGTGCAACGAGGGTCCCCCGGAGCGATCGCGCGGGGAATCACGTGACGCCTCGTCACTCCGACGTGACGCCGACGTCACGTGCTCCTCGCAAAGGAGCAGAAATGGCATCCTGACTCCCTGCTGTACCACCAGGGAGTTTTGGTAAGTCTTGGGGGGGGATTAAGGAGGGTGAGGGGTTTACATTTTTATTTAGGACCAACAATCGCGATTTCCAACTTATTCAACATAGCTATGTTGAATAAGTTGGAAATCCGATCGTTTTCGCCTCATCACTTTTTTAAGTTAAAAAAAAAAATAAGTTGCGTTTTACATTTAAGTTCAAAATGAATGCACACCCCTAGTGAAAACCAAACCACTGAAAGAATTCAAAAGGGCATGGGATAAATACTGTGGAACCCTAAAGGCTAAAGGATAAAATGAAGAAGAAAAGAGTCCATGGAGTAACTGCATGGAGTAACTTGATGGTGCAATGGTTATTACCCTTAAACAATAAGACTTGATACTATTAATGCAACTCCATCATTGCTCTCTGCTTCAATGGCAGGAGGAAAAGGGGAATTGGATTCATTTAGCAACTAAGGGCCCTGTCTTTTACGGTCTATGGAAACAAGCATGGGGGTATCTTGCTGATGTGGTGGTTACTACACTTACCCAATAACACTATTACTTTGATGCAACTCAAACATTGCTCTCTGCTTGAACAGCAAGGTATAACAGGGAATTGGATACAAACAGCAACCAATGAGGGCCCTGATTTTTATCGTCTGGGAAACATATAAGCATGAGGTAACCTACATGGAACAGCACAAACTACCATAAGCTTACTGGAAAGACTGGATAGACCATTTGGTCTATGTTTCTATGTTTCTATACACTTGCTTGCTGTCTGTCCAAACCATTGGCCTGTTCCTTGTATTTCCAGTCTGTTGTCTATCCTGACTATGGCATGTTCCTCGATTCTTGCTCATCCCACTGCCCTAGGGACCCACCTAAGTCCTGTCAACTACAAGAACCCAAGGGCTTAATCTGTGGGGGAGGTGGCTTATTATAAGCAAAGCTTCAGTCTGTCCTGCTTCAGGATGCTTTTGTCAGCTGTCGGTGTAGGCCTAGTAAGTTTGCCTACGAGGCTGTGTCAACTACACCACAGCATTAAGGGCTCACTCCCATGCCATTCATCACAATTTTCCTTTTTATCATAGATACATTTTTAAAAGTTAAATGCTACCACAGTAGATTTCTTTAGTGGCCTCTCTCCAGTTATTAAATCAAATTTGATCATGCTGTGATCACTAATGCCAAGTGGCCCCAACAATGTTACTTCTCACACCAAATTATTTTTTCCTTCAAGGACTCGGTCTAAAATAGATTCTCCTCTTGTTGGTTTTTGTACCAGCTGTTCCATGAAGCAAAAATTCCATCATTCCTCCACACACAGGACATCATTGTCAGTAACAAACACTGATTCTCCTAAGCATGTACACACGTCTCTTCCCAGCTTTTAAAGGGACTGCGGCAGGAAAGTCTATGCAGTCCCTAGTGATAACATCATGCTAGCTTCCCTATATAAGAGAAGCTCTTCAGAAGCAACCTGCTTCAGGAACAGGTCTAGCTACTAGGGATGTGAATCGGGCTTCGGACGATTGAAAATATCGTCGATATTTTCAAAATCGTCAGAAATCGGGAGCTCCCCTGAAACGATAGGAAAACCCCACGATATTGATTGTGGGGGTTCTCTTATCATTTTGGGGGAGGGCGGGAAAAACGGCACACAAAAATAACCCCTAAACCCACCCCAACCCTTTAAAACTAATCCCTTTGCTTCCCTCACCCTCCCAACCTCCCAAAAAACATTTTACAGGTACCTGGTGGTCCAGTGGGGGTCCCGGGAGCGATCTCCCGCTCCCGGGCCGTTGGCTGCCACTAATCAAAATGGCGCCGATGGCCCTTTGCCCCTACCATGTGACAGGGTATCCGTGTCATTGGCCGGCCCCTGTCACATGGTAGGAGCACTGGATGGCCCGTGCCATGTTTAAAGATGGCGCCGGCCATCCAGTGCTCCTGGAGGCGCCGTGCTCCTTTGGCGCGCCAGCGTCACACGCCAAAGGAGCACAACAAAAGGGCATGCCCCTTTGTACGCCCCTTCATACACCTGAGGTAGACTGAAAGAAAAGGAACATCAAAACACATAACCAAATCAACGCATGATGGAATCGTTAAGAGGAAGGGATGGATTGTCAACACAACCCATTGAAATCTGCATCAACAAAGGTAAGTACAGCAACAAATACAAATACTTGAGAAAATCAAAAAAAAGTTACAAATCATTAGCTAATAGGGAAACCAACTTAAGTAATCTCATCCAAGTAAAAAGACTAAAAATCCAATCACATTAAGTCTGAATAAACTGTTAACTTTAACTTTCATTCTAGTAAATGCTCAATCTATAACAAAGAAATTCCCAATAGTAACTGACCTACAATATGACATCAAACCAAGTTTCATCACTATCACCGGATCGTGGTTAAAAAAATTTGACATTATCCTAAAAAATCAAATAGCACACAGAAATTATGATGTATTTTCAATCCCCAGGATAAATAAACGAGGAGGTGGCCTAGTTATAATTATTGAAAAAAAATTCAAGTGTAAATTGATTCCAACAACACCCCCTCGAAACCATGAAATTGCATTATTTGATACGGAACACACTAAAATATGCCTTATTTATTGCCCCCCAGCCTACTTGACCTAAACATATCCCCGCTAATCGAATATTTAACAATAAACCTAAACACTTCCAAACCAACCATCGCGCTGGGAGATTTTAACCTTCACATGGACGTGTATCCTTTAGCAAATATATGCCAGACACTAAACGATATGATGGCAGCACTGGGATTCACTTTAATTACAGATAAACCTACACACAAAGCAGGGCATGCACTTGACCTGACATCAACCATACATCAACCATAGCTTCCTTGAACACATGAACACTAATTATAGTCAAATTCCATGGTCAGACCATTCCCTAATTCAGTCCACTATTAAATGCATAAAGCCAAAAGAAATACAGAAAAATGAACCTTTAGAATTTAAATATTGTCCACCTTTTAACACTGACATACTAAAAAACAAACTAGAAGAAATACTAATTAACTTTGACCACAAAGACTGTGTAGCTGCAACAACAGAATGGCTGACGAGCATGAGTAAATTGGCAGATGACATTAACCATGAGCCCAAACAAAAAAACCCATGGTTTAATGAGAAGATAAAAGAAATCAAACAAATTCTGAGAAAAAAAGTGGAAAAAAAACAAATCAGCAGAAAATTTAACCAAATTTAGGAAACAACTAGCCTATTATAAAAAAGTAATTCTTGACGCAAAAAACCTATTCTTTTCAAAAATTGAAAATTTGCAAATAACCCAAGAACATTATTTAACATAGTTAAAAATCTGATTAATGATAAAACAGAGGCACCCCAAACCCCACAAGAGAATAATAGGGATGTGAATTGTTTTTTGACGATTTAAAATATCGTCCAATATATTTTAAATCGTCAAAAATTGTTAGAGCCGCGATAGAATAACAATTCCCCCAATTTATCGTCAAAAAATCGTAAATCGGGGGAAGGGGGAGGGGAAGGGGGAGGGCGGGAAAACCGGCACACTAAAACAACCCTAAAACCCACCCCGACCCTTTAAAATAAATCTCCCACCCTCCCGAACCCCCCCAAAATGCCTTAAATTACCTGGGGTCCAGAGGAAGGGTCCCGGTGTGATCTTTTACTCTCGGACCTCCAGTGCCTTGTAGAAATGGCGCCGGCACTACCTTTGCCTTATCATATGACAGGTCAAAGGTAGCGCCGGCGCCATTTTGTTTTTTGTCCCCTGACGTCAGGAGCATAGGAGATCGCTCCCGGACCCCCGCTGGACCCCCAGGGACTTTTGGCCAGCTTGGGGGGGCCTCCTGACCCCCACAAGACTTGTCAAAAGTCCAGCGGGGGTCCGGGAATGACTTCCTGCAATCGAATCGTTTTTCCATACGGAAAAACGATTCGCAGTAGGAGATCGCTCCCGGACCCCCACTGGACCCCCAGGGACTTTTGGCCAGCTTGGGGGGGCCTCCTGACCCCCACAAGACTTGCCAAAAGTCCAGCGGGGGTCCGGGAGCGACCTCCTGCAGTCGAATCGTGTTGCCTTACGGCCGGCGCCATTTTGCGCAAAATGGCGCCGAAAATGGCGCCGGCCGTACTGCAACACGATTCAACTGCAGGAGGTTGTTTCGGACCCCCGCTGGACTTTTGACAAGTCTTGTGGGGGTCAGGAGGCCCCCCCAAGCTGGCCAAAAGTCCCTGGGGGTCCAGCGGGGGTCCGGGAGTGATCTCCTACCGCGAATCGTTTTTCCATACGGAAAAACGATTCGATTGCAGGAAGTCATTCCCGGACCCCCGCTGGACTTTTGGCAAGTCTTGTGGGATCAGGAGGCCCCCCAAGCTGGCCAAAAGTCCCTGGGGGTCCAGCGGGGGTCCTGGAGCGATCTCCTATGCTCCTGACGTCGGGGACAAAAAACAAAATGGCGCCGGCGCTACCTTTGACCTGTCATATGACAAGACAAAGGTAGCGCTGGCGCCATTTCTACAACGCACTGGAAGTCCGAGAGTAAAAGATCACACCGGGACCCTTCCTCTGGACCCCAGGTAATTTAAGGCATTTTGGGGGGGTGAGGGAGGGTAAGGGATTTATTTTAAAGGGTCGGGGTGGGTTTTAGGGTTGTTTTAGTGTGCCGGTTTTCCCGCCCTCCCCCTTCCCCTCCCCCCCACTGGACCCCAGGTAATTTAAGGCATTTTGGGGGGGTTCGGGAGGGTGGGGGATTTATTTTAAAGGGTCGGGGTGGGTTTTAGGGATGTTTTAGTGTGCCGGTTTTCGATTTACACGATTTACACGATATTTAAAAAACCCAAACTGCGACGATCCGATTCCCTCCCCCTCCCAGCCGAAATCGATCGTTAAGACGATCGATCACACGATTCACATCTCTAGAGAATAAATGCAACGATATAGCACACTATTTCTCAGACAAAATCACAAGCCTTATAGCGAAGATTCCAATCTTAACAAAGCAGGAAATCAAGATGTACAAAAGAGACGTGACACAATGGTCCACATTTGATGAGGTATCCCAGATCGAAGTGGAATCCATGATAAAAAATGTGAATCCCCCCCCACACACATAAAATTGACATCATTCCCACTGTGGATATAAAAAACTAGCTGATATAACTTCCTACACAATAACCAAAATAATTAATCTATCACTTAGCGAAGGAGTAATGCCAGACTCACTTAAAAATGCAATAATAAAACCAATACTGAAAAAGAAAAACAGTGACCCAAATGTCTTAAGTAACTCATCAAACCTACCTGTGATTGCTAAATTAATAGAAAAAGTGGTACAAAAACAATTAGCGGAACATTAGATAACAATAACATACTCTACCCCTCGCAGCATGGCTTCAGAAAACACTATAGCACCAAAACATTACTAATTTCTCTAACAGATAATGTACTACGTGGATTTGATAGCGGACAACACTACATTATGAGACTATTAGATCTGCCAGCAGTATTTGACACAGTAAACCATAGCATACTACTGAAAAGGTTAGAAGAAATAGGATTACAAAACAAAACAATTGAATGGTTCACATCCTACCTTAACAATAGATCTTTTCAGGTACAGATAGAAAACACAATATCAGACAAAATCGAACTAAAGACAGAGGTCCCCCAAGGTTCAGCACTTTCGGCGACTCTATTTAACATTTACATGCTGCCCCTTTGCCACCTAGTGGCAGGACTTGGTATCATACATTACATATACGCTGACAACATTCAGCTAATTCTACCGGTAGAAGAAACAATTGAAAAAACACTGAACTTTGCAATGTTGTTCCTAGATATAATTAAACTACTAAACCAAATGGAACTAGTAATTAACATTGAAAAAACAGAATTTATACATCTTGAACGAAAAAACATTGAAATAATTCAAAATCCCTAGAGAATTGGATCAAGGAAGAGTGCTTGATGTGATTTACTTGGATTTCAGCAGGTAAATAAAATGAGAAACTTGGGAGTCAGCGCCAACATAGTGCAGATAATTGCAAACTTGTTGACTGGCAGGAGATTAGACAGGTTGTAATAGTAAATGGAATCTACTCTGAAGAAAGAAAGGTGTTAAGTGGAGTGCCACGAGGATCAATTTTGAGAACAGTTCTATTCAATATCTTTGTGAGCAACATTTCGGAAGAGATAGAAGGCAACATTTGTCAATTTGCAGATGATACTAAAATGTGAAATAGAATGGACATGCCTGAAGGAGTAGAAAGAATGAAAAGTGATTTAAGAAAGCTGAAAAATGTTTTGTCACTTCACTTTACCTCTTTGGCAATACTTTCTTCCTCTTGACCTTTTGCTTTCTTGATTTATTTCTTTGTCTCCCTCAGCTTCACCAGGTATTCTTGCCTGTGTTCCTCTTTTTGAGATCTTTTATACTTCTTGAACGCTGTTCTTTTTGCCTTCATTTTTTTGAGCCACGTCCTTTGATAAACAGATCGGTATCTTTATCCTCTTACGTTTATTTACTTTTCTAATATATAGATTTGTTGCATTTGTTATAGCTCCTTTTAATTTTGCCCACTATTGTTTCTCCTCACCTACTTTCTCCCAATCACCTAGTTCTTCCTCTAGGAACATCCCCATTTTGAAATTCAAAATTAATGTCTTCATGTGACCTCCTTGTATCTTATTTGCAATATCAAACCATACCTTCTGATAATCACTGGTTCACAGATGAGCACCTACATAGGCATTAGAAACATTATCCCCATTTGTGAGCACTAAATCAACTATCAAACCCTCCCCCCAAAAAAGATTGAAGCTCTATGGTGCACTTTTTTGTCTCACAGCCAAACACTGTGGGACATAGAATGTGGTGAGTGGCCCCAACTTCAAGAGGCCACTGTTGCCTTAAGGGCCTGGCCACTGAAGTTGTCCACTGAAAATAAAACATTGATCAGGGTTTAGGGCTGAGCCCTGGCTCAACCTGGGTCTGCCACTCAAAGTGGCCCCAATTCCTCAAATAAAAAAAAGTGTCACATTCATGTGAGGTGAACAGCCCTCCTATCCCACCCCCTAAAGGTTACAATAAAAGTCATTGGGGTTCAGAGTTCCTCCCCCAACCTCCTACCCAAATAGTCAAAAAATGCATTGGGTTATAGTATTCTGTGGGCACCCCTTCCCTCCAAAGGTATAATTAAAAATCATTGGAGTTCTGTGGGGTACTCCCTTCCATTTCCCCCAAATGTAAAAAATAAAATCTCATTGGGATTCAGGGAGCCCCCCCCCCCCACCATCTGCACCCTAAGGCACACCCCTACCTCCTGACCATCCTCTCACATACCTTCCCCGAACCTTAAAAATAAGATGAAGGTCAAAAAATGGGGAATGAGTGCCCTCTACCACCCGGCCCGGGTTCACGTCATTTTTCAAAATGGCAACAATCTAACCTTGTCTCTGTCATATGAGGGGGCAAGGTCAGATCAGCACCATTTTAAAAGCTGCAATTTACGTGCATGGGTATTCCAGGGTGCAGCCAACACTTACATATTTAACTTAATATTTTAAAAGTGAAGGCTTCAGTGTACATTGGTTTGTCAGCTGCATATCTTTAATGCTGCTCCTGATGAGAAACAAGTCTGTAGATCTTACGTTTTAGGGCTTACAGGACAGGATGAGGATCCGGGTCAACTTGGGGGCATGCATGATGAAGAACTAGAGGCGTCTGGAAGACTTTGATATTGACTGGGCTAACTGGTAGACTAATTGGAAAAACTGGGAATGTGCCTCGCATGAGCATGTTTTAAAATACGCTTACATACATGCGTTAAAGCTGGCAAAGTCCTATGAAAGATACCTGAAGTACCATATATACTCGTGTATAAGTCGAGAAATTTAAGTCTCAAAATTCATCTTGAAAAACATAGTCGCCTTATCCATGGGTTAATGGTCGGTTCACTCCTTCCCTCCCCCCTCCCCCATGACTATCCCCAGCCCGTTCACCCATGTACTGAAAATACAAGTGACGCAGTTAGAAAGAGGCCAGTGGCAGTAGGGCAGATTCTTCCTGCAACCCCTCCCGATCCCTTAACTCATCTGCTGCTAGCAGGACGACGAAGGGAGTTACAGTAGTTCAGGTACGTCCTCTCTTCTCTCTTGCCAGGGCCTGATTGGAGCACTTAGAACCACATGGCTTAAAGCGTGACACTGGGACTCTGTGGGGGAGGAGGGAGGATGCACCTGAGCAACTGCAGCTCCTGTTGTCGTCTTGCTAGTAGTGGGTGAGTTAAGGGATCAGAAGGGGGTGCGAGGTAGAAGCTGTCCTACTGCCACTGGCCTCTTTCTAGCTGCTTCAGTTGTCTTCAGCCCGCAGATGAATGGACCAGGGACAGCCATGTAGGGAGGGGGAGGGAAGGCAAGAATGGACTTGGGATATCCATGGAGGAGAGAGGGAAGAAGTGAATGATTGGGGATAGCCTTGGGGGAGGGAGGGAGGGAAGGAGTGAATGACTGGGCATATCCTCGACTTATCCATGAGTCAAGGCAAATATTTTAATTTTTGAGCCAAAAACTGCCCTTGACTTATCCATGAGATTGACTTATACATGATATACGGTAGGTTTGCTTGAGTAGCCTTTTAAAATTAGGAGCTTACTTATGCACGGTAGGTATATTTTAAATCATACACTCAAAAGTGTGCACATGATTTAAAATTCCAGCATATCTCCACTTGCATGCCAAAATGTGCATGTATGGGCCTACGTGCGCACATTTTAAAATTGGCCTGTATGTGTTGAATACAAATTAATCAGATGTCCAACAAATTTTACAAAGCAATACTTTGGCTCCTGGATTGCTAAAACCAAATCTGTTTCAGAGTAAATAATTTCTAGGACAGCTAATTGTGATATGAGGCTCCAATGCGACAGACTTGGGAGTAAATAGAAAATGTGGTGGATGAATGGAACAATGTACCAATAGAGGTGACAGAAAGAAAAACAATAACAGATCTGGAAAGCATGAATAAGTACGGAGGATCATTGTAACACAGCACGAGAGGTCTTTGGCTGCCAGAGGACAGACTAAACTGGACTCGGCTATTCTCCTACAGACTTTTAATATTTACAGGCAAAAATCAAACAATGAAGATCCTGCTTATCTCAGCAGGGCTGGAAACAAAAAATGAAGTAACTTTCAGATAAGCAGATTAAGCAAAGCTCTTTCTTCCTTCTTCTCAAATCTGGGGCTTCCTTTTCCTTTGGATCCTTGGCATCTTATCCCTCCCTCCAGGGGAAATATCCTACAGCTAGGATTCCCATGCAGCTGTCTTAGGGTGGACCAATCTAAATGCCTGGTCTTGGACTTTTAAGGAGGGTCCTTTTCAATCATTAATTGTGAAGAAGTGAGGCAGAGATCTACTGGGTGTATGACAGTGTAGCAGAAGTAAACTGGGTAAACTAAATGTATTCTTATCTGCTACTGTATTATATGTTTCTTTATTTTTCTAATGGTGAAGAATTGCAATGAAAGTTGCATATACACAAATCACATCAACAAAGATATTAAATGGCACCTCCAAGTATTCGTAAATTAAATAATTAAACGTTTGCAACCCTGTCTTAGGGGTGGATTTATGTAGGGGTTTTCACTTAAGTGAATTACTTTTCAAAAATAATTGCATACATTTTTCTGAAAATATTTTTTGTGTATTATAGCAAGTATAATTGTGTACAGATACATTTTGTGGGATCATTTTCAAAGTGGACTTAAGTAGAGTAAATCTGCTTTTAAAATTGGAGTAACTTGCATGAGTTTTTGCTGCTTAATTTAGGGGGACAGTTGGGAAATTACTCTCAAATTCTAATGTGGATGTATACATAGATATATGTGCAAATGATATATAAATGAACATGAAGTTTATGGGACAAAAATCTGGACTTGCAGGTTTTCAGAATAACTGATAATGTGAGTGCAATGGCTGAAACTTTTGGCTGAGTGCATTATCATCCACTGGAGGTCACCTTTGAAGCCCAAGGAACCATATTTTCTGGTTATAATCCTGAAATGTCCAGCTCATTTATTGTTTATGACACTTTTTGCAAACATAAATTCTCTTTCCTTTTGCCAGCTCTTTCCACTATACTTTTTGAAAGCTTCAGCTAAATCTCTCCTCTCCCATCAAATACATATTTTTAAAGCTGTATTCTATCCCTCCTTAGACACTTAGAGGGTAATTTTCAAAGGTATTTCTGCAGGTAAAATAGTGCTTTCCCTGCAAAAATGGTCCTTTAGAAAATTGTGTGACCGATATGCATATAAAATTATCTGCATATGCATTGTATGTGCATAATTTTACCCACATAGAGGAGAGGCAGAGGATGGAGTATAGTTCGGGATGGGGTATTGCATATGTTTAGATTTTAAAAAGTAGGAGGTCAGTATTCAAAAGGGTTTGTCTGGCCAACTCCTAGATTCATCAAATTGCTATAATATCACATGCATAACACCCACAGTAAGAAAGGGGTGTGCCTCTGAGATTCTGCTTTATAAAGAATCCTTTCTCAAAGAAAAAAATGGAAAAAGTGCAGGTTCATCAAGAAGTCAATGGCCTTCCCTTAATAATTCTAGTTTATAAAGTCTACTTGGCTTTGTAAGCCTGAGCAATTCTCACTTTACACTATACATAAATTGCCTGTCATATATTCATTTGATCTTTTTTTCAGTTTTATCCCTTGACTGTTCTGAGTAGGGGCTTAAAATGTTAACATTCTAGTACCTTGTTTTACTGAAAGGAAGAAGTTTGTACTATCTTTGATCATCCGTGATAAAGGCGATTCTAAAATGTTACGCTTCTGCTCTTGCTAAATTCAGTAGATCTCTTTGGCAAGTGTCTGTGCTCAGGAAGTAATGGAGAAGTCATGTCCAGTATCCTCACGTCCAGTATCCTCACTTCTTCTGTTCCCTTCTCTAATGTTGACACACAAATTACCAAGGCAGATCTTGCAGCCTTAATTCAAGAGACTAAACTCATGTGCTCTGATGTTGCTGGTACTAACTCTTCTCTGCAAAAATTATATTGCAGATATGAAAGGGTCAACATCACAGATATTCAGATAAGGGAACAAACTGACAGTCTTTTTGAGGATCATAATCTGGAAAAGACTGTCTGTGACCTTCAGGATAAGCATGGGGACTTAGAATACAGGCAGAGAAGGATTAACATCAAGATTTTGGGCATGCTAGAGAGAAGAGATTGAGAATACCTCTCAAATTGTACAAGAGATTTGTAATCAGATTTTGGGTCAGGATCCTCAGACTTCTATCAAAACTGAAACAGCGCATCATATCAGCAGGCATGCATAACACCTGTGGTAAGAGAAAGGGGTGTGTTTTTTTAGAATTACCACATTGTGCTTCGTATAGGTACAGTTTTAACACCTTGCAATATTTCTTTTTACAGCTCATGAAGTGCCCAGGCAGGTTATTACTATTGAGAAAGAGAGAAAGGGAGAGAGAGAGAGACTATTTATAAGGGCCTCATAGTTGTCAACTATTTATATCTCTATAGGAGGGCCAGCTAATAGCTTGTTATTATAGGTGAAACACGAACCATGGACACAGATAGAGAATAGGACTTAGGCATGGATTCATCATTCATTGCTGAATGATGAATCCAGAGAAAACAGGGGGCAGGCCTGTGAAAGTCCGCAGCCTTCCCATCACTGCGGTGTGCTGGGTGCCGGCTTTCGCACTGAATAGTGCCACTGTGAAAGGTAGTGCTATTCGGTGCGCTACTGCTGACGATAACGTTGGTAACATTATCGCCGGCAGTGAAGCCACCACTGACTCCGCCTACTCCCCACCCTGACTCCTCCCCTCACCCTAATTTGCATGCTATCACACGCAAAAATGGCCTGTAAGCCTTTGATAAATGACCCCATTAGATAGCAGAATACCCATACCATACTTTTTCTTATCTAAAGAAGAGAAGAAAGCTTTGTCCACAAATTTATTGGGTCATTCATCAAAATGCATTATGGCATTAACACTTGTGATAATAGTACTATCTCATAGTGCGAATGCAAATTTTTGGAACGGACGGAATTAGGGAGGGGTTTGGGTGGTATAAAAATGAGGGGCAATATCACACCATGTGATAGCATAACGCATGCTATTGTACAATTTTAACACCGGAAATTGATGGTACCCCGTTATTGAGTCTATCAAGGTAGGGAGAGAGAACATTGCAGAAATCTCAGCTTTGTGAGACTTTCCTTACTCCAAATGAAGTCAAATCTTCACCAAGGTGTACTGTACAGTTCATGCATCTCACTTTGTAAAACAATTGAGGAGCTACAGAAATTGTTTTTGACTTGAACAAAGTTATTAAAGTTGATTCCAGAGAACGCTTCCGATTCCCATCCAATCTTAACATAGTAATATAGAGGCCAATATTCAGCACAACTTAGCTAGATAAATACGTATTCAGCTATGTAGATAGCCAAATAAATGGTGGGCGAGATATGGGAATTCTGGGAAGAAGCTACTTATCTAAGAACATAACAACATAAGAACATGCCATACTGAGTCAGACCAAAGGTCCATCACGCCCAGTATTCTGTTTCCAACAGTAGCCAATCAAGGTCACAAGTACCTGGCAGACTCCCAAGGTGTAAATAGATTCCATGCTGCCTATCCCATGTATAAGAAGTGGATTTCTGCAATTTTACCATAATAATAGTTTATGGACTTTTGCTCCAGGAACTTATCCATACTTTTATTAAACACAGCTACACTAATAGCTTTCACCACATCTTCTGGCAACAAATTCCAGAGTTTACTGTAATTATGGGTTGAGTAAAAAAATATTTTGTCTTATTAGTTTTAAGTTAATCACCTAGTAACTTCATTGTGTGTCCCCTAGTATTTGTACTTTTTGAAAGAGTAAACAATTAATTAATGTATACTTGTTCCACTCTACACAGTATTTTACAGACCTCTATCTTATCTCCCTGCAGCCATCTCTTCTCCAAGCTGAAGAGTTCTTATCTCTTTATCTTTTCCTCATAGGAGACTCGTTCCATCCCCTTTATCATTTTAGTTGCCATTTTCTGTACCTTTTCTAATTCTGCTATATCTTTTTTAATATGTGGTGACCAGAATTGCACACAATATTCAAGATGAGGTAACAATATGGACCAAAACAGAGGCATTATAATATTCTGTTTAATTTTCCATTCCATTCCTAATAATTCCTAACATTCTATTTGCTTTCTTGGCTGCTGCTGCACACTGAGCAGAAGATTTTAACATATTATCAATGCTGACACCTATATCTTTTACCTGAGTAGTGACTCTTAATGTGATACCTTGCATTATGTAGATAATAATTTGGGTTACTTTTGCCTAAGGGCATCACTTTGAACTTACCCACATTAAATTTCATTTTCCATTTATATGCTCATACTTCCAGTTTTGCAAGCTCCTGTTGCAGTTTCTCAGATGCTCATGTGATTTAACAAATTTAAATAATTTGGTGTCTTTGGAAATTTGATTACCTCACTTGTTGTTCCTATTTCCAGGTCATTTATAAATATATTTTAAAAAGTAGTGGTACCAGAACAGATCCCTGGGGGATCCACTGTTCAACTTTCTCCATTGGGAAAATGTATCATTTAGCCTGACTCTCTATTTTCTATCTTTTAGCCAGTCTATTTATTTATTTATTTATTTGTTACATTTATATACCATTATTCTGTTAGTCACTCACAACGATTTATAATAAAATAACAATAAAACAGTGAATCAATAAATTAAAATAAAACAAGTTAAAATAATAATAATAATAATAATAATAAAAACAGTTAGCATTAAAAGAAATACAATTACATAGTAAAATAATAAAAACGGAGACCATAAAACAAACAAAATGTACAGAGAATGAATAGGCTTCTACGAATTGCATATCTTAAAATTTCCTTCTGCAAATATGACAGGCCATTAAAGTAACAGTTGGACTCTCATAAGCCTGTTTAAATAAAAAAAACATTTAAAAAATACATTTTACGATCTTTTTTAAAAGCTGCAAAACCTCTTTGCAATCTGGCAAGCAGTTCCATAATATAGGACCTGCAACAGATATTGCTCTGTCCAAGACCTCACTCAAGTGTGCAGTTCTTACTTATAGAATATTTAATAGATCTAAGATTTGATTGCAGGACATAGAGATGAAGGGAGGCAATTAGCCATTCAGTTTTATCATTGTTGATAGATTTGTGTATAAACATAACATGTTTATGTGTGCAGTGTGTTCTTTTTGAAAGTTGGTCAGACATTTGTTGTTCACTGGATGGAACCAAATTTGCTGAGTTTCATCTTTGAAATCGAAGTGTTCAAGCCCCTGAGGCAGCGGCTGTCAAGCTGCGAAACTCGGCCGGAGTCGGGCATTTTAAGAACACGTCTCTATTTTAATAAATATTGGAAAAGATTGAGGCATCTATTCTTTTTCGTTCTCCTACGTCCTGGTGTTCCTGCCTTCCGTGATGTTCCTTCCTACACCAAGCCTCGTCAACGCTCTCGAGCCTTCTGGTACCGGTAGGCCGGGGGTCCCTCAGATGCAGTACTCCTCGGTGGACTGCCTGCCGGTGGACGGTTGTCCTGTGCTTCTGAGCCGTCAAGTCCTGATGTGTGTTCCTGTGCTGCCCCGCTCCCGTCGTGGTCTGTGACCAGTCTGCAAGGGCTGTGTAGGGCGTGTAACGGACAGGGTGGTCCGCGACTCAGTCCCGCGGGTGGCCTGAGTAGGGCGCCCTGAGAGACAGTGCCAATGTCCATGCCTCGTGTTGCCTTTGTGGATGTCAAGAGTCTCGTCTGGATGCCGTCGGCATCGATCCCAAGTGTCTACATCATGAATGCCATTGCATCAGCCTTGCGCCCTCGCCATGAATGCCATTGCATCAACCCCGAGTCTTCGTGCCTTGTGATGCCGTCGCATCAACCATGTGTCTTCGTCTGGATGCCGTCGCATCAATCTCAGTCATAGTCATGTCTTCATGTCAAGGCCCGTCTGCCCTCAACCTCAGGCCAGGCCTGCTGCTCCATGCTGCTTGCAGCAGGTCCGAAAGGGCCCGGAATGGTTGGAGGACCATTCACCTTCCAGCATCCTCGGATGTTTGGCCATGGGAGCTTGCCGGCCTGGCGGAAGGTAGACCGTCAGCCATGCGGGGCCACCGTCAACCCTTAGCTCGTCCTGAAGGTTGGGGTCTGGCTAAGGCCCATGGGCACACTAAACCACCGAAGTACAACAGGCTTAGATTAGTAAATTCTCTGAAGATATGGTGTTTAAAATACAGGAGCATGAAGTTGGTTTGAAGGGATTGACAAGTGATGTTAGTACTATGAAATCCCAGATAAGTGTTGTGCTAGCCTCTCAGGCAGCCTTTGTTAAGGATAGTTTAATAATACATACATGTTTAGAAAATATTGAAAACTCATGTTGTGCCAGCTGGTCGCCACATTCCACAGCCAGCCCGACTCACCCCCCACCAAGGCTGTGTACCTCGTCCCACGGACGCGGCCCGAGGAGGCCACGGCAGCCTCCCTCCTCCTCAGCAATCCGACGCCAATGCCTTCGCGCCTTCTCCCATGTGATCCCTTAGATGCATGCGCACGGCTCGCCTTGACTTTTAAAGGGGCCACAGCGGGAAACTCACCTGCGGCCCCATCTGATGACATCAGCAGAAGGCCCTATAGAAGAGCAGCTCAGCCCTCCAAGCATCACCTCAGCAATGGCTCAGCTCCGTGTGGGTAGTGTGTTGCTCTTGCTTCAGTTCCTGATTCATAGAAACATAGAAACATAGAAATGACGGCAGAAGAAGACCAAATGGCCCATCCAGTCTGCCCAGCAAGCTTCACACATTTTTTCTCTCATACTTATCTGTTTCTCTTAGCTCTTTGTTCTATTTCCCTTCCACCCCCACCTTTAATGTAGAGAGCAGTGATGGAGCTGCATCCAAGTGAAATATCTAGCTTGATTAGTTAGGGGTAGTAGCCGCCGCAATAAGCAAGCTACACCCATGCTTATTTGTTTTACCCAGACTATGTTATATAGCCCTTATCGGTTGTTTTTCTTCTCCCCTGCCATTGAAGCAGGGAGCTATGCTGGATATGCGTGAAGTATCAGTCTTCTCCCATGCTGTTGAAGCAGAGAGCCATGCTGGATGTGCATCGAAAGTGAAGTATCAGGCACATTTGGTTTGGGGTAGTAACCGCCGTAACAAGCCAGCTACTCCCCGCTTTGTGAGTGCGAACCCTCTTTTCTTCTCCCCTGCCGTTGAAGCAGAGAGCTCTGCTGGATGTGTGAAGTATCAGTTTTTCTTCTCCCCTGCCGTTGAATCAGAGAACTATGCTGTATATGCATTGAAAGTGAAGTATCAGGCTTATTTGATTTGGGGTAGTAACCGCCGTAACAAGCCAGCTACTCCCCTCTTTGTGAGTGTGAAACCTTTTTTCCACATTTCCTCTTGCTGTTGAAGCTTAGAGCGATGTTGGAGCCACAGTAAGCATGTGTATGTTTATTTAATAAGGGTATTGACTCCAGGCAGTAGCCATCATTCTGGCGAGTCACCCACTCTTCATTGGCAGCCTCTTGACTTTATGGATCCACAGTGTTTATCCCACGCCCCTTTGAAGTCCTTCACAGTTCTGGTCTTCACTAGGGATGTGAATCGTTTTAGGACGATTAAAATTATCGTCCGATAATTTTAATATCGTCTTAAACCGTTATGGAACACAATACAATACAGATTCTAACGATTTATCGTTATAAATCGTTAGAATCGTGAGCCGGCACACTAAAACCCCCTAAAACCCCCCCCCGACCCTTTAAATTAAATCCCCCACCCTCCCGAACCCCCCCCCCAAATAACTTAAATAACCTGCGGGTCCAGCGGCGGTCCGGAACGGCAGCGGTCCGGAATGGGCTCCTGCTCTGAATCTTGTCGTCTTCAGCCGGCGCCATTTTCCAAAATGGCGCCGAAAAATGGCGGCGTCCATAGACGAAAAAGATTGGACGGCAGGAGGTCCTTCCGGACCCCCGCTGGACTTTTGGCAAGTCTCGTGGGGGTCAGGAGGCCCCCCACAAGCTGGCCAAAAGTTCCTGGAGGTCCAGCGGGGGTCAGGGAGCGATTTCCCGCCGCGAATCGTTTTCGTACGGAAAATGGCGCCGGCAGGAGATCGACTGCAGGAGGTCGTTCAGCGAGGGTTCCGGCGCCTCGCTGAACGACCTCCTGCAGTCGATCTCCTGCCGGCGCCATTTTCCGTACGAAAACGATTCGCGGCGGGAAATCGCTCCCTGACCCCCGCTGGACCTCCAGGAACTTTTGGCCAGCTTGTGGGGGGCCTCCTGACCCCCACGAGACTTGCCAAAAGTCCAGCGGGGGTCCGGAAGGACCTCCTGCCGTCCAATCTTTTTCGTCTATGGCCGCCGCCATTTTTCGGCGCCATTTTGGAAAATGGCGCCGGCTGAAGACGACAAGATTCAGAGCAGGAGCCCGTTCCGGACCGCTGCCGATCCGGACCGCCGCTGGACCCGCAGGTTATTTAAGTTATTTGGGGGGGGGGGTTCGGGAGGGGGGGGGATTTAATTTAAAGGGTCGGGGGTGGGTTTTAGGGGGTTTTAATGTGCCGGTTTTTCGATTTTTCGATTTTTCGATTTTTCACGATTTTTAACGATTTTTCACGATATTTTACCCCCCCCAAACGGCAACAATACGATTCCCTCCCCCTCCCAGCCGAAATCGATCGTTAAGACGATCGAGGACACGATTCACATCCCTAGTCTTCACCACATCCTCTGGAAGGGCATTCCAGGCATCCACCACCCTCTCCATGAAGAAATACTTCCTGACATTGGTTCTGAATCTTCCTCCCTGGAGCTTCAAATCGTGACCCCTGGTTCTGCTGATTTTTTTCCTATGGAAAAGGTTTGCCGTTGTCTTTTGATCATTAACACCTTTCAAGTATCTGAAAGTCTGTATCATATCACCTCTGCTCCTCCTTTCCTCCAGGGTGTACATATTTAGATTCTTCAATCTCTCCTCGTACGTCATCTGATGAAGATCCTCCACCTTCCTGGTCACCCTTCTCTGTACCGCCTCCATCTTGTCTTTGTCTTTTTGAAGATACGGTCTCCAGAACTGAACACAGTACTCCAGGTGAGGCCTCACCAAGGACCTGTACAAGGGAATAATCACTTCCCTTTTCTTACTCGATATTCCTCTCTCTATGCAGCCCAGCATTCTTCTGGCTTTAGCTATCGCCTTGTCGCATTGTTTTGCCAACTTCAGATCATTAGACACCATCACCCCAAGGTCCCTCTCCTGCTCCATGCACATCAGCCTTCCCCCCCCCCCCCCCCCATCGAATACAGTTCATTTGGATTTCCACTCCCCATATGCATGACTTTGCACTTCTTGGCATTGAATCTCAGCTGCCATATCTTCGACCACTCTTCCAGTTTCCTTAGATCTCTTCTCATTCTCTTCACTCCTTCCGGCGTGTCCACTCTGTTGTAGATCTTAGTGTCATCCGCAAAAAGACAAACCTTACCTTCTATCCCGTCCGCAATGTCGCTCACAAAGATATTGAACAGGACCGGTCCCAACACCGATCCTTGCGGTACACCACTTAAAACCGCTCTCTCTTCAGAGAAGGTTCCATTTACCATCACACATTGTCTTCTGTCCGTCAACCAATTTGCAATCCAGGTCACCACCTCGGCACTCACTCCCAAGCTTCTCGTATCCCACTTCCGTTTCAGTTCTTGATCCAGCTCCTGCTCCAGCTCCCCTTTTGCTCCTTGGACTGCTCCTCTGGCTTGACTTTGGCTTGTATCCTGGATTCTCCTGTTTGCTACCTGACTTGACTTTGGCTTGTCTCCTGGGTTCTCCTGTTGGCTACCTGACCTGACTTCAGCTCATCTCCTGGATTCCCCTGCTTGCTGCCAGTCCCGACCTTGGCTTGTCTCCTGGATTCCTCTTCTTGCTGCCTGCCCTGACACTGGTCTGTCCGACTCTGCTTTCATCCAACATTTGCCTGGAACCTTCACATGTAGATCCGTACCTAAGTCCAACCGGCTCCGACACCCAAGGGCTCAACCCACAGGGAACGAGGGCTGGTAGTAGTGAAGGTCCTGTAGGGTCTCCTCACCACCCAAGGCCACCTGCCAATGGTGGGGACCTACAGCGGGCTCCACTCCCTGTAGGTAGCATCAACTCCACCTTGGCCCAAGGGTCCACATCGCAACCAATATTTATATGTAGAAAACGGGCACCCAATGTTGAGCATCCATTTCCCTAATGCATGCCCAGCCATCTCTCCTGGGCACATGATGCAATATTTAAATGAGGGATTGCGATAACAAGGAGGCACTAGGGAAAATTGTGCATCCCTAGTAGAGATGAGCTTTGTTTCTCTGGCTCGGGTTGGGTTTTGGTTTGGGCGCTTCGTGGGAAAACTCGTTTTCCCACGGATTATTTTTTGCCTAAAGCAAAACCGGAACCTGAATCCAAAACTGGAAAAACAAATTTAAAAAAAACACAAATCGGGAAAAAGAAACCACCCCGACCCTTAAATTTTACTTTCTTAAACCCCACCACCACCACCACCATCCCGATCCCTCCCCAAGATTTACTAAAAGTCCATGGTGGTCCAGCGGGGTCCCGCGAGCTATCTTTCCCTCCATGCCGTCGGGCTGTCGCGCCTGCTATGACTCAAAATGGCGCCGATAGCCTTGCCCTTACGATGTCACAGGGTCTATCGGTGCCATTGGTCAGCCCCTGTCACACTGATAGCCCCTGTGACATCGTAAGGGCAAGGCTATCGGCGCCATTTTGAGTCATAGCAGGCCCGACAGCATGGAGGGAGAGATCGCTCGCGGGACCCCGCTGGACCACCAGGGACTTTTAGTAAGTCTTGGGGAGGGATCAGGATGGTGGGGGGGGGGGGGTGTAAGAAAGTAAAATTTAAGGGTTGGGGTGGGGGGTTTTTTTGTTTTGTTTTTTAATAAATGTACCCCTCCCCCCGCACTAACCCGAAAAATGAATTTTCCCCGAAGCTCAGGGAAAATCCGTTTCGTGGTTCAGGTCCCCCCAAACCACAATGAATTAGGCAATTTCATTGAAATTGCTTAATTCGTAATAAACGAATGCACATCTCTAATCCCTAGTGCCTCCTTGGCATCAGGTGCACAGGAGAGTAGGGATGTGAATCGTTTTTGAACGATTAAAATTATCGTCAGATAATTTTAAAATCGTCCAAAATCGTTAGAGTGCACGATACAATACAAATGCCCCCGATTTATCATCAGGGGCATTTGTATTGTATCGTTACAAAGGGGCGTATTTGTATTGTATCGACTTCAAAGGGGCGTGGGATAAACACTGTGGATCCATAAAGTCAAGAAGCCGCCAATGAAGAGTAGGTGACTCGCCAGAATGATGGCTACTGCCTGGAGACAATACCCTTATTCAATAAACATACACATGGTTACTGTGACTCCAACATCACTCTAAGCTTCAACAGCAAGAGGAAATGTGGAAAAAAGGATTTGCACTCACAAAGACGGGAGTAGCTGGCTTGTTACGGCGGTTACTACCCCAAACCAAATAACCAAATTACTACCTCCACCTTCCTCTATTCCTGATGCCTTTCAACTAGCTTGATCACTCCATTCTTATACTTCACTTTCAATGCATATCCAGCATAGTTCTCTGCTTCAACAGCAGGGGAGAAGAAAAACTGTTACTTCACACATCCAGCAGAGCTCTCTGCTTCAACGGCAGGGGAGAAGAAAAAAGGGTTCGCACTCACAAAGCGGGGAGTAGCTGGCTTGTTACGGCGGTTACTACCCCAAACCAAATGTACCTGATACTTCACTCTCGACGCATATCCAGCATGGCTCTCTGCTTCAACGGCATGGGAGAAAGACTGATACATCATGAATTTCCAGCATAGCTCTCTGCTTCAACGGCAGGGGAAAAGAAAAACTGATACTTCACGCATATCCAGCATAACTTCAATGGCAGGGGAGAAGAAAAAAGGATTCACACTCACAAAGCGGGGAGTAGCTGGCTTGTTACGGCGGTTACTACCCCAAACCAAATGTGCCTGATACTTCACTTTCGATGCATATCCAGCATAGCTCTCTGCTTCAACGGCAGGGGAGAAGATAAAAAACCAATAAGGGCTGTATAACATAATCTGGGTAAAAACAAATAAGCATGGGTGTAGCTTGCTTATTGCGGCAGTTACTACCCCTACTACCTCTAACTAATCAAGCTAGATATTTCACTTGGATGCAGCTCCATCACCGCTCTCTACATTAATGGTGGGGGTGGAAGGGAAATAGAACCAAGAGCTAAGAGTAACAGATAAGTATGAGAGAAAAAATGAGGGAAGCTTGCTGAGCAGACTGGATGGGCCATTTGGTCTTCTTCTGCCATCATTTCTATGTTTCTATGTTTCTATGTTTCTATGTTAAATAGAGCGCGGGAAAACCAGCACACCAAAAAACCCCTAAAACCCGTATGACATAGTGAGGGCAAAGGTAGCGCCGGCGCCATTTTGAAGATTGGCAATACGGCCCGCGTGCAGGAGGTTGCTCCCGGACCCCCGCTGGACTTTTGGCAAGTCTTGTGGGGATCAGGAGGCCCCCCCAAGCTGGCCAAAAGTCCCTGCGGGTCCAGCGGGGGTCTGGGGGCGATCTCCTGCACACGTGACGTCGGGAGCCAGGAATCAAAATGGCGCCGGTGCTACCTTTGCCCTGTCACATGATAAGGGCAGAGGGCCACCGGCGCCATTTCTCAAAGCAGCCATGGCCAGAGAGCTGGAGATCGCGTCAGGACCCCCCACTGGACCCCAGGTAATTTAAAACATTTTGGGGGGGTTCGGGAGGGTGGGGGATTTGTTTTAAAGGTTCGGGGTGGGTTTTAGGGTTTTTTTGGTGTGCCGGTTTTCCCGCCCTCCCCGATTTACGATTTTTAACGATTATTAAAAAAAAAAAACACGACGATAAGATTTCCCTCCCCCCCCCCAGCCAAAATCGATCGTTAAGACGATCGATCACACGATTCACACCCCTACAGGAGAGGTGGCTATCAGTGCAGGTTGGGTCCATTTTCTCCTGCTATAGCATAATATATACACGCACAAGATACATGGCCTGGACTGAATATCTAGTTCATTTATATTAGGCACTCAGAATTTATTTTTTTTTTACCTGAGACTTTTCTTTTACCAGAATCGGCTTTCTGTGGTTCCTCCTACATAGTATTGTGATGATACTAATAGGAGAAATCACAGAAAGCAGGACTTTTTGTTTTTATCAATAAACTCTTGTGTGCGCCATACCTTTACGCCAGCCCCGTAATTTCAATTTTTTTGGTCAAAAAGTACAGGTGTTTCCTGATGTATCCAACTTTCCACAGCCCCGGGCTGGCATAAAATTTGCTGCATTGTAATGGGTTCATTGGCCACACGGGAAATGTTTTGCATTTTACAGATATTAGCCAATAGAACATAAGAACATAAGAAAATGCCATACTGGGTCAGACCAAGGGTCCATCAAGCCCAGCATCCTGCTTCCAACAATGGCCAATCCAGGCCACAAGAAACTAAGTCTATTCCATGTTACCATTGCTAATGGCAGTGGCTATTCTCTAGGTGAACTTAATAGCAGGTAATGGACTTCTCCTCCAAGAACTTATCCAATCCTTTTTTTAAACACAGCTATACTAACTGCACTAACCATGAATCTACATGGAATTTACATGTGATGAGAGCTATTAGCTATGAGGCAATTTGGACACATGTTTTGGACATGCTAATCCCTGTATTGCATTGGGAGTTATAGACTCATGTTCAAAACGCACATCAAATCGCATGTTAAGCCATGTGCTAGCTGCAGGGCACGATATTGCATCGGCCCCAATGAGGGCTAAGAACCTTTGGGGTAGATTTTAAAAGAAGCGTGCGGGCGTACATGTGTGTGTGCTACCTGGCGCGCGCTCATAGATGTCCGTTTTTATAACATGCTCACGCAGGAGCGCGCATGTTATAAAATCAGGGGTCGATGCGCGCAAGGGGGTGCACAAAATTGTGCACCCTGTGTGTGCCGACGCCCGCGGCCTTCACCCGTTCCCTCCCAGGCCGCTTCAATTTTGGAGCAGCCTTAGAGGGAACTTCCTAACCCCCTAAACAAACCTTCCTACCCCTTCCCCTAACCTATCCACCCCACCTAGCCCTATCCTAAACCCCCTCCCCACCTTTGTTTTATCTTCTGCGCCTACCTCCGGGGAGGTGCAGATTGCGTGCGCCGGCAGCCTGCCGGCATGCGATCCCCCAGCATAGAGGCAAAAGGCCGCTGTGCTGGGAGCATCTGCCCCGCCCCTCCCCACCCCTTTTTCGAAGTCCCGGGACGTAGACGCATCCCGGGGCTTTACGCATGTCGCCGGGCCTTTATAAAATAGGCATAGCGCGCGTAGGGCTTTGAAAATCTGGCCCTTTGGTTTTTTAATTTTCCTATAATTAGATTATTATCTGTCTGAATTGTTTAAGAAAGACCTAGGAGAGATTTAGGGTATATCAGAGAGAAAGCTGCCAGCTATTTCCCAGATATACTATATTCCTAGTAGGGATGTGAATCGTTTTTCAACGATTAAAATTATCGTCCGATAATGTTTATATCGTCTTAAATCGTTATAGAACACGATACAATAGAAATTCTAACGATTTATCGTTTAAAATCGTTAAATCGTGTTAGTGCGCACTAACTCGAGTTAGTGCGCACTAACTCCCCGTTAGTGCGCACTAACTCGATTTAGTGCGCACTAACTGAAAATGATACAAATAAACACTTTCCAGGTCACTGAAGGTCAGTTAGGAATGAATATGTGTTCCTATTGGCTGGCTGCCCTCTTATCTATTGATGTTACCAAGGTTACCACTGAGGTGATGGTTGGGGGGATGGGAAATGGAACTGGAACTGGAAACTAACGAACACCAACAGAAAATGAAACAAAGTGTTCACACTTCCCAGGTCAGTAAAGGTCACTTAGGAATGAATATGTATGTATGTATTCCTATTGGCTGGCTGTGCTCTTATCTATTGATGTTACCAATATGGTTGGGGGGATGTGAAATGGAAACAGTTGGAAGCTTGACAAAAAAAGTAATGTAATGATCAGCACTCACGTGACTAGAACTTGTTTGTTTATTATTTTTGTTAGCAGGCACCTGAAATGCTAGTGCATGTTGAATTTGCCAATCACTGTGCATTTTAGAAAGGTGGTCCTGGCTGGAACTGTACACAGTTCAAATATATGTAATTGATTGTTGGTAAGTGTATTTTTTAAGTAGCCACACTGGCACCAGTATGTTTACTTTTCCTCCTACTTAACTCACTAGCTCAGCTTTGTAAGAAGGGCTTCTCTGCTTGTGTGTTGTTTTTGTTTGGTGTGAGGAGAGCAGAAACATCAGATCTTTATTCAATCTACTACAGTCATCTCTTACAGTGCCCTATCCCTATTAATACCAGGAGTGTTGTGATCTTCCTGCACACAGTGCCCTAACCCTGATACCAGTCTGAGACAGCTCCCTCCCTGCATTACTAGTGAGAGGCTGGCTTCACAGACAGGGGGGAGCTGCCTGACCCTCACTCCTGACTTCCCCCATGTCCCAGCTAGTGAATGGTGTGTGGGTGAGGGTGGGGGGGGGGAGGATGGTGAAGTCTGAGAAAGCTCCCTCCCTGCATTACTAGTGAGAGGCTGGCTTCACAGACAGGGGGGAGCTGCCTGACCCTCACTCCTGACTTCCCCCATGTCCCAGCTAGTGAATGGTGTGTGGGTGAGGGGGGGGGAGGATGGTGAAGTCTGAGACAGCTCCCTCCCTGCATTACTAGTGAGAGGCTGGCTTCACAGACAGGGGGGAGCTGCCTGACCCTCACTCCTGACTTCCCCCATGTCCCAGCTAGTGAATGGTGTGTGGGTGAGGGGGGGGGGAGGATGGTGAAGTCTGAGACAGCTCCCTCCCTGCATTACTAGTGAGAGGCTGGCTTCACAGACAGGGGGGAGCTGCCTGACCCTCACTCCTGACTTCCCCCATGTCCCAGCTAGTGAATGGTGTGTGGGTGAGGGGGGGGGTAGAATGGTGAAGTCTGAGACAGCTCCCTCCCTGCATTACTAGTGAGAGGCTGGCTTCACAGACAGGGGGGAACTGCCTGACCCTCACTCCTGACTTCCCCCATGTCCCAGCTAGTGAATGGTGTGTGGGGGAGGGGGGGGGGGGAGGATGGTGAAGTCTGAGACAGCTCCCTCCCTGCATTACTAGTGAGAGGCTGGCTTCACAGACAGGGGGGAGCTGCCTGACCCTCACTCCTGACTTCCCCCATGTCCCAGCTAGTGAATGGTGTGTGGGTAAGGGGGGGGGGGGGAGGATGGTGAAGTCTGAGACAGCTCCCTCCCTGCATTACTAGTGAGAGGCTGGCTTCACAGACAGGGGGGAGCTGCCTGACCCTCACTCCTCCGGGGTATTGTGATCTTCCTGCACACAGTGCCCTATCCCTGATACCAGGGGTGTTGTGATCTTCCTGCATGCAGTGCCCTATCCCTATTAATAACAGGAGTGTTGTGATCTTCCTGCATGCAGTGCCCTATCCCTATTAATACCAGGAGTGTTGTGATCTTCCTGCATGCAGTGCCCTATCCCTGATATCGGGATGTGTGCAAGAAGATCACAACACCCCCAGTATCAGGAATAGGGCACTGTGTGCAGGAAGATCACAACACCCCCAGTATCAGGAATAGGGCACTGTGTGCAGGAAGATCACAACACCCCTGGTATTAGGGATAGGGCACTGTGTGCAGGAAGATCACAACACTCCTGGTATTAATAGGGATAGGGCACTGTGTGCAGGAAGATCACAATACCCCTGGTATCAGGGTTAGGGCACAAGTTCTAGTCACATTGACTGATCACATTACTTGTTTTGTCAAGCTACCAACTGTTTCCATTTCCCATCCCCCATATACTGTCAGTAGGAAACTTGGTAACATGAATAAATAAGAGGGCAGCCAATAGGAATACATATTCATTCGTAAACTGACCTTAACTGACCTGAAAAGTGTCAAATTGTATCATTTTCAGTTAGTGCGCACTAACTCCCAGTTAGTGCGCACTAACTCCCGTTAGTGCGCACTAACTCGAGTTAGTGAGCACTAATCGGAAAAAAACGATTTTTAACGATTTTTTAACTAAAAAATCGTGCCTAAGACGATTTTCTTGCCCTGCCACACGATTTCTATCGTTAAGACGATATGGAAAACGATTCACATCCCTAATTCCTAGTAAGAAGAAAGTTGTTAGTGGGGAGAAGGGAGGAATTGTTGATAAATAGTCCGGATTTGTCTCTTTTTCTTGAATCTTCCGTAGATGATATTTCCTCAAGAGCCACTCTGTCCTACTGTGCTGAGAAGGATAAAGAAATGATTCTTCAGAAATATTTTCTGAATAAGAATTTCCAGTTTTGTGTTAAAAAATACAGGTGTTTCCTGATGCATCCTGTTTTACATAGTACTGAAAGGAACAGCTTTTTCCTGATGAGGTAACATCTGTTAGCATTGGGAGCCACTTTATTTCTTAGGTTTCCATGCAAATATTTAATTGCATATCAGAATAAAAAACGTGTATTTACTGATCCTATTCATTTGGAAACATTTCTGAGGGATAAAATGGAGAATAGATGTTTTGATTGAATTGTATATATCCAGGTTGTAAATTGGGGGTTATTATATATTTTTTGATGTATTCATTGCTGTGCTGATTCCTTTTACCTCTCTGTTTTATGCTTTGCTGCCACTCTGTAATGTGGATTGGATTATGCATATGCCAGATGTAATTTTCTTGGATTAGTGAATGTTTTTCCTTTGTCTTTTTGAAAGGTGCATTGTATGATGTTAAATTTTTCTGAAAAAATGTAAATAAAAAAAGTAATTTTGCCTGAAGAAAACAGGGAAAATCACAAGCAACAAGGAGTAAATCTCCTTTTAACCTTCCACTCTTTGAAGTTCTGTATTGAAAAACTGCAAGCTATGCAGGTAATTAGACAATCATGCTGCCACAATAAATCACTTCTCTAAAGAGACTGATGCACCCTGACATACTGAGTCTAAATGGACAGGCATGCCTGTAACTAAGGATCTGTTGGCTGGCTGATAGGAACTTCAGATGCATTTCAAACAGGGAAAAGCAGAGAATCCTTCACAAGCATCCTCTTCTCCTCAAAGTCCTGCAAAGGCTGTCATTTATTCTAGCAGAGTTTTCTAAACAGTTCTGTGACAGATTAGTGTTCCAGTGTTAATCACATTTTTCTGTTTATCTGCTTTATCATCTCTGCCATTTTCATGGTGTTTATTTTTACTTCCCCAGCCCATAGATTTATCTGCCTACCCATATCTGGCATTTGTCTGCATTGTAGACTGACACACTTTGACATACTGACACAGACACTTTCTTTACATAACGGGGTACCGCAACTAGAGCTCATCTTCAAGTGGGTAAATTTCAAAGTGACTTATGCACAAGAAACCCTGTTTTATGTGCATAAGAGTTTCTGTGAAAATCTATTGGGGGATGTACATGAAAAACTACTTGTGAAACTCAATGTTGAGGGAATCTTTACCTAAACTCATGATAGGTATTCCAGGGAAGAGGAAGGGAGTGGAGTTGGGGAAGCGAAAAGGATTTACACGCAGATGTCCATTGATTTACAAGCACAAAGTTACACCTGTTTGGTAGCAAGGGTAATTTCGTGCATGTATGTGTTCTGCCCGTCGGTCGCACACGGCTGCGACCTCTGTTGCTCACATCTCTTTTCCCTACACCAGCGATTGTTGGAAGAATGGCAGCCTCTGCTTGCAAACACCGCCTTCCCCGGCATCCCCGGGACGGCGTGGGCGACCCCGTCTGCCATCTTGAATCTGGGATTAACTAGGGCACGCGCACACGCATCAGGCCCTCTTATACACGTCATGGTGGGAACCTCAGGGGCGTCCCCTCTGCATGACGTCACCCGTTATCCGGCCTTTGCTTCCTATGAGTTAGCAAGGACTTGCTTCCTGCTGAATTGTACTCCACTTGGAGATGCTTTGCTATTCACTACACTGAACTGTTCCTGAACTCCGGGGCTTGGATACTTTAGATACCCGCTCCTCGGGGGCCTTGTCACATTCTGGCTATCTGCTCCTCGGAGGGCCTTCCTGCCTGGAGAATCTATCTACTCGTGATTGAGACTCAGCCTCATTCAGCCTTGAGAGTACGCTTCACGTTTGCTACCATCTTGCTGACGGAACCTCCGGTGTACCTCGTGTCTCGGACCACTACCGTGATCGCCTCAGCAAACCATCTTCTACACTTCAAAGTGAGTACTTTTATCTCTCCAGCTCTGCTGCCCTCCTGCACTTCTCTTATCTACGACTGTGTTGATTCTTGGCATACCCTGCGCTGCGGGCCACTACTGGATCTACCCTGAGAAGTGTATCATCTAAAGGAGGAGTTCCCTGGCGTACCCTGCTTCGCAGGCCACTACCAGAGATATCATCACTGAGCCACCTTGCTACTCTGGACTGTGTCTTCCTTCACACTCTGTCGGGTAGATTTTAAAAAATTGCTCGATCGCGTACTTTTGTTTGTGCACCAGGTGCAAACAAAAGTACGCTGGATTTTATAAGATACGCGCGTAGCCGCACGTATCTTATAAAATCCGGGGTCGGCGCGCACAAGGGGGTACACATTTGTGCAACCTGCGCGCGCCGAGCCCAGCGCGCGCTGCCTGTTCCCTCCGCCCTCCCCTCACCTTCCCCTCCCTTCCCCTACCTAACTCACCCCCCGGCCCTATCTAAACCCCCCCCTTACCTTTATCGCACGATTTACGCTTGCGAAAAGCAGACATAAATCTGCGCGCGTCGGCTGGCTGCCCCATCCGTGTTCTGGTCCCGGGGGCTGGTCCGGAGGCCGCGGCCATGCCCCCGGAATGCCCCCGGGCCGAAACCACGCCCGCATCACCGCCCCCAAAACGCCATGTCACGCCCCCGAAACGCCGCGTCGTTCGGCCACGCCCCCGACACGCCCCCTCCCGCCCCTTTTTAAAAACCCCGGGACTTATGCGCATCCCGGGGCTCTGCGCACGCCGGTGGCCTATGCAAAATAGACGCGCCGGTGCACGAGGGCCCTGCACACGTAAATCTGCCTGGGTTTACGCGCGCAGGGCATTAAAAATCCGCCCCTGTGGGTATTTCATCTACGTTCCAGTCTAATAAAGTCTCCTTGCTATCTGTGTCTGTCTCAGCTGAGGCCACGCCTATCATGGTGAGTCCACACAGGGCTCCTCCCTGTGGGTGGAGACAACTCTCACTACAATCCAGGGTTCACAACCATACCAGAACATTACAGTATGTGCATGCATACATCTGGTAAAACTCTGAATTTTCAAAGCAGATGCAGGCAAATAAAACTGGTTTGAACATTTGGTATAAGCCTGTAATTAAAAAGTATATGCAGACTTTAACCCCCTCTCTGGTTGATTTTCAAAGCTACTCACGGGCATAAAACCTACTTTGAGAGGCTAATTTTCAGTGGTCTACATAGGGCTAAAATTTTCATGTGCAAACTGCAAAGTACATGTGTGTACCAATCAAGTTTTCAAAGTGGATTTATAAGTTTCCTTTGAAAATTAAATGGATAAACACAAAGTCAGTACTGCATACACTCACTGCTCATTAGCAGGTATAAATTGAGAGAATAGTGAACTGTCTACAGTCCGGAGAATTGATGGACCAGAAGCAGCATGGATTCATCAGAGGAAGGTCCTGTCAGACAAATCTGATTGACTTTTTTGACTGGGTAACCAAGGAATTGGATCAAGGAAGAGCGCTCGATGTCATCTACTTGGATTTCAGCAAAGCTTTTGATACGGTTTCGCACAGGAGACTGGTGAATAAAACGAGAAGCTTAGGAGTGAGTGCCGAGGTGGTGACCTGGATTGAAAACTGGTTGACAGACAGAAGACAATGTGTGATGGTAAATGGAACTTTCTCCGAAGAGAGAGCAGTTTTAAGTGGTGTACCGCAAGGATCGGTGTTGGGACCGGTCCTGTTCAATATCTTTGTGAGCGACATTGCGGACAGGATAGAAGGTAAGGTTTGTCTTTTTGCGGATGACACTAAGATCTGCAACAGAGTGGACACGTCGGAAGGAGTGGAGAGAATGAGACGGGATTTAAGGAAACTGGAAGAGTGGTCGAAGATATGGCAGCTGAGATTCAATGCCAAGAAGTGCAAAGTCATGCATATGGGGAGTGGAAATCCGAATGAACTATATTCGATGGTGGGGGGGGGGGGGGGGGAAGGCTGATGTGCACGGAGCAGGAGAGAGACCTTGGGGTGATAGTTCTAATGATATGAAGTTTGCGAGACAATGCGACAAGGCGATAGCAAAAGCCAGAAGAATGCTGGGATGCATAGAGAGAGGAATATCGAGTAAGAAAAGGGAAGTGATTATCCCCTTGTACAGGTCCTTGGTGAGGCCTCACCTGGAGTACTGTGTTCAGTTCTGGAGACCGTATCTAGAAAGAGACAAGGACAAGATGGAAGCGGTACAGAGAAGGGCGACCAGGAAGGTGGGAGGGTCTTCATCGAATGACATACGAGGAGAGATTGAAGAATCTAAATATGTACTCCCTGGAGGAAAGGAGGAGCAGGGGTGATATGATTCAGACTTTCAGATACTTGAAAAACTTTAATGATCCAAAGACAACGACAAACCTTTTCCGTCAGAAAAAAATCAGCAGAACCAGAGGTCACGAGCTGAAGCTCCAGGGAGGAAGACTAAGAACCAATGTCAGGAAGTATTTCTTCACGGAAAGGGTGGTGGATGCCTGGAATGCCCTTCCGGAGGAAGTGGTGAAGTCTAAAACTGTGAACGACGTGGGATAAACACTGTGGATCCATCAAATCTAGAGGGCATGAATAAAGTGGAGGCAGCAAAACACTGCACGGAGCGGCAGTAGCCACAGAGGCATTCACGGAGCGGGATGCCAGTGGCCAGCAGTTAGTGCTCCACCTTCACGGAGTGGAAGGATGGAGGGCTGCTATCTCCAAAAAAAAAATAAAAAAACAAACACAAATAAAAACAGGGGTGGGTAAGAGTATGGGGCAAGGGTGTGGCCTGCTTGTTACAGCGGTTGCTACCCCTAATTGAGCTGGATGTCACTTGGATGCAAATACGGCGTTGCTCTCTAAATTGGTGGTGGGATGGAGGGGAATTAGGGCTGGAGGGTACTGGACACCAATAGTAACAGGTGGGAGAGAGAAAAAGGGAAAAAAATGGATAAAGTGCTTAGCTTGCTGGGCAGACTGGATGGGCCGTTTGGTCTTCTTCTGCCGTCATTTCTATGTTTCTATGTTTCTATGTTAAATGTATGAGTAGACTTATGTGCATACTTTTGAAAATCAAAGTATGTACCATTTATGTACATACTTTTGAAAATCAAAAGTATGTACATAAATGGTATCGCCCTCCCAACTCTGCCCTCTTGGAAAGCCTCTGTCTAGTATGTCTAAAAGCAGACAAGGAATCACCTGAGTACTTTTTTGCACAAAACTGCCAGGCAATTTTCAAAAGCCCATTTATGCACAAACCCCCCTCCCCCCATGTTTTATGGAAGTTAATCCTTTTGAAAATCAGAGCCTACATATCAGTGAAGGGGGCTGAGCATGTAAAAGTACATGTGAAACATGATTTTATGTGTACTTTACTCACTATTATGGTAAGGGTTGTGGAGAACAGAGTTGGAGTGGAAAAATTTGCAAAAGCATGCACATAAATCGCCAGGTACAGTCACACCTTCTCTGGACCAGGTGTATCTTTGCGTGTGTATGTCCATATGCATGCCTGACAAACCTGTTCAATTTCTAAGCAGATTTATGTGCATAAGTCCACTTTGAAAATTCAGGTTAAAGTCTATGGGGAAAATAATATCCATGAATGATGAGAAACACAAAGTTGCTAAATATACAGTATTTTTATTTATATATATATCAGAGCCAGGCAAGTCGCCTCCTTGAGTGCCAAAAGCAGGTTGGGTTTTCAATATATTCACACTGAATTTTCATGAGATGCATTTGTATACACTGCCTCCATTGCATGCAAATACATCTCATGTATGTTCATTCTGGATATCCATAAAACCTTACCAGTTTGTGGCACATGAGGACTGTAGCTGCCTGCCCCTGATATATATATATATATATTAGGGATGTGCAGCAGGGACGGATTCATCCCATTCGATATTCATATTCATCAGGACCCAAATCCATTGCCTCCGTTCTCAGGGGACCCCGATCCGTTCATTAGTTACATATGTATTCATTTCCCAAAAAAACCCCATCCAACCCTTTAAATTTAATTTACTACAACCCCCCACACTCCTGACCCCCCCCCCCCAAGACTTGCCAAAAGTCCCTGGTGGTCCAGCAGCAGTCCTGGAGTGATCTCCTGCACTCAGGCTGTCGGCTGCCGGTATTCAAAATGGCGCTGATAGCCTTTGCCCTTACTATGTCACAGGGGCTACCGGTGCCATTGGTCGGCCCCTGTCACATGGTAGGAGCAATGGATGGGTGCTCCTACCATGTGACAGGGGCCGACCAATGGCACCGGTAGCCCCTGTGACATAGTAAGGGCAAAGGCTATCGGCACCATTTTGAATACCGGCAGCCAACAGCCCGAGTGCAGGAGATCGCTCCAGGACTCCAGCTGAACCACCAGGGACTTTTGGCAAGTCTTTGGGGGGGGGGGTCAGGAAGCGGGGGTCCTGGAGCCATATCCTGCACTCGGGCCGTCGGCTGCCAGTATTCAAAATGGCGCCGATAGCCTTTGCCCTTACTATGTCACAGAGGCCAACCAATGGCACCTGTAGCCCCTGTGACATAGTAAGGGCAAAGGCTATCGGCGCCATTTTGAATACTGGCAGCCAACGGCCCGAGTGCAGGAGATTGCTCCCGGGCCCCTACTGGACCACCAGGGACTTTGGGGGGTCAGGATGGTGGGGGTTTATTCGTTAGTGATACATTGTATTCGTGGGGGTTCGCCATAGGTTTCATGACTCCTACGAATACAACGAATATGGCATATACGTTGCGGATTGCCAATACGTTGCAAACGAATGCACACCCCTAATAGACTTATGTGTATGTACGCTGGTAATATTCTACAGTGAAAACCTTTAGCACTATGACAACCTCTCATTTAAAATAATTTTTTCTGAATAAAAAATAAAAAATGGCTTCTTATCTCATTTTGCATTTATGATATTGCTATAAGTGTGGAGGTTTCAATACTATTCTTTTACATACTGATCACCTGTGAAACATACCACAAAGTGGTACTCTGCTTATACTAAAGCTTCAAAGCCCACCTACTTCCCTTTCTCCTTCTTTCTTTTTGTAAAATATTTTATTACTTGAAAGAACTGTAAGTGAACATAAGCTCAGTTAAAATTTGTTTTAGAACTCCAAAAATTGTGGGAGAGGACATTTTTCAAACTACCCACATTGCTCTAAATACCATATGTACTTTTTACCTATTGTCTTTGCATCAGTTTTTAAAGGGAAAGTAAATTATCCAAATATTTTTCCTTTGAAATTTACCACAGAAACAAAATATAAAGTCACTTGCACCTGGTTGTTTTTACATATAAAATGTTGCTGGAAAATTATGCACAAATTTGAAAATGCACTCTCTGAGTGTCCCTTTCCTCCTCCAACTTAAACACGCTTCAGGGCATGCCTCTTCTAAATGTAGGAGGTCGGCCGGGACAGCCACTGTCCCGAAGACATACACACTGGCAACCGGCTGACTCGCGTAATTGGAGTGGACTGGAAGGGAACTGGGGAAGGCCTGATTGCGTCACTGCATGGAGTTTGCAAAAGTACACCCCCTCTTGCACGCGCCGCACGCACATGCGGATTATAAAATCTGGCATGCATGTCTGCGCGGCTACCAAATTTTATAACATGCATGTGCTGGCACCCGAAACGGAAGCCATGTCTAAGTATATTCAAGAAAACCTGGAAAGAGATTTTATCCACCCAGCTTCATCCCCTGCCAGAGCTGGATTCTTTTTCGTTGCAAAAATGACAGGTCTCTCTGTCCTTGTATAGACTACCGCGGCCTCAATGCATTTACAAGGAAAAACAACTACCCACGCCCCTTGCTTCCAGAATTCTTTGACTACCTGCAGGGCACAGAAATGTTTACCAAATTTGATCTCATGGGAGCTAACAACCTGATTAAGATTCGAGACAGAGACGAATAGATGACCACATTTAATACCAATGACAGGCATTATGAATATCTGGTGATGCCCTTCGGCTTGGCTAATGCTCACATTGTATTCTAATCAATGGTCAATGAGATCTTCAGGGGCTTTCTCTACTCCCACATGGTCATATACTTGGATGACATCTTCATTTTATTCAAGTCACTTTCCGCTCACTGCGACCATATGAAGCAAGTTCTGCAGAGACTGCACAGTCACCACCTCTGTGCCAAACTAGAAAAATGTGAGTTTGAGAAAGAAGAGCTCCCCTTTTTTGGGTATTTTATCTCTCGCCAAGGTCTCAAGATGGACTCTGCCAAAGTAAAGGCCATCCTTGCAGTGTTTTCTGTGATTTTCCAATTATTACAGGCAATTTATTCCCAACTACTCCTCCTTGGTGGCTCCTCTGACTGCCTTAACAAGGAAAGGATCTAACAACTAGAACTGTCCTGAAGAAACCCCTTGAGCTTTTGAGCATCTTCAGATGGAGTTCTGGTGAGGTCGATGCCTTCATCATCCTGATCCAGCCAGACCTTTCATTTTGGAGGTAGATGGAACCACCCTTGGGTTAGGCGCTGTCCTCTTACAGCATAACCAGAATGATGTTCTCGTGACTTGCTCTTACTCCTCTAGGAAGATCTCCCTGGTGAAAAGAAACTATAACATAGGAGACCAAGAACTGCTGGTGGTTAAGATAGCCCTCAAGGAAAGATGGCACCTGTTGGAAGATGCCAAACACCCTGTAATCATCTACATGGACCACAAAAACCTTGAGCAACTTGTGCAAGCCCAAAGGTTGAATCCCAGACAGGCCCGCTGGTGTCCATTTTTCAATCAGTTTGATTTCAAGTTGAGATACTGTCCCACTGACAAGAACCACCAGACAGATCCACTTTTCAGGTCATTCAATACAAAAGGGGCACCAGAATCCTTACAACCTATTATTGACCTGGCTAAGATTGTAGTGGCAGCCACTCTCACTGTCCTTCCTAGTAAGACAGTGGTTCCTTGGCACCTATGACAAAAAGTTCTTGAATAGTCTCATGACTCCCACCTGTATGGACATCCCAGCATTGCCCACACCATGGAATTGATCGTGCATCAGTACTGGTGGCCTCAGCATTATGTGAGTTCCTGTTCCATGTCTGCTATGCAGAAGCCTGACCGGGCAAGGCCATGAGAGTTGTTTCTGCTGCTGCCAGCTCCCATGGAACTCAGGACCCATGTGGCTATAGATTTAATCTGTGAATTACCCCTTTACAGTGGACACACCACTATATAGGTGGTTGTCAGCAGATTCTCCAAGATAGCCCATGTTGTCCCCTTGCCCGGCCTCCTGTCAGCCTCTAAACTTGCCAAGTTTTTTGTACAGCATGTATTTTGACTTATGGACTCTCTCACTGCATACTTTCAGACCAGGGGATCAAATTCATGGCAAAATACTAAAAGGGCCTACGTCGGAAAATCTCTATCATCCTTGATTTCACCTCAGGTTACCACCCCCAAAGTAACGGCCAGACTGAGTGAGACCCAGGGCCTCAAGGCATTTCTTAACTCCTACATAAACCAGAAACAAGATATTTAGGCCTCCTTGCTTTCCTGGGAGGAGTTTGCCCATAACAACCGCATCAGCAGCTCCACCAGATCTTTACCATTTTACATCATCTCTGGACACCATCTGCTTACTGCAACACCAATCCCCACATCTGATACTTGTCCAGTAGGCACCATGGCAGGGCAGGTGTTGTGCTCCACTACTTGCAAGCCCCAACCGCGAGCATCTTCACTCACCTTCCACACCGGTCGGGCTGGCACCCAACCACCTTCCCAGCCTGACGCCACTGAAGGGCGCTTCCTTCTTGTGGCCTAGGCTTCCCTGGGACCGCCGTTGCCATCCCATGTGGCCCGACGCTGCTCTACGCAGCAGGAGGGGCCGCCACTATTCTTTGAGGCAGGGAAGCCATTGCCAGGACACCTCTTCACATGGTGGGAGTTCCGCCATCGTCTTTAGCTTCTTTGTGGCATGGAAGTCGCTCCTGGGATGCCTCTTCCTGTGGCAAGGAGCCACCATCGTCGCTGCTGCCTGAGCAGTAGGGAAGCCACTCTTCTTTTCATTCTCCTGTGGCTGGAATGCCGCCAATGTGGTCTCCCCACTTCTGCCTGTCCCAGACCCTCTAGGCGCATGCACACGCCTCAGTACAATATTTAAAGGTCCAGCGGCAGGAAATGCCCCGCTGTCCCAACAGTGACTTCATCAGTCCTTGCCTTTTCCAGCCCTATGAAAGGGCTCAGCTTCCATTCCTCGGGGCCTTCGCATGGATCCTCACAGTTGTCTGTGATTTCTTCCCCATACAAGGTTCTCTGTGGTCTCTGTCTGTCTTGATGATCCTCATGTTTGATGTTCCTGGTCTCCAGTGAATGTTGCTGGTCCTGTTCTTCATTGGAGCTCCTTCATCATCTCTTCGGTGTCCTGATGTTCCATGTTCCTGATGTTCTATGTTCCTGATGTTCCAGTCCTGGTCCTGATGTTCCCATCTTTGGCTCTTCATCCTGCTTCTAGGTTTCCTGTTCATCTAACTTTCCTGGTGTGCCACCATCATGGTCCATGACCAGCCATGGGGGGCTGTGTAGGGCACTTCATGGCACAAGGCCTGTCTTCACATCCGCAGTGCAAGTCTCCAGAAAGCACTTGCTTTTAATGCTGAAGTCTGTTCCTGAATCTGAGTTCTGAATCCTTGAATCCTGAGTCTTGAATCCTGTTCCCGGTCTTTGTAGTTCCTTGTTCCTACTTCTGTTCATGCCTAGACTCAAGCCAGAACCTTCTCTACTCAGCATGGTCCACGACCAGCCACAGGGGGCTGTGTACGGCATGCCTCGGTGCAGGCCTCTCCTGAATCTTCGTCATGTTTCCAGTTTCAAGTCTTCATCTTCTCGCCTGGAGTCTGCTTCTCTTCCGGCATGGTCCATGACCAGCCATGTGCAGCTGTGTACGGCGCGCTGTGGTGCAGTATTCACCCTGTACTAGTGCCTGAATCCTGAATCCTAGTCTGAGTCTTCCAAGTTCCTTGAATCCTCGTCTGAGTCTTCCAAGTTCCTGAATTCCATGTCTCATCTTATTCCTGCCCTCAGCCTCCTTCTGGCCTCACACACTCGTTCCCAAACGGCAGGTCCAGAAGGGCTACCAAGTGGCCGTAGGGCTACTCTTGAGACCAGCATTGTGTTACTGTGTCTCATCTGTGCGTGCATGTCCAGTGGAGGTCTGAGCCTGCTTTGTTCTAGTTCCTCAATGTTCCATGTCTCGATCCTGGTCTAGCCTTGTTCCAGCTCCTGCCTGTGCTTGGACATTCTCACCTCCCATGGTATGTCTTGGGATTCCTCCCTGAGCCATGCCATGGTCCAAGGGCTCACATCCCTCTAGAACAAGGGACCGCACCCCCACGCTTACAACAGCAAGTACTCCAAGACCAATGGGTTAAGACCCAGCAACATTTGTACCTAGAAGCCTGACAAGCTAAAATTCAAGCAGACAAGAAATGGCATCTTGCATCTGACCTCCAGCCTGTTACTTTGGTATGGCTTAGTGCCAAGAACCTGAGGCTTAAAATGCCCACTATGAAATTTTCCCCTCGATTTGTGGGACTTTTTCACATTGTGCAACAGGTGGGCCCAGTTGCTTATAGGCTCAAGCTCCCAGCATCCCGACGCAATCATCCCTATGCATCCACATCTCCTGTTGAAACCTGCAGTCCTCTCATGGTCAGGCCATGATAAAGGGAATGGAACAGCTCCCCTATGAGGAAAGACTAAAGAGGTTAGGTCTTTTCAGCTTGGCGAAGAGACGGCTGAGGGGGGATATGATAGAGGTGTTTAAAATCATGAGAGGGCTAGAACGGGTAGATGTGAATCAGTTTTTTACTCTTTTGGATAATAGAAAGACTAGGGGGCACTCCATGAAGTTAGCATGTGGCACATTTAAAACTAATTGGAGAAAGTTCTTTTTCACTCAATGCACAATTAAACTCTGGAATTTGTTGAAAGAAGATGTGGTTAGTGCAGTTAGTATAGCTGTGTTTTAAAAAGGATTGGATAAGTTCTTGGAGGAGAAGTCCATTACCTGCTATTAATTAAGTTGACTTAGATAATAACCACCGCTATTACTAGCAATGGTAACATGGAATAGACTTAGTTTTTGGGTACTTGCCAGGTTCTTATGGCCTGGATTGGCCACTGTTGGAAACAGGGGTGCTGGGCTTGATGGACCCTTGGTCTGACCCAGTATGGCATGTTCTTATGTTCTTATGTTCTTATGTAACGGAACATAAATGACATAATGATAGGTAAAGCCCTCACCTTCTGTACATGATCATTTATACATTGCATAGCTAGGTGTAGTATGGTGCATATGTGTTGGGGTGCATGCAACCACCAAGAGGAATGCAAGCATGGAAGGACGTGTGCATTTTGCGGGAACTGCACCAGGTAGCACAAGCGCTTTACTCAAGGCTGTAAGAGAATGTGTGTGTGTCCTGGTTGGAACTAATTACATGCTGGGATTTCATTGGATTTCCCTATAGCTTTTCCAAGTGAAACCAAGGCTATCAATACCTGCTAGCATGGAAGTAATACCAGGACTGGATCAACATGTCCTGAAAATCTGCATCCAGTTGGGAAACCTAGTCTGCAGTGGCTCTGAAACTGGTGATGCTGTGGTGTCAGCTGTGTCTTGGCATGCCCATGTGAAATTAAGCCTACCCAGTACAGGTGTATTGCTTCACATGCACACGTTTCTCAACTACAGAATGTGGCAGTAGATTATGAAATCTGTCAGTGAAATCTTATCTTGTCTACCTGTACCTTTAAGGTGTTCCATTAAGCTTCAGAGCTATTTGAGATGTACAGCATTTCTAGAACTGTACCTATCCATGCTCAAGGAGCAGCTGGGGTGGCATTACACTTGTGACACTATTTCATCCACAAGTGAGCGCTAGGATGGGGTCCACTGGGGAGGGCCGGCAAACTACACGGTGCTAGCTAGGCCATAAACAGTCATGCTACACATGCCTTTTTTAGTATCACTATCAAGCAGAACACATTATGGCAGCCACATGTTTTTGATGTCATCTTTACTTTCACAATTGTTTTTCAAGTACAGTCTACTGCTCCATTGTCAAGACAAATCCTGAATAGGCATATGTGTTTTCTGTCACACAATAACCTACACAGAGAAGCAGTGAGAGAAAGAAAGATGATAACGAGGAGAGCAGCAGCTAACAATCTACTGGCCTCCCTTTCCTGGAAGGGAATGTGGTAGGTGAGGCCTATCATACACAGTAGTGTTGTATAAGGTTTTGGCGAAGTTGGTAGCCACTTAGCATGGTGTCCTCAGCTTGTGCGGGGACACATGAGGAATCCGCTGGGAGCTCAAGAACCATACCCATTCTTAGTCCATGGTATAGAGCGATATTATGGAACACACAGCAAAGCAGCACTAAAATCCGCAACTTTGGGTGAGGCATACATTAAAGCTCCACCCGCCTTGTCCAAACAGCAAAAGTGACTTTTGAGAACTCTGAAGGTGAGTTCGATGACACAGAGGGTAGCACATAAGGTCTCGTTGTCCTTCATTTCTGCCAGCGTGTAGGGAATGGAGATGGGGGTGAGAAGCCAGGTCCTGCAACCGTACCCAGAATCTCCTGCGGCAATGACAGATTTAAGCCTTCAATCATATCATTGTCACTGGCTGGCAAACCACAGAATCCTATAAGACTGTATAAGGTAGACTGAACCTTCCCTTGAGCCTTAAAGGGTGATTTAACTAGCCTAAGTGCATATCACATTGTTCTAGGCCAGTATATGTGCAGGATAGTAGTAGGCCAAAGTAGCTCAGCTCTTCAGGACTACTAAATCACATCTGGGTATTCCAACAATTGCATGCCAAGCCCTCACAACCGAGCTAAGGCTACTGGTATGTAACAAGCTACCAAACTTGAAGCAATACATAAGAGCTGCCACACCTGTGTATGCTGCCAAAATGGTACCTCATGGTGTGATTGTGAATGTCCCTGCTGCCTCTGCAGTATGTCCTCCATTTAAACCAATTTGTGAGGCCTGACACAGAGAATATGTCAGGCCACCAACATGCATAGGACTCTTATTCTGGTTGAGGTGTGTGAGGCTCAAGATGAAGTGTGGTCAACAATGTGGATGACGCCTCACTAATTGGCCACATGTGAGTGTGCAGTACCAGCAGTGTGCATACCTCAAACTTGTCATTAACCAGTGAGATTTAAATAGCTCCCAATGCAATGATAGGAACAAGGCCATTTTGCAAATGAACATGTTGCAAGTGTATAGTGCCTGCCCACACACAAAGCTTTAGGGCCAGTGCATTGTTTGCCATCACAAGATTTGCAGGTCTCTTTAGCATGGGGAGAAAAAGTCAGGCCCTGGGGCAGTGGCCTGCAGACATAACTGTACAAGCCACTTGTCATGGCAGCGATGCTTTTCTTCCTCCCCAAACCACCCCCCATGTCAGTGCTGTTTGCCACAAACATATACCCAGAGATGGACTATAGAAAGAAGCGTCTCTCTTACTTATGAGCCAACCGTCACCATACAGGCCATTGTCAAAATTTTCAAAGAGCCCCTATTGCCTAAGTATAAAGGAACTATGCACAGCTCCCAGGTACCTGGCCACCACATTGAGGATGCACATTCGAGCATCACAGACCACTTGAACGTTGATGGAAAGGAAGAGCTTTCTGTTGCGGTACATCTCCTTCCTGTCATGGGGTGGAATGTTAGTCTCTTCAAGTCCATCAAGTCCTGACTGTCCCGAGGAAATTCTATGTAGCGATTAATGCAGTCAGAGACTGCTGTGATGACCTGGTCAAGACAGCGTGAAAAAGTGGTTTGGGACATTCCCCCCATGACCCCTACTTTTGTTTGGAAGGAGCCGGTTGCCATGAAATGAGGGTGTCTATCAGTTTGGTGAGGCCAGGCACAGTGTGGGACCTTGTAGTGACTGGATCCAAATCCCCACGGATTTCTTCATATAATGCAGGATAACCTGAGAGCTGAGGCGATACCTGCAAACCACATAGTCCTCTGGCATTCCCATCAAGGATGTTTGTGGAGGAAAGATGCATTCCCTGTAACTCCTCTGCCGTGGCCATCTGCATGCCAGGCAATGCCCTCAGCCCCAACCCTGTGAGGCCAGTGCCTTTGCCTGCAGTGCAGGGACTTCCCTAGGAGGGCTTGGAACTGGCCTTTCCAATTCTTGAGGTTGCTGTTCTTCTGCTTGTCATCTGCGGTGAGTCTCCCGAAGCATCCAATATCCCCCATCAATTAAACTTGCCACAAACATTAAGGCTTTAGGAAGCTAGATCAGGTAAGAACAGGTGTTTTTATTGTGCTGGAAGGCCTGGTATGTGTGTCTGTTATCATTCCTCTTTTTATTGCATGCAATAATTGTTGAGATAACACCCACAATCTACGATATCGGCCGCAATAATTACTTTCTCCACAGTATCGCAAAAAAAGGTTTAGTTATTTCCGGCATTAAATCCCGCAATAACGTGCATTACTCTATCGCATACAGTGCTAGCCGACCCTCAATTCAATTTACTCTACCCAAACTCCTCCCACTAGAATACTATTTTTTTATTTGCATATACATTTTGCAATGCAGTATTTATCGCGCTCATTAAAGCCCTAATGCGTGCGATAAGGCCCTAACGTGAAATGATAAATGAGTTGACCAAGTAAGTAAACAGGTTAACTCTAATATTCAGAGTTAGCCAGATGACTTAGCTGGCCAAGTCTGGTCTAGCCAAAGAGCTGTCCTAAAGTTAGCCGGCTATAGTTTGCCGGGTAATTATAAGATAGCCAGCTATATCCAATAGTTCAGCTATATTATTGAATATGCCTCCAAAGTTAGCTAGATAAATTTATCTAGCTAACTTTGCTATCCGGACTGTGTCTAAATATGGACCTTACAGTGCTTCACAGTTCTATTTTTTTAAGTATTTTTTAAGTTTACTCTCTGCCTCCAGTGGCTTGCTTATATACCACTATAAAGGCATGTGCACCACAGTAGAGAACTTGTTCTCATTTTGATGGTGTTTAAAATAAGTTTTATTCTACTGAAGTACACACCTTTATTTTTCATTGATTAATGATGAAGTCTTAAACGTTTAAAATTTCCTAAACATTTTGAATAGCTGTAAAACAAATTAAAACTATGTTTTCCTATAATCTGCTGTTATCTGTTGACTCTTGTCAAGTCAAGTGAGACTGACAATTGACTGATCGAGGGATACATGGGTGATTGGACACTCAACTGAGAGGCAATGCCTGCAGAAGGTTTCAATCTTAATAACGTTCTATTACACATACTTCCTGTGGCACAGGCAAAGCTAGATTTGATTTATATTTGATAGATCTTCTCCACCCCAGAACTCTATTGCTTTGAAAGGTGTTGCTGCAGAATCACCTGAAGTGATTTGATTTTATCACTGCCATGAAAGCAGTAAATGGTTTCAGGTGCTGGGAACCTTTCTACGCTGTGCTGGGTGATAAGTGAAATCATTTGTTAAAAATGTTTTCTTTCTGCCGCTTTAACTTTATGACATAATCCTGGAAAATCTATATTCTGTGCTCAACAGGGTATCTCTTGCTTTATACAGTCTGTGAGGTACAGTACTAAAAGACAGATTTGTGAAGTTGTTCTGAAGTACTCTGCATTGAACCTTTTAAACAGTGTATCTTACAAGCTACATGCAATATATTATATTTTACACATATCTGTGGTATTGGGCACAATTTGGTCTATTAGTAAAAATAAGGGGGGGGGGGGGCGGAGGGTTGCACAGCATCTGCCTTATAGGCATGCAATGAATCTCATTTCTACAATTTTATTATTGTTTAGTGTTAGTAAACATCTTCCATCCAACCTGTTTTGTAATCATAGGATTTCAAAAATATCATGCTTGGCATCTGTACCTCTGGATGATTATACACATGGAATAATAGTTTTAGAGAATAATGAAAAAATGCTATTTTTTTTACAGAATTATTTAAATTGTGATTATTACCCATTTACAACTGAAAAATGTTAAGAAAATAATGCCAGGGCTAGAAAAGAGGAAGCAATAATAGAATAGGTTGCAGTTCTTCTAGTCAGATTCTGAAAACCCTGAATGGCATAATTATGTTGTAAACCACTGTTAATTTTATTTGAGAAGATAGGGTATAAATGTGAAATGTAATATAATGTACGTATATAGGTTTGCTATAAACAGTCAATGGAAGAAATCTTTATGAAAATAAGGGGTGTATGCACTAAAGCTTAGCATACATGCTAAGTCTAAATAGGAGTCTATAAATAAAGTTTTAGCATTCAATTCAGTAAAGTTTTAATGTGCACCTTAAAATGGGATTTAACATGCTATTCAATACATGTTATTGAGGATATGCTGAAACATCCTCAATAGCATAACCTCAGTACTAGCATTGAAATTAGCACAAAAGAGAGTAACATTCATAGTATCTGGCAAGAAGTCCCTTCAAATAACCATCATGAAGGTCAAGGGGTTCTATTTCCTGATGGATCTATCCTCTCACCCCAGGTAGGTCTTACTATCTGATGCAGAGCAAGGATGATAGAGGAAGGCTAGAGCAAGCTTCCCACCAGTCAAGCTCCTCAAAACTATCAAGAGCAAATTTAAGTTCCATGGGAAAGCATTCTATCAAGCTTGCAGAATAGCTTGAGATACTAGCATAGGGCCCATGGAGATCCAGAGTTAAACAGAAAGAATGGTCCAGGAAAAGTGAAGACTATAAGCCATGTAGCATGTATATTTACAGTACACACACTCTTCCTAGAGGAGAGGCCAAGTGATGACCTGGATGCCCTATGACCCAGGCCTCTGGTGAGCAAGGTAGCACTCTCAGGTGCTGCCTCCTAACCCAGGAGAGAACACTAAGGAGGAGGAGGGTGCAGCTAAGCAGTAGCCAGCATGGACACCTGGAGGAGGAGGAGAAGGTGGAGAAAAAAACCCAGCATACCCTGACTCAGTCACGCACACCACAGCTCTGACAGCATGCAGCAGGGTTGGAGGAGGGCAGCTCAGCTGAGGTGGACCTCTGCTCTCAGAAAGAACTGGAGATATGGGCCACTCCAGTGGAGAGGCCTGTAATGGACCTGAATGCTTGAGTAGTGGAGGAGATTGGAAGCCTCTGGCATGACTTGCATGGTATGAGGGATGTGGCAAAAGAAGAGATGCAGGGTATGCAGCAGGAGATGTAGGATATGAGGCAGGAGCAAAATGGCATTCATGAACAGATGGAGGCCCAGACGTTAGTGTCGAGGGAGATGATGCAGAGGATACCTGCCCTGGCAGCTGCAGCCTCCATCAGCTCCATACTACATCATTCTTCTATGAATGCAGTCCCCCAGTAGTCTTGGTAGCTCAGCTAAACAATATGTGTATGGTGTTTTATGTTCATTGCTTATTATTTATGTATTCTCTGTTCCTTGCTGAGAATGGCAGATCAGCTGCTTATACATTTTATAAATAAATAAATGGCACCTCCCCAGTCTAAAGTCCCATCTGCCCAAAGGGTTGCTTCACCTATTCCTCTACCACTTCTGCCACCACCATCTGCAGTGATGCAGCCCGCAGCATCCCACGTCTCTGAGGGCACAAGCGACTAGGGAGGATAGGCCGACCACTGCTGCTGGCCCATCTTCATAGCTGCATCAGAGCCCCTCCAGCCCCTTCAGCATCTTTCCTAATGAGCCAATGCTCCGAGGTCTTATACCCTCCAAAGTCAGCTTAAACTGCAAGAGAATCTCACTATGAAACAGCACAAAAATTGGGCAGGCTAAGGCAACAGAGCTGCCCCCAACTTGAAAAAGAGGGCGGACAAGGATGGCCAAAAATCAATGATTTTATTCATCATCACATTGAGCACTCCATGAAATGTATGCACTTTTGCCTTCTAATTAATTTTTTTCACAACATGTAAATAAATGCATCCTTCTTGCATTGTAAAAAGAGCTTAAAGGCAAGCACTATACATAAACTGTGACCTTCTGTTTTGGCCCTCACCTCAAGATCAATCTAACCGTTTAACCTGAGTCTTGCCATATTTCAGATCGCATTCAATGTTTTTGTGGTATCATTAGATGACATTAGACAAACCTGGGTCCACATCCCATTTTTCAAAAAGTTCCCAGATTTATGTTTTGGCATGGCTGTAACCTACGTAATGGTCTAGTTTAATCAGAATTGAAACCTATACACTCATCATTAAACACTCCCCCTGCTGGAAATTCCCCTTGTAGTCAGTGCTCAGCCTGTGTCCATTGTGTCACTATATCTTCCTTCACTAATCCTCACAAATAATAAAACATATATTCTTAAACACACATCTAACTGTATGTCTAAAGGCATTGTGGTTCTCAACCTTTTTCCCATCGTGACACACCTGACAGACCACGCTCACATCTGTGACACACTGCTCATTACAATTCATGGCGGAAATAAAAAATAAAGGCCCAGTATTATTTTTATTGTTAAGAATGACACAAGGGAAAGATAAGTACTCTGTCTGAACAGAAATTGCATAAACATCCCATACCAAAACAGCATCAATTTCCAGCACTCAAACTTACAAGGCAAAACTGAAAATATTACACCAGGCCGTAAAACTCCAATACTCTTCCTATTAGGAAAACAGACCAAGCCAGGCTGCTATAGAGTCCTATACAGAAACTACACGCCAGCAGAATACTTCACCTCAGTCACACGTTCAGATCCTCACCTAACAAAGAATAAAGAGACCATAAAGCATAAATAGAAACATGCCAAGGAAAACTGAATTGGAAACCGCAACAAGCCAGAGATTCTTTGTGCAGTGTAACAAAGGAAAAAGAGAAACATCACCAGTGTCATAAAATAAATCAAGAAATATAAAATCAATAGCAGTAAAACCAGCTGATGAATGAAATATCAAATAATTAAAAACTCATTCCAAAAATTTCTAGAGACCAATAATATATTTCCAAATCGCAGGTACAAAGACCCAATAATGAAAAATAATAATGATAAAAAAAATGCTTTGCTCTGCATACCTGGGAATGTTTGATATCCAGGTGCCCTGAGATTGTTTTGAGTTAGCAGGAGGAGGGATGGTTTGCTTGCAACTTTCTCCTCTCTCTCAGTCACACAGAAGCTCTCTCTCTCTCACACTGGCTCTCAATCACACACATTTACACAAGCTTTTTCTCTCTCACTTATATACGTTCTTAAACACACATTTACACACATGCTGTCTTTTCACTCATACACACACACAGGCTTTCAATCACACACTTACATACACACATTCTGTGTCTTTCGCTCACACACATAGACTCTCATTCACACACTTACAAACATGTTCTCTCTCTCTTTCACTTACACACAGGCTCTCGATCACATACTCTCTCACCTACACAGGCTCTCAGTCACAACCAAACACACATGCTCTTAGTCATACATACACATGATCTCTCTCACTTACACATACAGGTTCTCAGTCATACACTTACATTCATGCTATCTCTCTCACACACAAAGGATCACAATTACACACACACAGGTTTTCAATCACACACTTACACATACAGGTTTTCAGTCACTCACTTACATACATGCTGTCACTCTCTCTCTCTCTCTCACACACACACACACACACACACACACACACACACACAGGATCTCAAACACATATGCATGCATGCATGTTTGCTTGCTTGCTCACTCTCTCTCTCTCTCTCTCTCCCCCCACCTAACTAGGAGAAGTAGTAGCCTCCTCCACTTCCAGTCCTCACGGCCTCGAGAAAAGACTCCCATTAGCCGCCGGGGCTGACGTTGCTCTTCTTGTGTTCTGTGCCGCGCTGCTCATTCTTAAGGCTGCGCCTTTCTTTTTCGGGACACACTGCTAGCACTAGCATGGTCTCTTCTTCCCGCGAGCGCGGCCACTGCATTCCACTTCCTCTTCCGGACCATGGGGGGTGGGAAGAAGAGACCATACTGGTGCTGCTGACTCCAGCACTCCTGCTGCATTCTGCCCGGGCTATCAGCTTTTTAAGCCCGGGCAGAGGATGAATTCCTATTTCGCTTGGGCAGGGGGAGCACTGGGTCAGAGGGGGACCGGGAAGGGTAGAGTGTGCTTCGGGACACACTGGTGTGTCGCGACACATCGGTTGAGAACCGTCTAGTCTACATCATCACATGCCACTGCCCCTGCCTGTATGTGGAGAAAACCACTTGCCCCCTAAAAACAAGAATTTTTGAACATTGAGCCTGCTTATGAGCTGGCAGAGCAGAAGCCCCTTTGGTAATTCATTGGCAGGATAAATCCCATAATGTTTTAGATATGCAGTTTTTTGCTGTTGAACTGCTTCATCCACATAGTAGGGGATGAACCAGTTCAATAGCAGCAACTACCCTGATCCGAAAAGAGCACGGTTGGATCTTCAAAATTCCATCCTTAACACCTCTAGGTCTGGACCATGAAACTGAATGGCATTCATTTCTTTAATCTTATGCCTGCTCCCCACTGTCATCTGCTGTTTGTGGTCAGGTAGATACTAGGGATGTGAATCGTTTTTTGACGATTTAAAATATCGTCCGATATATTTTAAATCATCAAAAATCGTTAGGGCCACGATACAATACCAATTCCCCCTATTTATATTCAAAAAATCGTAAATCGGGGGAAGGGGGAGGGCAGGAAAACCGGCACACTAAAACCCCCTAAAACCCACCCCCGACCCTTTAAATTAAATCCCCCACCCTCCCAAACCCCCCCAAATGCCTTAAATTACCTGGGGGTCCGGAACGGCAGCGGTCCGGAACGGCCTCCTGCAATTGAATCGTGTTGTCTTCAGCCGGCGCCATTTTTCAAAATGGCGGCGCAAAATGGCGGCGGCCATAGACCAACACGATTCGACTGCAGGAGGTCGTTCCGGACCCCCGCTGGACTTTTTGCAAGACTTGTGGGGGTCAGGAGGCCCCCCCCAAGCTGGCCAAAAGTCCCTGGGGGTCCAGCGGGGGTCCGGAAAACGATCTCCTGCCGCGAATCGTTTTCCGTATGGAAAATGGCGCCTGCAGGAGGTCGTTCAGTGGGGGTTCTGGACCGCCGCTGAACCCCCAGGGACTGCAGGAGATCGTTTTCCGGACCCCCGCTGGACCCCCAGGGACTTTTGGCCAGCTTGGGGGGGCCTCCTGACCCCCACAAGACTTGCCAAAAGTCCAGCGGGGGTCCGGAACGACCTCCTGCAGTCGAATCGTGTTGGTCTATGGCCGCCGCCATTTTGCGCCGCCATTTTGAAAAATGGCGCCGGCTGAAGACAACACGATTCAATTACAGGAGGCCGTTCCGGACCGCTGCCGTTCCGGACCGCCGCTGGACCCCCAGGTAATTTAAGGCATTTGGGGGGGGGTTCGGGAAGGTGGGGGATTTAATTTAAAGGGTCGGGGGTGGGTTTTAGGGGGTTTTAGTGTGCCGGCTCACGATTTTCACAATTTTCACGATACTTTAAACACCCAAACGGCAACAATACGATTCCCTCCCCCTCCCAGCCAAAATCGATCGTTAAGACGATCGAGGACACGATTCACATCTCTAGTAGATACTGTGTGTAGCAGCTATTCTCAAGTTCAATGTTGCAACATGTGTCACAAATGTTAAGGTGGTTTGTCGCTACTTCTGCAGCCAGAATACTGTAGTCTCTGGTCTCCTGCTGTGCAGCTTCTCTTCCCTCCCCCTCCTTGCTCCAGCAGAATGTAGAGATCTCTTACTGAGCCTTGGCTGTTAGCATTTTGAAGCCCAAGCGTAATGTAGCAACAGAGCCATTTGCAGCAGTAAGCAGCTATCTTGAAAAAAAATCCCAGTGGGTGATGGCTGCATGTGCAGTATTGCCTCTCCTTATTAGCATGGCCTGGAAGAGAAAGTAAGATGGATCCACACGGAAACAAAAGGCCATGCCACTGTCATAAGCAGGAAAAGGTGAGAGGACTGATTGAGGAGAAGGAACAATGCAAGCCAAATTTGAAGAGGTACAGCACCAGCACCAGAGACCCCTAAGAAAGAGAACAATTCCCATTGGCCACAGGGGCTTGAGGAGAACAGGCTGAATGTTGCGTCCGTCGCTGCTCGACACCTTTACTCCGCCTCTTTACTTCTGTGGCGACTCTCTGCTGTCTCCCTCCAGGGTCCCCGGACCGGCTCGATGTTGCAGATCCGCCATGTTTGCCTGATGACGTAGGGCGCGCGCTCTGACTGAACTACCAGCAAGGCGCAAACTTCAGGGGCGTTCTGTTCATGAACCCTGTCTACTCTGCCTACTCACGTTCTACTGTAGAACTCACGTTCTACAGTTTCTCAACAGCTCAGCCATCCTGGATTGCTGTTCAGTACCTGAGGGACTACAGCCCTGCCAGGCATATCAGCTCACTACCGCCACCTCTGGTGGCTTCATCACCTGTTTAATAAAAGAACTAGTGTGTCTTTCTCCATACTCCATACAAACTCCATACAAACTCACTATCAGATTGAGTTAGCAAGGACAGAAGGACGAATACGGATATGTTTCCTCCAAGCTACTCTGCCTCCTCGGACTTACCAGAGGTACCCTCTCCTCTGGGGCCTCGCTCTCTCTTTACCTTTCAGATTACAGGTAGGAACTGGTACTCACTCCTCGAGGGCCCATGTTCCTGGAGACTCTGAAGATTCTCTACTGCCTGGAAGATATTGCTACTACAAACAACTGTGAGCTACCATCGCTCTCTCAGAGCTTACCCTGGAACCAGGTACTCACTCCTTGAGGGCCTATACAATTCCAGCTCCTGAGCTTCCTTGAGACCTTATGTGAGTTTTGTCATCTAGTTCTGTTCATGAACCCTGTCTACTCTGCCTACTCACGTTCTACAGTTTCTCAACAGCTCAGCCATCCTGGATTGCTGTTCAGTACCTGAGGGACTACAGCCCTGCCAGGCATATCAGCTCACTACCGCCACCTCTGGTGGCTTCATCACCTGTTTAATAAAAGAACTAGTGTGTCTTTCTCCATACTCCATACAAACTCCATACAAACTCACTATCAGATTGAGTTAGCAAGGACAGAAGGACGAATACGGATATGTTTCCTCCAAGCTACTCTGCCTCCTCGGACTTACCAGAGGTACCCTCTCCTCTGGGGCCTCGCTCTCTCTTTACCTTTCAGATTACAGGTAGGAACTGGTACTCACTCCTCGAGTGCCCATGTTCCTGGAGACTCTGAAGATTCTCTACTGCCTGGAAGATATTGCTACTACAAACAACTGTGAGCTACCATCGCTCTCTCAGAGCTTACCCTGGAACCAGGTACTCACTCCTTGAGGGCCTATACCATTCCAGCTCCTGAGCTTCCTTGAGACCTTATGTGAGTTTTGTCATTTAGTTCTGTTCATGAACCCTGTCTACTCTGTCTACTCACGTTCTACAGTTTCTCAACAGCTCAGCCATCCTGGATCGCTGTTCCAGTACCTGAGGGACTACAGCCCTGCCAGGCATATCAGCTCACTACCGCCACCTCTGGTGGCTTCATCACCTGTTTAATAAAAGAACTAATGTGTGTCTTTCTCCATACTCCATACAAACTCAACAAATAAATAAATACTCAAGCCTAACTGGTGGTCCCTCTTGGGATATCCTCCCAAGGGCGTGGTCATCTGCCACCGGCCCAGGGATCCATCTACAACTATATCAAAGACTACAGATTGCTACTCCACAGTCTGCTAGTACAGAACTCCTATCTGATGCTCCTCCCATCGAGCATCAGATCCTGACAGATTGCTAACTCCCTAGCAAATCGCTAACAGATTCATTATAGATTGCTATCTCCCAGCTCTAACACAGAGCTTCTCACAACAGATTGCTAACTCCTCCTTCTTTGGAGTCAATCATAATAGATTGCTAACTCCTATCTGATTGCTCCTCCCATCGAGCATCAGATTCCTAACACTGAAGCTGCTGCTTTCACTTATGTTTCCAGGAGGAGAGAAACAGCATATGTGTGTGTACGCCTGTGTGAGGCTGAGCAGGTGAGAGTGAGGTACAGCCTGTATATGCATGCCTATGTGAGACTGAGCATGTGTGAATGAGAGACAGCCTGTAGATTTGTGTTTCTCTGTGAGACTGAATATGTGAGAATGAGATGCAGTCTGTGAGTGTTTGTGCCTGTGTGAGACTGAGCATGTGAGAGTGAGATACAGCCTTTGTATGTGTGCGAGACTGAGCATGTGTGAATGAGAGACAGCCTGTGGCGTGTGTGCCAGGATGAGACTGAGCATGTAGAAATGAGAGACAGCCTGTATGTGTGTGTGCCTGTGTGAGACTGAACACATAAAAGTGATAGATAGCCTGTATGTATGTTTCTCTGTTTGGGACTGAGCATGTGAGTGAAAGACAGCCTGTATATGTGTGAGCCTGTATGAGAATGATCACATGAGAGTGAGAGACAGCTTGTGGGACTAAGCATGTTAGTATGAGACAGTGTATGTGTGTATGTGCGTTTGTGTGCCTGTGTGAGGCTGAGCACATGAGAGTGAGAGACAGTCTGCAGGTGTGTATGTCTGTGTGAGACAGCCTATGGGTTTGTGTCTTTGTGAAACTGAGCACATGAAAGTGAGAGGTAGCCTGTGTGTGTGTGCCTGTGTGAGAATGAACATGTGTGTGTGTGTGTGTGTGTATGTTTAAGACTGAGCAGGAGTGAGTGAAAGACAGCCTGTATGTTTGTGTGAGTGAGATTCAGCATCTGAGCATGAGGGAGAATGTGTATGCATATATGAGAAGAGAAAAGAAAGTTTATGAGCAGCAACCCCACTCTTTTCCTCTTGCTAATCCAAGTCAATCTCAGGGCACCCTGAAATGAAAAGGTCCTACGTATGGAGAGCTGGGGATTTTTTTATCCTTTTTAGTTTTAATTATTTAATGTTTGTGTCTGCTGTTTTGAAATGTTTTATTAGTGTTTGGGAAATTTTTATGAGATTTAATTGATGGATGTTATTCTATTCTTCAGCTGTTATGAAATTTTATTCTTTTAATTAGTATGAATTTAATATCATAGTGTTGCGCGTCCCAGCCTCATGGGTGCCGCGACCGGGCCTGCTCACCTGGCACTGCCCTCCACAAGTGCTGGCCTGGCTGCTGCCGGCATCCCCCTCGCTCAACATGGCCTTCGTCAGCATCCTCATCCCTGCAGGCCTCGCAGTGGAGCTCCCGTCGGGAAACCCGAGAGAGGCATGTTCAGATGACATCACCAGAGCCCTGTATATAAGGTAGGGCTCAGATTCCTGATCCCTGCCTTGGCAATCGGGTTGACACAGTTGGCATACTAGTATGCCTCCTTGTGTTCCAGTGTTCTCTTGTTCCAATGTCTCCTTGTTCCAGCGTCTCCTTGTTCCAGCATCTCCGTGTTCCAGCATCTCTCCATTCCCAGTGGCTCCGAGTGTTCCTGTATCCTTCTCAGGTAGTACCTCCTCAGACTGACCTCTGGTACTGACCTCTGCCTGCCTGACCATTCTCCTGTCTGCCACCCAGAACTGACCACCGCCTGCCTGACCATTCTACTGCCTGCTGCCCGGAACTGACCACTGCTTGCCTGACCATTCTCTTGTCTGCCACCTGGAACTGACCACTGCCTGTCTGACCATTCTTTTGTCTGCCACCTGGAACTGACCACTGCCTACCTGACCATTATCTTGTCTGCTGCCTGGAACCGACCCTCGAATGCCTTGACTATGCTTGAACTGACCCTGGTATTGACCCTTGTTTTGGCTGACTTCTCCTGCACTGATACTCTGGCTCTGACTCTTGAGCTTCACTCTGATACTCTCTTCTGGTCTACTGTGACTATCAGACCAACCTGCTTGGAAACTAACCACGGCCTCCACTTGACTAGATCTGCAGGCACTGCCTGCCTCGCCTGGAGAACCTTCCTGAACCTTTACCTCCCTGAGGTCTCCGGAGCTTCCAGTTCGGGTCTGGTCCATCCACTCTGTATCAACCATGCACCCTTGCTCGTGGTGGACACACACTTCCGCTACCTCTCCGGGAGACCACCAGAGGCCCAACTAAGTCCAGGTGGTCCAGGTATTCAAGGGCTCAACCTGCGGAAACCCCGGAATGTAATTGGTGAAGCTCCAGTTAGCCTCTGTCTCCTTGTGTGCTCTGCCTCCTGGTGGCAGGCACTCTGTGGGTCCGACCAGAGGGCCGTACCAATCCTGCACCAGGCCAAGGGTCCACCTCCAGTACAACACATTGATTTTATATTTCTTGATTTTATTTTTTTTTTTTCTGAAGAATAGTGATTTCAATTTTCCATTTTGTACTAAATATAGAGTCTGGCTTGCTGTGGTTTTCAGTTGTTTTTGTCTGCACGTTTCTATTTAGACTTATGCTCTTTTTATTCTGTATTTGGTGAGGGTCTGTCTGTATTTTGCATGAATGTCTGAGATGAGGTATTCTGCCAGTATGTAGTTTATATATAGGGATCTATAGTAGCCAGGCTTGTTCTATTTTCCTACTATGAGATGTATTAGTGTTTTAGGGCCTAGAAAATATTAGCACTGCTGCCTTTTCATAGGTAGAGTTGTTACGTGCTGGCAGTTAACGTTGTTTAGGTATGGAGGTTTACTATATTGTTGTTATAATCCTTTTACTCATGGCTTTCTGAGTGCTAAGCCCATACCGAACACCTTACAATAGGCCCCATACCATATGGATTTGAAGCATCTTTTTTTTTTTTTTACTTTTTTGTAGGGTTTTCTGATTGGCACCACAACAGTGCATGTAAATAAATTATGTGTAAATGATATTTTTTTACCTCAGACTGTAATTTTAATGTAATTTTTTATGTAAAATCTATTATAAATGCATATATTTTTATTGTGTCGGGGGGAGGGGAGGGTTTGCAAGGCTGTATAGTTCACAAGACAGACTTCTTCACCCACTGGGCCAAGTAGAACCCAGCTCTTGTCCTCCATTTCTGCTGGAGTCCAGCGAGAAATGGCAATTCTCTTTCTCTTCTGGGCCAGTGATAACTGATTCTATCTTCCCCTGCTGAGCCCAAAATTGACAGCAGAAGAAGAAGGGTTGGTGGCCCCGCAGGGGACACAGCATGCACCTTGTATAGAAATTTCTGTAATTTCTGTTCAATAAAAGTAATAATAAGGCTTTTTTTTTAGTTTGGCTGTGGGAGAAGCCACCCCAGTGATTCACCTGCCCGTGTTGGCAGACTGTACCTACTGTGAGTTGTTGTTTTGATTTGGAGCACTGAATAAAACAGCATGAATTTAAAGAAGACTGTTTACTCATACTTATTAATGGAACAAGAAGACTGTCCTTGGTTAACATTGTTTCTTTGTACTATCATTTGGATGTATATCCTCTTTTGACTCTACCACATTCTTTATTAATATATGCACCTTAACCATCTGAAATGTCCTTGTATTAGTGTTCCTTTTCTATATAGCCTACTGTTGAGTCTGGCAGTGCATTTCCTGCAATTCCTTCTGACTCAGGTCACCTGCCTCCTCCTCCTTCTCCTCTTTATCCAGATGACCTTTTAGTCTCTCTGGAGAAGGCATGGCTCTGGTTTTGGACAGGTTATGAAGCATGCAGCAGGCAAGTAAGATCTCATAGACATTAGGGGGGGTTGTAGAAAAGGCATTCCTCAGATCTGTCCAGGCAGAGACAATGCATTTTGAGTAAGCCAAAGGTTCTGCTGTTGGGCTTGGTCTGCTGGTGGGCCCTGTTGTAACGAGACTCTGTAATGGCCTGTGGATTAGTTAGTTAGATCATGAGAGGGGTTTTGAGTGGATATCCTGTATCACTCATAGGGGAGAACACTGAAAAAAACAGAGCTAAAAATACTTTAGAGTTGTGGAGGGAGATAGTTCCCAGGTCAAAGTTGAAGTGGACCTCCTAGGCCAATGCTGTAAGTCCACCTAGAAATGAGGAAGACCAAAAGAGGAGGTTAGTTGCTGTGTGATGGTAGTGGTAAGTGCATTCCCACCTAGCAAACCAACCCTCGGTGATGTGCCCTTCCTGGAAGTAGTCATGAACTCCTGACTGCTTTAGGATGTAAGCATCATGACTGGGTCCTTGCAACCTAACCATGATGTCCAAAATGATGCCTTAGTGTAACATACCACTTTCATATTGATGGAATGGGAGCCCTTGCGATTGCAGTAGGAGACCTTGTAGTCCCCTGGAGCCCTTATAGGGACATGAGTGGCATTGATAGCCCCAGATAAAGCATGCAAATTGGTATAATATAGTCATTATTTGCTGTTGTTGCAGTCTGCTCCAAGGGAAATAGATATCTATTGGTGTGCTCTCCAGAGAATTTCAGCCAGGAACTGATCTATATACATGGGGCAGCAGAATGGCTTATTCCAGCCAAGAGCCCTTGAGTGTCTGGAAGGTGCCAGAGGCCAAAAATGCCAGGGTGGTAGTATCCTTGACATATACAAGCAAGGCATGGCCGCTAGGGCACAGTTTTTGGATCTTTCAGAAGAACAAGTCATGTGCAGTTTCAGAATCAGCAAGGAAAGCATACTGTACCTGTGCCAGTATTTAGAATAGGTACACCCTCATATGTGAGCTCTTGCACATATCCGCTGACACAGCGTTTTAACTTTTGTCCACGTTATTTATTTATTTATTTATTTATTTATTTATTTAAAAGTGTTTGTATACCATCTTTACAAACAGTGTTTAATCAAAACGGTTTACAGAACTAAATAAAAAACAAATGTAAATAAAGATTTAAATTTAAAAGAACATAAAGATTATCAAATTATAAAAGCTCAAAATTACAAAAATATATAATAAAAATAAAAATCTAAAACAATGAATAGTTTACATAAAAAATAAATCAATATATATTAATGTTGTGCCCTGTGTGATGGAGAAGTAGTTATGTTATTTAGTGTGTGATATATGGAAAGCAGATTGAAATAAATGTGTTTTTAGGGATTTTTTGAAGTGTTTGGAGTTGGATATGGATCTTAAAGAGTCTGGTAATGCGTTCCATAAGATTGGTCCAATGACAGAGAATGATCTTTTTCTGGTGATGTCAAGACGGGCCTGTCGTGGTGATGGGATGTCTAAGAGGTTTTTGTCCAGTGATCTTAGATGTCTGGTGGGTTTGTAAATCCGGAGAATGGAACATAAGGTAATTGAATTAGGAGTGTAGATGAGAGAGTGTATAATGGACAGGATCTTGAATTGTATTCTGTATTTAATTGGTAACCAATGTAATGATTGAAGTATCGGAGTGATGTGATTTTTTATGGAAGAGTTTGTTAAGATACGTGCTGCTGCATTTTGGATCAGTTGAAGTGAGTGAAGTGTGTTATCTGGGAGACCTATATAAAGAGAATTACAGTAGTCAAGCCCAGAAAAGATGAGTGATTGAAGTATAGTCCGAAAATTATTAAAAGTGTGACCGCTCAGCCAACTTTAATCACGGGGTAACCTTCTTGAATTGTGTTTTCAAACTGCCGCTCTTTTAAACAACAACAGTAACTTTTTTTTGGAGATTTTTTGAAATTTTTTTAAACCACTGAAGGTAATTCCATTTGCTCCAACTTAAATAATGAAACTTTTTATGGAATAAAGAAACGTATTTTTCCAGAACCATAAGCTAGAGCCCAGAGCACATCCGCTCTGCTCCGCTGAAATGCCTGACACCGCTGGTGTTTCGAAAGTTTCTTCCTCAGGGGCTATGAACAAAAGTTGGAGAATCAAGCTTCAATGCAGTAAAGTAGCCCAATAGCATCTGATGACAAAGCAGACCTTCTCTTTTGGATTCATCTGCTCTTGTGTTGCTATTGTGCTCCTAGTTAATGTTTTACATGTTTATATAATACAGATTGCTCATGAATGTGTCACATACAGGTGTTAAAGCACTTTTTTGCTCTTGAAAATTCATCTGTAAGTTTGTACCTGAGGCAATGGGGCATAAGGTGATTTGCCCAAGGTCATAAGAAACATCAGTGGCATTTGATCCCTGGCTTCTCTGGCTAATCTTGTGCTCTAACCACCTTACTATTCCTTCATACCTTGCTAAATTGAATTAAGCAATGAAATTGTCTTTACACTCAGTAATGCTAACACTTTTCTATATATCCCTGAGGTGCAGTTATATTTTTACATTAGCCTCCATTAGGGCAGAAAGAAGTGATATCTCTTACCCCTATCTCATTAACTGGGATAAGTGAGTCCTTCCCAGAGATGGGGTGAGTTGGACCCAGTGTTATGACTGGGGTAGTGGACCCTTGGGCCGGCCGTGCGGAGAGGTGATAGAACGTGAAGTGAACTCCGCAGAGATGGAATGACCGGGAGGCGGCACAGAGCCGGGAGACCGAGCAAGAGCTTTGCCCTGGAAGCCCAAGGTCCCTCCAGGAGGAGCCCATGAGGACCCGGTCCACTGGGACTTAGGAGGGGTCTCCCGGGATGACGGGTCAGCAGCATGAAGACAATCCAAGTACAGGGCAGGCGGCAGACGAGGAACACCAATAGATGAACCGGAGTCAGGAGCCAGGAAGATAGTCCGAGGGCAAGGCAAGGCTAGAACTGGGGTGAAGAACTGGAGCAGGAGCGGAGGCTGGCTCAGGAGTGGAAGATGGATCAGGAACGGAGCTGGATCAGGAACGGAAGCTGGATCAGGAATGGAAGCTGGATCAAGGCTGGAGCAGGAACAAAGGCAGGATCAAAGTTGAAGCAGGAACGGAACAGCAACTAGCTACTCACACAGGAGTGAACCTCATTGCAAGGTTTTCCTCTGGAGCAGGGCTAGGGTTAAAATGCCCTGCTGGCGTCTGACATCACTCTGGGGGCCGGCTGAGGTTTCCCGCGCCTGCAGCTTTAAGAGCTACCTCTTCATGCGCGCGCGTATTCAGTGGGCGGGGTCGGGCCGGAGAGCTCGACGGTGTCTCCCTCTTGGAGACGCCGCAGCGAGGAAAAGCCTGTACAGGCCTGGAATGAAGCCAGGGAGGCTAGCTGGACCTCGGAGTCAACAGCGGAGGTAAGAGCCGGGTCGCAGGAGTCGTGACCGGGATCGCAACACCCAGGTAATATTTTTCTGGTGTACAATGGGGTAGTGTCAAGCCTAGAGGTCCTGTACTTCCAATTGATTGGGGGTAGAGACAAAAGCAGAGGGGCCAGAACTTCATTAGAGAGCATGGATGATTAAGAACTAAAGGGTTTGTATCTTCAATCTAAGGAACTAGAGGGCAGAGAGCAAAGTCTGATGGATCATTCTTTTCACTTGGAAGAGTTTACAGAAGTGGTCATTTTTCTCTCATGCTAATGGAGTGCAGAAGTTATCATGTCCCACTTTGTGGTCAGCCCCCAGAGGATAACACTGATGCATTACCAGCTGCAGTAATGCACATCACTTACCCCAATGATAGTGATTTAGCATTACCTCCTGCAAAATTCCTTATGCACATAAGTCCATTTTGAAAATGATCTAAAATAATGCTCACAATCTCACCCTTACAAAGTTACATCTGCTATTTGCAGGGCATAACTCATGTGTATTAATGTGGATGCATACTTTTTAAAATTAAAAGCATGCACTTAAATCCCAAATCTGCCCCTTGGAATCAGGGCCAGTGCTAGCGTTTTGGCTGCCCTGTGTGAATGATTACTGTGTTGCCCCCCCCATCTCCATTCTGTTTTTGTTTGTTTATTTTTTGTTTTTTTCCCAATAAACAGCACACAATCGAAACTGTCAGCCTATTCTCTGTCTCAGACCCCCTTTCCCCACTGGAAAAAAAGCCTTGACAATCCAAACTTTCACCTATCTTACCCCATCCACAGGTCCAAAAATCCCTAAATTGTGCAGAAGTGATCCCCAAGTGCTCCACCTATCAGTACATAAAAATGGCACTGGCTAGGCCCTGTTGCATGCATTGTTGTGGTGCCACCCAGAAAACTCTACAAGAAAGACATTTGGAACCCATATGGCATTATGCCTATTGTAATGAGTAGAAGTGTGAGTTTGTCCCTTAAAAGGCCTGGAGTAAACTGAATGACAATAAGATATAGCAGTATTTCCCAACCGTCTCCTGGAGGCTCACCTAGCAGTCGAGTTTTCAGGACATCCATAATGAATATGCATGAGATAAATTTGAATACATTGAAGACCCAGGGCATGCAAAATTACCTCATGCATATTCATTGTGGATATCTTGAAAACCCGACTAGCTAAGTGTGCCCCCAGGTGAGGGTTGGGAAACACTGAGCTATAATAATCTTCTTGTATTAAAAAAGTATTAATTGTCAGCACTCAAACAAGAACAACCCTATGTATGAAAAAAACAACACTGCAGATATTACACCAGGCCCTAAAATACCTCCTATTAAGAATGCAGAACAAACCAGGATTTTGCTTTATAAATCCCTACATAGAAACTACATGCTAGCAGAATGTGCCACCTCGGTCACAGATGATGAACACAGACAGACCCTCACCAAATACAGAATAAGGAGACTAGGGGTGTGCATTCGTATTGACCGCATATGTAAAACGCTACGCATATTTTTTTTTTAACTTAAAAAAGTGATGTGACATAAACGATCGGATTTCCCACATATCCAACATAGCTATGTTGGATATGTTGGAAATCGCGATTGTTGAGCCAAAATAAAAATTTAAACCCCCTCACCCTCCTTAATCCCCCCCCCCAGACTTACCACAACTCCCTGGTGATCGAGCGAGGAGTGAGGACGCCATTTCTGCAATCCTTGGCGAGAAGCATGTGACGTCGGCGCCACGTCGAGTGACGCGGCGTCACGTGATTCCCGGCGAGTTCGCGCCGGAAGGCTCGTTCGGCCCAAAAGGAACTTTTGGCCAGCTTGGGGGGGTCAGGAGGCCCCCCCAAGCTGGCCAAAAGTTCTTTTTGGGCCGAACGAGCCTTCCGGCGTGACAACGCCGGGAATCACGTGACGTCGGCGCCACGTGATTCCCGGCGAGTTCGCGCCGGAAGGCTCGTTCGGCCCAAAAAGAACTTTTGGCCAGCTTGGGGGGGCCTCCTGACCCCCCCCAAGCTGGCCAAAAGTTCTTTTTGGGCCGAACGAGCCTTCCGGCGCGAACTCGCCGGGAATCATGTGACGCCGCGTCACTCGACGTGGCGCCGACGTCACATGCTTCTAGCCAAGGATTGCAGAAATGGCGTCCTCACTCCTCGCTCGATCACCAGGGAGTTGTGGTAAGTCTGGGGGGGGGGGATTAAGGAGGGTGAGGGGGTTTAAATTTTTTTTTTTGCACATATGGACATATACCCAACTCATTTAATTTTTTTTATGTCCATATTGACCGCAAATGGGACCCCCTTTGGACATATTGACATATGGACATAAACTTTTGCTCTGCACATCCCTAAAGGAGACCATAAAGTATAAATAGAAATGGATAGACAGAACTTGAACTGGAAACGGCAACAAACCAGACTATGTATGTAATGCATCAATGAAAAAACATAAATAATCCGATAAATCATCAAGAAATATAACTCAAGCATAATAAACCATACTAATAAAAAGAATATTGCCGAAGAGCTGACAAATAGAATAACATCCAACAATTAAGAACGCATATAAAAATGTATAATTTTTCTAAACAGCAACATAATATTTCAAAATAGCAGAGACATCAAATACCCAATAATTTTAACTAATAAGAATGGTAAAATCCCCTACTTTCCATACCTGAAAACATTTGATATCCTGTCACCTTGAGCTTGTTGTGAATTAGTGAGGATGGCACAAACATTTTTCACATGCACACACAACCCAGGCAGACTCCCATTCACACAAATGCACACACAATCCAGGCAAGCTCCCATTCATACAAACATACACACTCACACACATACAAGCCAGACAAGTTCCCATTCACACAAACACTCACATATACACATACACAATCCAGGCAAGCTCCCATTCATACAAACATACACACTCACACACATACAACCCAGACAAGTTCCCATTCACACAAACACTCACATATACACATACACATACACAATCCAGGCAAGCTCCCATTCACAAAAACACACACAGAAGCCAGGCAAACTCCTATTATTGCAAACACACACACACATACACATGTGCATGCGTGTGAATATACACACACATAATCCAGGCAAGCTCCCATTTACACAAACACACACAACCCAGGCAGACTCCCATTCACACAAGCACAGACACACCACTGCTTCCATTCCTCTTTTTACAGGTCTTCCCCCCTCGCCCAAAACTTCTGCAGCTGTTTCTGCTTTTGTTTCCTCTTTCAATTGGTTTCTCTGCCTAACAAGCCCCCCCCCCCCCCCCTACTGGCTTAAATAGGCCTGAAGGCAATTCTGCCTACCCTGCTGATACAGCTGTTTCTGCTCTCGGCCACAGGCACCAGTGACACAGAACAAGAACTGGCTAGATCAAAACCAGCTATTCAGAGATGTTCTGCAATGCCACTCCATGCACCTCTGCTGAATGCAGCAGCCGTGGCTTCAGGGACACTCAGGGAAATCTAATTGTAAAAAAAAAAACAGTGCTGGCTTCAGTGGCGTAGAGAGGGAGGGAGAAGGGAAGAGGGAGGGACATGTATGTATTTATTTATTTATTTTTAACTTTTATATACCGATGTTCCTGTATAGGATGCATATCGCACCGGTTTACATAGAACTGAACTGTTGCCGTGGGGCAATACATGGAACAAGAACATACATGAAGTACAGTTAAATTATAGCGTAAAAGTAATAGTAATAAGAGTAATGGTAATAGTAATATAAAAACATGAAATACCATAAGATAAAAAATTGCGACATGCTCTCCAAGTCATTTTTCCTCATTAAATCTGTGCTTCTACCAACTGTCTCAAGCTCCGCTCTTCAGCACACCAGCCAAGCGGGACTCATGAGGGCGAGGCTGCCGTGAATCTGCTGGCTTCCACTTCTGTCACTGCCCCCCCCCCCCCCCCCCCCAGGTGTGCTGCACCATACATATGCAGAGTACGCACACCTGGTTGTGCTGGCCCTGCCTGGAATGTCTGTCTTTTGGGTGCATAAAAGTATGTGAGAAATAAGGTTCCCAGCATACTTCTATGGGCACAAACCCTGGGAAACTTTCTAACAAGTCATTTATGTTCATAATCCTACATCTTTATGCATAACAGGCTTTGAAAATTACCTCATTAAAGTTTTCTTGAAGATAACTAGGGATGTGCATTTGTTTTTTACAAATTAGACAATTTCAACAAAATTGTCTAATTCATCCTGGTTCCGGAGAATCCAAAAACAAAAGCAATTTTTCCGAAATTTCAGCAAAATTCAGTTTTTGGGTTAGCGCGCACTAACTCCTAACCCGAAAATCGAGATCCACCCCCCCCCCATAAAAAAAGCCCGAACCGCGGGAAAAACTAAATTTCCCACGGCAGCCCGAAAACAAAGCCCGAACCGAATCATTTTACTGCTGCACATCTCTAAAGATAACAATGGTATTAAAATGATATATTAACTGCTTCTTTTCATGCAGCATTAAGAACATAAGAAGTGCCCATACTGAGTCAGATCAAGGTTCCTTGTGCATAGCATCCTGTTTCTGACACTGGCCAATTCGGATCACAAGTACCCAGCAGATTCCAAAAAAAATATACCTATCTCTTGTTGCTTGCTTGCTTGCTCCTATTGAATCCTGAGTCTGAATAACTACATAAATCTACAATTTTTATATAGTTGTCACTGTTAACCATGGATATTATAATTGCCTAATATATATGCATGTGTTTAAATGCTTATAATAGGTGAGATAAACTTTGTTCATCTGATTACAAAGTATTTTGAATCCCTACTAAAGATTATGCAGTTTGTATCCTCGTTGCACTATTGCACAGAAAATCTAACTGTTTTACTGTAATACACTATCTTGTCCTTTCATCTTTCAGAAAGAGGAAACATGTCAATGATCACCATAGTAATACATGCATTTAATGGACTTTTTCAGCAAATGATATGAAATGTGATTTTATGTTTTGTTTTGCTTTCTCTCTTACATTTTATTTTATTTGGAAGAAAGTGAGCATAAATTGAATGATGAATTATCTTTAACTGCTATCAACATCTGTACCAATCTTTGGGAAATAATGAGGGACATGGCAAATTCAAGACATGACTGAGCAGCCATAATGTTCTGTGCCTTTCAACTAGCTCTTAGAGCATTAATAGGAAAACAAAATCCCTGAGCCTAGTGAAAAACATTGGTTAGATCCTAGTTGGTTTCACCAATCATGCTTCCGAAAAGTTCTAACAAGTTGAGTGTTCATGCTTGTAGTAACGCTTTCTGCAAACATTTAAAATAGAGCTTAGACAAGTAGAAGGTCGGGTGAGAAGAGAGCTCCTGATATCGATTGAATTACCTTAAAAATGATGCCACATACGAAGAGAAAGGGGAAAGTCAAAATGGAGACCCGACCACCCCGATCTCTACCCTTTCTCAGCCGGTAATTGAGGGCTTTTTCTCACCTCAGAGCACTGGAACCCCAGGAGAAGTGTCCGCTGTCGGTGTTGGGGTAGAGCAAACGCTGACGCTGCTAGATCTGCACATCTTGCTGAGCCCTGGGGCTCCCGTGACGCCAGTGCTGCCTCATCTCGCATTGTCCCTGAATTTGGGAGAGGCTGTCTGTCTGGAGAAGGCGGAGGCACTTGACCCCATTGGGGGGAATACCAGGGAAGAAGGCGCGAGACCGAAGGTCAATGGAGATAAGGGTGTGGTTGAAGTCCCGCTGGAGTGAGGAAGGAGTAGCAACGGAGAAAAAAACTTGTGTTTGTGCCCGCTGACCTCTACACCTGAGGAGCACAATGGCTTGGCGGCAGCCCCAATTTTAAGGCAGGAACACCGTTTACAAGGTGCAATCAGTGCAATGGTTACCTTGAGTGAAGATAAAACACCTAAAATAACTCTGGAAAATGTCTGGACAGTACTGATGGATTTTAAATCATCAATTGTGAGTTTAAAAAACGATATTATCTGATACTCAAAATTGTAGAGTTTTATTTATTTATTTATTTAGCATTTTTCTATACCGACTTTCCAATAACAGAGTTCAAATAGATCCATTGATATCAGCACACTCTGAGAAATTGCAAGGCCTAGAAAACCGGGTCTCCCAGATGGAAAAAGTTCAAGCTGGATTAATCCAGGGTGAACTGGTGAATATGAGAAAGATAGAAATCATGGCAAATGAATCAAGATACAAGAATTTAAGAATACTGAACTTTCCAAGTGTTAAGATCATTTCTCCGTTTGAGCAGTTTAAAAAATATATGATTGAAAACTTACAGTTACCTCCAGAAGCTATTCCCTCTGTAGCTAAGATATTCTTTGTGATATCTGGAAAGAAAAAGGACAATGACCTGCAAAATAGAGTTCTGCAATTACATAGAGTGAGTAATCTCACAGATTTTCTGGAACAAACAATGGATGAGCAAGTAGAATATCGTGGGACTTTATGCATAAGATGTATCCATGCTGCAGACAGAGATAAAATATTAAAATTATCTCTTAGGAATAGAGATAAACCTACCTTATCTTGGACAAAAAATCTGGATTTTTCCAGACATAACCAGAGCTACACAATTAAGTAGAAAACATTTTCTCCAGATGAGCCAGGAGGTTAAAGATCTCGGTGCTCAGATAATAATTTATTATCCCAGTAAATGTGTAGTAAAATATAACAGCGAGAGATTTGTGATTTTTTGATCTGCCCGGGTTACATAAATTTCTTGATGCACATTCCCCCAAATAATGCCACCTCACCTTGATCACAGGAAATAGAAAAGAACGTCTCTAACTTTCTAATGCCTTATTATTTACCTTATTTGTACTATTTTTGAAATCTGGATCTCCCCATTTCCTTATAATGGGTGTATTACTTTAAGTTGAATATGTATTGCCTTATGGTTTGTTCTTCTTGAGTATATATTGTGTTTAATGTATTTTGAATTAGTCAATATGTATCATGTATATTGACTGTAATAACTTTACCCTTTCATTGACAAGCTGTAATTGCTGTCTATTTTGTTTAAAAAGCATAAATAAAAAAAAAAATTAGAGCTTAGAGAAATAATAATGGTAACCCCTGCCCCTTACTTTTGCTAAACAATGTCTTTTGTTGAAATGTTCTTATAAAAAGCGAACTGTTTATAATTACAATTTGTAGAAAAGCTGTATTTTGCAAACATTTATTAATATTTTGTAAGTAAGAAAGCAGAATGCATTTAGACATTATTTACCAAAAAAGGAGCAGTATTCAGGATCCCTTCTGTATGAATGATACTCCACTTTCTGTGACCTAAGAGGTACAGCTGCTGTCACTTACTGCTTGATATCTCTTTTTTTTCTGTCTGGATATCTCTTTTTTTCTGTCTTGATATCTCTTTTTACAATGGATACCATGATCTAGGACTCACAGCTGGGATCGCTTCAGGGTCATGGGTGTAGCAAGCCCTGACCTTGTTATATAGGAAGTGAAGTTTAAATTAGAGCTTGCTCGCAGCATTACATAGCTAGTGTATCAATTAAATCACTCCGCTGTGGCATGGGCAAAAATAGGACTAATGTTTCTGATGCCATTAGGTGTATTTTCTTGGGATCTATATAGGTTAACTCTGCATTGTGCTCTAATTGTGTCAGCCTTCTTGACATTTTCCTGTATCTTCCCACAGAGTCATTTGCCTCCTACCAGCTATCACAGATTTATATTGTACCAAAGGAATCTAACACCAGCTATTTCTTGAGGGAAAGTAAAGGCTATGTGAGAACCTTTAGGGGGGGATCATTGTACTCAGTATCTTTAGCAGTTTACTCCAATACAAATCATTAATACAAGTCACTTTCCAGACTAGTCACCCTCAAATATCATGAAAGAAGGCATAATATCCCTCTAATCTTTATTTAGTGCTGGTTAGACCTGCTATTTGTACTGATTCTTTGTTCAGGGTCTAGATGTTGACAATAAATAAATTACATTCTCCAGCTGGTAAATTGCACCACTCTTAAGAAGCTTTCTGAGCAACAAAGCAAAGTGATGGATCTGTAGCCCTAAGAGGTTTATTCATAAATAACCCCTCCGTTTCATTGAAAAGTATGTTTTGTCTACACAGTTAAAGATATATTTACTCTTGAACCTACAGATAAGCTTTTATTCCCAAGCAAAAGACTGTTTAAGTACTTCACACAGTTTGAGAGGTTACTATTTCAAAACATCTTCCTGAGGGCAAGGAAGAATGATACCAGACAAGATTTTTTTCATATTTTCCTCTTTGCCTCACAAATTCTGCTTTTCATTAAGACCAAGACAGTTATCTGTGCTTTGTACTTCTGTCTCATTTTTATTAACATTATATTTTAACCTTTAGAAATTTCCAGGGCTGGATATAAGGAGCAAGCAGCAGTCTCATGGCAGACTTTGTGCATCTTTCTGTGTACACTATTGGTTTTGCACAATTTTTACCTAATGCTAAATTTAAACCATAAGCAAAATTTTCAATATGTCAAAATTATAAAAGAAAAAGACTAGCATCAGTTTTCAGGAATTTTATTTGCACTAACCATTCTGTACAAAGTGATGGAAATTGATGTATGTACTTTAAATCTTTAAAATTATTTGAACCAGTGTTAATCACATTGCCAAATAGATGTATGTTCTTTTTGGATTATAATGTATTACCTGATACTTTTATTGATATTTTGACTAAGTTAGTGAATTACTCTTTAAAAAGATCATTCATCAAAGTGTGTTAGGGCCAGGACACGTTAAATAGGGTCTAACATGCGTTGTGCATGCAATAAATAGCACAAAGCAAGCTGGCATGCAAATTTTAAATTGTGCATGCATGTGGGAGGTGTTAATGTAAATTAAGGTGGCGTACAACATTCTGTGATAGCTTAATGCACACATTAATGCAGGATTTAACATCAGAAATAACTATACCCTTTTTTTTCAGTACAAGGGAAAAAAGCTTTTATTATGCACCCGTAGCAGATATCGCAGATCGCGGCTATTATTGCATGCAATAAAAAGAGGCCTTCTATCAGACACACCTATCATAGCCTCCTAGGCCAATAAAAACACCTGCTCTTACCTGGCCTGTCTTCCTAAACCCATAGGGGCGGATTTTAAAAGGCTTGCGCGCGTAAATCCTCCTGGATTTACGCGCACAGGGCCCTCGCGCGCCGGCACGCCTATTTTGCATAGGCCGCCGGCGCGCGTAAAGCCCCTGGACGCACGTAAGTCCCGGGCCTGTCGAAAAGGGGCGGGAGGAGGAGTGTCATGGGCGTTCCCGAAACAACGCTGTGTTTCGGGGGCGTGCCGCGGCGTTTCGGGGGCGGGCCCGGGGGCGTGGTCGAGGCCTCCGGACCAGCCCCCGGGACCGGAACACGAGCGGGGCTGCCAGCCAGCGCGTGCAAAGTTACGCCTGCTTTCAGCAGGCGTAACTTTGCTGACAAAGGTAGGGGGGGGGGGGTTTAGATAGGGCCGGATTTTATAAGATACGTGCGGCTACGCGTGTATCTTATAAAATCCAGCATACGTTTGTTCGCGCCTGGTGCGCGAACCAAAGTACGCGACCACGTATTTTTTAAAGATCTACCCCATAATGTTTATGGCAAGTTTACTTGTTGGTGTTTTTCCTTTGGATTATGGATATCAGGGGTACATGTTTTGTCCGTATAGTGGTCTAAAATATAACATATGTATCACTTTGCTACTAAAAATATTTCTTCATTCAGATGTAAAAGTTTGCCTGAACATATGTTTTTGCATTTCAAGTGTGTTTTGCTTGATAAATAAGGTAAAAGAGTTAAATTTAAAAAAAAAAGAAAAAAGTTTACTTGTTGGGGGATACTGGATGCTCGTCGCAGACAACAATGAGAAGAACGACAACCAACACAGGAACAGGCAAGGGAAGTTCAATCTCCTCCTAGAGAAGTCCCTGTACTGGAGCCTGAGCCACTGACCCCACAGGGAGAGGGTTGGGGCCCACAGCAATACTTGGTATGCAGGTGGGCACGGCAGAGGAGACACAGGGAGCACATCTTTTCGTACATGAGCCTCACTCCTGTGCATGCCAAGGGATTATGTGGTTAGCAGGCATCACCTCAGCTCTCAGGCTATCCTGGAATTATATGAAGAAATCAGAGGGGAACTGGATCTGGTCAAAGAAAGATCCCACGCTGTACCAGGCCTCACCAAACCTGTGGCCACCGTACATTTCATGGCAACCAGGTCCTTCCAAATGACAGTATAGGTTGTGGGGGAAATGTCCCAAACCACTTTTTACTGCTATCTGGACCAGGTCATAGCAGCTGTATCTGACTGCATGAATCGCTACAAAATGATGCAATTGAAGAGAGGCTTTTATGCCATAGCTAATGGAAGCTAGAAGCTTAAGATCTTGTTCTTGCTCTGACTAGCAAATGACTACATGTGAATTACTTGGCAGGTTCTTGGTTGGTTAGACAGAGAGGAGCCAATGCAAATGCTTTCCTTTGAAGCCTGCAGAAGTCCTTCATACCTATGCATATGTTAAATAACCCTCTGGCTCCATTACAAGGGGGGGGGGCACTATGGCTAGGAACCAGTGGTATGATCCCCTGAACTGCAGAGACAAGGTGGACCTGGCTATAATTGCTAGGATAAAATGGGTATTTCCACAGAAGGAAATTTTTGAGTTGAATGGACCTATGGCAATTCTTGGAATCAGAACTTGAGGTGTAAGCCTGGACCAGAGCCAATGAGGAGCAGGGGATCAATTGCTAATGAACTTTTTTAAAATTAGGTATGAAAGAAAGGTTATCTTTTGTGTACCATCAGACAGGCAGAGCAAGCCAAAGACAGAAGGACATAGCAATGAGGTGAGGTTCTTACTTCAGTCACATGGCTGCTACAACAAACGAAGGTGCAGTTACAGATAGATTGGATTGTTTCCTCATAGCCTTTGTCTGTAAAATAGAAATTATATAGCAGTGCTGAGAAAGCAGTGGTTTATTATTTTGTAGTGAGGGAAAGAGTGTGAATTTCAAGACTTTTCTGACCTTTTGTTTCATTTATAGCTAGAACAACAGTATTTAGAATAGTATCTGCATACATTCAGTATCAGGCTGACTTAGTTGCAGGGAAATTCAGAGGATTTGTCACGATTTCTGGAAGCTGTTGACTGCCTCACATAGCCATCATCCCACTCCATGACAGGGAGGAGATCTTCTGTAACAGAAAGCTCTTCTACTCCATCAACATGCAAGTGGTCTGTGACACTCCAATGCACATTCTCGATGTGTTGGCCAGGTATTCAGGAACCACTCATGATTCCTTTATACTTAGGCAATTTGGACTTTATGAAAAATTTGAGGATGGCCTCTACGGTGACGGCTGGCTTACAGGTAAGAGAGATGCTTATTTTTTCTATTCCCTCTCTGGCTATGTGTTAGCAGCAAATTGCACAGATATTGGGGGGGGGGGGGGGGCTATGAGGGATGTAACAGCATCGCTGACAAGTGACTTATACAGTTACGTCTGCATAACATTGCACTAGGGTCTGGCTTTCTCTCCCCATGCTTCAGAGGCCTGCTGATCTTGTGAGGTCAAACAGTGCACTTGCCATAAAGCTTGCTGTGTGAACAGGCACAGCACATTTTCTACGGGTTCACTTTAAACAGTTGCCTATTCTATTCCTCCCATTTGGAGCAATTGAAATCTCACTGGTTAATCACACTGTTGGTACTCGCAGATCAGGTGTGCCCTGTTAGTGATAGGTCAGCCAGGATGTCAGGCACAGTTTCTTTTGCCCATCATATAGATAAACCAGAAGAAGTGGCCTGTGCATTTTGGGACCCAGCGTATTCCATGTGTTAGGACTAACAAATTGGTGTTTCTGGAGGACATACTGCAGAGCAACCAGGGACTTGCACATTCAGACCATGAGGTAGAGGTTTTTCTGCTAGGACAGGTGTGGCAGCTCTGATGTACCACTTTAGGGTTTGATGACTGCTACAAATGAATTGCCTTAGCTTGGTTATGAGGGGCTGCCACACATTTGGTGGAATCCCCAGATGCAGTTTACTAGTCTGGAAGGTCTGACCTAGAATCAGCTACTGCTATACTGGTTCAATGTAACTCTCTTTCTTAGTTAACAATGCTCTATGTAAACCAGCATGATGTACATACGAATGTTGGTATATAAAAAACCCTAAATAAAAATATTGACCTAGAAAAAGGTGGTATGTATTTAGGACAGGGAAATAGGCTTTTAAGGCTCAGGATTAACTACAGGCTAGGTTCTACTATCTTTATAGCATATTATGGTTTGGAAGCCACAACTCAAAGTTCCGGTGGTGGGAATGATGTCCCCATTCTGTCTTTGCCGCAGGAGATTCAGGATACAGTTGCAGAACCTGGCATCTCACCCCCGTTGCTATTCCCAACATGCCCGCAGAGACGAGGTACAAGGAGGTTTTATGTTCTACCCACTATGTCATAGAATGCACCTTCGGAATTATCAAAAGTAGTTTTTGCTGTTTGGACAAAATGGGTGGAGCTTTAATGTATGCCCCACTCAAAGTAGGATATATACGGTATCACCTCATATTTATTTCCTGCCTTATCTTCTTTCCAGCTTGTTGCAAGCTTCCAAGTTCTCTTACCCTGTTGATTGTAACTTTGACTCATTCCTACCTACTGTTTTTGCTGTACTTGAATTGTTACCCCAGTTATATTCTTGTTAATTGTAAACCGATCCGATATGGTTATTTACTATGAAGGTCGGTATATAAAACTGTTAAATAAATAAATAAATAAATAAATATAGTGCTGCTCTGCTGTGTCTTCCATAATCTCACTGTACACCATGGGATACCTTTACAGATACTTCCAGATCTACCCGCAGATCCCCCATGTTCAACCGCATAAGCCGAGGACACCACACTGAGTGACAGCCAGCTTCAGCAAGCCCACATAGAATGCCAATTTGCCTGTTAGACCTCAAATATTCCTTTCCCTTCTATTGAAGGGAGACCAGTAGAGTGTTTGCAGTTGGTGTCCTCTCTATCATCTTTCTTTCACTCACTACTTCTCTGTCTGGGTCAGTGTGTAATAGAATCAATGTATGCCTACTTAGGCTTCAACTTGATAATAGAGCACTTGACTGAACTTGAAATATTGTACCCAAAAAACAAAAAGGTAGGCGATCTAGAAAAGCCATTAGGAAAGCAAAAGGATAGATACCAAAGTACTTTTCAAATCTTTATTGTAGTGGAGATGTGTAAAAAAGAATGCCTGACTCAGGCCGAGTTTCGCCACTCTTAAAGCGGCTGCCTCAGGGGCTATGAATAAATCATAAAAACATAATAAATAATACAATCAAAATTAAACATTAAGAAAACACTAAAATGGTGACATACAAATAAATAGTGATGTAAATAATACAGAAATTGCAACAATCAAAATGAAACATAAATAAAACACTAAATTGGTGACATATAAATAAATGGTAACATATAAATAAGACAGAAATTGCAACATCCAAGTGTAATTTAGGTTAAAATATACCTATGTATTTAAAAAAATGTTTTCCATTTAAAACTAATTTATTCTAAAACTACATGGGATCAAATGTTATAAAAAAGTTACTTGTGTAATTTTTTTTTTTTTTAATCCTAAGAAGGAAACAAACTGTATTAAGAACATAAGAACATGCCATACTGGGTTAGACCAAGGGTCCATCAAGCCCAGCATCCTGTTTCCAACAGTGGCTAATCCAGGCTATAAGAACCTGGCAAGTACCCAAAAACTAAGGGGTAGATTTTAAAAGCCATGCGCACGTAAATCCTGCTGGATTTACGAGCGCAGGGCACTCACGCGCTGGCGCGCCTATTTTGCATAGGCCGCCCGCGCGCGCAAAGCCCCGGGATGTGCATAAGTCCCGGGGCTTGCCAAAATGGGCGGTCCGGGGGCGTGTCTGCGGTTCGGGGCGGTCCAGGGGCATGGCCAAGTGCCCCGACACAGAGGCCTGTGTTGGGGCCTGGCCAGCCGGCGCGCGCAAGTTACGCCTGCCAGCGACAGGCATAACTCCATTGAACAAGTTGGGGGGGCATTTAGGTAGGGCCGGGGGGGGTAGATAGGTAAGGGAGGGAAAGGTGGGGGGGGACAAAAAAAAAGTTCCCTCCGAGACAGCTCCGAGAGGTCTAGAACCTCTCATGAGGTTCTAGACCTCTCATGAGGCCGCTCATGAGAGGTCTAGAACGGGTAGATGTGAATTGGTTTTTTACTCTTTCGGATAATAGAAAGACTAGGGGGCACTCCATGAAGTTAGCATGTGGCACATTTAAGCAAGCTCCGATTTCGGAGTGGCCTCGGAGGGAACGGAGGCAGGCTCGGCGTTCGCAGGCTGTAGATTTTGCACAGCCTTGCGTGCGCCAACCCCGGATTTTAAAAGATAAGTGTGGCTACGCACGTATCTTTTAAAATCGGCGTACTTTTGTTCGCGCCGGTTGCGTGAACAAAAGTACTCACGCATGTATTTTTTAAAAATCTGCCCCTAAGTCTATTCCATGTTACCGTTGCTAGTAATAGCAGTGGTTATTATCTAAGTCAACTTAATTAATAGCAGGTAATGAACTTCTCCTCCAAGAACTTATTTATTTATTTAAAGGCTTTTCTTTCCCGACATTCGTAAGGCACATCATACCGGCTTACATTGAACTGAAAGGAGGAAAGTACAATAAACAAAATCATATCGTAAACAATGTGAGAAAGAAACTATGTACATAGTATGAGGCAATATATAACAGGTCTTGAAAGCAAAACAAAAGCTAGAAAGGAAGAAGAGGAAGAAAAAGAACTTTGTACATTCTATACATCATTGTCATTATCCATGGAGATTGTATAATGATGGAGTTCAAAAGAGCAAAAATTCTGGGAAAAGGAGGGGAGGGGAGGGGCAGGTAAGAGGAAAGTTATTGTGGGGATCCGACTAGGCAGTAGGTCAACGTTGTATTTGTGTCAGGGTAGGCCTGTTTGAAGAGTCATGTTTTGACTCCTTTTTTAAACCCTTTTTTAAATACAGCTATATTAACTGCACTAACCACATCTTCTGGCAACAAATTCCAGAGTTTAATTGTGCGTTGAGTGAAAAAGAACTTTCTCCGATTAGTTTTAAATGTGCCACATGCTAACTTCATGGAGTGCCCCCTAGTCTTTCTATTATCCGAAAGAGTAAAAAACAGATTCACATCTACCCGTTCTAGACTTCTCATGATTTTAAACACCTCTATCATATCCCCCCTCAGCCGTCTCTTCTCCAAGCTGAAAAGTCCTAACCTCTTTAGTCTTTCCTCATAGGAGAGCTGTTCCATTCCCTTTATCATTTTGGTCGCCCTTCTCTGTACCTTCTCCATCACAATTATATCTTTTTTGAGATGCGGCGACCAGAATTGTACACAGTATTCAAGGTGCAGTCTCACCATGGAGCGATAGAGGCATTATGACATTTTCCGTTTTATTCACCATTCCCTTTCTAATAATTCCCAACATTCTGTTTGCTTTTTTGACTGCCAAAGCACACTGAACCGACGATTTCAATGTGTTATCCACTATGACGCCTAGATCTGTTTCTTGGGTAGTAGCACCTAATGTGGAACCTCACATTGTGTAACCATATAACGCATAACTGACGATAATATGATGGTTGAAGAACATATATACATAGGCAAGCAATGCAGTAGAATAAGATTTACATATATACATAGGCAAACAATGCACTATAATAATGTTTACAAATATAGGTATTAATTGTAGACTTGCTTGAAAAGCCATGTTTTGAGGTTCTGCTTGAATTTCTTATGGCATGGTTCTAGGCGAAGATTGGGGGGCATGTTTTTCCAAAGTGTTGGGCCTGCTAAAGAGAGAGCATGGTCGGAGGTGGATTTAAGCCTTGTGAGTTTGTGTGAGGGAGTACGTAGTTTTGCGAGATGTTGGTTTCTTGTGGGTCTGTTCGTTATGCGAAACTGTAATTGTTCATTGAGGAGTAGCATCTTATTAGTGTGTAGAGATTTAAGGATGATGGTGAGAGACTTGTATCGAATCCGGGCTGAGATTGGCAGCCAGTGTAAGTGTTTGAGTACAGGGGTGATATGGTCATTTCTGTGGGCATTAGTAAGGATACGGGCAGCCGCATTTTGGAGCATCTGAAGGGGCTGAATAGCATTCTTAGGGAGGCCTAGGAGGAGGGCATTGCAATAATCAAGTTTGGACAGGATGAAGGCTTGGAGAATAGTGCGGAAGTCATTGAGATATAGAAGGGGTTTGAGTTTTTTTAGGGTATGAAGTTTGAAGAAGGATGCTTTAAGTGTAGCTTTAATGAACTTTTTTAGGTTAAATTGATTGTCTAGACTCTAGAGTGACGCCAAGGCTACGAATGTGTGGTGCGAAGGTAATGTGAGACAGTGGTGTGAAGTGTGTGGGAAAGTAGGAGTGGGTATTGCATGGAGAGATGGCTAAGAGCTCAGATTAAGAGGTGTTGAGGGCAAGGTAATTCTCAGAGAGCAGGGAGCCGATTGAGGTGAGGGCTGATTCCCATGTTTTCAAGGCATTGGATATTAAGTGATTTTCAGAGTGGATTTAGACATGGACATAGTACAGAGACTTTATTGGTCTCAGTTGCCAGTTTTGTATTATGAGAATTGGATCAAAGGCATTCTGTGACTATAGTTTTATTGGATGTCTCTTTGGCATTTGACTCTATCCCTCATAATAATACAGAGATTTGTAGATATTGAGATAGGGGGAAAGGTGGGGCAGTGATTTCTTTCTTTTCTATCGCATTGTGGTGGGTGGGCCAAATAGTTTCTGATAGGTTCCCAGTATGTCTGGGGTCCTTCAAGGCACATTGCTTTCAAAAGTATTGTTTAACCTATATTTGAATCCATTGTATCAGTTGTTAACAGGTTTGTGTTGCAACCATCGCTGCCTGACGGCTTCACTCCGCCTACCTTTCTTTTTCTGCGACTCCTCCTGCTCCTTGTGGACATCTGGCTGCCACGGCGTCTGTCCACCGTCCTGTCCAACATTCCCGGACCGGCTTGGGCGCTGCCTCCCACCATGCTCCTCAGGTACCTTAGGGCACACGCGCCGCGTGGCCCTCATTCTTATTTCCTCTATGGTGCGAACCTGTGATGACGTCACGCTGCCCGATATTTAAGCCTACTGTTTATTGCTAGCCATTGAGTTAGCAAGGGATTTCCTATGGATGGGATTCTCTCTCCGTACCCAGTTACTCTGCCTCCAACTTCTATTGGACTCTTTTCTGCTAACGGGGTACCCACTCCTCGGGGGCCTCTCTGCTTCTTTCAGGTCACTATCAGGAACTGGCTCGAGGGCCCATGTTCCCTGACTCGCTGCCTGTGTCCATCTCTTCTACTTGGAAGAATTCGCTACAGACACCATCTGTGAGTACTACTACCATCTACTCCTCAGAGCTGTTTCCCTGGAACCAGGTACTCGCTCCTCGAGGGCCTGCCTCCGTTCAGCACCAGTGCTATCTCCTAAGTGGAACTGCTACGTGAGTACTTGCCAATGAGTCTCTGCTCAGAGGTATCTGGTACTTGCTCCTCGAGGGCCAGCTCACCCTATCTCGGGGCTTCTCTATACTGGGGACTCTGTGAATGTCTTATTATACTCATTCTCTCAGTGCTTTTCACTACAGCACTGCTACTGGAGGAACCGCTGTTCCAGCGCCCTGAGGAATACTAGCCCAGCCGGGCTCCATCTCACTACTGTCACCTTTGGTGGCTTCATAAACTGTCTAAATAAAGATATAATCTGTTTGTGTGTCCAGAGCTGAGCCTGACCTGTGGCCCCTCACGGGACTCCCCCCCCCCCCCATGGGCGTGGTCAGCTGCCACAGTGTCCAAGGGTCCACCCAAACCTTCCAAAACATAACAGATTACTAACTCCATGGATCCGGCACAGCTCAATGCTTTGCAGACCATTCAGGGTCTGGCCATGCGCATTGCTAAACAACAAGATGCATTGGAGAAACTCACTTCTGCATTCCATCAGCTACTCGCACAGAAGAATCAAGGCGCTGCTTCCAGTAATGAAGGTCAGTTACCTGAAATAACCATAAAGACTACTGTACCTCTGGCTTCTCCAGTTCGTTTCTCTGGAGAGATTCAAAGGATTAGAGGTTTTCTAGATCAGTGCTGCATGCATTTTGCATTATAGCCTTCTCACTTCCCCACGGCCTATGCCAAGACTACTTATATTCTATCTTATCTTGATGGAAGGGCCTTGTCTTGGGCCTCAATGCTGTGGGAACGTAAAGATCCAATTCTGCAGGATATTGATGGATTTTTGGATTTGTTTAAGTCTGTTTTTGATGATCCTGCTCGAGTGACTGTTGCTGGTTCTACTCTGGTGGACCTGAAGCAAGGCAACCGACCATTGGCTGACTTTGCAATAGAGTTTAAGACTCTCGCTACGGAACTATGCTGGGATTCCAAATGCCTGAAAACCCTCTTCTTCAGAGGTCTGGATACTCGCTTGAAAGATGAGCTGGCCGCTTATGAGACACCTGACTCACTGGATGAATTAGTGGCTTTGGCTACTAGAATTGGCCACTGGCTCCGTGATAAGGTGAAAGAACTCAAGCCTACCACTAGACCGGTTCAGAAGGAGGTTTGTGCTAAACCTGCACTCCAGATAATTCCAGCAATATCTGTCGCCAGTGGAGAAGAACCGATGCAACTTGGTCGCAGTTCCTTGACTTCAAAAAAGAGAAGACTTTGGAAGAGGCATGGCTGGTGTATGTACTGTGGACAGACTGGTCACGATGTCCCAATATGCCCAATTCGTCCGGGAAACGGACGGGCCTAAGTCCTGTGGGAGGACTGTTCTTAGGCCTTACCACGACCTCTCCTCCGCTCTCTCTCCCAGTCTCCCTGATCTGCGGACGGTCCGAAGTTCAAACTCTTGCCCTGGTGGATTCAGGCGCAGGAAGCAACTTTTTACTTCGACGCCTAGTGGAACATTTGAGGATTCCCTCATCACTTTGGAAGTTCTACTGCTCTTATCATCTATCCATGGAAAGCCTTTGCCTGGTGACGTGACCTGGCATACCGGACCGGTAACCCTTCGCACTGGAGCCCTCCATAGCGAGTCAATTTCCTTCTTTGTGTTAGAGAAGGCTATGCACCCTCTCATTCTGGGGTTACCCTGGTTGCAGTTGCATCAGCCTCAATTCGACTGCATGCCTCTGCATGCCTACAACTTCACTGATGCCTCCACCTCAATACGCATCATTCAGTGATGTGTTCTCCAAAGAAGCTGCTGACATCCTTCCTCCACACAGATCTTACGACTGTGCCATAAGGCTGAAACCTAACACTGAACCTCCTAAAGGACGTGTCTATCCACTCTCTGCTATAGAGAACAAGGCTATGTCCGAGTACATCGATGAGAATTTACAGAAGTAATTCATTAGACCATCAAAGTCTCCAGCTGGTGCAGGTTTCTTCTTCATGGGGAAGAAGAATGGTACCTTAAGTCCTTGTAGCGACTATCAAGGTCTGAATGAGATCACGATCAAAAACTGATATCCCCTTCAACACTCGATATGGTCATTTCGAGTACTTAGTAATGCCCTTCGGCCTTTGCAACGCACCCGCCGTGTTCCAGAACATGATGAACAACATCTTGTGGGACCTGTTGTACAAGAGTGTCGTGGTGTACCTAGATGATATCCTGATATTTTCTCAGGACTTGTCTACCCATCTAGAGGACATCAAACAAGTACTACAAAGACTACGAGAACATTGGCTCTACGCCAAGCTATCCAAGTGTGAATTCCATAAGGACTCTGTGCCTTTTCTTGGCTACATTGTGTCTAAAGATGGCTTCCAGATGGATCCCCAAAAACTAGAGAGTATAAAAAATTGTCCCAACTTACCAGCCTGAAGGCCCTGAGACGATTTTTGGGATTTACCAATTATTATAGAAGCTTCAGAAAGAATTACTCTTCTTTAACTGTGCCCTTAACTGCAATGACCCGGAAGGGGCTAACACTTCTAAATGGTCTGCAGAGGCCATTTCTGCATTTGAGAATATAAAGATTGCCTTTTCCACCAAACCATGCCTGTGTCATCCAGACCCCAACAAGCCATTCATTGTGGAGGTTGACGCCTCTGATGTCGGTGTGGGAGCTGTCTTGAGCCAAACCGGAGACTCCAAAGCATTACGTCCCTGCTTTTTCTTCTCATGACGTTTCTCTCTGGCAGAGAACTATGGGATTGGAGATAAAGAGTTCCTGGCTATTAAGTTGGCATTCGAGGAATGGCGGCTTTGGCTCGAAGGCGCTCAACATCAAATTACCGTGTTTACGGATCATAAGAATTTAGAGTATCTCCGCCATGCGCAACGTCTTAACCATAGACAAGCCAGATGCTTCTTATTTTTTAACGGTTTTGACTTTGTGCTCAAATATCGCCCTGGAGACAAGAATACCAGAGCTGATGCCCTGTCACGCTCTTTTCTCTAGGAGGATGTTCCAGAAGAACCTCAGCATATATTGACCCGAAGAAAGTCATCTTGGGTGCTACCCATTCTGTGCCCGCTGGTAAAACCATCATGCCTAAACATCTCAGGAAGAAAATGCTCTATTGGGCTCATGATTCCAAGCTGCCTGTCCATCCTGGTCAATGCCATACCCTGCTGAAGCTCCAGAAGTATTATTGGTGGCCAACTAACAAGGAAGATACATTCTCCTACATAGCATCTTGTGCCAACTGTGCCAAGCACAAACCTACTTCTGGCCAACCGTGGGGATTGCTGCAACCGCTTCCAGCTCTGGAGCAGCCCTGGACACATATCGCTACTGACTTTGTAGTTGATCTTCCCCTCTCTGGAGGCATGAATACCATTTGGGTCACAGTCGACCATTTCAGCAAGATGACCCATTTCGTGGCACTGCCTGGTTTACCTTCAGCCTTGAAGCTTGCAAAGCTCTTCATAACCCAAATCTTTTGCCTTCACAGCCTACTGAAGCACATATTATCGGATCGAGGATCACAATTCACGGCAAAATTCTGGAAGGCTTTGTGTAAATTTTTCGACATCTCTCTAAACTATACATCAGCCTATCATCCTCAATCAAATGGCCAAACAGAATGGATGAATAGGACCCTGAAACAGTTCATTCAGGCCTATGTGAGTTGCCGTCAGAATAACTGGGCCGAACTGTTACCATGGGCTGAATTCGCCATTGATTCTCATCCAGCAACATCCACTGAATCAACATCTTTTATAGTGGTATATGGAAGTTTACCATCTCCGCCACTTCCACTGAAGCTGTCAGTGATGTCCCCAGCAGCTCAATCCACTGCTGATGATATCCATCAATTATGGACTCAGACGAAAGAAATGCTACTCAAAGTGAGTGATCGAGCTAAAAGATATTATGACGCTCACCATTCCAAAGTGCCTATCTTTAACCTGGAGACAAAGTCTGGCTTTCCACAAGCACCTTAGACTGAAGTTACCTTCCACTCGATTTGCTCCTCACTACGTTGGACGTTTCCAATCCTCCGTCTTGGCAACATCACGTACAGTTTGAAGCTACCACCTGGATTGAACATCCACAATGCTTTTCATGTTTCACTTCTGAAACCACTCATTCTCAGTGAGAATTACAAAGAGTGGTTGTTGCGACCGTCTCTGCCGGACGGCTTCACTCTGCCTACCTTTCTTTTTCGGCGATTCCTTCTGCTCCCTGTGGACATCTGACTGCCGCGGCGTCTGCCCGCTGTCCTCTCCGGTGTCCCTGGACCGGCTTGGGCACTGCCTCCCGCCATGATCCTCAGGTACCTTAGGGCGCGCGTGCCGCGCGGCCCTTATTCTTATTTCCTCTATGGCATGAACCTCCGGGGCGTCCCCCTGTGATGACGTCACGCTGCCCGGATATTTAAGCCTACTGTTTATTGCTAGCCGTTGAGTTAGCAAGAGATTTCATATGGATGGGATTCGCTCTCCATACCCAGCTACTCTGCCTCCAACTTCTATTGGACTCTTTTCTGTTAACAGAGTACCCACTCCTCAGGGGCCTCTGCTTCTTTCAGGTCGCTATCAGGAACTGGTACTCGCTCCTCGAGGGCCCATGTTCCCTGACTCACTGCCTGTGTCCATCTCCTCTTCTACTTGGAAGAATTCGCTACAGACACCATCTGTGAGTACTACTACCATCTACTCCTCAGAGCTGTTTCCCTGGAACCAGGTACTCGCTCCTCGCGGGCCTACCTCCGTTCCAGCGCCAGTGCCATCTCCTACGTGGAATTGCTGCGTGAGTACTTGCCAATGAGTCTCTGCTCCCAGGGATCTGGTACTCGCTCCTCAAGGGCCAGCTTGCCCTATCTCAGGGCTTCTCCATACTGGGGACTCTGTGAATGTCTTATTGTACTCATTCTCTCAGTTCTTTTCACTATAGCACTGCTATCGGAGGAACCGCTGTTCCAGCACCCTGAGGAATACTAGCCCAGCTGGGCTCCATCTTCTACTCACTACCGCCACATCTGGTGGCTTCACAAACTGTCTAAATAAAGATATAATCTGTGTTTGTGTGTCCAGAACTGAGCCTGACCTATGGCCCCTCACGTGACTTCCCCCCGTGGGCATGGTCAGCTGCCACAGTGTACAAGGGCCCACCCAAACCTTACAAAACATAACAATGGCTATGAATGATTTTTTTCAAATTCCAGAATTGATGCCACCTGAAATTAATTTTGAGTAGAGATGACTTAAAGTCCCTGATGCATTATTTTGCTTTATAAATGTTGGATAACATGAATGTTCTTTATATAGGGCTTCCCAAGTGTTAGTTGCTTTCACTCCAGTTATTATTAAATGCCACTGCTCAGTTGGTAGCCCAGTGTCCCTTAGGGACAATATTTTGCCAATCTTGTATGAATTGCATTGGCTACCAATTGATCAGTGAGTTAAATTTAATCTTATTGTTTTAGATCATTGGGTGATTTATGGCAACTGTCCAGGTTATTTGAAGGTTTTCCTGACATTATATCAACCCCAGCGATCTTCGCAGTCCATGAACCAACAACATTTATAGGTGCCCAATGTTAAATCTGCCAGTCTTCAACATACTAGCTTTTGGGCCTTCTCTTTAGAATAATCTCCCTGTTGATTTTTGACTGCTTTCTGATTATAAATGCTGTAGAAAAGCTCTGAAAATGTTTTTATTCAGTGAAGCTTTTAATGGTTAATTTGTTTAGAATTTGATGATGATTTTATTTCCTCTGCTTTTTTCATTTTTTGTTGTTTTGAAATTGTTTTGTTATCCACGATGAACAGCTGTCTGTTAAGATGGTGGACTATAAGTACTGAAATAAATACAATTAATACAATGAATTGCATAGGCAAAACATTTGCATGTTTTGCTTAAATTTTCCTCAGTTTTTAAATCTGGCCATTTAACATCCTAAATTTGGAAAAGCTCCTATTCCTTCATATTTTAAACAAAAAAATTATATCATTTCTGTAGTCAATGATGTATAACTTATATAACTTGGGTAATCATTTCTTTAAAGATTAAAGCTCAAATTAGTCTCCTTTATAGGCAATGTCTCTGCTCAAAAGAGAAATGGCTTTTGTCAATGTGAATATATTTCTAAGATGGATACAGTTCCCTGATTAGCACTTAGCATCTTAAAATTCTGATGACAAAGAAGATACTTTCTCTTTCCAAAGCTTAAAGCACAGAAACAAGGAATTGTTCAGTAGATAGGGTATGGAAGGTATTGGACACAATGGGGTAGATTTTCAAACATATGTGCCAATTTTATAACATGCACACACCGGCACGCTCATGTTATAAAATTGGGTGGCCACGTGCACATGTACGCCAGATTTTACAATCCGTGCATGCATGTGTGGGTGGCACGCACAAGAGGATGAACTTTTGCAAATTCTGCATGCGTCGACGTAATTGGGCCTTCCCCATTTCCTTCCCAGTCCACTCCAACTAAGGAGTAGAGATGTGCATTTGTTTTTTCCGAATTGGAAAGTTTCAACGAAATTGTCCAATTCGGCATGTTTCAGGGACCCCGAAAAATGATCGGGATTTTCCCGTTTTTTCATGAAAATTCGTTTTTTGGATTAGTGCGCACTAACGGGAGTTAGTGCACGCTAATTCCCCGTTAATGCGCGCTAACCCCCTTTAGCACGCACTAACAAAAACTAACAAAAAATAACAAAAAGTAACAAAAAATAACAAAATCTAACGGTTTTTGTTAGTGCGCACTAACAGGGAGTTAGCGCGCGCTAATGGGGAGTTAGCGTGCATTAACTAAAAAAACGATTTTTCGTGAAAAAAAACCGCAAACCGCAAAAAAACAACATTTTCAGCGGCGGCCGAAAAACAAAGAACGACACGAACACAAAAAGTGATTCACATCTCTATTAAGGAACGGACTGGGAGGGAAATTCCCTACCCCCCTACCTAAACTCCCTCCCTCTTCCCCTCTCCTCCTCTCCTTCTCAGCCCCTAAACCCTACCGATCTATCCTTTTTTTTTGTTTTGCAACTTACTTCCCAGCCGGAGCTGAAATAAGTTGCACACACCTGCCAGCTGCTGGCGAGTGAGTCATCAGGACAGCGTACAATGGCACTGTCCCAGCCCGACCCCGGAACACCCCTTTGAAGAGGCCCGGCACTTGTGTGCGTACCGGGATTTATGCGCATGGCCAGGCCACTTTGAAAATTCATGTGGCGTGCACAAGGCCTGGCCACGCACGAAAGCCCCGGATTTTACATGCACAGGCCTTTTAAAATCCAGCTTTCAATTGATAGGAGATGAAGAGATAGACACTGTGCATGGAGTGGGGATCAGGTACTGTGCATTGTGGAGACAGATCGGAGCTTTGATCAAGGTGAGGATTTTTTCCCCCAGGTTAATCAGCCTCTTAACTTTTGACCACTTAAAATAATTATAAATATAGTGCATCCTTGCTATAAAGGGGATGATCTCTTTCATAGGGATGCACTTTCATTTTTAATGACATTACCTATTTCATTTCATATTGTTTCTAAACAACTTTTAAGTGATGAATTGTATTATTTCAGCTATGCTTTTGTTTAATCACATTGTTATGCTTTTGATGTAAAGAAATGTTTTTATTGTTTTAGTTTATATTGTACTTTTCTGATGTTGTAATCTGCCTTTAACAATCTGTTTTGTAAAAGTGCAGAATATTGAGATGTAGGAGTAGATATTTAAAAGCCATTTAGACAGATAACTCACAAGATACCAGTCTAAATGGCTTAAAGAGTAGAATGAGCCTCTTATCCAGCTAAATCATAGCCAGATATATTGTTATCCAGCTATAATTTAGCCAGATATAAAAGGAGTGTTTTGGGGGCATTCCGGGGATGGATCCTGTTATTTGGCTAACTTACAGGGTCATTTATCAAATCGCGTTAAGGAGTTTTCGCATGCGTTAACGCATGTGATAAGCACCATAATACATGGTGTGATGCAAATTTTTAAAAGGGGAGGATTTCCGTAAACATGGGCTGGCTTTGTGAAGCCATAATGCACGATATCACACAGTTTTAACATGAAAATAACTACACCTTTTTCAATTGCACTAAGCTGTACTATATCATTTGTTATGCCCATAATGCAATTTGAGATTTTTTCACAAATTCTGTTTTGTGCATTTTTAGGCTGGGGAAGGATCTGAGATGTGGGAGGAGAGTGAGGGAAGGATCTGTGATTGGGGGGGGGGGGGGGGGGGTGAGAGAGAGAGAGAGCGCCTCTGGGGGTAGCACCATAGTAAGCAGCTATTTATGCTACTATAAGAGGCCTACCTAGAAACTCGAGATGAGGTTTAGGTAGTAGTGTAGGGGTTAGAGGCCACTTTTACATGCAGAGTGAGACATACGAACAGAACAGTACACTCTTGTGAAGATTTGAGTCCTTCCGAATGAGGAAACTCACACAACAATGACATTTGTACAGTATTCTCTCAACCTAACTTAATGGACTTTCTTCCTGGGTAATATCAAGCTAGGCTGAGAGAACATTGTAGAAATCTCATCTTTGTGTGAGATTTCTCACTCCGAAGGACATCAAATCTTCACAAGAGTGTACTGCTGTGTTCATACGTCTCATTCTGCATGTAAAAGTGGCCCTTAACCCCTACATAAACCTCACCTCAAGTTACTAGGTGGCCTCCTATAGTAGCAATAATAGCTAACTACCACAAGGACTTTATAGATAGTCAGTCTCTCTCTCTCCCTCTTTCTCTCTCTCTCTCTCTCTCTTGTGTGAAATGAACACTTTGTAGGTAGGAAAATGTAATTAGTAGGTATCAGTGTATCAGTACAAAAAGTTAATGCTCTTTGTGGTAGTACCTATGCAAAGCCATAAGATAATGCACATTGCAATAAATAGGCTATTACCATAAAAAACACCCTTTTTACTATTGCATGCACTATTTATTGCAGATTGATAAATCTAGGCCTTAGCCAACCAACAGGGTCATTTATCATTTAATGATAATGCCACAACGTGTGCGTTAAATAGAGCAACGTGCATTAGTATGCAAATGTGACATTTGCAATGCAGATGGGAGGAGTTTGGGCAGAGTTAATGCTAATGAGCAGCTCCTAACATCAAATGTGATAGACTAAAGCATAGCAACACAGGTTTTAATGCCAGAAATTAACATTAACTGTGCATTACTGACTAAAAAGGATTTTATCAGAGAGAGGAAGAGAGCAATATGTAAGTTTACTATTCATACCACTGTAAGGGGCACTTATAACTCAGTGAGGTTTCGGGTGTGGGGTAGGTTTTGGGGGCAGTTTTACATACACAATCAGAGGTATGCACAGCACAGTTGACATCAGTGAAGATTTTCTGTCATTTGAATTGATGAAAGGTAAAAGAGGAGATGATTTGTACAATGTTCTTCTTACATAGCTTGATTGCAGCTAGGTAGAGAGTGCATCAAGCTAGGTAGAGTGGTTACTCTAACTGGAGAATTGGAAACATAGATGTTGTAGTTTGTGGACTCTTTGCAGTAGCAGATGCAGGAGAAACTGAAACTTCTGAGACAAAAGAATACATACATGGTTGCCACATTTTGTGATCCATGGCTGAAAGGAACAGAAGTGAAAATGTCTCACACACATGAAGAAGATACTGGTAGGTAGGGTGTGTGTACAAGAATGCCAAAGACAAGGAATAGTGGGGATGTAGCTCAAGAAAGAATGATCACCTCAGAGAGTAGAGCAGGAATGAGCAGCACCCTGTCAGCAATCCCTTAGTCCTGCAAATCAATAAGCCAAAGCCACACTGTCCACAGAGCTATCTCTCCTGACAAAGGCCATAGTTAAAGCAGCTAGCAAGAGCGATCCTTGGCCCACCTCAGCAAAGAAGACCCCAGCAGAAAATTCTGTGATACACTATCTTCAGAGCCCATTGAGGACATGGACAAAGATGAGCTGGCATATTAGGCATGCAAGTCAACTGTCTGGCCAGAACTAACCACTGTAGTTCAGCACTATCTTTCCTACCTGCCAACCCAGTATATGCCCAGTGAATGTGTATTCTCAATGGCAAGGGGCATTGTGAGCTCTCATCTTTCCAAGCTGATACCAGACTTGATGGAAAAGTTAATGGTTTGAAAATCAATATGACTTTGCTGTACTTTCCAAAATTTTCATGCAAATAACAAAATGACTGAAAACACCATGCAGTCTTTCTGCTACTCTGCCTAACTGCCATGTCCCTGATGTATCTGTAAATAAAGTTAAAAAACAATGAATTATTTACATTCCTGTAGTCCAAGTTGGGACCTGAAGAGCTCAAGGAGGAGGTCCCAGTGTTGGTGTGGCCAGTAGAGGCCCAGGGAGTTGTGCCCGAAGTATTTTTTTTAAGTTTTAGGGCCTGGAATGGAGAGCAGCATATGGCTGCTGTAGGTGGCTCCAGACCATGTGAAAATGAAAGTGTCCGAATGCCATGATTGCCAGACGTGCCTTGGGAATGTGGGGAACTCCCCTGGCAGGAAAGAGAGGGTCATATGGAGTTGGCAGCTGGAACAAGCAGCGAATCTAATTGCTACTGCTACTCTGAGACTCCTTAGCTGGTATCAGGAGAGCAGCGACTGAGTAGCAGCTGGAGCAAACAGCTGTTTCTGCTCCAATCCTCCCACTCAGTGCTGGGTTATGGCAGAGGTTTTTTTTAAAATAAATTTTGCATTGTTGTGTAATTATTGGGAGGAGACAGTGACCACAGCAATGGGGGTGCTGCTTCTGCATTAGGTGAGCACAAGAGGCACTGGTGGCCTTAGGCAAACCTCTGGCGCATAGCTGATACAGACCCAGGACCAGATGGTGTCAGTAATGACATGAGTGAGCTGGCCGAGAGACTGCCCACACCAAATGTTTTAAAGTTAAATAAAAAGAGAATAAAATAAACATTTAAAACCAGGGTATTCCAGATGGGAAAGCCTAAAAGAGGATTTCGAGCATCCAGGAAGCACATTGGAGACCCCGGTGCCAGCTTGCTAACAATAGACATTAAAATTCCCAAATTTGCTGGTGGTGGCCAGGTTAGAGGATTCTGCTGTCCTAATCACACCAGAAATGTGTGGCCAACAATGTATTTTTAAGGAGATTGTTTACCCATTTTTCTAAGGAAGAATAAGCGAGAAAGTTTCATTTGATGGTGGTGGTCACAAAAAGGATTATTAGGACACTAATTTGACCCTTAGTTTGAGTTTAATTATTTTAATTTTTAAACTATAAGCATTAAGGGTATTTGAGGGCATAGGACACCTGTAGGATGTTGATGGGGTTGTTTAGTACAATTTTGAGTTATATAACTGGAATTTTTAGTTTTATTTTATTGGATTTTTCATTAATTTCAATTGACAGTACTGAGGCAGGTAAAATAATATTAAGTATGTGAGATGTACAGAGGAAAAAAAACCAGAGTGTTCCAATGCCCTCCCTGAGGAGATGTCCTGGCAATGCCATGACAACTGAATAGCTGAAGCTATCAGGTAATTTGGCTAGCAGAATAGCACTTCCAGAACTCAAAACACAATACTGATTAAATAACTACATTAAAAGGAAAATTTAGAATAATTAAGAATGATTTTCCATCATATTTATTTATGCAGGTTGGGGGGGGGTGTTTAACTGATTTCTGGAATGATAAATAGGATTTCTAAACGAGGTGAGAACTATTCCTCCTGCTGACATTAGTAGAGCAGGGACATGGACTTAGAAACTATACAGTGACATTTTGGAATTTGAGTGAGAGCTGTGCTGTATTGTGACAAGAGAGGGACTGTGTCACTGTTCTGTGTCACAGAGGTCTAGTTTAGTGCCAAAATCACCTAAATCAATTAGGGAACACTACTGAATGAATGACTGAGTATTTGTGAAACTGTTAAATTATATAATAGCCAGGAAAAAGTTAGTGGAGAGGAGAGACAGATTGAATTTAAAAAAAACAGCTGAAGTGCGGTGTTTATTCAGCTAATTTATGTAGATGAGAGGAAGAAACTGAATGAAAGGCAACAAAGAAAATATATTTGCTAATATCACTAAAGAAGGTCATTCTAAGAAAACAACACAGCCAGAAGGCATATGTAGTAAACAAGACCAGTCGTCTTAGCTGAATGGTTTCCTTTATTAAAAATGTGGCTAAAATCACAGATTAGGTAAAATATCCCTGAATCAGCCTGAGTTTCGCCCAGGCACAGGGCTGCATCAGGGGCTATAAAACAATACCACATAAACAAATTAGACAATTAAAACAGTCTCCCAATCTCTTATTCACATTCAAATACATAATACTCACACTCACACTCACACACACACACACACACACACACACTCGCACACACACATATACAAATACCCCTTCCTATTTCAATCACATAGACTCATGTGTGTTCATTCTGAACCTCTCCCTCTTCAGCTGCAGGTGGGGTGGACTCCACCTATGGTTTTCCAGCTACTCTCTTCCCTGTTTTCTACTGCAAGTAGAATAAGCTCTGCTCATGGCCCGCCAGATCTTACCACTAGGGATGTGAATCGTTTTAGGACGATTAAAATTATCGTCCGATAATTTTAATATCGTCTTAAACCGTTATGGAACACAATACAATAGAGATTCTAACGATTTATCGTTATAAATCGTTAGAATCGTGAGCCGGCACACTAAAACCCCCTAAAACCCACCCCCGACCCTTTAAATTAAATCCCCCACCCTCCCGAACCCCCCCCCCCCAAATGACTTAAATAACCTGCGGGTCCAGCGGCTGTCCGGAACGGCAGCGGTCCGGAACGGGCTCCTGCTACTGAATCTTGTTGTCTTCGGCCGGCGCCATTTTCCAAAATGACGCCGAAAAATGGCGGCGGCCATAGACGAACACGATTGGACGGCAGGAGGTCCTTCCGGACCCCCGCTGGACTTTTGGCAAGTCTTGTGGGGGTCAGGAGGCCCCCCCCAAGCTGGCCAAAAGTTCCTGGAGGTCCAGCGGGGGTCAGGGAGCGATTTCCCGCCGCGAATCGTTTTCGTATGGAAAATGGCGCCGGCAGGAGATCGACTGCAGGAGGTCGTTCAGCGAGGGTTCCGGCGCCTCGCTGAACGACCTCCTGCAGTCGATCTCCTGCCGGCGCCATTTTCCGTACGAAAACGATTCGCGGCGGGAAATCGCTCCCTGACCCCCGCTGGACCTCCAGGAACTTTTGGCCAGCTTGGGGGGGGCCTCCTGACCCCCACAAGACTTGCCAAAAGTCCAGCGGGGGTCCGGAAGGACCTCCTGCCGTCCAATCGTGTTCGTCTATGGCCGCCGCCATTTTTCGGCGCCATTTTGGAAAATGGCGCCGGCCGAAGACAACAAGATTCAGTAGCAGGAGCCCGTTCCGGACCGCTGCCGTTCCGGACCGCCGCTGGACCCGCAGGTTATTTAAGTCATTGGGGTGGGGGATTTAATTTAAAGGGTCGGGGGTGGGTTTTAGGGGGTTTTAATGTGCCGGTTTTGCGATTTTACGTTTTTTCGATTTTTCACGATTTTTCACGATTTTTTACCCCCCCCAAACGGCAACAATACGATTCCCTCCCCCTCCCAGCCGAAATCGATCGTTAAGACGATCGAGGACACGATTCACATCTCTACTTACCACTCCTTGGCCACAAGCAGGATTGGCTCCACTTGCAGTGTGCTGGGCCTCCTTTATCTTTGGCTGCAAGCAGAATGGTCTCTACTTGTGGCCCACTGGATGTCACCACTCCTCAGCTGCGAGTCAGATGGGCTTAACTCTCAGCATGCTGGTCCACCTCCATCTTCTGCCGTGAGCAGGATGGACTCCGCATGAAGCCTGTTGGATATTGCCACCCTGCCAGTGACCTCTTGATGGCACCTCCTCCTTGCAGTCACTCAAGGAGGACCACTCCTTGCCCCTCCTGTTAGTATGCCACAACTGCAATTTCATTTTTTAGTTCTTTAAGATCTCTGTGGTGAATACCATCTGGTTCTGGTGATTTGTTAATGTTTAATCTGGGTTATTAAATCCTCAGGTTTCACAGTGATTCCATCTAGTCACTCAGAGGCAATAAATTCATGTTACCACTGTGAATTGGGCTTACCCTTCAAAATCCTGGAGCAGCATGAAGCAGCAGTGATGTCATGGCCCCCTCGGCACATCGGCATGCCTCCCAACGGTCCCCGCTGTAGCACAGGAAACGGGGCTATATCTACCCATATTCGGCTATAGGCTTGCTTGTGCTGGTGCTGTCTCTGCTGGATTTGCCTTTATCGTGACCCGGATTGTCTTGAATTCCTCTTGCCTGCTGCCTGCCTTTGACCAGGACTGGATTTGGATTTCTCTTGCTTGCCGCCTGCCAGTGAGCCGGATTATCTCGGACCCCACTACCTCCAGTCTGCCTCCATTTGTACTGGGAGTCGGTGGAGATGCCGGCTCTAACCTCACTTCAGCTGGATCTGCATCCATCCCCTTCTCACTGGTATCCGACTTTGGCTTGGACTCAGGTAAGGCTGTCTTTCTATCATTGGGTTCACATAAACATAACAATTCATATAGTTTTTCTGATATTTCCTTGTCCTCCTTGATCACCCATTTAACTCCTTGGTCATTTAGTGGCCCAACTGATTCTATCCTAGTTTTTTTGTTTCAACTATACTGGAAAAAGTTTATATTACTTGTTTCCACCTCTCTGGCAAGCTTTATTCAAATTATCTCTTAGCCTGCTTGATTACTTTTTTTACATCTAACTTGCTAGTGTTTATGCTCTTCTCTGTTTTCCTCATTTGTGTCTACTTTCCATTTTTTGAAAGATGTTATTATCTTCATCCTGTTTTTGATTGACTACACTCTGGGGCAGATTTTAAAAGCCCTACGCACATAAATCCAGGATGATTTACGCACAAAGGAGGGTTACGCGCACCGGGCCTATTTTCAAAAGGCCCGGCAGCACGCATAAAGCACCAGGATGTGCGTATGTTCCAGGGCTTTTCTGAATGGGTGGGCAGGGGCGGGACGGAGGCAGGGCATATGGTCCGAGGGCGTGGCTGGGCAGTCTGGAGGCATGACTGGTTGGTCTATGGAGCATGGCTGGGTGCTCTGGGGGCGATCCAGGAGGCGTGGCTGAGGACTCAGCACAAGGGGATCGCGCGCAGGCAGTTGGCAGGCGTAACTTCCAAAACAAAGGTACGGGGGGAGGTTTCTTTAGGGCTGGGGGCGGGTAAGGGAGGGGAAGGTAGGGGGGGAAAGGAAAGTTCCCTCCGAGGCCGCTCTGATTTTGGAGTAGCCTCGGAGGGAATGTGGAAAGTCAGCTGGTCTCCCCGAGGACTTGGCGTGGGCAAGGTGCACTAGTGTGCACCCCCTTGCGCGCGCCGACCCCTGATTTTATAAAATTGGACGTACATTTGTGCGTGCCGGGTAGCATGCACAAATGTATGCTGTGTGTGTACCTTTTAAAATCTGCCCCTCTATGTTTTGAGGTTTAAGCTCCTTTGTACTATTTCTGATTGACCATACTCTATGAATTTGGGGTTATATCACCTGTGTGCTGTTTGTGATCAACCACACTGTTCACCAGGGAGATTTTGATGGTTTTGTGCCATTTGTGATTCCCTGACTATTTTTCTTTGGGGTTTTGATGCTTTTGTGCTGTTTTCAATTCTCCACATTCTACACTTTGGGGTTCTTGCTGCCACTATGCTTTGTTGCTATAACCCAGACTCATCACCCTTTGGTGTTCTTGCCACTATGGGTGGCTGCTTTGCACCTCTCATGGTATCTTGGAGTTTTAATGCCACTCTTAACACTACTTTGTCCCTTAGTCAGTTCCTGGGTTTATTTTTCTGCCACCTTTGCTGCTTTCTTTGTTCCCACTTCATAGTTTCTTAGGGCATTCACATCACTTTGTCCCTCTTGTGCTGCCTTTTGGACTTTTATGTTACTGTTAACAGTGCCTTCTTTTGAAGCCGTGGAGTGTCCTTGACACTCTTGGTGCTGCTTTGATGCTCTGATGATGCCTTGGAGAAATACTGCCACTGCTCCATGCCCTTTTGCTTCTTTTTTATTTTTATTTTATTTATTTATTCAATGGCTTCTTTTCCATAGCTTCCAAACAAAAGATGTCCAGGGCGAAGTAGAAAAAATAAGATCCTTAAAAAATAACACATATTACAACACTAAACATGACATAGTTAAAATGCAACAGAGCATAAAAAAATGATCAGCACTCAGATGCCTCCCTGAATAAAACAGCCTTTAGCTGGTCATGCCTTAGGCTACACATTTTGGTGTCACTTTGCCACAGTCTTACTGCCTTCAAATTCTCTTCTACCTTCTGATAATTTCCATCCACAAGTTTCATTCAAATTGATAATAAATCCCTAATTTTGAAACTCAAAATAGGCTGCATTACTTTCCTCAATGAATGATGGGGAAACAAAAAGCAAATGAAAATAAGAAACAACATGTTTTTCTGTGTTTGAAACTAATGAAACAAATGGAGATGACCTATGAAATGAATAATTGAGTCAAAATAACAATTTTGCCTCTGCACATCCCTATTAAATCATGGAAAATGAATATAGTATGAATTGAAAGTCTATGACAGATTATATAATATGCCTGGGAAAAAAAAAAACTTTGCTAAAAATGTTGTTTGAACAGTTTTAAGGGTTCTTTAGAACCTTTTTCAAAAGTTTGTAGGTTGCTAAGCAATGACTCACATTAAATAACATTTCTGTGGGATGGCAAATCTTCACCACAGGTGTATAAATTAAAGCTGAATATCAATTGGTTAAGTGGAACTATTTTTATTATGGGATTAAAATGTAAAACAATTATGCATTGGGTTGCATTTAATGTGCAAAAAAAAATAAGAAAAATCAAAATGTTAATTCATAAAAATGACAGGGAGCAGGAAAATTACAGGTACACACTGAATTCAGTGTAGACAATTAAACTGCATTGTGAACTGTACAAAAGTCTTTTTGTTCTGAAAACAAATTATAGCTCTGTTTGAATTACAGAATCTTTACTTTGGTAATCTGTGCACCTTTATATGCTCCAAGCTGTCACCTACAATGAAATAATCATTTTTTTGTTTGTCCTTAATTCATTCATGACTCCCTCTTGGATCTTATTAACTATCAAGCATCTCTGGTTTTTGATCAAAGTTTAGTACAAAATCTTTCAGCTCTTGACATGGCTACACCTCTTTCATTCACGGTACGTTGTCCACTAGAGGCCAGTAAAGGTTTATCACAGTTCATGATGTTTAAGGAGGGAGAGAGAGAGAGAGAGAGAGAGAGAGAGAGAGAGAGAGAGAGAGAGAGAGAGAGAGAGAGAGAGAGAGAGAGAGAGAGAGACTTGCTATAGTGTCTCTTCCCTAGACAGGTATTTGTATCCCTAAGAGAGGCCCACCTAGTAACTCGAGGTGGGGATTAGGTATTAGTGTAGGGGGTTGGGGGCCACTTTCACATTCAACATGAGACGTACGAACAGAACAGTGGTCTCTTGTGAACATTTGATGGCCTTCGGAGTGAGGAAACTCACTCCAAGATGAGATTTGGACAACGTTCTTTCCACCTAGCTTGATGACCTATGGGTAGGCGCTAATTTCTGAAAACAGCTTGGCTGCACATTTTGTTTTCTGATCGCGCGGGAATACCTAATAGGGCCATCAACATGCATTTGCATGTTACGGGTGCGATTAGGTTCGGGGGGTTGGACGCGCATTTTCAGCCCCTTACTGAATAAGGGGTAACACTAGCACATCGAAAATGCGCGTCCAATGGCAGATTAACAGTGCGCTCTGTTGGAGTGCACTGTATTATATTGGCCCATTTGTAAAGGCGCTTCTCTGCATATATAGGACACAAGAATATTACACAGAATTTAGTAGGAGCAAATATAAATGTATTATTGCAAATCCTTTGGAGATACAGGCAGCTAGACCTTCAACACAGGTAGAGCATTAACGCCTGTCTCTCTCCTAGTATATCGTGAGGGCTGCGTTTTATAGGTTTAAACAGTACAGAGATGCCTATGAGCCTATGATGATAATCACTTACGCATTATGACATAGTGAAATAAGATAAACTAAAGCTATTTTAAGCTGAAACCTCTCCACCCAAGTTAAGGCCCCCCTTAAAGACCCGCCTTGCTTTTGCCAGATGTGTGTAGCATCTTCTGATGGTCCTTTGTCCTGTCAATCTAGCAATCTTTTCAATCTGTTTTCCATCCTCATGGGGCATTGGGAAACTGATTTCAGTTGGGCCCCTCAATTGGAGATGGTAGCCTGAGAATGTGGCCTCAGCCATTTGCCATCTGTAACCTCATGACCTTCTAGCATAGGCTTTGAAGAGCCTAAATGCATTCCAGATGTCTTCCAAAGTCTTGAATCTAAGGTCAGTTAAAGATTTTTTTCTATGGCCAGAGTTGCAGGTAGGCCACAGACAATGAAGGCTTCTGGGTAAGCTGAGTGAACCAAAGTCTGAGCAATAGTCTCCATATTAGCCTGCCCATATATCACTTTGCTACTACTTTTGTGAAGTGGGACCACCACCACTCTTCTCCAATCATGCAATACCACTCTCTTTTCCAGGGCTCTATTAAACAGGTCCTTCCGTGAACTACCAGAACATCTCTGAGCTACCTCAGTTTTCTGGGTTGTAGCTCTTCTGGCCCCATGGCCTTGTCCAATTTCAGTTTGCCTAGCTCTTCCCATACAAGTACGCTTGGGGTTTTCATGCTACATTTCATGTGGTGTTAACACTTACTCTATGTAGAACAAGTGCTACTCGTTATATAGTCAAGGATCGCTGCTCTCATACAATCTTACACAATACCAACTGATACCCCCAATTGCCCAAATTTTTAAGACGCTGCTAATTGACCGTCATAATAGGCTTCATAGTACAATAAAGGTTCACTTCATTGCTCTGTCTTATTTATAATCACAGGTCAATATCGATTGTGTACTTATTATTTTTTTATAATTTTTCTGCTGAATGTCCCAACACCATTTAAAACTTATTGATCCAATCAATGATGATTCAAAATCTCGGTAAGACTTATCTTGTCATCTTATCTGTAGTGCTTGCCGAGCCGCGCAGAGTGCCTCCGTTCCCTCCGCATCCCCCCACCTTCCCCTCCCTTCCCCTACCTAACCCACCCCCCGGCCCTACCTAAATCCCCCCCTACCTTTGTTGGGCAAGTTACGCCTGCTTGAAGCAGGCGTAACTTGTGCGCACCGCCTCGCATCCCCCGGCACAGGCCGCAGTGCTGGGGGACTCGGGACCGCACTCCCGGCCCACCCCCGAACCGTCGCCATGACCCCGTACCCGCCCCGGACTGCCCCCTGACCCTGGACACGCCACCGGACACGCCCCCTCCCACCCCATTTATGAAGCCCCGGGACTTACGCGCGTCCCGGGGCTTTGCCCGCGCTGGCAGCCTATGCAAAATAGGCGTGCCGGCGCACGAGTACCCTGCGCGCATAAATCCGGGAGGATTTACTTGTGCAGGGCTTTTAAAATCTAGCCCATAGTGTCATGGGGTAAAATGTAGCTATATAACAAGATGGGTTGGGGGCATGCTAGAAATGTGGCCTAAATTAGTTGCATAGTGGCAATATTCACTATAAAGTTAGTCTAGTACAGGAGATCACAGTCCAAAATGTTCCCAAGTTTGCTTTACCTAGCTACCTTTAGGTGGGTATATATAGAGCAGACTTATCTAGATAAGTCCAATTGAATATCCTGGCAAAACATTACTCAGGTAACCTAATCCATTTCACTTCCTCGTCACTGCACCACTTAATATAGATTTCAAAGGGAAACTTTCCCTTTGAAATTTGAGTCAGCAAGAGTATGTTCACAGTCCTACACCTGCTATTTGTGTGGCTACCTCAGCCTGTGAAATTACATGTATGCATATGTGTATGCACTTAATTGCATGTAAAGGTTAAACCCTGTCTGATGCCGCCTCTGCATGTAAAAGTGTACATGTACTGGCTCTATGCATGCAATTTTATACACAGAAATGGTGGATAATTTTCAAAGTGCCCATTTTTTTTTTAATTTATATTTTAATGAATTTTAAACAATTACAATCAAGAAAACACTTCTTGTTTGAAACAAATACAAATTAAGTACATCAAAGAAATTTAACTATACTAGCATACAACATTTGTATCATAAATCAAAGTCCACAATCCGAGATCTAAGTTTTTAACCTCAGGAATTCTGTATCTAAACAGATTTAAAATAAAATTGAAACTTAGCACTGTGATATATATCATCAATAAACAAATCTTATGTCAGATTTCCCTATTGGGGATGAACTTTCAGGCATTAATTTTTTCCCCACCAGAAAAGCTGTAAGCTGATTTGGATGAAAGAAAACATAAGATAAACTTTGATATTTGACTAAACATTTGCAAGGAAACTTTAACAAAAACTTTGCACCAATTTCCAAAACTCTTGGTCTCAAAATTAGGAATTGCTTCCTTCTTTTTTGAGTAATTTTTGAAAGATTGGGAAATATGAAAGTGCCCATTTTTTTTTTGCACATAAAACTGTTTTACCAGTGGAAGTTAGGGTGGTGCAGCATCAAATTTTCATGTTATCCTTTTTTTTCAGGATTTTGTGTCATCTAATGTTCATTTCAGTTTAGTTACTTTAGTGTTTATTTCTTTGATATATATTTCACTTTTCAAGCACTTCAAAGCAGATTACATTCAGGTACCAGAGGGTTGGTGTCAGTTTCAGGACGAGCTGGCACCATTTTGTTGTATGACTGTACAAAAATATGGCTATACAACAATAGCACTTGTTGGCCCTGAGACTGTGCCATTTTGGTGTTACCAGTCATGAGGTAGACCATCACCATATTGAAAGGAACTACAGAGGAGTAGGACATGAGCGGGCATTCTTCCTGCCCCTCTTACTGTCCAAGACCTCAAGTAAGGAGTAAGGGGGGCCTGGGATAAGTTGGGTGGGATTAGAGGACCCAGAAGATATTTTTTAGGGGGAAGAAGGGCCCAGATATTTCTCCAGGCCCTGGCAACATTTTGGAGGGCAGCCTCAGGCAGCTCCTGGGAAGCCTCAGGGAAGCCCAGATCCGTGGCAGATGTTTCCCCCCCCCCCCCCCCGAAAAAAAATAAAATAAAATAAAACCAATGAAAGTTTGTTGAAAGGTTTTGAAATCATAATGAAACAAAATAGGAAATATCATTGACATGTCCTATTTGTTTCATATGAATGCACATCATAAAAATATGTTTTGCCATGCTGGGTCAGACCAAGAGTCCATCAAGCCCAGTATCCTGTTTCCAAAAGCGGCCAATTGAGGTCACAAGTACCTGCGGGCCCAGAGGGTAGATAGATTCCATGCTGTTTATCTCAGGGACAAGAAGTGAAATTCCCCAAGTCCACCTTAATAGTTCATGGACTTTTCCTCCAGGAACTCATCCAAACGTTTTTTTAAGCTTAGCTACACTTATAGCTTTCAACCCTCGAGTAAATACCTTTGAAAAGTGTTCTCTAATTTAGTAATACCATGTTCATTTTGAGGTTTTAAATCACAGTGAGAGCAACCAATTTCATGTGATTTTGACTGCTTTGAACACAATTTAGTATATTTAATACACCTCATAAAATCATCTAACAGCGATAAACTGAGAGTATACTGTTTTGTTAAACATGGCTACCTTTAGAGTCTGGAATACCTCAGTGGCTGGACTTAGCAGCCATCCTATTTAATATTTATCAAATCCTTCAAGTAGGCTACCTACCATATTTGATCTTTCTTAGCTATGTGGATGATATACAGTTTTGTCCCTGTAAAATCATCCTGGTCATCTATATTTAACTTTATTACTACCTGTTCATCATATATATTGAACAATGGCTGTAAATAAGTTCTCCCGCAATGTGGATAAAACTGAGGTAATGTACTTAATAAAGCTCTTCCTTCTGATGTGCCATTCTCTTTTATTTTTGAAGATCATACTATCACATTAACTGCCCAGGTCCGAAATCTTCGCCTTATATTCGATTCCAATCTCTTCATGCATTTGCACATTCACTTTTTTGGCAAAGCAGCCTTTTTCAAATTACACATCCTAAGGCGAATAAAACCCTATTTAAGCTTACATGAAATTCTCCAAGTTTTAATCCTTAGACACTGATTACTATAACTTTTGCCTTTCTCGATCTTCCAGCTAATGCACTATGCCCTCTAATAGAAAGTAGAGATGTGCTTCAGGTAAAAATTTTGTGTCGGGCTTCGTTTCGGGGTCCCCCTGCAGGAATTTTGTTTTTCCTGCGGTTCGGAGTTTTTTTTTCGGAGGCCCCGATTTTCAGGTTAGTGCGCACTATCGGGAGTTAGTGCGCACTATCAGGAATTAATACGCATTAATGGGAGTTAGCGCACACTAACTCCCGTTAGTACACACTAAGTCAAAAATGAATTTTTTCCAAAATTTCGGAAAAAAATCAATCGTTTTTCGGTTCTCCCGAACCATTCTGAATTAGGCAATTTTGTTGACGTTGCCTAATTCAAGAAAAATGATTGCACGTCCCTAATAGAATGTACAAAATTCATCAGCTCATATTCTAACTGATAAATCAGTCTGTGAACACATTTCTCCTGTTCTCTATGTACGGTTATTATATTGATACACAAGCTCCTGAGCCAGGATACCTCTCTCTGGGCTAGCTCCATGCTGGGGGTTTATAAACCCCAGAGATCACTAAGGTCTGCACAGCATGGGCTTCTTGAAGTACTGTCTCCTCTTCTTACCAGAGTTGTTGAGACATACAATAGATCTTTTTTTCAATTGCAGGTCCTAATCACTGGAATGATCTTCCAGATTCAATCTAACATCTTACTGAATGTTTTAAAAAAGACTTAAATACTTTCTTATTTCAGCAGGCCTTTACTTCTGTACCTTGATAAACAATTTTGGCATGTATGAGTCTCAGCTAAAATATTATTATTACTATTTTTATTTTACAAGTGTTTTTGTTTTCTTTTTTAATTATTATTTACATTTATGCATGTTTTAATTTAGTTCCTCACCTTGAACATTGGATATGTGTGGAAAACCAATCTTTAAAATAAATAAATAAATAAATGAATAGACAGCTTAAAAATTGTAATAACTCTACATTTTCTTTATTAACATGTGCAGTCATTTTACAGTTTAATGGGTTATATGACAACATGTTAATTTGTTGTGCTGTAGTAATAGAAAAGGTAGAAAAGTAGTGCACGCCAAGTGGCAAATATAGTAGAACAATTGCATATTCTCAGCAGAAGGTCGAAATATGAAAAAAGTTCTAAACAAATGATCAAAAACATAATAGGGAAAACACAGCAGGAGGAAGATGTGCAGTGTCTGAGAAGAAGCATGATAAAATAATTGAAGAAAGAGAGAGGAAAAAGTAAAGATCTTGTAATGCTGCAAAAATACATCAACAGAGCAATGACATTATAGCACCTCAGGGAACAATTATTAAGTCCACTTGAATGAATACTTGTAAGGAGAATAAACAAATTTATGTTACCATATGCAATTTTAGGCTTATGAAAGTTACATTCTGGAATCTGTATCATCACTGAAAAAAGAACAAATAACATAATAAATTGCTAAATACACATACATTTGTACTAGCCATGTTTTTTGTAAAACAGTTAAAAATGCTAAGGGATAAGGACTCAATCAAAACTCTCAATTAGCTGGAAACATTTCTGAACTGGCAGTGCTTTTGTAGTGCAATCATAAATAAAAATGACAATTGATCAGTGTAGAAGAGTTTTTCATTATTTTTCTGTAAATCAGTCATTTATGTTTCAGCTTTATCTGTGTGCAAATTATGGGGTGGATTTTCTAAGTTCGCAGAACTTAGAAAATCCGGTGGTAACAGGGGGCGGGGCGCCAGCCAACCAGTACTCCTACCATGTGACAGGGGCCGGCCAATGGCACAGATACTCTGTCACATGGTAAGGGCAAAGGGCCATCATCGCCATCTTTATGAGTGGCAGCCGACGGCCCGAGAACGGGAGATCGCTCCCGGGACCACCACTAGACCACCAGGTAATTTTAAAATGTTTTGGGGGGCTCGGGAGGGTGGGGAAATCTAAGGGGTCATTTTTAAAGGGTCGGGTGGGGTTTTATTTTAATCGGGCCATCGGCGCCATTTTTGATTGGCAGCCAAAATGGCGCCGATGGCCCGAGAACGGGAGATCGGTCCCCGCACCCCCACTGGACCATCAGGTACTCGTAAAAAGTTTTTGGGGGGTTAGGGAGGGTGGGGGAAGGTAAGGGGTCAATTTTAAAGGGTCGGGCCTCACTAAAAAAAAATTAACGATGTGAATCGGAACCAATTCCGATTCACATCAACACCGATCAGATTTTTTTCTCCCTCTAGCCGAACCCGATCGTTAAGACGATCGGGCACATGATTCACATCCCTAATTTTTAAAAGATTTAGGTGTGGAACATTAGCATACACATGTGTAAGTAGCCTGTATTTGTGTATTTGCAATTTTATAAATATCAAAAGTATGCACATATTTTCAGTTTCATGAGCACATTTATTGGTGAAAAAAGGGGCAATCTAGGGGTGTTCCAGGGTGGGATCAGAGTTGTGTGTAGAAGTTGAAATTTTGTAAGACTATTTACACAACTACATTAGCCAACTTATTCATGCATTTTTATTGCTGCTTTTTAATTTTTTATTTAATTTATATATTTAGTTAAAAATTGTTATATTCTGCAACTTGCAAACAAGTGAAATCGGGTTTGTCAGTTATGTACTATTTTTTGGGTAGGAATTCTGGGTGAACTGGGGGAGTTCAAGGAGGGTACTAGAGGGTCTAAGTGAACTAGGGTTGGGAAGTCATTTGCAACAAAATAGGAAATAGGAAATAAAAATATTTCCTATTTTGTTGCATTTCAGGAATAAAAAAACAAACAAAAGGAAAACCCATGAAATTTTGTGTGGTTTGTAAATAACACTCCAACCCTTCCCATATAATTAAATATAACCCCCCACCCCTTACCAGCAGAGCCCCCTCTTCACCCTCCACAACTGCCCCCAAGACTCACCCAAAGTCTGTAGTGGTTTAGTGAGGGGCCTGTGAGTGATATCCCACTTCCGGGCTGGTGGCTGCCATTAGTCAAAATGGCAGCAGCGGCCCTTTGCCCTTACCATGTGACAGGGGTTGCTGATGCCATTGGGCAGCCCCTGTCACAAGGTAAGGGCAAAGGGTGGCCAGTATCATTTTGAAAAATGGTGCAGCCTGTCCATTTCCTCTACCATATGACAGGAGCTGCCCAATAACACCGGTAGCCCCTATTAAAGTCGAGGGCAAAAGGCAGCCAGTGCCATTTTGAATGAGGGCAGTCACCGGCCTGGGAGCAGGAAATCCCTCCTAGGCCCCCACTCCAGACCACTGTGTGTTTGTGGTAAGTACTGGGGGGGGGGGGGGGCGTAGAGAGGGGGAAGTTCAGTGGTGGTGGGGCTCTGATTTTTTATAATTAAAAAACAAAAAAAACCCCCAAAGATCCAAGGGTGGAACTGAATGGCCCAGCCCGGAGCAAAAATGAAACAGGCACGAAAAATTTCAATGCTCCCACCCCTAAAGTGAATTATACACAGACTGGGTGAGCTGACAGAGGTATTGGCAAACTGGTGAGTTCAAGTATGTGTACAAATCATAAATTATACCTTCCTACAAGTATAAATCAGCATTTTTATGTATTAATTTTTTTTTTTGCTCATAAAAATACATGACTGTTTAAAAATTAGAGAATATGTGTTATCAATTCATAGCAAATGTGCATACTGAAACATACGTGTGCATAGGAAAACTATGTGATTTTTTTAAACTGCATAGTTCACACAGCTCATTTTATAAAATGCTTAAGTACATTTCTGCATGTCCACTTATGCACATAGATGCTCTACTGCAAATAGGTTTGAAAGTTATCCTCTCTCGCCTGAGTCATTGATTCTAATGAATTTGATTATTTGACTTTCCAAGTCTGAGTTCCAGAAGAGTTACACTGCAAATGCTTTCCTGCCCGAGGCGTTACAATCTATGGTGCAAATTTTCAAATCATCACATATGTAAAAATTAGCATACACGTGCTTAATAATTAGCATCAACTTGCACAATCCATATTTTATAAAAGTAAACAATATGGGGCAGATTTTATAACATGAACGTGCGGCGTACATATGCGTGCGCTACCCGGCACATGCACATGTACACCCGATTTTATAACATGCGCGCGGAACGGCCTCAGAGGGAACTTTCCTACCCCACCTTCCCTTCCTTTACCTCCCGTGCCCTTTCCCCCTACCTTTGATGCCTTCTTTTTTTTTGCTTTAAAACTTACTTCAGCCCTGGGGCTGAAGTAAGTTGTGTGTGCCTGCCGACTGCCGGCATGCAATCCCCGGCCCAGCAGCCATGTGGTGGCCTCTGGCCCCGCCCCCTCCCCACCCCTTTTGTAAAGCCCCGGGACTTAAACGCATCCCGGGGCTTTATGCGCCGCTGGGCCTTTTGAAAATCTGGCCCTATGTGTATATATTCACTTTCGCACGTACATATAGGGGTAGATTTTAAAAGGCGCATGCATATATATGCTCGATTGATTGTTATAAAGTCTGGGGTCGGCGCGCACAAGGGGGTGCACAATTGTGCACCTTGCAAGCGCCAAGCCTGTTCCGAGCCGCGCTGGCTTCCTCCGTTCCCTCCCAGGAACTTCCCTTCCCCCTAGCCTGACCTTCCCACCCGCTAACCTTTCCCCTCCTAGCCCTACTCTAACACCCCCTGATCTTTATTTTACCTTTTGCGCCTGCCTTCAGGCAGGCGCAAGTTGTGTGCACCAGCCAATTGCCAGCACACAATCTCTGACACAGCGGCAAATGGCAGCTATGCCAGGAGCCGCTGACCCCACCCCACCCCCGGACCCAAGCCCCGCCCCTTTTTTCAAGCCCAGGGACTTACCCACGCCGCCAGCCTTTTGAAAATAGGCCTGACACACATAGGTCTTTGAAAATCTGCCCCATCTGCATGTAAAAAATGGTTGTCTAGGAGTGTTCCGAGGTGGGGCCAACACTTATGCAAGCCAGTTGCTGTTTTAAATGACACATAATTTTGCCAACTTAGGGGTAGATTTCATAAACTTGCGCAAAAGTGTACTTTTGTTCGTGCACCAGGCGCAAACAATGGTATGCGGGATTTCAATAGATACGTGCGTAGCCTTGTGTATCCATTAAAATCCGGGGTTGGTGCGCGCAAGGTTGCCCAAAATCGGCAGCCTGCGCTCGCCGAGCCACGCAGCCTGCCTCCGTTCCCTCCGCCTCCCCAACTTTCCCCTCCCTTCCCCTACCTAACCCACCCCCCTGGCCCTATCTAAACCCCCCCCCCCCCCACCTCTGTCACGAAAGTTACGCCTGCTCGAGGCAGGTGTAACTTTGCGTGCGCCGGTCCGGCTGCCGTGCGCCATGCTCCGGTCCGGGGGCTGGTCCAGAGGCCGCGGCCATGCCCCTGAAATGCCCCCAGGCCGAAACCATGCCCACGGCAAAGCCCCAGCGTGCGCAAAGCCCCGGGACTTACGCGCGTCCCGGGGCTTTGCGCGTGCTGGAAGCCTATGCAAAATAGGCTCGGCGCGTGCAGGGTTTTTTTTAAAAGGGTTACGCGCGTACCTTATGCGCGAAACCCTTTTAAAATCCGACCCTTATTGTGTATTTTTGCACTTGCTAATTATTTGGCGCAAGTGATATTAAACATGCTTATTATATAGTGGGTAGGAGGTCTGGGTGAACTGAGGGGAGTTCAAACTAAGAATCAGGACGATCTCGATGACCTGTAGAAGGACTGGGTGAATTGGTGGACTAATTGGTAAACTGGTTAATATAATTTGTTCACACAAGTTTTAAAATTATATGTATAAATTGGGACTTACAAGCATAAAATATACACACATATATTTTTAAAATAGGTCGGAAACATACACACATTGAAGGCATTGATCATACATGGTTTAAATTGCATGAATTCTCATTAAAGCCTGCATACAAGCGCATGTTGTAGGGTAGAGTAGATCTGCTCAAGTGTATATGCCACCACGCTCATTTGTTTGAAATTTATCCTCTTTGTTAAAAGTAATACGTTTTATGAAAAGTGTTTGGTTTTGTTTCATTGATCAATACAGCATGTTTGAGTCTTGTTTTTTCTTAATTAAGAATATTTTTTAAATAAAATCACCAAATATCTTTGGGTTAAACATTATTCTAAATCTAGATTGTAGGTGACACAGTACTAAAGTCTTCAAAACCAAGTACTGGAAAACCATAAAAACAAACATTTGGCATCATAGCCTTAACTGCTGTCACAATAGTTTACTCATTCAAGTTGTCATCAGGTTCAATATTTTCTGATTTTAATTAAAATGGTCAGTAATATGTAATGTAAAAAATATTAGTAAACTATTTTGTTGATCCCATTCCTTATAAGTATGTATTAGGAGATAGCTATCAGCTGGTAATTTTAGAAACTACTGATCTATCTGGGTGTCTGTTCTGCCTTACCTGTTTGTTTTATAACAGTCTGAAAGTGTCAGCACAGTTCCTGCAAGGACTTATTTAGATCCAGCAACTATATGGTCTAATTTCAAATAATTGGCTAATTTTGGGAGCTAATTGATTAAATCTTTGTTTTTAAAAGTTTCCCTCTGCTAACCAGTTAAATGTACCCACCTAAATTGACAGACTGGGAAAATTTAGCTAAATAAGGGCAAATCCAGGGGGATTTCTGGAGCAATCTTATGAATGATGATCAGTACTAACCTGTTGCATAAATAGCAATCCTAAAACAAGTCAGGCAAATTTTGACTGGCAAGATTTAGGAACATTTTCAGCCAAAAATCTAACTAGACTTGTTTGATTGAAAATTAAAAATTAAAAAAAAAAAAGATCAGTTATATTTGCCTCTTAGCATCATTTTGAAAATTGAGCCATATGGGTTAAGTGTCAGAAAGGATTATACAAGGGATGCATCTTAATTTGCCTTCCCAGGACTGTGAGTGATAGCTATGCTTGCCATCCAGAAACTGAATAGCTAGAGAGGCAATCAGAGGAGAAGATAAAATGTGTGCTTTGAAGATTTACAGAGCTAACAAGAAGAGTTGACAAAGCGTATGCTGAGAGAGACAGAGAGGTAAAAGAGAGATGGATTTTATCAGGCTTGTAATGCAGTGATTTTAGGTGACCAAATCTGCCTTGGTTTCCTTCCCTTAGGAGTTGAGATTCCCAACTGTTTATTGCATGTGAACAACTTAGGACATGATCAACACTGTTACAGAGAAAGAGAGATTGAGAGCTGACACCAAGAAGCTGGAACAAAAAGGCTGAGCGTTTCCTTCTCTGCTGCAAGTGAAAATGATCACCAAGCTTACTGAGAGTCTGGATCCCATGTTACTAAGAGTTTAGAAAAAGGAACTGATTCTAGGGGACCTGATCTTATGTTGCTGAGATTCAGTAAAAATGAACTGATTTCTGTAAAGCCATGATTTGATTTCCAGCTTTAACCCTAATAATATTTCTGACAATGGGGTTCAAATACCAACTGCACACTTTGGGGCTGATGTACAAAAACCCACTAAAATCAGAGCTAACTAGAAACCCACCATGCCACTGGATACTAATGCAAACAAGTGCTCTAAAAACAGGCATAAGGGGAGTCATGTGCTGAACAGTAGAAGAGAGATGACCAAAATGGCCTTGTATGCGAGATTAATGCTGTGCATCCTGATTTGGGCACAAACTCATATTCAAATTCTTTCAGGCAAGGCCAAAGAAACCAAAGGGTAAGCTCTCCTATCAAGGAACATACAATTGAACAGTATGCACTTTGGCATTATGCAAACTCTTGGGTGTAGGTGCCCACCCAGAGAGCTTACCATGAGTGTATCTTTGTGTGCTGGGAAAGTAGTTTCCAGTTTAAATCAATTCTGTGTGCTGTTCTCTATGAATGTTTGAGATTTGGTTCCTGGTGATTGATTTCCACTTTCCCTTTCCATCTCCTACCCACCTCCATAACATTTTTTGATTTCAATTACCCCAATATTGACTGGGTAAATGTAACATCAGGACATGATAGAGACATAAAGTTCCTGAATGTAATAAATGACTGCTTCAAGGAGCAATTGGTTCAGGAACCGAGAGAGGGAGCTATTTTAGATTTCATTCTTAGTGGAATACAGGATTTGGTAAGAGAGGTAATGGTGGTGGGGCTACTTGGCAACAGTGATCATAACATGATCAAATTTAAACTAATAACTGGAAGGGGGACAGTAAGTAAATCTATAGCTCTATCACTAAATTTTCAAAAGGGAAACATTGATAAAATGAGGAAAATAGAAAAAAACTGAAAGGTGCAGCAGCTACAGTTAAATGTTGTTCAACAGGCATGGACATTGTTTAAAAATACAATCCTAGGTTTACTTTAAAAATATGGGTATGTTATTCCTTGGAGGATTGGTAAGGATTTATCCTGACCTCATTAGGTATACACAGATTCGACTGTAATGACTGTTGCTGCCCGACGTCTCCACTCCGCCTTCCTTACCTCTTTGGAGACTCCTCCCGCGGTTGATGGACATCTGGCTGCCGCAGCGCCTGCCTGCCACCCTCTCCAGTGTCCCCAGTCCGGCTTTGGCGCTGCATCCCGCCATGTTGTTCAGCTACCATAGGGCGCGCGCCCCGTGGCCCTGCTTCTTATTTCTTCTTTGGTGCGAACGTCAGGGGCATCCCCCGGGTGATGACGTCACGCATCCCGGATACAAAAGCCTACTCTGCTAGCTTTTCGAGTTAGCAAAAGGACTCCTTACAGATGGAATTCGCTCTCTGTACCTAGCTACTCTGTCTCTCCTTAATTGGACTTACTCTATCAGGGTACCCGCTCCTTCGGGGCCTCTCTCTTTTCTTTCAGGTCGTTGTCTGGAACTGGTACTCGCTCCTCGAGGGCCCATGTTCCCGGACTTGCTGCTTGAGCTCACTTCTGCTTGGAAGAAACCGCTACCTACACCATCAGTGAGTTACCATCTATATTCTCTCAGAGCTGTTCCCTGGAACCAGGTACTCGCTCCTCGAGGCCTTGCCTCTATTCCAGCTTCTGTGTTACCTTCCGGGAGAAACCACTGTGTGAGTAATCTACCAACGAGGCTCTATACCAGAACCTTATGTATGCTCCACTATACTCACTATCTCAGTTTCTCTCCACTACAGCACAGCTATTGAGGGATCGCTGTTCCAGTGTCCTGAGGGACTACAAGCCCAGCCGGGCTTCATCTCTACTCACTACTGCCACCTCTGGTGGCTTCTCAACTCTGGTTAATAAAAGATAATTCTGTGTTGTGTGTCCTAAAGCGGAGCCTGACCTGTGGCCCCTCACGAGACTTTCCCCCATGGGCATGGTCATCTGCCACAGTGTCCAAGTGTCCACCCAAAACCTTACTCTATGGATCTGGCACAGCTCAATGCCCTGCAGGCCATTCCGGGCCTGGCCCTGAGCATCTCAGAACAGCAAGACGCATTGGAGAAACTCACTTTCAGCGTTTCATCAGCTGCACGCACAGAAGACCCAAGGCGCTACTTCCAGTAATGAAGGTCAGTTACCTGAAGTAACTTTAAAGAGAGATTTAGAAGACCAAGGGCTTTCTAAACCAGTGCTGCATGCACTTTGCATTACAGCTTTCTCACTTCCCCACACCTTTTGCCAAGACTACTTACATTCTATCTTATCTTGATGGAAGGGCCTTGTCTTGGGCCTCTACACTGTGGGAATGCAAGGATCCTATTTTGCAGGATATAGATGGATATTTGGACTTATTCAAATACGTTTTTGGTGTTCATGCCCAAGTGACCGTTGCTGGTTTTGCTCTGGTAGACCTGAAGCAAGGCAACTGACCACTGGCTGATTTGTGATAGAATTTAAGACTCTTGCTACAGAACTCTGCTGGGACCTCAAATGCCTGAAAACTTTCTTCTTCAGAGGCCTGGATACTCGCTTGAAAGATGAGCTGGCTGCTCGTGAAACACCTGACGCCCTGGATGAACTAGAGGCTTTGGCTACTAGGATCGACCACCGGCTTCGTGATAAGGTGAAAGAACTCCGGCCTAATAGAGGACCAGGTCAGAAGGAGGCTAGTGCTAAACCTGCACCTCGGATGGTTCCAGTAATTCCTGCTGCCATTGGAGATGAACCAATGCAACTTGGTTGCAGTCATTTGACTTCGGAAGAGAGAAGACTTCGGAAGAGGCATGGTCTGTGTATGCCCAATTCATCCAGGAAATGGACAGGCCTAAGTTCTGCAAGAGGACTGTTCTTAGGCCTTACTACGCCCTCTCCTCCGCGCTCTCTCTCAGTCTCCTTGATCTGCGGACTGTCTGAGTTTCAAACTCTTGCCCTGGTGGATTCAGGGGCAGGAAGCAACTTTATTCTTCGATGCCTAGTGGAACATTTGAGGATCCCCTTCATCACTTTGAAGGTTCCACTTCTCCTATCTCCTATCCATGGGGAGCCCTTACCGGGTGATGTGACTTGCCAAACTGTACCGGTAACTCTTCACACCGGAGCTCTCCACATCGAGTCAATTCCCTTCTTTGTGTTAGAGAAGGCCATGCACCCTATCGTCCTGGGGTTACCCTGGTTTCAGTCACACCAACTCCAATTTGACTGGGCATCCTTGGAACTCTCATGCTGGGGCCCAGGTTGTCATGGAAAGTGCCTTAAGGAGATTGCTCCTGTCATCTGCATGCCTACAACTCCAGTGATGCCGGGACTGCCACCCCAATATGCATTTTTTAGTGATGTGTTTTCCAAAGAAGCTGCTGACATTCTTCCTCCACATAGGTCCTATGACTGTGCCATAAGACTGAAACCCAATACTGAACCTCCTAAAGGATGTGTCTATCTACTCTCATTGATTGAGAACAAGGTGATGTCCGAATACATCGAGGAGAATTTACAGAAGGGGTTTATTAGACCATCAAAGTCTCCAGCCAGCGCAGGCTTCTTCTTTGTGGGGAAGAAGGACGGTACCTTACGTCCTTGTATCGATTACAGAGGTCAGAACGAGATCACGATTAAAGACCGCTACACCCTGCCTTTAATCTCAGAGCTGTTTGACCGGCTTCAGGGGGCCAAAGTATTCTCAAAACTTGACCTGAAGGGGGCCTACAACTTAGTTCGCATTCACAGTGGTGACGAATGGAAAACAGCCTTCAACACTCGAGACAGCCATTTTGAGTACTTAGTAATGCCCTTAGGCCTGCGCAACGCACCCGCTATATTTCAGAATATGATGAACGACATCTTGCGGGACCTGTTGTACAAGAATGTCGTGGTATACCTGGATGATATCCTGATATTTTCTCAGGATCTGCCCACTCATCTAGAGGATGTCAAGCAAGTACTACAACAACTCCTTGAACACCGGCTCTACGCCAAACTATCCAAGTGCGAATTTCATAGACTCCGTGCCTTTTCTTGGCTATATCGTGTCTAAAGATGGCTTCCAGATGGACCCTTAAAAGCTAGAGAGTATCAAAAATTGGTCTCAACCTACCAGCCTGAAGGCCCTGAGATGATTTTTGGGGTTTACCAACTATTATAGAAGATTTATAAAGAACCACTCTTCTTTAACAGTACCCTTGACCGCAATGACTTGCAAGGGTGCCAACGCTTCAAAATGGTCTGTGGAGGCCATTTCCACTTTTGAGAAATTAAAGACTGCCTTTTCCACGGAACCATGCTTGCGGCATCCTGACCCCAACAAGCCATTTATCGTAGAAGTTGACGCTTCGGATGTCGGGGACTTTTGGCCAGCTTGGGGGGGCCTCCTGACCCCCACAAGACTTGCCAAAAGTCCAGCGGGGGTCCGGGACATAGTGAGGGCAAAAGTAGTGCTGGCGCCATTTTGAATATTGGCAATACAGCCCGAGTACAGGAGGTCGCTCCTGGACTCCTGCTGGACTTTTGGCAAGTCTTGTGGGGGTCAGGAGGCCCTTCCAAGCTGTCCAAAAGTCCCTGGGGGTCCAGCGGGGGTCTGGGAGCGATCTCCTGCACTCGTGTCGTCGGGTGACAGGAACCAAAATGGCACCGGCGCTACCTTTGCCCTGTCATATGGTAAGAGCAAAGGGCCACTGGCGCCATTTCTATTAACGCAGCTGAGGCCCGAGAGCGGGAGATCGCGCCGGGACCCCCCCCCCCCAACTGGACCCCAGGTAATTTAAAACATTTTGGGGGTTCGGGAGGGTGGGGGATTTGTTTTAAAGGGTCAGGGTGGGTTTTAGGGTTGTTTTGGTGTGCTGGTTTTCCCGCCGATTTACGATTTGACGATTTTTTAACAAAAAAACCCATGACAATCAGATTTCCCTCCCCCCCCAGCCAAAATCGATCATTAAGACGATCAAACACACGATTCACATCCCTACTATTTGAATAGGCGTTTCTAAATTAGATGGGTTCCATTATTTTGCTTAAATGATTGTAAATCTTGTTTTAATTTATTTTTTTAATGATTATGTATGTGATACCATACAACCCACTGTGAACATTTGTATGGAATAAGTGGGTTAAAAGAATGTTTAAATAAAGAAAGAAAGAAAGAAATATAGAAGGTGAAGATGTAGGTTTCATCAGTTATCATGACAGCTGTCAGCATAGTGATCATTTGCAACGGAGTTGATTCACTCGACCATTGGGTGGGGTGTGTTCTCTGAGATACCAGCATAGGGATGGTATCTTAACAGAGGAGGCTCAGAGGAGAGTAGAGGTGAAGCTTTGTGGTTAAGGACTTAAGGGAAGCATAGAACAGAAATGAGAGAATGAGGGTCCACCAAACAGAGGAGTACTGTAAAGGGAGATGCTAGAGGTAGGGCATCCTGCCAGGGAATGGTCACCATAGTCTGAGTCTGATTCCGCTACAAGCTGCCCTTAACTGTAAAAAGAGTGAACATTACATTGGAGATTAAGAATGCAGCTAAATTTCAACTACTGGGGGTGTGTGCCCAGGGTAGAAGTAGTACCTGTCACTAACACCTATCCAATGTAGTAGATCTAAATGTGACAGAGAAGTGGGGTTTTCAAGTTCCTGTGTACATATTTTTGCATCCGTCGGTCGCAGACAACTGCGACCGCTCTGCCTCACCTCTCTTCTACCCTTTTCCTCCTCCCTTGGAAGGATGGCTGCCTCCGCTGCTGGTTGCTGAAACCCTCGGCGTCTCTGAGATGGCATGGGCACCCCCATCCGCCATGCTTCTTCCTGAGGCCTCCTAGGGCACGCGCGCGCATGCTGCCTACATTTTTTAATACATCATAGTGGGAACCTCGGGGGCATTCCCACCGCATGACGTCAGTACCTCTGGGTATTTAAACCTCAGCTCCGCTCCAATACAACGAGTTAGCAAGGACTTCAGTTTTGCAAATCTGACCGTTTCTAAGCTGTTCGCTTGGATTCCTCACTACCCTCTGGGGTATCTCGCTCCTAGGGAAGCTCTGGGTACCCACTCCTCGGGGGCCTCTTGCTTCTACCTGCCCATCAGGGTTCAACTGCCTAACCTTAAGGACACCCGCTCCTCGGGGGTCCTGTCTGCTTTCTTTCAGGAACCCTTAGCGCTCCTAGGTACTCGCTCCTCGAGGGTCTATTCTGCTCAGGGTATCCTGCACCTCGGACCACGGGTCCTTCTCTTCATTCTACTACCGAAGGAAGTTTATCAGCACTGCCACTCTGTGAGTATCACTATGCTTCAGCTCTTCCTATTCCACCCTTCAGGTTCACGGCCAATCCCGTGCTGCGGAACACTACCGGACCTTTGCTACATCTGGGTGAGACCATCTACTACAGAGACTGTCTGAGCTTACTGTGATATCGCTGGACTACAGCACTGTCCGTTCCTTGGGCAAGATTCAACCTTATCAACAGCAGTATAATAAAGCTTTCTTTCCTCAGTGTCTGTTTACTAAGAGTCTAGCCAATCATTGTGGTTCCCCACAGGGCCCCCTCCCCGAGGGAGGAGTCATCGCCACTTCAACCAAGAGTCCACAAATATGCCACAAACCCAATACATATAAAGAGGCCATACTATACAGAAAAAGTTACAAGTTAGACTTTCATTTCCAATGAACAATAAAGCTTATACCATACCATAGGTGTACAGAGTATTTATTGGAGAGTTCAACTAAGAGCTGGAAAAGTTTAAATGCTTACTAGTGAATTACAGCTTTTCACCTTGTCCAAAAGCTACTGGAGGTCAAGAGACCTAGAGTGTTTGTTGTCCCTCCTGTATGACCAAGAGTCTAGGACCTTCACTGGATGAGGATCATGTATATAAAAAATAGTACAATACATGTTAAGATTGAGGACCCAACTTGGCTGGGGAATCCCAATGGTAACAGTCCAGGACTCCAGGGCAGACTAGACTAGGGGACCTTCAGCTTATACCAGCCACCTTCCCCGCAGGTTGAGCCCTTGGGTCCTGGTGGCCAGAAGGACTTAAACAAGAAAGGAGACCTAAGGCTTAAGCTGGATTGGAATCCATAGGGGAGAGGAGCAAGCTCAGGCAGGACTGAAGAGGCAGGTTGCAGGGCTTAGACTGATGTTACACAGGACTGGAGAGAGACACCAGAGCGGACTTGAGATGTAGGCGGCAGAGCTAGAGACTGATGTCTGGTGGTTCTGGAGCTCAGGCAGGAACCAAGGTCAGGGGTGAAACACTGGAACAGTAACAAGACAGAGGTTACTAATACTGGCAACCTTGGGACCAAAGGCTAGAGAGCCAGAGGGCAAGCTTTAGACAAAGGCTTAGGGAAGCCACAGGGCCAACTTGAGACAGGAGGCTTGGGAGCCAGGAAACAAGCTTGAGACAAGAGGCTTGGGAGTTAGGGAGCAAGCTTAAAACAGGAAGTGATAGGAAGGCCACAGAGCAAGCCTGGAAACAAGAAGGCTTCGGGTAGCCACCAAGCAAGCTTGGACACAGCATGGCTTTACCCAAGGCAAGTCTTGCCTCACAAATCTGCTTCACTTTTTTGAAGGAGTTAATAAACATGTAGATAGAGGTGAACCGGTAGATGTAGTGTATTTGGATTTTCAGAAGGCGTTTGACAAAGTCCCTCATGAGAGGCTTCTAGAAAAGTAAAAAGTCATGGGATAGGTGGCGATGTCCTTTCATGGATTACAAACTGGCTAAAAGGACACAGAGAGTAGGATTAAATGGACAATTTTCTCAGTGGAACGGAGTGGGCAGTGGAGTGCCTCAGGGATCTGGTTTGGGACCCTTACTTTTCAATATATTTCTAAATGATCTGGAAAGAAATACGATAAGTGAGGTAATCAAATTTGCAGATGATACAAAATTATTCAGAGTTCTTAAACCACAAGCAGATTGTGATAAATTGCAGGAAGACCTTGTGAGACTGGAAAATTGGGCATCCAAATGGCAGATGAAATTTAATGTGGATAAGTGCAAAGTGATGCATATAGGGAAAAATAACCCATGCTACAGTTACACAATGTTAGGTTCCATATTAGGAGCTACCACCCAGGAAAAAGATCTAGGCATCATAGTGGATAATACTTTAAAATTGGCGGCTCAGTGTGCTGCGGCAGTCAGAAAAGCAAACAGAATGTTGGGAAATATTAGAAAGGAAATGGTGAATAAAACGGAAAATGTCATAATGCCTCTTGTTGCTTCATGGTGAGAGCACACCTTGAATAATGTGTACAATTCTGGTTGCTGCATCTCAAAAAAGATATAGTTGCAATGGAGAAGGTACAGAGAAGGGCAACCTATGAGGAAAGGCTGTTCAGCTTGGAGAAGAGACAGCTGAGGGGGGTAAGATAGAGGTCTTTAAAATCATGAGAAGTCTTGAATGAGTAGATGTGAATCGGTTATTTACACTTTCAGATAATAGACTAGGGGGCACTCCATGAAGTTAGCAAGTAGCATATTTAAAACTAATCAGAGAAAATTCTGTTTTACACTATGCAAAATTAAGCTCTGGAATTTGTTGCCAGAGGATGTGGTTTGTGCAGTTAGTGTGGCTGGGTTTAAAAAAGGTTTGGATAAGTTCTTGGAGGAGAAGTCCATTTATTGCTTTTAATCAAGTTCACTTAGGGAATAGCCTCTGCTATTACTGGCATCAGTAACATGGGCTCCTTTTGGTGTTTGGGTACTTGCCAGGTTCTTGTGGCCCTGTTTGGCCTCTGTTGGAAAGAGGATGCAAGGCTTGATGGACCCTTTGTTTGACCCACCATGGCAATTTCTTATGTTCTTATGATCTTAAGTTCTTAAAGAGATGGAGTTTTAAGGCAACCAAACCGATTATCTCTCATCATAGCAATCTTTGCTAGGGGCACTTAATTTCTGTCAGTTTCATGCCACGATAAGACAGCTATTATGTTATTGGTTCTCAACCTTTTTTCGGCCGGGACAAATCTGACATATAGTTCTCACATGCGTGACACACTGAACATATGACTGTCATGGGGCTATATGTAAACATACACTCTGCATCCACGGGAACCCCCTTGACCCCTAACAATGGATGCAGAGCAGAACTACGGCATTACCCATAGAACTCACATGCAAAAAAAAGATATTCTGGTTCTGATGACATTTCAGTAAAAGCAAAACAAACTCCCTTTACAACCAGGCACAATAGCCCTCCTTATGAAAAGTTAATAATTTACCACTAATGCATATCCTACTGAGAAAACACAATAAATAAGATTGATACAATTGCCTACATGCTAGTAAAATACCTCATCTTGGGCACACACACAGAACCTACCTTCACCAAGTACAGAAAGACCACTAAATATGGAGACAAACTGGAATGGAAAAGCAAAAAAAGCCACTCTGCATGCAGTGCAAACCTGGAGAAATGGAAAGAGAAATATAGCACCTAACACAGTCCTAGGATCTGCAATAATGCACAGAAACTAATCTGTACAAAGTTACACCTGCATTATGGAACACATAACTCTATCGATGAAAAGGCAATACTACAAATATTAAATCAGGTCCTAAACACTAATTCACCTCCTATTAGGAAAACAGAACAAGCCAAGCTGCTATAGACCCCCACACAGAAATAACTGTAAAACTATATTAATATATGTTTCAAAACAGCTGATGAACAGAATAACGTCAAATAATTAAAACTCATAAAAATTATCCAAATATCAATAAAATGTTTCAAAACAGGAGACACATCACATAATACTCAATAATAAAAATGGTAGTCAATCAAGCAAAATAAACTTAAAATGCCAACTTTACTTACCCTCTCCAGCAACTCTCCTACTCCTTTCCCTTGAAAGCACATACCAGGAGCAGCAGCGGCTGCTGAAGCTCTGTCCTCACGGTCCTCTTCTTTAGGGCCCACAAATCACACACAGACAAACACACACACACACATATACACACCAATTAAACCCTACGACCAGTCTCTGTCTCACATACAGACACTAGTCACCTCCCTAACCAGTCTTTGTGTCTCTCACACAACCCAATCACTTCCCTGCCCAGTCTCTGTCTCTCACACTCACCCCAGTTACCTCCCTGCCTACTCTGTCTCTCACACACACCCCAGTCACCTCCCTACCCAGTCTCTGTCTCTCACACACACCCCAGTCACCTCCCTGCCCGGTCTGTCTCTCACACACACCCCAGCCACCTCCCTGCCCAGTCTCTGTCTCTCACACACACCCCAGTCATCTCCCTGCCCAGTCTGTCTCTCACACACACACCCCAGTCACCTCCCTGCCCAGTCTCTGTCTCTCACACACCCCGTCACCTCCCTGCCCAGTCTCTGTCTCTCACATACACACCCTAGTCACCTCCCTACCCAGTCTCACACACCCCAGTCACCTCCCTGCCCAGTCTCTGTCTCTCACACACACTTTGCTTAGAGCCCCAATGCTGTGTTCCCCTTTAATTTTGCAGTGACAGATTTCCCAGTGCTGCCGCTGCCTTCTCAGCCACACTGAAGCAGCAAACATTTATTTTAGAAACATATGCCACAGCACTCAATCCTTTCTTCTGGCTGTCGGGATATCCCGACAGTTCCTGGCACGACTGGCCTCCTTTCTTTGTGGCTCGCCGCTGTGTTTAATTTCAGCACTTCCACAGGGTCGGACTTCTTTGCCACCACGGGTCTGGACACTGTCTCTCCTCCCATCCCCCCTCAAACCACCCCACCCCCAGGCTATGAAATGCCCCCCTTATTCCTGCCCCATCGGCCAATCAGAGGCTTCCTCTCCCACTGGCAGGAAGAAGGGAGGAGGTTTCCGATTGGCCTGCAGGTCAGGAAGAACAGAGGAGGCTTCCAATTGGCCAATGGGGGTAGGAAGAAGAAAGGAGGTTTCCCATTGGCCCACGGGGGCAGGAATAAGGTAAAGGGAAGTATAACTGGGGTTGTGGGACACCGGGAGCTGCGTCACACCAGCTGGTGCATGGTGACACATTGGTTTGTTGCGACACACCGGTTGAGAATCTCTGATTTAGACATCACTATGGCGTGCTAATCTGACCATGTTTCATTGCCCTAAAGCAAGCAATTAATTTAGTTAATGGTACTGGCTATGTCCTTATTTTCAATATGGTTATTGTTCATGTTTTATCTAAGTAACCATAATTAAATAAGCTGTGAGCACTCAAATGGTATTGGAAATGTAGGGGCTGGAATTTGTTGTGCCCCATTGATTAAGGTTTGTGTCTCAGCCAATCTACTGCTGATTTCATAAGAGCTTGGCCTTCCACATTGTAATGATTCTCATTTAGGACACATAGGATGGTCCAGCAGTCAAAAGCCCTTTGGTCAGCTATTTATGTATTTATCATTATTTCATAATTGCTTTACTGGTTAAAAATCACCCAAAACGATGAACAAAAAAGAACAAACAATTTTTGGACAAAAAGATATAAAAGAAGACTGCAGCTGAGCAACATATTCTTTCAACCAAATCCAATGTGCCATCTCTTCTGCTATTGCTGTTGTCAGGTACCAGGTTGGTGGAAAGTCTGAAGTCCTAGGAAAATTAATATTTCTATCATCATACAGCCCTTCCTCTGGCACCAGTTGACTTTCTTTGTCAGGGCTTGCCAGGTAGTGGCGCATGTGTCTCTTGGTCTGATAGCAGCACTGGGCTATATATTTAGAGCTGCCCAATTCCTTTGTTCATCGAGCTATTGTATTTGAGTACCTGTTTCTTTACGTTGGTTATGATGTTCATGTCCCATAGACTTTAAAAGAGTGTGCCCATGTTAGGCTCTAAGTACAGATCTTTAACCTTCCATCATCTGTTTCATCAGCAAGCTGTTTATTGAATCATGGGTATCTTTGCCTGGTGTGCCAGTGTCATATGTCTTGGCAGTCTGGTATAAGTAGGGTAGCTTATAGAAGATCCTTCATAACCCCTTATACCTCTACACTTGTCCTCTGTCTTATCCTGCTTGTATTTAGTGAAAGGAAACTGAACTCTTCTTCCAGGGCATACTAGCTGTATCATGGATGCTGCAATTTGCCTTTTAAACAAACGATGATTTGGCTAGGAAAATTTGCCTTTTGCCTTTTTTGCCTTTTGCCTTTTGCAATTTGCCTTTTGGCATTAGGGCATCATGTGGCCCATAGACAGTATACAAAAGTCAGAGTATTATGGAATTCAATAGTGTCCTTTAAGGTCCTTCTCACATCACTAAACTCATTGCTATTTGCCAGATTTGCTGTATATTCTGCTGTTCTCTAGGCTATAGATGAACGTCTAGTGGATTTCCCCATAAGCCTGCATCAAGTGTGTCTCCTGTAGCTGAAGCCAGACTGGGTCCCCATGCCTGGGCCCTGTCCCAGAGCCAGGCTCAATGCTGGGTCCCATCGCCTAGGCCAGGCCTGCAGGCCTGCAGGTTGTGTCCCAATGAGCCTCCCCCATTCTGAGTCATGCCAGCATCCTATGTTAAGGACAGTAAAGCCCTACCTTGTCAGGTGTTGCTGACAGCACAATACATCCAGTGGCCTCTAGTGACAGCAGCTAACACAAGCTGCTCCTACCATGTGACAGGGTCCGGCCAATGGCATGGATACCCTGTCACATGGTAAGGGCAAAGGGTCTTTGGCGCCATTTTGATTAGTGGCAGCCGACGGCCCGGGAGTGGGAGGACGGCCCGGAGCGGGAGATCGCTCCTGGGACCCCCACTGGACCACCAGGTACCTGTAAAAAGTTTTTGGGGGCGTCGGGAGGGTGGGGGAAGCTAAGGGGTTAGTTTTAAAGGGTCGGGGCGGGTTTAGGGGTTATTTTTGTGTACTGTTTTTCCCGCCCTCCCCCAAAACGATAAGGGAACCCCCACGATCAATATCGTGGGGTTTTCCTATCGTTTTGGGGGAGCCCCCGATTTCTGACGATTTTGAAAATATCGACGATATTTTCAATCGTCCGAAGCCCGATTCACATCCCTACAAGTATCCCTTTGCATGGCATTGTTATAAAATCCACTGTCATCCTGTGGGCAGTAAATTATTTATTGCATTTAGCATTGGACCTTCAGGAACTAGCTTTTTATTGTGGGTTACATTTCAGGAGTGAGTTGCTCAACTATCTCCAGGCCTCTTCTTCAGAAGGGACTCCTGCATCTCTCAGTATCACTGAGCCTCCCCCATTGTGAGTCATGCCAGCATCCTATGTTAAGGACAGTAAAGCCCTACCTTGTCAGGTGTTGCTGACAGCACAATACATCCAGTGGCCTCTAGTGACAGCAGCTAACACAAGCTGCTTCTTTACAAGTCAAAGAATGTGTTCCCATTGGCCAGGTTTGCTTAGTCTTTCTTGAGCTCTTGCCACAGCTAATCACCTGTCTCTTCCAGGCTCGACAATGTTTTCAAGTGTCCCAACTCGCCACATTGATGAAATTTCTTTGGTGGCAGTGATGCTACTTGCTGATTGATTACCTCACTTGCTGCTCTTTCCTTGTTTCCATTACTCATTCTTGTGGGTAAATTCTGGTATGGTTAGTTTGCGTTCTGAGCCTAGATGAGTTTTTAGAGGATCCTAGTGAAGCAGTACAGTACAATGCATATGATACCATATTTCTGTCCTTCCACCATGCATTCCAAATCTCTCTGTACTCCCTCAATGCATGTGCTCTCCTTCCACTTTATCCTAATATATTTGCATTGTCCTCTTCTCCCTTTCCTCCTTTTATCTATGTACACTTTACTGAACGTAGGAAGGGTGGGAAATAAATCTGTTTTAAATAAATAAATTGGTGCAGCTGTGTTATCTACCATCAGTTTGAGTTTTCTATGGCTCTTTGCAATGTCACACAAGATTGATTTTATTTATTACTGCTGAGTCTCTGAACTCATTGCTTTGCTTATGGTAGTTCTATTCTTGCACATTACACAATTTATTCATGACCATCTCCATACTTGCACATCTGATAAGAAATTGCTTCAACCTGGGATAGACTGCTGTTTCAATAGAGGCCATAGGCTAGGCAGTCCGAGTTAATTGCATCTTTCTTCTTTCTGCTGAAGATAGGTTTGATGTTCAATACTGTAGTCTTTGATCACGATGCTGGTTGGGCTTGTCTCCCCTGCTGCAGTATCATTTTCGGTAAGCACAATGCTAAATATCCTCTAGCACGATTCTTGCTCTCAAACTCTATCCCGAATTGCTGGTCACTGCTTTGGTTTTATTAGGTATTAAGGACCATAAGTATTGCACACAGTGGTAGCCCATGTAGAACACAGCCATAAAGTACCATGGCTTAGTAATTACTTACCGGAAGGCTTTCTTTAAAAAAAACAAAAAAAAAACAAAAACAGAAGAAGAAGAAATGGGTTACCTTTGGAAGAGAGTGGCATAGCCCAGATGTAACAAATGAGATGTAGGCCCAATCTAGCTCCTATATGCAGTATACAGACTTCTAAGTTGTAAGATATGTGACACCAAACCCCACATAAATTTTGCAAGTCAAGAAATTACTAGGGATGTAAATTCATTTTACTTATAAATAAATAAATAAATCAATAAAATGCAATGAAAAAGGGTCAATTTGTTTATTTGATGGCCCTGAAATGAATAGAGAGGCTCGCCAAATTAAACAAATCTTATTTGCTTAATTTGGCTAAAACGTCTGGTTGGGCCTATGCCTATGCCTAGGCCCAAAGCTGGGATTTACCCTAGGAAATAGGATGAAAACCAAAACAGGGCCATGGCCTTGGCCTAGGTCTGGGCCAACACTGGGGCCTTGGCCAAGATTCAAGCAAGGACAGGGCCCCCCCAAACATTTTTCCCCATTTACCTGATCCATTGGATATTTGTAGCTGAAGCCAGACTGGGTCCCCATGCCTGGGCCCTGTCCCAGAGCCAGGCTCAATGCTGGGTCCCATCACCTAGGCCAGGCCTGCAGGTTGTGTCCCAGCCTAAGCCAGAGCCCGGGCCCACTCCGGAGAGTGGGGTCCAGTTCGAAGACCGGGTTCTGATTCCTGGGCCTTGGCCTAGCCCAGGGCTCAGACCTAGGCCCAATGCCTTGGCATAGCTCAGGGGTTGGTTCCTGATGCTTGGGCCTCAGCCTAGACCAAACCCAGACCCAATGCAGAAGCCGGGCCCAGAGGCCAATGCCGGGACTTTGGCTTGGAAATCGGGTCCTGACAATGGCCAGGGCCCAGGCCCGACACCGGTGATCAGTCCAAATATTGGGTACAGACACCTGAGCCTTGGTATGGATCCAGGCCCAATGCTAGTGTCCAATCCAGAGACCAGGTCCTGAAGCCTGGCCTTGACCCAGGGTTAGGCAAAGACTCTGAGCTCAGGACTCAGAGTTCTGTTGGATGTGTTTACTTTCTTCTTCTATGTTCTTAAACTGATGCCATCTGCATGGGGTTGTGCTCCCCAGCGGAGGGCACCATTTTGATGTATGACAGTTCATTTAGCTTAGATGTACTCATGTATATGCTATTTTATATATCTCAAACATATGCACATATTTATGCTTTTACATACACATATATGTGCATAAAAAGGAGGTGGTCTAAGGGTGTACCAGGACCGCACCACCAACATTTATGCATGTAAGTTACTATTTGAAAAGACAGTTACACACAAAACTTTATCAGCTTCTTGCATAATTTTATACTTGCTACTTATCTTGTGCAAGTGATGTTAAACATGTTTATTGTATACTGTTGGCTGGGTGATAGGTCTGTGTGAATAGGAGGAAGTTCAGGTTGAACAACTAAGAGGGTCTCAATGACCAGGAGAAGGACAGGGTGGACTGGTGGAGTGATTAGTAATACTTGCTTTCAATGCATTACATTTATTTATGTGCAAGCATAAATACGTGCATATGTTGCAGGGTAAAGATACATGTATTTAATAATAAATTCATATTTGATACTTGTGGATTATGTCTTGGCATGTATGCAAATAATGCCAAGATACACAGTTGTTAGAAAATCATCCTTCCTGAATTGAAGTCAGTCACCTAAAGCCAACTAAAAAAGAACTGGTAATGTCATGTTGAATACATTTAAAACATTTGCAATTGTTTCAAAATATTTTTATTGTGCCACTTGTAGCTATGTACTAGTTAAACAGAAAAAAATGTTGCTGAATATGTCTTAATTTATAACTTTAGAGCTGGGTTAAATAAGCATTTTGACATGCTTCCAGAAATTTTGGAGATGTGCGCTGTAGTATTTGATAAGCACTAATTATGTTTTCCCTGCTCAAATCAAGAAATCTCAATTTTTACCTTATTGAAGCATTCTTGTTCAACTAGATTCATGCTATCCTTACTGAATTATGCAATGTTTCTCTGTGTGCTCCATTTAGAAGAAAAATGTTCTTTTCATTTAGCCTCAGTGGCATTGCTTTGTTTTTGTTTCATCTAATACATTTTGTCACAAGGAAATTTATATAGCTTGCAAATTGGCAGAATGATACAAAGAATGAGGTAGATGAAGTCAATCGAACTATCTCTGAATAATGCAAAACTCAATGAAAGAGATGTAAATCCACTACACAAGTTTAATAATTTACATCACAGGTCCAAACTGTGTGGTGAATTTTCAGAGTTGCATGCATAAAAATTACTATATACATGCATAAATAACCTGTACTTGCATAATTGGTATTTTCTAAATCCTGAAAGTGTGCATGTACTTTACATTTCATGTGCACATATGTGTGAAAATAACAGCAGCCTAGGCGCATTCTGGGGTGGGGCCAACCGTTATTTGCATAAGTTGCTATCTTATAAGAGACTTACTTGTGAATGTTTGTCAACTTACTCATGAAATTATCCTGCATAGTTGATATCAAACTTGTTTATTGTGTACTATTGGCTGGGCGGGAGTTCTGGATGAATTGGGAGAATGCAGGTTGAAGAACCAGGAGGGTTTCAATGACCTGGAGAAGGACAGCGCCAACTGGTAGAGAAATTGAAAAACTGGTAATTTCAATTGCGTGCACATGTTTTAAAATATACCAACTTTTGCACTTAAATTGGGTTTTATGCAAGCATGTCCTCCCTTATTTTCATGCATAAAATATACAAACATAATATGTTTCTGAGAATATTAATTTTTCCATACATTTCTGTCATTATAAAACTAATTATTAGCTATGAGCCAGTGTGTTCCTCACTAAAAAGTGGAATGGAACAACTCCCCTATGAGGAAAGACTAAAGAGGTTAGGACTTTTCAGCTTGGAGAAGAGACGACTGAGGGGGGATATGATAAAAGTGTTTAAAATCATGAGAGGTCTAGAACGGGTAGATGTGAATCGGTTATTTACTCTTTCGGATAGTAGAAAGACTAGGGGGCACTCCATGAAGTTAGCATGGGGCACATTTAAAACTAATCAGAGAAAGTTCTTTTTTACTCAACGCTCAATTAAACTCTGGAATTTGTTGCCAGAGGATGTGGTTAGTGCAGTTAGTATAGCTGTGTTTAAAAAAGGATTGGATAAGTTCTTGGAGGAGAAGTCCATTACCTGCTATTAAGTTCACTTAGGGGCGGATTTTCAGAGCCCTGCTCGCCTAAATCCACCCAAAACCGGGCGGATTTAGGCGAGCAGGGCCCTGCGCGCCGGTAAGCCTATTTTACATAGGCCTACCGGCGCACGCAGAGCCCCGGGACTCGCGTAAGTCCCGGGGTTTTCGGAGGGAGCGTGTCGGGGGGTGGGCCCGAACCGTGCAGCGTTTTTGGGGCGTGTCGGGAGCGTTCCGGGGGTGGGCCCGGGGGCGTGGCCACGCCCTCCGGACCCGCCCCCAGATCGCGTCCCGGCGCGCTAGCGGCCCGCTGGCGCACGGGGATTTACTTCTCCCTCCGGGAGGCGTAAATCCCCGGAGAAAGGTAAGGGAGGGGTATAGACAGGGCCGGGGGGGTGGGTTAGGTAGAGGAAGGGAGGGGAAGGTGAGGGGAGGGCGTTAGAGGATTCCCTCTAAGGCCGCTCCGATTTCGGAGCGGCCTTGGAGGGAACGGGGGTAGGCTGCGCGGCTCGGCGCGCGCCGGCTATACAGAATTCATAGCCTTGCGCACGCCGATCCAGGATTTTAGTGGATACGTGCGGCTCCGCGCGTATCTACTAAAATCCAGCGTACTTTTGCTTGCGCCTGATGCGCCAGCAAAAGTACGCCTATTCGCGTTTTTTTAAAATCTACCCCTTAGAGAATAGCCACTGCCATTAGCTATGGTTACATGGAATAGACTTAGTTTTTGGGTACTTGCCAGGTTCTTATGGCCTGGATTGGCCACTGTTGGAAACAGGATGCTGGGCTTGATGGACCCTTGGTCTGACCCAGTATGGCATTTTCTTATGTTCTTAAAAATAATGGGATATATATATATTTTTTTTAATGTTGGCAAATGTTTGCACCAGATCAAAACTACCACAATATTTAAAAAACTGATCCTCTTTACTGTGATTTTCAAAGCTTTTTATGTGAAAACTGTACCTTCACTATAAGTAAAAGAACTGTTCACAGCATGGGTACTTTCACCAGAATACAAAGGGGGTAGGGAAAGAAGCAGGAAACATAGAGAGAGGGAGAGGGAGAGGGAGGATAAATATATGCAGGTTTTTATTTTGAAAACCCACGTTTTTTTCTGTAGGTGCATTTGCTACATCTTCTTCAAAGCATGTACAATAGTACACGTGCACATTGGACCCACTCATCCATGACTGGCTAGATTTTCAAAGGCAAAATCTAGATGGGGTTTCACTATGAAAATCTTCAAATAGTCATGTTTCATATTTAAAAATTGCCCACCTTTATGCCATAAATCATAGTCATCTTACACTGGTGTCAAAAGGTGAATTTTAAAAGCCCGATGTGCACATAAATTAGGGGATGTGTGAATATGTTGGGCTGGCGCATGCAAGTGGGTTTTAAAAGCTGCCTGGATAGGTGCCTACTTGCTGCCACATGCATAAACGAAAAGGGCGGGGTGTGGGCATGGTCTGGGCGGGGCATGAACACTCCTGGATTTTAACTTTAAATTATTGCACAAACATGCACAGCTGCACGCAGAGTCCCCTGCTTCCTAACTTTACTTCTGCTATGAATGACATGTAAGTTATAAAATAAAGATAGGCAGATCAGTGGGATTTTAATGGTTGGAGCTGCAGGGGTGAAGAGATGCTATTGACCCAGGGGTGTTTGGAAGTCCTATTTCTTACCCAGGAAAACTGAGAACAAACTGGAGAAACTGGTATTGGCCAGGCATGCATGTATTTTAAAATCCCCCCACTTATGAGGCAGAAACGGCATTTACTTGCATAGGCACACATCCATTTAAAATTACGCGCACGTATATGCCTGGTCAGTCTATTTTATAACATGCGCTCATATACACGTGTATGTTATAAAATGGCTATGTCCCTGGGTGCAGGCCGACGAATGCACACACAGGTACACCTGCATGCCTGTTTAAAAGTTACCATCTAAGGGCCTGATTTTAAAAGCATTTACTCCAGTATAACTGGGTTTTACTCAAATAAATGCACTCTACTCAGATAAGTGGGCTTTTGAAAATTACTATAATATATGCCAGGGAATTGTCCATAGGATTTATTTGAGTAAATGCATTTTACTTGAGTAAATGGATTTTCAAAATAGCTACGACTCTAGTTACATTCATGCGTGCAATTCCTTTTGAAAATTACCCCCTAAGGCTATTAGAATGCATGGTGAAATATATATTAATATAGTTATACATGATGAGGTAGATATTGAGCCGCTGAAAACATTTGGTTATCTTAAAGTTAGCTGGATATGTTTACTCGGCTAACTTGAGGACAGGCTTATGAATATGCATCTATATGCACATGCATGAGCAAAAGTGCACATGGAAAAAAGGGGCATGTTGGGGGCATATTAGAGTGGAGTTAGCACATACGGACTTAGTGAGGTATTTTAAAAGTGACGTATGCGCGAACGTCATCCAACTTACATGTGTTGATTTTCTACTGCTCATTTATGCACCCAAGTGCAAACTTTCTTTTCATGTTTTGATTTGGCATTTGGTGGGTTAGCTTCTCTGGGTGAGTGGACACAGACCCCTCCCTGTTTCCCCTCCCCAGTACCTAATAATTTGTGCTTGGAGTGAGGTATAAACTTCATACCCACTCCTTGCACTCCAGCAATACCTCTGTCAGAATCAGCATTGGACGCATAATTTACCCACATCACCCCCTGGCTTGTGGACCCCGGCACATGATACACAGCTTTCAAGGAATTTCGAGGGTGGGGGTCCCACGGCTCAACATGGCCTAATCCAAGGTTTTTTGGGAGAGTGGAGAGAAATGGGCCTCGGGCTCATTTGCATCTCTTTTTTAAATCATTTTTGATAGTGCTACTTAAACTGTATAACTTTGAAGATATCCAGTAAAGTACCTAGTTATCTAGCCACTCAGGTCTGGGCAACTAAAAAATCTAACCGGTTATATTCAAGCTTAGCCAGGTAATTTTATATTTAACTGGCTATGTTTCAGGGTTGAGGGGTTGGGGGGAGGGGTCCATCATCACACAAATGATTATTTTCTATTTTTAACTTGGGATGTCGGGGATGCCACAAATGGTGGACCCAGAGTAAAGGGGGGGGGGGGGGGGGAGAGGGGGTGCGCAGCTTGGACTTCCTGCTCACTTTTTTCTATTTTTCCTGGGATTTAAAAAAAAACAAAACAAACATTGGCCCTTTAAACTAACGCGGGAGCCTTGGGACCTTCATTAGTGTCCCGAGGTTCCTGTGTTAGCAGTGGAATTTGAACCCTGGTTACCCTGATTTGTAGCCTGCTTCACTAATCACTAGGCTACTCCTCCACTCCCTAGTGAGAATAGTGACAGGGGCACTAAATTTACAGACATTGTTGACATTTCCCTGATGGCCATCTTATGAATGAACCTCTGTTCTTCTCCTGCCAGGCATGCAGCCGGTGCAGCCACTCTCCTTCCTTCAGTCTCAGCTCCCGAGCCTTCTTGAGATCCTCACTATATACAGAGAAATAGTAATACAAGGCAGTTTGTTCAATATATTTGAATCAGAGATCTCATGAAATGTATGTTTACATTTGTTCATTTGACACCTTGAATCTGTTTGATGGCTCATTGTTCTCTTTGCAGGCAACTATATATGCTGTCCGGGCAAATGACCAAAAATAAACCCAGAGCAGGGACAATACCTGAACAGGCAATATACAGGCTAATGCAGTCTTTTGGTCGACCCCATTCAAATGCATTATGTCATTCAAAGGAATGACTAAGGGACAATATATAATACTCAGCTTCTGGGATGCTAGTTTACATCAAAGACTGGCCCAATATTTTCCCTTCTCGAACAGAGACATTGGTTGGTAGGGATGTGAATCGGGCTTCGGACGATTGAAAATATCATACAATATTTTCAAAATCATCAGAAATCGGGGGCTCCCCGAAAACGACAGGAAAACCCCACGATATTGTTCGTGGGGGTTCTCTTATCGTTTTGGGGGAGGGCGGGAAAAAAGGCACACAAAAATAACCCCTAAACCCACCCCGACCCTTTAAAACTAATCCCTTAGCTTCCCCCACCCTCCCGACCCCCCAAAAAACTTTTTACAGGTACCTGGTGGTCCAGTGGGGGTCCCGGGAGCAATCTCCCACTCCCGGGCTGTCGACTGCCACTAATCAAAATGGCACCGATGGCCCTTTGCCCTTACCATGTGACAGGGTATCCGTGCCATTGGCCGGCCCCTGTCACATGGTAGGAGCACTGGATGGCCCATGCCATTTTTAAAGATGCCCTCACTATGTCATACGGGTCGTATGACATAGTGAGGGCAAAGGTAGCGCCGGCGCCATTTTGAATATTGGCAATATGGCGCAAGTGCAGGAGGTTGCTCCCGGACCCCCGTTGGACTTTTGGCAAGTCTTGTGGGGGTCAGGAGGCCCCCCCAAGCTGGTCAAAAGACCCTGGGGGTCCAGCGGGGGTCCGGGAGCGATCTCCTGCACTCCTGACGTCAGGTGACAGGAACCAAAATGGCGCCGGTGCTACCTTTGCCCTGTCTTATGGTAAGGGCAAAGGGCCACCGGCGCCATTTCTATTAACGCAGCTGTGGCCCGAGAGCGGGAGATCGCGCCGGGACGCCCCCACTGGACCCCAGGTAATTTAAAACATTTTTTGGGGGGGGGGTTCGGGAGGTGGGGGATTTGTTTTAAAGGGTGGGGGTGGGTTTTAGGGTTGTTTTGGTGTGCCGGTTTTCCCGCCCTCCCCCCTCCCCCGATTTATGATTTTTTTATTTTATTGTATTTTTAATTGCATTTCATTATTATTACAAACAAAAGTATTAATAGGATGGAACATCCACCCTATAAGGAAATTAAAAGAAAACTAGAGAGCAATTACAGCCAAAAATATTTTGGAGCCATTACAAGAATGAATACAAATAAAGAAATAATGTTGTCTTCCCACATCATAAATATACATTCCCCCCCTAACAGAACAATAGAGATCAGGAATGTGTATCCAAAAACAACCTGAGTTGTTCCGGGAAATTAAAGACATATCCGTTATCCTTATACTTAATGAAACATTTGCAAGGATACTTTAAGTTAAATTGTGTTCCTTTTTGCTGTACTTCATTTCGCAATTCTATAAATTTCTTCCTACGTAACTGGGTCGGGCGGATAATATCTGGGAATATTCTTATGGGATATCCATAAAAGTCACATTTTTGATATTTAAAATGAGTTCTTAATACTTTATCTCTCTCTATAGGAGAAGAAAATTGTACCAACAAGGTTGCCCTTGTGTCAATTTTCGACTCAAATGTGTAGGAGAGAGGAGGAGTGTGTACATGAGAGTTAACATGTATGAGAGAGAGAATGAATATATATGTGTTAAGGAGTTTGTGTACATGAGATGGAGGATAAAGTATGCACCCTCCATCTCTACCACTAATTCATGATGATCTCAGGGTGAATGGAAATCAAAGTTGCCAGGTATGGAGAGGTGGGGTTATTTTTTACCCCTATTTGTTTTAACTATTGGACTTTATTTGATGTGTCTGCTTTTTGACATGTTTTATTGATGTTTGGTAAATTTTTAAAAATGTTATTATGAGTTATTAATTATTAGATGTTAGTCAATTTGTCAACTCTTTTAAATATATTTTATTTGTATTTGTATGGGTTCACTATTATTATTTTTATATTTCATGGTTTTATTGTTTGATGTTTTATGAGGAATGAAGATAAATTTTCCCAATGGAAAAAGGTGAATAGTGGAGTGCCCCAGGGATCTGTTCTGGGACTGATGCTTTTTAAAATATTTATAAATGATCTCTCCAAGAAATCAGTAAGATTTAATTCTGCTTTACCTTCCTCCTTTTTTCTCTCAGATGGCTGTTGTAAGTAATAACTACTTAAAATAACCGGTAAAGAATTTTCTGAGTATTTAAGAACATTTTTCAAATAGCTATTAACCAAATCCACAGATGTCATAAGATGAATTTTGGGGAAATTCAAAAACCTGAGATTTAATCTTCTATTATGGTTTTCTAGCATTTCAATTTTTCCCTCATATTCCTCTACTGATTTAATTAAATTCACCTGGACTTCATGGATATCCCCCAATTTTTTATCAAATATATCGGCCTTTTTCTCCAATTTTTCAATTTTTCCCTGCATATTACGATTTTTTGATGATAAATCGGGGGAATTGCTATTCCCCCGATTTATCGCGGCTCTAATGATTTTTGATAATTTAAAATATATCTGACAATTGTTTTAAATCGTCAAAAAACGATTCACATCCCTAATACTTACCCCTCTAGGGTAAGAAACATGCTGATTAAACCTGGCCTGAGGTATTTCTAAGCCAGTCTCATTATCCTGTTGTGGCAGCAGTACCCCCAGATTGGGAACTGGATTGCCTCATCCCTCACTACCATGGATGCCAGATTATGGATGTCTCAGGTGGTGAAATTATGCTGCTTTGCTGGCGGGCATCTTGGAATATGCCCACCCTGGAAGAAATGGAAGTTCATACATGCTGCAAAAATCCATATACACAAACGATTATTTACGCAAATGTATGCATGTATATAGTCACATAGAAACATTTGTGTGACTAACAGAGATATGCGTGTATCTTTTCTTTTGCATAAACATATTTTATATTCTCTGCAGATGTATGTACGCAGATTATAAAACATGAGCTTACTTTGCAAGGTCCCATATACATATATATGGGACCATCTATTGTTCTTTGAAAGTTAACCTTTCAATAAATATATTCTATTGCTTTATGTGGCTCTTATAATCTACCTTGTACAATATTATTGAGAAAAGAGGAATAGAACTATTTATAAATAAATACAAATATATATAACTCAAAGTTTGTGAACTCATTTGAAAAACCCACAAAATGTTAACAGGTTCATCTAAATAGACTGACATGCTTATTTTAGCCTACGTATGAAGAAAAAAAAGGCTTATAGAATTGTTGTATTCCCTAATAATTGTACTGTTTACTGTCCTGTCCACACCAAAATTTCATGATCTGTTGGGGGAGGATGTACATAAGGCAAGAACTCTGAAAAGGGTGAATTGTTTGTGGATACAACATATCTGGGGAAAGTTCAAAAATCCCATTGAACTTGTCTCAGACTAGAGGCTGGACATAATGCAGCTAATGGTCAGGCAAGGTTGAGACAGGCAGGGTCTGGGCGGGGCAGCGACAGGGCGGGGGCCAGCTAGGACAGTGACATTTTGCATTGTCCCAGTGAAGCATGCACCAGCAGCCAGCCAGCGGGTGCAACTTACTTCAGCTGTTGAGCAGAAGTAACAAAACAAAAAAAACCAGATTAGTTTAATGGGGATTAGAGGTCGGGGTGGAGAGGGGAAAAGGGAGGAAGCATAGGTAGGGGGATAGGGAAGTTTCCTCCCAGTCCACTCCTTTATTGGGGTTTATTGTACAAACTCTCAAGGTAAATATAAAAATAAAGATATGTTTAACCCCTCTCAATATTAAAACCAATGGGGTAAATTTTTAAAGGGCCTTACGGGCAACCATGTGCGCACGACTGAGTTTCTTTTTATAGAGAGTAGTGATGATGTAAGCAGGGTCTGCCCACAGGAAATCCTATGTACTGGGACTATAAAAAGGTGGCATAGCCATGGGTGGGCCTGGGTGGGCAGTTGCCCACCGAATTTAGGCCCAGGCCCACCCACCTGGAAGAGGCCTGTTGGACCAATGCTGTCGCGGGACCCCATCCCCGGGACAGCAAAGAGGAGCACCGGAGCTGTGAGGCTGCTGCGGGATCCCATCCCCTTGACAGCGAAGAGGAGCGCCGGAGCTGCGAGGCAGGGGTGGGGCTGAAGAGTGGAGAGGCCCGTGCACCACCGCCAGTGGCCGAAGAGTGGAGAGGCCCGTGCACCCCCACCCGAAGATGGAGAAGCCCATGCGCCGCCGCTCGTAGATGAAGAGGCGTGTGTGCAGCCGCCACCGGCCAAAGAGTGGAGAGGCCCGTGCGCAGCCGCCGGAGGCCAAAGAATGGAGAGGCCCGTGCGCCGCTGCCGGAGGCCGAAGAGTGGAGAGGCCCGTGTGCCGCCGGCGTGACTGAAGTCAAGAATGAAGAGACCTGTGCACTGCCGCTGGAGGCCAAGCCAGCAGGACTGAAGAGCGGAGAGACCCTGCGCACCGCCGGAAGTCGGGTCAGCAGCAGCTGATAAGCGGACGCCAGGCTTATTGGGGCAAACAATGAGAAGAAGCTCCATGTGAGCTTGTGTGTGTGGTAGAATGTGTGCATGAGTGGCAGCTTTTTGTGTGTGGTGTAATGGGTACCTGGGTGCGTGAGTGGCAGCTTTATGGGTTGTGGTAGAATGGGTGCCTGGGTGCGTGAGTGGAAGCTTTTTGTGTGTGGTGTAATGGGTACCTGGGTGCGTGAGTGGCAGCCTTTTGTGTGTGTGGTAGAATGGGTGCCTGGGTGTGTGAGTGGCAGCTTTGTGGGTTGTGGTAGAATGGGTGCCTGGGTGCGTGAGTGGCAGCTTTTTGTGTGTGTGGTAGAATGGGTGCCTGGGTGCGTGAGTGGCAGCTTTGTGGGTTGTGGTAGAATGGGTGCCTGGGTGCATGAGTGGCAGCTTTGTGGGTTGTGGTAGAATGGGAGCAAGAACATTTGAGTGTGATTGAGAGTGAGACTGGTCAGAGGTGATGTGTTTCTATGAGAGAGAGACAGATTGGTCAGGAAGATGACTGGTGTGTGTGTGTGTGTGTGTGTGTGTGTGTGTGTGTGTGTGTGTGTGTGAGAGAGAGAGAGAGACAGAGACTGGTCAGCAAGGTGACTGGTGTGAGTGTGAGGAAGAGATACTAGTTAGGGAGATACTGGTCTGTGTGAGACAGAGACTGGTTGTGACTGGTTGTGGGCCCTAAGGAAGAGGACTGTGAGGACAGAGCTTCAGCAGCCACTGCTGCTTCTGGTGAGTGCTATTGGCCTGCAAGGGAAAGGAGTAGGAGAGCTGCTGGAGAGGGCAAGTAAAGGCGGCTTTTTAAGTTTATTTTTCTTGATTGACTGCCATTTTAATTATTGGGTATTATGTGATGTGTCTGCTGTTTTGAAATATTTTATTGATATTTGGACAATTTTTAATAATTTTTATGAGTTTTTAATTGTTGGATGTTATTCTGTTCATCAGCTGTTTTGTAACATTTATTAGTATAGTTTTACAATTATTTCTAAGTAGGTATCTATCTATAGCAGCTTGGCTTACTCTGTTTTCCTAATAGGAGATGTATTAGTGTTTAGGGCCTGGTTAAATATTTGTAGTGGTAAATGACTGTCTTTTCGTAAGGAGGGGTATTGTGCCTGCCAGTAAAGAGAGTTTGTTTTGCTTTTACTGAGATGTCATCAGAACCAGAATATCTTTTTTTTTGTATGACGAGTTGTACAGGGTAATGCCCTAGATCTGCTCTGCACCCATTTTTGGGGGTGGAGGGGGTTCCTGAGGATGCAGAATGTATATTTACATTTTGCCCCGTGACGGTCACATATTCAGTGTGTCACGCATAGCTTGTGTGTTTGTGTGTATATGATAGAGCATGTACCTTGAGTGCTTGTGTGTATGTGTGTGTGTAGAGCAAATGTAAACTTGTGTGTGGGGGGAGAGCATATGAGAGTGAGAACTGGTATGTGTGTGAGGGAGTCCGAGAGAGAAAGTGTGTGACTGTGAGGGAGGAAGGGAAGAAGACTGAAAAGAATTAGGAAATGAGCAAAACGGGAAAAATGGGAAAAAGAAATCAGGACCAACTGATTAGAAAAATACAAAGATCAGACAACAAAGGTAAAAAAAAAATTGTTTTGAGATTTTAGCAATTTGAATGTGCAAGCTTTGGGAATGTGCATTTTTGTATTTTGTTCTTTCTTCAGTATTCCACTGTTCAGAGTCTAGTTTCTCAGTCTTTCTATTTTGGTTTTGTCTGCATGTTTCTGTTTCTAATTTGTAGTCTCTTATTTCTATATTAGGTAAAGGTTGGTCTCCATTTTGCCTGTGTGTGTGTGTGACTGAAGTGCAGTATTTCTGCTCACATGTAATTTTTCTGTAGTAGTCCAGCTTATTGTGTTATTCCAGTAGGTGGTGTATTAATTTCTAGGGCCTGGTGTAGTATTTGCATTGCTGTATTTTCATAAGGTTGCTGTTATTTGAATCCTAGGAATCAATGCTGTAACTGTATAGTATGGCAGGGTTCTAGATGTCTCTTTCTTTGCAGGAATTTGTGTTACTTTGCAAAATAGCAGTGAAGTGATATTTTTTGCTGAGGTGACACCAGAATTTGAATATTCTTTTTTTGCATGTTAGTTGTAATATGAATTGTCCTAGCTCTGCCCTGCACCTGTTCTGATGAGTAATGATATTTTATTGTAGTTATGTTTTCTGGCTTTCTGCAAAGAGGATTCATGAAAGAACACATTAATTTTTGTTTTATTACATGATTGATTGGATCTGATTCTTTGCTTTTTACATGATATACTTGTGCATCTATAAACTGCAATAAAGATAAAATAAATAAATACAGATTAATAAGAAAGTTTTAATTTTGGTGTTTGAAATAATTGAGGTAAAATATTTTAAAGTTTCATGCATGATGCATAATGGTTATTGCAAACTACTTGGAAAGCCATTGTAGGGTGTAGTATATGGCATTATTTATAGTAGGTCTCACACCTGCATGCCTACAGCCCACCCATGTTAACCTTGTGCCCACCCAAAAAATCAATTCTGGCTACGCCACTGCTATAAAAGTACTGAGTTGGTGAGGGCCCTAAACAGAGCTGCAGTATATATCAGTGGTTCATGATATCAGGGACCATGCTGGACTCAGAACTTTGAGGTATGGGATGCTGACAGCCGTGCATCATCCTGCAGTTGGCAGCATGTTACAGAACGTGAAGCAGCTAAAAATTTACCTACCTAGAGCTTGATCTTGAATTTTCCACACCATTCACATTTTTGGCTCTGAAAATGATAATAGATTCTATCAAAAGAAAAAAATCTATTTTATGCCTGATTAAATTGATGTAATTATAAACCATCAAAATGATATAAGCTGTAGCTTGCATAAAAGGTAGTTTGATAGGCATTCCATGTTGATTGCTGGCAGAGAAGTTTGCCAAATGATAATCCATAACTCAATGAAATGTTAGCAAAATATTTCAGCTATTCATTGCCATTTAAAATGTCCATGTGGGTTTATCGGTATAGCTTTGGAAATGTAACAAATTAATATCCTTACTTTGTCTTAATTTGTGGACAGATGGTGTGAATAGGACTGAGTGATGCAGAGTGCAGTCCCTTAGCTTGTAAGGACTTATTTACAACACAGGAGTCATCCTCTGATGGCTGATTATCTGCTTCATTTAGTAGAAGTGAAATTAACCTCTAGTTTCCATGCTGATGACTCAGCAGGCAGTATACCACTAATGCAAAAATCATACCAGGTAGGCTTTGGTCTTCAACCCTAACAAGGCCCATTAAAGAGCCAAATTGCTTTATTAGACCCAGGAGATAGAAGCAATCATTTCACTTCATTGGTTGGAAATAATAAAGCTTGAAAAAGAGAACAAAATTAGTTTTTCTTCCATGAATGCCAAAAACTACATTATTTAAGATGCTATTGTTTTACATAATTCTCTAAAATTAAGATTGCAGGACTCTAATGTATGTACTTGATTTTGAAAATCAAGAAAGATGCAGATAGCAATACATTTTTAGCAATGACATTGTTTCTGCTTCATATGATGTGCATCACAGATTGCTTTCAAGCAGCCTATTTCAAACAGTAGTAATAGTTAAACAGCTTTACTCCTGAATAATATTTAATGCTGTATAATTTTAACAAAGCAATAATAATCTAGTAATAATATGAATTCCACTAGAGATTAAAATCTTTCAAAATATAACAGCTTTTGAAATAGGTTATATTAATGTATCTTATTTTCTGAAAAAGACTCATGCTCAGATTTAAACACATTTTTATGAGATGTTATGGAAGACTATAGAAACTGGTGAATGTCACTAAAGGATAAGCTAGTGCAATTCACCACCATTTTATCTGATGAACAAAAAACTTCTTTGTTTATTCCTTTTCCCGTCTTTGACGTATTACATGATATGGTTTGCCCCATATTAGATTAAATTATAATGCATCACATTAGTAGTAAGTGCACATGATGCAAGAGATGGAATTGTAAAAAAGATGTGTTCCATTTCTACTTCTTAAGCCTTTTGAGAAGAATGTATTAATCACTGAGGGCAATAGGTTATGGAAAACAGAGATTTTATCATTTGTTGCAAAAAGAATAATGGAGCTATGTACACTAGATATAATGTTAAAAACATAAATAAATTCTGATTTTCATGAGAGATTAAATAAAACTGCAGCTCACTGAGGAAGAATTCTTATTGCAGATATGGCTAAAGGGCATTTGTTTATAGTACTGTATTTGAGTTATCATATGGAAGATACTTTAATCCCTATTGGTTTTTAAATCATTATATTTAAAAAAATATCCAGCTGCTCATTTTTCATAGTGATGCCTAAATGTTATCCTGTTTTTGTAGTATGTTCATAATAGTACCATGCAAGCAATATTAAAGGATCATTGACGAGTATCTGCAAAGTAAAATTTTGCAGATACAGTTTACAGATTTTCTAATTTAGCATATGCATCACAAAAAAGTACAAGTCCCAATCCCCTAGCTCCAGATTTCCACCTTCACCTAGGAAACAGTCATGTCAGAAGACACCCTCTTGACTAGTTCATCAAACTCTGAAAACCAGTGTTAATTACTTTGATTGAGTTTCCCAGTTCAACAGATGGTGCTTGGAATTATAGTCTCCTGAGCACATTAGAAGATTGTTCCTCAGTGTTTTAAACCACAAACTAGCTTTAAGCATCAGTGAAATGCATAAAAACAGGTTCTTTGTTTTAAGAAAATGCACAAGAGGAAACTTAGAGTCTTCCTGCACAGCACCTGTAGTGATGAACTAAACCATGTCTTAGATAAACAATAAAACAGAGATGTAGTTTTAATGTTAAAAATTAAATAAATAAAAATAAAATGTTCCTGGTAGCTATACCTGAATCTTTACTGTACACCTTCAATCATTGTTGAAGTGTGTTTATACCATTATGGCTCATATTCTACCATATTTTTAATGTGTCCATAAAATATGGATTACTAAAACATTAAAGAATAGCTTTTAATATAGATTGTTACAATTGAATAAAGTCTACCTATATTTATGAAGAGCCCTTCCTACCTGTATATAATAACATGGGCAGCCAGGATGACATGAGCAATCACCCTCTTTACAATAACACAACCAGCATACCTTAAGTAACACACCAACTCAACTAACATATCTCAGACCAGATACAACTGTGCAAGAATCAAAAGGCCACAGCTTTAAAAACTGATAAGTACACAATACCTGAGCTTTAATACTAACAGTAACCTCAACCTGTGCCCTGGTAGGCATCCACCATGCTCTGCAAGATGACCAACCCCCAGGCCAATAGAAACCAGACAACCCTATATTATCTCCATGTATGTCCCTTGCCTCAACCAGCAAGGACCCCACACTAAGTGTGACTGTTCTCAATCATACCTAATCAATTCAAGTTTTCCTACTGTCATCTATTCACTCCATTCTTTAGCCCAGCCAGACTCAGTAACACACCACAGGCACAGGATAGAATAGTCAAAAACGTATTCTGAAACCCCCTCAAATAAGCAGCCTGTGATTCTGTGAACAAAATATCCTTCAAGTTGTCTTGAAATGTATTATTCAATAAATCCTAACAACAAACAAATGCATACCATTGGCTCTGTAGACAACACTATAAAAGTTCTATGACTTTTATAGTGTTGATGAATATGCTGACTAGAGATGTGAATCGGAACCGGAATCGGTTCGGATTCTGGTTCGGATTCACATCGTGTTTTTTTTTTTCGTCCAGCCCGATCGCGGTTTTGTTTATCGGCTGCGCCCGAGCCGATAAACAAAAAACCTACCCGAACCCTTTAAAACTAATCCCTTAGCTTCCCCCACCTTCCCGACCCCCCAAAAAACATTTTACAGGTACCTGGTGGTCCAGTGGGGGTCCCGGGAGCGATCTCCCGCTCTCGGGCCGTTGGCTGCCACTAATAAAAATGGCGCCAATGGCCTTTGCCCTTACCATGTGACAGGGTATCCGTGCCATTGGCCGGCCCCTGTCACATGGAGGGAGCACTGGATGGCCGGCGCCATCTTTAAAAATGGTGCGGGCCATCCAGTGCTCCTACCATGTGACAGGGGCTGGCCAATGGCACGGATACCCTGTCACATGGTAAGGGCAAAGGGCCATCTGCGCCATTTTGATTAGTGGCAGCCGACGTCCCGAGAGCGGGAGATCGCTCCCGGGACCCCCACTGGACCACCAGGTACCTGTAAAAGGTTTTTGGGGGGGTCAGGAGGGTGGAGGAAGCTAAGGGATTAGTTTTAAAGGGTCGGGGTGGGTTTAGGGGTTATTTTTGTGTGCTGTTTTTCCCGCCCTCCCCCAAAATGATAAGAGAAGCCCCACAAACAATATTGTGGGGTTTTCCTGTCGTTTTGGGGGAGGCCCCGATTTCTGAAGATTTTGAAAATATCGACGATATTTTCAATCGTCCGAAGCCCGATTCACATTGCTGACTGCCCAGCTAAAGCAGCCAAAAACCAAGTCACATGTTGTCTTAGTACAACCGCACCTCTGAATGACCTGGTTCATCACAGAAGGCTTTGTAATGATATCTAGCCAGTATAATACCATATCAGGCAAACATAACAAAGTAAACAAGTCCTTCTGAACTGCTTAAATTAATTTTTAATAATAATAATGATAATAATAATAATAATGATAACAGAGGACTCAACCATTTGCCTAGAGTGTTACCCCCAAGGCATACCACCAACACTTCAGGCCAGACCCGTAACCTTTGCCAAAGCTGCATGGAGGACAGTCGCTAATTAAAGGGCAATACTCACTAACTAAACCAATGTACAACCACAACATGCACTTCCAAACTCAGATGAGAACTGCACTGACAAAAATGCCTATGCACCCAGGTCATACAGGGGTGCCCCACAATCCAAACCTTCCTGTTGCTTTGACAGTTATCTGAAAATGCAAATAAAGATTAGAGCACCAGCAAAATTAAACATCACCTGCCCTAGGTCTAATGTACGACTCAAATCTATCAAACCTTTAGAAATCTATGTGATGAACAGCCACCTCCAGAAGTCCTGACAACAATGCAGAAGTAGCTGCTCCAAGCCTAAATAAATGTATCCCATAATGGCTAACGTCCAAGTCAAATGTCCATAACCATTCCTCAAAACCACTGTAATTGGTATTTAGTGAACGGGCCTAAAAACTCTAAAATATTCATCATCCGTAAACTCTTAACCATCTTCAGAAACAATAAAGCACCCATGATTTCTTGGTCAGTCTTAGAATGGTGAATTTTCAAACTGATTCTATCTTTGCCCAATAACACATGCCTGAACAACAATTCAATGTTGCAAAATTAGACAGTTTGGGAAGCTTGCAGCAGGCTCCATTCTTCAGGACACCAAAGGGAATTGGGCACCGCCAGTCCGCACTGGTCCACCTCTGGTGCTAGCCTCTGAAACTGCAACCATATGAAATGAGAAAGAGAATTAGTGAATGCCTTATCAACACAGAAAACAAAAAACACTCATGCTGTCATATTAAGCTGCAAACAACATAAGATGTCATGCAACAAGTTGATTAAACGCTCACTCTTCACTGATTGCTATCAATGGCCTCTTCCACTCCAAAGTTGTCACACCAAAATATCCCCTTCTTTTCCTGTAGTTTTGTACCAAGATAGCGAGGGCTAGTATGATAAGAAATGCTTCCTAAAAAATATTTCTGGAAATACTAGCCAGCATCCAAGACTCAAGCCAAGTGGATATGCACCAAGATCATTGACAAGTCCCCCAGTTGCATGTGAAAATAATTCTATGGCTAGAAACAGTCTCAGTCTGCCACACTGAGATTCTGTTAAAACTAGATTTAAAAAATGTTCCACATAAGGAGCTCAGCCTGGATGTAATGCATAATGCAAATTTAATAATGCTTCTTTCGCATCTATGACATTGCAGTGAAAAAGCATCTCAAGAAAACCTTACCCATGGGTATAAATCTGCATGAAATATTCAGACTACCAACCAGACATTACATCTGCTGTAATATCAGTTTTTTTTACATTTAGGGCTCCATCCATGAGCCCCCTTAACTTAAGCATCTTTGGGTAAATAACACATTTCCATTGAATCCATTGACCAAAAAGGTCAACTTATTTCCCAGTTTCTTCATCATCCCTGGGCATTGGGAATATCAACCAAGAAATGACCTGGATTTCAGCACATATATCAGAAAACTTGGGACCCACAAATAGAAAGTCATCCAAATAATGCATTATATTGGTCAACCCTGCTACCTATACCATCCCCCAATGCACAAATGCACAAACTAACTTGAAATACAGGCGCGCCATGGACAAACCCATTGGAGCACAGTGCACTGTACAAACCACTCATGGCACAAAACTTTTGCTTGCTTGGTGGTGGGATGATTAACTGCACACACCAAACAAATGTGCTGGAAATTACATTATTGGAAGGCTCATACTAACCAATTGAAACACCAGCAAGTGTCTGGTACTTCCACCCCTGGCTGGACTGCACTGCTGAGTGATCCCCCCCCCCCAAAAAAAAAAAAAGGATTGTGATGCTATGATGTCTGTCACACTACCACCACTTTGCAAGTCATCTGGGTTTGCCAGAGAGCAACATCCTGAGTGTTCCATGACATGCAGTAAATGTATTTTCTTACATTTTATCCCAGAAGTAAATATTGTAGTTGAGCCAAGCACAACTTTCATAGTCCTTATTGACTGTCAAAATTGCATCAGTATAAGCCAACAATGTGCAATACTGCTATGGGTCATAATGGTCCACATAATGAGTAATCAGAGGAAACACCCAGTTCAATTCATTATTGTCCTAGGCACCCTCTTCTCTGTTCTCTTTAACTTCTCTTTCTGTTTCTTCTTCTTCCTCTTCTTCCTCATCACAATGCCCCTGAAGCAGCCAAAATATATCTATGTATCAATGCCTCCATTTATTATCTCTGTAGGGGTGCAATACACCAACATGATGTTCAGTAAGTATTATTAAGGTGGGGGCCCCCTTTCATCTCCTTGCTCTGCCTGCACCAGTGCTGGATAATGACTATGTCATAATGATAAGGATGAAGATGAAAAGCTAGATTGAAATGACCCCATGCCAGTGTTTGCGCACGTGCCTGTTAGATATCTGCATTGTCTGTGCCTTATCAGTCTTAGTCATTTGCCTCTGTTGCTCAAGCAATCTGATATCTCCATCATTCCATCACCCAGCCTCTCGTCCTTTAGTATATCCAGCTCTGACCCAGCCTGATCCACTACTGTAAGATTGCTCTGCAAAATACCTACTGAATCGCCTTCCTGCTGCCTCATGTGCAACTCCACCATGGCAGGAAAGTTCCTCCACTCCTCCTGCTGAGACATTTCAGGATTCTCTTCAGTTTCTTCTGCTCCAGGATGACCAGTCTCCAACTGCAAAGGGACCATAGGACAAGTACCAGTCACTCCATTTGACATCCTACTATTTGGACCAGGCCCCACTTGCCCAAAACCCATTAGGACCCCCTATTGAAAAGCCAGATACATTCAATCAGTCACTTTAGAAACCAGGATGCAGCTGTGCCCCAAAGACCCACCCAGACCTGCTGACATTCCTGCCAAGAAGTGAGGCTCCAATCTGTGCTCCACTCCTGTACCACTGCCCCTTGCTGTGCCACCTCATCCCCACCAGGGGAAAATCCCTCACCTGCCAATATTCCTACCATTCCTTCAAGAAACAAAAGGGCCACTAGTCCCTGGGAACCCAATTCCAGATTAGGGGCACCATGAGGCCTGGGAAAATGTAACACAGTGCTGACCACAGGGTGTACACAGTAATTGACATCCTGTACCTCAAGCTCTTGAGTCCAGCATGGTCCCCAGTGTTCTTTCTTTTTAATTATATCTTTATTAGATTTAAATCTTATTTATAAAAATCATGATGTAAAACAAGAAAAGAAAAAACACACAAGTACCCAATTGGTGCAAGTGAATCAAAATCAAACACATCTTTCTTAATACAGTCTACATTAACTTGGAACCGAACCGCCACTTAAAGGAAATTTCAAACAGTATTTATCTGTTCCCTATAATCAGTAACTAGCATTATCAAGAAAGCTTATCTAACAAAAAGGTCTCAAAGTACATTGGATCCACAAAATAAGCGTGTTTTCTTGATAGGTAACTATGCACTTGCATGGAAATTTTAAATAAAACATAGTACTTAGAGACAAAACACGAGGTTTTAGCTGTAGAAATTGCTTCCTCCTAAACTGTCTCCCTAGATATAGCTGGAAACACTTATACTTTTTGACCACAGAATAAATTATCCTTATATTTAAAGTATTGCTTAAAAAAAACAATTCTTTGTCAGTGATAAATACAAAGAACACAACAAAGGTGGACCTAGTAGAAATATTGTTATCAGAGGTTTGCAAAAATAAAGAAAGATCAGGACTTAAAGCAGGGTGCAGAACATGTGCCATCCCTTTCCTCATTAATAGATATTCTCTTTTTATCAGGTATATAATAGCAATTGCATAACAGGAACTTCTTCTCTGGCAGAAATTGCAAAGTTTCAACCACATATTTCTTAAAGTATTCTTCCTCTGAGATCAAACGAGAGAGTGAGGAAAATTCAACAGACAAAGGTTATTAGACCTAGGTCTGTTTTCAAGTAACTCACATTAAGCATAGAGCAAAACCTTATCTTTAATGCTTGCATTAGACACTGAATCTAAGTTAGTAATAAGAGTGAATTAAGCAGATACTTTAGTTTCTAAAGAGAGAAACCTATCATCGACTTCTTGCAATTTATTGGCGATATCCCTGGAAAATTTGAAAAACTGATAACTGTGTTAAACAATTTAGAATCTATACCCACAACAACTTTCCAGATGTCTTTAAGGAATATCTCTCCAGATATAGGCACCATGTTTGGCTCCCTCATTGCACCTCCAGCCAAAACTTGTCAGGAGTTGGAACTGGGATGACCTTCTTCCCATCATTTATCTGTCCCATGTTTGATTCCTCTCTAAACAGTGTCACCCAACTTAGGTGAGGAAGAAATGGTTAACTTATTGTTTATCTTTAACCTTTTACTAATGTTACCATTGTGCCTGCCACACTGTACAATATCTGTTTGGATTTTGTCTTCATAGAACTTTGGAATTCATCCCCCTGACGCAGCCTGACGCGAAACACGGCCGTGTCGGGGCTTTGTATAACTACGTTTTTACACTTAGTATTCAAATTTTGTGCACTATTGGTGTGTGCACTCATTAAATTGTTTATGCTTCATTTATAGTGCTATTGTCCAGTTTAATTGATTGCCGCACATTCTTCTGCTGTGGTGTAACTGATTGGAAATAACATATTCCAACATATTAGCCAGTATAACCAGATTAGGAGGTGGAGATCTGACTTCAGGACTCAGAGATAAATCCTCCAGTTCTATACTCATGTTTCTGTGTAGAGATGGACTGGATTAAGTAACATAACAATCCACTGGGCCACAATTGAGAGTTGAGCTCGAGGCTAAGGAAGGAAAGGAAATATTCCTCTCTTTCTCTTTTTCTCCATCCTTAGCCAGCAAAACAAAAAGAAGAAAGCAGCTTAAGGGGCACACCCCTTTGGTACACATCTATGGTGTACTGCCATCAGCGTGCCACAGGATGCCTCCTTTACTAGGCCTTGAACGCAATGATGTCACCAGCACTGGGTCCAGGCAGCAGCAAGGCAGGTGGCTCACTTCCACACCGCAGGGCACCTCCTTTAATAGGGTCCCCAAAGCAATGATGTCATCGGTGTCGGGTAGTTTTTATATTCCCCAAGTGTGCTTTCTCCATGGGTCCAGGAAGCGGCAGGGCAGGTGGCTTACTTCTGCTCTGCAGGTGCCTCCTTTAATAGGCCCCCAATGTGATGATGTCATCAGCATCAGGCGGTCTCAGTGTTCCCAGGTGGGTCCTCTCCAAGGGTCCAGGCAGCAGCAGGGCAGGCAGCTCTAGTTCTGATCCTCTGATGTATCCTGCAGCTTTGTCTAGGGCCCTCACTAACTTAGTAGTTTTATAGGCCCAGTGCCCAGAATTTCCTTTAGGCATGCTCTGATGACACTATCACTATTCTCCTATAAAAGAAAGCTTATTCCTTGGAGTTGATGCCTGAGCAACAGGTTTGGTTTTGTGCATTCCTGTGTGTTGCTGGGTTTTTTTTGCTGCTTATCACCTATTACCTGGATTCATTCCTGACTCTGCCTTGTTTGCTGCCTGCCCTGACCATTGATTGCTTTTAACATACCAAGCTTATCTGGGCAATGCAAGAGTTATGAAAATCAAATGAGCATAGTCCTGATATCTCTGTTCTAGTGATCAGAGGTATTAGCAAATGTTATTGTTTGTAAGGTTTTGAGTGGACCCCTGGACACTGTGGCTGCTGACCACACCCACGGGGGAAGTCCCATGAGGGGCCACAGGTCAGGCTCAGCTTTAGGACACACACACACAATTAGATCTTTTATTAAACAGTATTGAGGAGCCACCAGAGGTGGCGGTAGTGAGCAGAATTAACAGAAATATTGCAGCTGTGCCAAATAGAATGAACATGTGCAACAGTGCTTTACAATAAAAAATAAACATTTACAATAAACAATAAACTTTACAATAAACTTGTTAACCGGGGGGGGGGGGGAGGGGGAGAACAGAGGAACAATGAAAGGGAAAAATAATATAGTGGTACAAAGCAAATTGTTATCTCACTGAATTTATAAGTCTATAAATAAATAGAATGAATTTTATAAAACACAACTGGAAAAGATAAAAGCTGGGTATGAGAGAAAGAAATGGGATTGAAATCTTATATACAATTGATATACGATCGATATACAATCGATATGAATAATTGTCAACAAAAAGTTAGGTGTGGTGAGAATGAAAAAGGGGATGTACATTTAAGTACATTAGTGGGCAAGGCTGTAGGAGTAAGGGAGAGAGGAGAGCGTAAGGGTTAAGTATAAGCCTGTAGGAAAAGCCATGTTTTCAGTTTTTGCTTAAATTTTATTGGGCATGTTTCTTGCCGTAACTCCGGTGTCATAATGTTCCAACAGTTCGGTCCGGCTATGGTTATCGCACGCTTCCTAGTTGACTCAAGAGTGGTGGTTTTATGTGTGGGGGTGTGTAGGGTGGCTGCATGTTGGGGTTCTAGGGGTTCTGGAGTGTTTGTGGAAGTAAAGTTCATTATTGAACCATGTCATGATTTCATTGTGTAGGGTCTTGTGTATTAGAGAAAAGGTTTTGAACATGATTCTCTGCGCAATGGGGAGCCAGAGCAGATCTCTGAGTATGGGAGTAATATGTTCCGATTTTCTGGTGTTGGTGAGAATGCATGCTGCTGCATTCTGAAGCATTTGTAGTGGTAGAATGGTAGTTTTGGGCAGGCCTAGGAGAAGGGCACTACAATAATCAACTTTCGAAAAAATGAGGGATTGTAGTACAGTACGGAAATCATGTTGGTAATGGTCTTAATTTTTTTAGAGTGTGTAGTTTGAAGAACCCATCTTTAATAATGTTGTTGATATGTTTTTTTAAATTAAGGTGGTTGTCTAATGTGACTCCAAGGTTTTTAACAAGGGTTGAAATATCTGACTGGGTCGATCTGCTAAGGTCTTGGAAATCCTGCTAAGGTCTTGGAAATCCTTGGGAGATAAGAAGCTGATGAAAGATTACCCACTCCCAAATCAGGAGCATTTACCAACAGAGAGGCCATGATCTGGTGCCTCCCTGTTTATTATGTCAACATGGCCATCTGGGTTTAATTTTTATTAGGATCTTTCTGTTCCATAGAAAAGGAACAAATGCATATAGCACACTTTTATCACTTACAACACCAGGAGGTTGATTTGGAGATGACCCTGCTTTTATTGTTGTATATTCACTGGAAGTAGAGGGTTTCAGAGTTGGGTATGTCATGGCTTCCCCCATTAGTGATGTTGTAATATATGAACTTTTGAGACCGCATGTATCACATTCCTGAAAATGTACCTATTGAAATCTCATATATTACATCTCCAATTGTGTTAGTTTTGTAAAATATATCACAGCTCACAAAGATTCCAAGATATTTAGCAAACCAAATACTGATTTTTTTTCCTCCAATCTTGTATTTTAGGAGCTCATGACATTCTTTGTTCAGTATATTTTCTGAAAACTATATTTTCATCAAATTCACAATATTTTGATCATCTCATCAACCATTTTACACATCATCCTTAATCTAGTAGAATCTATCAGGTCAGACTGAATACAGAAAGAGAACATGGTAAACCTGAAAAAATATATTGAAATTTTCTACATATATAAAAAAAACCAACATCCTGTTTTCAAAATCATGTAAATGTAATCGTTGCAAGTCATTATCTGCCACCCCCTTTCTCAGAAGGTGTCCCTGATTGGACTCTTTTATTCCTGATTTTATAAAATGTTCTCCTTGATTTATATCTACAATTTAAATGCTGTGCACTGACTCAGAAACTAGTTACTGAAGATCTCTTAATGTAATTGCTTGGTACAATGGACCCAGGAGGCAACGATCAGATTAACTCCCTACCCTGTGTGAAACAAAAAGAAATCTAGACCCATTTTCTGTTTGTAATTAGACAGCATAAAAAATACATATTTTGTGACATATTCTTTAATTTTAGCAAGCTACACAGTTCCCTATGCTGTCTTTAAAGACTAATTCATTCTTTAATATTGCCTCTTCTATCTAGAACAAGTAAAAAAAAACATTACAGTTGCCAGGAAAATATACATTTAAAAACGTTACTAGGCTAGTATCACATCTGAAATTAGTACCAAAATATTTTCAGGACAGAGGAATCAGCAATATGTTCCAAACTTCTTTGCTAGTTCCAAAATTCTAGGATAAATGCACCACTGATATTTTGGGCCTCCTCTTAAAAAATGGTACCAGATATTTAGGACTTGCTAAATTTCAAATGCACTAAAAATGTTTTTTTGGAGGGTGATATTCTGGGCAGGTGAACATCCATTTGAAATGGTTTAGATTTAGAAAAATGAAGTGAAACCACCATAGACAGATGTTCCATTAATACCTTTTGCTCAGTTCCTGAACTGGCCCATAAAAGGTCAGTTAATTACACATGTAGAGAAGAAATTATTTTTGGGTCTCCTTTTCTTATATAAATCCTATTATCTTCTCTGGGAGGAAATGTTTTATAATTATTTTCAATTCCTCCACATAGAAATTCATGGGCACCATGGGGTACCACCTTTTCTTTTAAATTTTCATATTCCAGTCACATAAAATATGAAATAAAAAATGTTTAACTGTAATCACCTAGGGGCCTGTTTCTGTAGTCTTTCTTGCCAAAGGAATGATTGAGAAATAGCAGCAGCACTGACCCTGCTCCTTACTTTCTTGGTATGACAGTAAAGTAGCAACAGCTAATGGCAACTTTTTTTTACAGTTTACTGCACCACCATAAAGATGATATATTAAAGCTAATTAAATGGACCAGATACATGGTCTCTAGAACTGAACACAATACTCCAGGAGTATTGTGTTCAGTTCTGGAGGCTGTATTTCAAAAGGGACAGAGACAGGATGGAGGTGGTCCAGAGAAAGTCAACAAAAATGGTGGGGGGTCTCCATCAAATGACTTATGAGGAGAGGTTGAAGGAACTGAATATGTATACCCCTGCTTCAATGGCAGGGGGAATGAAGAAAAGTGGATTTATATTCAGACAACAACCAACAAGGACTGAATTGCACAGGCTGGGTAAACAAATAAGCGTGGGAGTAGCTTGCTTATAGCGGCGGATACTACCCCTAACCAATTAAGCTAGATACTTTACTTAGATGCAGTTCCAGCACTGCTCTCTACATTAATTGCGGGGGTGGAAGGGAAATAAAACCAAAAGGTTACTAAGGGCCAAGAGTAACAGATAAGTATGAGGGAAAAAAAAGTGTGAAAGCTTGCTGGGCAGACTGGATGGGCCGTTTGGTCTTCTTCTGCCATCATTTCTATGTTTCTATGTTATGTAGGAGGAGAGGAGGTGCAGGGGAGATATGAAACAGACATTCCGATACCTGAAATGTTTTAATGTTGCACATTCGACAAACCTTCTCTGGTGGAAAGAAATCAGTAGAACTAGGGGTCACAAAATGAAACTCTAGGGAGGTCAACTCAGAACCAACTTCAGAAAATATTTCTTCACAGAGAGGATGGTGGTTGCCTGAATGCCCTTCTGGAGGAGGTGGTGAAAACAAAAATGGTGAAAGATTTCAATGTGGCATGGGATAAACACTGTGGATCCTAAAAGCTAGAGGATGGAAATGTGGAAAAGAGCACATGGGGGTAATTTGCTGGTTGGTGGTGTTACTACCTTTAAACAATAAGACTTCATTCTGTTAATGCAACTCATTATTGCTTTCTGCTTTAACAGCAGGGGAGAGAGAGGAAAATGGGAATTAGTTTCAGGCAGCAACCAACAAGGACATTGAATTTTATGGTCTAGAAAAGCAAGCATGGGGGTAACTTACTGATGTGATTGTTACTACCCTTAACCAATAAGCCTTAAATTTGTGATGTAACTCCAACATTGCTCTCTGCTTCAATGGCAAGAGATAGATAGTGGAATATTGGACCCAGACAGTAACCAACAAGAGCCCTATCTTTAAATGTTTGGGAAACTTAAGTATGGGGGTAGCTTGAAAGGTACGGTAGATGCCACCCCCTGATGCTACCACTAGGGGAGACCTGAATTGTACGGCTGATGATACAATAAGCTTGCTGGGCAGACTGGATGGACTGTTTGGTCCTTTTCTGCCGTCATTTCTATGTTTCTATGTTTTTATGTTTTCTCATTTTAAATATCTGAAATACATCTGTTGTTCACATATCAAAATGACCATGTCTTAATAAAAAGGGAAATATAATACATGATGACAGACAGGGGCAGATTGGCCTATCGGGGGATTGGGCAACCCCTGGTGGGCCGGTCACTCTAGTCACGTGGTCTGCCAAGAGCGGCTGTGACAGAGCCGAGCAAGGCAGACCATATGGTATCTCTGGGGCTGGCCGGGGCGGCAAATTCTTGGGCCGGTCGGCGGCGGGAATTCGCCCCTGATGACAGATGAAGACCAAAATAGTCCATCCACTCTACCCAGCATATTGTAACTGCCACAGGTTATCTCAGGCAGTAGAGGAGGACCGGAAGGCTCATCTGCATCCCCTGGGAGAGGAGTCCAGAGGTCACCACAAGCGATCCAGGGATTGACTTCCTCAGCCCCAGCTTCCAGAGCCCCCTCCTCCCTGCACCCTTTGCAGTAGAGGAGGACTAGAAGGCTCATCTGCATACTGCTCCCAGCATCCCCCGGCAGAGGAGTCCAGAGGTCACCACAAGCGATCCAGGGATTGATTTCCACAGCCCCAGCTTCCAGAGCCAGCTTCCAGGCTCATCTGCATACCCAGCTTCCAGGCTCATCTGCATACTGCTCCCAGCATCCCCTGGGAGAGGAGTCCAGAGGTCACTGGAAGTGATCCAGGGATTGACTTCCTCGGCCCCAGCTTCTGGAGGACCCCCGGATTTCCCATGTGGCACGGAGGCCGCTGACTTTCCTGCTGCTATGCTGTGGCAGGGTGCAGTCGCCACCCTCCATGCGGTCTGGGGACTGCCGATGCTTTTGTCTGCTCGGCAGCAGGGAGCCACTCAAGTGCTATCCCATGCAGCCCAGAGGCTGCCGACATTACCTGGTCCCCTCCATGGGGAGGGACCTTCATCCCTGGTCTTGCTTGCGGCAGGGAGCCGCCCTCAGCTGCTCTTCTGCAGCAGGAAGCCGCTTCCAACGTCGAGCCTGCTTTAGGGCCTAGTCCTGCTCCTGCTCCGTCTTCAGCAGCAGCACGCCGCTCTCCAAGGTCCTGCCTACTTCCATCTCCTTAGATGCGGGGCCATGCCTCCTCTGTATATTTACAGAGCCAGCGAGGGAGTGTTGCTCCTGTGATGTCATCGTGGGAGTCTCCTCTTCAGCCCTATAAAGAGGGCCTGTCTTCATTGCTTCATTGCCTTCGTAAGGAGCCAGTCCTCCCTTAGACTTCTAGTCATCTTGCTTCTCGTTGGCACTCTGTTCCATGTTAGAATTCCATGTCTTCGTCTTCGTTAAGGTCTCTCGTCGGATCCTGTGTCTTGTCCATCCAATCCTGATATTCCTGATGTTCATCCTTCAGAGTCCCTGAAGTCCTGATGTCCTATTCTCTGGATATCTTCATTTCATATGTCCTTTGCCTCGGCAGCGTAAGCCTCCAGAAGATTCCGGCTTTTAATCTGCCGAGCTTCAGGTTCCACACTCCAAGTTCGTTCGAGCTTCGCGCCGAGCCTTTTACTCCGAGTCCCTGGGATCTGAGGTCCTTCTCCTTTTCCTGAATCCTGTCCGGGTCTTTGGAGCCTTTTGCATTTGCCTTGTCCATATGAATTGAAATCTGCATAAACTGTATTGTAATAGCATGGTCCGTGCCTTGCCTTAACTGGCTGTGGAGGGCACGCCTCAGTGCAGGCCTCGTCGGAGTCTTCGTTGTGGAACCTCCAAGTAACCTGAGTGGGGAACCATCAGCGTGGTCCTCGACCAGCCTTGATTGGCTGTGTAGGGCGCGTGGTGTGGCAGTACCTATTCAGAGTTCATCAAGTATCTTTGTGATTCTTTTGGAGTCCTTCTCTTCAAGCAACCTGAGTCCGTCTCAGTTCTTCATGCAACCTGAGTCCATCTCAGTTCTTCAAGCATTCTGAGTCCATCTCAGTTTGCCAAGTCTTCGTGTCAAGTATCCTGAGTCTTGTCTCAACCTTCAAGTCTTCGTCTCAATTTTCAAGTATCCTGACTCTTCATGTGAATCCCTCACGTATCCTGAGTCTTTGTCGTCATCTGATGTCTTTGCCCTACAGCCTCAGTCCATCCTGTCACATTCACTGTTTCCATAAGGCGGGTCTGAAAGGGCTATCGAGTGGCCGGAGGGCTACCCCCGAGACCAACATTGCATTGCTGGGTCTCTTTGATGCAATCAGGTTTGGCAGAGGCCAGGGTCCTGCATCTTCAGCCTGTGCTTGGACACTCCTCACCTGCCTCGGCGCTTCCTGGAGCTCCTCTGCGGTTGCGTCGTGGCCAAAGGGTACACGAAATCCCAGAAATGGGACCGCTTCAAGCATTCCCATAACAGTCTCCTTGAGTTTTTCTGCTCCTTTGTAATTGTACTGCTTGGTTTTGGATGATAGTATTTGTTTGTAATTTCTAAGTAGAGAACTAGATCTTTTTTTTTGTTTCTTTATATACTAGAATCTAATCATTTTTGTAACAAAGTTAATTCTTTGTTATATATTTTGAAAATCTATACATAAAAAAAGACAAAACTTTCCCCAAATGACAAACTATTATTTTTCTTTTAATTTTGCTCTTTCCCCATAGATTCCTATGTAGAAGTATCATTTTTTCATATTTAAAAGTAGTGTGGTGAAACTAAGTTTATTTTTTGTACTTAGTTTACAATAGGATCAGAGTGGAACTTTATCAGTGGATTTCCTCTACTCAGTTCCAGATGTTGCTGACTCTGCATTCCTTATTAGGTCCTCTGAATCAAGTTTTTGTAAGATACTGGGCAACCAAAAAAGAAAAAAGAACTGAGTGGCTAGATAACCAGTGAGTTAAAGCCATCTAAACGTAGATGAATTTTCAGCAACAACCTAGTCAGCTAGGTTATGGCATATAATTTGCTTTATCTTAGCTGAATATAGTATAGATTGCTAATAGTTAAGCTGTCCAGGAGGAGGATCTACCTGCCTAATTCCTTGTTAGGTGGATAGGTCTTTAGGAAGAAAGTCCCATCCGCTTCTACCAAGTAACCCAATAATGAAAGATATTTCCTCTCACCTGGCAGCCCAGTCAAGAAAGGTCTATCTCCCTCACCTTTCCCCTCCCCACACTTAACATCAGGAGGCAGGAGAAGGTATGCCTGTCTCCTCTGTGCTGTGCTCTAGCACTGATTTTAAAATGATGCCGGTTGTACCATTTCAGCAAGCAGAGGTCAAAAAGTCAACCTTGACAAGCGATATCATATTATTAGACACTGATCATCCAACACAAACAAAAGCTCACCAAGGTGACCAAAAGACATTAGATCATGAAAAACAGAAAACAGACTGTCTGTGTGGCTAAAAAAATATCCAGGACTATTGACAGACACTTGCACAGAGCTAACATAATTAAAGAGAGCTAAATAAAATAGTTGAGTAGACAGCAAAAGTTCATATTAATTCTCAGTAAGCGTCCTGGATACTTGTAATAGAAAACTGGAGAAAATCTTTCTTAATATAATGCTTTCTTGAAGTGTACAAATATGCTATGAGCCTGTCTGTGAATTAAATACAGTATCCTGGGTGAATTCTTTCCCGGCTGTAAACTATATCGCATTCCTGAGAAATCTGTGTTATGTTACACTTTCTTTTTATATGTTACACTTTTAATTCATCTTCTTGAAATACAAATGAATCACCTAGAGAATGTAGACTGATCGTCTCTAGGAAATCTTATTTGGCTTATTAGAATCTGACCATTTAAGTTAAATACCAAAATTCTTGCATACAGTTATGTACTTACTCATTTGCCCTGCAACAGATTCATCACTCACATTTATCTCTGCTTTTCTGAACACATCTGAACAAAGAAGTTTGTAGTTCTAATTTTTGAGTCTTTGTATTAGAGATAGCATCTGCATGCTTATGCATGAATGTATGTGAGATTGTGCTTATGTATGAGGTTGTGTAAGTGTTTGTGTCAGGTTGTGTGTACTGTACAAAAAAAAATATATATAGATAGCTGAATTGTGTGTGCAAGACACAAGCTGTAGTTCTGAGTGTCTGTTCGGAATGTGCATCTGTCAGAAAACAAAATGAAAAATGTTTTTCTTTATTTGCAATGAAAAAAATAATACTGACAACAAAAACTTAGTTTAATTTTCATTTATTGCCCATTAAAACATATGGAGAAGCAATTTATATTATTTTCTATTATTATTTAAAGACATATCCTGGAGCCAGTGGGAGATGGGGGGAGGAGCAGGATCAATCGCTTTCAAGCAATTTTTCTGCCACCTTATACCAGCTTTCCTGAAGGCGAAAGACAAAGCAAAGCTTGAACAGACACCATTATCTGTTTTTTTTGTGTACTTAACAGTATCACAATTCAAGAAAACATGGGACAAGCACAGAGGATTTCTGATGGAGAGGAAGGGACATAAAGCTGAATGGGAGATGTGGATGGGAAGACTGAATTGGCTGTATGGTCTTCATGTTCTATGTTTCTATGATTTCAGAGAGTGAACACACAGTTTGAGAAACTCCTTCCTTCTCAAAATTGAAAGAATTGTGAGGACTGTGAAAGTGTGCAGACTTTCACAACTTCAGTGTGCACTATATTGTTTCATAGTGCTTGCTGCTATTAGAAGCTGTATAAAATTTTGTTGAACCCAAAGGTTCGCTGCTTGCTAATTTTAGAGTGATACAGTGTTGTTAGTAGGGCTGCTGAGAGCTGATACAGTCACTGTCAGAACAGTACTCTACTGTGTACCTATAGGAAAGATACAATGTTTGTTTGAGATTGTCTTTCTTTTTTTTAGTGTATACTGTACATGTGCACTGTGACTGCTTGTGTAAAGGTGAAAGTGTGTAGGGATCCTGTTATTCCCTACTAGAGGGGCCAATGTAATAAGACCCATACTGAAATCAGCACTATTTTTCTGTATGTACTTTTTGAGTGTGCATGGCAAAAACAGATGGCCTCATGAGATGTAATAAGAGAAAGTCATGCAAATGAAATAAGTGCAAAAAATGCCCTCTAAATCAAATATATGCGCATAAAAGCCCCAATGCAGAAAGCTGCACGAAAAAAAACAGGCAGTAAAAATAGGCACTAATGGAAAAATGTTGCAGACTCATTTCTAACTATTTCAAGTTATTACTATTCAAAAATAAATTATTTCAGCTCCTACTGCTTTGGCCCTTTTACTCCATTACTGGCATTAGTGTAGTTGGGTGCAGCCTTTTTCTCTCCAGGCGCCCAGGACTGCTTGGCATGGATCACTCTTGCCGGGAGAGAGTTGGAGCTGGAACAGATGGACCGGTGATCTCCCGATGCTGCAGACAAATCACTGACACTGACCAGAGCTGCAGCATCACCAGGGTCCATGACCAGAACCAGGACTGGGACCAAAAGCTGCCAAAACTGTAGAAGGAATTGCGATCAGCAAGCCCCAGGTGCATGGAGAGGAAAAGAACGCATACTAATGCCAGCAATGGAGAAAAAGGGCCTCCAGACAGGTGCTTTAACATAACTCCTGCCCTGACCCATGTGCTAAAAAACTCACTTAAAAAACCCTGCACTACCTATTCTCCCTGCTAGCTTGGCTCCTTGCATTGCCCATTAATAATTACCTCCTTTACATGCCATTTGCATGTACTCATGCAAATCCATCTGTGGGGTTTGAGCAGGATTGTGCAAGCATTTTTTCCGCACTGAACACATTATTACATGCATGTATAAGATCAGCGTGGAAAATCATACATAATCACGTTGCAAACATCGCGGCAGGTTGAACGCGGCTTATTACATTGGCCCCAGAGTGTGGTCAGGAAATACCATTTGGGTGGGGAGAAACATGGTGTTAATTCCGCCTGTGTTTTAATTGTAAGACGTAAATCCTATGCCTGACTTCTGTATGATAAGAGCTCCTACACTTTGACCATTGTTAATGTTCCTCTCTCGTGTTAAACATCTCCATGTTGCATTCCTCTCCCTTATTAGCCATTTCCATGTTACAAATGTTCAATGTATTAGACAAAGGAAACGCCCAATTTCCTGCTCTCTTTTGTAGAATACAAACCGATGTGATATGTAAAATCGAACACTGGTACAGAAAAATAATTAAATAAATGAATAAATACATTTTGTGGGTTTACAGCCCCCCCCCCCCATGTGGAAGCTGGTAATGGATGTGTCTCTCTGCCATATAGCCTGACCAGCATTTTACCTTGTGGATTCCCTGTTTTTTAGTTGTGGAGGTAGCATGCCTTGGCTGTTTTCTGAGTTTTCTATGGTTTGAGCTGATGCCTCCATTGACCTTTTAGTTGCATGGAAGTTTCTTTCAACTTTCCCAATCCACTCTATAGTCTTCTATTAATTTATGTATAATGTCTGACTATGTAATCATAGTCAGACATTCCTAGAACATTGTAAATAATTGCTCTTTCTTTTAATTTCCTTTAGCCTTTCCTTCTTCGCCCAGTTTTGAACATCCTTGTTTTATTGTAACTTCTTAGTTTCTTTTCACCAGTTACTGTTTATTTATTTTCATTTTAGACCCCCTGTTAAATGTAAACCAGCATGATGTGATTCCTATCTTGAATGCCGGTATATAAAAAATACTAAATAAATAAATAAATAAATAAATAAATAAATAAAATGTGTGCCTGGAGAGAAGTTACCTTCATGCAAGAGGAACATGTGATCATCAAGAACCAAGGAGGGGATAACTTTCAGCCATCCTGAGAGAAAGTAGATGAAAGTAGAAAGAGGAGAGAACTTTGTCCTCATACAGGGTCCATGTACATCTACTGGAGATTTGGGGAGGAAGAATAAAAAGGTATCATCCTGATGCTGAAAGAGGAAGAAGAAGAAGAAGGACTTGTACCATTCAAGTACTATGAGGAGTGTGAGGAATGTGAGAAGACAATGAGGAGGAGGTAGGAGATAAATGACTGTATAAAATGAATTCCATCTTTGATACTTCACCTAAATTGGGAGGGAAGCCATCAACTTGCCATGGGAGGGAAAAAATCAATAACATGAAGAATTATATCAATTGGCTTTACCATCTTAAGCTTTAAACAAGACTGTAAGATGTCACAAATTTATTTTAAAACACTTGTATAATCTGAAGTGAATCAAACAGCTTTAAAGACTTTAAACATCACTTTGCACTAAGAGTAATGTTGGAAAATATTCAATGCTTTCAGCATCTTCCCTTGTGACTTTGATGATCATCTGTGCTGTTATAATCACTACAATGTTTAAGAACTTTGAATTGGGAATTAGATAAATGCAATGCAAAGGACCTTGAAAGAGATACCACCCCCCCCCTCCCTCCATGCAAGAAACCCTGGAAAAATACATCTGGTTGCATGATAAAAAGTGTTTCGGCTAAAATATAAATTTGAGATATGGCCTCTAGAAATCCTATCCAGGTTCAACCAGCACAGGGGTTACAGTGCATTTCACAGAGCAGCAGCAGAGACTGAGTCAAGTTATAAGCAGTGTAAAACCATTTTTGAAAATAATGACTGTATGCATGTGTGTGTGTGTGTTTACTTAAGAATATAGATTGTAACAATATAACCCCCCCCCCCTACATAGGTGATAACTTAAAAGAAAATTTCATCATATCAATGACATAAACAGAAAAATGTGGGACTGGGAATGGAAAAAGAAAGAAGTCTGTTCAAAAGAAAGTTGAGCCAACAATAGATATAAGCAATGTTAGCAGCAGTGCTGTTGATAACTATACAGTAAGCAGCATAAGTTCCCCAGTTAAGATGAAGCAAACTTTTTATAAGAAGGAAACCAGGGAGTTAAGATTTTGGATAGCTGCGGTCAGGAACTCCAGGCAAGGTAAATCATGGGAATATGGCTATTGTCAAGAGGAAGGGAAAGTGAAAGTTTCAACTGGATACGTCAATTTCAGTGGACGGTCCCACTGATACCTTTTTGCCTGAAGTGGCTGATTGAAGCCCCCGGTCTGAAGACAAGCAGGAGGGATGGAGAGTGGAATGGCCTTTCCCAAGGCTTTCACTGAGCTCTGACGGAAGGTCCTCCCTTCTATCCAACTGCAAATGGCAGCTGGTGTTGACACCCCTAGAACACAATCACAGATTGGTGCTGAGATTCCGTGGAGATGCTGACAGACGTACACCAGGTTGGATGGAAATTGGAGAAGACTCTCGATACCAGAATCTTTGTGACCAGGACAGTTGTGGAACTTGGCCCAATGTAGGAGGTATTAGTGAGATGGTGGATGAAAGAAGAAGGGATGAGTGTTCCTGAACTGCTTCACTTTCTGTTTCATCTTTACCTGTGCTGGTGAGTTTTGTTTTCACTCCTATGCTTAATAAGGATATGCAGAGGGAAAAACTTGGTTTTGGTTCATTTATTCATTTTGTAATTCACAATCATGTGTTTCGTTCATTTTGAATGAAAAAAACAAATGTTTATTTGTTTTATTCATTTATCCTTTCCATTTGACTCAACAGAAAGAGCAAGGCATCCTATTTTAGATTCCCAAATTGGGATTTTCTAATCACTTTTATTTTTTTTTTGTTTTATTTATTTATTAAGTTTTCAAGTTTTACATTATTCAGTATACATCATTTTACACTTTATACTTACAGCGTCAATTTTTACCAAATGCTGAAAAGAAATCATTTACTGTTATAGTTTCATTCTGTAAAACATTTGCATTTGGCAAAAAATTTATCTCAAAAGCTTAACATCAACTTTTAAGCATAATACAAGAAACAGAAATTTTTTACGTCTGAACCATCCTGACTATTCAATAAGAGGATGAAAATAAAAGAAAATATAATAATTAGGCAAACTCCGTTTTGCAATTTACTCTATTTCTACACCCTACCCATTTGGTTCTACCGGAGATGAGGTTGCAGGCAATCGTGATTCAACAAATTGAATTAAATGTTCTATTTGCGTAAACACAAATGATTCCATGCCTCTCTTTAATACACATCGACAAGGATATTTTAAAGTGAAAGAGAATCCCATTGTCAAAATTCTTTGTCTTAATTCTAGAAACTGTCTACGTTTAGTACGAGTAGCTAATGATAAATCTGGAAAATTTTTTATATTTTGTCCAAAATATTGTATGGGAAATTTTTGAAAATATGTTCTCATTAAAAAGCTTACATCAGCTGTTGAAATCAAAGATACTACTAACGTTTCTCTTTCTAAAATTTGTGTAGCTGAATTCTCCAAAAAGCTTGTTAGATTAGCTGGGACAGATACTACTGGGCCAGAAGTTCTCTTTTTCAAGAAAAAACAGGAATTAATTGAAATCATATTATTTTCTGTAAATTCCAGAACTTCCGAAAGAAATTTTTTTAAAGAAACATATGGTATTTCCCCGGCTATTCTAGGAAAGTTCATAATTCTTACATTCAATTGTCTAGTACTATTTTCCATCACTTCTAACCTTCTTGAGACTAAAGACTGATCTTTTATTAAGGCAATGTTAACTGCTTGTATAGCTTTAACATTGCCTTCTACCGTAACAATTCTAGCATCTAAATTAGTTACTTGTTGTTGTATATCATCATTTTGTTTAGACAGATTTGAGGATACAGAATCAATTTTTTTTTCCAATCTGTTGACCGTCACAGATAGCCCACTAACTAAATCCCACAGTGCTCCCAAAGTTACCGTTTCCGGTCTAGATGTTAATTGTTCCACAACCTCCAGTGGTTCTCCTTGTGGAACTTCACGTTGTTGCTCAGCAATATTCATTGCTGCCTGTGTTATTGTTCCCTCATTAGACTCCTCTACCAAAACTGAGGTAGCTCCCTCAGTAGCTGACTGTTGACCGACCTCATCGGTAGGCAATGCTGCTGCTCCTTCGCTTATGGATCGTTGGGCTGGAGGGGGACGTGGGACAGGGCTGAGGGACGTCTCAACCAAGGATGTACCCCGCTCCTCTATCGAGATACTTCCAACGGTTTCACTGGGGCCCTCCTTTTCTAATTGCTGCATAAAATGATCTATTTCCAGTTGTAATAGGGAGGGAAGGGGTTCAGAGGGAAACACCCGAACTCTCCCTTTTCTCTTTGCAGGCATTTTACTGTTGCAATAATAATAAGAAATAGAAAGTTTTTACTGGAGCAATTGTAGTTGGTGGTTCAGCATTTGAGAGCGGCGTGTTCTCCCTCCTATTCGACCTATTCCGGACTAAGCCGGACAAAGCCGTGCGCACCCCTTAGGTGCGCACGGCTTTGGCAGCGCACCGGCGTCGACGGGGCGCCGCAAGCGCTCAGGTTTTCACTGTGCTCCGGCTCCTCCCCTCACGTGGGCCTTGCGTTGTTCCGGGCTGAAGCAGGGGGTATCAGACGCCGTCCTCCCGAACTTCTCGGCAAGCGCTCAGGTTTTCACTGCGCTCCGGCTCCTCCCCTCACGTGGGCCTTGCGTTGTTCCGGGCTGAAGCAGGGGGTATCAGACGCCGTCCTCCCGAACTTCTCGGCAAGCGCTCAGGTTTTTCACTGCGCTCCGGCTCCTCCCCTCACGTGGGCCTTGCGTTGTTCCGGGCTGAAGCAGGGGGTATCAGACGCCGTCCTCCCGAACCTCTCGGCAAGCGCTCAGGTTTTCACTGCGCTCCGGCTCCTCCCCTCACGTGGGCCTTGCGTTGTTCCGGGCTGAAGCAGAGGGTATCAGACGCCGTCCTCCCGAACTTCTCGGCAAGCGCTCAGGTTTTCACTGCGCTCCGGCTCCTCCCCTCACGTGGGCCTTGCGTTGTTCCGGGCTGAAGCAGGGGGTATCAGACGCCGTCCTCCCTAATCACTTTTAATGAAACATGTGGATAGACATAATCGAAAGGGTAAAGGCATGTCAATGCATCAATACAGAGTCAAATTGTACCAAACGTGGCATGAATAATTCGAGGATATGCAATGGAGCAAACACTATCAGTGGTGGCAGGAGTTCTCCAAGACAGTATCAGAGGAGCAAAGCAGCAGCAAGAATGGCCAGAAAACTCCAAGGCTCCAAAAATGGGACCAAGGACACTAACAATAGTGAGATGAAACCCCCAAAGTTTGCAAGAGAGGGGCAAAATGACACCAAGTATAGCATGAACAGCATAAGGCACCATGAACAGGGAAGAAAGCAGTGATAGTCAAAGCAGCGGAAACAGTGTCATGAAGTCCCCAAAGTAGCATGACAGGTGCAAAGCAGCCACTTACAGTGGCAAAAACACTCCATCACTACAAATGAGGGGCAAAGGGAACCAACTAAGTTGATATGAAGTCCTAGGCAAGGAGAATCCAGAGAAAATCCCTGGAGGAGGCCCGATGTCATTTCAATATGGTATCATTAGGCAAAGGTGCTGGCTGTTTAGACTTGGAGCTGCTGTGTCTAATCTCAGCCTTGTCGTCATCTTCTGCCTCCTCCATCTCCTCATTGGATGCTAAGATGTTAGTGAATAGAGGCGTTAAATTCTCTTTAACCAATAGCTGTACAATATCCTGTGATTCAGGGAATCCAGGACACAATTCTATTGAATCAATTTTTGCAAATAAAGCCTCCATTATCTGAAAAACAGTGATAAGGAGCCTGTGGTTTAATCCCTCGAAGGCTAAATACCGGATGAGACCAATAGATGTAAGAACTGTAAGGGAAGGGAATTTGAAGAAAAAGTCCAAGAGGATATGAAACCATTAAAGATAACTGGGTAAGGTTTGAGTAAAGTATCATATTGCCAGGGCAAGAACAACAGTCAGTAGTACCATAAGGGAAGATAATGTGAGAAAAACCTGGAAGACAACAAGAGCAGAGGTGCAACCCTGCAAAGGTACCAAGAGTAGCTTGGAGTAGTAGCTGTTGCTGCAGTGGTGCTGGAGATTAAAATCACAAATGGTATGTGCAATGCAGTAAGAAGAGTGACAGCCAAGGATAAATAATAAAAGTAATATAAGTGGTCATGCTCATTCTCCAAATCCACATTATAGAGCCAACATAAGGCAAATATTTATAAGAAAATAACACATATCGCTGTCAGTTACAAAATCTATTAACAACCCCAAGGTCGAATACACTACCTATTTGATAGAAAAATTCCCACTACTTTTTCCCTAATAAAGGATTTCAGGTGAGAGGGATCAGTAAAGATGTTCCTATTTCTCTAGTGGGTAATAAGGCATTTCCAAGGAAACTTTAAATAAAACACCCCTCCCCCCAATAGACTGAACCTTAGATTCTAATGCCAAAAAGGATCTTCTCCTCAACTGCATCTCTCTAGAGACATCTGGAAAGATCTGAACAGTAGTGCCACAAAATGTCTCTATTTTATACTTGAAGAATTGATAGAGAATCAAATCTCTATCTATTTCGGCCACAAAGGTAACAATCAAAGTGGCTCTTTTTCTAATAGTATCCTGAGGATCCGTAATAAAAACTGAAACATTTGAGCTATTAAATGTTGTAATAATATCTATCCTCCCTCCTTCATCCATCTGCTTCTTAACCTCTGGGGCATAAAAACATCTTGAGAGAGGAATTTCTCTCCACTGCTCTATCTGTAGGACATATTTAGTATATTTCTTAAATAAGTTTAAAGATGACGTAAATCTAGATTTTGGAAAATTTAGAATCTGAAAATTTGTAGTTCTCAAAATATTTCCCAAGGATTCAGTTTTACAATGAATATAAAGACCATCTTTCATATTATCAGACATCAATTGATGTATATTAGAAATCAAGTGAGAGATAGATATATATTGCTTTTCCTTATTTAGGACTTATTATTATTCTCAAGCATTTTAGATGCAGCCCCTACAGAAAAGGCAGATAATTGAGCAAGATATTGGCTCACTGTGGCTTCTGTTCCAGTTACTACATTCCGAAAATCCTTTAAAGTCACTTCTCTGGGCTCAGCCTAGGCCACCACAATCTACTGTCCCCGGAACCCTTAGCAAAGAGTCGACAACTACTGGAGCAGGGATTTGCACTGATACAGTCATTTCCACTCCCTGTGGGATAGGGCTATTTTCTGCTCTTCCAACAGTTGAGGTGGAAGTTACCAATTTTGAGTCAGGAGTTGATGCTTGCTTCATGCCTAGCCCCATGAAACTGGTAGTAGGAGTGGCAGTAAGACCCCCAAGGGGGTTTCTTCTGATCTTAAGAGATCTCCATTACCCAAAAATTGATAACTTGAACCCATAGCAGAAGAAATAGGTTGGGATGGTTGGAAAGGAGTTACAAAGCTTAGAGAGGCTTCACCTGAACACTCCCAAGTTTCACCATCCAGATATGCCTCAATTTAAACCAAGTGATTGTCCATATGTTCTCTCAATATTATAGGGAGGAAAAAGTCTTCCCTTTCCTTGGTCTCCCCATCTCAATACCGCCATGCTGCAGGGCTCCCAATGATAAGGCTTCAGTCAAGGACCCCGGGTATGGCTGTCCTCCTCCAACCTGCTGATTCCATGGGGGTTGACAGTGTCCTGAAAGATAGGCTTCATCCTGTGTCCTCTTCTGGACCTGCCTCTGATGTCACTGTAGTCAAAGGAGAACCCCAGATTACAGTAGCTTTCATGGTTTCCATAAATTGTACCAGAGAGCTTGCTGCTTTTTCACATTTTCTTCAGAAGTTGCTGCTTGGCTATCCAAGACTATAGAGAAATTCCCAGCTATTGCTGTCCCTCTAGGAGAGTTTAAATTAAAACTTCCATACTATCCCACTTGTGCTTTATTCCAAAAAAGGCTGGCTGCTTGCCAGGGAACATGCCCTGTTCAGCTGTTCCTTTCTTTCAAGCCAGGGGGGGGAAAAACCATGCTTGCTCAGGTGTATATGGAAAAATACCCTCTCCTTTCCCACAAACCAAAACAAAAACCTGCTTATTTGGCTTTAACTTATTCACTGTTCAACTGACTACCTAGGGTAGGTCTAGTCCCTTTGGCCCATATGCATTTAAACCCTTCAACTTTTCACTGCCCCATACCCCAGGGAAATTCTCTTCTTTTGTTTTTTCTCTGGGCTCTCCCTGACTCACCCTTATCTACTCTTTCTGGTGTTCTGTACCCAAATAGCACTGCTTCTGCACCAGACTGCTTCTCTGTGTAGGAATCACAGAAAATAAATCTCTCTTCTCTTTTTTTTCCGGTTTGATCAATGTTCTGTGCTGCTTCTCTGCCTGTCTTGCCCTGTGTCTTGCTTAGGGCCAGACTCTCTGCAAATATATATATTTTTTTAATGTTTCCAAACATTTCTTTTCTTTTAGAGGTTTGGATTTCTGGCTGAACACTGTTTAGCGCAGAAAATTCCCCAAACTGCCACCACATGTGGGTTAGTCAAGTGGAGTATAACTCCCCAGAGGAGAGACACATGCAGGGCTCGGACTTTTCATATATAAACTATATTTACAAAAGTGGTTTACCTTCAGCCACATTCATTCTCAGTATTTTTCTTCACAGCTCAGCATTTACCTTCGTTATTGACTTCTTAGCATGTATTTTCAGTATTCCCATTCATTCTTTACTTTCAGTGATCAACTTCTTACAAGAGCTGCTTTCTCCTGGAGATCTGGGGCCTGTCTGTTCCCAGCTGGGCCAAACTCCTATTCCTGCTCTTTGGGAATCTATGTCTTTTACTACTACTACTACTACTACTACTACTACTACTACTACTACTACTACTTAACATTTCTGTAGCGTTACATGACATAAGCAGTGCTGTAAAAGCACACAAAAAATATTTATTTCCTGCTCAATAGAACTTACAACCTAATAAGACAAATATACAAGACAAGAGACTTGGAGAATTTTATAAATTAAGACAATGATTAAAAAAGCAAAGAAAAAGATAATGAAAGTTAATGAATCTAAAAGCAGACAATCAAACCTAACATTTAAAAGCAGCCTCAAAAAGGTGGGTCTTTCGATGGGATTCAAACATGGCAAGAGAGGAAGCATGATGTACCAATTCAGAAAGACTATTCCAAGTACACGGCATAAATGTGCTTTAAGATTTTTAGTTTTTAAGATGGGCCAGGCTAGATGCTTGGTCTAGTAGTAGTTGAAGAGGGTTTCCAGGGAAACTCTTACACAGACGGGCAAAGGGGTACCATTAGAGGCATCAATGGTCCAAGGTTGCAGCAAGTGTGCAAAACATCAGATTGCCAGGGCAAGACCAAGAGTCGGCATGTACCACAGGAGAAAGTAATTTTAAAGACAACTGGAGCAGAGGCAGAACCACTCAACTATACCAAGAATGACTTGGAACAGGAGCAGCAGCAGTGACACCAGAGACTAAAATCACAAACAGTAGATGCTTAACAACACAGCAAAAAAAGTGGCTCTGCTTAGCCAGGTATAATGCTTGGCAGCAGTATGCACTATCTACTGGTTGGCTAGCCTATGTAGTATCCTATAGTTGAACTGTACAATACTACACCCAGCAACTCATTGTGTATCACATACTAGTGTTTATGTGTACCAGTTCCTTGTGTACATACAGACTATGAGACAGAGAAGATAAAGACAAAGCTTAGGGTGGTGTTCAATACAATCGAAGGTCAATAATGAGTGCAGATTAGAAGAAAAAATAGCAGTGCACAGAGTGAGAAAGAAAGACAAAGTGACATCAAACCCTCCTAAGTCATACAGTATGGGGAATTGCAATCAGAACAATTGCATCAACCCCCCCTTCAGGCCCCAAAGACACAGAGGATAGGAAAACTATCACAAACAGCATAGGAGCATCAAACTCCCTAAGATGTATATTGTGGACCAAGTAACACAAATAGCACAGAGACATCTACAATTCCATATCACAGAGTTTGGGTGTGGTATCACAAATAGCAGAGACGCATACACCCCCCCCCCCTCCCCTTCCCCCAAGGCAACATGACAGGGGGAAAGGGAACCAATAATAGTTATATGAACAACTCAAAGCATGGAAGACTCCCAAAAGAGCAGCAAAGGGAGAACCAACACTGGCATGAATTTCCCAAGGCATCACAAAGTAGCAAAGCAGTATGTATAGTGGCAGGTTTTCTCCAAGTCACCAGGAAAGAGCCAGGAGTAGCCTGAGCATTAACAGTGGCAGAATTAGACAAAAAGGCTTAGACACAGAAAAGAGGTGGGGAGGAAACAGAAACTTGCATTTTTTTTCTCTTTTTACATTTTATTTTGGGGGAAAAACACCGTAGTAGAAACAAGAGACAAGCAGGGTGGGAGAATTAGGCCTGGATCCTAGAGGTAGACAACAAAAGAATAAGGTAAAGAACCAGAAAAGAGGTAGGTGAGAGGAGAAATGTGTATTTTATTTCTTTTTTTATATTTTATTTTGTGACAGTATATTCCAATATAAGCAAGAAATAGGATGGAAAAGATAGGCTGATATCCAAGCAGCAAACAACACAGGTACATTGATCTAAAGCCCTAAGGAATAGTATCAGGAGCATGACTGCTAGGTAGTATGGTAGCAAGACCCCCAAGATGATACTTCAGAGATGTGGCAGCAAGATACACAATACATAGCATCAGTAACATGGATGGCAGCAATTCAGAGTGGCGGCAAAACCCCCAAGGTATAGATTCAAAGGTACGGCACAAGACAAAGTCCCAGCAACCCCTACAAGGTGTAGAATCAGTTGCATAGATGGAAGCAAGGAAGAATGACAAGAAGCCCTCCAAGGTGGTACATCAGTGGTATGGCAGCAGAAGGACAGAAAGACCTCCAAAGTAGAACATCACACCGTTTGACAGCAAGGCAGAGTGACAGCAAGCTCCCTAGGGTTTAGCGTTATGGGCATGGATGGCAGCAAGGAAGACTGACAGCAAGACCTCCCAACGAGATCCATCAGAGGTAAACCAGCAAACGCAGAGTGATAGGAAAACCCCCAAGTTGGAACATCAGGGGTACGGCATCAAGGCAGAGGGACAGTAAGATGTCCATGGTGCTTTCAGTCATCTGACTTGCCACTCACATGTAAATTCTGCAATATCCAACAAAGGAAGATTCATTTTAAAACAGACCAATATTTCCAACAACTCTAGCACCAGCTTTGAACAATGAAGATTTTTTTTGTATTTGATTAATATTCCACTTTTTAGCACTTCAAAGCAGATAACAAGTAGGCACTGCATTTTCTCTTCCCCAGAGGGCTCACAGTCTAAGGACCTCATTTACTATCTTAGTAAATCAGGCCCTAAATTTCTTACTAAGGCAATGGATGGTGAAGTGAGTTGCCTAAGGTTACAAGGAACAGCAGTGGGATTTAAACTCCAAGGTGGAATATCAGGGATATGGCGTCAAGGCAGCATGACAGCGAGATGTCCATGGTGCTTTCAGTTATCTTGCCACTCACATGTAAATTCTGCAATATCCAACAAAGGAAGATTCATTTTAAAACAGACCAACATTTCCATCAACTCTAGCACCAGCTTTGAACAATGAGGGTTCATGATGTCCTCTTCCACGAAGAAGACACTTTTGCTGGGCACGCTAGTTGGTGGGCAGGAAAGATAAGGGTGACTCACCTTGGCCAGGTTTGGCTAGACCACTGTTTTGTGTGCCTAATATTCCAGTACACTTGTATCCATCTTCTTGATAGGCTTTGCAAAATAGCATGTCACAGAAATTTCTGTTAGAGTCTTTTCTGACCTAAGTAGGCTGAGGGTCTCTGTTGTCAGCTTTTTTAGCTAAGCCCTACAACAAGAAGACGGTTCTGTGGGGGAAAAGTGGCTTTGGTGTATTAAGGTGGGGGAGGCAGTAGTACCTGACAGGGTACTTCTTGTGCTTGTACTACTCTTTGGGGTAGCCACTCTTTCCTGCACTTCAGCCCCACTACACCTCTATCTTTAGCACTCATGTTCATGCACCCCAGCTGCCAGTATTTCTTTCATGAAAGTGAGACATGGGGCCGGAGGACAAGACTCACTTTCACCTATGGATCACAAAGTGTGACACACATGTAAATTTTGTTTTTTTTCAAAGGCTTCTGTCATTGTTGCACCTGCTACTGCAAGGAGTCCAAAAACAGCAACACCTCTGCTTCCATTCCCTCTTGCTCATGGAATCCCTGTAATTCCCCCCCCCCCCCCAAAAAAAAATAAATATATTTTCTAAGGGGATGGCTCAGCCCATTGTGGCACTTCTGGCAGTCGTCCACCATGGCATCCAGAAATGCTTCAGGATTTGTATCATGTGCCTCATCACTAACCAATGATGTCAGATCATGAAGGGGTGTCTACTGTTCTCTTAACCTCTGCACCATCAGATAATATGAATTCCACTGAGTGCCAACATCTTGAATCAGATGCTTATAAGACTTCCAGAATTCTTCCTGCTTCTCACAAGGAAGCTGCCCATCCTTAAAGCTACAATGAAATGAAAGCTATTCATCTGCCTTTTAAATGACCAATCTTCCAGTCTCGCAAGGTCCTCCTGCAATTTATCACAATCAACTTGTGATTTAACTACTCTGAATAATTTTATTTTCATCTGCAAATCTGATCACCTCGCTCATCGTTCCCCTTGCCAGATCATTTATAAATATATTAAAAAGCACTGGCACAAGTACAGATCCCTGAGGCACTCCACTAATTACATTTTTCCGCTGTAAAAACTGACCATTTAATCCTACTCTGTTTCCTGTCTTTTAACTAGATTCCAATCCATAAAAGGACATCACCTCCTATCCCGTGAGTTTTTAGTTTTCTCAGAAGCCTCTCATGAGAAACTTTGTGAAATGCCTTCTGAAAATCCAAATACACTACATCTATTGGTTCACTTCTATCCACATGCACATTAACCCCTTCAAAAAAAATGTTAGGGGTGTGTCAGAGTGTAGTTTACACATACGGGCCAATATAGTAAAAGTCGCGGGAGAGCAGGCGAGCGCACAGGCCACTCTCCTGTGCAGGCGATTTAGTATAGGCCCGCATGCAAATGAGGGCCCATGGTAAAAAGAAGCGCTAAGGATACTAGCGCGTCCCTAGTGTCTCTTTTTTGACAGGAGCAGTGGCTGTCAGCGAGTTTGATAGCCAATGCTCAATTTTACCGGCGTCAGTTCCCAAACCCTCTGACAGCCATGGGTTTGGAAACCGGACGCCGGCAAAATTGAGCATCTGGTTTTCAACCCGCGAGCCGCAGGCCGACTTTACTTTTTTTTTTAATTTTTAATTAGCAGTTAATTAAAAGCAGTTTTTACTGCTTTTCTGTGCACTTTCCTGGTGCTAGCAGAAATTAACGCCTACCTTTGGGTAGGCGTTAATTTCTGAAAGCAAAATGTGTGGCTTGGCTGCACATATTACTTACTGAATCGCGCGGGTATAACTAATAGGGCCATCAACATGCATTTGCATGTTGCAGGCGCTATTAGTTTCGGAGGGGGTTGGACGCGTGTTTTCAACACGCTATTACCCCTTACTGAATAAGGGGTAAAACTAGTGTGTCGAAAATGCGCATCCAAACGCAGGTTAACAGTGCGCTCCGCCGGAGCACACTGTACTGTATCGGCCTGAATATGAGCTATTTTAAAAGTGACACCCTTGCAAATGTCATCAATACTGCATAAGTAGATTTACTACTGCTCATTTTGTACCAAGTTCAAACTTTAATGTTGTTTCTTGACTTGGAGTTTGGTGGGCAACCTTCTCCAGGTGAATGGACATGGCAGCAGGCTGCGAACTGGGAGTGAGTGTACCTGGGACAAATTGGACCATATTTGGGGGGGGGGGGGGGGGGGGGGGGGAGGTAAGTGGTGTAAATTCTAACTTAAAAATGACTTTAATAGTCTTATGGATACTCTTGACACAATAGTTGAGGAGAGAGACTGAAGGAAGAAGTACTCCTTACAGAAGGTATACAGGACTAGGGTACACTTTCTGGATTTGTCAGAGGAGCAAGTCATGCATAGGTTCTAGGGATGTGAATCGTTTTTCTAATGAATTGAAATATCGTATGATATTTCTAAATTTGTTAGAAATTGGTTAAAAGAAACGATCAATTTTACCCCCGATTTTTCGTAAAAATCGTTTTTCGGGTTAGGGCGCACTAACAAAAAAACGTTTATTTTTGTTACTTTTTGTTATTTTTTACTATTTTTGTTAGTGCGCGCTATCTCCCGTTAGCGCACACTAACCCGAAAAACAATTTTTCACTAAAAAAAACAAAAACAGGGAAATGCAGGAAAATTATTTTTTCCCAAGGCCAGACGATCCCGAAAGCGGGAACAATCGGGCACCCAATTCACATCCCTAATAGGTTCAGATTCAGAAGGGAACCTGTGCTGTATCTATGCTAGCTGTTAGAGAAGAGTCTGTTCCCTTCTACCCGCAGGAGCTATGCCTTGCCAGTAAATATCAATGGGGCCGATGGAATACAGTGCACGCTCACACGAGCGCACTGTTTAACCCGCTGTCGGATGCGGTTAAATAGGCGCTAATCCACCCTCTAATGCAATAAGGGGCGGATTTTAAAAGGAGCGCGAATAGCCTACTTTTGTTTGCGCTCCAGGTGCAAACAAAAGTACGCTGGATTTTAGTAGATACGCACGGAGCCACGCGTATCTGCTAAAAACCTGGATCGGCGCGCGCAAGGCTATGGATTTTGTATAGCCGGCGCGCACCGAGCCGCGCAGCCTACCCCCGTTCCCTCCAAGGCCGCTCCGAAATCGGAGCAGCCTCGGAGGGAACTTTCCTTTGCCCTCCCCTCACCTTCCCCTCCCTTCCCCTACCTAACCCACCCGCCCGGCCCTGTCTAAACCCCCCCCCCTTACCTTTGTCGGGGGATTTACGCCTCCCTCCGGGAGGCGTAAATCCCCGCGCGTCAGCGGGCCTCCTGCGCGCCGGGACACGACCTGGGGGCGGGTCCAGAGGACACGGCCACGCCCCCGGGCCCGCCCCCGGAACGCTCCCGACACGCCCCGAAAACGCCGCGCGGTTCGGGCCCCCCCCCCCGACATGCCCCCTCCGAAAACCCCGGGACTTACGCGAGTCCCGGGGCTCTGCGCGCGCCGGTAGGCCTATGTAAAATAGGCTTACCGGCGCGCAGGGCTCTGAAAATCCGCCCCTAAGGGGATTAGCGCCTATTTAACGGACGTCTGACGCTGACTGAATGAGTTAGTGAATGCAAATGCATGTGAATGAGCCTATTACTCATTCACTTCAGATTCAAAAAAATAAATGTGCGTCTCAGATGCACATTTATTCCTCAGATATTAACGCCTGCCTGGAGCAGACTTTAATAGCTGAGTGCACCTAGAAGAAGTACAGGAAAGCAGAAAAAACTGCTTTTCTGTACTTCTTCAATTATAAAAAAAAAAGAAAAGAAAAATACCTTGGCAGACTGCCGAGTTATGAAGACCAATGCTGATAAACTTGGCATTGGTTTTCATAACCGGCCGTCTGCAGTAATGAAAACGGATGCCAAGTTTCATAACTGGCAGCTGCCATGGGGTCACATTAGCAAGGAGGCGCTAAGGTTGCGCAGCGACCCTAGCGCCTCCTTGCTAGCGTGACCCCCTAATTTGTATATTGCACGGTACCCCCCTTGAGGGCGCCATGCGTGCCCTAAGAAAGCGGGCGCTGAAAAGTCAGTGCCCGCTTTCCACGGAAAATATTGCATCGGCCCCAATGTCACTATCAACGTGGCATTTTTGTCTACCAGAACCTTCCAGGCATATCTAGGGGTCACAGCTTGAATAACACATCCTGCCACCTCCATATGTGTCAATCAGTTCCTGGCTGTGTTTCTCAGGAAAACACAACAATATAAATCTTTCCCTCAAAGCAGATAGCAACTACAGCAAATGGTGACTGATTGCTACCATACTGTATGTTTCCCCCCTTTCTTAGAGGCTAATAATTGCACTCACCTACCCTATAAGGACACCAGGGGCCAATGAGGCCACCTACTACAATTGCAATGACTTCCACTCCCTCAATATGCAGGTGATCTGATGCCAGGCAGATCATCATGGACATCATGGCTAGGTTTCTGGTATCCAGTCATGGTACCTTCATCCTCTCACAGTCAGGAATTCATGACCAGTTTCAGGAAGGGCACATTACCGGGGACTGGCTTCTAGGTTGGAATGCACTTATCATTACCACCATACAGATCTTAATCTATTCTTTCAGTTTCTCTCATATCTAGATGGACTAACAGCTTTGGCTCAGGAATACTGTTCTAACCTCAACATTGACCTACCCTGCTGCCCACTACTAAGGGATGTCTAACTCTACTGTTCACTATGATCTCTCTTACAGGAGATAGAGGATATTCACTCAAAACATGGTTTATGATCTTGCTAGCTAACCCACAGACTGCTGCAGATGCTTTCTATAGCAGGGCCCACCGTCAGACTAGAGCAGTCATCGAGGGGAGCTTTTGGCCTACTCAATACATTATTTTCAGTGATTACACAAATCTGGGGGAATGCTATTTCTACAACCCCACTGTTGTTTGTGAGATCTTTCTAGCATTCTGCATGTTTCATAACTTTCCAAAACGAGAGGCCTGCCTCTACCAGAGGGACTAGAAGATCATTTGGAGGAAGAGGAGGAGGCACACAACCTAGGTCAGGAGGAATTGTAGGAGATATTTTGCCAGAATCAACAGAAGGCTATACAGGAAAGAACTTTGAAACAGTATTATTTTAAAAGGTGAAGGTGCATTTGTTTACAGGAGTGTTAGAAGTGATGTAAACTATATACAATTAATGCTTTTTTGTCCACCTTCTTTTTCTGGAGGGAAGCTCCACTGCTTTGGACTGTCCCAACCAATTCTCCTTTGTAGCTGGGTCCAGTCACTACTGACTTTGCCCTCAGTGGGCCTGGAAACTTGGGGGAGTAACAGAGTAGATAGCCACAGGAGGGGCCTGGAGGGTTATATTGCTCCAGAGGCTGCAGAGAAGATGGACTAGGAGCAGTGGTGGGTTTCTCCTCTTCAGCCACCACACTATCTGAGGCCAATCCTATCATGGCAGAGGGTGAGGATCTCACCTGTGTACTTGCAGGTTTTGTTGACATATGAAAAAGTGGAACTAAAATGGATGGTGGTGGAGCAAGAAGTGGAGCTGCAAATAGGGCAGGCATAATTTTGATATGAGGAAGCACCATCCAGGGATGTTATGCAGCAAAGGCTGGTGGAAGCTGCATCCATGGAGGCATGACATAGCAAGGAGCATTGCATGGTGGTAGTGCCTGGCATGGTAGGTCATACACTGCATAATCCTCCATACTTCAATCTGGGCCTGCATTTCCTCTTGCATGCCCTCAGCTCCTGCCACATGCCCTGCATCTCCTCCTGGATAACATTTCTCAGGCCCCAGATGTCATTCCTGAGACCTTCTATTTCCTCCACCACTCTGACATTTAGTTCCAGCATGCATTTATCACTCGGAGTGAACTGCACCTTCTCTTCTTTTCCCGAGACAAGGTCTTCCTCACCTGAGCTTCCCTTTGCCTCACCATCTACAAGATGTCAGAGATCTGGTGTGCTTGACAGGTTCATAGTTGGTTGGGTCTCCATCTCTTCTTCTTCCTCTGTGTCAGGGTGGTGATCCTCAGGCAATGGGTGGTTATCAGCTGAACTCTCATCATCATTAGTGTCCTCTTCTGGGCTTGTGGGCACCACCCATGAATGCCGCCTTGTCTGTTGGGATCAACTGTGTCCAGGAGCAAGTTTGCACTTGGTTCCACCTCTGCAAAAAGGAAAAGTGTACATAATTTCAATATACCTGGTATGTTCACTGCATTGGCTCCCAGTTTCATTTTGAATACAATACAAAATCCTATCTATCATTCACAACCTCATATACAAGAAATCTGATATCTGGTTATGTTCTTCCCTATGACTAAATCAGCCCTCATGTCATCTCTGCCCCAATGACAAGCGTCTCCTTGAGGTCCCCTCTGTTAAGGTAGCTGAACTGGACATCACTAGAAGGCATGCCTTTTCAGTCATTGCTCCCATTCTCTGGACTTCCATCCCTAATTCCCTCAGCTAATTAACAAATATTAACGAATTTAAGAAAAGTTTAAAAACCTACTTATGCACCATTGCATTTAAACAGTCCACAAGGATCTGAGTCCTAACATTTTCTATCCGGAGGCTTGATTTGTTTTTTGTTGCGCTGTTCTGTTTTGTTTTTATTGTTTTTAAGACTTGCTCAGTTTTACCTTATTTTGTGATTATGTTTTTTTGTGAATGTACATTTTGTAAACCGCTTCAATCTACCTCCATTGTAGAGGTGGTATATAAAAGATTTTAAACAAATAAATAAACATGAGTTTCTCTCTTCATACTTACTGAACATTCCTTTATGGCTGTCATAACAGCTCCAGGGGCTTTACACTAGTATCTCCAGCTACTCCATTAACTGTATAGAAAGCATTTCCATGGTTGAGAAATCTACATTTGATTCACTTGCAGGAATGACAGAGATAAATCTCACAAATTGGTGTGGCTCTTGACTGCTGGCCCTACAGCCTTGTGAACCATTTCATATTTCTAACAAGTAACATATGTCAGGCGGTGGCTGTTTTCTACTGCTTGGAATATATCCCAGCCCTTTACCAACAGCCTGTATTTGACTTTAGCAGGTCTGAGAGCCCCCAGCATAACATAAGACTCACTAGGGATGTGAATCGTTTTAGGACGATTAAAATTATCGTCCGATAATTTTAATATCGTCTTAAACCGTTATGGAACACAATACAATAGAGATTCTAACGATTTATCGTTATAAATCGTTAGAATCGTGAGCCGGCACACTAAAACCCCCCTAAAACCCACCCCCGACCCTTTAAATTAAATCCCCCACCCTCCCGAACCCCCCCCCCCAAATGACTTAAATAACCTGCGGGTCCAGCGGCGGTCCGGAATGGCAGCGGTCTGGAACGGGCTCCTGCTACTGAATCTTGTTGTCTTCGGCCGGCGCCATTTTCCAAAATGGCGCCGAAAAATGGCGGCGGCCATAGACGAACACGATTGGATGGCAGGAGGTCCTTCTGGACCCCCGCTGGACTTTTGGCAAGTCTTGTGGGGGTCAGGAGGCCCCCCCCAAGCTGGCCAAAAGTTCCTGGAGGTCCAGCGGGGGTCAGGGAGCGATTTCCCGCCGCAAATCGTTTTCGTACGGAAAATGGCGCCGGCAGGAGATCGACTCCAGGAGGTCGTTCAGCGAGGGTTCCGGCGCCTCGCTGAACGACCTCCTGCAGTCGATCTCCTGCCGGCGCCATTTTCCGTACGAAAACGATTCGCGGCGGGAAATCGCTCCCTGACCCCCGCTGGACCTCCAGGAACTTTTGGCCAGCTTGGGGGGGGCCTTCTGACCCCCCACAAGACTTGCCAAAAGTCCAGCGGGGGTCCGGAAGGACCTCCTGCCGTCCAATCGTGTTCGTCTATGGCCGCCGCCATTTTTCGGCGCCATTTTGGAAAATGGCGCCGGCCGAAGACAACAAGATTCAGTAGCAGGAGCCCGTTCCGGACCGCTGCCGTTCCGGACCGCCGCTGGACCCGCAGGTTATTTAAGTCATTTGGGGGGGGGGTTCGGGAGGGTGGGGGATTTAATTTAAAGGGTCGGGGGTGGGGTTTTTAGGGGTTTTTAATGTGCCGGTTTTGCGATTTTACGTTTTTTCGATTTTTTACGATTTTTCATGATTTTTCACGATATTTTACCCCCCCAAACGGCAACAATACGATTCCCTCCCCCTCCCAGCCGAAATCGATCTTTAAGACGATCGAGGACACGATTCACATCTCTAAGACTCACTATACCTAACTTATCAGATGTCAGCATAGTGTCAGTATGCAATAGAGGTACAGCACTCCCCAATGTGCAGGGTGTTTTCACTAAGTGGCAGCATAGGGCTGGTATCTCCACTGAGGAGGCTCAGAGAGATTAGAACAGAATTCTGGAGAATGCTGAAGAGTGAAGAGAAAAAGAGAGTCCAACAAGCTGGGAACTAGTATAGAGGTGCTAGAGGTAGAGCAACCTACTAGTGTCTCAGTTAGATTCCATTACAAGAATCATAAAACTGTATGGAGAAAGAACATAAACTAAGAGGTAAAGAATTTAGCTAACATCTAGTGGGGGCAGACGGACAGTTTTGAAAAGGTACATTTACTAATGATCTGACCAGTTTAGTGAGGCTGGAGATAACAAGAACGTGTAATATTGTACTTCCTTTATGGATAGAGATGCTGTGAGGACAGGACACTATACAGAAATGTTTCATGCTTGGATATTCATTTCCTAGTCATAAGTTAGTAAAACATTTTATGTTGTAAGAGAGCACAGGTATGCAGTGTGTCTTTTTGGAAATGTTGGCCAGTGAGTATGAAGAATCTCAGGGGTACATTTTATAAAAAAGCGCAAGCGCGTACTTTTGTTTGCACACCAGGCGCAAACAAAAGTACGCAGGCGCGCACAAGGGGGTGCACATTTGTGTATCTTGCGCACGCCGAGCCCTGCGCGCGCTGCCCGTTCCCTCTGAGGCCGCTCCGAAATTGGAGCGGCCTCAGAGGGAACTTTCCTTTCGCCTCCCCCCACCTTCCCCTCCCCTCCCTTCCCCTACCTAACCCACCCCCTAGCCCTATCTATACCCTCCCACCTTTATTCCCAAAGTTACGCCTGCTCGAGGCAGGTGTAACTCACGTGCGTGGGCCGGCTGCCAGCGCACCAGGTTCCGGTCCGGTGGCCGCGGCCACGCCCCCGGAACGCCTCTGGGCCAGAACCACGCTCGCAGCCGTGCCTCTGGAACGCCCCCCGGAAGATGCGCCGCTGCGACACGCCCCCGACATGCCCCCCCCCAGGAAAGCCCCGGGACTTACGCGCATTCCAGGGCTTGCGCGCGCCGCCGAGCCTATGCAAAATAGGCTCGGTGTGCGCAGGGGAGGTTTGGGGTAGGTTTTCGGGGGTTACGCACATAACGTACGCGCGTAACCCTTTGAAAATCTACCCCTCAGTGAGTAAAAATCATTAGGACTATGAAAATATTTGTTTTTATTTTTTACCACTGTGCAGGAACCTGTATATCCATGGCAATCCCTGTGTGCCCACATGCCCAGGATCTTAATTGGACAGGGGCTACTAATATAAATGTATGGAACTTTATGTGTATAGTCATTACATATAAGCACTTTATATGCCTTTCCTGTATAAATTGCTCACCTTGATGGCATTCAGAAAACAAGGTGTCCAGATCTCCCACACCTCTCACAGCTGCCTCTAAAATAGTGCTGTGGAGAAAAATACAAGATTCAGCATCAACAAAGATAAGAAATTCAATCTCCAAACCTGACTCCCCAGCCCCTTCTTTCATTGATGCCATAGAGAAACCAGCAGGATCACTAAAACCTCCTTCAGAGATTTTCTCTGGTTTTTCCCTGCCCAGATATAGTAAGTTCACATCTTTTGGCTACTAGATTAGACTTTCACCAACTGGCACATAAGGATCACTACAAACCATCTCCTGAGTTTTCTGTGCCTTAGGATCTTCATGCCATGGAGTGTGTTATTCTTGGAGGATATTTTTCAAATCACTTTGCATAGGTAAATGGCAATTTTAAACACTTAAATTGGCTTTCTGAAAATTGCAATTGTCTTAAAGTATATGTGGTGTACCATTATTATGTACTTTTAGCTCCATCTAAGGTTCTATTTACTAAAGCAATTTTAGAAAAACTCATCAAGAATTTCCATGATGCAGAAGATGCTATTTACATGATGAAATAAATCTTGGTCCCCTGACACAGAACTATGCTTCACTGCTTCTGCATCACGTAGGGCTTGCATCTACAAACAATTAATTATACAAAAATTGTAACTCAAAGACAGATGAATGTACCAGACATAGTAAAATAACAGCAGAATGGCAGCTTACTCACCATTAGCCAAGATTTATTTGTCCAAAATGAGGCAAAGGTTCAGCCTAACCTTAGGACAGCTAAGTTGAACTTCTGAACAGTGAAAGCCAATCAAAATAGGGACAGGAAACACAAAGTACAAGACAAAATAATAACACATATATAAGCATTTATTCAGGAATGAAACAGCATATCGGGGGGGGGGGCAGGAAGGGAAGGGGAAATAGAGGATTGGAGAAGAAAGAGGAGAAGAAGAGGGGAAGGAAAGGAGAGATGGAAAAAAAAAAACAAATGCAAAGAGTTTATGGCAAAGTAAGAACTAACAGCAGCCAGCTTATAAAGTAAGCTTATCACAAAATAACGTAGAAAAACAGCCCATCAATCTCATGGTTTAAGCCAGACAAATGAATAGAGTATAGAGTATATATCCAGTGCATCTTGCTGAAGTAAAAAATAAGAAAAGTCACCTCCATAGCAGAAGATTGGTAAAGTGCAATGGTTTAAAAAAATAAGAATGGAGATCTGTCTGGCTATGTGGGACAGATGTCCAATGTTTACTTCATCCTGTAAATAGCACCTTCTATATCATGGAAATAAAAGTTCTTGATGAATTTTTCTGAAATTGTTTTGGACATAACACATTTGCTACACACCTCTTCCATCTGGTTATGGTAGGCCGGTGTGCCTCTACTCACCCTAACTCCTCTAGCCCTAATTACTAAAGGATAGTTTTACTTAACATTGATATCCTGCCATGGACATAGTGAGGTAGATCTTTAAAAAGAACACGCGCGCGTACTTTTGTTTGTGCAACCGGCGCGAACAAAAGTACGCCGGATTTTATAAGATACATGCGCCGAGCCGCGCAGCCTGCCTCCATTCCCTCCGAGGCCGCTCCGAAATCGGAGCGGCCTCGGAGGGAACTTTAATTCCGCGTCCCCCCACCCCCCGGCCCTACCTAAATCCCCCCCTACCTTTGTTGGGCAAGTTACGCCTGCTTGAAGCAGGCATAACTTGTGCGCACCACCTCGCATCCCCTGGCACAGTTTGCAGTGCCGGGGAACTTGGGACCGCCCTCCCGGCCCGCCCCGAACCATTGCCACGCCCCCGGACCCTCCCCAGACCGCCCCCTGACCTTGGACATGCCCCAGACACACCCCCTCCTGCCCCTTTTACGAAGCCCCGGGACTTACGCGCATCCTGGGGCTTTGTGCGCGCCGGCGGCCTATGCAAAATAGGTGCGCGAGTGCCCTGCGCGCGTAAATCCGGAAGGATTTACACGCGCAGGCCTTTTATAATCTAGCCCAGTATTTACTAAACTATATTAAGCCCTATGGGGACCTGAGCTAGACCCCTAAGTTACATGGCCAAAGAAAAATTTGCTGAAAATAAACCCCAATACATTTAAGTGAGCAATTCTTATTAGGTCATATAGGGAGTCATTTTCTATCGATATCACACGCGAAAAGTTCCTTTTTGCGTGTGATAGTTAGATGGGGCGGGGTAGAGGGAGTCGGGACCGGAAGAGGAGCAGTCGGGGCGGCGTCGGGGCGGGCGTGGTGGTAACTTCACTGGCGGTGATAAGGTAAGACCTGTTATCGCTGCCAGTAGCGCACCCAATAGCGCCACCTTTCACGGTGGCGCTATTGGGTGCGAAAGCCGGCAGCGATAACACCGCGGTGGTGCGATCGCTGCTGGCTTTCACAGGCCCGCCCCCCGCTTCGATCCCCCCCCCCCCCCATTACCGCGAGATTCAAAGAGCTCTGCGACGTTAGAAAATCCAGGCCATAGTTTGCAGATCCACAGGTTTTTTTTTTACATCTACAGGTACTTTTATAAGCAAGGACCCACATGATAATTGACAGAAACTCCCTGGGATGCTTTCATCTGGAAAAGGTCCTAGAGAGGAAACTGGCCAACCTAACTCAGAAGCGCATCCATCATTCCCTCCAGTAGTACCCTCTTATAGTATAGGCACCATAAAGGCTAGCCCACACAGCTTGCTAGTCGCTCCGCACAGACAAAAGAGATCTGTGCTTTCATCCTAATCCAATTGGTGAGCTCATTGAAACTTTTTTTTATGATCTTGCCAGGTACTTGTGATCTGGATTGGCCACTATTAGAAACAGGATACTGGGCTTGATGGATACTTGATCTGACGCAGTACAATAATTCTTATGTTCTTAAGATAATAAACGGAAATAAAGCACTTTAAGTAAGTAAGTAAATAAATAAATAAATAGATAGATAGATAGATAGATAAATAGAGATGGTGAGCCAGCATGATTTTTGTAACACAGTTTACCATACACATCAAATCTGATAAGAGTAAATACAACTATTTGATTTTTTTCTTCCTCCAACGTTTTCTTTTTAAATGTTTTAATAGGAAGTTAAAATTAATTTCACTCAGAAAACTACCATAGGAGAAGTGATAACAATGGTACAACCACAGCTCTTCTTGGATTATATAAAAACTCCTCTAGAAGTGAAAGGATAGGAATTATGGATTTGTAATAAATGTTAAGCTTTACGCTATATCTATTAACAGATAAGAATACAATTTTTCCCCTGGGAAAGCTATCATTTAATATATGCCTGAAAGAAACAGTAGAAAGTGGTTGTAGAAAGGAGATCCATAAGGGAGGTAATAAATAAATTAAGTTACAATTCAGCATTAGTCATCAAGGTCTTAAATATGAATTTAAGCTATTCAAAGGTATATAATGCTTTCCAATTTCTGAAGCAAAGCAGCATTTATTGAAAATGGCATAGGGCCATGGTGTGGAAAGTGCTGTAGTTTTCATGCTGTCATCACTTTGCCAAATTGCAGCACTGGAAAGAATATTTCTCAGTTCACCGGTATTAAGACATATTTTTTTCACATAAAATATAGGAGGGTGTGAAAAGAAAAAGATTTATGAATCTCATGATAGGAAATACATTAACAGACCAACAGCCTTTAACTTGAAGCAGTAGAACTAGATGGAAAATATAATGTAGCCATATCTATAAACGTGAGCGAATACATGAATATTTTGAAAGATGATTGAATTGTGACTGTTTATGAAAAATGAATAAATGTTATAGCAGCTAAGGTTAAAACCGTGACATCTGATGCTACTTTTCACAATTATAAAACCACTCTCCCCTCTTTAAATCTCTCGATTCCTTTTCAAAATATAATATTGTTTTAAAATGTATCTTCAATTTTTATGTTTTTTTTCTCTATATTACTTTTCTAGGTAGTTAGGGACTACATCTGATTATCACTTTGTACCTTTTCCATACCTTCTTGCCTTCTCTCTCTTTTTTCCTTTTTTCTGCCCACTCATTATAAACTCATAAAGGAAGATACACTAAAGGTTGCTAACAGTTATTTTGCATGCTAAACTGGTTTAATGTGCATGAGAAACAGTATCCTATTCATTAAAGTCTTAATGTGCACATATAGATGTTAACTTTGAAACAGGAGTAAGAGCACATTTGTGTGCGTTTGCCAGCTTGCATCCAGAAACGCGTCCATTTTAAAACATATGCACATATATGCATGCATATTATAAAATAGCCTGGACATGCATACATGTGTGTGCAATCTGAAATAGATGCCCGCATGTATGTGCAAATGACACTTCTATTGCATAAGAGGGGAATTTTATAAGGGACGAACGCTGACACCATAGACAGTTTTCCCAGTTTGCCCAGTTAAGGAACAGTACTTCCCAACCCCTAGTTTAGTAGACTCCCTTTCCTCCTGTTAGTCCCAATCCTTAAAACCCTTCTGACTAGCCTAGATTTTTTTCATTTTCCTACACACTATCCATAGCAGTAGTAAAGTTATGAGGTAGGGGACCCTGTCGCATGTCGTGCATGAAAGTATTTACGCACACATCGCTTGGTCTTCCACTGACCTGCCCCGCCCTGACCAGGCCCCACCCATATCCCACCCATACCCTGCCCATTTTAAAAACTTTTGACTAGTGTGCATGGTGGGAGATATGCACATACACAGGCGGCTTATAAAATCCATTTGGCGCATGTCGGCCCAACTTGTACGCATTTCTCCCAACTTAGACATACACAGGGCTTTTAAATTCTGCCTTTAAGGTTCCTCACAAACATTTTAGCAAGCAAATGATAAATCATAGCATTGTAGTTCATGCTAATGAGCATAATGAATGCAAATGAAGCTAGAATAAGTGCCTATAAAGTATGACATTATTCACTGGGTCACACACTATGGTCAAAAATGTAGCGCCACATTAGGTACTGCTTCCACAAGCTATAAAAGCCACCTGATGTCTAAATCTGATTTGTGAGAGAAAATGGAGGCAGATTGGTGACAGAGATGGACAAAGGAGAGGAATAAGGAGAAGAGATAGTAAAGAAACAAAACGAATGGAGAGGGAGGTAACAGGAGAGAGTAACAAGGCAGCAATGGCTTTAGATTTTTGGAACACAGCAACCTGCTGCTAACAATATTGTCAACATCACCGATCTCCTTCTTGAATGCTATTCCTAACTATGTATCTAGCATTGGCCATTTCTAACTATTCAGGTCACTGAGGGTTGGAAGAAAAAGACAAAGGCCATACATCAAGTGGGAAGAATGGAAGCAGATACCGGATTGGGAGTATGGATATCATGGTTGGCAGGTGGCATGGGGCCTGACATACCATGACCTAACATGCAGCTGGTAACAAAATCCTAAGTAACCACAGAAAATGGGAAGAAAGAATGCAAGGTGAAGCAAAGAAGAGGCAAACTCCCCTCCTTTGCATCTCTCTGACTTTCACATCTTTCCCTTTTACCCATCCTTAGTCACTTCTGACAGTAAGAGCAGAGGCTATTTCCTAAGTCAACTTAATTAATAGCAGTAAATGGACTTCTCCAGAAAATTATCCAAATCTTGTTTAAACCCAGCCATACTAACTTCCCTAACCACATCCTCTGGCAAAAAATTCCAGAGCTGAATCGGTCATTTAGTGAAAAAGAATTTTCTCGAATTTGTTTTAAATGTGCTACTTGCTAACTTCATGGAGTGCCCCTAGTCCTTCAATTATTCAAAAGAGTAAATAGCCAATTCACATTTGCCCATTCTAGTCCTCTCATGATTTTATAGACCTCTATTATATCCCTCCTCCATGATGAACAGCCCTATCCTCTTTAGCCTTTCCGAATAGGATAGCTGTTCCATCCCCTTTATTAGTTTGGTCGGCCTTCTCTGTACCTTCTCCAGTGCAACTAAATGTTTTTTGAGATGTGACAACAGGAATTACACACTGAACTCAAGGTGCGGTCTCACCATGGAGTCATACAGAGGCATTAGGACATTTTCCATTTTATTTACCATTCCCTTCCTAATAATCCCTAACATTCTGTTTGCTTTTCTGACCACCGCAGCACACTGAGCCAATGATTTCAATGTATTATCCACTATGATGCCTAGCTCTTTTTCCTGAGTGGTAGCTTCTAATATGCAACCTAACATTGTGTAACTATAGCATGGATTATTTTACCCTATATGCATCACCTTGTATTTATCCACATAAAATTTCATCTGGCATTTGGATGCCCAATCTTTCAGTCTTGCAAGGTCCACCTACAATTTATCACAATCTGCATGTGATTTAACTACTCTGAATAATTTTGTATCATCTGAAAATTGGATCACCTCACTCATTATAGCCCTTTCTAAATCAATTATAAATATATTGAAAACACATCCAAGTACAGATCCCTGAGGCACTCCACTGTTTACCTTTTCCATTGAGAAAACTGACCATTTAATCCTACTCTCTGTTTCTTGTCTTTTAAACAGTTTGCAATAAAGAAAAGGAAATCGCCTCCTATCTAATCACAGTTTAGTTTTCTCAGAAATCTCTCATGAGGGACTTTGTAAAAGGCCTTCTGAAAATCCAAATATACTACATCTACCAGCTCTCCTTTATCCACATATTTATTAACCCCTTCAAAAAAAAGTAGCAGATTGATGAGGCAAGACTTCCCTTGGGTAAATGCATGCTGGCTGTGTTCCATTACACCATGTCTTTCCATATGTTCTGTGATTTTGATCTTAGGAAAAGTTTCCACTATTTTTTCCAGCACTGAAGTCAGGCTCACTGGTCTATAGTTTCCCAGATCTTACCTGGAGACCTTTTTAAATATTGGGGTTACACTGACCACCCTCCAGTCTTCTGATGCAATTTACAATTTTAATGATAGGCTACAAATTTTTACTAATAGAAATGAAATTTCATTTTTTATTACTTTAAAAACTCTGGGGTGAACATCATCCAGTCTATGTGATTTGCTACTCCTTAGTTTGTCAATCTGGCCTTTTATATTTTCCAAGTTCACTGTGATTTGGCCCAGGTCATCCGAATCATCACCCTTGAAAACTATCTCCAGAACTGATATCTCCCCAAAATCCTCATTATTAAACACAGAAGAAAATAATTCATTTAGCCTTTATGCAATGGCCTTATCTTCCCTAAAAGCCCCTTTGAACTCTCGAACATCAAATGGTTCAACCGACTTCCTTGCAGGTTTCCTAGTTTGGATATATTTAGAACGTTTTTATTATAAGTTTTTGCCTCAATAGCCAACTTCATTTCTTATTCTCTCTTAGCCTGCCTTATCAATGTTTTACATTTAACTTGACAATGCTTATGATTTTCCCTATTTTCTTCAAATGGATCCTTATTCCAATTTTTGAAGTTCTTTTTTTTTAGCTAAAATAGCCTCTTTCACCTCACCTTTTAACCATGCTGATAATTGTTTGGCCTTCCTTTCACCTTCCTTAATGTGTGGAATACACCTGGACTGCACTTCTAAGATGCTATTTTTAAACAATATCCACACCTGTTATATACTAACCTTTGCAGCTGTACCTTTCAGGTTTTTTTTTCTATTTTCCTCATTTTAGCAGTTACCTTTTTAAAAATGTAATGTTACAGCTATAGATTTACATGCTGTCCTCCTTTCTCGCATTAGTTCAAATTTGATCATATTTTGATCACTATTGCCAAGTGGCTCCACCACCATTACCTCTCTGACCAAATCCTGCATCCACTAAGAATTAGATCTAAAATAGCCCCTCTCTTGTCTGTAGTACTGCTTGAACTAGCCCAAGGTCCCTGCGGAAGAAAACATTTCATCTTCTTCTTTCATTGCCATGTCTGCCCTTTGATAGCAGAGTCACTATAGAATTAGCTTGGTTGTTATAGTATCACAATGTACATCTAGTAGAGTACACAGAATGCCGACCAGATATAGTCACTTTTTTTTTTTTTAGAAATAAAGCATACACTGCTATCTGCTTGCTGACTATATGTAGACTTACTCTAGTAATTAAGTGACACTTTATGCGAGAGTTTTACATATACTGTACAATACACTGACTCCTTACACAAATAGAAAAATAGAGAGATCAAAGGTTGATAGTCTGACTGTTAGAGTCATTGCTGTATACCACTGCTCACAATGAAGCACAGATATCTCTCTATTTTGTGCTACAGACACACTATATCAAAGTACCTGCAGCACTATTATTCCTTTATACTTGTAACACTCAACAGAGAGAAAAAGAGAGAAATTACATTGTGATATGACACAATAACAATGGACAATAGCCCATCTTGCTTTTTCCTAAATCTTTTTATAACTTTTTTCTTTTATGTTAACAAAGAGCTTCAGATTTTCTCTCCTCTCTATCTGAAATCCCACAGAGAAATAACTGAATAAATTGGTGAATGCTCAAAGTTTAATTTTCTTTTCCATTTCAAGTTTAAAAAAATGAAGTCATGCTGGGATAAACTGGTTGAAAAAGTGCATCACCTTGATTGATCCTGCTCCTTCCTTGTCAATTCCCATCCTGGCTCCGCTCTGTCTGCTTTGAAGAGAAAAAACATGACCATAGACTTTAATGTTTCTGAAAATGAATGACATGAAAACATTTGGATATTTTTGGATGCACTCTCCATTTGTTTTGGATGCAATGAACCAAACCAAAAATGGACTCATTGATTACATTTTACCCATTTGTTTAAAAAGAATGTATGTTACTACTGCTTTTAAGGCCAGCTTTGTGTTATGCAGTAACCTAATCATTTTTACCATCCTTTCTTATCCTGTAGATTTCAAATACTATTGAATCCTGTGTCTATACATTGATTGGTTCTTTGCACAATGTACAATATACATTTTTAACTATCCAGCTCCAAGGTATTCAAGAGCTTTTTCCTATGAACTTGGTCTTTCATTTTTTATATAATGTAGTGTAACAAAGGTCAAATTTATAGGCGGCAGTGATGACTTTACATTAATCCTATTATCCTCCTGCAACACTAATTTCATTTTATTCAGTTTAACAGTATAAGGGTTAAAGGGTAACTGCTTGCTTTTTTTCTACTACCCATGTAACCACTGTCTCCTGAGCATATCAATATGTTTAAGTACTGCAGCAATTACATTACTAATGAAAATATATTGCGCAAGTAATCATCACCTGCTTTTGCACTGTCTTTGTTCACATCAGTTAGGCCTAAGGAGATGTTTTATCACAGCAGACCTGCTCAAAACCATTGTGAGTAATCATTATTTTAACAAGGAATATATTAGGACACTTCCCATTGTGAATAATTGTAGGCTGTTAATTTTAAGAGATCATACAAAAATGAAAAGTTAAGAAAAATGGAAAGTTCCTAACAACAGTTGTCAAATTGCCAGTAGTGAACATTTCTATGTTTCTATATGTTTCTATGGATAGAACACTAGTTTTCTGAGCAACAGAAATGGAGGAAAATGAAAGGACATCTGTGAAAAATAGTGGGTGGGGGAGTCACAATTATGGATGAAGGCATGGAGACCAGGAAAGTTGCTGTATTGGGAATGGGCCTAGAGCCTATGAGAGTCATGGTACTGGTAGGCAACCCAGAGACCAGGACAGTTGCAGTACAAGGAGGTCTAGTCAGAGACTGGTAGACTTGTAGTGTGGGGAGGAAGGACCTGGAGACTTGGAATATTGTGTTGCATATGAGTGATATCCTTTCTGCAATGTTGTGCATGTCTCTGCTTGTGTCTACCAATTGCATTATTAAAAAAAAATGCATATTGTATGCCTAATAATACTAGTCTATGAAGATTTTTCCTTAGGTCTGTGTTTTCATGGCTTAAGAAAAACTCTGCCCTTTTATGCTGCATGTATACAGTGGTGCTTCTTCATGGTTTCTAACAACCGACTCCACTGCCAGGCTTCCTCAGTCCATTCCTCACTGCAGAATCATGAGGTCAGTGTATTTTATGTGTTTTTATTGAATTATGTGTATTAATTGTATGCTGCTTTGAGAGATTTGTTATTAAATCGGGAAAGTGGGTTATAAATAAAATAAATATATAAACGTAACAGTGAAACCTCTGCAAAACTCCAGTGCAGAGTTTAAGTGGCGTGACTTCCAACCCAAACTGAAGTAGTCTCTCAATTTATTCCGGTTCAGTCAGTTCTGACAGCAGTGCTTTACATAAACTTCAGAAGTGCCCTGACTTTTTTAGATCAGCCAGTTCAGACAGCAAGGCTTTAAACAAATTTCATAGTGCTATGGCTCCACAACCAACTATATCCTTTCATCCAACTATAAGTTGAACTGCTTCTACTCCAAACAAACAATTATTTGGAGTTAACTGCCACCTTCCACGTCTAGGAAAGGATTGGGTTTAAACCTCTCTATAATTCACCCAGCCTTATCGTGCAGCCACCCACTGGCAGTCTTTTTTGTTCCACATTACTCATTTAAATGTAAGGCTCTTTTATTGCCATATTACTTAGCTGTTGCTTTTATATCCCCAGTTTTCTTCCCAAGGCATCCTGTTTGCTTCCAGCTGCTCTAATTCTTCTAGTTATACCTCTTTCTTGATTACCCACCTGACATTAGGGCTTAAGAGGTTCCCACCCTCTGCTCTAGAAATCCTCCCCCCTCCAGAACCTCTTGGTTTCTGAAAGTTGAACTCTTTCGGACTCTGATGTTTCTTCTTTTGTACTGGAGAGTCTTTGATTCAGCTTAAACAAGCCTTTTTGTTTCCTTCCTTAGGAAAAAGAATAACCCTCCCCCTTTTTTGAAGTTTAACTTAATATTGTCTTCTTCCCATATGACATCTCTAGAAAGAAAATCCTTCTCTGCTCAGTGCTGTAGTATAAAACTAAAATGTTGTAATGCCATGAACCAATTGATAAATAAGCATCACAATTTTGCATTTGATGCAGCCACTTTAATGGTACATGATACGGTAGTAGAAAGACTAGGGGGCACTCCATGAAGTTAGCATGGGGCATATTTAAAACTAATCGGAGAAAGTTCTTTTTTACTCAACGCACAATTAAACTCTGGAATTTGTTGCCAGAGGATGTGGTTAGTGCAGTTAGTGTAGCTGTGTTTAAAAAAGGATTGGATAAGTTCTTGGAGAAGTCCATTACCTGCTATTAAGTTCACTTAGAGAATAGTCACTGCCATTAGCAATGGTAACATGGGATAGACTTAGTTTTTGAGTACTTGCTAGGTTCTTTTGGCCTGGATTGGCCACTGTTGGAAACAGGATGCTGAGCTTGATGGACCCTTGGGCTGACCCAGTATGGCATTTTCTTATGTTCTTATGTTCTTAAGTAATAAGAGGGAAATGCCTGCTTGACAAGTAATATTGATGGATTTCTACTGCCTACTTAGGGGTCGATTTAAAAAGAGCGTGGGTGCGTATCTGTGCAACACATGGATGCGCTGATTTTATAAATTGCGCGTGCCAGCACATGCATGTTATAAAACCCATGGGCCGCGCACACATGTGCACCGGATTTTATAATCTGCATGTGCATGTGCGGGCAACGCGCAGGGGGGCCAAATTTTGTAAGAGTATGCTCGGCAAAGCAATTGGGCCTCCCCAAGTTCCCTTCCCCCTACCTAACCTTCTTTCCCTTTAACCTTTCACCTCTCTACCCTGACCCTAACCCCTACCTATCTACTCCTAATTTTTTTTATTTTTTTACTTACTGCTCCTTGGAAGCAGAAGCAATTTACTTGCAATGGCCGGTTGCTGGCATGCACTTCCCCCGAACAGCGTACAATGGCACTGTCCTGGCTCCCCCCCACCCCGCCCCCTCCCTGCCCAGACCCCACCCACCAGACCACCCCTTTGAAGAAGCCTGGTACTTGTGCGCATACCGGGGTTTACCTGCGTAGCAGGCCTTCTTGAAAATTCACGAGGCATGCGCAAGGCCCCATCACGTGCATAAACCACATATTTTACACATGCAGGCCTTTTAAAATCCAGCTGATTCTGTTTTGTACATTTACCTGTATCTTTGAAATTTACTAAAGTTGTGATAAAAAAACGAAGAAGATTATTGTATGGAGTTGCATTTTTGAAGAACAGAGACTTTTTGGTAATAGATCACTTTAAAAAAATTTAATGGGTAACCAGTGCAACATATGCAAAATAGGGGATATATGTTCCCTGGGCCCCATTCCTATTAACAACCTCCTGCAGAATTTTTAACTAGTTGGTCTTCTTGAAGATCAGTTTGCTTTGCTGAGTTTCCCAGAATTTCCATGTGAGTGACAGCAGCACTGAAAGAACCAATAGACATAGATATAAAATGTAAAAACTGAAATATCATAGAAACAAAAGTCAATTAGTTGGTTTAATTGTCATATAAACCCATATTGTCATAAAACCCCATATTGCTCATTCCATTTCTAACATAGGGCCTTATTTTCTAAGGCTATCGCAGGCTTCCGCAAACAGCGCAAGCCTGCGATAGCTAGCGAAGGTAGCGCAAGCTTGCACTACCTAAATCGGGGCGGAGTCGGCCCCGGAAGAGGAGGAGTCGGGGAGTCACCGGGGCCGACTCTGCGAGGATGGAGCGGACAGCGAAAAAGTAAGGAGCCTTTTCGCTGCCTATTTCGCGCCCAATAACTACACCTTCTATGGTGTAGTATTGGGTGCGATGCCGGCAGCGATCGCACCATGGAGGTGCGATCGCTGCCAGCTAGCGCAGGACCGCCCCCCCCGTTTCGGCCCCCCGCCCCTCATTACCGCATTTTTCTAAAGTACCGCAGGCCTGCAATACTTTAGAAATGAGCCCCAGAGTCAATGCATCATTAACTCAAGGTAGTTGAAAACTGAAAAAAAACTGAAAACTGAAAAAAAAACCTGAAAAAAAAACTGAAAACCTGGCTGTTCTCTCAAGCCTTCCCCTGACAAATCACTCCCCAACTATTATCGAAAGGAACTGTTATGCTTGAACTACTCAGTTTAATTAGACCAAATTATTTGTCCATGCTAATCAATGGTTTACTAGTTCGCTTTACTCTTAGGAGAGCTTTGTTAAACTAATTCTTCCTCTTTCAATTGTCCTGTATTGTAATCCCTGTTCATTGTAACTTTCTTTCTTCTAGTTATCGGTTTCCCCTGGTTATACTGTAAACTGGTACGATAAGACTTTGTCTTGAGCATTGGTATATTAAAAGAATTTAAATAAATACATTTAAATAGTTTTCCAAAATCCCTCAAAAAACATCTATTTTACCAATACCCAAGAATAAAAACAAAGACCCACTAGATGTCTCAAACTACGGACCTATTGCTGCACTTCCAACAATAGCAAAAATCATTGAATCTGTGGTACTGTGTCAACTTTCGGATTACATTGAAGACAATAACATACTCCATGCTAATGAACATGGCTTTAGGAAAGGACATAGTACAGAAACTCTACTCATGTCATCATTTGATGCAGTTATCAGAGGCTTTGATTTTAACAAAGACTACATTATGGTATTCCTTGACATATCAGCAGCGTTTGACACTCTAAATCATGAGATACTATTATCTAATCTCAAACAAATAGGTATAACAGATACAGCACTAAAATGGTTTAAATAATTTATATCAGAACAACCTCAAAGAATCACGATTAGAAACCTTAAATCTGATAGGTACACCACCAAATCTGGTGTACCTCAAGGATCTGTGCTTTCAGCAATTCTTTTCAACATTTACCTTCTTCCACTATGCCATCTTTTATCTGGTCTAAATCTATCATTTAAAATCTACGCAGATGACATCCAATTCATAGTTCCCTACACTAACTCTTGGAAGCAAACTTTTTCATTACTACATCTATATCTAACTTCAATAAAAATCTGGATGTCACATAATAGATTAAAATTAAACACTTCAAAGACAGAACTAATTTTCCTATCATCTGTTCCAGACTCAATATTTCAACCTTCGAAGTACTTCATATTCGACGATCATGCAATAGAAATAAAATCCCACGCAAAAACCTTAGGTATCATCATTGACTCCAAACTATCTATGACATGCAACACATCAACACTAGTGAATAAATCATTCTTTAAGCTTCATATGCTGAAAAAACTAAAAGCATTACTGTTCCCATCTGACTTTCGATCAGTAGTTCAAGCATTAATCCTGACAAGTCTAGATTACTGCAATACATTATATTTAGGTCTACCGAATGTCACTACTCGTCCATTATAACTTATTCAAAATTCCACAGCTCGTATTTTATACAATTTATCTCACAGAGATCATATAACACAGACCTTACAACAGCTTCATTGGCTTCCCAAACCTTACCGTATTTCTTACAAAATCCTCACAATAATACATAATAGAGATGTGAATCGTGTGCCCGATCGTCTTAACGATTGGGTTCGGCTAGAGGGGGGAAAAAATTGATCGTGGGTGATGTGAATCGGAATTGGTTCCGATTCACATCGTTATTTTTTTTGTAGTGAGGCCCGACCCTTTAAAATTAACCCCTTACCTTCCCCCACCCTCCCGAACCCCCCCCCCCCAAAACTTTTTACGATTACCTGGTGGTCCAGTGGGGGCACGGGGACCAATCTCCCGCTCTCGGGCCATCGGCGCTATTTTGGCTGCCACTCAAAAATGGCGCCGATGGCCCGATAAAAAAAAACCCCACCCGACCCTTTAAAAACGACCCCTTAGCTTCCCCCACCCTCCCGAGCCCCCCAAAACATACCTGGTGGTCTAGTGGTGGTCCCGGGAGTGATCTCCCATTCTCAGGCCGTCGGCTGCCACTCATAAAGATGGCGCTGATGGCCCTTTGCCCTTACCATATGACAGGGTATCCGTGCCATTGGCCGGCTCCTGTCACATGGTAGGAGCACTGGATGGCCAGCACCATCTTTAAAGATGGTGGCGGCCATCTTTACGATGGCGACGGCCATCTTTAAATACGGCGGCGGCCATCTTTAAAGATGCGCCGGCCAGCCAGTGCTCCTTAGTTTTTGGGTACTTGCCAGGTTCTTATGGCCTGGATTGGCCACTGTTGGAGACAGGATGCTGGGCTTGAATGACCCTTGGTCTGACCCAGTATGGCATGTTCTTATGTTCTTAAACCACAACATACCTGCACAAAGGAAATCCTCTAATGCTGTGCCTGTCTGTCTAGGCCTTATGTCCCTATGTGGGCTTAACTTCTATCCTCGAATGCTGTGCCTGTCCATCCAGGTCTTATGTCACTACGTGGGCTTGACCTCTATCCTCAAATGTTGTGCCTGTCTGTCCAGGCCTTATGTCCCTACATGGGCTTGACCTCTATCCTCGAATGCTGTGCCTGTCCTTCCAGGCTTTATGTCCCTATGTGGGCTTGACTTCTATCCTCAAATGCTGTGCCTGTCCATCCAGGCCTTATTTCCCTATGTGGGCTTGACCTCGAAAGCTGTGCCTGTCCGTCCAGGCTTTATGTCCCTACATGGGCTTGACCTCTATCCTTGAGTGCTGTGCCTTTCCATCCAGGCTTTACATCTCTACAAGGGTTTGACCTCGAATGCTGTGCATGTCCGTCCAGGCCTTATGTCGCTATGTGGGCTTGACCATTATCCTCGAATGCTGTGCCTGTGCATCCAGGCCTTATGACCCTATGTGGGCTTGACCTCTATCCTCAAATGCTGTGCCTATCCGTCCAGGATTTATGTCCCTAAAAGGGTTTGACCTCTAATGCTGTGCCTGTCCATCCAGGCCTTATGTCCCTATGTGGGCTTGACCTCTATCCTCAAATGCTGTGCCTGTCCGTCCAGGACTCATGTCCCTACATGGGCTTGACCTCTATCCTTGAATGCTGTGCCTGTCTGTCCAGGCTTTATGTCCCTACGTGGGCTTGACCTCTATCCTCGATTGCTGTGCCTGTCCATCCAGGCCTTACAACCTTAAAAGGGCTTTACCGCTAACGCTGTGCCTGAGCATCCTGAGCCCTTTCCTGCTCAAAGGAAAGGGAAATTTCCCTGGGGTAGCCGGCCAGCCTATCTCTTAGTACCCATTGACCCATGTTGAACCAGACTGCTGTTCACATGGAAACCTCCTCCACGTCGACTTGCCATACTTTGAAGTCTCGTGCTCCACTCTAGGGGCAAACCCATTCTAAGTAGCCCTTTCCTGCACAAAGACAAGGGAACTCTCCCCAGGGCCAGCCTGTCTTACCTCTATCAAAACTACAGGGACCTGACTACCTCAGCTCTGCCAGCCTATCTTGCCCCTATGAAAACCACAGGGACCAGACTACCTCCGCTCTGCCAGCCTGTCTTGCCCCTATCAACTTTCTGCCACTCTGCCTTGTTGCCATACACCAGATGACTCACTCTTCTCCTTGTGGTGTTCTTACCACCTTCATGGTTCCTCAGTGTGTTGGTGCTAGTCTTTCTGCTTGCTATGTTCCCCCTTCATTGGGCTGTAGGATGTTGATGCCACTTGTCTTGCCACTTTGCCTGTCATGCTGCCTTTGAGGGTTCATGCATCTGTTATCGGTGCTCTCTTTTGAAGCTGTGGTGTGTTTTTTACACTCTCGCTGATGCTTTGTACCCCTGTTAAAGCACTCTTGCCACTCCTGGTACCCCTTTAAAGTGTCTTCGGCTATTCATACCACTTTGGTGCCACTTTGCCACAGTCTAAGTACCTTGGTGCTCTTTTCTCATTCTGATGATTGCTCCCCAGAAGTTTCATGAGAATTGATAAGAAAACTCCAATTCTGCAGCCAAAAATAGGCTGCAAATACTTCCCCCATTGACTTTAATGGGAAATCAGAAAACAAATAAAACATATCAATGAATAGGTTTTTCCCCCTATGCAACGAATGCAATGGATACAAGTCCCAGCGAAACAAATACCGAATAGCAACAGCTTTTTTCCTTCTGCACATCCCTACTAGGTAGAGAGTGCATCAAACTAGGTCAAGAGAACTATGTACAAATCTCATCTTTGTGTATCTTTCCTCACTCAAAATCACATCAAAATTTCACTGATGAGTATATTGCTGTTCATACATCTGACTGTGCATATAAAACTGTCCTCCAAACCCTAGACCACCACCAAAATCTCATCTCAAGTTACTAGTTGACCCTCCTACATTGATAAAATAGTTTACTTATTAAAGATTCTTATAAAGAGTCTCTCTCTCTCTCTCTCTCTGGTATCTAAAAAATGTTGCTAACCTTCCCCCTTTTTTATAGCAAAATGATGAATCTAGGTCTAACACGGCTATCCCTCTGAAGATAAATAGCTTCAGAGAGGTTTCTGACTTATTCCTCTTAATGATGGAAATTTGTGCATGCAAAACTTTCATTTGAGAATAATTACTTTTTTCCTTAAATAACTCAATATAATATTTTACTTTTTCTCTTTCTAGCTTCCATCAAACATCCACAGTCCTTTTCTGCTTTCAGAAATCTAATTTCTTAGGACTAATTTCAAGATAAATTTGTGGCTGTGGGCTCTGCTTTTTTCTCAACAATACAGTAAACTCAGCAAGTTCTGGGACAGCATTTCTTAGGGTTGTGAACCAGACAGTGTGTGGTCTTAATGGGTTTTGATCAAAGAATTTTTCCAGCTGGTAATTAGGGATTTGAAGAAGAAAACATAATTTATTATAGCTGCTGCCATGGTTCAATCCATCAAAGAATTAATATCCAATGAGGCCAATAATTGCAAGATCCGTAAGGGTAAAGAGTCATAATTATTAGCCTTACTGGATATTTATTCTTTGATGGATTGTACCATGGCAGCAGCTAAAAAAAATGATGCCTCTGCATCGCTCCATGGTGCAACCTCATCTTGAGTATTGAGTGCAGTTCTGGTCACCACAACTCAAAAAATATATAGCAGAATTAGAAAAGGTACAGAGAAGGGTGACCAAAATGATAAAGGGGTTGGATGATTTCCTTATGAGAAAAGGTTAAACAGATTAGGAATCTTCAGCTTGGAGAAGAGACGGCTGAAGGGAGATACGATAGAGGTTTATTAAATAATGAGTGGAATGGAATGAGTAAACGTTAATCAGTTGTTTTCACTTTCAAAAAGTTCAAAGACTAAGGGACACACAATAAAGTTACTAGATAATACATTTAAAACTAATAAGAGAAAATATTTGTTTACTCAATGCATAATTAAGCTCTGAAATTCTTTGCCAGAGGATATGGCGAAAGCTATTAGTGTAGTTATGTTTAAAATAGGTTTAGACAATTTAATGGAGGAAAAGTCCATAAACCATTATTAAGTGCAGTTGCAGATATTATCCACTGCTCATTCTTGGGCTAAGCAGTTTGAAATCTATCTACCCATTTGGGATCCTGCCAGGTACTTTTGACTTGGATTGGCCTCTGTCGGAAAAGTCTGTTGGAGACCTTTGGTCTGACCCAGTATGGCAAGTCAATCTCAAAAACTGACTGATCAAGAGACTATCTTTTAATTTCTTTGGATGAGAACTTGAATATCTTAATAATGGTTTTTCATCTGTTTCTTTTCTATGCAGTGTAGTAATCAAATGGTCCATATCTCTAGTAGTAGTAATGTCCAAGAATGATATAGAAACCTGATGAAAATGCATGACAAACTTCAAATGTGGATCCTGGCTAGTAGTAAAACCAGCAGATAAAGGTGGGGCTATCGTTTTACAAAATAGGTCTGATTACATAATGTAAATTTATCACCAAATGAATGATACTTTGTATTATTGCCCTTTAGATGAAGATCCGACGCCAATATTGAATGCATGCATTGAAATGATAATACAACAAGGGATAGATAAAGGGTGTCTTACTTCAAGAGAAGCTCGAGCCCTTAAAGTAACGGACCTTGTTACACTGGTCTTTTATACAGTGTCAAAAATTCATAAGCGTCACCATTGTCCACCAGGCTGCCCTATAGTGGCGGGCTGGGGCTTTATTTTAGAACCCTTGTCTAATTTTTTGGATTTTTTTCTGAAACCCTATGTCCAGCAATCAACATCATTTTTACTGGATACTTCCCATATGCTTTCCTTATTACAAGACTTAACTACTCTTCCTCATGACTGCTTTCTGGTTATGATAGATATTGAGGCATTATATGCAAACATCCCTCAGTCAGAGGCATTATCACTTATCGGGGACATCTTGGACAGAGTGTGCATGTGTGATTTCAATAAAGGGAGGGATGTATGTTTTTTATGAAAAAGTATAGTGTGGTAAGGTTCAAATATGTAAACAAAAAATATATTATTGAAGCAATGTAATGTGCAATTAGTGAAGAATAAAAAGGTGTTGTGTGACAATTGTTAATTGAAAACACAGACTGTTTCCTTGCAAGGGAGGTGGGGTATTTGATGTGTATTTGTAGACAGTCTGGGTAGCAGTTTGTTGTAACTTTTAAGTAGCCCAGGTACATTTTAACCCAGGTAAAATTTAGCTGGATAAACAGAGCATTCCAGGGCCTGGCTAAATATAGGCAGGTAACACAATTTTGAGCGCTAGTGTTTGGGTTAATCTAATCTCAGCAAACACTACCTAAGGTTAATCAAGTAAAGTTACCCAGCTGACTTTATCCAGGCATATTCAGCAAGACACCTACCTGGGTAAGTCTCGCTTAACATGCCATGGGTAACTTAACCCATGTAACTTCCCACTCGCTGCACCATTGAACTTTGACCTCTGTAAATATGGCCTCTTTTGATTCAAACATATTTCGTTTGAAAAGGTACAATTATTAACATTTATTAAATGCCTGAAATTAAAACAGTCAAAGAACCACAACACACAATATTGACATTGATTTTAAAGGTATGTTTTGTGCTTATTTCTCTTTTCTCACACTCTACAGGGCAATGGTAGACTAATTTCAAAAATAAAGTGTTAGCCTTTGGTCTCACTCTACTGATTTGTTGAAAGAAAGAAATTGGCCTTTGCACTCTTCCTAGGGTTTAATGAGCTGGTAACATTATAATTTGAAGAGAAAGGCATACAGAATGTACCTGGAAAGTTATATTAATGAGATATCAGCAATGTGAGAAAATTAGATGGAACACATCAATACTGAATCACTGCGGTGACACAAAGTGACAGAGCTTTTACAGACTATGAGAAGTAATTGACAAACTTAATTACTAATAAATTGCCTATTAATGTGCTATGGTATGTTTAACAAGTTTATTAGAGTGATCTGGTGAACAATATACAAAGGAACTAATGAGTATCAAAGGTATTTACATGATTGAAAATAGAGACAAGTCTGATGAAAGAGTACTTGGCTCTCAAGGCAAACCTTTTCTCCTAGCCCCCCCCCCCCCCCCCCCGCCAACCTATCTATTGGTGGCAGCTCCAGCACAGTGCTCCCTTCTTTGGCAGTATTGACTTTCCTCCTCTAGGCCTCGTGCCGGTGGGATTTTTTGCTGCCCCCCAATATTTTGGCACTAGGCGACTGCTTAGTTTGCCTAATGGAAGCACATGCCTTGCACATACAAAATATGTGTTTGTGTGCATCCACTTTGTAACCCTTCCCTCTTGAACTGTCCATTTCATATCTGTCTCCCCTTCCCACCAGTGACGGATTTAGGGTTTTGCAACTTCTAAGCACTGTTGGTGATATCTCCATCTCCACCCACCCGCAATAAGGTCAGACAAAAGGGAGAAGAATGTCCAAGGCATAGCCTCACAGTTTCCTGCAATAACTCAGGGATATATTCTGTAGAAAAAAAATGTTGAAAATTCTGAAGCACACTGGCAATCACTTTATGATATAAAAATGAAGTACTTTTCCAATCTTGTGCATGTCTGTTTTATTTATTTATTTTTTATTGGGTGAAGAAAAGAAATCTCAGGCAGCAGTAGAGTTGGGAGATCTCAGGGTTGGGGAGAGAAAGGAGGGGGGCAGGAATGGGGTGAAAAGAAGGAGAAAGGGTTGGGAAACGGAGGAAGAGAGAAAGAGAGGACTGGGGAAGGGGAGGATGAGAGTTGGAGAAGATCAAGAATCTGGGATAAGAATAGAAGGATTGCGTGAGGTTCTGGGATTGATGAAGGGGAGGAGGGAGAAGGAGTGGTTAGGGGGTGGGTTCCAGGACCTGGGGAGAAGAGAGAGGTAGAAAGGAAGGGAGGGAGATTCCAGGATTTGGGGGAAGGAATCCAAAGTCAAGGGAAAGAGGGTGTAAATTACATTGGTGGTGCTGGAGGAAGAGGTAAGTATCCCTACCATGCTTCGATATTGCTCTCCCTTGTATCCCCTCTCTAACCTCCTACCCAATCTAGCAAACACACACACACACACACACGCACACACACACACACACACACACACACACACACACACACGCAGCTAGCAGCAATCCCTTTTCTCTCATAGGAACACTGTCCCTTTCCTCATTGCCTTCACTCTCACACACACTTGGCAATAGACATATTGCCCCAGCTGATTCCTCTCTCACCCCCCAGTCTCTCTTCCTACCCCTCTCCCCACTGATCCCCACAGCCCCCTTTAACCTGCCCAAAATGATTCCCTTTTGCTCTGCTTATTCCAGGCTATCCCTCCCCTCCTTTTTCTGAATGACAGTAGGGGAAGGGCTGGATTAGAGAACAAAGTAGTTCTTCTTTGCTTGGCAATGTTTCCTCCAAGCTCAATTCCTTCCATCCTGTTCCTTGCTGGTTTCCAAGAAGGGGAGGGGGTGAATCAGGAAATAGAGGACTATTTTTTGCTGAGTGAGATTCAGCACAGCTGAAAGGCAGCAAATCTCCAGCTAGCCTGCTGCCCCCATGTTATTGGTGCAACAAGCACAGGCCGAGTGTGCCTATTGACAAATTCAGGCCTGACCTCTCCTCCCCTTCCCCTTTCCCATGTGCGTGTTTGAGTGTAGAAAGGTAGTGGTTGTAGGTGGATTTTGTTAGAGTGCATGTGTGTGTGAGAGGTGTTTGCATGTGTGTGTTCCCCTCACACTTTTCATAGGCTCCCCATCTCCCTTTCACACTTCTTACTTTGTTTCCTTCTCTCCATGTATGTGTGTGTGTGTGTGTGTGTGTGTGTGTATAGGTAGCACTGGGGTTGACAACTGGCTCCAGATTTTCAAGACAGGTTAATCCAGACATAGTTTTACTCCCTGAATGCAAGTACTTATAGTCTTGATTTTCTTGGGGAATGCAATAGGAAAATCAAACTAAATCCCAGAATGCAATGTGGTAAAACCAGGACTGGATCTACCTGTCCTGAAAATCTGACCCCAGTTGGATACCCTAATGAGTGGAGATACGCTTCCCCAATCTCCTTCCCTCTGTGTGGATGGTACCTGAGTTGTGTGAGTAGGGTAGGTGAGTAGTGATGTGAAGCAGGATGTGCATATTGTCTTTTTCCCTGAGCTTTGTATTTGCAGGTGGGGGAAGTGCTGTAGATGAGGTGTGTGTGTGTGTGTGTGGGATGAGGAACTGCATGGTGGCTGTGTATGGTTGGGGACACTTTTTCCACCTTTCACTCTCTCTTTGCCCACTCTCCTCGCCACTGTGTGTGTGTGTGTATGTGTGTGGGTTAGGGGCGAGCTGGTTCTGTAGGTGAGATATATGTGTGTGTGTGTGTCTGTGTGTGTGGCGTGTCTTGAGGGGTCTGGTAGTTTAGGTCAGTTGTGTAAGGGGGGATGTGTGTACCCTTGGTTCCATTCCACCTTTGTATTCTCCACTTTATAGGTACCTCCTCCCCTCCCCAATGTGCATGTCTGCGTGTGTAGAGATGGGAGGTAGTAATGTAGGTGTGGTAGATGTGAGATATGTGAATGTGTGTGTGTTTGCTTTGCACTCTCCTGGTCACCATCTCTCCCTCACATTCTCCACTTTATCTTCCCTCACCACCGGTGTTTGTGTGTGTGTGTGTCTGGAGGGGGGGGTACTCCTTCCCCCTCTCCTTGCCTCTTTGTGTAGGACGTGGGCAATGAATTGAGAGGTAGCTGGTGGTGGTGGTACAGTGAGGTGAGTGATAGTATGTGCACACACTCTTTCCTCCTTGAATTCTCTACTTTGTAGACCTTTTCTCCTTTCTGCACATATATGCAGGGGGTGAAGGAAGTGGTGAAAACAAGATGTATGTGTGAAGAGGCATGTAAGTATTTAGGGAGAGATTTGGCTGGTGGGGGTTCTTTCTACCTCTCACTATCCATTTTGTCCCCTCTTCTCACCCCTATTCGGGAGGGAGAGAAGGGAGCTTCTAGTATAGGTGGGATGTGTGTAGAGTGATGTGTGTGTGTGTGTGAGAGAGAGAGAGAGAGAGAAGGGAGAAATACATGTGTAAATGGGTGAGAGGAGTGTGTATGTGCCAGGGTGGGTAATATTGTAGGTGGGGGTGGTGTTGAGGGTATATGGTGGAATGCAGGGGTGCATGCACTCTTTCCCATCCTTTCCCTGTGAGTGTGTGTGTATGTGGGTGGCTTAGTGGTGTATGTGGCATTTGTTGGAGGTAGGGATGTGAATGGTGTAGGAGTGTTACATTGTATGACTGGGGGCACTCTTTGTACCTTGCACTCTCCAATGTCTTATCCTCTCCTCATCATTGGGCATGTGTTTGAAAGAGGAGGTGGGTGCAAGGGCTGCATGCACTCTTTCCCTCTCCTTTTTCTGAGTGTATGTGTGTGTGTGGGGGGGGGGGGGGGGAAGCATAGTGGTATGGATGTGATGTGTTGGGGGTAGGGATATGAATGGTACAGGAGAGGGTGCAAGTGTTTGTATGTATGGCTGGGGGCACTCTTTGTACCTTGTACTCTCCAATTTCTTCCCCTCCTCACCCAGGTGTATGTGTGTGTCAGAGATGGTGGTGGTGGTGGGTAGGGGTGTGGTAGGGGTGGGAGTGGTGATGTGTATGTGTGTAGGGGAGGGGGAGGGGAGGATGGCAGTAGAGTGTGTCAAATGTAGGTGTATGTGTGGGGAAATGTTGGTGGTAGGGGTATCGGTGTGTGTGAAGTGGGGTAGGGGTATGTGTAGCAGGGGTGGTGGTTATATGTTGGGGAAGACGGTAGTGTTGAGTGTGAGATGTGGATGTATATGTGGGAAAGTGTTGGCAGTAGTGTGTGTGTGTGTGGTGTGTATGAGGGTGGTAGTTGTGTGTGGGATGTGTTTGTATGGAGGATGGTAGAGTGTGTATGTGGAGGATGATGGCATATGTGGAATGGCTGGTGGAATGTGGAAGGAGGGTGGTGATGTTTGTTTGTGATGAATGAAGAGGAAGTGGGGGAAGGACTGTGAGGTGTGTGTGTGTGTGTGTGTGTGTGTGTGTGTGTGTGTATATGCTTGAACTTTCTACCTCTCCCTCCCCTTTGCAATCATGTCTTTTCTCTTTCCTCCTTTCTACACCCTCAGCCCTTCCTTTCCTTTCCATTTCCATCCCATTCCATCCCACCCCCACTTTGACAGTCCTTACTGTCCTCACCCCTCCCTTCCCTGGCTCACAACTCAATGCTTTTTCCTTCTCTCTCCCATTCTCTCTTCTCCCATCTTGGGCCCTTCTTTCTGCTGGTGAGGCCTGAAAAACTACACCAGCCTTTCCAAGGCTGGCCCTATGTATGATAATGTCTCCACACCTCCCCTCCCCTCAGTTTGGCTATTTCCTGCTGCTGGTGGAGGTCTGAGACACACCTCATTTTTTTCTTCCACTGGAGGGTCCTGGGAGATCCTGTAAGGAGATATCTCATGTTTACCACCGAATCACCAAATATGAATCATAATAGCCAAGAAATATACAGGCCAATTACTGACAGACCCCAAACACCGTCACAGCAAGAGAAAGACTTTTGCCCAGATGAGATTTACACTGAAGGATACTTTTTTAAGATGTAACTGTTTTTAACTGTCTATCTAAATAAAAAAAAGCAGACAGAGAGACAATATGACTTAAACTCATAAGGAGGTGTCAGGGACCAGCCAAAGCAGAGGCCATAGGTCACAAAGACCCCCTCTCTTGGAAGAGAGGGAGGGCAGTCTGGAACAGAGAAAAACACTGGCACACAGATTGGAATACAGATGTGGCAGTTCTTCCCCAAGGAAATGGGGAGGGGGAAGAAGACCTACAATATGGAAAAGACCCTCCACTCACCACATAATTATGCATGTGCTTATGCATATTTTATTTATCAGCTGGAAACTATAAGACAGGAAGGTAAAGAAGAAGGGGAATGAGACCCGGAAAGAGCGAACCCTGAGCATGGCCCTAAGAACATAAGAACATAAGAACATGCCATATACTGGGTCAGACCAAGGGTCCATCAAGCCCAGCATCCTGTCTCCAACAGTGGCCAATCCAGGCCACAAGAACCCGGCAAGTACCCAAAAACTAAATCCATTCCATGCTACCGCTGCCACTATCCAAGTCAACCTAATCAATAGCAGGTAATGGACTTCTCCTCCATGAAATTAGCTAATCCTTTTTTAAACACTGCCACACCAACTGCACCAACTTTTGGCCAGCTTGGGGGGGTCAGGAGGCCCCCCCCAAACTGGCCAAAAGTTCCGGTTGGGTCCAGGAGCGGAGGGTCCCGGAGCGGAGGCGCGGAGGAGCATGTGACGTCTGCATCACTCCGACGTGACGCCGACGTCACGTGCTCCTCCGCGCCTCCGCTCCCGGGGTCAGGAGGCCCCCCCAAGCTGGCCAAAAGTTCCGGTTGGGTCCAACGGGGGTCCCGGAGCGACCTCCTGCCACATGACCTACCTGTCACGTGGTAGGAGTACAAGATGGCGCCGGTGACCATGTGACAGGGGCTGACCAATGGCACGGCAGCCCCTGTGACACAGGCTATCGGCGCCATGAGGAAATCGCAGACGAGTGCAGGGATGGCTTCCTAACTCCCCGCTGGACCACCAGGGAGTTTTGGTAAGTCTTGGGGGGGGGGGGGGGGGTTAAGGAGGGTGAGGGGTTTAAATTCTTATTTAGGGAACCGGTGAATGTATGGACAGACCCTCAACTTATGGAATTCTCCATATGTCCATATTGAACGAAATCGACCCTCAACTTCAACTTATCAACTTATCAATGAAATCTTTTTGTCTGCACATCCTTAGCCAGTACCAAGCACAGGAAACAAGCCTCTCCCCTGCCTACATTCTCCAGACTTCCAATCAGCATCTGCTTCAGAGGTGAACAAAGGGATATCACCTGAAACTGGGATCAGGGGTAAATAAGTTAGCCATAAGTATTAATATATTAAGCAGGCTAAGATTTATTACGTGTGAAACCCCCCATGATACAGAAGTTTCTTTAGAGAAAACTGGTGCTTAGTGGCCAGGATGTTAGAGCAGGATTTGTTGCTATTTTCTAAATGCTATATCCTGCCAAATCTGATAAATAAAAGTCTGTTTCTGAGAAGAATACATATTCGGCCAGATTTTTTAAGCCCTACGCACACAAATTCCAGCCTTTACGTGCGCGCCGGGCAAATTTTAAAAGAGGCCCGGCCATGCGTGTAAAGGCCAGTATGCAAATAAGTGCAGGGCCTCTTTGAAGGTGCGGTCCGGGGGGGCATGTTCTGGGTGAGGAGGGGCAGGGCAGGGGGTAGGCCTGGACAGCCCCACTGATCACTGTCCCGAAGACTCAGCTGCCAGCATGCACAATGAAAAAACAAGAAAAAGGTAGGGTTTAGGGATGGGGAAGAGAGGAGAGGAGAGGGGAAGGGGAAGGGAGGTTAAGTAAGGGTGTAGGGAAGTTAAGGAGCGGACTGGGAGGGAACTGGGGAAGGCCGGAATGCGTGGAAATAGCACAGGTCATCCCCCCTTGCGCGTGCCACCCGCACATACACACGCGGATTATAAACGTGGACGCACATGTGCACGTTCGAAAGTCTGCCCCATTGTCTTTTCCTGACTTAGGATCATGAAGTAAGGTGGGAGGGCAATTGGAAGTGTCCTGTAGCAGACAGGTCCCTGCACCCCTAAACTTGCTTACAACCCCATCAGCCTTTTCACTGATGGCCCTATGATGCTGATCCCCATGCTCCTGTGGTCCGCATCAGTGTACCCAAAAAAAGCCATATGTGAAAAAAATTATATGTAAATAAACATAAAGGATCACATGTTATAAACCATTATATGTACTGAAATGGCCAAAAAAAGCAAAAAAATATAATAGATATGTTTAAAAAACAAAATTTAATGACCTTTGGTAGGCTCCTCATCTAACAGGGAGAGAAACCAAGAGTTGTATGGGCTAAAACTCCAATTGGTCTGTTAATTACAGATGAACTGAAAAAGATAAAATATTTAGGATATAAACTATTTTTAGTACAAAAAAAAGGAAAATGCTTTTTTCACATATGGCTTTTTTGGGTACACAGTTTCTATTAAGTAACTACAATAATGCTACATATTTTCCATATTTCCTGTTCTTTTATGACAGATCATCAGGTGTTCTTTATACCAGTGGTTCCCCCCTGAGGAAGCCGCTTTTGGCGAAACAAAGGCCTTGTCGGGGCAATTCACACCATACCCAGGAAGAACCCCATACCTATTTCTTTTCTGATTTATTACAAGCTCTTTTTAGATAATTCACTTCCTACTCATTTTTTGTACTTTCCAACATTGTCATTGTATTTATCAAGGTAAAGCATATCTCGTGTTTGAACGGTTTTCATGTTCATTATTGTTGTAACATACTTAGGTCTGCTTGAAAGCAATTGTGCCAGATGGCCAAGCGTTGACAACAAATGTATTAGCACTCACGCCATAGGAGTGCACAGTCTGCAGTTGATCCATGTTTAACTTATCAATACTTATTTGTATAAGGGTCACATGATTGTTTGCTTGTGCCGCATTTGTTAGCACTGAGGTGTTCATTTATTTTCATTTTTTTGTAAATGATTAATAAAGATTTCTGTTTTAATTAATACCATATCAACAATACTAGTGCTCTTTTGTCCATTCCTTTGGAATGATTTTCTGCTTGTTTATTGAGCACCTTATGTGATTACATATTCCCTGGTCTTTTGTCTCTGTAATCTGTATATCTATCTATTATCGATAGATAGATAGATAGATAGATAGATAGATAGATAGATAGATAGATAGTTATAAATGCAAAATAGAAAGGTGTGGGCAGCAGGAGTTAGTAGGGAAAATTTACCCAGCTGAACTTGCCTGGGATATTCCACAGGAAATGTAACTGCCCACTGAATATACCTGCTTAAAGCTACCCAGCTAAAACTTCAGCCCCAGCCTCCACCACAGAGAGATTTACCCAGCTGAACATAACTAGGTAAGAATGAGAATCAGCACTATCTGGCTAAACTTGAGCCCCATCCTGGAATGCCTCCAGGGGCCTCTTTTATATCTGGACAGGTTTTAGCCAGGTAGTGACTCACCTTGTTAAAACCTGCCCATTCAGGAGGATGAAAAATTAAATCCATGGAGGTTCTTCAGCTCAGTAGCAAACGTAACCTCTTTGTCTCTCTCAAATAATAAAAACAGTAGGACTTTCATCGTTAGCATACTCCAATATTATAGATATTTCAGAAAAATATTTGATGTTATTCTTTATTCCATTTATTGCAATATGTAAGAAAACTGTGTTGGGGAAGGGAAGTTACAAATGAAGTCAATATATGTATAGCTTTGATTGTTTAAATTCAATTTTCATGTTAATAAAAAATGCTATTCCTATTTATAATTATTCATAGTTACATACTGTGCTTTCTTTCTGAAAGAAGACAGAAATGCATACATATTTTGGTCGCATGGTGGTCACTATTTAAAGAAGTTTGTCCAGCTAAATCCTGAACAAACCTTGTGTTTTAATTTTCTCTCCTGTCAGAATGGCTATGTGTTGCAGGCAGAATGAGTGTGTTCTGGTGCAGTTTACATTTGCCCAGCTAGCGCAGAATATACGGCTAACTCAGCATGGCTAAAAAAGCAGTGCAACAGTTAGCTGGAGAACTGCCAACCCCCTTAAAATAAAATGCACAAATAAATAACACAAGTGACTGAACAGCCACCGTGGTGATCCCCTGCTGATCACCTGAAATTATGAAAAGTAGCTGGCAAACCCTCCTGCCTTACTTCCCTTCAAATCCACCCCTGCTTCTACCCTCAGCCCCCAAAAGAGAAATTGCAAGGTGGGGGAGATGGAGATTTGTTGTCGTTCCCTCCCCACCTTCTGCTGTCTTGAATAGTAAATGCTGGTACAGCTGAGGGCTGTACAGCCATTTAATATTCATTTATTCATTTCGCTTGCCTCTGATTGGTTCCTTCACTGATAGCTGTCAATGAAAGACGCAATCCTCATTCAGAACTTGGAGTTCTGGGTACAGATATAAAAATTCAAGTGTAAAATTAAAATCATGGAAAAGGGAGAGAAAGATTTATAAAAAAATCTTTTGAATCTGCAAATGTAATTGAATCAGAAACAGATGGATTAAGGTCTTAGTACAAGAATCTAGTGCTTTGAAAGATAAGCCTGGGATGACTGGCTTAATCAAATGTCATACTGACAGTGGCAGTAATGATCCTCCTGCTCAAATGCCTTATAGAGCTTCACTTGCCTGGAAAATAAAGTGAGACGATCAATGGAATAAAGTGCTAAAGAAGGAAATTATCTCTTCTTGTGGTTCGTGGGCATTTTTACTTGTAATAATAAATTTTCTCTGGTGAGTGGTTTTATATGGACTATGGGGAATGAAACAATGTCACCCCCACAAGATCAATAGACACTGCCTAGGGCTGATGACTGGCTAGATATCCTAAGTCAGACTATGAGCATTAGTACCTTAAACTTATCTTAGAGCTATCAGAAAGTGGTTCTAGACATTAAGTCCCCAAAAAAGAAATCTGGCCTTAGTATGGTACAAGTAATCCTACCATATTAAAGTCACGTCCTTCAATCTCACCGGCAAGGTTCCGGAGATTAATGACTAGTGTTATGGAAGCTTCAACAGACAGAAGCTGTGTTTTCCATTCAGATGACTGAAAATATAGTATCATTTGTTTTGAAACATCATCAGCTGCAGAGTCTGCAAGAGTTAGATGTAGTTGACAGAATGCTATATGAAGAGCAGGATTTATCCTGAAAATAAAGACATATAATATATATATTGTACCACATGATATAAACACCTTCCAAGAAAATTATAAGTACATTTCTATGATTGTTAAAACCCTTATAATAAAACTTATGATCATCTTTTTTATTCTTTATTCTGTAATTTATAGAGATTCACCATAAATCTTCTTTGAAAGGAAAACAAAAGAACATTACAGCAATGATAAGTAAATATACCAAATCAAAGCCTGGCTCACAACGTCAAGAGGGGAGAGGAGGCAATAATATCAGGAAAATAAACAAGAAATAAATATTCATCAGAATTGTCAGTCAAAGCACCTGAATCATCTATCTGATTCTACCTCAGGTGGACCTCATACTAGGAGGATAGAGGTTATTCATCTACATCTAATGTATCTTGAAGAAACTGTTCTAAATGTTAAAGCTCTAAAACAAATAAATTCCCTTTATAATTAACCACTCTCTTACAGGGAATTATAAGGAAATATGTGGCACCTAGGGTGATCACATGCTGAAACTGGAGAAGAAATACCTTCCTGTGAAGAGGCTCTGGTCACATCAGGAAACATTCTAACAGGATGACCACAAAATGTGACATTTCTAAACGTAAAAGTCTTAGCAGCCAGTTCTTATCAAATTCAAGACAAAAGGTAGCAAGAAGTTTGGCTCTTGTCACTAACTCTTTCACTGAGCTTTCCAAAAAAAAAAAAAAACCCAAACCTGATAAATCGGTGCTGTCAGGGGATGATACTATATTCATATTTCTTTTTTCAGCATTTTCCTCACATTTCCCTTTAGGCAAATGGAACATCTGGGAAATCCCCAGGAACCTTGCCTCTAGGTGTCATAAGTATCTCCTTCATATATTTCTTTAAAAGGTCCTGGGAACTGACAGCCTAGTATAAGCAATGTTCAGTAGTCTGTGATGCCTTGCTTTTATTTTATTATACAAAGCCAAATTGTCCAACATAAATGCCAGGCTAGCTTTCTGTAATCCAGTAATCTGATTCCCTGAACTAGAAACTAGAAATTGTCCCTTTTGTTATAGCCATTCTCTTGTCCTGACTATAACATTGGACAATATTTACATAAATCAGAAACAGGGTAAAAAAAAGTGATTTCAAGCCTTGTAATAACAGGCCTTATATCCTCTAAGTTGATCATCATTCACAGATCAAGAACATCTTTCTTTCCCATCCCTCCACACTGTAGGCATCAACACAACTGACAAACCCAGGGCACCCAAGGAGGGACTCTCTTGCTCCTCCATATGGCCAACAGCAGACATTCCCTGGAGGGGTGTCTACTCCTTCAGCACATTGCCATCTGAATTCTTATGTTCCAGTTCAGTGGCTAAAACAGAGTTGACATTCTGTCCCATCTATACCTCCATTTAACAAGGCACCTGAATCTTCTTTTATGCCAAGTCAAATCATCGGGAGAGAAAGTGAAAGCGCTGCAACCCCCAGAAGTAATGGTGAAGTCATGCCTCTAGAGCTCAACACCAACTCAAGCTCCCTGCTGGTTTCCTGACTAGCCATAATATCTTCTCCGGGGCACCGAGAAACCCTTGAAAAAAGAACATTGATCGACCGCCTTCACTAGCACTGGAGGCTGAACTGGGTGTGCTCTCAACTTGAATTTTCTTTTTCCAGGCATCTCTCCCATAAGTTAACTCCACTGAAGCTCAAAAAACATCATCCGGTCCAGGTGCCATATTGGCTCCTCCCCCAATAATAAGATAATCTTTAGACTTACAGTGTGTGAGGGAGAGTTATATATAGAAACGATGATATGTAACACTCGTCCTTCTGGGGATAACTTTGCACCATTACACATAGACAAACTCGGCAAATACATGCATAGGTTACACCAATATTCAGTGGATTTACACATGTAAATCCGCTTTAAAAATAATCCCATCAAATCTACCCAATCAAGTTACACCTACTAAAACATCTACACAAATATTCCATGAAAATTTATGCAGATGTTTTTACAATCCAAAATTATGCATGTAAGTCCAAACATCCCCCAACTCTGCCCCCAGGAACACCTGTACTCCATCCACATAAACTTGCATATGAACATGACATACATGATAAGTTTATTTGCATATTGGGCAGGGAATTTTGAAAAAAGCCATTTCTGCCCATAAAACATTCTTTTACCTATGAGTGTACAGTGATCCTGGAGGTTGATGAGGGTTTAGGAGAGTGCTGATTGAGGCGAGAAGTTTAGGGGTGGAGTGGAGGGCGAGGAGTGAAGAGAAGGGGGGCCAGAGATTTATTTATTTTTTTTACTAAATTAGGGGAGAGTGTAGGGAGAGGGATGGAAATTGGCCCCGTTCATTATGATCTTCTGCAAAATCTTTGTGGGCATTTGGGGAGGAGGGGGTTCAAGTCAGCAGGTCCCACATTTCTCTTACTGGAGTAGGGTTGGCTGATGCACTTGGCAACATTTTTAAAGAAGGTCACCACATTCCATGTTCTTGTTCATATCTATAACTGTTAGCTGGATAAGTTATTTGGATAACTCCACCCCAGAATGCCCCCAAACTGTCTCCCATTTATCTGGATATCTGTATATGTGGCGATGATATTCAAAACTTGTTTTTTCAATATTGATTTTTAAACTTCACTGTTTTCAAACTGGAGTTGAGATTTAAGTTTCTGGCTAAAGAAATGTGAAAACAAAAAAATACCCAAAACCCTGCTAACATTTACTAGAAGAATTTTAAAACAGTGTATCTTTTGAATAATAATTTCATTTGCTGCAACTTGAAGGGAGATTCTTGTGCAAGAAAGTCATGAGGTATTTGTCCAAAGATACAGTTCTTTGTCCAAACGTTAGCTTGCATGATTTTATTCAGTGAAATTTTTGTCACCTCCAGAAGTTGTGGGAAATTAAATCCTTGGACACAGGATGGTGTATTTCAAAATTATGCAAGAAAATTGATTTGCAAGCATTTTTACTTTATTTTTTCTATTTTATATGAAACTTCTGTTCCTTAGAGTGTAAGCTCTTTGGGCATAGGACTTTATAACAATATGAAGGATTTTTTATGGTGCTGTATAGACTTACCATGCAATAAAGAGCAAGTTTGCTCACCATAAACAGTGTTTTCTGTGGATAGCAAAATGAATTGGTTATTATATGTGGGTGACATCATCCGGCAGCACAGGATAGACCTTTCTCTTAGCTAGTGGAACTTTTGCTGTACTGACCATGTTCAGGAATTCCTGCCTGGGCATTGCCTCATCAGCAACTTCAGTCAACTCTCCAGGGAGGCAGGCATTTATTCCATGGATAATGCATCCTACTATCTACAGATAGCACCATTTACAGAGAGCATACTTGCTTTTACTGTCAATTAACAGGCTGAATTAGCCATTACATGAGAGGAGTCCCAAGCTGAGAGTGGCAGTGGTGTGACTTCTGAATGAGCAACCTGGACCCAATTATGGAGAGTAGACTCTTAGAATAACAGATTACACAATATTGCTCATCTGAAAAAATTGTCTCCCTTTGACAGATTGTGTGACAACAGTGGGATGTAAAGGTGTGAATCAATGGCCAAGTTGCAGCTTTGCAGAAACATTGAAAGGGTTCTGTTTGTAGATAAGTTTTTGATACAATTGTGTGCATCTAGTTGAGTGTTAATTATGTCTGCTATCTGTCTGGCTTCTAGTGAATAACAAAGAGCAATACGGTTGGATAATGTATCTCTGGACACTGCTATACCCATTCTGGTAGGATCATGAGAGATGAATAGTTGTGAAGACTGACAGAGTGGCTAAGACCTTTTCCTGCAGGATTCCAACAGTGCCTTACAATTGAAGGAGTTAAGGCCTGTCACACCTCCATGTGTATGGTGTCAGAAAGAAGACCGAAAATGGGATGTCTTGATTAAAATGGAAGATCAATACAACTTTAGGCAGAATCACAGCTGGGTGCATAACAGTATCCCATTGTGGGAGAATAGCAGAGAAGTTCCAAAATAGACAAAAAATTTGAAGTTTCCTGATCTTCTGACTAAAAATACTGCCACATGAAACAGTGTTTTCCAAAAGGAAAAATTTAAGAGACGCCAAATCTGGCAGATATCAGTGAATAAATTACAACTGGATTAATGTGAACTCTAATATAAACCATTATTTCATTGAACTGAATTCTTAGGGGTAGATTTTAAAAGCCCTGCGCACAGAAATCCTGCTGGATTTACGCGCGCAGGGCACTCGCGTGCTGGCGTGCCTATTTTGCTTAGGCCGCCAGCACGCGCAAAGCCCCGGGACACGCGTAAGTCTCGGGGCTTCGTAAAAGGGGCGGGAGGGGGCGTGTCCGGGTGCATGTCGGAAGTCGGGGGTGTGTCTGGGGGCGTGTCTGGGGTCAGGGGGCGGTCCGAGGTGGATCTGGGGGCGTGGCGATGGTTTGGGGGCAGGCCGGGAGGGCAGTCCCGAGACCCCCGGCACTGCGGCATGTGCCGGGGGATGGCGAGGTGGCACGCGCAAGTTACGCCTGCTTCGAGCAGGCGTAACTTGCACAACAAAGGTAGGGGGGGGGAATTTAGTTAGGGCTGGTGGGTGGATTAGATAGGGGAAGGGAGGGGAAGGTGGGGGGATGTGGAAGGAAAGTTCCCTCCAAGGCCACTCCGATTTCGGAGCGGCCTTGGAGGGAACGGAGGCAGGCTGCGTGGCTCAGCGAGTACAGGTTGCCGATTTTGCGCAGCCTTGCACGCGCCGACCCCGGATTTTATAAGATACGAAGGGCTACGCGCGTATCTTATAAAATCCGGCGTACTTTTGTTTGTGCCGGTTTCGCAAACAAAAGTACGCGCGTGCGTACCTTTTAAAGATCTACCTCTTAGTGAATAGGTGGCAAGACTTGAATCAATAGAGAGAAATAGTCCTACATATCTCTCGGTTTACATTTAAATGAACCCAAGGCAGAATGTAAACTGTATAAAGACAATTGCTTCCCATCTAAAATAGAAGGCTCTTCCAGTCAATGATTCTCTCACAGACAGCATCATGCCTATGAATTTCATGAGTGAAGATAAAAACTGCAAACTTTGAGAGGTCAATCTTTGAGGAAGAGGAGAGTCAGATAAAAAGGATGTTCCTTGCCCTGATTATAGGATGGGTCCAATTCTAGAGGAATAGGAGGACTGCAGAATAGCTGCAATCAGACATCCATAAGAAAATCATGTAGGACAAAAGGGAGCTGTTGGGACGATATAGGCCCAATTCTCAAGCAGATTATAAATTCAGTAATTTCAGCAGAATAAGGGGCGGATTTTAAAAGCCCTGCGTGCCGGCGCGCCTATTTTGCATAGGCCGCCGGTGCGCGTAAAGCCCCGGGACGCGCGTAAGTCCCGGGGCTTTCGAAAAGGGGTGGGAGGGGGCGTGTCCGGGCGCGTTCCTGAAACGACGCGGCATTTCGGGGGCGTACCCCGGCGTTTCGGGGGCGGGCCCGGGGGCGTGGCGCCAGCCCGGGGCGTGGTTGAGGCCTCCGGACCAGCCCCCGGGACCGGAGGATGGAGCGGGGCTGCCGGCCGGCGCACGCAAAGTTAGGGGGGTTTAGATAGGGCCGGGGGGGGTGGGTTAGGTAGGGGAAGGGAGGGGAAGGGAGGAGAAGGTGGGGGGAGGGCAAAGGAAAGTTCCCTCCCAGGCCGCTCCGAAATCGGAGCGGCCTGGGAGGGAACAGGCAGCGCGCGCTGGGCTCGGCGCGCGCAGGTTGCACAAATGTCCACCCCCTTGCGCGCGCCAACCCCGGATTTTATAAGATACGCGCGGCTACGCGCGTATCTTATAAAATCCAGCGTACTTTTGTTCGCGCCTGGTGCGCGAACAAAATTACGCGATCGCGTATTTTTTAAAGATCTACCTCTAAGTGAATTTGAGTATATGAGACTTGCATTTGTTTACCCAAAAAGCTGTCTGAGCTGAACAGACTTCATTGGAAAGAAAAAAGTGAAATTTCTCTAGTGTTCTGTGCTCTTCTGACAGGAAGAGGGTGATCACCAGTAGTGACAGAAAACCGAATAGTCTGTCTGCTGTTAATCATTGGAGTGACCACTTGAGAGGTCAGAAAATCCTGTTGAGAATTTTGTGAGCATGGACCCTTGGATCGAGGTAAAGTTGGTGTAACCAGCATGAGGAGTCCTGCAGGTCTCCATCATCAGCTGGCAGAGCTGGCTCTGGCAGAGGCACAACTGAAGCTTCACCGATACCAGCCCTCATTCGCCTTAGATTGAGCCCTCGGGTGCCAAGGCTGGCAGGACTTAGGTGTGGGGCTCTGTTGATGAGGTGGAGATCTGTGGAGATGGTCAAGTCATAGAGAAGGTGGAGTACCAGTCAGGGCAGGCAGCATTCAGGCTTTATCAAAGGTCAGGTGATGGTCAGAGACAGGTGGAGTTCAGTCATAGAAGAGTGTTAAGCAAGCTGATATCAGAACCAGAGATGCATTCGAGGGAAGACAGGATGGTAGGAAGACAGGGAGGTGAGGAACAGCACAGGTAAGCAGGAGAAGACACTGAAGAACTAAAAACTGACCAAAGGATGAAGACGAAGAACTCAGGAATGAAGATCAGCAGCTGCTAAGACAAAGACAAGGAATGCAGGAACAAAGACCAGGAACACAGGAAAGAAGACCAAGAGCAAAGGAACAAAGACCAAAACATGCTGAAGCAACTTGTTCTATCGAATGTAGTTGATTTATTGCCGAGGCATGGATTGCAGGAAAGAAGGCTCTTTTAAGGGCCAGAGGATGTGGGCACTGTGGGGGATTTCCTGCCATGGGCCCTTTAAATCAAGGGAAATTGGACACGTATACACCTAGAGCAGCACAGGAGAGTCAGATGCCTCCCGCCGCATGGTATTAGGCTGAGCATTGGCACCTTTCACACGATAGCCCATGGCATCCGGGACAGCATCTAGAAGTGGGAAACCTAGCTCAGGGCTGGAGGAAAGCATGGCAGTCTGTGGCCTTGTCCCACAGACCACAAAACGTAACAGAGGAGATCTGCCATCATGTTGGAGAACCCTGGAAGATATGTTGTATGCAGAATAGCTTGAGGTTTGCATTCCCCATCTGAGCTTCGTATCATTTCTTGGTAAAGAGTGAGAACACAATGGTTCTCTGCTTGCTTTTTTAAAGTGGTTAGAGCATACTTGATTGATCTTGGCTTTAGAGGGTGGACTAGAAATTGTGTCTCTATAAGAAACTGAGTTCTTTGGATCTGGAAGGGGCCTATTTGAGCCCCCTGCCCTTTCTTATTCTCTTTAGAAATGTGTGTTAGCAAGCATCAACACAGGTAACAAAAGAATTGAATTGAGGAAGAGCACTAGATGTGATTTACTTTAATTTCAGTGAAACCTTTGATACGGTCCTGCATAGGAGATTGGTAAACAAAATAAGAAGCATGGGAGTGGTCACCAAGTTATTGGCATAGATTGCAAACTGGTTGACTAAAGGGAGATAGTGTGTAATGGTAAACAGAACCTACTCTGAAGAAAGAACGGTGTTAAGCATAGTGCCACATGGACTGGTTGTGGGAATGGTTCTGTTCAATGTTTTTGTGAGTGACATTGCGAAAGAGATAGAAGGTAAAGTTTGCCTATTTGCAGATGATACTAAGATCTGCAATAGAGTGGACTCACCTGAAGGAGTAGAGAGAATGAAAAGTGATTTAAGAAAGCTTGAAGACTGGTCGAGGACTTGGCAGCTAGGATTGAATGCTATCAAGTACAGAGTCATGCATCTGGGGTGCAGTAATCCAAAAGAACTGTTTGTGATGGGGGAGGGGGGACGACTGATGTTCATGGACTGGAAGAGGGACCTTGAGGTGATAGTGTCTGCTGATCTGAAGGTGGCGAGGCAATGTGACAAGTTGATAGCTAAAGCCAGAGGAATGCTGGGCTGCATCAAGTGAGGAATAATCAGAAAGAAAAAGGAGGCAGTGATGCCCTTGTACAGGTCCTTCGTAAGGCCTCACCTGGAGTACTGTGCTCACTACTGGAGCCCATATCTTAAAAAGGATAGAGACAGGACAGAGACAGTCCAAAGAAGAGTGACCAAAATGATGTGGGATCTGTATAGGAACTGGAAGACTTATGAGGAGAGGCTGAAGAATATGAATATGTACACCCTGGAAGAGAGAGGGTACAGTGGGGATATGATACACACCATCAGATACCTAAAAGAATTTAATGAGGCACAAACCCGGAACTTTTTTTTTTTTGGAAAGGAAATAGTAGAACTAGGGGTCAGGAAATAAAAATCCAGGAGAAAAGACTCCAGAACCAACATAAGGAAATATTTATCACGGACAGGGTGGTGCATGCCTGGAATGCCCTTCCGGAAGAAGTGGTGAGGACAAAAACAGTAAACAAATTCAAAAGGCTATAGGATAAACTCTGTGCATCCTTAAAGTCTTGAGGGTGAAAATGAAGGGTGAATGGAGGTAACCTGCATAGAACAGCAGTTAGTACCCTTAACCAGAGGTCATGGGTGATTACTACCCTCAACCAATTAGCCTTGGTATTTTAGACAAAACTGCAACAACACTCTCTGGTTTGTCGGCAGGGAGGGCAAAAAAGGGCATTGGATTCTGAAGACATCCAACACTGGATCCTGACTTTTACAGTCTGGGGAACTGATAAACTGACATTAGGGATAAAGATTCTATGGCCAACTCCAAAAGGAAAGAACATTAAAGCAGCATTGTTTGAATTATCAGGAAGACTGTTCACCACGTAAAATGTTGCAGTAATTTTGTTATTGGTTTGCCAGTATATTATTCTTAACATAAGGCATGGGGTGGGGGGGGGGGGGGTAACCTGAACAGAGCAGCAATTACTGCCCTTGGCGGACACTTGAGGATAACCTGCATGGAGCAGAAGTTGCTGCCATGAGAAGCATGCTTGGCAGACTACATGGACCATTTGTTGTTTTCTGCCAACAATACTATGCTACTATAGTATGTATATACTGTAGTAGGTTATTAAAATGTAAATTGTCCTAAGAGTATTTTGTTTCAGCACACATCACTGGTTTGTCCCTGTAAGTTAGGAACATTCTGTGAATGAAAACCTGCAAAGAGCATTAGGCATGCTGCTATATGTATAAGGAATGTGCATAGAATTGTTTCCTTGCCTTTTTCTCTGACATTAATTCAGACAGTGTGAAAGATCTGGATTCGGAATGAAGATTAGATGCAAAATAATTGGTTCCACCAACCCTACAGAAATGTGACTACCCTATTATGAGTGAATTTCCCATTGGTATGATCTGAACCACATTAGATGTATAATATGCACAGCAGCAGCTACAGTGATTTAATTTCATACTATATTTCATGTACTTATAGTGGTTATGGGTCACACACACAGGAACAAAACAGCTGCAGTTATAACCTTGGATTCTTGAACAAGCATTAACTGACCAATATGAGGTTCATTGCTCTGTTAATAATCTCATTCTTTAATTCTTTTAAGACTAAATAATATTTCCTTAGTATTATTCTGATTCTTGCAGTCCTCATTGACTATGAGTTTAAATTACATTCCTTTTCAGTTCTAAGAAAATAAGAGTAAAAATGCTGCAAAATCAGGTGGAATGCATTTAAAAATCATTCTATAATGCAGAGTTTTAGTAAGAACATAAAAATTGCTGTGCTGGGTCAGACTCAGGTCCATCAAGTCTCGCACACTGGCCAATCCTGATCAAAAGTACTTGGCAGATCCCATAAACTAGATCTAATTTCTATTACTCTTAGGGATAGCAATAGTGTTATTTAATCTATCTGGCTGATAATGTGTTATTGACTTTTCTTCCAGAAACTTCTACAAACCTCTTTTAAACTCCACTATGATAATCCCCTTGATCACATCCACAACTTGATAGAACACTGAGTAAAAAGTATTTTCTACAATTTGTTTTGAATCTGATAGTTATTAGATTAATGGAGTATCCCCTTGTTTTTGGATTAATTGAAAGGGTAAATAACTGTGTTTTATTTACCCTTCCCACACCATGACTTAATACAGAGGAAATATGATATTTTCCACTGTATTCTTATTCATTTTTTCATTATTCATAATATTCTATTTAATTTTTAAACTGCACCTGCACACTGAGCCAAGGATTTCAACATATTGTCCAGAAGGATTTCAAGATACTTTTCCTGGACAATGAATGCCAACACAGAACCTAACATCATGTACCTGTAGTTGGGATAATTTTTCCCCTTTGTGCATCACGTCGCAATTTTCCACATTAAATTTCATCTGCTAGTTGCCTGACTCCTAGTCTCACAAGGTCCTTCTGAAGTTCCACACCTGCACCTAGGCATCAGGAAACTCCTGGCACTGAGTCCCAGCCTGCCTGCTTCAGTAAATAACTGATGGATCAGGTAAGTTTGTTTGGGAGGGGCCAGTGCCAGCAGCCCTTGTCACATGGTAGGAGCAAAGATCAGCCAGTGCCATTTTGTCAAATGGCAGTCACCAGCCTGGCAGTGGGAGTTCACTCCCAGGCCCTCCGCTAGACCTCCAGGAATTTTAGGTGAGTCCTAAGGGGGTCAGGAGGGTGGGCTAGGGTGAGTGGAGGGCTCTGCTGATAGGGGGGGCTCCATATCTTAATAAATGGGATGGGTTGGGGCAGGTTCCAGGGTTGCTTTTTAAATGTGCCTTTTTTTTTTTCTAAATCTCTCAAAAACAATAGGAGAAACAACATGAAATTTAATGAATTTTTCCTATTGTTTATTTTTTTAACTGAAATGCAATGAAATAGGGAGCATCATCTATTTTGTTGCATATGAATGCCCATCTCTAAAGTTTGATTAACTTTCTGTGATCTGCTAAACACTATGGTCATTTTTTACACACAGGGTTTGCCACAATAATCAGAGCAACACTGCATTGGTAGTTTTGCTTTGTTTATTGTCATCTCAGAAGTACCTGCACAAATGTATGTCTGCTCTTTGTGTGGGTACTTTTTATGCAAAACATTGCCCACACTGTTTGATTATTCCTCAGTCCAGAGGGATTGCTGACAGTGGAACCTTCATCTGCTGGTGATATGTTTGGGCTTGCTGGGAAGAAGCACTTATATTTTGAGATAAAAAATCATTTTTGGAGGGTTAAGCTATTACTGGCTGTTTATATTGTTTGCTAGTTTTAAGGTTAGTATTTGTTTTTCAGTTTTAGAATTGTCTGTGTAGTATCTTGATTCTCTGAGGCATTAAAAGATAGTATTTGTTTGCCAGAGTAGTTGTTTGTGTAGTGGGAAGATAGACTGATTCTCTGAGCTTGTAAATCATAGTAATTGGAGTGAATTTTCAAAACTTGATACATGTAAAAATATATTATTTCTTTTCATTTTTTTTTTCATTTTATTAAAATTTATTAAACACCCTACACAAACAAGGTCTGAGCGATTTACAAAAAACATACATAATATTTAAAAAAAAGCATAACAAGAATTAACTTGACAAACAACTGTCATTAACAAAAATCATTAGATTTCATAGAAACCATACCATTCATGTATGTTCAAAGAAATTCCATCAAAATGTTACAGGGATGGAAATATACCATATATCATTCCTTAGGACAGGACTCAATCTAGATGTTATAGGATTGGAACTAGGTTAATACATTAAACCTTACAATGAGCTTCTGAACTTAATAAAGTTATCGCATTTCTCAAAAAATACTGAAGGCATGATGGAGTAAAGAATCTTTCAACAGCCTTTTAAACTTTTTTTTATATTATATCTGCATATAAGTAACATCTACTAATCTATTCCATATTTTCTAAAAGTAAAAAATACACGCATATTTTCACTTTGACATGCATATATCCATGTAAAAAAGGGGTGGTCCGGGGCATTTCTAGGCAACGCCAACACACACATAGGTTGCTATTTTAAAAGACACTCATGTAAATTTGTCAACTTACTTGTGTATTTTTCCACCTGCTAAATTATCTATAATTATGTATAGCAATGACTGGATGGGGGATCTGAATAAACTAGGGGGAGTTCAGGCTGAAGAAACAGGAAGGTGTTGATGGCCTGGAGAAGGATTGGGTGAACTGCTGAACTAATTGGTAAAACAGGTAAATTCCTTGAAGTGCACATGTTTTAAAATTGATCAACTTACTTGCATAAATCTGGACTTACTTGAGTAAATCCCACTTTACTTTCATGCATAAAATATATGTACATAAATATAGATAGATAGAAAGATAGGAGAAGTAGCCTCACTCTGAGCATTGATATGCATGGTTTCAATGCATGTATTTGTGTGAATGCCTATATATGCATGTAATGTTGTGGGATAGAGATACATGTATTATATAAAACACACATATATCATTTACATGAGTTATGTAATACTTGCCAATATCTGCCCACAGCCATATACACATTTACTGTATATGCTGATATGTGCATTTATTTGAAAGTTATCCTCATTGTTTTCCAGTGTTAGAATTATTTGTGTGGTGAAAAAAATAGACTTTAATTATCTGAACTAGTTAAAGATAGTATTTGCTAGTGTTAGAATTGTGAGTTTGCGAAGGTCACTTACTTGGTCTAAGAAGGTGAGAGCACTACTTGGTGGTCAGTTACTAGATTGATTCCTACTCTCCCACCCATCCAGTCACATATTTTGATATATAAACCATCACCCTCACTGGGAGGAGTGTCTTCAAAATAAGTCAATGAATGATTTAGAATAGCATTCAATTAACCATTTGGACAAATAATTTACAAGTTATCCATCTAAATAACAAGTTTTGGTTAATTCAGCCCATTATCTGTGTAAATTATAGCTGGATTAAGTCGTTATCCAGCAATAATTTAGCTGTATATAAAAGGGACATTCTGGGGGTGTTTCAGGGCATATCACACTTATCTAGCTTACTTAGTTGAATTTCAATTATATCTGGAAAAGTTATCCAGCTTTGTGTGGTTAGATAACTTCCTAATTAACTGGATATCTTAGAACAATATCCGGTTAAATAGTACTCTGAATTTAAAAAAAATATAGGAGTAGTAAAGGGACTATGGCCTGTTTTTCATCCTTCCTACAAGATTTCCATAATGCTCTGTCAGGCCATGCACTCCCTATCCTAATCCCTTTAAATTTAGTAAAACATATGCCATGGTTCACTGGTGGTTAGTGGTTACCCCCAGCCCCCTCTCTGGATTTATCACAATTGGATGATACTGTGCTGCTGCCGGTTCCCCCCCCACCCCCAGTTTAAAGATGTGGTGTACCACACCTCCCACCCCAGACCCTCCACTCCTCTCCCCAAACCACAGAAATCCCTGCCTGAAGCGCGATATGCACTTACCTGCTCCCGCCTCACTCCAGCGCAGTTTCTGTCAAAAGCAGCACTTTCATCTAGTGCTAGAAGTGTAAGCCATGTGTAGTTTACTTGCTTTATGGAGATTCACTGGAAGAGATTTGTATCATATGTCATATTATATGTTTGATCTGCTTCATCAGCAAAATTGTATTGGAACACCAGGTTTCAGTGTAGCATAGTTAATAGCATTCATTAAAGGACATTGTGATAACCAGGGCTTACTATATCCTCCTCCTCCCTTCAGAGAATTCTCTAGATCCAGAGCTGAAGAAACTGAGGAATTTAGGAAGGATACTTATCCCTGGGTATTGAGTGTGTGCCTTTTGGACTCCAAGAACAGACCTTGGTCCAGGGATTACATTGTATTAGTACTTTTGCCTAGTGCTATCATTAGCCTTGAAGATGTATAATTCAGTTATTTGTGAACTAACTTAAGAAGGAAATATATTTCACAATATTTTGTGAGATTAGAAATTATTAGACACTGGTAGAGTGCTGGTTGCAATTATAAAGGCGAATTTTAAAAGCCTGGTGCCCGCATCAATTAGGGGATGCACCAACCATATTTTCAAAAGCACCTAGATACACGTGCAAATGCCGCTGAGCATAGATTTCAAAAGTTTCCAAAAAGGGGCGGAGCATAGGTGTAGTCTGGGCAGGGCATGGGCATTTCGAGACCTGGCCAAGAGATGTGTGAACAAATACTTATGCACACCTGTGTGTGCCAATGTCCCCTGCCAAGTAACTTTACCTCTGCTATGGATGACTTGTAAGTTATAAAGTAAAAAAATCGAGCCATTTCTGAGGTACTTAAAGGATCTGGGATAATTGGGGGGAGTGTAGGCTATAAAACCAGGGGGGTTGGAGGATCTAGTTATTAACTGGGTGTACTGGTGGGCAAACTGGTAAACTGGCAATGGCGTGGCATGCACCCTTTTTAGAAGTGGGATTTGTGCACCCACTTAAAATTAGGTGCACGCGCATGTAGCCAGGCTATTTTATAACATGCGCATATACTCGAGCAAGTTACAAAATGTCCACATCCCTGGGCACAAGCCGATGCACATGCACACATGTGCGCCTATGTACCAGTTTGAAAGTTACCGTCATAATGTGCTTGGGGCGGAAGGAGACAGTATAGGATGAAACCAAAATGTACATAATAAATTGATTTGGTTGCTTCTGCAACACATCTGGGGAGAGACAAAAGAAGGTCTATATTCAAAGCCATTAAGATGGATAACTTACAAGTTATCTATCTAAATGGCAGTTTTGCCATATTCAGCCACTTATCTGGCTAAGTTATAGCCGGATAAGTCATTATCTGGCTTTAATTTAGCTGGACAAAAAAGAGGCATTTCAGAAGTGTTTCTGGGAGGGGTTTAGTGATCTGGCTAACTTAGCCAATTTTGAACCATATCCATCAATGAATGTTAGCCAGATTAGTTTAGACCTGCAGCCATGGCTATAATTTGATAATTCTTGATGATTTCTGTAATTTGAAAGCCAGTTTTCCCATAGCAATGTGCAATAGGGATGTGAATCGTTTTTTGACGATTTAAAATATCGTCCGATATATTTTAAATCGTCAAAAATCATTAGGGCCACGATACAATACCAATTCCCCCAATTTATCGTCAAAAAATCGTAAATCGGGGGAAGGGGGAGGGCAGGAAAACCGGCACAGTAAAACACCCTAAAACCCACCCCCGACCCTTTAAATTAAATCCCCCACCATCCCGAACCCCCCCCCCCAAATGCCTTAAATTACCTGGGGGTCCAGCGGCGGTCCGTAGCTAAATCGGGGGAAGGGGGAGGGCAGGAAAACCGGCACACTAAAACACCCTAAATCCCTCCCCCGACCCTTTAAATTAAATCCCCCCCCTCCCGAACCCCCCCCCAAATGCCTTAAATTACCTGGGGGTCCAGCGGCGGTCCGAAATGGTCTCCTGCAATTGAATCATGTTGTCTTCAGCCGGCGCCATTCTGCGCCGCCATTTTGCAAAATGGTGGCGCAAAATGGCGGCGGCCATAGACCAACACGATTCGACTGCAGGAGGTCGTTCCGGACCCCTGCTGGACTTTTGGCAAGTCTTGTGGGGGTCAGGAGGCCCCCCCAAGGTGGCCAAAAGTCCCTGGGGGTCCAGCGGGGGTCCGGGAGCGATCTCCTGCCGCGAATCGTTTTCCGTACGGAAAATGGCGCCGGCAGGAGATCAACTGCAGGAGGTCGTTCAGCGGGGGTCCGGGGATTATTTTACATGGCGACTCAGATGAGGCGCCATGTTCTTATCCTTTCAGAGATGCTGAATGTGTATCCAGGATTTATAGAATATTTTGGCCTAGATGTATCTAAAATAATTCCCCTGAAGAAGACTGAGATTCAGTTGAAACATGATTCATGTTGGGAGCATCTGAAAACAGTACAGTTGGATGATTGAACAGATTTGTTGGCTAAGTATTCTTTTTATTATTTTTGATGGTTGAGAAAAAGTAGAACATATGGTTAATACAACAGTAGTAAGATACATAGAACATAATAGTACAGAGTTGATTCAATTTTAAAATTAATAAAGTAATTGTGGATAGATTCAAATGACAGTAAATGATTAAAAAGAAAATGCTCTAAAGGCTGAATACAGCCTGCGGCCCATTGCGTGGCGAGAGGCTGCAGATTAAAGCATTACAGAGCTTAAGATCTATGATATTGTCATTTGATGAGATTGTGTTAAAGTGTTTTGCGGAGTTATAGATTATAGTCTGTCTCCTCTCTCCTTGTATTTGGAAGTTTAGTATGCCATAACCTTTTCATGAATTTGAATACTAATGGATGAGTTGAGATAGGTTTGCCCTCAATTTGAACATGAAAAAACACTATGGCCCTGAGATGTACACCACTGATGAGTTACTGAGACCTGAATCAAAAGAATGATCAAATAATTCTGTAAATCATTAAGTTTGCATGCAAACATATACAAGGTATTGTGTTGACACCATGTAGAGAACCTTCTCCATTTAAAAAACAGGCTCTTCGATTGATGGCTCTCTGGCAGACACTAGAATGTCTTCAACTTCATTGGGTAAAGCAACTCAGTGATTATTGAGTATTCAACATCCAAGCTATCAATTTGAGGGAGGGAAGATTCGGATGAAATAAGCTTCCTTCTTCTCGAGTTAATAAGGATGGATCTGACAAGAAAAAATTGGAGGACAGCTGGATATCTGTACTAGATATAGGAAGCAAACTTGCCTGGGCCACTCTGGAGTTATGAAGATAAGATGGGCCAGGTCCTTGAGCACTTTTTGCACCATTCTGGCTATCAGTAGAATTGGTGGAAAAGTGAACATGAAATCTGTATTCCAACTGAGCAGAAAAGCAACCTCAGCTGATTTCAGTTTTCTGGGAAGAATGGATTTAAACTTTTAAAGTTTTCTGTTTTGCTCTGACACAAACAAGTTGATTCTGAAGACACCATTCATATGTCAAAAAACTCTACTGAGGCAATCTGCTAACATGTTGGAGATCCCTGGAAGGTAGGTGATTTGTAAGACAGCTTGATGTTTATATACCCATTCACATATTCTTTATCTGCAAAGAGTCCATGAGCCTGTGCATCCTTGTTTGTTCACAAAGAACATGGCTACTAGGCTGTCTGTTTGAATGAAAATACACTTTCCCTGTACAAAATGAGTAAATGGTGCTAGAGCATATTTGATCACTCTCAGTTCTAGGTAGTTGATTTGAAACCATCTTTCTATTAATGACTACATTCCTTGAGTTCAAAAGTGTCCTGTGTGGGCCCCCCAGCCTTTTGTGGAGGCATATGTTGCATAAGGAAGTAGACAGAATGGAGATCCCTCCTGAAGGATGTAGTGATCTAGCTAAGAGTGAAGATCCCATTTCATTTGCTGTAAAATTGTCACTCTGGGTCTGAAACCTTCTCATATGGCTTCTGCAGTGGGTCAAATGTGAAAGCAGATTATTTATTTATTTGATTTATATTCCACCTTTCAGATACTTCAAAGCAGATTATATTCAGGTACTGTAGGTATTTACTTTGCCCCAGATCAATCACAATCTTAAAGAGAGATTTACTAACTGTGATAAATTGACATAGCACATTAAACGTTTAACGTGTGATATCACTATATTGCAGTGATATCGCTCGATATCATGAATGTATTCCTCCCCCTAAGAAAATAATCCATTTTGCATGTATTTTCAATCATAAAATTGATTAATGCATGTAAATCAGCTTATAAATAGGCAATTCAATGTTGATAAAATAATGCGGCTGACTTAGAAAAAAGTATGGTGTATGGTGAAATGGGGAATCAAGGTAGGACAAAGAATAAACTGGCACTTGGAGGAAAATAGTGAGGGATATGTACAGGAAAAAAAGGCACAAGAGGGGACAAAACATTGATAGAGGTGAGACACAGGAAAAAATCCATGAGAGAACAGATTAAGAGGGAGAAGAACGTGAAGGAAGCATGAAAGTTGAGGAATGAAAGCTGATGGAAATATAAAGTCAGCACATAGATTTTCAAGAATATTTTAATATATTATCTAGAATTTTATATTTCTCATAATTCCCATTTTTTTGTTATTTGACATATCATAACAGTACAAAAGTCTGATTACTCAAGCAGCCATTTCAGAAATTCCTAAATCCTGTTCAATATTGTTACAAGCAAGCAACTTTTATTAGAAAGTAAATTATAATAGGGACTTTTTTTCAATATTTTATTTTTCTGGGAATTTTAATGTTATAACAAAAACAAAATCAAAGGAAAAAAAATACTTTTCCATTGCTTTTTCTCCTCTTTGTTATAACAAAGTCAATTTTCCACTTATTTGTTTAACAATGAAATTGAATGAAAGATTAAAATAACAACTAAAAACAAAGGTTTTTAAATTTAAAGAAAAGGGTAGGATATGATATTTGATGGTGATATATACATGAGTATATTAAGAAAACATTTCTTAATAGCAAAGATGATGTGAACAAGGAGCAGCCTCTTATTGGAGATGGTACAGGCAGAAACAGTATCAAATAGAATCTGTACTGCAATGGAGAGAGAACTAGAAGACTAGATGGACTTGTAATTTCTAACTATTTTAATAGTCTACCATTTGCTGTTTCTAGCTATAACAGATTTAACAGTTTTATTTAGAGTTGAAATTTGAATGCATCTCATGCAAACGTCTGTGAAATAGAATAATTAACAAATTCATTTAGTTTTGATTTATGTGTATTGTACCAATAAGATGAAATTGAAAGTAATTGACTGTTTTCTCACTGGATTGTAATCATATACTGCACTTATCCTATGCTTGCATAGCTCAGTGAAGTATGATCATTTAAGGGAATAAGAATCCATCTTGTCAAATTTAGAACTATTCTGAGCATTGAAATGGAACCATACCATAACAATATTATGTTCCTCTTTGAAGTGCCCTGAGTGCTCAGTATTATGCTGTGTGAAGTTATCACTTTGGAGTTTCAGCTGAGGAAATTAAATGTTTGTAATAATTTAATGGGAAACAGAAGTGTACTGAACTGAGTCTGTTCTGACATGACAGTTTAAAAACTGCCCTGGGTATCTAAAATTGATTATGTACTTTATCCAAATGCAAATAGATGAGGATTTTTCAAACATGTCTGTGTATCTATGAATTTACTGTGGACAAACTAGACAAGTTTAAGCCTATACGGTCTGGTTTTTTATATTGTATTATTTCTTGGTTGATAGGTATCAAAATTCTTGTAACTGTTGCATGATCTGGGAAACTCGTCAAGTATGCAGATGAAAGGCATTTTTTAAAGTAAGAAATACTCTGCTGTAAATTAATAGTGGAATGTTTGTGATTTGGGAAGGGGATATACAGGGCTTGTTTTGTAGTCCCTACGAACCAAATTTTATGAAAGGGTGTGGTCTGAGATCAATGGGCTGGAAATCAGAAAAACATGAGTTAAATTCAAACTTGACATTGATTCTTGCTTTGATCTTCTATAACTCCCTTTTTCTTGATCCCTTAGGCACTACTTAGATTGTGATTCATTGGTACCTGTATGAAATATGTATGGTGCCTATTTTGGAATCAGGTGGTTTATTATTTCTACATACTGTGATTTGTATAAATGGTGGTGTATACCTGTAAGAGTGATGTTTAGGTTTCGGTATTGTTATGTTAAAGTCTGGCAGTAATAGACGGTAGATTCAGAGAGAGGACATTTTTACTATCGGTTAAGGTGTTGCTCTGCAGCTAGTAGCCCGGGGTAAGTTCTGGGAACTTACCAGAAACTCTAGTTAATCAAAAGGCTCAGAGATAGAAGGAAATGCTTTTCACCTGCTTTTTGTCTACTTAGAGGTCAATATTCATCAGCAGCATGGCAAGCAAACAATTTATCTGGCTAAAGATATGCAGGATAAATTGTCATATATATTCAGTAGAGCACTGCCTATTAGGTGCTCTCCTGAATATAACCAAGTAAAGTCCTAGGTAGCCAGATACATTTATTCAGATAACCTCCAGCATAACCAGAGTTAGCCATAAAAGCTATCCAGCTAACGCTGAATATCGTAATCAGTCGGATTAGTTAGCTAACTTAATTCCACTCCAGAATGTCCACACAATGCCTCTAACTTATCTGGCTAACTTTTATCCGGCTAAACAGGAGGTAATTTTTAAACCAAAATGTAAATATAACATACTATCAAAGAAATGTTCATAAGCCCTTGAACCCGCATTAAGTACATTTAACACTGGTAAAACATATTGTCAATCGAGTGGCATATATAAAGTTGCATGCCAAAGTACATACATGGCAGTGTCTACATGTAAGAGTGAGTTCAGTAGGCTGTGTTATAAGGGCCAAGTCTCAGGGATTAGTATGATTCTAGCATGCAAAAGAAAGAGTCACACAGTTTTAAAATTAAAATAAAACCTATATCCAAACAATAACACTTTAAAACTTTATACAGTAGGAGATCCATATTCAGTCAATGTCTGGAAAGCAAAGTTAGCCAGATAAACTTATCTGGCTTAATTTGGAGGCATCAATAGTGCAGCATCACTGTTGAATATAGCCAGTAAACTTTAGCAAGCTAACTTTAGGGAAACTGTTTGGCCCAACCAGACTTAGCCAACGAAGTTATCTGGCTAACTCTGAATATCGAAGATAGCTAGATAACTTAGCCTGATAACTCACCTCCTCCCAGTTATGCCTCAGAATGCCCTGGAACACCACAGAATGCCCTTATTAGCCAGCTAGAATTTAGCTGGATAAGTACCTAAATCTTCATTTAGCTGGATAACTTCTGAGTTATTCTGCTCAATGTTTTTGAATATGGACCTCTAAAATAATATGCAGAGAAAGGGTAGGAAAACCTAGAGATAAAACAATTTAAATAACATAAAAAGGAAAAGGAACCCCTGGATGCCAGGTCCTGAATGGCCTAGTAGGCTGGGGGCTGTGGTGGTCGGCTCATGCTTACCAATTCAAGAGTGGCCGTGTGGCTTTCTGAAATTTGGACAAGATTCTCCACCACCTTCGCCAGCTCTTCAAGGACACCGCACAGGCTGCAGATATCCTCATCTTTCTCTGGACAGCTACCTCAATAGCTGCTAGATCCTAGAGGTCACAGCTAGGAGTGGGTGCTCCAGCCACAGAGCCAGCTTCTGCAATTGGAGGCCATGGGAGTTTTGCTCTGAATCTGGAGGAAGCTGCCCAGGGAGCTGTTTATATCTATTGCCCAATAAGAGCTGAGCAGCCATAAAACTCAGGATCCTGGGGTCCAATGGGAACAAGGCCCTAGTGGGAAGAGGAAAGGGATGTCTGTCTGGGCCCAGAGCATCCTGTGGTAGGGAGTAAATGCTGCTGTGCTGTTGCAAGGTCTACTTGTAGTTGTGATGTGGTGGTGGCGGCTGCTGCTTATCTGCAGTGAGCACAGCTGATGCAGCAGGAGGAGGGGCCAGTTGCTCTTCTTCCACCTCCTTCTATTTTTACTCCAAGCTAGTGGCATCTATGAACAAAGCAAAATGTATATGTCAAGCTATTAGATGGTGTGCTCCAGGCTGTGATGTAAAGCATCAAACTGTTAGAGGGCATCACCTTTCAGGGACAGGTGGAGGCAATGGGAAGATCTCCCAGTGGTAGACACCCATGCTCTATGGGGGATGGCAAGAAGGGAGACCAAAATGATAAGGGGAATAGAACGGCTCCCCTATCAGGAAAGGCTAAAGAGGTTAGGACTGTTCAGCTTGGAGAAGAGATAACTGAGGGGGGATTTGATAGAGGTCCAAAAGAATTATGAAAGGACTTAAACATAATGTATATCAGTTATTTATTCTCTCAGATAATAGAAGGACTAGGGGGCACGTCATGAAGTTAACAAGTATCTCATTAAAAAAAAAAATCAAAGACAATTCTTTTTTACTCAGTGCATATTTAAGCTCTAGAATTCATTGCCAGAGGATGTGACTTCAGCAATTAGTGTAACTGGGTTTAAAAAAGGTTTGGATATGTTTCTAGAGGAAAAATCCATAAACTGCTATTAATCAATAAGGAATAGTAGCTTGACATCTATTTAATGTGTGTGTACATGCCAGGTATTTGTGACTTGGATTGGCCACTGTTGGAAATAGGATGCTGGGCTTGCTGGACCCTTGGTCTGACCCAATATGGCATATCTTATGTTCTTATGTTCCCCAGAGATACATAGGCTTCTGTACAGCAGTCCATTACATCTTGGTGCCTATGTAGTGAAAGGGGCTCAGAGATAGCATCAGTGACTGGGTGATATATCTTAGGGTGTGCCCTAGATTCTAAGTCATCAATGGCCATCATGGAGCCCCAAATCTGTGGGTTTTTGTTGAATAGAAGACCTTGACATTCCCTGGAATAGGTTTTAGGAATAGGTTCTATTACCCTCTTTAATTCGGTATCTGGCCTGGGAGTGCATTGCAATTCACTCTTCATGACGGTGCTGCCCACGACTCAAGGAATCGACAAGGACAAAATTATTGTGCATGAGGGTTTCTTGACGCTCTAGGCAGAGAGAGGGTCATGTAAAGTGGAAGGGCAATAGTAAGACTATGTTGACATCACCCTGATGGGCATTTAATGAATTTACCATTGGCCTCCACCTGCCAAGTGAATAGCTGGTCCAGTCAATCTCCTTCTTTCTGGTGCAGCTCCTAGGCCTTCTCTTTGAGGTCCTTAATCTATACAGAAAAATAGGAATACAAAGTTCTTAGTTCAGTGTTGCTGGTTCTGTGACCTCCAGAATGGTATGTTTCCATTTTTTCAGCTGAAGCTTTGATTCTATTTCATGGCTTTTTATTCTCCCTTCCTGCAGCAATGTGTGGTATCCTGCCTCTTGATCAGAGAATACAGCAGAGCAGGGGCAATCCCTGAGCAACCAAAGTGCCCAGCTTCAAAAGTGAAATTGCAGATCAGTCTATGCTTTTGGACAACCCTAATCTGATGCATTATATACCCAGCAGCACTGATTTTAAAGGGAAGAATCTGGGGACTAAAGATACCCCACAGCTTTGAGGTTTAAGTTTACATCCAGCACTAACCCAAATTTCTACCTCTTGGAACTGGGACACTGGTCAGCTCTGCTGTAAGGGCCAGCATTAAAACCAGAAATGAAGATGTTCTTTCCATTATTTGGACCTTTACTTTACTTATGACCTCTTCCTAATTTACTTCCTTTTTTTCCTTCCCTTTTATATTACTCTTTCACCATAATACTTCAGCAGTACATAAAAATTTGTATATATATGTATACATATACCTACCCTCCCCACCTCTCAAATCTACCCAAATCCCCCAAACATACCACTTGCCTCTCCTACTCTCACCCACTATCCTCGTTCCCACATTGTACTTATCCAACAGGTCTGCCTCATCTGCCAGTTGTTCCTTCTGGCCTGATGGATTGGGAATAGGAGGCCTCATTTCTCACCACAATGACACTGGCCTAGATGCATCTTTGATGTCAAAATTTGGCAGCCTTGCCTGGAAGACTATCTTGGAATTAACATACCCTGGCAAAACAGGAAGTACATGTGTGCGCACAAAAGTAAATACTCATATACAAGTTTTTTGATACACATGAACATTTTAAAGTACATGCATATTTGTTTGGGAAAATAATATGTACACACATATTTTTGGGACCATTGATTTGCATATTTTGCTGTGCAAACGTATCTGCAGATTTTAAAATACAATATTAAATCTGCACAGACCCTTATACGCATGCATATGGAGTAGCTTGGCGTTGTTTGAAAGTTATCCTCCCTGCGTTTAGCTTTACTTTGAAAATCTATTGTAATGTTGGCCGGCTGCAGGATGGCTCTGCAACTAGGCGAACTGACCAATGCCACCATTGCATGCCCTCAATGTGGCCATCACACTGTCATGCTGCTCCTTCCTGTGTCCACCCCTAGGGGCATGCATGCACAGCGCACAAATAGATAAAAACTCCAAGGCTGGAACCTAGTCATGGCACCATCAGATGACATCAGTAGGATCAACCTAATTAAACCTGTCTCACCTCAGAATGGATGCATCAGCAACAGGTCCTCTTACCTTGTCTGCAGTGCATGTTACTTCCTGTGTGCCTCATTGTTACCTCTCCTGTTTTGCCTCATTGTTGCCTTGTCTGCCTCATCTCGTTGTTACCTTTCTTGCCTTGTTTCTCTGTTATCTTGCCTCCTTCTACTTTGCCCTGTCTACCCTACCTGTGTCCTGGTCCCCTGTGCCTTGTATTGTCTTGTCCATCCATTTTTGCCTGATTTTTGTTCCTGACTTCTGCTTGGATACTGACTTCTGTTCTAGACTGCCACCTGCCTTGACCCTAACTTGGACCAGATACTGTTTGCTCATGCCTGTTCCAACCTTGGCCTAGACCCAGATACTATTTTCTTGCTGTCAGTTATGACTTATGCCTCAGACTCAACTTTGCCTGACTGCTCCTACTGGACTCTCACTTCAGCCATGCCAGCCCCTGGAATCCAAAGGCTCAACCTAAGAAATTGCCATGCTGGGTCAGACCAAGGGTCCATCAAGCCCAGCATCCTGTTTCCAAACACTAAGAAGATCCCATGCTACTGATGCAATTAATAGCAGGGAACGTGGTTTGTATAGGTGAAGCCCTAGCTCCAGTCTAGCAGCATTGGCGTGGGCCCAGTAGGTTTGCCTTCTAGGCTGCATCAACCACACCACAGTCCAAGGGCTCACATCCATAACAGCTATCCACACATATTAGCAGATTTAAATGTATATGGTAGTTCTTTTGGGGTCATTTTCAAAGGGAAAATATGCCCATATATATAATGGCTGTGGATATAAAGTATACAAAAACCTTGTGATAGTACAGTTGGTTACAAAATTATCCTCAAAAAGTAATAAAACAAGTAAATGTGTTAGTTAAAATGGAGAAATTCACATTAAAATAAGGATTAGGATATATCATAGATGTGTACTGATGTTGAAAGACAAAATGACTCATCTTTAATTTTAAATTATTTAAAGGTTTGAACAATTCTATCAGAAACACTGAAAAAGCTGGGGATTGAAGAATGTTATGAGTTATTTAATGCCTTTTATTTGACCTTGAAGAACACAAACACATAGATGCCGCAGGCAATTCAATTCCATCCCACTGCTAGTGGGTACGATATGCAGTCAAGCACTTCAGTACACAGAAATATTTTAGTTTATGATGGACAGTGCTCTGTTATGAATAAAATACTTATGGGTCTTTATTTTCAGTTTTAATTTTATTTTTCCTGGGATTTATTCAGTGTTGATGACAATAAACATAATTTAGAGAAAATGAATACTAAAATAATGAGGCATTTGCTTCCACTGATTTTATCCCATTTATGATCCTTGTAATAAACACAAATAAATTCAAATTCCCTGGAAAAATAAAATAAAAAACTGAAAATGAAGATCACTATATATACTATATTATCTCTAAACAATGTTTTTAAATTATTATTTGTAATTGTTACAGCTTAACATCACTAAGGGGGTAATTTTCAGCTGGTATAAAATCTGTAAGTACTTTTACACTAGTTTTCAAAGCAAAAGTACACTCATACTTTCACTTTGAAAATTATCCTTACAAAGCTATGAGGGCAATTTTCAAATGATTTACATGCTTAAAACTGGGTGTTACATGTGTAAATGCACTGTATGGGGCAGATTTTAAAAGCCTACGCGCGTAAATCCAGGTAGATTTACGCGTGTAGGGGGGTTACGAGTGCCAGGCCTATTTTCTAAAGGCCCGGTAGTGCACGTAAAGCCCAGGGATGTGTGTAAGTCCCGGGGCTTGAAAAAATGGGCGGTCCGGGGGTGGGTCGTGGGTGGGGCGGGGTGGGGATGGGGGTGTGGCCGGAGGTCTCTCCACAGCCGCTGGGCCGGGGGATCACGCGCCAGCAGTTGGACGGCGCGTGCAAATTATAACTTCTGAAATAAACATACCAGGATTTTTTTTTTCAGGCTGGGGGCGGGACAGATAGGGAAAGGGAGGGGAAGGCGGGGGGGGGGGGGGGGGGGGAACGGGGAAAGCCAGCTGGTCTCTCTGAGGGTTCGGCGCGCGCAAGGTGCACTAGTGTGCACCCCTTGCGTGCGCCGACCCCTGATTTTATAACATGCGCATGGCTGCATGCGCATGTTATAAAATCGGGCATAGATTTGTGCGCGCTACCCAGCGCGCACAAATGTGCCCCTCGCGCATATGTTTTAAAATCCTGCCCTATGTGTGTAAGTGGGCTATTGAAAATTGCTACAATATATCCCATTGAATCGTAAATAGCTTTTAAACGTGTAAGTCAGGGCTTCCCAAACCTGTCCTGGGGACCCCACAGCCAGTCTGGTTTTCAGGATATCCACAATGAATATGCATGAGATACATTTGCATACCATGGTGACTCAGTATATGCAAATTTATCTCATGCATATTCATTGTGGACATCATGAAAACCCGACTGACTGTGGGGTCCCCAGGACAGGTTTGGGAAGCCTTGGTATAAGTGCACTTTAAGCATGTAAATGAGCTTTTGAAAATTGCTATGATAGTATGTTCCATTTACCACATAACGTCTTAGAAAATTACCACAATACATGCACACATTTACACCTGCAATTTGGTGTGCATAGATTTGCTGAGAGTATTTACATGCATACTTTTTAAAATCAATAAGTATGGATGTAAATCCGATCCAATGTTCCCTGTGAGCTGCACATCATGTGTGAGTATACAGGTCATGAAATAAGCACAAACCAGAAAACATAATATACACACGAAAAAGAAAATAATGATGGTTGTTGTAAGTGAGTTGCCCAACAATGATTTGATTAATCCCTGGAAATTCAAATCCAGATCACCGACAGTAGATGGACTTCCACCTAGACCAGCCACCTTCCCTTCTGATTGATCCCTCCAGTGTTGGTGGCCAGCAAGGGGGAAGCCCTGACACAGGCTAGGAATGAGAGGCCTGAAAAAGGGTAAGGAGCAGGAATGAACCAGAAATCCAGGAACTCAATAAGGAGAACAAACAGGAGTGCTGAATGTACAAGCTGAAGATAATACAGTCTTCAAGATACAGGAGTGGAGTCAGAGTATGTGGACCAGAATGTAGGACCAAGCTCTGCCAACTCACTGCTGAGACTACCTCAGTATGTGCATTAATTTTCTCTATACAGAAAACAAGATAGCCACTAGGTGAGGATGTGGGGAAGTAGCACAGATCTGGATGGTCTAGACAGATGGTTCAGGCAGCTCACAGTGCTGAAGGAGCACTCACCATTGCAATGGATCCACAAAGTACCCTGCCTTCAAGGACAGCCTCCAGATGGCCCCTTGTATTGCTTAGCAAGTAATTTCTTCAAATTCAGATTGGCCATTGACCAGAACTGGATCCGGAAGCATTCCTTGCCTGTATCATTTGCCATGATATATACTCAAAGGTGAAGTAAATAATAAGATATAAATACAAATATGGATGTAACATGACAAAAGCTAAAAAAAAAAAAAAGCTCCAAACAAAACATCCTAAATACTAAACCAAAAAACTAAAAATAATACATGCACAATAAACCTGATGGCCAGTAATGCCATCTATCATGGTTCGCTTTAACAAGGAGATGTGAAATGAAGATGATATCTTAAAGGTTTGGGAAGTGGAAGGCGCATGGTTACTGCTACAGGGCACATCCGCCAGCTGCTAGCATAGGCTTCGTAGGTTTGTCTATGAAGCTGCATCAACTATGCCACAGCACATGGGGCTCACATCCATGCCACTCTTCACAGACTGTTTCTGCAGGTGAAGTATTACTTTACCTGCAGAATTCCCTTTGAAAATGACTTTCCCTAAGTAATTAAATATAGGCATTTTATACTTTGTAGTAAGATTTGTTATTTATCTTGATGAATTTGGAATCCAGTTTATAGCCTCTGGACAGTGTTTTTAGCAGTGAGGTTTCTAGTAACTAACTCCTTCAAGTAAGTACCTGAGTGGTTTCTACTGAGGTGACCCCCCTGTGGTGCTTCTTCATCCTAGTGATTTATAAGAACACCTGTGATCTCAGATCTCTTTATTTGAGTTTAGTTCTTCTTCCTCTATTTTCTGAAATACCACTCAATTGCTATTAATAATAATATGAATGTTCACAAAAGGCTTTAGATGGCATATAAACCGAAAATAATAAATAAGAGTGCTGAACTACAGTGCAAATTTGAGAGGTAAATTTCAGAAGTGTCTCAAACTTGACACCCAGCGTAGCTACTGTTAGTTTAAGACATACCAGAACTCCAGCCTCTTTGGAGCAGGGAGATCAGAAATCTGTGCTTTCCTAGAAAACCATTAAGCTTCTGACTTATCAGTATTAACTTTTAATTTTACAGAGGAAAGCCATTCCGATACTTTATTTAAACAGGTATTGAATTTTGTAACAAATAGGAGGAACCTATGTCAAAACTACCAATAATCTGAACATCATCTACATTCAGATAACATCCAAATCCAAGGCTTTGAACTAAGGTAGCTAACAGGGACAGATAAATATTAAATATATCTTAAAGGTTTTAATAAATGCAATTTGTAAAATCCTACTTGCACAACCCTCTGAATATGGATCAAGTTAAAAACCTAAGCCCTGAACTGAGTCTGAAAAAGGACTTAATTGTAATTGTTTATTGACTGATAAGCCTGAACAAGACTCTAGTGGTGAAGAATAAGAGACGCACATTGCTTCAGAATCTTTCAACATTTAATACCATCTGATTTGCAGACAACCAATTTTTTATATGAAATAAACATCAAGTAATCAGCTGGAAGGTGGATGATATATTATCATTGATGTGGAACAATAATTGGATATCGTCTGTGTAGATTTTATAAAAAAGGAGCATGTTAACACAAGATAGCAGTGAGGGGACTCAGATATTATATAAAGTGGCTGAGAGCACAGACCATTGCAGGATACCTGCCCTCGGCCTGTGTTATGTAGAGTGTTTCTGATTACTACTAACTTGAAACTGTCTTCTAGATAGGTAAGATTCAAACCATTGATATTCTTGACCACAGGCTTTTACATGGAGATATTGTGATCATCCATACAAGCTTATCAAAATTAAATCATTTACATAAAGAATGAGAACATTTGGAGGAAAAGACCTGCTTAATACATAAGAACATGCCATACTGGTCGCCACATCTCAAAAAAGATATAATTGCGATGGAGAAGGTACAGAGAAGGGCTACCAAAATGATAAGGGGAATGGAACAACTCCCCTATGAGGAAAGACTAAAGAGGTTAGGACTTTTCAGCTTGGAGAAGAGACGACTGAGGGGGGATATGATAGAGGTGTTTAAAATCACGAGAGGTCTAGAACGGGTAGATGTGAATCGATTATTTACTCTTTCGGATAGTAGAAAGACTAGGGGGCACTCCATGAAGTTAGCATGGGGCACATTTAAAACTAATCGGAGAAAGTTCTTTTTTACTCAACGCACAATTAAACTCTGGAATTTGTTGCCAGAGGATATGGTTAGTGCAGTTAGTATAGCTGTGTTTAAAAAAGGATTGGATAAGTTCTTGGAGGAGAAGTCCATTACCTGCTATTAAGTTCACCTAGAGAATAGCCACTGCCATTAGCAATGGTTACATGGAATAGACTTAGTTTTTGGGTACTTGCCAGGTTCTTGTGGCTTGGATTGGCCACTGTTGGAAGCAGGATGCTGGGCTTGATGGATCCTTGATCTGACCCAGTATGGCATTTTCTTATGTTCTTATACTGGGTCAGACCAAGCATCCATCAAGCCTAGCATCCTATTTCCAACAGTGGCCAATCCAGACCATAAGAATCTGGCAAGTACCCAATAACTAAGTCTATTCCATGTTACTGTTGCTAGCAATAGCAGTGGCTAGTATTTTCTCAGTCAACTTAATTAATAGCAGGTAATGCACTTCTCCTCCAAGAACTTATCCAATCCTTTTTTAAACACAGCTACACTAACTGCACTAACCACATTCTCTGGCAACAAATTACAGAGTTTAATTATGCATTTAGTGAAAAAGAACTTTCCAGATTAGTTTTAAATGTGCCACATGCTAACTTCATGGAGTGTCCCTTAGTCTTTCTATTATCCAAAAGAGTAAATAACCGATTCACATTTACCTGTTCTAGACCTTTCATGATATTAAACACCTCTATCATATCCCCCCCTCAGCCATCTCTTCTTCAAGCTGAACAGCCCTAATCTCTTCAGCCTTTCCTCATAGGGGAGCTGTTCCATCCCCTTTATCATTTTGGTTGCCCTTCTCTGTACCTTCTCCATGGCAACTATGTCTTTCTTGAGATGCAGCGACCAGAATTGTACACAGTATTCAAGGTGCGGTCTCACAATGGAGCGATACAGAGGCATTATGACATTTTCCGTTTTATTCACCATTCCCTTTCTAATAATTCCCAACATTCTGTTTGCTTTTTTGACTGCCGCAGCACACTGAACCGACGATTTCAATGTGTTATCCACTATGACGCCTAAATCTCTTTCTTGGGTTGTAGCACCTAATATGGAACCCAACATTGTGTAACTATAGCATGGGTTATTTTTTCCTATATGCATCACCTTGCACTTATCCACATTAAATTTCATCTGCCATTTGGATGCCCAATTTTCCAGTCTCATAAGGTCTTCCTGCAATTTATCACAATCTGCTTGTGATTTAACTACTCTGAACAATTTTGTGTCATCTGCAAATTTGATTATCTCTCTCGTCATATTTCTTTCTAGATCATTTATAAATATATTGAAAAGTAAGGGTCCCAATACAGATCCCTGAGGCACTCCACTGTCCACTCCCTTCCACTGAGAAAATTGTCCATTTAATCCTACTCTCTGTTTCCTGTCTTTTAGCCAGTTTGTAATCCATGAAAGGACATTGCCACCTATCCCATGACTTTTTTCTTTTCCTAGAAGCCTCTCATGAGGAACTTTGTCAAACACCTTCTGAAAATCCAAGTACACTACATCTACCGGTTTACCTTTATCCACATGTTTATTAACTCCTTCAAAAAAGTGAAGCAGATTTGTGAGGCAAGACTTGCCTTGGGTAAAGCCATGCTGACTTTGTTCCATTAAACCATGTCTTTCTATATGTTCTGTGATTTTGATGTTTAGAACACTTTCCGCTATTTTTCCTGGCACTGAAGTCAGGTAAACTGGTCTGTAGTTTCCCGGATTGCCTCTGGAGCCCTTTTCAAATATTGGGGTTACATTAGCTATCCTCCAGTCTTCAGGTACAATGAATGATTTTAATGATAGGTTACAAATTGTTACTAATAGGTCTGACACTTCATTTTTTAGTTCTTTCAGAACTCTGGGGTGTATACCATCCGGTCCAGCTGATTTACTACTCTTCAGTTTGTCAATCAGGTCTACCACATCTTCTAGGTTCACCGTGATTTGGTTCAGTCCATCTGAATCATTACCCATGAAAACCTTCTCCAGTACGGGTACCTCCTCAACTTCCTCTTCAGTAAACACCGAAGCAAAGAAATCATTTAATCTTTCCACGATGGCCTTATCTTCCCTAAGTGCCCCTTTAACCCCTCGATCATCCAATGGTCCAACTGACTCCTTCACAGGCTTTCTGCTTCGGATATATTTATACATGTTTTTACTGTGAGTTTTGCCTCTACGGCCAACTTCTTTTCAAATTCTCTCTTGGCCTGTCTTATCAATGCCTTACATTTAACTTGCCAATGTTTATGCATTATCCTATTTTCTTCTGTTGGATCCTTCTTCCAATTTTTGAATGAAGATCTTTTGGCTAAAATAGCTTTTAACCATGCCGGTAATCGTTTTGCCTTCTTTCCACCTTTCTTAATGCGTGGAATACATCTGGAGTATGCTTCTAGGATGGTATTTTTTTAACAATAACCATGCCTCTTTCACATTTTTTACTTTTGTAGCTGCTCCTTTCAGTTTTTTTCTAACTATTTTCTCATTTTGTCAAAGTTTCCCTTTTGAAAGTTTAGCACAAGAGCTGTGGATTTGCTAACTATCCCCCTTCCAGTAATTAATTCAAATTTGATCGTATTATGATCACTATTGCCAAGCGGCCCCACCACTATTACCTCTCTCACCAAATCCTATGCTCCACTGAGAATTAGATCTAAAATTGCTCCCTCGCTCGTCGGTTCCTGAACCAATTGCTCCATAAAGCAATCATTTATTCCATCCAGGAACTGTATCTCTCTAGCGTGTCCCGGTGATACATTTACCCAGTCAATATTTGGGTAATTGAAGTCTCCCATTATTACCGCACTACCAATTTGGTTAGCTTCCCTAATTTCTCTTAGCATTTCACTGTCAGTCTCACTATCTTGACCAGGTGGACGGTAGTATACTCCTATCAGTATAGTCTTCCCCGACACTCAAGGAATTTCTACCCATAAAGCTTCAATTGTGCATTTAGTCTCATGCAGGATGTTTATCCTGTTGGAATCTATGCCATCCCAGACATAAAGCGCCACACTGCCTCCCGGGTGCTCCTCTCTGTCATTGCGATATCATTTGTACCCCGGTATAGCACTGTCCCATTGGTTGTCCTCCTTCCACCATGTCTCTGAGATGCCAATTAAGTCTATGTCATCATTCACTGCTATACATTCTAATTCCCCCATCTTACTTCTTACACTTCTGGCATTAGCATACAAACATTTCAAAGTTTGTTTTTTGTTTGTATTTTCATTCTGCTTTTTAATTGATAGGGATAAGTTAGAATTTTTTAGCTCAGGTGAGTTTTTAGTTACAGGAACTTGGACTACTTTTCTAATTATTGGAACCTCACTGTTGGGATGCCCTAATTCTAATGCATCATTAGTATCCTTTGAAGATACCTCTCTCCGAACCATGCGCTGCTGAGCGACTGTCAGCTTTCCGCTATGTTCTAGTTTAAAAGCTGCTTTATCTCCTTTTTTAAGGTTAGCGCTAGCAGTTTGGTTCCACCCTGATTAAGGTGGAGCCCATCCCTTCAGAAGAGACTCCCCCTTCCCTAAAAGGTTCCCCAGTTCCTAACAAAACTGAATCCCTCTTTCTTACCCCATCGTCTCATCCACGCATTGAGACTCTGGAGCTCTACATGCCTCTGGTGACCTGCACGTGGCACAGGGAGCATTTCAGAGAATGCTACCCTGGAGGTTATGGATTTAAGCTTTCTACCTAAGAGCCTAAATTTGGCTTCCAGAACATCCCTCCCACATTTTCCTATGTTGTTGGTGCCCACATGTACCATGACAACTGGCTCCTCCCCAGCACTATCTAAAATCCTATCTAGGTGACGCATGAGGTCTGCCACCTTTGCACCAGGTAGGCATGTTACCAGGTGATCCTCATGCCCACCAGCCACCCAGCTATCTACATTCCATTGAAAACCTTCTCCGGTATGGGTATCTCTCCAACATCCTCTTCAGTAAACACCGAAGCAAAGAAATCATTTAATCTTTCCACGATGGCCTTATCTTCTCTAAGTACCCTTTTAACCCCTCGATCATCTAACGGAACAACTGACTCCCTCACAGGCTTTCTGCTTTGGATACATTTTAAAAAGTTTTTACTGTGAGTTTTTGTCTCTACAGCTATCTTCTTTTCAAATTTTCTCTTAGCCTGTCTTATCAATGTCTTACATTTAACTTATGCATTATCCCATGCTTATGCATTATCCCATTTTCTTCTGTTGGATCCTTGCAATTTTTGAATGAAGATCTTTTGACTAAAATAGCTTCTTTCACCTCACCTTTTAACCATGTCGGTATTTGTTTTGCCTTCCTTCCACCTTTCTTAATTTATTTATTTATTTAACAGTTTTATATACCGACCTTCATAGTAAATAACCATATCGGATCGGTTTACATTTAACAAGGGTATAACTGGAGTAACAATTCAAGTGAACGAAGATAACAATAGGTAGGAATAAGTCAAAGTTACAATCAACGGGGGAAGAGAACTTGGAAGCTTGCAACAAGCTGGAAGGAAGATAAGGAATACATCTAGACTGTGCTTTTAGGATGGTATTTTAAACAAAATGGGCATCAAAATGGCAGATGAAATTTAATGTGGACAAATGCAAGGTGATGCATATAGGGAAAAATAACCCATGCTATAGTTACACAATGTTAAGTTCCATATTAGGTGCTACTACCCAAGAAAGAGATCTAGACGTCATAGTGGATAACACATTGAAATTGTCGGTTCAGTGTGCTGCGGCAGTCAAAAAAGCAAACAGAATGTTGGGAATTATTAGAAAGGGAATGTGAATAAAACGGAAAATGTCATAATGTCTCTGTATCGCTCCATGGTGAGACCGCACCTTGAATACTGTGTACAATTGTGGTCACCGCATTTCAAAAAAGATATAATTGTGATGGAGAAGGTACAGAGAAGGGCGACCAAAATGATAAAGGGGATGGAACAGCTCCCCTATGAGGAAAGACTAAAGAGGTTAGGACTTTTAGCTTGGAGAAGAGACGGCTGAGGGGGGATATGATAGAGGTGTTTAAAATCATGAGAGGTCTAGAACGGGTAGATGTGAATCGGTTTTTACTCTTTCGGATAATAGAAAGACTTTTCAAAGTCATAAGGGCACTCCATGAAGTTAGCATGTGGCACATTTAAAACTAATTGGAGAAAGATCTTTTTCACTCAATGCACAATTAAACTCTGGAATTTGTTGCCAGAAGATGTGGTTAGTTCAGTTAGTATAGCTGTGTTTAAAAAAGAATTGGATAAGTTCTTGGAGGAGAAGTCCATTACCTGCTATTAATTAAGTTGACTTAGATAATAACCACCACTATTACTAGCAATGATAACATGGAATAGACTTAGTTTTTGGGTACTTGCCAGGTTCTTATGGCCTGGATTGGCCACTGTTGGAAACAGAATGCTGGGCTTGATGGACCTTTGGTATGACCCAGTATGGCATGTTCTTATGTTAACACCTCTTGCGCACTTTTTACCTTTGTAGCCATTCCTTTCAGTTTTTTCCTATTTCTCTCATTTTCTCATAGTTTCCCTTATGACTTTGAAAATTGCCCCCAAATATACACTTTTTTTTGCACTAGAACCTGGTAACATAAGATTTAGTTCAAAATCAGTTTGATTTGAGTATGCATTCACTTATTTATGCTAAGTATGGAAAAGAGGATAGAGTGAAGTGCCACTGTGGTAAAGAAAACATTTCTGCAAGATTATTCTATTGTCCCAGCTTTATCAGTTCTGATTCTTTGGGTTCTTGTCATTGTCAGAGAAGGAATCAGCTTCTTGAACTTTTATCTTTTTGTTCATGGTTTTGTTACGATCCTGCTTGTGGGATAGGCCCACAACTTACCTCTCCGCTGCCTCCCCGACACTGTCTGCCTTCTTGTTTTGCGGCCAGAGTCGCTGTCTTCAGCCTTGCTGCCTGGAGGCCACCGCCAGTGTTCCCTTGCGGTCTGGAGACCGCATTCATCATCTTCAGGCATAGTGGGCTGAATCACTGTGCTCCCTTGCGGCCAGGAGGCCGCCGACGCTGCCTCTTTCATGGCCTGGAGCAGCCGTCATCATCCTTCCTTTGCGGCAGGAACCGCCAACGTCTCTCCTCCACCTCGCGGTCAGGAGGCCACAGATGCCATTCCCTTGCAACCTGGAGGTCGCTGACATTCTCCATTTCTTCCGCAGCCATGAGGCTGCCGCTAGCACCATCCCTTCTTTGGCCAGGAGGCCGTCCTGAAGCTCCTATTCTTGCAGCAGGAAGCCACAATCATTTTCAGGCTTCCTGCGGCAGGAGCCACCTCCGACGCCTCGGGCCTACTCTTGCTTCAGCTCCTCTTCACAGCATGGCTGCTGTCCCTGGTCCTGCCTCCTTAGGTGCTAGGCCACGCCTCATCTCCTCATTTAAAGGGCCAGCAGTAGGCTGTCCTCCTAGGCTCCTCCTGCTGACATCCTTAGGTGTTTCCTCTTCAGCCCTAAAAAGAGGGCCTTCCTTCACTCAGTCTTTGACTTCGCAAGGAGTTGGTCATAGAGTCGGACTGCTCCTGGATCTTCAGTTCCAGCTTTTTGTTCCAGGAGTCCTCCATGATCCTTCTTTACTTCTTCAAGGCACTCTGTTCCTCGTCGGTACTGCTTGTCTTCATCCATGGTTCCTGAAGCTTCATCTTGATCTTCGTTCCATGTCCTGGTCTCTTGTCGGATCCCGTCTCCGTGTTTCCTGATGTCCAGCTCTCCTTGTCTCCAGATGTTCAGACGTCTCCTCGTCTCTGGATATCCAGACGTCCCCTTATCTCTGGATGTCCAGACGTCTACGTTCTCTGATGTCTTCATCCGTCATGTTCCAGACATTCCTGTTGTCCTCCTCTCTAGAGGTCCCTGATGTCCAGATGTCCCAAGGTACCAGTGTTCTCTTGTATCTGATGCCTTACATTCCAGTCCTGATGTTCCAAGTCCCGAGTTCCAAGTCCTGATCTTGATGTCCTGAGTTCCAAGTTCCATGTCTCGATCCTGATGTCATTTGTCCAGTCCTGATCCTGAAGTACCGTCAGTCCCTAGCTCTGGGTTCAGCTTGGCTCACCCAAGATCTTGTCTCCAGCTGACCTTCCTGGGAGTAAATCCGTATCTTTACAGTGTCTGAGTTTGGTGGCTGGAGCCCTCTTCCGGTTGGATCTGTCTTCGAGCACTGCCCAGATTCCTCCTTCGTCCTGAGCCTCAGTCCTGCAAATGTCCCGCTCTCTGCATGGTCCACGAGCAGCCTCTTCAGGGTGTGTAAGGCACGCAGTGGGAAGGGTGGTCCGTGACCAGCCCACGTCGGCTGTATAGGGCACCCTGAGGGGCAGTGCCAGTCTAAGTCTCTGACTATCCTGAGTCCTTATCCTCATCTGAGTCATCCCAAGTTCCAAGTCCTCATCGGAGCATCCGGATCCTTGCCTGACTCTCTAGAATCCACCTTTGATCCTCATCCACATCTGAGCATCTTGCGTCTGAGCTCCAAGCCGCCTCATGTCCTTGTCTCATCTGAGTTCCAAGCTACCTTATGTCCTCATCTCATCTGAGTTCTAAGTTCTGAGTTCCAAGTTCCAAGTGTCCTCGTCTCATCCGAGTTCCAAGTTTCCTCATGTTCTCATCTCGTCTGAGCTCCAAGTTCCCTTTTGTCTTCGTCTCGGCTGAGTCCCAAGCTTCACACATCCTCATCTCGTCTGAGTCTCCAAGTACCAAGCGTCCTCGTCTCGCCTGAGTCTTCAAGTGTCCTCATCTTGTCTGAGTCCCAAGCTCCACATGTCTTCATCTCGTCTGAGCCTCCAAGCTCCCTTGTCTTGTTCAAGTCTTCATGCTTAGTCAAAGGCAGAGGTTCCATCTTGTTCAAGTTCCAGTACCATCACCTGTCCTCGACCTCTGTCCGTCCTGCCGCATCTGCCGCTCCCCAGTGGCAGGTCCGAAAGGGATATCGAGTTGCCGGAGTTGCCAGAGACCAGCATTGCATTGTTGGGTCGCTAGTATCAATTTGTGCAGGTTCGGCAGATGTTAGGGCTCGGTGGCCAGCCTGCTCCTCCCATGCTTGGACATGTCTTGCCTGCCGTGGCACTTCCACAGATCTCCTCTCTGCAGTCGTGTCGTGGTCCAAGGGCACACAACTCCCCGGAATCGGGAACGCTCCCTAGCACTCCCTCAACAGGTTTGAGGGGAAACACTTAGGAGTCAATTTTTAAAGTACTTTGTGTGCATAAAAATCTTGTTTTATGTGCATTAGACTGTTGAAAATCAACTTGCAGGTTTACGGAGGAAAATTATGTGTGAAACCTGACTTGTACTATTACTTTAATGTACTTTTATCCACAGTAAGATGAGGCATTCTGGGAGGCGGAGTTGAAGCACAGAAAGGATTTATGTGCATTCCTTCAGTTGTTGAAGTTATGAGCATAAAACCCCAGGAACAAGTAACTTTGTATACATATGTCAGTGCATATACTGGGGACATATAAGCATAATTCCACTTTTAAAATTAGAGTTAAAACCTGTGGGTAGAAACAGTACCCTCAGACTTTAGCCTGATGTGGGCTGCTATAAAATTACCCTTTGTTTGCTGAAATTTCCTTATCAATACCCAGACAAATAGGGATACTGAAGGAAATGCAATCTTTATATTAGTCTGCTAGCCTTTATTTTGGATACTCAAGTACCTTTTTTAAAGATTTATTCAAATGAAATCCAGCTGTGTTTTCCAGTGCATGACAATTTATCTTCTACTCCTTTGCATAGTACAGAATGCCTGGAGTATATTAAACACTGAATGTCATCTACTCATTTAGATTTGAATTGTTCCAATACTTAGGCCATATGGATTTCCCACTCTTTTCTACTTACATCAGGGTTGCTATTGGAAATTGCAGGTACTGCTCTTCCTTTTATAGATTCTACTCATAGTTTAGGTTTCTTTTTTTGATTCAGAACTTTCTGGTTTATTACATATTTGTAAGGTGACCAGAGCTGCTTTTTTCAAATTGCGTTTACTAAGACATCTAAATTATATTTTGTTTGTGTTGACTGTCATTCAAGCATTTTTGTTAACAATGATTGATTATAGTAATTCTTTGCTAATTGGTGTTCCTAAACCTTATCTAAAAGCAATTCAATTACCTCAGAATGCTGCTGTTCACTTAATTTTACCTGTGCAGCATGGCGCGCATATTACCATCTTTGATAAATTTGCATTGGCTACCAACATAGCAAAGAATTAAATTTAAAATACTGGTATTGGTTTAAAAGGATATCTATCCTATCTATCTGGGCTTTTGTCACGGTATAATCCATCCAGAATTTTAAGATCACAAGATGATTGCTTATTAAATATCCCTTCTGTAAAGGAATATAGGCTAGTAAGAACTCATTCATGGGCCTTTTTAATTGTTGGTGCTAGCCTGTGGAACTCTTTGCCTAAGCATTTGCATTTGGTTTCTGACATTGTAACTTTTAATAAGCAGATTTCATTTTTTAAGAAGCATTTGGTAACACTTAAGAGCAGTGGCTGAGAGTTTGCGAAATGTGTAAATTTTAGAATTTTATTTTCATTTTTATTAAATTTTATTGTTCTACATTATGTTTTAGTGTAATATGTTTTTGTTTTATTTATTTATTGGCTATTGTTTGAATAATTAGTTAATCCTATATTGAAGTCGTACAGTTATTCAACATCTAGCTCTCACGGTTAGCATTTGTTCTGTCGCTACTACATTCGTTTTCATATGTTCTTAAGTTCTTATGAGCAATGTTTAATGCTCTATTGTTTTCAGGTTTCTCCAATGTCTCCAATGTACTTTGCTCTAATTGTCTAAGGTTCTATGTAACGCTCTCCGGCGGCAGTTCTGTTTTTACTGTAAACCGGTGTGATCTGTATACTTTCTTACAGGAATGTCGGTATATAAAAATTCAAAATAAATAAATAAATAAATAAATAAATTGATAATTTATGTGCTTTTGTGAACCGCATAGTACAATGTATTTGGTATATAATTATATACCGCAAGGTATTTGCGGTATATAAGAAATTTTAAATAAATAAGAGGATTCTTGTTCTCAGTGGTGATGGAAGACATGGAAATGGAAGGGCTAGTCCTTGAACAGTCAGAACAGCGTGCCTCTTGGAAGTACATATGCCTCAATGGAAACAAAAAAACATAGTAAGTGAAAAGATTGAAGATTACTGTAAGTAAAACACATTTTAGTACACTGTACTTAAAACATCTATATTTTTATAGAAAAATTAAGATTGGTTTAAAAATAAATGTAATGTTATGATATTCATTTAAGATACATATAATACACATTGACTGTGATTCTCAGTTTAGATTACATTTAATTTTCCCTGTATCATGGGGCATTTTAGACCTCCTTTAATAAAAACTGGTTGAGAAATCTAGAAGCTAAAATATGATGAAATCAAGTCCCTTTTCTGTAAATGCTTTCCTCCTTGTCAAATAATAGTTTGCAGCTGAAATGGGAAATTGCAAAAGCACTGTAAGTAAGAGTGAATTTGTCGATTGCGTTACAGTTATGAACATATTTTTCACAGGACTTCAGTGAATTAATGTTTTGGTTCAAATTACAATATATATTGTCTATTAAATGCCATCCAGGAACTAGGAACTATGCATCAAGCAAGAGTTGTGATCGAATATGAATTCATGCTTGAATTCTTCTATAAATAAGCTTGAGTAGCTTGGGCCATTAAAGATCCCATTACTCATTCAGATATTAGAGAAATTCAATTGTAGTTTCATCTTGACCAATTGCAAAGCAAATGTTGTTGGTGGATTCATTTCCTAAGGACTGTTAGATGAATAATAAGGAACTATGAAGCTGGCCTTATTAGAAACATTACTGCAAATGATGGCTATATATTCTGAGAGTTAGGTCAGTTGCTTTAATAGATATCAGTTAATTTCTGCAATACTTTACTTAATGTTCTTTTACAAGTAATGGATGTTTGTGCATCTTACTTTTCTTGTAATATACAAATCACAGAAGTATGATATTTACTGATGATAAGTGTGCTGGGTGGCCAGTTTCTTATTATATTGGAGTGGAGGAGTAGCTTCGAGGTTAGATCAATAGGCTGCAAATCAGGGAAGCCAAGATTCAAATCCTGCTAGCACTCCTTATGACCTTGAGTAACTCATTTCACCTTCCATTGTCTCTGGTACAGATTTACCCCTAGATTTATCAAATCGCTATATTTATAGCAGAAATAGCACCTCAGATTAAAAAAAAGGGGCATCACTATGCTAATTTCCCTGCTTGCACATCACGCAGGTAATTTCCACAAGGTGCAATAATCCACCATGGAGACGTTACAGCTAAAAGGTTTTATCAAACATGCTGAGAGAGAGAAAGATAGAGACTTTGACTTTTTAAAATGCTTTCATTTCAATACAAAATCCAAAGTTATGAAATGTAACATTTAAAAATTACATATAGAAATCCAACAAAATACATATTTACAAATTCAATATCAAATCCCCATCAACAATTTTAGAGTGCATTATTAACAGCCCATCTTGCTTTAAATTTTGTAGTATTATGAACCATTTTATAATAATTGTATTCTAATTTAATTCTTGAAACAATTAAGAAAACAACAAGACATTCTCCAGTCCTGAACTGGCAAGTTTGTTTTTTCTAATTTTTTAAATAGCCAGTTTGCATTGTCCCAACAGAAAATTGGCAAGACACACAAGATCTCTTTTGATGTTTATAATTAATCCCAAATATAAAAACATTGAAGAAATCAATAGCAAACAAGGAAATAATGTTCTTCATACGATCAAATAGAGGTTTTAACCTAGGACACTGCTGGAACATGTGAAAAATTATTTCCTTATCTGAGCAAAAAGGACAAGTCTCTGACACCACAGCGTTTAGATCATGGGTGTCCAAGTCCAGTCCCTGAGGGCTGCAAACCGATCTGATTTTCAGAGTAACCATAATGAATATGCATGAGATAAATTTGCATGCACTGCCTCATTTGTGTGCAGATCTGTCTCATGTATATTCATTAGAGATATCCTAAAAACCAGACCGGTTTGTGGCCCTCGAGGACCGGAGTTGGACAACCCTGGTTTAGATGCTTCACAAACGCATTGGTAGTGATGATCCCATGTGGGACTTTCCACTGGAGATCACAGAGCGTTTTGGGATCGGAGGCTTATACAAGGTTCTCCAGGCAGGCTTCATAGACATATCTATCCTTAGTTCATCTCTCCAAATGGTATCTGAAGTACTCTTGAGCTGTTCATAGTATCTGATTTTTACAGCAAACATGCAGAGGTTCTTTTTTTCTACTATATCAAAAGAGAGCATATACATATCTTTAAAAACTATTAAATGGGCAGGTTTATTAGTAGCTGCTCTATTCCAGGTATTACTATCAGAGAAGGCACTTATGTTTGATAATGGCATCACTCGCTAGACAGACTCCAAGCATTTCAAAATATACTATATTCCAAAGTGAGAATATACATGTAAATTCACTTTCGAAATCCTAATTAATCTGCTTATCCAAAATACACAAGAGATACAAACAGCAGAGTTGACAATACTGAAGATTTTCTATTGTTTGAATCGATGAAAGGTACAAGAGAAGTTGATATGTAAAATGCACTCTCTACCTGGCTTCAAACAAGCTAGGTAGAGAGAGCAACAAGCTAGGTAGAGAGTGCATTGTACAAATCAACTCCTTTTGTACCTTTCAACGATTCACAGCAGAAACTTTTTCAGTGATATCAACTTTGCTGTTTAAAGCCCCTTCTGTATAAATAAAACCACCCCCCCCAAACCTACCCCAAACACCCCCCCCCCCAAACCCCCACACTGAGTTAAAAGTGTTCCCCTCTTACAGTGGTATAAATAGTAACTTGACATATTGGTCTCTCTCTCTCCTACAGCATGTGCAATAAAAAACTTTTTCCACAATTAACACCGCCAAAATGCACAAAAAACAGGTGTAGTTTACTATCATGTGGATAGATGGATTCAGGACCATTAGGTATACACCTCTACCAGCAGATAGAGATGGAGCAAACTGACCTCACAGTATATATAGTCCTGCAGTGACATCAGTCTGCCAGTGTTCTCTGTCTCCAGTAGATGGTGGGCATGTATCTCCCTACTGGGGATTGCTTCAGATTTTAGATGGAGAATTAAGAAAAAAAAAAAATCCCCGCTCTCCTGCAGTGATACCAAATGATCTCTCCCCCAGTTGAGAATTCCTGAGGTGATTTCTGTGGTCCCTCAGATGTGTGCCTTGGTCCAGTAGCTGGTTTATCAGCCAGTGTGGACTTAGCTGATATACAGCTTAAAGGTAGCAGATGCAGGATTCCAAGCACAACAGGGACAGCAGATGCCCTCTCCCTCCACAGCCAGAGACCATTTATGTACTCAGCCAGCAAGGGCTGAGCTCAGATAAGTTTTGAAAAAAAAAAGGTAAGATACCTTACAGAGACAGTGAATGAGAGTTGTTCATGGATTCCCCTTCCCATTCTCAGCACGCTATTTGAACACTCGTCCCACCCAGAGGGAGATTCAGGGACTGAGGCAGCTTGGCGGGCTGAGCAGCCTCTTTGGGCTAGGCCCTGATCTGAGGCTTTTCCACTGCATGCCTTGTGATAGGCCGCGACAGTGTTTTTGCGCGCTTTGGCATATGCATTTGGCTGCCCTGCGTTGCGGTGCATTTCAGTGTGCGTCCAGGTTATGTGTCCAGGTTTTGGATGCTTAGTTGAGAGTCAGCTGGGGCTTCCAGGTTAAGCAGCGTCCAGCTTGGACGCGTGCTTATCTTGTGTGCACAAATTGGGTGTACGTTTCTGTGTGCATAAGTTGAGAAACCTAGCCAAGTGGCACCTAGTTTTGAGATGCCCAGTTCTCGGATGCCTAATTTTTGAACGCTTAAATTTTGGATGTGTATAGCTAAGAAGCCTAAGTGCTTTGCCTTGTGCGCCACCTGTCATATTTGAGCATCTCAGCCTGGCATGCCCTCTAATTTGTGCCAGCGCTGTTTAGAGGTTCATGGAGAATTATCTTCCTCTGATTTTACTAAGCCTGATTCTTCCTAGCCTGAAGAGGTTATGGGTAAAGATGTGTCAAAAGAAATGCCTTCTACTGGAACTTCCTTGACTGGTTCCTCAGCAGGGGACAGCAGATCAGTGGGCATAGCACAAGTGTCTCCTGGTTTTGGCATGGATACTTCTGCTTTTTCTTGGGTAGAAATTTTTTTGGGGGATTCCAATCCTTTCTTCAGGTGCAGTCCCCAGCCCTGTCCAATCCTGTCAGGTCAGTCCCTCAGGTGGTGGCCTCTCCCTTTTCTGATACTTCATTTAAGCACCAAAATACTCAATGAGCTCAAGGTGTTCCTGAGAGGAATCTGGAAGGCACTGATGATGAGGCAGATCCTGACTCACTGGAGTTTGGGGAAATTCTTCTGGGATTAGAACCGTATAGGACTATTTTTCAGTTCTTTCATAGAGATGAAATGCCGGCCATGATTTCCTAGACACTGAAAATGCTGGGAGTTCCTGGGGCAAATTCCATGTCTTTGCATAAAGAATTGATTGATCTTGAATGAGACTCCCCGGAGGCAAATTTTAAAGGGAGCCTGACCTTGAAAGGCCTGAACTTCCTGGATCCAATGGTGAGATAGCATCTGCATTTTCAAAAAGTGGCTGCACTTGTCTGTGCTGTCTCTAAATAGATGACTATCCCTGTGGATGGAGGAGCGTCCTTGAAGGATGTGCATGATATTGTGGCCATCCTTAAGCAAGCATTTTAAGCAGTGGCAATGACTTTGCAGCTAGCTTCCTGTTGTTCCCTGGTGGCTTGCTCTTGTTTGTTTCTCTCTCAGAAGATTGATGACTCTGGAGTGTCTTTCAGAACAGTTATGGAACCCACCGCCACATTTTTAGCATATGCAGGCTGTGATTTGGTCTGCACCTTGGCCAGAGGAGTGGTTTTCATAATAGAGGCCAGACGCAGGTTATGGAAGACTGCAGGGTCAAGTGGTATGAATAATGTTGGACAACGCAACAATGGTGGCTTACATCAATTGGCAGGGAGGAGCCAAGAGCCAGCAGGTATCACAGGAGATAGACCAACTTATGGAATGGGCAGAAATGCAGGTGATTTCAGCATCACACATTTCAGGAAAGGATAATTTTTAGAGCAGACTTTCTCAGCAGGGAGAGTCTGGACCCAGGAAAATGGGTATTGTTAGACTAGGTGTTCCAGCTGTTAGTGGATCACTGTGGTCTTCTGTTTATAAACATGCTGGCAACTTCTCCCAATGTGAAAGTTCTTCAATTCTTCAGTCACAGGAGAGATCCAAAGTCCTTGGGTATCGATGATCTCGTGCAGGTCTGTCCAGAAGACAAGCTGATGTATGCCTTTTCCCCGTGGCCCATGTTTGACAGAATAGTTTGAAGGATTGAAGGCCATAGGGACATGGTGCTCCTGATGGCACCAGATTGACCCAGAAGACTATGTTATGCAGATCTGCAAAGACTCCTGGTAGAGACCCCGCTTTGTCTTCTACTGCACAGAAATCTGATGCAGCAGAGGCCTATCCTTCATGAAGCTCCGACTCAGTTTTGTCTTACGGTATGGCCCATGAGAGGGCTCGCTTGTTGAAGCATGGATATTCTTATGCAGTGATTGCCACCTTGCTATGAACGTGAACATTCTCCACTTCCTTAGCATATGTGTGGGTTTGGCAAGTGTTTGAAACTTGATGTGAGGATGAATATATTTTTTCTCATTCATTTAAGATCCTGCTCATTTTGGAATTTTTGTAGGATGGGTTAAGTAAAGAGTTGGCCCTTAATTCCTTGAAGGTACAGGTAGCTGCTCTTGCCTGTTTCAAAAGCCAGGTAAATGGTGAATCCTTATCATCACATCCTGATGTGGCCCGTTTCTTGAAGGGAGTGAAACATCTTCATCCTTACTTGTGGTTATCAGTTCATTTGTGGAGTCTTAACCGGGTGATGGATTTCTTGGTGGGCCCTATGTTCCGATCACTGCGTAGCCTTTCCTTGCAGTTACTGACCTTAAAAACAGTGTTTTATGGTGATGATTTGTTCTGTACATCAAATTTATGAGCTGTAGGCCTTGTCTTGCCAGGTGCCGTTCCTTCGGGTGACTCCAGGAATAATACAGCTGCATACTGTTCCTTCATTCTTGCCTAAAGTGGTCTCAGATTTTCACTTGAATCCATCTATTTCGTTGTCGTCCTTGGATAAGGAAAAAGATACAGAAGAATATCATCTGTTGCATCCCTTGGATGTCAAGAGACATGTCATGAGGAATCTGGAGGTTTCTAAACCTTTCCAAAAGACAGATGGCCTGTTTGTCCTTCATGGTGGAGGAAAACAGGGTGAACTAGCTTCACGGGCTACAAAAGCTTGCTGTACTAAGGAGGTGGTCATGGCTGCATATGTGGATGCTGAAAAGCCTTTGCTTACTCAGGTTAGGACTCATTATACTAGGGCTCAGGCAGTGTCATGGGTGGAGGTTAAATTGTCGTCTGTCGACATTTGCCGAGCTGCAACGTGGTCCTCCTTACACACTTTTTCCAGGTATTATCATTTGGATGTGGGAGGCCAGGGTGGACACAGCCTTTGCACGTGCGGGCAGCCTCCCACCCTATTTGGAAGTAGCTTGGGTATATCACACTGGTCCTGAATCCATCTATCCACATGCTAGGAAATGAGAAATTTCTAATTACCTTCCATTCGACTCTGAGGTCTTGCAAAATGCAGTGGAAAAAGAAAAGAGACCATATCACCCATATCCTGATAGAATTACACTGGTTAGCCATTGATTCATGGGTTAAATTCAAAACACTTTGCATTTTGCACAAACTCATTCATGGAGAGCAAGTAGACTGGTTAAATACAGCAATTAGACTGCACGTTCCTGAAAGAAACCTGTGCTCCTCAAACAAGGGTTTACTATCCTTTCCCTCTGTTCATTCTGCACATCTGAATCAAGTTAGGGAGCGAGCGTTGTCACTAGCAGGACCCAAACTATGGAACATGCTACCAACATTTCTGAAGCTCGAGAGTGATTTTAAAAAGTTTAAGTGAGAATTTAAAACCTGGTTTCTCAGCAAAGCATATACAGAGTGATTTAGAGAACTTTTATCTTTTATTTTTATGCCTTTTTAGTTTTTCTACTTTAGTATGAATGCATTTTTTTAGTGATTAATTCATTAATTATTTTATTATTTATTTGAATTATTATTGTATATTTTAGGGCTTAGCTTTTGTTTTATTGACATTTTAGTTATTTATAACTGTTGCTATTTTATATATAGGAGTTTTATAACTGCATTTGTTATTGTATCTGTGTGCTTTAATTTGTGAACCATTACGATGGCTTGTCTTAATGACAGTATATAAAACTGAATAAAGAAATAAAATTAATAAAGAAATAAATTACCTGATAATTTCCTTTTCCTTAACGTGGATAGATGGATTCAGCTTCCTGCCCTGGGCTGCCGAATGATTATGTGATGGTCCTCCTGTATGGCTACATGTTCCAGGGGATTACTGGTAAGGGTTCATCCAGTCCCTAGACTAGTATGATTATGTTCTTGCCTGAATTCAGAGTTTCTTGTTGATTAAGTACAGAAATGGTTGTCTGTTTTTAATCAAGTTTTTGCTAGTCTGCCACAGTTGCTTTTGAAGAGAATACTGGCAGGCTGATATCACTGAAGGAAAAAATATACAGTGACATCAGTTTGCTCTGTCTCCATCTGCTGGTAAAAGTGCATAACCCACTGGTCCTGAATTCATCTATCTACCTTAAGGAAATGGAAATTATCAGGTAAGTAGTAATTTCTCATTCTTTTTTAAACCCACGTTACTCTATTGCATTTGATGTTAAGAGCCATTCATTACCATTAACTCTGCCCAAACTCATCCCACTTGCATAGCAAATGTCACATTTGCATATTAGTGTGTGTTAAGGTGTTAAGGCCCTAATGCAAAATGATAAATGACCCAGTTAGGTTGAAAGCCCTCTGGTGATAGGGAAATACCTAAAGCATATGGGGACAGACTTAAAGATCCAAATATGTATACACTAGAAGATAGGGGAGATATTAGGGATGTACCATTATTTGAAACAAATGGGCTTTCCAAAACAAATGGGATCCTATCTATTTCGTTTGTGAATCCTCAAAATGAATGGAAGGATCCCACAAATAAAACAAATATTTTCCCATTTGTTTTCATTTCCCATTCATTTCTCTGTCCCATAGAAATGAATGGGGAACAGATGTAAATAATTATAACAACTAGCCCTTCCCTTTGACAACAATAACATACTCTTCCCATCACAACATGGCTTCAGAAAACACTATAGTACCGAAACGTTACTTATCTCTCTAACAGATACCGTACTTCGCAGATTTGACAGCGGAAAACACTATATCATGATACTGCTAGATCTGTCTGCAGCATTTGACACAGTAAACCATGACATACTATTGAAAAGACAGGAAGAAATTGGATTACAAAACAAAACAATTAAATGGTTCACATCCTACCTTAACAATAGATCTTATCAGGTACAGATAAAAAACTCAATATCAGACAAAATCACACTAGAGACAGGAGTCCCCCAGGGTTCGGCACTCTCGGCAACCCTATTTAACATTTACATGCTCCCCCTCTGCCACTTACACTACATAAATGCTAATGACATTCAATTAATTCTACCAGTTGAAGAATCAATTGAAAAAACACTAAACTTTGCAATGTTATACCTAGACATAATTAAACAACTATTAAACCAAATGGAACTAGTAATCAACATTGAAAAAAACAGAATTTATACATCTTGAACGAAAAAACTTCGAAAGAATTCAAAATCCCATTCAACTTAAAAATGACAAATCAGTAGAATTAACTGATAAAGCTAGAAACCTAGGAGTAATTATAGACACTGAACTGAGCCTTAAGCAACACATATCAATAAAAGCAAGAGAAGGCTACGCCAAACTAATGGTCCTTAGAAGACTAAAACCCTTATTAAATCAGGAACACTTTCGTACAGTACTACAAGCATTAATATTTGCCAGCACGGACTACTGTAACACACTTTTCCTAGGATTACCATACACCACTATCAGACCACTGCAGATACTACATAACTCGGCTGCCAGAATACTTACTGGTAAAGGCAGAAGAGATCATATCACCCAAACACTTGCAGATCTACACTGGCTCCCAATAGAACAGAGAGTTCAATTTAAAACACTATGCACAGTTCATAAGCTAATTAATGACGAAAATTCTGACTGGCTAAACACCGCATTACGATTACATGTCCCTCAAAGAAATCTCAGATCAGCCAATAAAGCTCTGCTAACCATACCCTCAGTCAAAACAGCAAAGTTGACCCAAGTTAGAGAGAGAGCACTATCTTTGGCAGGACCATTATTATGGAACACATTACCCCTGGAATTAAGACTAATGAAGGACTTAAAACTCTTTAAAAAATGCCTAAAAACATGGCTCTTCAAAAAAGCATTTCACAGTGAGGTAGCGGAATAACAACACATACACAAAGCAGGAAGTCAACAAGAGAAAAAAGCAGAATTGCTTATTTTTATTATTTTCTCACAATTAAGTATTAAATTAGAAAGACAGCTAATCATAAATGGTAACCACACCCATTCCCCATATAAAGTATATGATTGAACTATGTAACCGTATAATAATGGCACACTCTGGATAATTGAGAAACCACATATTTGTGCTTGACTGTAAACCGTTGTGATGGTGCTCTACTATACGACGGTATAGAAAAGTTTTAAATAAAAAATAAAAATAATAATAAATAAAACCTCACTGCCTTGACAGAGCCTAGGCAGGATATGTTGGCAAGGAGATTTCTGACATGACAAATTTCAGTGAAGCTTTTTCTAAATTAGCCTATCACTGCTCTCTGGATCTGGTGACTCTGATCCTGAAGTCTGAGCATGTGCTAGAAGAACTGCATTTCTTCTCCAGGCTTGATCTGAGTAGGCCATAGTATTTTGGTGCTCTCAAAGAGTTTAAAAAATAATCTTTGGCTGCTTATAACTCTATGCTGCACTGGTCTCTTTCTCATTGTGCCAGTCAGCACAAAAAGGTAGGCAATGGCACTTAAATTGCTGCTGATTTTTCTTTTCACTGAGAGAGGTACTGGGAGAATATGTGGAGAGTTGCAGTGATGCTACTAATATTTTTGTCTCTGTCTAATGGGCACCAGTGAGGTGAAGTGCACAGAGACTGAAGCATATGAGTCTATCACAAGTCTGTTTTGTGTGTGGAAGCTGTCAGCAGTCAGTGTGTGTGTGTATGACAGTTCTCCACACATATACATTAGAGTAGTATTATCAGAGAGGGTACAGTTATGGTGCTACTAATAAAAAAAATATTTTAATATCTAAACCCTCACTAGATAGTAACACATTTCATCATGTCAGGGAAAGGCAGAGGAGGGAAAAGGTACATTGGCAAGGTTGACAGCAATAAGAAAAGTACTAGTACTGCACCTTAGCTTGAAGCGAAACCTCTTCAAGGCCAAAATGGGATAAAGCAGCTCTACCCAGGAGAAATTGAAATATGTAGAGCATGTTCCTCCATCACCCTTCTTATTTGGAGGAGATGGAAAAGATAAGAGAGATGGAAAAGATAAGAGAGTAAACCAAGGCAAACAATAGCAGAGCAGCAAGGATAGGAGAATAGCACTGCTCATAACCAGTGGCACATTTGTCTGTACTTAGTACCACTGAGACTATGAAGGCAGTATTTTCAGCAAATGATTTGGAAGAAGAATCGTCTTGCATGGGATTTCCTGACTCATAAGATATTGAACTATGAGAAGAAGAGATTTGAGAGGATTAGGGAATAGCAGCATCCAGATCATTGATGGGGAAGTTAGAGAAAACTGAGGAAGGTGAGGAAGAGCAGGCAGCACAGGTGGAGAGCATGACAGACTTTCCTATAATTGTCCACTTTCTTCCTCAACTCCAGTGCCAGCATCTGCCCCAGGGATGTAGAGAATAGATTGTAGAAGAAATCCCTTATCCAGAGACACTTAAAATTGAGGAAGGATCCACGTTTCACTCAGTGTATTTACTACACAAATGATATAAGTCAAGGGAAGCAAATGGACCATCTTACAAACACTGGTATGCAGTATCACCTGAAGAAGCAGCATGCACTATCATTGGCATCACAGAAGGGTGCCAGTACAGGTTTGGTGTCCCCCTTCTGCCACTCCAGGTAAAAACCACAGAAAAGGGGTTGAAAAAGAGGAATACTTTTACCAAAGCTGTTCTCAAATCTTCTTCCACCAGCATCAGGTGGCAAACCAACAACCTCTGCCATATATCTGAAGTGGCAACCCACAATGGAAGAAATGGGGTGATGTTTGGTAGCACTGTTCCAGGGCAAGAGGCAAGCAGTATCAAAAGATGTAACGAAAAGTATCAGAGAAATGATTGCACTTGATGAGCAGCACCTGCAGACAGTAGGGAATGTGGGTTTTAAGTGACTGCTGCAGGTGTTGGCCCGGAATTACTATATTTATTAGGAAGGTCATCCCCAGCCTGTATAACCAGTAGGGATGTGCATTCGTTTGCAACGAAATAGGAAATAGAGATGATATTTCCTATTTTGTCATGTTTCGGGGGGGGGGGGGGGGGCGACGAAACGATAAGAAAACCCACAAAATTCTGTGCGATTTTCTTATCTTTTTTTGGGGGGGGGAGAAAGGGCACATTAAAAAAAAAAAATCCCTAATCCCACCCCAACCCTTCAAATTTAATTAATTGCAACCCCCCTCAACCCCCCCAAAACTTGCCGAAATTCCCTGATGGTCCAGCGGGGGTCCTGGGAGCGATCTCCCCCTCTCGGGCTGTCTGCTGCCACTAATCAAAATGACGCCGATGACCCTTTGCCCTTACCGTGTAACAGGGCTATCGGTGCCATTGGTCAGCCCCCTGTCACATGGTATGAGCAATGGATGGCGCATACCATTCTGATTAATGGCACCAATAGCCCCTATCATATGGTAAGGGCAAAGGGCCATCAGCGCCATTTTGAGTACTGGCAGCTGACGGCCTGAGAGCTGGAGATTGCTCCCGGGACCCCCGCTGGACCACTAGGGAATTTCAGCAAGTTTGGGGGGGGGGGGGTTGCAATTAATTAAATTTGAAGGGTTGGAGTGGGTTTGGCTTTTTTTTTTACTACCCCCTGTAGTAATTCAATTTGAAGGGTTGGGGGTGGGTTTTGGGGGGCAGCGGAAATAAAATCAGCCCGAACAGCGGGAAAATGACATTTCCCATGGCGGGCCAATAACGAAGGCACTCTTACTTCTCCCTGATGGCACACTGGTGAGACCTAGCTGAAGCAGGAGTAGGCAGCAGATCTAGCAGGGAGGGATCATCAGGGTGCTGTTTGGTTTGCTGCATGCTTAGTTGATGTATGACCCCCATACCTTGGTCAATATTCTATCAGATATATGAGAGATGCTGGAGGGTTGGCAGCTAGACTGGAGAGCCTGGAGTCTAAACCCAGGTTTCTTTGTCAGAGACAATGCTACAAATATGGTAAAGGCTATAGAAAGTGAGTCTTCCAGGGCATCCATTGTTTTACACATTTTTTGAACCTGGCAGTGAAGAATGCCCTTGCACTGGGATCCAGAGACCATGGAATTGATCCTTAAACCATCATGGGGGACTTGCTGCCACATGCCTATCTGCTGTGCCCCATATATTCCCATATGGGATTTGCTGCTACATGCCTACCTGCAATGCTCCTTATACCACCAAAGGGGACTTGTTGCCAAATGCCTACCTGCCATGTACCTTATAATGCTAAAAGGGTCTTGCTGCTATAGATTTGCCTACATGCCTTATCCCTTATATAAACATGGGGGTGTTGCTGTGACATGCCTACAATGGGGCTGCATAAGGAGAGGAATGATCAGCAGAAAAAGGGAGGTGATATTGTCCCTGTATAGGTCCCTGGTGAGACCTCACTTGGAATACTGTTTACAGTTCTGGAGACTGTACCTACAAAAGGATATAAACAGGATGGAGTTGGTCCAGAACATGGCTAATAAAATGGTCAGTGGTCTTCATTCTAAAGCATACGGGGATAGACTTAAAGTTGTAAACATGTATACCCTAGAGGAAAGGTGAACTAGGGGACATATGATAGAAGCATTCAATATTTCAAAGGATTCCATGCACAGGATGTGAACCTTTTTCAGTGGAAAGGAGGATCTAGAACGAGGAGTCATGCAATGAGGTTGAAAGGGGGTAGACTCAGGAGTAATCTTAGGAAATATTTATTTACAGAGAGGGTGGTGGATTCATGGAACACCCTCCCAGTGGAAGTGATGGAGACAACAGCAGTATCTGAATTCAAGAAAGCATGGGATAAATACAAGGGATCTCTTATACCAGATGCTTACCTGCCATACACTTCTACCATAATAGGGATCTTGTTTCTACTGTTCTACCTTTCTGCTTATCTCTTATGCCACCAGAGGGCTCCTGCTGCCACATGCCTATGCCATACTGTTTATATATTTATTTGATTTATATTACACATTTCCACACTTATACCAGCATAGAGGACTTGCTACTATTGATCTGCCTATCTGTCATATGTCTTATTCACCACAGTTTTACGGTGAGTGCTTTATCACTGTAAAATAGATAAACACAGTAACAAAGTGTTTGATAAGAAGAAACAGCAGAGCTAAAGCCCACTTCACTTTTCACCTTTTCTAGTCCCATTCTTTTCTCAATCTTTTGTCCTTTCTCAATTTTTCATCAACTCTAAGAGCTCAAAACCCAACTTCTCTCTTCTCTCACCCAAAGACAAATGAGCTCAAATGATGTTTGGCTCTTTCAATTTTTGATTAAAAAAAAAAAAAAAAAGAAAGTAACTGTCAATCAATGCAGATGCAAGCTAGGACAGAATGTTTAAAAAATGATTCACTTTGATTAGCCCTACTTCCTGGTTCCTTTCACCAGTTACCCCTTCTCCCCCACACACACTAGTCTGTCTCTCTCTCTCTCTCTCACCATTCACTACTTCAACATCTCTCTCTCTCTCTCTCTCTCACCAGTCAGCCCATATGGTCTCCCCAGTCACTTACCTTCTTACAAGTCACCCACACCAGGCTGTTTCTCTGTCATCAGCCACCATCCCAACCAGTCTCTCCCTCATCTGTCACCCTATACATTTACCCTAGTCACTTACCTTCTCACCAGTCACTACCCCCCCACCCCCCACCCCCCACACACATTCATCAGGCTGTCTTTCTTCTCACCAGTCACTGCCCCACTAGTCTCTCTCTATTATATATCACTCCATTCAGTCACACCAGTCACTCTCTAACCAGCCACCTCACTATCCCACATAAGGTTTTTTTCTCTTTCACCATGGCCAGTCACCACCCCAACCAGTATCTTCCTCACCTGTCACCCCATACTGTCATACCAAACTCTCTCACCAATCACACACCCCCATGCCACACACACACACACACACACACACACACAGCTGTTTCTCTCTCACCAGTCAATACCCCAACCAGTCTCTTCCTCATCTGCCACCCTATACTGTCACTCTAGTTACTCACCCTCTCACCTGTCACCACTACACATACACACCAGGCTGTCTCTCTCTCACCAGTCACCACCCCAACCAGCTTCTCTCTCACCAGTCTCAAATAACTTTCTTCTGATTATGGTTTGTTTTTTTTTATTTACAGTAATGTCATAAAAAAAGGAGGTGCCCTCATCTACATTCAGCTCATCAGCAAAGGGTCAGTCCAGGAAGCCCTGCTTCACTAAGGAGGATGTGGACCTCCTGGCTCGCCTATTCCTCTAGAAAGAGGAACTACTCTTCACCCCCCAGGGCTCCTGCCATGATTTAAATCAATATAATGTGAACCGGGGTTCCCCTCCTGGAGGAATTTAATAGGCATGCCTCCTCCCTTCAAGATCTTGAAAATCTAAGGAAAAAGGCAAGAGACATGTGCCTTCTTGAGAGGGAGTGGTTAGAGGAGGTCCTGAGTACTTTACATCCTCTCTTACCAGGTAGGCTAGTTTTTCTAACTACTCAAAGCTTGTGATAGTCAAAAGATTAAGAGAATGTCACTTGAAATTGAAAATGATTTAATCAATGTAGTATGTTGTTTATGAAATGCATGTGGATTCTCCTAATCTTATTTCCTCCCCTGTGCATTAGAAGTGACTAAAATAAATGTTATGTTATGTGTTTGAAACGTGTGACATGACCTATATGTTTGTTCATACAGCATGCTACTGGAGTCAGCAGTTGCATGCTTTATAACTAGCTATAAATAATAAATATGGATTGAATTGAATTTAAATATAATGTTCATCATTTTGTTACTTGCTGTTATCTCAGCATACAGTGATCTGATGTCTCTTACTTTTTATAGCAAGAATCACTAGTGGTAAGGTGGGGGCTTCTGGGGCCAAGCTCCAAATGTAGAACCAGCTGCAGAGGTTAGTTAAAATAGTAGCACTGTCATCATATGTCTCTGTCCAACCAAACCTGCCTTGTCCACTGTGTCTGGTCATTGTGGATAAGTATATGTGTGTATATGCTATATGTACTGTCATTGCTAGAAGTAGAATTTATTGCATTGGCCTGTAAGGGGTATGTATGTGGTCTTATGTAGAGGATGTTACTGGCATAGGGAAATAATTTTTATGTTAGAATTTAGTAGTGATTACATTATGACATGACTCGTTAAAAGCGGTTAGAGATAAATAAATATATTATTTTTAATTTGTGCTGCTGCTCTTGTTACATCAATCCATTTCCATTCCCGTATCATATCTGATCTGCTGTCTTGGTGTTAGCTGGTCTAGGGTCAATTATGAAATTACTGTTTGCTAACTGCCATCAGGAGAAAAAAAAACTGTAGTTTTACTTGTCTCATAAACTTTAATGGGAAAGAAAAAGAAATGCAAACACAAATTTTCATTGATTTTTTGGGCCATTCATTATCATATTTAATGAACTGAAATTAATGTACCTGTTTTGTTTGGATTCCTTATTCAGTTTAAGAAATGCTCATCCCTACTCTACATTACTTTGATCCCTAAATGGAATTGTGGTATATTTATTAATAAATCTAAACTATCCCACTTCTTGCCTCTCTATCTCTAGTTGGCTTTTCCTTTTAAAAACATCTCTTTTTATCTTGGGTGGTCAACTCCTGATCATTTCACTGCTAGTTGTGTTACTCATGCTTGTCCTATGTCCCTGTATAGGAACAGTCTTTTCTCCTCTTAGTCATTCTTGACTTTTCTTCCTTTTCATGCCACTGATAATGGATGTGATTTCAAAAAATATGGCACTGGAAGGGGTTTTAAGTGTTCCAGTACTCCCAGTAGTGTGGACACACACATATCAGTCATTTTTTTTAATGAAACAAAGCACATACTGCTGTGCTGTCATTGCTATGTGCTTGCTGACTTAGATTAAGTGACATACAAAAATGATGAAAGAGGAAAAGTTGCTGACTTTATATATCTTCCTGTCAGAATCACAGTGAACACAATACTCTCCTATGTGCTGCAGATTGTAGAACACGTTACACAAGCTGTCTCTGTCTGCACTGAATCCCTGTTTGCACTACACTATTACCCTTGTTGATTCAATGTTATACCAAAATAAACAAACAACCTCTATATTATCCCCCCTTCTTTCAAACAACCAAACCAATATCAGGGAATCTTGTATTTATTAGATGAACTCTGATGTCTGGTAGCTCTTTGCAGGGTGACAATAAAATGTAGGGGTTAAAGGGGCTCTTAGGGAAGATAAAGCCATTGTAGAAAGACTAAATGAATTCTTTGCTTCTGTGTTTACTAATGAGGATGTTGGGGAGAAACCAGTTCAGACGAACTGAACCAAATCACTGTGAACCGGAAAGATGTAGTAGGCCAGATTGACAAACTAAAGAGTAACAAATCATCTGGACTGGATGGTATGCATCCCAGGTACTGAAGGAACTAAAAAATGAAATTTCTGATCTACTAGTTAAAATTTGTAACCTATCATTAAAATCATCCATTATACCTGAAGACTGGAAGGTGGCCAATGTAACCCCAATATTTAAAAAGGGCTCCAGGGGTGATCCAGGTAACTATAGACCAGTGAGCCTGACTTCAGTGCCGGGAAAAATAGTGGAAACTATTCTAAAGATCAAATCGTAGAGCATATAGAAAGACATGGTTTAACGGAACACAGCCAACATGGATATACCCAAGGGAAATCTTGCCTAACAAATCTGCTTCATTTTTTTGAAGGGATTAATAAACATGTGGATAAAGGTGAACTGGTAGATGTAGTGTATTTGGATTTTCAGAAGGCATTTGACAAAGTCCCTCATGAGAGGCTTCTAAGAAAACTAAAAAGTCATAGGATAGGAGGCGATATTATTTCGTGGATTACAAACTGGTTAAAAGACAGGAAACAGAGAGTAGGATTAAAAGGTCAATTTTCTCAGTGGAAAACGGTAAACAGAGGAGTGCTTCAGGGATCTGTACTTGGACCGATGCTTTTTAATATATATATATATAGATGATCTAGAAAGGAATACGATGAGTGAGGTTATCAAATTTGCAGATGATACAAAATCATTCAGAGTAGTTTAATCACAAGCGGATTGTGATACATTACAGGAGGACCTTGCAAGACTGGAAGATTGGGCATCCAAATGGCAGATAAAATTTAATGTGGACAAGTGCAAGGTAATGCATATAGGGAAAATAACCCATGCTGTAGTTTCACGATGTTAGGTTCTATATTAGGAGCTACCACCCAGGAAAAAGATCTAGGCATCATAGTGGATAATACTTTAAAATTGTCGGCTCAGTATGCTGCAGCAGTCAAAAAAGCAAACAGAATGTTAGGAATTATTAGGAAGGGAAAGGTTAATCAAACGGAAAATGTCATAATGCCTCTGTATCGCTCCATGGTGAGACCGCACCTTGAATACTGTGTACAATTCTGGTCGCCGCATCTCAAAAAAGATATAGTTGCGATGGAGAAGGTACAGAGAAGGGCAACCAAAATGATAAAGGGGATGGAACAGTTCCCCTATGAAGAAAGGCTGAAGAGGTTAGGGCTGTTCAGCTTGGAGAAGTGACGGCTGAGGGGGGATATGATAGAGGTCTTTAAGATCATGAGAGGTCTTGCATGAGTAGATATGAATCAGTTATTTACACTTTCGGATAATAGAAGGACTAGGGGGCATTCCATGAAGTTAGCAAGTGGCACATTTAAGACTAATCGGCGAAAATTATTTTTCACTCAACGCACAATTAAGCTCTGGAATTTGTTGCCAAAGGATGAAGTTAGTGCAGTTAGTGTAGCTGGGTTCAAAAAGATTTGGATACGTTCTTGAAGGAGAAGTCCATTAACTGCTATCAATCAAGTTTACTTAGAGAATAGCCACTGCTATTAATTGCATCAGTAGCATGGGCTCTTCTTGGTGTTTGGGTAATTGCCAGGTTCTTGTGGCCTGGTTTGGCCTCAGTTGGAAACAGAATGCTGGGCTTGATGGACCCTTGGTCTGACCCAGCATGGCAATTTAGTATGTTCTTATGTTGTACCTCAACAGGAATGGATAGCATTTTTACTCTTAAACATGTGTACGTGCTATCATGTTACAATAGTGTACAGTCTCTATCTTTTAAGTAATAAACAAAATTAACAAAACAAACTGGTCACTGTTCCAAAGCTCTCCTCACACTGTTATAATCAGAGAGATTTTTGTAGTGCCTCTTATGACACATTCAGAAGAGGCAAGAGTTGCCAATAGCCCATCTTGATTTCTGATATCTCAGTATTTTTAGAAACGCTTTTCCTCTAATAATGAGCTTCAGAATCTCTCTCCTCTCTCTGCAATTCAACAGAGAAATGGCTCTGAACAAAATGGTGACTTTTCAAATTTCAGTTTTTCTTTCAGTTTCAGTTTATAAAAAATGAGAAAGCCATGCTGGGATAGGGCTGTTGAAAATGTGCTTCAGCTTGATTATTTTTGATCCTTCATTGTCCCTTCCCATACCATTTTCAGTCTATCTGGCTTGAGTATGAAAAAACTACAGTTTGTTGCCTCATAGACTTTAAGGAATCAAAAAATTAATGGAAATGAAAATGTTGTTATTTTTTTTATCATGTCTCTATGTTTTCCATTTACATTGAAACAAACTAAAAATTTGCATTTTCAGTTTGGATATCCATGCAAAGAAATGTATAACTATATTATCCCACCAAAGGCATGCTGTAAAATGTATTTTGGACACATCTCTAGTTCCCAGTGATAGAGATGATATGCATGCATGGGTTACAGAATGCAGATATGATAAAAGCACTGCTTTTTGTGAGCAGGGGTGGCTTGTGGGAAAATATCGGCCCAGGAGATTTTTATACTGGCCCATGGATATACAATTGCGCACCCCAAAAATTTATACAGTATGGGGTATATTTTAAAAAACTATGCCCGCGCGAACTCTTGTTCGCGCGACTGGCGCAAACAAAAGTACGCCGGATTTTAATAGATACGCGCGTAGCCGCGCGTATCTTTTAAAATCGGGGGTCAGCGCGAGCAAGGCTGCCCAAAATCGGCAGCCTGCGCATGCCGAGCTGCACAGCCTGCCAAAATCGGAGCGGCCTCGGAGGAAACTTTCCTTCCACCCAGCCCTATCTAAACCCCCCACACACACACACACACCTTTGTTCAAAAGGTTACGCCTGCTGGCCCGGGAGCAATTTCGGAGGCCTCGGTCACACCCCTGAAACACCCCCGGGCTGAAACCATGCCCGCGGCCCCGCCCCCGGATGACGCGCCGGCGTGACACGCCCCTCCGACATGCCCCTGACACGCCCCCCCCAGGAAAGCCCCGGGACTTACGTGCGTCCTGGGGCTTGTGCGCGCCGCCGAGCCTATTCAACATAGGCTCGGCGCGTGTAGGGGGAGCTTGGGGCAGGTTTTCGGGGGGTACATGCGTATCATATGCCCGTACCCCTTTGAAAACCTGCCCTTATATTTGTGTGTATATATATATATATATATTTTTATATACACACACACTTCTACACTTCTTGACCACTTAAGTATAACTAAATTATAGAATAAAAGACAAAAATATAGAAAGTTCCAACATTGTAATATAGTGCAATTTTTAAATACTTAATATATTATATAAAAAAAAATATAAAATATTTTAGTAAGCACTTTCTATCAATAAGAAACCTTCTGATTTGAAGAGCAGGTGGCAATACAACAATGCATCCACAGCTTGAGTTGACAGAGTTAGAAAAACTGCTGAACTAGGACATTTCCCCTTACCACTCACCATCAAAAATAAATATTTAAATGCTGATGTCACCTCATTAACAACAACAATTCCCTCCACTACTAGAAACATGGTATAATCCAAAATCCTGCAAAAAAGTTCTCCTGCCATACAATAACAGACTAACTGCCAGACTAACTGCCATACAATAACATACTAACATACTACCGTAACATCAGACCCCAAAGCACATACCTCCTTCTGCTATAAATCCATACACATGCAGAATTAAAAACAGTCAACCATACTAATAAAAAAAATAAATATTTCAATATAGCTGACATTTAGAATATCCAATAATATAAAAACTCATTAAAATGTTTAGAAATTTACCAAAAATAACAAAATATTTCAAAACTGCAGATTTCAAATACTACCCAATAATTAAAATTAATAGGGATGAAAAAAAATCCTCTGCCATCCATACCTGGGAACGTTTTGATTTCTAGTCACCCTGAAATTGTCATGGGTAAGAAGGGGAGGAGGAGGGAAAACATACTATCTTCTCACTCACATACAAACATGTTCATCCTCTCAAACACTCTCAATCGCTCTCATACGCACACACACAGGCTCTCTCCTTCTCATACAAAGACACACTAACTGTCACTGGCTCTCTCACTCCCTCATACACAGACACACTAACACTCACTGTCACTCTCTCTCTCATATACAGACACACTAACGCTCACTGGCTCTTTCTCTCCCTCATATAGAAACACACTAACGCTCACTGGCTCTTCCCCCCCTCATACACAGACATATTAACACTCACTGGCTATCTCACCTTCATACATAGACACACTAACACTCACTGGTTCTCTCTCTCCCTCATACACAGATGCACTAATACTCACTGGCTCTCTCTCTCTCCCTCATATACACACACACTAACACTCACTGGCTCTCTCCCCCATACACAGACACAGACACACACACACTCACTGGTTCTTTTCTTCTCATATAAATACACACTCTCACTTGCTCTCCCCCCTCATACATAAACTCTTCACTGGCTCTCACAATCCAGGCCTCCTCTTGTGCTGAAGGTGCTAGAGCAGGGGTGGGCAATTCCGGTCCTCGAGGGCTGCAAACCGGTTGGGTTTTCAGGATATCCCTAATGAATATGCATGAAAAAGATTTACATATGACTGAGGCAGAGTGCATGCAAATCTCTCTCGTGCATATTCATTAGGGATATCCTGAAAACCCGACCGGTTTGCGGCCCTCGAGGACTGGAATTGCCCATCCCTGTGCTAGAGGATCTGGGGGTCTTTGTATTAAGCTATGGCTGGGAGAGGTATGCTGGCTCTGACAGGCCTCTTCATTAACTGTGGGCAGGGGCAACAGTGTTGGAGGCAGGTCCTTTGGAGTTAAAATTCCTGTGGGAGGAATGTGCTGGCCCCATCTCACTAAGCTTCCTCTTCACCCAAGCTGGTTCCTTCTTTCTTCTGCCATGGGTGGGAAGGCTATTGCCAGCGGCCTTGTTGGTTTTTTTCATTGGTCGCTGGCATGAGAGTTAGTGTCGGTAGCCCCTCTGGGCCTTTTTCTCAGCTGTGGGTGGGAGGGTTGGTTCTGATCCTTTCTAGGCCTCGTCTATTACTTGTTTGCAGGCTGCAGGAGCTGGGGACACTTTCTGCCAGTGCTGCCTTGCAATTTTGCACCATGCCTGGCCCACGGTTCTTCAATTAGGCAGGGGTCAGGCATGGTGCAAAACTGTAAGGCAGCACTGGCAGAAAGTGTTGCCGGCACATGCAGTCCGCAAACAACACTGTGGTGCCTGCAGTCCAGCGGTTGTAAAAGTAGGCCAGGCAGGAGCTGTGGGAGACCAAGGGACCCGGCAGACCAGCCCTAATCCCCCTGTAGGCCAATCCACCCCTGTTTGTGAGGGCCCTAGTCTCTCATCGAAATTAATTCTATGCACATCATGTGTTGCATTTGGATTCTCTAGAGGGTTTGCACAGTGGAATGAAAACCTCACGAAACCAAAAGAGGGGCATAAAGCACCAATAGTGAGGGGCATGGCAGCAAGCACAGTAGTAAGAAGAGTGCAAGCTATAGAGAGAGAGATAAAGCAGAGAGAAGAGAGATACCAACATCGCAAGATATAGAGCTATGTGTATGACAGCAAGCACAGTCACATCAACACCTCAAGACAAAAAGGGGCAGATTTTCAAAGTCCTACGCACGTAAATCAATAGCACGTGTAAGTCCCGGGCCTTGAAAAAAAGGGGCAGGGCATGGGCGGGGAATGGGCAGGGCAGTCCAGGGGCAGGTCAGGGAAGGGGCCGGAGCCTCCAGGCACAGCACCCATTTGCTGATGTGCCCAGGATCGAGGGCCGGCCGTTGGCTGGCGTGCACAACCTACGCCTGCCCAGAGGCAGGCGCAACTTATAAAATAAAGGTATGGGGGGGTTAGGTAGGGCTGGGGGGCGGGTTAGGTAAGGGAAGGGAGGGGAAGCTTGGGGGTGGAAGGAAAGTTCCATCCGAGGGCGCTCCAATTTCAGAGCGGCTTTGGAGGGAACAGGGAAAGCCAGCAGGGCTCTCCAAGGACTCGGCACGTGCAAGATGCACTATTGTGTACCCCCTTGCGTGCGCCAACCCTGTATTTTATAATATGTGTGCGGCTGCGCGTGAATGTTATAAAATCGGGCATACAATTGTGCATGCTGGGTTGCATGCACAAATGTACGCCCACGTGTAGGTAGTAAAATCCGGCCCAAAGTGAGTTATAAGGCAGCAAGAAATGTAATAGAGATGTGATTCTGCCGAACCTTTTGGTTTGTCCTTCGTTATCGGCCCGCTACAGGAAATTTCGTTTTCCCACGATTCGGGCCGATTTTTTTCGGCCGCCTGAACCAGGACGAATTAGGCAATTTCATTGAAATTGCCCAATTCATTCTGGACGAATGCACATCCCTATATGGTAATAATACAGCAGGGCACTGAAGCAAGAGAACAGCGAGGCAGCAAAGTAGGTCTTGCAAGAGCAGTAAGAGTGGTAACAAGATCTTGAGGCATCCAGAGGAGGAGAAGGGCAGAGGAGGAAAGTGTTTTTTCTTTATTTTCAAGTTTCAATTTTTTATTCTTTATTTTTGTTTTGTTTTGGAGGCCAAAACACCCCAGTGGAACAAGTGAGAAGAATGGTAGTGGTTGCTGGCTGGCAACAGCAGTAGCAGCAGCAGCGGCAAGAATGGCAAGTGAACAGCAGGGCACCAAACCAGAAGAGAGGCAGGGCAACAGAAGCAGGTCAGGCAGCAGCAGCAAAAGTGGCAAGAGGCATCAATACAATAAGGTGCTGAGCTGAAAGTCAGAGCATGAGGAGCAAGCTAGGCTGAAGCAGAATAAGTGCCAAATGGCAACAACACAGCAAAATGCTGAAGCCAAAAAGTGTGGGCATTGCTTCAGTTTAGCTGTGCACTTAATCCTCCTGCCACTCAGATAGAAATTCAGGGAAATGCAGCAGTAGAGACGTGCATTCATCTTTTCTTCATTTCATTTCAATGAGTGCATTGTTTTTAGTATATACTAAATTAAAATAGTATACACTTAATTAGTGTGCTCTAAAAAATTAGAGTGTACTAATAACAAACAAAATGGAAAAATATTAATGGAAATGGAAAAAAATAAAAATGAAATGAAAAGTAAATGAAAAATATTTTGGTTGCATAGCCCTATCCAGAGGAAAGTTGATCTTAAGGAAGATCAACTTTTTCACAACTTTGGTGCCAGCTGTGAATGATGCAGACCCATGCTATCCATTTCCACTGAGAACACCCATTTACTAGGCACACTGGTTAGTGGGCAGAAAAGGAAATGCTGCATGATGTTGGCAAGGGCCAGCCAAACTGTGACCTTGTGTTCCCAGCATACCAATAGGTCTCTATCCATGACCTTGATTGGATCTCTAACATATCATATCATTGCAATTTGTATAGAGGGTCTCTTTTACTTTGAGAAGAAGCTACTGTTCTTTATTTCCAACCACTGAAGCTATAGCCTGTGGCAGGAGAACCCATTGTATGTTGGCCACAGAGGGGGCATAAAGGTGGAGGAGAAAATGATAGATTTCAGGATGCTGTTGATGCTGAGGTGCCCCTGCTTTCCTGCATTTAATTCCCACTGTCCCTCTGCCTCTGACACTCCAATTCGTGCACTCTAGCCACCAGCTTCTCCTTCCAGTAAGTCAGAGTTCTGGCCTGAAGGGTGATACTAATTTCACTCATGTGTCAAACAGTGTGACTTGTATGCAAGGATTAATCTAGTTGAGGGGTCTGAGCCTATTTTCTATTGGTTGCAGAAAGAAGCCCATGAGTACCAACACCTCTTGCACCAGTTCCTGCTCCTGTCAGAAATCCTGTAATTCTTCAGGATATTGATTATGAAGTGGCTGTCATTGAACTCAGATCTTTTGTGCCATCCTTGAAGGGATTCAGAACTCATGTCTCCTGCATCAGGTGTCACCAATCATGATGCCAGATCTCTTGAAAGGGAGACAGTTCATAAAGGGGTGTCTGTTGCTTCTCTACGACTGCACCATTAAATATGTGGAATTCCACTTGGTGCTTACTTTCTGATTAAGCTGGTGCACAGGTGTCCTGACTATTGCCTACTTCTTACAGAGCTGTTGTCTGCCCTTTGTGATCCAGTTTAAAAGCTCAGCTATTTTATTTATTTATTTATTTATTTATTTATTTATTTATTTAAAATCTTTTCTATACCGTCGTTTAGTAATGTACCATCACAACGGTTTACATAGAGGCACGTATATTTAGTTTGGTTAAAAAATGTATCTATGAAAGTGCCATTACAGTGTCGGTACATGCTTATATAATATGTTATAAGATAGTTGACATGGATCTAGTCCATTTATATGATTAATAGGGAAATCATACAAGAATGTGCTTAAACTGAAGTTCTCTAGCATTATCATTTAAGTATAAAAAAATAAAAATAAAAGAATGTGAAACCACTCATCTCAGTAACTTGTTCTGTGTTTCTTATTCTCCGTTCTCATTGTAAAATGCTTTTCTGAATTGCCATGTTTTTAAGCTTTTTTTGAAGAGTTTTGGATCACTCTGTAATCTTGTTTCTAGTGGCAATGTGTTCCATAATGTTGGACCAGCCAAGGATAGTGCTCGCTCTCTAACTTGTGTTAGTTTTGCTGTCTTTAAGGAGGGGATGGTTAGTAGAACTTTACTTTCTTGTACTTTTCTAGCAGGCCCTGCAGGATAGAACTGCCACTTAGCTTACACCTGAGCCCCAGTGCTTCCCCTTACTGCCAGGTTCAGCAAGTGTTCAAAACATTGGAATATCTGGAGCCCTCATTTCTTACTGCCACTTTGTTGCCACCGTAACAAAAAGAAATAGGAATAGCAATGTGTTTCTGGCCTAAGCCATCAGCCTCCATTATCCATCTTTTCACCAGTAAGATATGGGAAAAGTTTATGGCTCTTATCTATCATCTAGATGTGCAGCACAGCCCACCTCTACCCTGTTCACGCACCCCTGTTGTTTGCCCCTGCGAGAGCTGCTGTCTGCTCCTGCTTCATCAATCTGCCACCTATGTGCTTTCAGAGAGACATGGTCAGATGTAATATTCTAGATATCACTCAAAAATGGGTGCTGCTCCCCTTTGCCCTGAACAAATGTGCATGATACCAGGCATGGTACTGAATGTACAGGGTAAGGATGATCCTTCTATTAACTGTTGCCTAGACAGAACTTTGTAATCTGAGGCTAAGATGTGCAGCAGCCAGCTAAATCCCATGTTCTCTACAACCCGTAGGGTCTGGTCATCCCAGGCACTCATTTCCCTCATGGTCTATGTCACCACCTTCAATGTTGCATGCATCTAGCCCCAGACAAGGATAGGGAAAATTACTCCATCTGCTCCATAGTGGCTTGCCATTGACACAGTGGAGAGGCTGATAGCCTGCTGCCTGACTGGAGAAAGGGTTAGATGGTAAGCTTGGGAGGCAGTCTTTCCCTTTGCTATGGCTTTCTGCTGCTCCTTCTGCTGCTTTGCATGAAGGACAGGGTCTTTAGACAAGTACCAACCACTCCTGAAACTAATAAGTGTTGTTTTTGCAAATGATGGAACATACCACTGTTTAAAAAATGGTCCAGTGTCAGGAAGGACCCAAGATGGCCGACGAGCGAGGAACACTGTTAGAGGGCTCTCAACTCGATTAGCTTTTCCTTGATTTCCTTGCTTAAAATGCCTCATACCAACAGAACGGCTGGACTGAGAGAGATTATATTGAGCTCTCCCTCTCTGGAAACATCTCAGCCTCGGTTTGAGGGCTTTTTCACAGCAACTCCGACAGCAACGCTGGGAGTTTTGGTCACTACAGGGCTGGTGGGGGAATGAACACCATCCCCTTTCACCACCAACATCTCACTGAGTCCCGGCACTCTGAACATGCCTTCCCCACCCTACAATGTACTTTCTGGCAATCCGGTCCCTGCAATGTTCTCCTCTGAGATATGCTGAGGATATGCGGGAGCAGAGCAATGATAAGAGGTTTTCATGGGGGCTTATGTGATTCCAGCTGCGGAAGGTACTATACATGGGAGTCGAGATGGCAACGCGAGCCAAGGATTCCTTGGAGCAGTGGGCCCCTCGGATGTTGTTTTTCCATCTGTAAGAGGTATGGAGAATGGAGATTGGCTCAGGCACAATTTCGGGTGCAGGTGGTGCTTTTATAAATGCTCTGGATTTTGGAAATACTCTACAGTGTCCCTCTGAAATTATGCTTGATGGAAAATGGACTGCTTTAAAGTATCTAGATTCTTCAATTGCTACACTATCCCAAGTTACTTTGGCTACTAAGCATCAGATAATGGCTAATACTAATTTGATTACCTCCTTTAGCCTTAAAGTGGATGGCATTGAGACACAACTTTCAGCTGCTGAGAAAATACAACAAAACTTGGTCCAATCTGAGTTGATAAAGAACAAAAATCTGGAAAACATAGAATATTCACTGAGATCCCATAATTTAAGAATACCAAATTTTCCAGTGATAAATTTAATCTCCCCTCTGGATCTCTTTAAAACATATGGGTCGAAATTTAAGTCGTACGCGCGGGCGTACATTTGTGCACGTAACAGTTTGGTTATTTTTTTCAGTACTCCTGGTTCAATTGATAGACATTGGGGTTATTGCTTCCTATCTCTCTGGAAATTGTTTTCTCCTTGCTACTATTTTGGGTCTTGCTGAACATTTGGCAGCTAGAGTAGAGCTATTGTATTTGGTAGTGATTGACTGAACCAGGCACCCAGAAGATAGCCTCCCCCCTATCCAGACTTGAACCTGGACCCGTACCACCCCTGATTGATGCTTATAGCCCAAAAAGGGAATTAGCTACACTGGTTTCTGTGTATGCACTTAATCAGTACCTCAATGGAATTTTTACTACTTTGGTTTCATAAATTGTATTCCTGGGAGACTATCCAGTGATTTTAGGAGAGGATTTGAACTGAATAGTAGATCCTGACCTTGACAGGTGCCTCAAGGGAAGCAATGGTCCTTCACAGTTGCACAGAGGGATTCCTTTTCTATGTGAAAGTTTATCTCTGGTTGACATGTGGAGGGGGTTACATCCTACTATTAAAACTATATCCACTATGATAGAGCACACAACACTCAGACTCGCACTAATTCTTGATTTTTGAAAAGTTGTTTGGTTTAGTAGATACAGCCATTATTGAGGTTCTAGTGAGCTCAGATCACAGCCCAGTATTGTGTTATTTACATATTGTTGCGCCCCTGCCTGTGCTTCACGTGGACAGGGCCTTACCTCCGCGGCCTGTCCTGCTCCTGACGTTACTCCTTGTGATCCAGGGGCCGCAGCTGAAGCCAGGGCCTTGCCTGAGGCGGCCGATGCCGGGTGCTTCCGCAGCCCGGCCGCCATCTTGCCAGCATGGCCGGAACTGTGCCGGGTCCTTGCCTGGCCCGGAGGCTGACTCCCCCATCGGGGTCTGCCTGCAGCACAGTCCTCTTCTGTCCGATGCGACGGGACACCGCCGACATCATCAGGGCCTGCCCGGAGGCCCAGCTCCCTCCGCTGTCCAGGGTTCTGAACTTCCTGTTCCTGTTACTCCTAGGGGGCAGGCCCACGGCTCTTTTCCCTTCTTGTAGGGACAGAAAGGTGGGGTCCTCTTAGCAGCTCCTCCCAGGGAGTTGCTCTCTCAGCCCTATAAGAGGGCCCTGCTTCATTCCAGCTTTGTCTTCACATCAGTTCAGATGCCCCGGAAGAATTCTCTTCATCTGATGCCTGTTCCTGAGTCCGGATCCTGATGTCCGATTCCCGAGTGCAGATCTTGATGCCCGATTCCTGAGTTTGGATTGTGATGTCCTGTTCCTGAGTTTGGATCCTGATGTCTGTTCCAACTCTGGATGTCTGTGAGTCCAGCTCCCGTGGTCTCCTTGCCGGATGTCTGTGAGTCCAGCTCCTGATGTCTGCTCCAAGTTTGGGCTTCTGTGAGTCCAGATCCTGTGGTCCGATCCTGATCTGGATGTATGTTCCAAGAAGTTCCATGTTCCAAGTCCTGAAGTTCATTCCAAGTCCTGCAGTCCATTCCCAGAAGTTCCATGTTCCAAGTCCTGTAGTCCATTTCAAGTCCTGCAGTCCGTTCCAAGAAGCTTCCATGTTCCTAGGTTCTGTTTCAAGTCTTGTAGTCCGTTCCAAGAAGTTTCCATCTTCCAAGGTTCTGTTTCAAGTCCTACAGTCCATTTCAAGTCCTGAAATCCATTCCAAGAAGTTCCATGTTCCAAGATTCCATTCCAAGTCTGCAGTCCATTCAAGTCCTGCAGTCTGTTCCAAGATGTTCCTTGCTTGATGTCCTGATGTTCCTTGCTTGATGTCCTGATGTTCCTTGATGTCCCAAGTTTTGTCTTGTTCCCGGTCCTAATGCACCAGGATGTGGGACCCGTGCCTCAGGAGATTTCCTGATTTTACTCCGAGTTTCCATAAGAACATAAGAACATAAGAAAATGCCATACTGGGTCAGACCAAGGGTCCATCAAGCCCAGCATCCTGTTTCCAACAGTGGCCAATCCAGGCCATAAGAACATGGCAAGTACCCAAAAACTAAGTCTATTCCATGTAACCGTTGCTAATGGCAGTGGCTATTCTCTAAGTGAACTTAATAGCAGGTAATGGACTTCTCCTCTAAGAACTTATCCAATCCTTTTTTAAACACAGCTATACTAACTGCACGAACCACATTCTCTGGCAACAAATTCCAGAGTTTAATTGTGCGTTGAGTAAAAAAGAACTTTCTCCGATTAGTTTTAAATGTGCCCCATGCTAACTTCATGGAGTGTCCCCTAGTCTTTCTACTATCCGAAAGAGTAAATAACCAATTCACATCTACCCGTTCTAGACCTCTCATGATTTTAAACACCTCTATCATATCCCCCCTCAGTCGTCTCTTCTCCAAGCTGAAAAGTCCTAACCTCTTTAGTCTTTCCTCATAGGGGAGTTGTTCCATTCCCCTTATCATTTTGGTAGCCCTTCTCTGTACCTTCTCCATCGCAATTATATCTTTTTTGAGATGCGGCGACCAGAATTGTACACAGTATTCAAGGTGCGGTCTCACCATGGAGCGATACAGAGGCATTATGACATTTTCCATTTTATTCATCATTCCTTTTCTAATAATTCCCAAGCTCCCAATACTCCAAGCTTTTATCTGGTTCCCTAGTTCCGACTCCAGCAGATCCGAGGGGTTTCCACTAATCTGCACTATGAGACTGCCTGAGCTCACCCCAATCTCCTCATGGTCCACGACCAACCATCCAGCTGTGTAGGGCGTGAAGGGGACAGTGTGGTCCGTGACCAACTCTACGGGCTGTGTAGGATGCCTCAGCATCTTGCTCATCCCCACCTGTGTCCTGTTCCTCACCTGAGACTTCAGTGTGGTCCGCGACCAGCCCCATGTGCTGTGTAGGGCGCCTGAGGGACTCGCTTTTTTACCCAAGCTTTGTCCCAAGTCTCCAGCTCGACGTTCCACATTCCAAATCTTCAGCTCCACATTCCAAGTTTCCAGCTCCACGTTTGTCACGTTCCAAGTTTCCAGATCCATGACATACTCTTCATGAGTCCCAAGATCCATGTCACCCTCTGCGAGAATCCTAAATTTAAAGTTCATCTCTGACTCTTTGGGCTCTTGCTTTCCTTGAACTCTCCGATGTTCCAAGTTTCAAGTCCTAGCCAGAGACCTACATTGTAGCCTGTGTTCCTAGCTCCATCCAGCTCTGCTCCTGTGACGCCCATTCCCACACACACACCTCACCACAGGTGTGACTCATGTCCCGACCTGATCCGCCTGTGGCCCAAGGGTTTTGCTTTCCCAAGAGCCAAATGATGCGCACAGAGCCCATACCATCAGCCCCTGAAGGCTGTGCTTGCAACAGGATGCGAAGACAAGAACTCGGTGTGGTGTGCTGGGCTCAGTGTTGGACATTCGTCTTGATTCTGAAGTCTGGCTTAAAAAATGTTTTCTAACTTCCCTGGATGTTTCCGAGTTCCTGGTTTTGTCCCTAGTTCCTGGTCTTACTATGAACTGTTTTGTTAGCAATACTCCGTTTGCTACAAACAAATATTTTCTCGCTTGCCTTCTTCCACGTACCTGATTCCAACTCACAAGAGTTTTCAAATTATTCCAGTTCCTGTTTTCTTCCAGATCGGCAGTAGGGGTTCGGATGTCCCAACGACCTGCAGGAAGCGCCTGCAATCTGATCCTCTACCAGCCAGCTCATGTTCCAGAGCCTCCTACGACCTGTAGGAGGTGCCTGCTATCTGACTCTTCCTTCATCAGTCCCACAGTTTCCTTGATCTTCAGGAGGTACCTGCAAGCTGTTCCTATCAGTACAAGTCCTGAGGTTTGTCCAGCCAATGGAGGGAGTCTCTATGAATCTGAGACCTTCCCCACTCATCCGTAGAGAAGTGGTATTACCCCTGTGTTCCAACAACCTGTAGGAGGCGCCTGTACCCAGGTTCTTCTCTGATCCCTATTTGATTCAATGTTCTCCAGTCAAGAATTGAACCTTGAGTTCCTTACAGCACCCTAGGTCCTGGGTCTATTGACCAGCAGGAAGCGCCTGCATCCCAGGCCTGGCTTTCTTCCATCAGTGTTTCTCCAGCAAGAACCTACTCCTAGTAGGAGCCTTACATCAAGGGGTTTCATGCTTCTTCAGATTCTTGTTCCAAGATTCTTCTGCTCCAGTTCTGTTCCTATTTGCCTGTCCATCTCCCCAGGTAGTACCTCTGGACTGTTCATTGGTACTGACCTCGGCCTGATCCTTGACTATTCTGACCACCTTGGCATGTGGCACTTCCAAGAATTGATTCCAAGTTTGTGGGTCCCAGCCCACACATTCCTGAATCCAAGAACACTTGATTCCAAGTGTGTGGGTCTTAGCCCACACATCTATGATTCCACGAACATTGATGCTAGTTTGTGGGTCCCAGCTCCCACTTCAAGAATTCCAAGAACATTCCTGTACCATTCTATCTGGGTTTTTCTCCTCTTACATTGTATCTATGATAAGTCTAGCTCTAAATACCTCAAAAACAGAACTACTCATCATCTCCAATCAACCAGAACGCTTCACTCTCCCCATGCGACAGAACACTCCTCAAAAGACAACCACAACCCTCCCTCAGGCCCAGTTTGTAAGAGACCTGGGCGTCTTTATAGATCAGCACCTAAGTTTTAAACCCCACATCAAAACCCTTCTTAAGGGGGGTTTCTATAAACTTAACATCCTAAAAAAACTCAAAACCCTCCTCCACACCCATGATTTCCGCACAGTCGTACAGACCACCATGCTCGCGAAATTAGACTATTGTAACTCCCTGCTACTAGGACTCCCCAACACCACCATCAAACCCCTCCAGATTCTACAAAACTCCATGGCTAGAATCATAACCGGTACGCGTAAAAGGGACCACATCACCCCCATACTAAAAGACCTACATTGGTTGCCCATCTCCTTCCGCTCACAATACAAAACCCTCACCATCCTTCACAACACCCTACATAAACACAACCACAACTGGCTCGATGAAATGCCTCGCTACCCGCTCCTCCAACCGCCCCACAAGAACAACCCACACAGGCACTCTCCACATCCCATCCCTCAAAACAGCACACTCAACCCACACCAGAGGGAGAGCCTTCTCCGTCGCTGGCCCCACCCTCTGGAACTCCCTCCCCACCTTCCTACGCCAAGAGACATCCTTTCACAACTTTAAGAAAGGAGTCAAAACATGGCTATTCCGACAGGCCTACCCTGACACAAACCAAACTTAATATCTCCGCACCTTAGCCCCCCCTCTGCACGACCTGACCTCCTGCGCCCCCCCCCCCCCAGGTCCCCCCCGCCCGGCCTTTCACCCTCTCTCTCAGCCCGCCTGATCCCCTCCCCTCCTCCCCTGGCCACCTCCCTTTATCCTCGACACCCAGCCACCTCCCTACCCCCCCCTTTTTTCCCCTTTTCCCCTGCCCTCCACACCCCCTACCTACCCTTGAAGAAACCCTTCCCAGTAATTCCCTCCTGTTTCAATTGTTCCTTATTCCTATTTAATCAAATGTTTCCTGTACATTAGGCATCTGTACATAGCATTCCTCTTTTCCGCTTTATTCCCTCCCTTTTACCTCTTTTATCTATACCTCTCCCCCTTCCCCCCTTATCCCCCTTTCCCACCCACCCCCTACCCCTTCCCTTTCTCCCCCCCCCTACCCCCCTCAAATCTCTATTCCTTGGTTCCATTTATTGATTATTTTGTTGTATTTGGTTTTGGGTTTGTTTTTGCTCTTGCGTTAGTTTTTTCATACTGTTTTATTGTCATTTTGTTATACTGTATCTCCCACCTGAGTTCATTGTAAACCGGCATGATGTGCTTCACGAATGTCGGTAGATAAAAGTTAATAAATAAATAAATAAATAAAATAAGTCTATGACAAGCTATTCTTCTCATTTCAGCTCTTCAGCCTAGGAAGTGTGTCGAACCTCCAAGTTTCACAACACTCTCTACTTGCCTTCCTCCCAGAGTCAGTCAGAAGAGGCTTGGAGGGGGCCTTTGAAGAGGGGCTACTGTTGTGCCCCTGCCCACGCTTCACGCGGACAGGGCCTTACATCTGTGGCTGGTCCTGCTCCTGATGTTGCTCCTCATTGCCCGGAGGCCGCAGCTGAAGCCAGGGCCTTGCCTGAGGCGGCTAACGCCAGGTGCTTCCACAGCCCAGCCGCCATCTTGCTGGCACGGCAAGGTCCTTGCCTTGCCCGGAGGCCGACTCCCCTGTCGGAGCCTGCCTGCAGTCCAGTCCTCTTCTCTCCGATGCGGCGGGATGCCACCGACGTCATCGGGGCCTGCCGGAGGCACAGCTGTCTCCACTCCATCTCCTCCCTGCACAGCAGCGGAGATGCCGCTGTCCAGGATTCTGAACTTCCTGTTCCTGCTCCTCCTAGGGGGCAGGCCCGCGGCTCTCTTCCCTTCTTGTAGGGCTAGAGAGGTGGGGTCCTCTTAGCAGCTCCTCCCAGGGAGTTGCTCTCTCAGCCCTATAAGAGGGCCCTGCTTCATTCCAGCTTTGTCTTCGCATCAGCTCAGATGCCCCTGAAGTCACCTCTTCATCTGATGCCTGTTCCTGAGTCCGGATCATGATGTCCGATTCCTGAGTTCGGATCTTGATGTCCTGTTCCTGAGTTCGGATCCCGATGTCCTGTTCCAACTCTGGATGTCCGTGAGTCCAGCTCCTGTGGTCTGCTCCTCGCTGGATGTCCATGAGTCCAGCTACCGATGTCTGCTCCAAGTCCGGATGTCTGTGAGTCCAGATCCTGAGGTCTGTTCCTGATCCAGATGTCTGTTCCAAGAAGTTCCATGTTCCAAGTCCTGCAGTTCATTCCAAGTCCTGCAGTCTGTTCCCAGAAGTTCCATGTTCCAAGTCCTGTAGTCCATTTCAAGTCCTGCAGTCCATTCAAAGAAACTTACATGTTCCAAGGTTCTGTTTCAAGTCCTGAAGTCAATTTCAAGTCCTGCAGCCCTTTCCAAGAATCTTCCATGTTCCAAGGTCCCATTCCAAGTCCTGCAGTCCATTCCAGTCCTGCAGTCTGTTCCAAGATGTTCCTTGCTTGATGTCCTGATGTTCCTTGATGTCCTGATGACCCAAGTTCCATCTTGTTCCCGGTCCTAATGCACCAGGATGTGGGACCTGTGCCTCTGGAAATTTCCTGCTTTTACTCCGAGTTTCCATACTCCAAGATTTTATCTGGTTCCCTAGTTCTGACTCCAAAGGATCCGAGGGGTTTCCACTAACCTCCGCTATGAGATTGCCTGAGCTTGCCCCAATCTCCTCATGGTCCGCGACCAGCCATCCAGCTGTGTAGGGTGCAAAGGGGACAGTGTGGTCTGCGACCAGCCCCACGTGCTGTGTAGGGCGCATGAGGGTCTTGCTCATCCCCGCCTGTGTCCTGTTCCTCGCCTGAGTCTTCAGTGTGGTCCGTAACCAGCCCCATGTGCTATGTAGGGCACCTGAGGGACTCACTTTCCTTACTCAAGTCTTCATCCCAAGTCTTCAGCTCTACTTCCCAAGTCCCAAGTCTCCAGCTCTATATTCCCCATTCCAAGTTTCCAGCTCTACATTCCACCTTCCAAGTCTCCAGCTCTACGTTCCACCTTCCGAGTCTTCAGCTCTACATTGCACTTTCCAAGTCTCCAGCTCTACGTTCCACGTTCCAAGTCTTCAGCTCCATGAGCCACATTCCAAGTTTCCAGCTCAATGTTCCACATTCCAAGTTTCCAGCTCCACGACATACTCTTTGTGAGTCCCAAGCTCCATGTCGCCCTCTGCGAGAATCCTAGGTTCCAAGTTCTTCTCTGACTCTTTGTGTTCTCGCTTTCCTTGAACTCTCTGATGTTCCAAGTTCCTTGCCAGAGACTTACATTGTAGCTTGTGTTCCTAGCTCCGTCCAGCTCTGCTCCTGTGACGCCCATTCCCGCACACACACCTCACCATGGGTGAGACTCATGTCCCAACCTGAGCTGCCCTGTGGCCCAAGGGTTCCGCTCTCCCAAGAGCCAAGTGATGCTCACCGAGTCCATACCATCGGCCCCTGAAGGCTGAGATCGCAACACATATAGGGGATATGACTTATAAGCAATTAGTCTGGCATATGTTACCAAGTCTGATTCAGGATAAGAAGTTCCCAGATTTTTTAAATGCATGCTGGGTAGAATATGAGGTAGAAAAAAAGGCCCATAAAATTAATCCAGTTTTGTATGTGGAAGCAGCAAAGGCAGTCCTCTAGGGCCGAATCATAAGTTAGATAATTACCAAAAAGAAGAAACTTATTGCTGATATTATACAATTGGATACATGCTTGAAGATGTGTGACACTTTTTAGACACCCTTACACTGTAGCTTAAGCTAGAGTATTTGAAATTACAGCACTCTTTGAATGCTTTATTGCAGCAACAAGCAAGCCATTTACTTCAGTCTTTGAAACATAGATTTAATCTCTATAGTAATAAATCTAATAAGATGCTGGCGAATTTGACTAGAGTATAGGCTGCCTCTAAATTTATCCCTGCTGTATGTGATAGCAAGGGATGCCAATGTACTTTTGCAGAGGATATCTGTGAGGTGTTTAATAAATTCATGCAAATATGTATTTGGCGGATCCAGATCACACTCAAATTATTTTTTGGCAGATTTAACTTTTCCCTATGTACCACTCAATGAATTAGAAAAAAGGCAATTTTCTTGTGTTGAAATATAGCAAGTAGTAGCTTCCCTGCATAATTTTACCAGGAACTGAAAGGCTAGATGCTCATTTTTATAAAATCTTGCAAGATCAGGTTCCTGATGCTTTGAAAACTTTTTTTGATGCATTGTCTGAACTAGGCAGTATGCCAGATATGATGAGAAATGTGCATATTATATTCTTGTTTAAGTAAGGCCAAAATGCACTGAATCCATGTTCTTAAAGGCCCATCTCACTTCTAAATCAAGACATAAAAATGTATGTAAAATTCTTGTGAAAAGAATTTGTTATGTGACGCCGAAACTAATTCTGCCACATCAAGTTGGGCGGCAATCTAGTGTAAATGTTTGTAAGCTGCTGATTGCTCTGGAATGTTGTCATTTTGAATTGGTGCCAGACCTGCTATTTGTAGGATTTGATGCAGAAAAAGCATTTGACAGTCTGTCATGGGCATTTATGAAACATAAATTATCTCTGTATGACTTTCAATTTACTTTACTCTAACCCCCTTGCACAAACTTATGCAAATGATAACTTTTCAGACTTTATATTGCTTTCAAGGGGGACTAGACAAGGGTGCCCACTCTCCCCTTGGAGCCACTGGTACAATCGTTGGAAGAGTCTGCCAATGTCAATTGAGAGCAACTGTGGGGCAAAGATGTGTCAAAGCTCTGTTATTTGTGATGTCATTCTGATGCTGCTTTCCAATGCCAGGCAGTTCCCTCCTTCCAGATTAAATATATTTGCCTGTTATGACAGTTTTTCAGGGCTTAAATTAAATCTAACTAAATATGAAGCCCTGGATGTTTTGAACAATTTGGATCAAACATGGGAGAATTTTCCTCTAAAATGGGCTGGAAATTCTATTAAATATTTAGGGCTCTGCATGCAGAGAATGCAGAAACTTTATGTTGCACTGGAGGTCGATTCTTGGGCTGAGGTGGGATTGATGCTACCTGAGAGCAGGGGCCCACGGGTCCCCACCATCAGCAGGTGGAGTGCGCTGAAGCTAGAGGCCACTGGAGCTTCACCTATACCAGCCCACATTCCCCTCGGGTTGAGCCTTTGGGTGCCGGGGCCGGCAGGACTTAGATGGGCCTCGGGTTTGTATGACAATGGAGGATGGTTCAGCCCAGAGACAGCAGCCACAGATGGAGTGTGTGGCGTGCCTAATGTAACCCCAGTATTTAAAAAGGGCTCCAGGAGCGATCCTGGAATCTACAGACCAGTTAGCCTGACTTCAGGGCCAGGAAAAATAGTGGAAAGTGTTCTAAATATCAAAATCACAGAACATATGAAAAGACATGGTTTAATGGAACAAAGTCAGCATGACTTTACCCAAGGCAAATCTTGCCTCACAAATCTGCTTCACTTTTTTGAAGGAGTTAGAACTTAAGAACATAAGAAATTGTCATGCTGAGTCAGACCAAGGGTCCATCAAGCCCAGCATCCTGTTTCCAACAGAAGCCAAACCAGGCCACAAGAACCTGGCAATTACTAAAACACTAAGAAGATCCCATGCTACTGATTTGATTAATAGCAGTGGTTATTCCCTAACTAAACTTGATTAATAGCCGTTAATGGACTTCTCCTCCAAGGACTTATCCAAAACTTTTTTGAACCCAGCTAAACTAACTGCACTAACCACATCCTCTGGCAACAAATTCCAGAGCTTTATTGTGCATTGAGTGAATAAACATGTGGATAAAGGTGAACTGGTAGATGTGGGATATTTGGATTTTCAGAAGGCGTTTGACAAAGTTCCTCATGAGAGGTTTCTAGGAAAACTAAAGAGTCATGGAATAGGTGGCGATGACCTTTCGTGAATTACAAACTGGCTAAAAGACAGGAAACAGAGAGTAGGATTAAATGGACAATTTTCTCAGTGGAAGGGAGTGGGCAGTGGAGTGCCTCAGGGATCTGTATTGGGACCCATACTTTTCAATATATTTATAAATGATCTGGAAAGAAATACGACAAGTGAGGTAATCAAATTTGCAGATGATACAAAATTGTTCAGAGTAGTTAAATCACAAGCAGATTGTGATGAATTGCAGGAAGACCTTCTGAGATTGGAAAATTGGGCATCCAAATGGCAGATGAAATTTAATGTGGATAAGTGCAAGGTGATGCATATAGGGAAAAATAACCCATGCTATAGTTACACAATGTTGGGTTCCATATTAGGAGTTACCAACCAAGAAAGAGATCCGGGCGTCATAGTGGATAACACATTGAAATTGTCAGTTGAGTGTGCTGCGGCAGTCAAAAAAGCAAACAGAATGTTGGGAATTATTAGAAATTATTATTATTATTAGAAAGGGAATGGTGAACAAAACGGAAAATGTCATAATGCCTCTGTATCGCTCCATGATGAGACCGTACCTTGAATACTGTGTACAATTCTGGTCGCCGCATCTAAAAAAAGATATAGTTGTGATGGAGAAGGTACAGAGAAGAGCAACCAAAATAATAAAGGGAATGGAACAGCTCCCCTATGAGGAAAGACTAAAGAGGTTAGGACTTTTCAGCTTGGAGAAGAGACAGCTGAGGGAGGATATGATAGAGGTGTTTAAAATCATGAGAGGTCTAGAAAGGGTAGATGTGAATCAGTTATTTACTCTTTTGCATAATAGAAAGACTAGGGGGCACTACATGAAGTTAGCATGTGGCACATTTAAAACTAAACTCTGGAATTTGTTGCTAGAGGATGTGGTTAGTGCAGTTAGTGTAGCTGTGTTTAAAAAAGGATTGGATAAGTTCTTGGAGGAGAAGTCCATTACCTGTTATTAATTAAATTGACTTAGAAAATAGCCACTGCTATTACTAGCAACAGTAGCATAGAATAGACTTAATTTTTTGGGTACTTCCCAGGTTCTTATGGCCTGGATTTGCCACTGTTGGAAACAGGATGCTGGGCTTGATGGACCCTTGGTCTGACCCAATATGGCAAGTTCTTATGTTCTTATGTTACCCCGGACGGGTTATGGAACAGAAACTCAAGCACCAAGGAACAAGTGGTAGCTGGAGAAGCCTGAGCAGGGTTTGGATAAGTTCTTGGAGGAGAAGTCCATTAACGGCTATTAATCAAGTTTACTTAGGGAATAGCCACTGCTATTAATTGCATCAGTAGCAAGGGATCTTCTTAATGTTTGGGTAATTGCCAGGATCTTGTGGCCTGGTTTGGCCTCTGTTGGAAACAGGATGCTGGGCTTGATGGACCTTTGGTCTGACCCAGCAAGGCAATTTCTTATGTTCTTATGTTCTTATGTTCTTATGGCCGAAGCCTCAAGAGTCCATGTCTAGAGGATAGAGACAGGGGTGTCACTGTTGAGCTAGGATCGAAGCTGGCAGCCAGTGGAAGGTGTAGCAAGCAACGTAGGACTCTGGACAAAAGAGAGTCTATAACAATGTCATCCGTAGTAAGGGTCAGGGACAAAGAAAGCAGGCGAGGTCAGGCATAGCAATGGTCAAGGCTCAGAGAAGGCAGGCATGGTCAGGCGTAGCAATGGTCATGCCTCGGAAAAGGCAGGCATGGTCAGATGTAGCAATGGTCAAAGTTCAGAGAAGGCAGGCATGGTCAAGCGTAGTGGAGGTCAGGCTTGGAGAAGGCAGGCGAAGTCAAATGTAGCAGAGGTCGGGCTTGGAGAAGGCAGGTGAAGTCAAACATACCAGAGGTCAGGCTTGGAGAAGGCAGGCGGAGTCAAACGTAACAGAGGTCAGGCTTGGAGAAGGCAGGCAGAGTCAAACATAGCTGAGGTCAATACCAGGAAGTCAATCAATGCAAGAAGATGAGACGAACACAGGAACCAGGAACCAAAGACACAGGAACAGGATCAGGAAACACAAAGAGGCAACGAGCACTTAGAAACCAGGAACAGGCAAACCAAGGAGACCTGTTGGAAAGGCAAAGCTTCTGTGGAAAACCAGGTAATTTATATGATACAGGACATGACATCATTATCCGGGGTCTGCGGCCAGGTTCCCACTGTGGGCCCTTTAAAGGTCTCAGGGTGTCACACGCGCGCACCTAGTGGGAGACATGGCGCCACTGGAGCCATCTTTCCCTTGACCATGTGGAGAGACTCAGCAGACGGAGGTGTCCCGGCTGGAGGGCCAGGGAGGAAATGCAAGGCCGGAGGCACTGGTGGACACCCGACGTTGGAGCTGGCAGCCCACCGCTGCCAGGGAAGAGGAGTTGGGTCGCAAGATACGAGGGCTGCACCGCGGGGTTGCAGCTGGCAGCGAGCATAACACTTTGGTATACTTGTAATATTGGCCCTATAATTACTCGTTTTTGTACTAAATTAGACAGTTGGAATTTTTTCTCAGTATCTCTGAGGGGTAGAATCACGTTGATAAAATGATTTTAATCTCTAAATTGCTGTACATCCTGCAGATACCTGTGATTCGGCAGCAGAAAGACATCCGACAGTTAAATAGGCTATGTACTGCTTTTATTTGGAAGGGTAAGAGGGCATAGATGACATTAAAGAATTTAATGCTCCAATGGTAGAGGTAGGTTTAAACTTCCCTAGTTTTAAACTCTACAATTTGGCATGCATGCTTAGACCCTTGGGAGACTGTCTTTTGGACACATGTAATTATACAGATTTAACATTAGAATGACAGTTTCTCCTTTGAGCCTTTAATTTGTGTTAAATGCTCATCCAGACATATCAGAAAAGATCTTTGTCTGTAATGATATGATCTATGAGAGATTGGCGATTACTTCAGAAGTTCTTAAAGCTTTCTGTGTAATTTTCTCATTTTTTGTGACTTTCAAGGAATCCATATTTCACTCCGGAATATATGTACCCACAATACTTTGCACTGGCTCAAAAAAGAGGCAACCATTATGTCATCCTTTTTGCTTGGCAACCTATAACAACTTCAGATATTCACATATTGTAAAGCACACTTGGATTTAGTAATAAGGATTTTTGTCTTCATTTGCAGATAAGACATATCCATTTATTGAGCATATCAAGTACTCTAGGGTTTACATCCTTGGCTTTTCAAGAAAAACAAAAGGCATGAACTGCTTTATAGAAGTTTCTGCAATCGCATTCTTCATATTATCTGTTGACTATATTAGCTGAAATCTGGAGTAAAGTTCTGGGGACATCCCTGGAGAAGGATGTTTTGAGCTCTTGTATTTTATTAATTAACAAAGGCACTAAAAATATGACCCTCAGAGAGTTACGGTTTCATATACTTCACAGGAAAATTGTATCACCTGTGAAGGCTTTTAAGATAGGCTGTGCTAAATCTAGTAACCGAAATGTCTTCAGTTGGAAGCAACATTATTCCATTGCCTATAGGATTGCTCACTCATTCAAAAATGTTGGCAGGCAGGCAAAAAAGTAAGAACTGTCTCTCAAATCAGCTTTTTGCATGTTGTGGTATAGATAAAAAAAATTTCTGATATATATAATTTTGTTGAGCTTTGTTAGTGATTTTTCAATCAAGGTATATAGCTCCACATATTTTTATAAATACATCTCATAAGTTATTTTAAATAAAAGGTTGCCTCATGGCAAAACACTATGGGGTAGATTTTCAAACCAGCATGTGGGCGTACATGTGCGTGCGCTACCTGGCATGCGCATATGTACGCCCGATTTTATAACTTGAGCACGCAGGCACGCGCAAGTTAGAAAATCGGGGTCAGCGCACGCAAGGGGATGCACACTAGTGCACCTTGCACGCACCGAGGCCCGCAGGCGTCACCTGTTCCCTCCCAGGCCACTCCGAAATCGCAGTGGCCTGGAAGGGTACTTCCCTTCCCCCTAACCTCTTTCCCACCACTTCCCCTAACCTTTCCCCCCCCCCCAGCTCTACTCTAACCCCCCCAAAATTGTTGTCAAACCTTTTGCGCCTGCCTTGAGGCAGGCACAGGTTGCACACACTGGCAGCCTGCCCGCACGTGATCCTCCAACACAGCAGCAAATGGCCTCTGTGTTAGAGGTCTCTGGCCCCTCCCCCGCCCCACCCCCAGACCACCCCTTTTTTCAAGCCCCGGGACTTACACGCATCCTGGGACTTTATGCGCATCACTGGGCCTTTTGTAAATAGACCCGGCACACGTAATCCTTTGAAAATCTGCACCTATATTTTGATCAAATAGTTGGATAAGCATTCCCCTGGGGTAAATATGTGGAAAGATAAATTGTTTGAAATGGCGCAGTTGGAATTTCACACAGTCCTCCTCACTACACAAAAAGCAAGGGCATTGTTCTCTAGTACTTGGGCTCCATTTTGATCCACAATAAGCAGGGCAAAAACTGCGACTACTGGAGGAATCATGTATGTAAGGATACATGGATGTTTGGGGAGGCAACGGCTCTTGTTTTGAAGGGATAGGTTATTCTGTTGGTGGAGGTTCTAGGCCTTATGTTTTGTACTATGAGTGACTTATGCATCTCATGGTTTATGTTTTTGGAAATTCTGCAGTCTGCAATGTCTTCTTAGTATTTGTATACTATGGGGAGGGATGGGGGTTGGATGTTTAGAGGGGACTTAAGGGGAATGAAAGTAAGACATTGCAGACTGAAGAATTTCCAAAAACATGAATAATAAGATACATAAGTCAATCATAGTACAAAACTGTAGAGTTTAAAATTGTATTTATATTGTTATATTTCTTAATCTGTGGTTGGCAATAAAGAGATTTACACACAAAAAATGAGCCACTACCTTCCCTCTACTGATGACATTTTTACAGTTAATTCATTCTGCAAAATGCTGATCCTCCAAAATGGTAAAGTGCCTTCACATCTCAGTCTTACAGGATCCCTTCTCTAGATCCTTGAGTGCTCTTCTGAGGCTTTCATTGAAGATGGACGAGAAGGTAAAAGACCAGGGATGTATCTCATGCTCTGGATTGTCTGCTATTGCTGAGTAATCTTGGCATCAACATGATTGCTTATTACCTCTGTGGTAATGTTATCCCTCTACTGCTGCTCACACTAGTAATTAGGTAATGCAAACTCTACTCAGCTACTAGCTTTTCAATCTTTGACATCAGTAGCTTCTGCTAAGATCTGCCACAGATATTGGTCAAAACTGAACAGGAAATACTGTACTAGTTTCCGATGATACCCACTTTGTCTCCCCCCTGCTGCTGCTACCCTGCAATGATTCTGCCTTTTTCTTCCTCTACACAAGATTAAAATTAGAGATGGGAGCAGATGATGGTTGTTCCAGCTTCTCAACATATAATGATATGATCCTCCCAACCTCAATAAATATATAATGTCACCATCATAATAGACGTCATCAGTGAAATGCTTTCACATAATCTGTTCTCCACCTTATAATTAATCATAGGTCAGTACATTTTATTATTGAAAATATTTTTAGAAATAATTGTTGATGCAACTAAAATATGACCATTCAATGTATTTTAATATCATGATATCTTGATATATCACAAACATAACATCTTCGTATTTTAAATTTTAGTGAACGCCGCTGCTATCCCATAACCGGTAAACTCCTAAAATGCCAGTTCTAGCCCAACATGAGATTTTGTTTTAGACAACTCTGTCCTTTTTCAAGATACAGCCACCAATTGGCAGATCAGTTGAATTACCAAAGATTGGATGTTGATCCTACCTCAAGGTTACAAGAAAGAATAGCAGTGAAAGTTGAGCATGGCCACAGTGTAGGTTTTCTTATGCAGAAGGAGACAACTTTCCTTATGATTGATTTAACATCCTTGAATTCTTGTATTATATATGGTGCCTAAGATTCGCAATAACCTGGAGAAACCTCCAGGAAGACCAATAGTTGCAGATATTGGTTCGGTATGGAAATTATTATCCATTTTTGTGGACAAATTCTCATATCTATGGTTCCCCTGGAATGCTCTTATCTTAGGGACAGTAAGAATATGCTAAGGATTTTACAGTCCATAAGGAACCTCCAAGACATGTACTTAGTAACCCTGGATATAAAGCACTCTATACCAGTATCCCTCAAGATAAGGCACTGTGTGATCTTTGATGCTCTGGACACAAGATTGCAGCCACATAGAGTTCCCTCAGAATTCCTCTGTAACATGGCAGAAATAGCTTTCTGTGAGAATTATTTTTTGTTTCATAAGATTTTTTACAAATAGATACATGGCATAGCCATGGATGCCATTATGGCTCCAAACCTGGGCAATTTGTACATGGCAGCTTTTGAAGAACGATCTTTATATACAACATGAACATTTGCACATATACATCTATGGGTCCTGTATATAGATGATATATTTTTTTTATTGCGGAAATCCAATGAAGTATCCTTACAAATGGTTGAATAGGGAAGACAGAAATTTATCTTTCACTATGACTTACTATTTTTACACCATCATCTACTTGGATATTACCATCATTAAAGAAGGCACTGGATTACATACAGCCATATTTAGAAAAGCCAGGGAAATAAATACCTTGCTTCATTTTAGTAGTTTTCACCAGTACAGATTAAAATGCAATCTACTGGTAGATCAATTTCTGAGACTCCAGAGAATATGTTCAGATACAGGTGGAGGACTTATTTAGGAGATTGTTGGTTCAGGGTTACCCATTCAGTATTATAAAATGTGCCTTTTTAAAAGAGCAAAAAAATGTGGAGAGACAGTAGCTCTTCATTGACAACAGGGTAGTAGAAGAGGATGCAAGATCAGTGAGTTTATTGAAATACACCAATAAGTTAACTGCAGTGTCCTCTCTTATTTTAAAACATTGCACTTTTACAGTACTCTATTTTTTGCATATACCATTGATAGCTTATATCAGGGGGAGGAGTATATAAAGTATATAAATATATATAAATATATATAAAGTATATATATATATATATATATATATATATATATATATAAGTATATATAAGTATATAAAGTATATAAAGTATATCAGGGGGAGGAGTATATAAAGAAATTCAAGCAGAAACTTAAGACCTGGCTATTTAGACAGGCATATACTGACACTGGCTAAATACCTCCCTGATCCCCTCTCTAGCTCTCACCCCCCCCCCCCCTCCATCTCCTTCTCCCCCCCCCCCGGACCCCCCCTTGTTCAACCTGATCTTTGCTTCATCTACCTACCCCTCAGAAATCGCTCTTTGTATAAATCCTCTGTAAATACTGTAATTCAAGCTCACGTTAATCGCTTTAATTTAAGTTTCTGTGTTCGTATTTATTCTTTTGCAAGTTACATGTTTATATGACTAGTTCCCTGTAAAGCGCTACTATGCCAAGTTCATGTTTTATGTAAACCGATGTGATACTCAGAGTATATGTCGGTATATAAAAATCTTTAAATAAATAAATAAGTAAATATGCAATTGTGTGGTATGGTACGCTCTTTTCTGTCAATTCAACATCTCTGGTGGAAGAAGGTCCAAGGGGCTTTGGAAATGTGGAAGGTATTATTTATGTGCACAAGTGCTTATAGGCCCATCCTAGAGTGATGTGGATACTGGGAAGACATACGAAGTGAAATCTTACTTGGATTGTCAGACATTTGGTATTGTATAAATGATCATATCCCTATGTTTGAAGAAGTACATTGGCAGAACTCAGCATCAAGCATGTAAGTGCCTTTTTGAACATCAAAGAGGCATCCAAACAAAAATGTTGCAAGCTCCAGTAGCACAACACTGCATTCAACATTCACATCAATTAAATGATCTGAAATGGAGGGTAGTAGAGCGGATTAAAAGAATCTTTGTGGGGGGTACCCTATAAAATATCTAAATTACAGAGAGCAATACTGTATCTTTCATTTCAATACAGTCCACCTGAACAGACTGAATATTGAAATAGATTGGCATATGCTTCATTTAAATATAAAAGAGAAAGGGAGACGTTATCAGATGACATCATTTCCTGTGATATGCCATGATGGAGGACTGAAATAATGCTAAAATAATGTTTGCATTTTCCTGAGGGCTAACAATAAGTAGAACAACAAATAATAGGCTTTAACAATTACATGATTAACTTTATTTCCTGATATACGTTGGTGGCTGTACCCTGATGAATGACAAAGTTGTCCGAAACACGGTCCCATGTTGGGCTAGAACCAGTGTTTCAGTTTATCAGCTATGGGATAGTGGCAGGGTTCACTAAAATTTAAAAAAATGGAGATAAGTTATGCTTTTGATATATCAAGATATCGTGAAACCAAATGGCATTGAATTGTCATATTTTACTTACAACCAAAAACTATTTCAAAAAAATATTTTCAATAATAAAATATACCAACCCTTGATTAATTAAAAAGCAGAGAACAGATTTTGTGAAAACATTTCACCGATGATACCTGTTATGACAGTCATATTATATATTTATTTAAACTTGAGGTAGGGAGGAGCATATTATTATATGTTGAAAGTATATCCACCTATCTCCACAGGAAGTTCCAGCTTCTCAGACAGTCCTGCATCTCTAGTTGGTATTCTGTTCTTTAAAAAATTGTTATGGAAGTGCTAGGAGAGCAGTTTCCAATTTCCAGGGGATTGTGTGTCCTTGGGCCACAGCTCGACCCCAAAGGAACTCCGAAAAGGTGCCGAGGCAGGCGAAGCCTGCTCGAGCATGGGCTCGAGAGGAGCAAGGCTGGAGTGAAGACAGGCGATGGAATCCGGAGCTGGAACAAGGCTGTAGCAAAGATAAGCATGACTGAAGGAACTGACCCTCCACCGGACCTGTATGCTTCAGGAAGACCAACCACACAATGGTGGTCTTATGAACAGTCCTCCGACCGTTCCACGCCCTTTCAGACCTGCCGCTGGGTAACGGCAAGAAGCGGCAAGCCGGACAGAGGCCAGGGGCAAACGAAGACCGGAACATGAAGATTCAGACGAAGACTCAGGCAAAGATGTAGGTACTTGGACGAAGACTCAGGAGTGAGGTTCTGTAGACAAGGTATCAGGAGCGAGGTTCAAGAGCTGGGTTGAGACTGCGATGCAGCATGCCCTACACAGCCCACCCGCGGGGCTGGTTGCGGACCACGCTGGCGCAGACGTAGACTCTAGACGAGATAGTGGAGTAACTGAGAAAGGCATGTTGCAGAAACTGTAGAGGCCTGCACCGGGGCACGCCCTACACAGCTGCCAGTGGCTGGTCACGGAACACGCTGGATGGCGCAGGTTCTGGCAGAGTCTTTAGCATGAGCGGAGCAGGTGCAAGGAACTCCGTAGACCAGGGACAAGGATACAAGCAGATGTCTCACAGAGGCTTGAGCTGCGTTAATGAGGAAGGCACGGTGCCAGGAGGTGGCCTACTCAGCCCGCCCATGGGGCTGGTCGCGGACCATGACATGGCACACCAGGAAAGGTGTCAATGAGGAACCAGGGGTTCAGGACAACTGGACTGGATAACGGACATCAGGATCAGAGAGACGGACATCAGAACTGGATCACAGACATCAGGAACGGAGGACGGACAACAGGACTGGATAACGGACATCAGGAAATGGAAGACAGACATCAAGACTTACCGTGGACATCGGGAGCAGAAGATGGACATATAGACTGGATCAAGGACATCAGGACAAAACAAGGAGCTCCAATGAAGAACAGGAAACACAGGACCTTGAAGAAGCGATGGAACAGCGAGACTCCTGCAGCGAAGGACAGAAACATCCAGGAACAAGTAACTCCTTGAGAAGGCAAAGCTGGAATGAACACTGGGCCCTTTTGTAAGGCTGAAGAGGACTATGCCCAGGGAGGAACTAGCAGAGGGCCACACCTGATGGCCCTTGAAATACAGAAGAGAGGCGCGGGCCTGTGCCTAAGGAAATCTAGGAAGGGCAGGATTGTTGGTGGCTTCCTCCCAGCCACGTGGAAGGCCTGAAGAACAAGGCAGACAGCGGGAGCAGCCCTACCATGAAGATGGATGAAGGGCTGGCTGCAGGAATGGTTCCATGTCGCGAAGACTGAAGCAGAAGAAAGAGAAGGAAGGCTGCAGGCACTGGCAGGGACGGCTTCCCTGCCGGGAAAGGACCCCAGCATTGGCGAGGACAGCTCCCCGACATCTGAGTACCCCAGGAGCAGCTCCAGCTGCGTCGGAGCACACAGGAGCAGCAACAGCTGTCCCAGCCACGAGATAGGACTCCCAGTGGCTCAGCCCTGCCACGCAGGGCAGAAGAGGAACGTGGCCTCTGCACCGCAGAGGAACGTGGCCTCTGCACCGCAGAGGAACCAGCGACAGCGGCCCGATTGGCCGCGATCAGCTGAGCGGGGATGAACGGAGTCAGCGGCCCGACTGGCCGCGAAGGAAGGGGACCTGCCCATGCTCCTCGCGGGCAGGTTCACAACAAAAATGCCTTTTGAGCTTGGTAGGAGGTTCTAATCCTATACCTCACATCATTGCCACTGCTACTTGTGTTTGTCCCAAATCTCTCTGGAGGAAGAATATTATTCCTCCTTTCCCACTGCCACATTGGCTTCTTGATGCCAGTAACATGAAAGAATTTATTTAAATAAATAATTAGAAGGGCATGGCTTTTAATATTACAACCAATGTATACCCTAGTATACATTGGTTGTAAACACAGAAAACATTGGTTGGACAAACACAGAAAACCAGACAGTCACTTATGTTACAAATAAGCGTGAAATGTGATTCCTGCTCACTGATTGTACGTGCGATGGTCTGTGGGCCACCCCCAATTCCTGCCACCCTTACCCTTTCACCAGGCCCGGCTGCATTGTTTCACATTGCCACGCTCTTCCTGCCTGTGGTGGACCTGGAGTGGCTGTCTCTCCAGTGCACAGCGGTAGACTGAGCCATGCTCCTTGTTCGTTGCAGGGCGCCATCAGGGCTGCTGCATGGTTCGATGCTAGGCTGCCTCCTAGGTGCACACACAATTGATTCCCCCACATTTAAAGGGCCAGTGGTGGGAACGGTCAGTGGCGCCTCCTCTCTGATGTCAGAGAAGCCGGCCTATTTAAGGCCAGCTCTTTCCAGCACCTTGGCAACCAGGTTCCTTTCGTGGTTGCTAGGATCTTGCTTTGCTGGTCCCCTGGGATTTTGCTTTGCTGGGTTCCTGCCTCTGCTTCCTGCATCCTGCTTCCGATGTTCTGTGGCTTGATCCTCTGGCTGATCCATTGCCTAGTTCTTTGACTTCATCTGATCGCCGCCCATCCTGACCTTCTGCTTGGTTCCTTGATTTTGTCTGATCGCTGCCTGTCCTGACCTTCAGCCTGGTTCTTCAACTTTGTCTGATTGTCGCCTGTCCTGTCCTTTTGCTTGGTTTTTGAAACCATTGGATTGCTCCCTGTCCTGGCCTCAGCTGCACCTGTCACTGCGCTTCTTACTCCTGGTCTGCCCTCTTGAGCCACATAGGATTCATCCTCCCCGGGGGCCTGCACCTAAATCCAGCCGGCCCTGGCACCCGAGAGCTCAACCTAAGGGGAACGTGGGCTGCTAATGGTGAAGGTCCAGCTTTGCCTCTGCTCAGACTGACTTCACCTGCCAATGGTGGGACCTGGGAGCTCCTCCCTGCAGTTTGCGCCAACTCCCCCTCAGTCCAAGGGCCCACTTCGCAACACTGATTGTGTGCAAGAATCACACATAAAAGTATTAGCACAATGTCACATTGACACTGACTCTTTTACATAGAGAAAGCAAGCTGGCTCCTATCACTGGTCACTTTGAACATGCTTCAAGAGAAAATCTCTCTTACTCTCTCTTTGTAAATTTCTTAAAACAATTACATATGCCACCTGCCTTGCCCTGCCAATTTACAATTACACTGTAACCCTCTCTCAGAGATATTACACTTTTTCCTGCTGCTAGAAACATAGCTAAAACACAGTGATAGTGACAGTAATAGCATACCTTAATCCAACACAGAATGATTGAGAACAATATGGTCAATGGCTATTACTACTACTTAGCATTTCTATTGTGCTACTTGATGTATGCAGCCCAGTACAACGAACAACTCACAAGAGACATTCTCAATAGAGCTTGCAGTCCAATCAAGGAAAAACATACAGGCCAACAGACAATTGTTAAAATTAGTTAATGAGGCTGAAGGAAAACCAACAGGCTTAAGATTTAAAAGCAGCCTCAAAATGGAGGGTTTTTAGATGGGATTTAAACAAGGCAAGAGAGGGTGCATGACGCATCAGCTCAGGAAGTCTATTCCAAGCACATGGTAAAGTCAGGTGGAAAGCACAGAGTCAGGAATTGGCGGTAGGTGAAAAAGGCATAGATTGGAGTGATTTGTCTAAAAAGCAGAGTACACAAGGAGGGATGTAGAGAAAGATAAGAGAGGAGAGATAACGAGGAGCTGCAGAATGAAGGCACTTGTAGGTGATCAGGAGGAGCTTGAATTGTATGTGGGAACAGATAGGGAGCCAACACAGTGACTTCAGAAGAAGTATTACATGGGTGTAGCAACTTTGGCAAAAGATAAGTTGCGCAGCTCAAATTACAATGGATTATAGTAGAGAAAGATGCCTCACGGAGATCTGTGAAGAGCAGTTTACAGTAGTCTAAGCAGGAGGAGATAAGAGAGTGGATAAGAGTCTTGGTAGTATGCTCTCTTTATTTATTTTATTTATTTATTTATTTAGGGCTTTTTTATACCGACACTCATGATACCAATCATATCGTATCGGTTTACAATAAACATCTGTGCAGTAACATTAACATCAACATGAACAATAGGTGAAGAGAGAAAAAGTGAATGAAAGTTACAATAAAACAGGGGCACTTGAACTGGGAGGATAGGAATGCAGAATGTGTGATGAGAGAATGGACATTGGCGATAGCAATGTTGGACATTGGAGAAACATAAAACTCAATAGTACAATGGCAATTATTATGTAAGCAAAAAATGCCCTCTGCTAGGTTTACATCCCTTGGTAATTTTTGGAGTACAATGTTACAAGCTAATATTTAAATTCCTACCCTACGGAGGTGTCTAGTAATGCACACTGGTCTCACAGATGTGAAACTCTGAGAGACAGCATACCAGCTTCTGCAACACTCATTTATTGATGATGTTAAATAGTATCAATATGCAGCTGATTGATACTCCAATTCGCGGCAGATGTCAATAAGAACATGGGACCCTCCTGCCAAACTGCTTCATTGCTGCTTAGTACAGCCTTTTTGGGTGGAGGTGTCCTGGTGTTGCAGAAATGCACTGGAAAACACCTACTGCTGAATGGAGACTGTGACATTATGAAGTTTTGTCCACTCATCAGATGAACTGGATGGCACAGACAAATGTCATTGTCTTGTGCTGGTGGTGGCATGTAAATACCATATGACTTGAAGTACTGAACTTCTTGGTCCTGATATAACAATGTAGAAAAATATGATGACAGAATATATGCAACTGGACTGGATGGATGCTAGAATTAACAAGAGAAAATGGCCTACTTCATATTCACAGGCTTGGTGTTTTTTTCTTTGATATGTTGCCAGCAGAACGGCAGAAAAGTCTATTGGAAATGGGATATTCTACAGATTGGGGAGCTCTAAGACAACTGACTTGTACAAGAACTAAAATCATCTCATATGTTACTGAGTTGAACTGAAAAATAAAACACAGGACTTTCTATTTTCTTTTCTTTTACATTCATTTCCATACCATACTTATTTCATTTCAGTTTTCTTTTTTACTCTTACTTTTTGTATTGTTTGCCTTTTATAAAGGCACACACATTATTTTCAGCTTATTGCACTTCTTATATAAAGATGTTAAGAATGTTGGATATCTTGCCCAAATGTTAGAAATGGAAATAAGGATGTGGTTATTGGCCACCAATGGAAGATGATGGATCTATTGCATGATAGTAGGGGGGGAAGGAGGGAAATACTATCTAGGTTGGAAATGGAGAAGTAGAATGTATGCGGTGGGATATAAGGACAGAATGTGGGAAAAACACATGAAAATTATAGAATGATCTGCAATATGTCATCTTTGACAGCTGTTTGCCAACTCTCTGCTTATGTTTTCTCAATGGATATATGATGTTTGGGAGATTGGATAATGACACTGTTCCTGTATCATGGTTCATCTTACGCAATAAAGAAAGAGTTCTAGAAGTGGGTTCAGAAAGAAAGGGACATATCTTGGCAATATTATAGAGAAAGAAATGGCACATTTTTGCAGGATTTTGGATATTTGTAGAGAAGGTGAGGAAGGAGTTGAAGACTCCTAAGTTATGGGCTGAGGGGATGCGGTAGATGACAGTGTTATCCACAATAATAGAGAATGGAGGAAAAGGGGAGGTAGATTTAGGGGGAAAGATAAGAAACTCAATGTTAGCCATGCTGATTTTAAGGTGATGCTGGGACATCCAGGCAGCAATATCACAGACAAGTAGTCTGAGATCTGGGACTGGATTTCTGATGAAATGTCTGGTGTAGAGAGGTAGAGCTGAGAGTCATTAGTATGCTTTCATTCACGCAATAAAAATTGTATTTAAAAAAAAAAAATGAATTGAAAGCTATGAGAAATTTTGAGTTTCAAGAGAATTAGTATATAGGGAGAAGAGAAGGTGGCCCAGGAAAGAACCCTGAGACATGCTAGTTGAACGTGCGATGGCAGTAGAGGTGGATCTACCAGAGGAAACTCTTAATAGTACAATGGGAGAGTTAAGAAGAGAACCAAGACAGGACAAAGTCCCAAAATCCAAGTGAGGACAGAATATAAAGGAGTAGGTGGTGATCAACAATGTCAAAATCCAAAGACAGGTAAAGGATTATAAGGACCGAGCAAAAGCCTTTGACTTTACCCATAAAAAGGTAATTTGATACTTTGGCAAGGGCTGTTTCAGTTTAATGTAGAGTACAAAACCCAGACTGGAGTAGATCAAGCATGGCTTGAGATACAAGAAAATCAAGAGAGAGGGGATGAACACATTCAAGTAGTTTGGAGGCAAAGGAAGGAGGGAGATAGGATGATAGCAGAACAGGTAGGATCCAGTGAGGGTTATGGTCACAGCATGTTTGAAAGCAGCAGGAACAGTAGCAGTAGAGAGTATTAGATTGAGGATGTGACAAATGGAAGGGATGACTGCAGTGTGGAAAAAGATGAGAAACTGGGAGGGAATAGAGTCAGAGGAACAAGTATTGAGTTTGGAGGAAGAGAGAAGATTGGCAGTTTCCTCTACTGTGATTTCAGGAAAGGAGAATACAGTGGTGGAGGCTAAGGGAAGGATAGAGAAGAGAAGAGGGGGAAAGGGAGAAAAAGTGACCTGGTTGAGAACTCAAACTAATTTTGTGAAACTTGTTTTGGAAATAGTCAGCCATAGTCTGGGAAGAGAGTGAACGGGGGGAGGGAGGCAAGAGAAGTTTGAGGAGGGAATGAGTGTGCCAAAGAGACTATTCAAAGTGCTCTTGGGTTCAATTTCACCTAAAAAAATGTATGAAATTAATCCATGCACTGTCAGCTGGGGTAGGCTGGTTGAAAAAGTGCTAACACCAGAATAGTCCTTCCTTGTCTCATCCCCAAATGGCTCTGCTCTGTCTGGTTTTTCTTTCCCCATAGATCTTACTGGGACCAAACCAAATTAGGCGAAAAGGGTTCAAATATTTTTGGGCCCAAACCATTCAGTTTGGAATTGCTGAATTGAACCAAAAAGTAACTGATTTGTCATATTTTTCCATTCTGATTAATCTGAATGCTCACCTTCATAGCTAATGACTTTTTAAAAAAATATTTTTACTTACTGGCACTATCTATAAATGACCTGAGAGCTAAGTTGTAAAAATACCAACACTCTTTAAATATCCCAGATATTCTATTAGAATCACAACAAAAAAGGATGTAAAATGTGTACTCAAAACACTGTGTTTTGTTAAAAGGATATTGTAGATGTCATATTATAAGCTTTACATTTGTAGATTATTCAAAATGCAAGATTTAAACTAAATGAAAATACATTCTAATGAAACACACAAAGTTCTTGCTGTAACCTGATAATGAACAGCATTAAATTCCAACACAATTAAAATTCTGAATGCTGAAACAAGCATTTTAATATAGAGTCCATATTAAAGTTCTCATCTTTTTTATGAAAGACAGTTTAAATGCTTTTGCAGTTTGTAGTTTTCAAATTAAATTTTCCCTTCGTTTAGTATTCACTATTTTTTTTATTGATTTTTAATGTTAATATGATATCCCATTTATCTGTCTAAGACTTTTTAGATAGGGCAGTGAGCTTTTTAAATAACAAATAATAATTGAATCTATATCAGATGACATGTGAGAAGAAACTGTTTTTAAACTGGTATTATATGCTCCTTCTTCCTCCTAATGCTATTTTTCTGTTTTTATTTATATATTTTCTGAAATGAGCTTTTGGGTACAACTGCAAGCTCAGTTTAATTTTTTGCTGCTCAAAGCTCTGTATTCAGTTGATTCATCTTATTTTTCTAATATAATATGCCATTTCATATGAAAGGTAGTGTGCAAAATGTTTTCAATTATTTTTTTGTTTTATTTTTCCATTAACTTATGTACATCAACCACAGTTTACACATTTTATCATTGTAATGATATTGCATGAAAATCAACAGAGGAAACATTACCATATTGACCCAAATATAAGGCAGCCTCAACAATGAGATGATTCCTTGTTCCTGTAGAAGGCAAATCAGAATAACATGAATATTGGTTTAACATCATCATAGAGCAAAGGTGGTAAATGGTTCTTCTCACTGTTGCTTCTCTTTTTTTTTTTTTATTCTAGTGTTCTTTTGTGCTCACTCATCTGTACTAGTAGACCTGCTATACTGTTGAGGATCTATCGTGGGTTGTTTGTCCCACTAAGCATTGTTGAGTCCCATGCAAACCACTAGATCTACCTAGAGGTGATTGGTTATGCATAAACCTCTGGATCTTTTTTCTTTTCTGCAGCTTGGTCTTTCTTAAAGCCATAGTTTCTATTCTTTTTGGCCTAGATATATTGTTTTCATTTGCTATTCTTATCTTTGCCCTGCAAAGGCTTTTGCAATGAGGATTTTTTTCTCCACTTGACCCTTGTGAGGGAGTTTATAGGAAACTCCCTCAAACTACCTTAAGGGACTGGGCACAGCTGTCTTGCCCACTTTTCCTTAAGATCCAGACCCAAAAGAAATCCTGGGTGAAGGGAGGAGCCCCCTCACCAGAGTATAAGAACTCAGGGCCTAGAAGCCTGTGGAGCAGGTAGAGACCCACTATACGCCAAGACCTGTTATGGTTAAGGACTGTGTGTTATCTGAAGTTATGGTGAGTTGCACTGATTGTAAATAAACTTCACCTAAGGAACAGCTAGAATCTGCCTCCTTATTTCTCTGGCTGTTTCCAAATTGCTACCACCCAAGTTACCACATATGGTACTAGCAATGGGATCTTTTGCCTAAGCAGGAAGAACAGGCAAGAGCACATAGCCAAAGCAGCAGCTGCAGAAGCAAAAAAAACCAAAAACCCTGCAGTTTTTTCCTGGAGCCTCCCAGTTCCATTCACCCAGCCTTCACACCTACGTAGTCAGGTGTCAAGCAATGACTGAGGGCCAGATAGGCTAGCAAGTGGGTTTTGTCCCCCCCTCCCCCATCCTTTCCCTGGAAAGGTACGTAGTTTGGAGGCAGCTCAGAAAGCAGGGATGCTTGAGCAGGCAATAAAGGTCCTTTCTACAGGGCAGCAGCAATTACAGAACCTGTGCAAACACAAATTGATCAGCAGCAGTCACTGTGAGAGCAGGTGAAGCAACAGCATGTGTGCTAAGGCAGATAGCACAATCTGTACAAACCACTGTATATCGAACCACCAGAGGTGGCAGTAGTGAGCTGGAAGTGCCCAGCTGGACTGTAGTCCCTCAGATACTGGAACAGCGATCCTGGATAACTGAGCTGTAGAGAAACTGAATATAGTGAGTAGGCAGGGTATTCAGAGTTCAGGAACAGAACCTTGATGGTAACACTCACACAATAGTCTCTTAGAAGCAACTCAGGAGCTGGAATGAAGTAGGCCCTCGAGGAATGAGTACCTGGTTCCAGGGAACGATCTGAGAGAGAGATGGAAACTCACTGGTGTTGTAGGCAGCGATGACTTCCTGGCAGAAGTGGTATTCAGTAGCAAGTCCGGGAACGTGGGCCCTTGAGGAGCGAGTACCAATTCCAGACTGTGATCTGAAAAGCAAAAGAGAAAGCAAGGCCCCCAAGGAGCGGGTACCCCTGGTAAGTCCGAGGAGGTAGAGTAGCAAGGTATGCGGAGAGCGAATCCCATCCACCTATACCTGGAGGAAAGGCATTGCTAACTCGATTCATTAGCAATTACAGAGACCTTAAATATCCGGTGAGGATGACGTCACCTCAGGGGGACGCCCCTGAGGTTCGCGCCACTGCCGGTACTTAAGTCAGGCCACGCGCGCATGCGCCCTTAGGCTGCTTGGAAACATGGTGGAGTGCAGCGTCTAGCCAGTTCGGGGATGCCGGAGGAGAATGGCAAGATGACACCGTGGCAGCCAAACGTCCAACAGGCAAAGAGGGAGTCACCAAAGAGGTAAGGTGGGCGTAGTGGAGACATCGGGCAGCAACGGTCGCAACAGTACCCCCCTTCAAAGGGCGATTTTCTCTTCGGGTACCAGGCTTGGGTTCTGAAGGATGTGCGAGGTGGAACTGACGAAGCATCTCTTTGTCCAGAATATTGGTCTGAGGCTCCCAAGAGTTTTCTTCAGGGCCGAAACCTTCCCACTTTAGAAGGTATTCAAAAGTATTGCCTCTTTTACAAACATTCAGGACCTCTTCGACTTTGAACTCTAAGTCGTCTTCTGCATTGATGACAGGTGGATCTTGAGGTTTGGAAGAAAATTCGCTGAGTATGAGTGGTTTCAGAAGTGAAACGTGGAAAGCGTTATGAATGTTGAGCCCAGGCGGTAGCTTCAGACCATAGGTGACATTGCCAATACGTTGAAGGACTGGGAATGGTCCCACATAGCGAGGAGCAAACCGAGATGAAGGTAGTTTAAGTCTGAGGTGCTTTGTTGACAACCAGACCTTGCCTCCTGGTTTGAAGACTGGGGCTTGCGAATGGTGCACATTGTAGTATTTCTTAGCACGGTCACTCACTTTGATCAGCATGTCCTTTGTCTGAACCCACAGATTATGGATATCATCCGCAGTGGATTGAGCTGCTGGGGACATCATTGAGAGTTTCAGTGGAAGTGGCGGTGTTGGGGAACATCCATAAACCACTTCAAATGGTGACAATCCAGTAGATTTTGCTGGATGAGAGTTGATGGCGAATTCAGCCCATGGAAGCAATTCGGCCCATTTGTTCTGTTGTGACGTGACATAGGCTCGAATGAACTGCTTCATAGTAAAATTCATCCATTCCGTTTGGCCATTCGACTGTGGATGGTAGGCTGAAGTATAGTCTAGAGTGATGTCGAACAACTTGCACAAGGCCTTCCAGAATTGTGCCGTGAATTGGGACCCACAGTCAGATATGATGTGAGAAGGTAGTCTGTGGAGGCGGAATTTGTGCTTTATGAAGAGCTTTGCGAGCTCCAAGGCTGAAGGTATGCCAGGGAGCGCCACGAAATGTGCCATCTTGCTAAATTGATCCACTGTCACCCAGATGGTATTCATTCCTCCGGAAGTAGGTAAATTGACTACAAAGTCAGTAGCGATGTGCGACTAGGGCTGATCAGGAACTGGCAGTGGTTGCATCTGACCCTATGGTTGTCCAGAAGCAGGTTTGTTCTTAGCACAATTGGTTCAGGATGCCACATAGGAATAGGTATCCTTTTTGATAGTAGGCCACCAATATAGCTCCTGTATCTTGAGCAGGGTATGGCTTTGGCCAGGATGGCCAGCCAGCTTGGAATCGTGCACCCAAAAGTGCACTTTCTTCCTAAGTTTTTTCGGAACGATAGTTTTACCAGCAGGCACAGACTGGGTAGATGCCAAGAGGATTTTCTTTGTGTCAGTTATGTGCTGTGGCTCATCAGGCACATCCTCCGAGTGAAAAGAGCATGACAGAGCGTCTGCTCTGGTGTTTCTATCTCCAGGGAGAAACTTGAGCACAAAGTCGAACCTATTAAAAAATAGGGACCATCTGGCCTGTCTGTAATTCAGGTGTAGTGCATGACGGAGATACTCTAGATTTTTATGATCCATGAATACGGTCATTTGATGTTGAGCGCCTTTGAGCCAAGGCCGCCATTCTTCGAATGCAAGCTTTATTGCCAAGAGCTTTTTATCGCCATTCCCATAGTTTTTCTTGGCAGGAGAAAATCTTTGTGAGAAGAACGAACAGGGACGTAAGGCTTTCGAGTCTCCTGTTTGGCTTAACACAGCCCCTACACCCACATCTGAAGCATCAACTTCGACGATAAAGAGCTTGTTGGGGTCTGTATGCTGCAAGCACAGTTCTGTGGAGAAGGCAGTCTTCAATTTCTCGAACGCGGAAATGGCCTCTGCTGACCATTTTGAAGCGTTGGCACCCTTGCGTGTCATCGCAGTTAAGGGTACGGTTAAAGAAGAGTAGTTCTTTATGAAGCTTCGATAATAGTTGGTGAACCTCAGGAATCTCCTTAACGCCTTCAGGCTAGTAGGTTAGGACCAATTCTTGATACTTTCAAGTTTGTGAAGGTCCATTTGGAAGCCTTCTTTTGACACGATGAAGCCTAGAAAGGCACTGAGTCTTTGTGAAATTCACACTTAGGCGTACAGCTGGTGTTCACGAACACGGTGGAGTACTTGCTTGACGTCTGCAATGTGGGTGTGCAAATCCTGGGAGAAGATTAATATATCATCCAGGTAGACCACAACATTCTTATATAGCAGATCTCTCTCCTTTTTTAACATCCAATCAATAGGGAACAAAATTCCAGTTTTAATTGACCATTTAGAAGAATGTAGTCCTGATCTGTGTGCAATATCAGAAACATGGCTGAAGCCCTCTGATGTTGTAACTGTTAATCAGCTACCTCACACCAACTATGATATTTTTTCTATACCACGTATAGATAAAAGAGGTGGGGGCCTCTTGCTATTAGCTAAAAAAAAATTTCAGCTGATTCAACAAAACGTGAAATTCCCAACTAGATATGAAGTGGCATTCTTTAAGTCTCAAGTGATCCAGATAGTTCTGGTATATACACCTCCTGGTCTTTTAGATCATAATTGTTCTCCTATTTTGGGGTCCCAGCATAGTTCCGCTGCAAGAGTTTTGAACTTGATGGCAAATTCAGCCAATGATCTGCTGCCTTGCTTCAATTCCACCAAAGCAGAACCGGCTACAGCAGTTCGAGCAGGGTCATTGAAAATGGATTTAAACAAGTCTATAAATCCTTCTATGTCCTGCAAAATGGGGTCCTTGTGCTCCCACAATGTAAATGCCCAAGACAAGGCCCTACCATCCAGGTATGAAAGGATGTAGGTAGTCTTGGAAAGAGTCGTAGGAAATAATGATGGCTGTAAGGCAAAATGCATGCAGCACTGGTTTAAGAAGCCCCGGGCCTTCTGGATTTCACCGGAAAAGCGGATTGGAGCTGCCAGTGGTACAGCAGTTTTTAAAGTTACCTCCTGTAACTGACCTTCATGGTTGGAAGCTGTGCCTTGAACCTTCTGTGTGTATAGCTGATGAAACGCTGGTAAGTTTCTCCAAGGCGTCTTGCTGCTCCACAATGCGCTGGGCCAGGTCCGGTATGGCCTGCAAGGCATTGAATTGTGCCGGATCCATGTAGTTAGCAATCTGTTAGTGTTCGTGGTAGTTGTGGGTGGATCCTTGGGTGGGTTGCAGATGACCATGTCCCCGGGGGAAGATCCCGAGAGGGACCACCGGTCAGGCTCAGAGTATGGAGACAGACACACACTAGTTCTTTTATTAACCAGTATATCGAACCACCAGAGGTGGCAGTAGTGAGCTGGAAGTGCCCGGCTGGGCTGTAGTCCCTCAGATACTGAAACAGCGGTCCTGGATAACTGAGCTGTAGAGAAACTGAATATAGTGAGTAGGCAGGATATGCAGAGTTCAGGAACAGAACTTTGATGGTAACACTCACACAATAGTCTCTTAGAAGCAACCCAGGAGCTGGAATGAAGTACGCCCTCAAGGAGCGAGTACCTGGTTCCAGGGAACGCTCTGAGAGAGAGATGGTAACTCACTGATGTTGTAGGCAGCGATGACTTCCTGGCAGAAGTGGTATTCAGTAGCAAGTCCGGGAACGTGGGCCCTCGAGGAGCAAGTACTGGTTCTAGACTGCGACCTGAAAGGCAAAAGAGAAAGCGAGGCCCCCGAGGAGCGGGTACCCCTGGTGAAATCCGAGGAGGCAGAGTAGCAAGCTATGCAGAGAGCGAATCCCATCTACAGCGATTCCTGGAGAAAGCCCTTGCTAACTCAATTAGTTAGCGATTTCAGAGACCTTTAAATATCCGTGATGATGAGTCATCTCAGGGGGACGCCCCTAAAGTTCACGCCACTGCTGGTACTTGAGTCAGGGCCATGCCGCATGTGCGCCCTTAGGCTTCTGGGAAACATGGCGGAGTGCAGCGTCTAGCCAGTCCGGGGATACCGGAGGGGGTTGGCAAGATGACGCCGTGGCAGCCAAACATCCAGCAAGCAAAGAGGGAGTCGCCAAAGAGGTAAGGTGGGCGGAGTGGAGACGTCGGGCAGCGACGGTCGCAATACCACCTCTGAAGCTGCAAGAAGGACCTTGGCTGGATTGAGGATATATCGAGATGGATAAGGGTTATCCTCCATTTCAGTCATGTGAGAGAGGGCGTCAGCTCTAATATTTTTGGAGGCTGGCCTGTACCGGAGGAGGAAATTGAACTGGCTAAAGAAAAGCGAGCATCGGGCTTGTCGAGAATTGAGGCGTTGGGCTCGGCACAAGGATTCTAGGTTCTTGTGGTCCATGTAGATGATCACGGGGTTTGGGGCCCCCTCCAGCCACTGATGCCACTACTCCAGTGCGAGCTTGATGGCCAGGAGCTCCTTATCACCGATACTGTAATTTCTCTCCGCTGGAGAGAATTTTCGAGAAAAATAGGAACATGGTAGGGGTTTGCCCTTAGTGGATAACTGGCTCAGGACAGCCTCTACTGCAAGATCAGATGCGTCTACCTCTACGATAAACTGATGCTGTGGATCTGGATAGTGGAGACAGATATCAAGAAGAAAGGCTTCCTTCAGCCTCTGGAAGGCACTTATTACCGTTGGGGACCAGTTCTGTTACGCTTGGGCTGAGTTCAGGGGTAGTGAACACCACCCAAAAGGGTGGCTCCAGGTGGAGAGAGACAGGGATGGATGGAAACCGTGTCTGGGGCCCGGCTGGGTCAGGGCAGACAGCAAGTAGCAGGGTCTGGGTCCAGGCTGGGTCAGGGCAGGAGGCAGAGCAGTGTCTAGGTTCAGGCTGGGTCAGGGCAGGCGGCAGATAGCAGTGTCTAGGTTCAGGCTGGGTCAGGGCAGGAGGCAGAGCAAGGCAGGTCAGAAGGCCCGTAGGCCACACACACACAGAAGGCCCGTAGGCCAGACACCGTAAGCGGGGCAAGGCAGGTCAGAAGGCCCGTAGGCCACACACCGTAAGCGGGGCAAGGCAGGTCAGAAGGCCCGTAGGCCACACACACACAGAAGGCCCGTAGGCCACACACCGTAAGCGGGGCAAGGCAGGTCAGAAAGCCCGTAGGCCACACACACACAGAAGGCCCGTAGGCCACACACAGTAAGCAGGGCAGAGCCCGTAGGCCAAACACACACAGACAGTAGAGCAGAGGGCCCGTAGGACCGCACGCACAGTAAGCAAGGCAGGGCAGGGCAGAAGGTCCGAAGACCATACACAGCACAAGGTAGAAGGCCCGAAGGCCGCGCAAGGCAAGGCAAGACAAGACAAGGTAGAAGGCCCGAAGGCCGCGCAAGGCAAGACAGAAGGCCCGAAGGCCACGCAAGGCAAGGCAAGACAGAAGGCCCGAAGGCCACGCAAGGCAGGGCAAGGCAAGACAAGGTAGAAGGCCCGAAGGCCACGCAAGGCAAGGCAAGGCAAGACAAGGTAGAAGGCCCGAAGGCCACGCAAGGCAAGACAAGGTAGAAGGCCCGAAGGCCGCGCAAGGCAAGGCAAGGCAAGACAGAAGGCTCGAAGGCCACACAAGGCAAGGCAAGTCAAGACAGAAGGACCGAAGGCCACGCAAGGCAAGGCAAGGCAAGACAGAAGGCCCGAAGGCCACGCAAGGCAAGGCAAGGCAAGACAGAAGGCCCGAAGGCCACGCAAGGCAAGGCAAGGCAAGACAGAAGGCCCGAAGGCCACGCAAGGCAAGACAGAAGGCCCAAAGGCCGCGCAAGGCAAGGCAAGACAGAAGGCCCAAAGGCAAGGCTAGGCAAAGCAAGGTCAAAGGACCACACGCACAGCAAGCAAGGAAGGCTAGAGCAGGGAGCCCAGGCGAGCTCGATGTCAAAGCCCTGTGGGGACTGTCAGGCAGGGTTATAAGGGAAAGCCCAGAACATAGAGAGGAGAAGGGAGATAGACTGGGCCTGTCAGGAGAGCCAGCTCTAGAGGGACCCCTGGTGGTGAGGCGGTTGCACAGCACCCATAGCCGTAACAGTACCCCCCCCTCAAGGCCTCCCGCTCCTCCTGGATCCCATTTTTGCAGGAGGTACTCAATAATAACGTGAGACCACTCCGGGGGCGATGCTGCAGGTTCAACTCCCTCCCGAGGCAGCAAGGCAGTCCATAACCCTTCCTGGAGTAATAAGGCAGACGCAACCCCAACCTGGGGCAGCAACATAGTCCATAACCCCTCCTGGGACAAGGCGGCAGAGTTAGACCCCTCCTGGGGTAGCAGAGGCGGTGCAGATTTCCATAACCCCTCCTGGGGCGACAAGGGAAACATAAACCCCACCTGGGGCAGAGAAATAGTCCGTAATCCCTCCCGAGACGACAGCAGGACTGGTCCGGACCCCTTCAGGATCGGCATCAGGGCCGGCACAGACTCCTCCAGGGTCGGCGACCGTAGGACCAGTACGGGCCCCTCCCGAGTCGGCAGCTGGATCGGTACAGCAGGCTCAGATGGTTGAGCAACAAAGTCTGTTGGCAGGCCCGGTTTGGACCCCTCCGGGGACTGCAGCAGGGCCGGCTCAGCAGGCTCGGATGGCTGAGTCAGAAAGTCTGTCAGTAGGACCGGTTCGGACCCCTCCGGGGACGGCAGCAGGACCGGTTCAGCAGGCTCGGATGGCTGAGTCAGAAAGTCTGTCAGTAGGACCGGTTCGGACCCCTCCGGGGACGGCAGCAGGACCGGTTCAGTAGACTCAGATGGCTGAGTCAGAAAGTCTGTCAGTAGGACCGGTTCGGACCCCTCCGGGGACGGCAGCAGGGCCGGTTTGAGCCCCTCTGGGAGTGGCAGCAGGACCGGTTCGAGCCCCTCCGGGGGCGGCAGCAGGACTGGTTCAGTAGACTCAGATGGCTGAGTCAGAAAGTCTGTCAGTAGGACCGGTTCGGACCCCTCCGGGAACGACAGCAGGACCGGTTCGGACTCCTCCGAGGACGGCAGCAAGGCCGGTTCGAGCCCCTCCGGGTACGGCAGCAAGACCGGTTCGGCAGTTTCAGACGGCTGAGAGACACAGTCTGTCAGTAGGACCAGTTCAGATCCTTCCGGGGCCAGCAGCAGGACCGGTTCGAGCCCCTCCGGGGGTGAAGCAGTGGGCTCGGACCCCTCACGGGGTGATGCAACAGGTTCGGACCCCTCACGGGGTGATGCAACAGGTTCAGGCCCCTCTCGGTGTGATGAAACAGGCTTGGACCCCTCTCGGGGTGATGAAACAGGCTTGGACCCTTCTCGGGGTGATGCCACAGGTTCAGACCCCTCGCGGGGTGATGCCACAGACTTGGACCCCTTGCGGGGAGTTGCAGCAGACTTGGACCCCTCTTGGGGTAGTGCAGCAGGCTCAGGCCCCTCTTGGGGTAATGCAGCAGTCTTGGAACCCGCTCGGGATGATGCAACAGGTTCAGGCCCCTCATGGGGTAATGCAGCATGCTTGGATGGCAGAGCAACAAGGTTAGAATTAAGGCGCAGGGAGGACAAAGATTGTACTGCCGTGGGCTTGATGCCTTGAGTCAGAAGCTCCTGCTTTTGTTTCTGGAGGAGCTGCTTAGAGAGGGCACAGGCAGTTCTAGGACGTCTAGGGAAGGTGCTCGTTAGTGTCTTAACTGCAGCTGTGGGAAGCAGAGCTCTGCTAGAGTTAATTACTTCTCTCTGCTTTCGTTTCTGAGGCTCTAGCGTGGAAGTTATAGAAGGCTTCTTAACCCGGTGAGTTCTAAGATTTTCAGAATTAATACTTGTTTCCTGGTAGCAAGTTTTTTCCAAAGTGTCCAGAGATGAAGTGCTAGAATGCTTAATCCATAGACTGTTACATGAAATAATGTTGCTAACTGAGCCAGAAGCTGAACGCCCGGTAGTAGAACTAGCTGAGCTTTTGGGAGAAACAGATGGCCCGTTAGCTTTGCAGCGGGGGCAGGGTTCGCCTGGAGGCAAAAGGCACGGAAGACATGAACATTTCCACCATCCTGGCTGTGGAGTAGAACAGTTTAAACACTCTTGATAGACAGAGACATTTCTCTTATTGCAGGTACTGCATGACCAGTGTTCCTGACCAGCAAGTTGACAGGCTAGACAGTTCTGATAGCTTAGGTAATTCAAGGTCTGACAGGAATTGCAGGTATAAAACTTTGAAGGAGGCATCTTGTAATAGGGAAAAAAAAGTTGACTCACCGGATTAACACACAAACCTATCTCTTCCCCTGGAAATTTGATGGCTTCGGCATACTGTTACGCTTGGGCTGAGTTCAGGGGTAGTGAACACCACCCAAAAGGGTGGCTCCAGGTGGAGAGAGACAGGGATGGATGGAAACCGTGTCTGGGGCCCGGCTGGGTCAGGGCAGACAGCAAGTAGCAGGGTCTGGGTCCAGGCTGGGTCAGGGCAGGAGGCAGCGCAGTGTCTAGGTTCAGGCTGGGTCAGGGCAGGCGGCAGATAGCAGTGTCTAGGTTCAGGCTGGATCAGGGCAGGCGGCAGATAGCAGTGTCTAGGTTCAGGCTGGGTCAGGGCAGGAGGCAGAGCAAGGCAGGTCAGAAGGCCCGTAGGCCACACACACACAGAAGGCCCGTAGGCCAGACAACGTAAGCGGGGCAAGGCAGGTCAGAAGGCCCGTAGGCCACACACCGTAAGCGGGGCAAGGCAGGTCAGAAGGCCCGTAGGCCACACACACACAGAAGGCCCGTAGACCACACACCGTAAGCGGGGCAAGGCAGGTCAGAAGGCCCGTAGGCCACACACACACAGAAGGCCCGTAGGCCACACACCGTAAGCGGGGCAAGGCAGGTCAGGAAGCCCGTAGGCCACACACACACAGAAGGCCCGTAGGCCACACACAGTAAGCAGGGCAGAGCCCGTAGGCCAAACACACACAGACAGTAGAGTAGAGGGCCCGTAGGACCGCACGCACAGTAAGCAAGGCAGGGCAGGGCAGAAGGTCCGAAGACCATACACAGCACAAGGTAGAAGGCCCGAAGGCCGCGCAAGGCAAGGCAAGACAAGACAAGGTAGAAGGCCCGAAGGCCGCGCAAGGCAAGACAGAAGGCCCGAAGGCCACGCAAGGCAAGGCAAGGCAAGACAAGGTAGAAGGCCCGAAGGCCACGCAAGGCAAGGCAAGGCAAGACAAGGTAGAAGGCCCGAAGGCCGCGCAAGGCAAGGCAAGGCAAGACAGAAGGCCCGAAGGCCACGCAAGGCAAGGCAAGGCAAGACAGAAGGCCCGAAGGCCACGCAAGGCAAGACAGAAGGCCCAAAGGCCACGCAAGGCAAGACAGAAGGCCCAAAGGCCGCGCAAGGCAAGGCAAGACAGAAGGCCCGAAGGCCACGCAAGGCAAGGCAAGGCAAGACAGAAGGCCCGAAGGCAAGGCTAGGCAAAGCAAGGTCAAAGGACCACACACACAGCAAGCAAGGAAGGTTAGAGCAGGGAGCCCAGGCGAGCTCGATGCCGAAGCCCTGAGGGGACTGTCAGGCAGGGTTATAAGGGAAAGCCCAGAACATAGAGAGGAGAAGGGAGATAGACTGGGCCTGTCAGGAGAGCCAGCTCTAGAGGGACCCCTGGTGGTGAGGCGGTTGCACAGCAGCCATAGCCGTAACAAGTTCTTAGCATCGGCACCCTTCCTAGTAAGGGCCGTAAGCGGTGCCACCATCTGGGAGTAATGGGGCATAAACTGGCGATAGAAATTAGCGAAACCCAGGAAGCGTTGTAGGGCCTTGACCCCTACCGGCTGTGGCCAATCCTGAATGGCCGTCACCTTATCAGGGTCCATGTGAAAACCCGTGGACAAGACTATGTATCTGAGGAAAGGCAAGGATTCCTGCTCGAACTGGCACTTTTCTAACTTGGCAAAGAGATGATTGTCCCGAAGTTTCTGTAACACTTGCCGCACTTGTACGCAGTGCGTGGACAAGTCTTTCGAACACACCAATACATCGTCGAAGTACACTATGACAGAGGTATGCAACATATCCCTCAAGACCTCATTCATAAGGTTTTGAAAGACTACAGGGGCATTGCATAAGCCAAAGGGCATGACCAAATATTCGTAGTGCCCGTCTCTAGCATTGAATGCGGTCTTCTATTCGTTGCCGGGTCGTATCCGTACCAAATTATACGCACCCAGGAGGTCCAGCTTGGCAAAGACCTTAGCTCCTTGAAGCCGGTCTAGTAACTCAGGAACCAGAGGCAAATGGTACCTGTCCTGCCGTGTGATGGCATTGAGGTCGCGGTAGTCAATGCAGGGTCGGAGTACCCATCCTTCTTGGCCACAAAGAAGAACCCGGCTCTGGTGGGAGAATTAGAGGGCTGAATGAAGCCTCTCTCCAAATTCTCCTGAATGTATGAAGACATTGCTCGAGTTTCTGGGAGTGACAAGGGGTAAACCTGTCCCCTGGGAGGCGTAGTGCCAGGGTTCAGGTTTATGGCACAGTCAAAGGGCCGGTGTTCCGGGAGGAGTTCAGCTTTCTCCTTAGAGAAGACATCTTCATAATATTGATACTGTGGCAGGAGTGCCATGGGCATGGTCAGGAGAGGCACACTGGGATGAGGAATACCTGTCAGGCAGGATACAAAACAAGACGGACCCCAAGATGCGATCTGAAGAGTATCCCAGTGTATAACTGGGGAATGTTTCTGCAGCCAGGACAAGCCCAAAATGATAGGGTGAATTGACCTCTCCAGTATAAGGAAAGAGATTTCTTCCACATGTAGGAGACCAGTGCGAAGAATCAAGGGCTTGATGCAGGTAGAAATACTCCCCGGGAAGAGAGTACCATGAACAGAAGATACCCGGAATGGAGGAATTTGGGGTTGGACCCCAATATGCAACTGGTCTGCGAGGATGAAATTCCTAGGGATGTGCAGAGGGACGCCATACGTTGCATTCGGAATTTGGATTTGTCGGGGGGCGGGAGGGCGGATACGTTGCATTCGGCCGTATGGCACCCTGATCCATTAATACATCCATTTCGATTTGTTCCCCTGCTAAAATTAAATTAACTACAACCCCCCAACCTTCTGACCCCCCCAAGACTTACCAAAACTCCCTGGTGGTCCAGCGGGGGGTCCGGAAGCCATCCCCTGCACTCACACCCTCGGTGCTAGTTTCAAAATGTCGCCGATAGCCTTTGACCTACTATGTCACAGGGGCTACCGGTGCCATTGGTCAGCCCCTGTCACATGGCCATCAGCGCCATCTTGTGCTCCTACCATGTGACAGGGGCTGACCAATGGCATCGGTAGCCCCTGTGACATAGTATGGGCAAAGGCTATCGGTGCCATTTTGATTACTGGCAGCCGACAGTCCGAGTGCAGGAGGTCGCTCCCGGACCCCCGCTGGACCACCAGGGACTTTTGGCAATTCTTGGGGGACCCTTCTGACCCCCACAAGACTTGCCAAAATTCCAGCGGGGGTCCGGGAGCGACCTCCTGCACTCCGGCCGTCAGATGCCAATACTCAAAATGGCGCCGATCACCTTTGCCCTCACTATGTCACGGGGCCATTGCTAGTGTAAACTAGCAACAATGTTAGTTTACACTTCCAGAGCTGCTCTCAGAGCAACACTGGAAAAGCCAGGAATGAGAAAGAAAATACTTCACTCCCTGCTGGGGTTTTCGAGATCTGAGAGGAGAAGTCGAGGGGAGTGTGCCAAAGAAATTGCAGGTGAATAGGGGATGAGGTGCACAGGAGGGAGCCTGATTAAGAAAAAAATTGGGAAGGGGACTGACCTGTGGACCCTGCAATTTTTTTTAAGTACTTCAGAGAGGTTTGGAGGGTGGGGGCCATTTGTGAAATTCTGGGGAAAGAGGCAATCAGGCTGTAGACATGCACAGCACTTTTTTTTTTATCCAAACAGTTGCACTCAACTGTCTTAACTCTTGAATATATCCAATTAAGTCATAAGTTATCCAGCCACAACTGGTTATATTCAGACATAGCCGGTTAGATTTTAAAGCTATCCAGCTACATATTGCTGGCTAATTTTATGTGAGTATTTGAGAAGTTGCCAAGCCCAATCTTGGCTGCCTTAACATGGAGCTGAGCTGGCCCATACCTCCGGGCATATTTATAATGGGAAGTTTGGAAGAGAGGAGTGTGTCTCTGAGAAGGGGTGGTGGTTGAGAGTGGGAGATGATGCTGATTGGCAATAAGTTTTGAAAGATGAGGTTAGAGTTTCAAATTTTATTATATAAGTGTGGGATAGAAGTTGGGGAAGTCTCTTGCCAGGTCAACAGGCACAAGACAACCCACCCTCCATCCCTTTTTAGTTGGCTGGCACTGTATCTGCTGTATCTTCCCTTAGTTATGTTGTCATGGCGTGAGAGTGGGTGACCCAAACCAATTTGCTGGTTGGTACAGAGGGCATTTGCAGTGGAAGTTAATCTATAGATGTTGAGTTGGGGATAGCCACTGGCTTGCGGTGGGCTGCACATTGGTTATATGGCCAGGGGATGGCCTCGGACAGCTAGTTCCCATGGGGGCTCCTCGGATGCTAGGTCATGGCACAGGAGGGTCTCTATTAGTGACAGTGGTATGCCAGAAAAAATATCAGGTGGGTCATAGATTGTCCTCTGCTGGGACCTGGCATAAAAGACACCCAGGCTGCTAGGTCGGTGGAAAATCGTGTTTCTTGTTATGGATCGGGTCATGTATTACACAATAAAGCTGCAACCTTATTTATCCAAAATGCCATCTTGCTGTGTTATTAGATTGTAAGGGAAGTGAAGAGAGTGTGGATGGGCCAAGAGTCTCAGATACCCATGTTAATTCAGCAGGACGTTTATCCTGCTGAATATCTGAGACAATTTATCAGGCTAAATTTAGCCAGATTTGCCCACTTGCTAGCTTACTGAATATTGTCTTTCACACTCTTATGGTAAAATTGATTGATTTAGGTTGCTCACTGGTGTACAGTGGAGGAGGAGTGACCTCTTGAATCTTTAATTGAGGAATGGAATTCTAATTTGAGCAAGACATTGTTAGCTGCTGCTGCCCCCTGAAAAAAATTAGATCTCACCCTGAGAAAGAAGGTCGGTTTTCTAAGGAGTTGTGCTCTTCAAATTTCTATGTCTATTTATTTATTTTGAAAGTTTTATAGCCTGCTTATAACGAACCTGCCGAGCTTAACAGGTTACAACATATATCAAAATTACATAAGCGTCATTATGTACACTGTCTGGCAAGGCATTGATATTTATGCAATCAGTTCAGAATTAAGATAAGGGGAGCCACCACCAACTGCTACTCAATTGAATTATTAAAAACTAAAATATGTATAATTATGATGAACAGATTCAAGCAGCTAGTAATGATACTCATAAACGCTTTACAGTAGTTAAACAATTAGCTGGTATAGATGTCATGCCAAAAGTTTCTCATCTGGAGATGATGACTTTTGTTTTATTTTTTTGAAACTGAAATACCAGACCTCAAAACTAAATTGAGAGGAGATGATTCTATTATCAGATTGGGCTGGAAGCCTTCCAGTGATTCTATATCAACATTTGAAGGTAGATGATCAGACATAATCAGTTTTTGATAAAGTTTCTCTGCTTGAATGTAAATATTGCCTGGCTATAATGAAAGCTAAAACCTACTTAACTGATACATGTCTCTCCTTATTGATTATAAAATAAAACAAACCTTCCAGATAAACATTTTCTCCACATTTTGGAAATCATAAATATGCGTTTGGCTAAAGGTTTTGTGCCTTGGTTTTTGAAGCAGACTATTATCACTCCAATCCTAAAAAAAATCTCATTCAGAAAAAAACAAATTGCAGAAATTTTCATCCTATTGCCAACTTGCCCTTTTTTATCTAAGATTATCCAGAAACTGGTTAATCATCATATATCCAAACCAAAAATAAATGGCTAGGACAAATACACCATTCAATATAATAAGGAGCATCTTTTCTAATATCCTTAAATATATTGAGGTAAGTAAGCATATTCAGAACAGTAGCACAGATTTCATAGGTTCAAGTGAAATGTGTGCTTATGCCCAATACAGTGTAATCGGAGCTAACAAGTGTGATGAGGCACACTGTTTACCCAGAGAAGAAAACCTGGACTGGATTATCCCAGGAAGAGCCAGAGGCAGATCCAGGCAGCAAGGGCCTCAGAGAGACAACAGGGAACCTAGATTTCCCAGGCTTTTAGAGCCACGGACTGACCAATGAAAGAGAGAGAAAGTGCTGGTCATACACTAGGAGGCATGCACCTGGGGGGAAGCGACGCATGGTTAGGGAGGAGGAAGTTCAGGAGGAGGCTGGGAGTTTAAATCAGGGGCCAGCTCCACGACTGAGGAGGAGGAGGACATGGAAGTGGATTACCTATAGTCAGAAACAGAAACAGAGACAGAAATGGAAATAGAGTGAGTCTGGTTACTCTGATTATTTTTCTTTGTTTTGAGGATTGTGAGGTTGTTGCCTGGAGAATGAAATGTGGGGAGAAGGGGCGTGTTGTGCGAGAGCCTAGGAGGCCTACGAAAAGAGTCCTAGAGCAAAGTTTACTTTTGTTTGTTTTCTCCCTATGAACTGGGTGAACTTATAATTAGGTTTTGTTGGTGATAGGACTGGAAAAGGCAGCATGTGACCAGAACAGGACAGTAGAGAGACCTGCCATCCGGCAGTCCTGGGAGCTTTCCCTGAGGGGCCCTGCTGTCTAGTCATGGTTCCTTTGCAAGGGATGTCAAGAGGGAACAATCATTAATCTAGTACTTTGCTATTGTTGTGTTTGGTGACGTTCTATTCCTTGGAACTGAGCTCACGTGGAACTGTTACATGTAGCACTCTAGAAAACTGGACTATTTATGAAGCCACATGCTTACCTGCTGTGCCTTCAACAGGAAGACCAGGTCATGACAGAGTCCTGCAGAGTGGAACTACCTTCGAAAGTGCAGTCTTCCTCTAACCAAGCCTTAGAATCTACTCCGTCTGATACGTCTGGACACAAGCTTGTTAGTTACTGACTCTTTTTCTAATAAAACTGCTTTCAAAAGTTCAGGGACATCAACAGGAGAGCTGGTTAGAGAATTACATAATATTTAAAACTCACAGAGGGTATACCTGTCTTTAGAATTAAACATTGTCACTGCTTTATAAGATTTGTGCAACTGGTGGAGAGAGAATAAACAAATACTTGTAAACTCCATTTCAAACATGAGGATACATGCTAAATTTATTTACAAAGCTTTAATTAACCTCTGCAGTGGCTCAATTAAAATGAGCAGAAACTGTATTTCAAAAATTACTCAACACAAAGCTAAAATTACCTTAAATTGCACAGCAGTTCAAGCTATTAGTTTTATCACTGGCTTGATAATATAAATGAGAATGGTCAACTGCAAGAAGAAATTACACCCTTTATTGCAGGAACAGTTTAGAAAGAGATGAAAAATGCTAAGTAATAGAAGTCTTATTGCTAACAAGTAAGAGAATAATTCTGTTGGGACATGAGATGGTCCACTTACCAAACAGAGAGATATACAATATTGGAAATGTAGGCAGTTGTGCACTACTTTATTCTTAATCTTCTGGTGTTTTGTTTCTTGGTACTGAATTACTTGCAAATTATTCCTCTTTCTTCCAGTATATGGTGTGCTCTCTTTGTATACCCTCCTGATTTAAAAATAGGGCATATGGCTTAGAAAAAAGCAATGCATTATCTCATTTTTATCTTCGCAGTTTTTTAATTAAACTCTGTGAGCACGCAACTGCTCCAGCAGGGTCTATGAACAAGGTCACCATGGCCCATAGAGGTACCAGAATAATTTTATCTGAAGGGTCTGTACCGTCGTTACCACCATCATTAGTAGCCCTAGTGCTGAAGCTAAGAGTGAGCACCTCTTAATCCTGAGCATCTTGCAGCCAGTATGAATTTTTCTTTTTCTTTCCTGTCACACTTTACTGAGATTTACTTCAGATATTATAAGAGGTCACCATGTGAAGGTATTCCACAAGATTTGGTGAGAGAAATGTACTCCGAGTTTTCTCTCCCCTCAGGCTTGTATTTTCAGTAGAAGGTGGTGTTCAATGGATGTTTCCAAAATCATTTCCATTCATTTAATTTCAATATATGTACCATATTTTTCACTCCATAAAACGCACTTTTTTCCCCCCAAAAGTGGGGGGAAAATGTCTGTGTGTCTTATGGGGCGAATGTAGCGTCTCTCCCTCTCGCGCGCTGTCCCCTTCCTCCTCCTCCTAACTCAGCCCAGTCAGTATGGTGGCACAGGTCAAATGCATGCAACATTTCATCATAATATATATAGTATATTACCCTCATTATTTTCTAATATATCTAAACAAATGAGAAGGAAATGGCCTGTACTAAACAAACTTTGATGCCATGTATCATCTTCTGCCAGCAGAGTGTGAGCTCCCTGCTGGTCTGCTGTTCCTGGGGTGCATCTTACTGCGAAGCTCAATGTGGTGCAGGTCAAATATAAGCTGTTTGAACCATGTGCACTATGGAGGCCCCTCCAGTTCAAACAGCTCCCTGCTGGTCTGCTGTTCTCGGGGTGCCGCCGACCTTCACAATAAGATGCACCCTGCAACACCCCAGGAACAGCAGACTGACAGGGAGCTGTTTGAACTGGAGGGGCCTCTGTAGCACACGCAGTTCAAACAGCTGATGTTTGACCTGCACCACCCCGAGCTTCACAGTAAGATGCACCCCGGGAACAGCAGACCAGCAGGGAGCTCAAGCTCTGCCAGCAGAAGACGATACATGGCATCAAAGATGTTTAGTACAGGCCATTTCCTTCTCATTTGATAGATATATTAGAAAATCATGAGGGTAATATACTTCCTGGGTCAGAGGACACATGATACAAACCTTTACTTTTTTAGTTCATGGTATAGTTCAGTGACTTATGATAAAATGTTTCTTGCATATAAAGCAATGTGGATTTTCCGAAAAGATTAGCAGTTTTTGACAGCTGAAATTAATGAAAAGCAAATAGAATTACTGCCTGTGCTGATTAAGTGGCTACCTGTTGAAATATTAGGAGCAAATTGCTCTCCTAATCAATGTAATATAGCCCGGACTATTTATTACTGAACTTTGGAGCAGTCATGAAAGTTTAAAATAACTGGTGTGAGAGAGCTGTGTGTATGAGGGAGAGAGTCTGAGTGTGTGATTGTCTGTGGGTATGTGTATATGTGAGGGAGAGAAAACCAGTGAGTGTGAGTACCTGTGTTGATGTTCTCTGCCTTACTATAAAAAACAAAACCAAAAAAATATCCCAAAGACGGCCACCAGGAGGGAGCTCCATACAGAGCCTGTCATGGGGACAGAATTTTTTTTTATTATTATTTTCTAGGGATGTGAATCGTTTTTTGACGATTTAAAATATCGTCCGATATATTTTAAATCGTCAAAAAATCGTTAGGGCCACGATACAATACCAATTCCCCCGATTTATCGTAAAAAAATCGTAAATCGGGGGAAGGGGGAAGGGGGAGGGCAGGAAAACCGGCACACTAAAACCCCCTAAAACCCACCCCCGACCCTTTAAATTAAATCCCCCACCCTCCCGAACCCCCCCCCCAATGCTTTAAATTACCTGGAGATCCGGCGGTGGTCCAGAACGGCGGCGGTCCGGAACGGCCCCCTCAATAGAATCGTGTTGTCTTCAGCCGGCGGCATTTTTCAAAATGGCCGCCGCAAAATGGCGGCGGCCATAGACAAAAACGATTCGACGGAGGAGGTCGTTCCGGACCCCCGCTGGACTTTTGGCAAGTCTTGTGGGGGTCAGGAGGCCCCCCCAAGCTGGCCAAAAGTTTCCTGGGAGTCCAGCAGGGTTCCGGGAGCAATTTCTTGCCGCGAATCGTTTTCGTACGGAAAATGGCGCCGGCAGGAGATGAATGACCTCCTGCAGTCGATCTCCTGCCGGCGCCATTTTCCGTATGAAAACGATTCGCGGCAAGAAATCGCTCCCGGAACCCTGCTGGACTCCCAGGAAACTTTTGGCCAGCTTGGGGGGGCCTCCTGACCCCCACAAGACTTGCCAAAAGTCCAGCGGGGGTCCGGAACGACCTCCTCCGTCGAATCGTTTTTGTCTATGGCCACCGCCATTTTGTGGCGGCCATTTTGAAAAATGGCGCCGGCTGAAGACAACACGATTCTATTGAGGGGGCCGTTCCGGACCGCCGCCGTTCTGGACCACCGCCGGATCCCCAGGTAATTTAAAGCATTTGGGGGGGGTTCGGGAGGGTGGGGGATTTAATTTAAAGGGTCAGGGTGGGTTTTAGGGGGGTTTAGTGTGCCGGCTCACGATTTTAACGATTTTTCACGATAGTTTACACACCCAAACGGCAACAATACGATTCCCTCCCCCTCCCAGCCGAAATCGATCGTTAAGACGATCGAGGACACGATTCACATCTCTATTATTTTCCTCCTCTAAATCCTAGGTGCGTCTTATAGTGCGAAACATACAGTATTTAATGAGCAGAAAATAGATTTGATTCAAATGGATCTTGTCACCATTTAGCCCTTTAACTTGAATGGGAACTTTTTTTTGACATTCGTGTTTTCTTTATCTTTAACACGAGCCATCTTTCTTCCTGTAACACTCACTGACTGTTCTCTTTTTTTGTCATGAATGGTTGAAATGGATTTTAAGACCCATTTGATATTTCAAACTTTCCCTCTTCATCATGATTTTAAGTGCAAGTGCATGTGCAACTTTCAAATTATCTTTTAAGAACATTCTTAGGAACTTTTGGCCAGCTTGGGGGGGCCTCCTGACCCCCACAAGACTTGCCAAAAGTCCAGCGGAGGTCCGGGAGCGACCTCCTGCATGCCGGCCGTCCAATGCCAGGACTCAAAATGGCGCCAATCGCCTTTGCCCTCACTATGTCACAGGTACCGATGGTCGGCCCCTGTGACATAGTGAGGGCAAAGGCGATTGGCACCATTTTGAATACTGGCAGCAGATCGCCTTTGCCCTCACTATGTCACAGGGGCTGACTGTCGGTACCTGTGACATAGTGAGGGCAAAGGCGATCTGCGCCATTTTGAGTCCTGGCATCGGACGACCGGCATGCAGGAAGTCGCTCCTGGACCCCTGCTGGACTTTTGGCAAGTCTTGTGGGGGTCAGGAGGCCCTCCCAAGCTGGCCAAAAGTCCCTGGGGGTCCAACGGGGGTCCCGGAGCGACCTCCTTCACTCCGGCCGTCCGATGCCAGGACTCAAAATGGCGCCGATAGCCTTTGCCCATACTATGTCACAGGGGCTACTGGTGCCATCGGTCAGCCCCTGTCACATGGTAGGAGCACAAGATGGTGCCGGTGACCATGCAACAAGGGCTGACCAATGGCACCGGTAGCCCCTGTGACACAGGCTATCGGCACCATGATGAAACCAGCACAGAGGGTGTGAGAGAGCAGGGGATGGCTTCTGGACTCCCCGCTGGACCACCAGGGAGTTTTGGTAAGTCTTGGGGGGGTCAGGAGGGTAGGGGGTTGTAGTTAATTTTAATTTTAGCTGGGACACGAATATAAATAGCCATATTAACGCATTGGGGCGCCATACGGCCGAATGCAACTCATTTGCTCCCCGACAAATCCGAATCACGAATGCAATGTACGGCGTCCCTCTGCACATCCCTACTATTCACTATAGGACAACACTTTCCACTGAAAACTCTTCTCTGTATAGCAGGGTCTTAAGCCCCTTTTAAAAAAAATTTGTATCACTCTGTGTTCTTAGGCATTCTAGTAAGGTATTCCAGAGGACTAGACCAGCTATTGAAAAAGCTCTTTCTCTCTCCTCACCAATGTGTGCCATTTGAACTGTTGGGACTTCCAACATACCCTTGTTTTGAGATCTCAAAGCTCAACATGGGGTATAAATATAGAGTTTAGAACATACCCCTGGAGTATTTGTAGTATTTATCAATTTATGGATTAATATAAGTGTCTTATATTGAATTCTAGCTCTAATTGGGAGCCAGTATAAGTCAGCAAAAACAGATGTGATACGATCATATCTCTTTTTACCCGAAAGCAATCTTGCAGTGGAATCCTGTAGCAACTGGAGAAAATGCAAGGTTGAGGAAGGAGTGCTCAATAGCAATGAGTCACAATAATCTATTCCTGAGAAAATCAATGATTATAAAACTGTTCTAAAGTCTTCTATATGTAAGAGTGGTTTTAAATGATTCAACAACTGAAGTTTCATATAAGTGCATATTATGGTATTAATATTGTTATGCTCAGGCTTGTGAACCCTTGGACCGATGGGAGGATGGTATACCTGACGAGGTGGATCCATAGGTCTCTCATCAGGTGGCGAGGCAGAGCAGAAGATGCGACCAGCTGACCCTCGGCACTGGAGACTGAGGCTATGGAGGCAGCGAAGAGTCGTGACGTCGAGGAGCGGAACTGTGTCTTCGCCACTGGAAGTCCGCGGTCCCCCCAGGAGGAGCCCGTAGGGTCCTGGACTGCTGGGACTTAGTGAACCTTTGAGAGGTCAAGGAGTCGAGAGTTTGGTGCAAGGGCTAACTGGAGCTTCACCCCTGGAAGCCCGCGGTCCCCCCGGGAGGAGCCCATAGGGATCCGGGCCATTGGGACTTAGGTGGGCCCTTTGAGACGATGGTCCAGAAGAAGTCCGAGGTCAAGTGCCAGAGGGTCGTCGCTTACCAGTCCGAGGTCACACACCAAGGGATCGCCACTTGCCAGTCTGAAGTCACACACCAGGAATCACCGCTTGCCAGTCCGAAGTCACACACCAGGAATCACTGCTTGTCAATCCGAAGTTAGGAACCAGGAATCACTAAGATGAGACAGGAACCAAGGAGCAAGGATCCAAAGCACAAGAACTCACCGAAGTAAGCAGACCTGACCAATGGAGGACATTGCCAAGTCAAGGAATGAGCAGAGGAAGTTTCCTTATATACTTCCTCTGCTCTGGATCATTGAGAACCGCTGAACGTAGTTAAAGGGACGAGGTCCCTTTAAATCAAGCAAGGAGGCGCAGCCTCGTGCCTAAGATGGCGGCGGCCATCTTGGATCTCCTCCGCGGAGGAAAGGCTGCCTGATGCCGCGAGGGAGGAGCAGGGACGGCTCCCCACCTGGCGGCCATCCCGGGGTCCCACGCCGGAGCAACGGGCACGGACTCAGCAGCTTCCCTTGAAGCTGCCGCCGCAAGTTGCCACCGCGGGTGAGGTAGGAGGCCTCGGCCATGGGTGGCCACGGCCACAGAACACAACAAATATGGGTTTCCATGGAACGATTAGTTTCAAGAACAACCCCCAAATCATAAACTGGGGGTTTTTTTATGGGTATGGAATATTTCCTAAATTCAAATCTAATGTTGACTGGTATATATTTTTGTCTGGGACAACATAATAATTTCTGTCTTTTGAATATTTAATGACAGACAGTTATAAACATTCATTGCTCAATAACATTTAAATATATCTTCAGATAGTTCAGTGTGTCAATTATAGAATCTTTTAGCTATTATAGCCACTCTCACTTCACCCTTTAACCATGCTGGAAGTCATTTACCCTTCCTTCCAATTTTTCTAATGTGCACAATACATCTCATCTCGACTTCCAAAATGGTATTTTTAAACAACGTCCATGTCTGATCTAAACTCTTAAACTTTGTAGTTGCTCCTTTCATTTCTTTCCTAACCATTCTCCTCATTTTATCAGTCACTTTTTTGAAAGTTAAATCTGCCACCACCAGTTATTAAGTCAAATTTGATCATTTTCTGAGCACTATTGCCAAGTGACTCCAACACTGCTAATTTTCACACCAAATCCTGTGTTCCACTAAGGTCTAGGTAGAAAATAGTTTCCCCTCTTGTTGGTTCTTGTACCAGTTACTCCATGAAGAAGTCATTTATTTAATCTAGAAACTTTACCTCTCATGAATGTCCTGATGTAACATTCACCCAGTCAGTACTGGGGTAATTGGAATCAGCTTGTATTACTGTGCTGCTGATTTTGTTAGCTTCCTTAATTTCTTTTAGCAATTCATTGTCTATTTATTTATTATGGGTAAGTTGACGGTAATACACCCCCACTGTCATTTTATTCCCCTTTCTCCTGGAATTTCTATCCATAAAGATTCAACATTGATTTTTGTTTTCTGCAGAAATGTTATCTTGTTTGACTCAATACCCTCTTCCACATATAGTGCCACCCCCTCCACCAATTTGATCCATCCTATCATTTCAATATAATTCATACCCTGGCATCATACCCTGGTATCATGGTTTACCATTGGGTTATCCTCCTTCCACCAGTCTCTGAGATGCCAATTATATCTGCCTCTTCATCCAATGCTATACACTCTAACTCTCCCATCTTATTTTTTAGACATTCTAGCATTTGTATACAGACCTTTCAAATATGCTTTTTTTCTTTGTATTAACAACTTGCTCATTAGTTGACAAAGGTAATTTAGAATTTTTCTGCTCTTTACTTAGACACCTGGTTCACTTTGGCATTTATTGCAACCAGTGGCGTATCTAAAGTATTTGGCACCTGAAGTGGATACTTCCTTTGGCACCCCCCCCCCCCCAGATTTGCTTCTTTGTCCCCCCGCCCAGTGATCTCTGGTTCCCCTCTCCCTCACACAGGCTTTCTCTCTCTCTTTTGCACACACTTTCACACACCCCTTCACTCAGCTCCCTTCCTCACACACACAAGCATCCACCCTCACTCCCATACACCACACAGACATTCCCTAACAAACACACTCTCTCGCACTTCCTGTCCTGCTCCCCATCAAAGGCACAGCAGCAGTTTCCTCCTTCAGGCCCCATGACAGACGGAGACTCTTCATTTTTCTTGAGGCAGCATGGGGGTTAGTGTGGCTCTGCTTCCTGCATCTGCGGTGGGGAGGATGGAGGAAGCGCTGTTGCTCTTCCTCCTGCTTCGGGCACAACTGCATGATCTTCCTTCTTCCTGCCCACACAGACCCACCACATCCTCTTCTGGGCCACGGGGGGGAAGGAAGAAGAAAAGGCTATGCAGTTGCCGGCTCGAGAACTGTGGTGCTCTAGGCGGCTGCCCAGTGCTCCCACCGCTTGCGGAATGGAGGTCTCCCTCTTTTTTAGTGCGAGCGGGATGGGCTACACTCACGGCTGCTGACCTCCTGGCTGCCACCCGGGGCAGATCGCATCCACTGACACCCCCCCCCCCCCCCAGTATGCCACTGATTGCAGCATCTCTGCTGGGATGCCAGACTTTCCCTGTTCTCTTAGTATCCTTCAAAGATGCATCATTTCAAACCATGTGTTTCTGAGCAAATGTTGGCTTTCCCATATCATCCAGTTTAAAAGTTAAGTGACAGCAGCCTGTCCTCTCTATATTTAAGGTGAAGCCCATCCTTTCAGAAAAGGCCTTCTCTTCCCCAAAATGTTGCCCAGTTCCCAATAAACCTAAAACCCTATTGTCTCATCCATGCATTGAGACTTTGGAGCTCTGCCTGCCTCTGGGTCCTACACGTGGAATGAGGAGTACTTCTGAGAATACTATACTGGAGGATTTGGATTGCAACTTTCTACTTAAAAACCTAAATTTGGCTTCCAGAACCACCCTCCTACATTTTTCTATGTCATTGGTACCCACCTGTACCAAGAAAGCTGGCTCTTCCCCAGCACCATTTAAAATCCTATCTATGTGATGTGTGAGGTCCACCACCAATGTGATGTGTGAGGTCTCCCACCTTTGTACCAGGCAGACTAGTTACCAATCAATCTTCACATACATCAGCCATCCAGCTATCACCTTTCTTCTTAATAGTTGAATCACTAACTACAATGGCCATCCTAACCCTTCCCTCCTAGGCATTTGCCCCTGTGTGAGAGGATACTGCATTACCTTTAGGGCAGGTCCTAGCTACAGGATTGCTTCCTGCCTCATCAAGGTGATGCTTTCCTTCCAGGTGACCTTTCTCCTTCAATCTAGCACAGGGGCTGCCAGAGTGGCGGTGGGACCTCTCTACTATTCCCATGAAGATCTCCTCTATATATCTCTCAGACCTCCTTTACTCCTCCAGGTCTGACACTCTAGCCAGAGATAGGACTCATTCTTTGAGGGCTAGGAGCTCTTTGCACCTAGAGCACATATACAACCTCTCATCAGCTGAGAGATAATCATACATGTGACACAGTGCAAAAGAATGGAAATCATCCCTCTCTCTGCTGGACTACTTTCTGCATCTTAATTTAGTTGATTTGTTATCAAATTAAAATTTCTAAGGGAGTAGGGATGTAAAGCTAACCTAAAGTACTTTTAGTCTATTGATTAAATTTATTTTATTTTTTATTTATTTAATGGTTTTATATACCGACATTCATCAATGATATCACATCGGTTCACAGCGAAACAAGAAACTAGTGCCTGTGGCGGCGCTTTACATCGAACAAGTTTAACATAATACAATTAGAACATATTGAAACATAATAATTAGAGAGTAAGGAAAGGTAGGGGAAATAAAGCATTAATCTAAAATTAAAATAACATGAATACAAGAGGGTAAAAAGAGAAAAAAGGAGGAAAAGTGACAGAAGAATGAAATTAGATTAATAAATTAGTGTAGGCAAAGATTGCAGGTATATACAAAATGTACAATTATAGGGAATAACATGAAATATCAAATGTGAAGGGAAGGGGTGAGGAGAGGGGGGGAGAAGAAGGGGTAGGGAGGGGGTAGGGTAATACAGAAGGGAGTGAGAGGAGGAATGATGTATGCTTAGGGAGAAACCAGTTCGAGGGGGACTCATCTGCATTTAGTGAAAATCTGGGTCAAGGGGGACAGAGATGGGAGGGCATAGATGAGAGAAATGAGAATTTAAGTGTATGCTTTGGTGAAGAGCCAGGTCTTAAGCTTGCGCTTGAACGTTTTTGGGCATTCTTCTTGGCGAAGTTCAACTGGCATTGTATTCCAGAGAATGGGCCCTGCGATTGATAATGCACGTGCTCTCGTGGAGGTTAATTTGTAGAGTTTAGGTGAAGTGGTGGGCATGGTGGCGAGATGAATGTGTCTAGTGGGTTTATTGGCTTGGTGAAATCGGAGGGAGTCATTGAACCAATTCATTTCGGGGTTGTACAAGGCCTTATGAACGAGTGAGAGAGCCTTATATTGTATACGGGAGGCTATGGGAAGCCAATGTAGATCTTTTAGTACCGGTGTGATGTGATTGTGTCTGTGTGTGTTGGTCAAAATCCATGCTGTAGTATTTTGTAGTATTTGTCTGTGTCTCAAAACACTTTGAGGTAGATTTTAAAAGGTGTGCGAGTGCGTCCATGGGCACGTGCTTCCCAGCACGCGCACATGGACATGTCAATTTTATAACATGCACGCACCGGCACGCGCATGTTATATAATCCGTGGGCCACACGCACATGCATGCTGGATTTTATAATCCAAGCATGCATGTGCGGGAAGTGCGCACAAGGGGGCCTAATTGTATAAAAGTACGCACGGCGATGAGATTGGGCCTCTCCCAGTTTCCTCCCAGTCCGCTCTTTAATTGGAGCAGACTGGGAGGAAACTTTCCTACCCCGCTACCTATTCTCCCTCCCTCTTTCCCTCTCCTCCCCAACCCCTAAACCCTTTTGCCTACCTTTTCTTTTTTTTTCTTTTTTTGCTTATCCCATTGGAGCAGAAGCAACTTGTGTGTGCCAGCCATCTGCCAGCACTTCTGCATGCGCAAGGCCCGGCCACGCGCTTAACCACCGTTTATTACGTGCGTGGCCGTTTAAAAATTTGGCCATATATTTGTAGTGTCTCAAAATACTATATTTAATCAAAATATTAACTACTCAGTAATTCTATTTGAATTAAATTTCATCTGTATGAAATCTATAGTAAATTATAGAAAGGATTTGATTCCAGTAGACTCTGGTGAAGTGACTTTCCTAAGGTCACATGTAGCAACAGTGGGAATTGAAATCTGGTCTCCCTGGTTTGCAGTCTACTGCTTCAGGGAGGCTACTCCTCCACTTCAGCTGTCTTTCTCTATTCTTTAGCTAAATCCTTGGCCCCCCCCCATGTCAGGTATCCCAGCCCACAATGAGACAAATGATAGTGAACAGATGCTATCAAGTTAAAAAACAAATTGCCAAAACTATTAAATAGAACAGTTGCCAAAGTTGGCTGTGAAGTATTATAGAAATCACATAATACACAGTTAGCGAGAACAAATTGTTGACTATTGCAAAATTTGGTGCATGCATCCTATACACAATTACACAGGGAAGATAGATGAGAGAAGTGAGGTGCAGCAGAGTAAGTAAATAGCACCCAGTTGGGTGGCCTCCTTTTAAGGCCTGAATCTCTATCCTTCTTTCTCTCACCCATGTAGTTTTTAAATGGCCCAATAGATCTTCGGAGCTGCAAAGGAAGCATGCCTGTTCCTCACGATATGACCTGATGACTAATAATACTAGCATCCGACATGACCAGAGCAACCCTGTTTGTCTATCATGCCACCCAGCTGGCACTAACCCATAAACCTTCCCTTTCATCATACAGCACCAGACAAGAAGCTGCCACCAGCTGGCCCTTTAAGTCTGTCTGTAGGTATGTGAGGCATCATCTTCCCTCTCCTTCCCCCATACACTCAGATCATCTCCAGTCATGATAGTTTGTTTATGTAGCAAAATGATTAAGTATATACACGTGTACAGTAGGACAGCTGAAGTCTAGACTTCCTTATTATGCACATGGAAAATTCTGTTTTTGTAATACTCTTCCAATACACCTAAATCCATGACTTGCTGGAGGATAAACACTGTGCTAATGAATATGTCAACATATGTTTCAGCTGCACTTTGCAAAATACTATTATTATCCATGAATTACACACTTTTCATTTTACAATATGGCAACACATTTTAATTACAATACAAATTATATGGTATGCCATGCAGCAGTAAACAAAGAACTCATTTGTGATCCTTCTGTGCTCATCATATGTTGACTAATTAGTTTCTCCATGATACTCCAAGTGGCTCTTCCGAAGAAAAAGCTCCAGAGGATATAAAGGTTAATATTGAAGTGATTACACATATTTTGCTAACATAATAGTTACAGTTAACACAGCAATCTTCTTGATCCCAATAAATTGTCACTGTTAATTGGCTTTAAATGAAAACTTTGGTCAATAAGCCTTAATTTTTCACCATTCAGTCACGTGGGTTGTAAAGCTGAAAATACTATTTTAAAGCAGTTGAAGCACCTGGATTTTTTTGTAATGAGACAAATAATTCAGCTATCATAAAAATGAGAATGATAAAGATCTCCTTTGTACTTTTTACTGCATTTAATTCTTAAAAAGAAATGTGTTAAAATTTTGAATGCTCACCTGTCATAGTCACTCACCTTTAGAATGCAATAATAAATAACTGGATTTTTTTTTTTTTGTGCTGATCATCATTGGACACTGGTGCTGGTCCCACTCACATCTTTAAAGTATGAATGCAGTTAAACAAGGGACATAACCTCATGAGAGAGGATTTTCAAAGCCTAGATATGACCATTATAAAAGTTCATTACCATTTATTAAAATAAAATTATATGAATACAAATCTGACAAAATAGACAACCTCAAAATAATACTGAGAGAGGGATCAATAGCGCCATGAAAAGATAAGTTTGATTTAGAGACTGAAGATACTTCCACTTTAAATCACTGAACTTTGCATATATACTAATCTTTCTTTCCCTTTTATTCTTGCCTTTTAAAACAAACTGATGGCACTTAATTGATAAAGAACATTTATTAGAAACTATTTATAGTAATGTAGTGTACAGTAACTAAACAACATTACTACTAATTCCTTTGCAATGTTATTAATATGTATAGATTTTATTAAAGTATATAGTCATTATTTGAAAGCATATTAACTTTCTTTCCGTTCATTGTTTCCTGGAAAAAGGAAGCTGTAAAAAGGCATTTTAAATTCTATAAACAAACTAGTATTATTTTTAAAATGACATTTTTCAAATTAATCCGAAATACAAATGTCAATTAATGGATTTGAAATTGTGTGTTTCCATTAAATATTTGTGTATCCTGAATACTTGAAGGAAGCTGCCACGATATACATTATTTTTGAATAAATGATGCAGGTGAAATAATTATATATTTTCTGTTCAGTCTTTGTTACATTAATGACAAACATCTTGTTGTTCATAATGTTATCTTGGAAAATACCATTAATATTTAGAACTCTGAAAGTCATTATCCAATTTCTTTTTCTTTTCCTTGACGCATGCCTGGCTATCACTTCCTTGAAAATTCCTTTGCCTTTGGGTACAATGGTGGTTTTCCTGTTAGTATAGATGTACACTGTCAATATTTTGGTTTTAGTTTGTTTCTTTCATTTTATGGCTGTTTTTTTTTTTGCCTGAAATGTATTGGGGGGGGGGGGGGGTCATTTTGGATAATAGTTTGCACTATTATCTGAAACAAAAAACAATTCTTTTGATTTTTCAGGGCCATTTTTTATTTATGTTTTAGAGCCATTTGTTTTATTCATTTTGGATTAAACAAATTTGAACATTTGTTCAGAATGCCCATTTGTTTTCAACAAATGCATATCCCTAGTAAAAAGCAAAAACAAGCATCAAACAGTTTAACAATGAAACATCCAAAAAGCCTTACATAAAATAATATATGGACACTCATAAACATTAGGACTATGTCAGGTACAACCTTCCTAAGTTTTAATCAACAGATACTAGATAAATTACAAGCTGATAATATTTTTGGTTGCAGTTAAAGGTAGCCAAGAGAAACCCAAATCACTTTCTTGTATTTCAATATATACTTCTAAATGTAGATCAATATATGTTAAGATGCTGTACATCCTGAAGCTTGAACAACTCACTCAATACCTGCCATGTTTCAAGAGGCATGTCTCTGGATAAGGGATATAATAATCCCCAAATAAAGCAGCAATTCAATCCCCAAATAAAGCAGCAATTCAAAAAATAATGTACAAACTGTTTTACTGTTATAGCACTCAGTGGGGTCTGCATTTGTTTGGAACAAATGTATACTCCAAACAAAAAAAAAAGTTTGTTTTTTTCTCTTCTAAATGAAATGAATGAACAGAGGTTCTAAAAACATGAAATGTTTTGCTTGCATTTGTTTTCAAATCCATTAAAGTCTATGGAGCAAGCAAAATAGCAGGGGGTTTCTTGTTTTTTATAGACAGCAAGTCAGATAGGACAAAGATGGAATGGGAAGAGACAAGGAAGAAGGAGGACCGATCATAGCCAAACACCTTTTCAATCAGCCTTTCCCAACTGGCAGCTGCATGGATTCATAACGACCTGCTCATTTAACCTGAAACTTTGAATACAGTCATCATTTTGAACAATGTCTTTCCTGAAGTTCAGTGAGACAGGTGCTAATTTCTGCACATTGTTTTGCAGCATGAAAGAAAATGTCTAAAACATCGATGCAAAGACAAAAGTAGGTTTAGACTGTTGTTGCTTCTTGTCAGTATGTGATAAGAGGCACTTTGACCTCTATGACTGTTAGAGCAGAGGTTCCCAAACTTGTTCTGGGGTCCCCTAGCCAGTCAGGTTTTTAGGATATCTACAATAAATATGCATGAGATAAAATCTGCATGCTTGGGAGGCAGTACATGCAAATTTATCTCATGCATATTCATTGTGGATATCCTGAAAACCTGACTGATTCGGGGTCCTCCATGACAGATTTTGGAACCACTGGTTAGAGGATCAACAGGAGTTAGAGGGCTATAGAGAGAGACACTGTTTCATTGGTTCCAGCATTTAGGAGAGATCTGTATTTTATTTTTTTTACCCAAGCGGAAATACAGAACTGTCTCTATCTTAACATCTGTGTGTGTCATTTAGTGCAAGAACAGTGCATATAGAAGACAAGCCTACATTTTGTTTCACAATAATCATGATTGCTCTGTATGTGTGTGTGTGTGTGTGTGTGTGTGTCCACACTACTAGGTATACTGTAATGCTAAAGACCCCAGCCACTATCACTAGTCATCTGTATAAATTTAACCTTGCCATTGCCTGTGACAACAAAGGCATAGTGGCAAGAATGGGGGAGGAAGAGGTCTAAAGGGAAAATCTGAACTACTGGCAGTTACACTCCATTCAAATTCCTGCCTGGAGCAGTAGGTTTCCCCACAATGTTGTTCAAGGCAGCAAACCAATCTCTTATGCTCCCTTAATTCATTAGGGAATCAAGGAACATGCTGCCTTTGAATTCCTTCCTGCCTATCTCTGATGCCATAGAGTCTATTGCTCTATGAAAAGTCTCATTCCAAGGATTAACTAATAAGTATTTTGAGACAACTGTAAAATCCTCACTACTATTTCTGTAATGGTTTCCTGGAAAAACAATATAGTGTTCACACAGTTATTCCTTAACTAGTTGTTCATTTCCTATCTTACCTGCCTTTGTCCTACTGTTCAGAGGAAGGACTTGATCGTATATTCTTACTTACGCCTGAAAAAATAAAATTAATCAGTCCATGATCTGACTAAGGTACATCCAAAAAGCCCTGCATACTACATCCTCCTTGGAATCAGTTCTACTCAGAACCGGCTGCTCAGTCCTGGATTTAGGAGGTAGATATTTGCATGCCTACCTAACTAAAAAAAAAAATGTTAATGGATCAGTTTTCCAGAAATGTATCCAAACTTTTTTTTAATCCAAATATATTAGAAACTTTGACCATATCCTCTGGCAATACTTTTCACAGCTCAATTGTGCAGTGACTAAATAAAACCTTTCCAAATTTGTTTTAAATCAGCTACCAGTTGATTTTATAGAGTGTGCCTGTGAAGGGGTATATGGGAGGAAATCCCAGAACATCTTAAAAGACCGACTCCAAAGATTTGGTCCAGTCTACCTTAAACCTAATACAGCAGGGTTTGCTGGTCCTGGGCTGAGGTCCCTAGGAAAGGAGTATAACTAGCCAGGCCAGGAAGGGATAGAGGGCCTCAGATGAGACTAGGAGAAGGTAGAAACTTTGCTAAATGATGTATGAGTTCAAACTGATGATTTTCTGTTTCTAGCACTGCTGAGGTATGCAGCCTTGTGTTTTGTTTAATTTGCTTATACTAAATATAGAATTGCATAAGGATAACCAAGAATCCCAATTGAACCTGTCCTCTGGAAAACAAAGACCGCTCGTGGTGCCACAATACCCTAGTCTTTATACTATTTGAAAGGGTAGATAACTGTTCCATATTTATCTGTTCTACCCCATTGATGATATTATAAACCACCATCATATCCCTTCTCCAAGTGAAGAATGGAATGGATGTAGAAGAATAATTGTGAATTACTTTGGTTCATTACAGGAAATTGCACTTTCCTAAAGATAGGTTTTGCTAGAGAGAAAGGAGTATCATTTTTTGACTGCTGTCTGTGATTTGTCTAATCCTTTACTATTCACCTTACTTTAGGCTTATATTTGCTGTAGTGCTTAAATATGTGAAAGTGCATTTTGGTTTGTTGTAATTTAATTAGAGGGAAGTGTATGCCCCCTGCAAGGCTGAAGTATGAAAGAGGACAAATGTCTGTACATGAGCAAGAGTAGGCAACTTCCAGCCTTCAAGGACACCAATCCATTGAGGTTTTCAAGCTATATCTATAGAACATGCATGAGATTGATTTGTATGCAACTCCATCTCATGCATATTCATTAGAGATATCCCCCATAAAATGAGCAGATTGGTTTCCACTAAGACTGGAAGTTGCAAAAGCAGTGAAAGGGCTGAGGTGGGGAAGAGATGGTCTGGTTGAAGTAGAAAAGGAGAAAGGAACACATGAGTGAGCATGTGGAGGAGTTGATATAGGGAAGATGGACTAGGAAAGTGGAGTGGGGAAAGAGGAAGCAGCAGGAAAAGGTTTCCCCGCAGCAACCTGAAAAGCATTATATAAAAGTGGCATCACAGGCAGTGAGAAATCCAAGAAAAATCGATCACAGAACCAGGAAACAGACGCAAAAAACCAAGACTGGAAGAGGGCTGCCATAATCAATTCAACTTGGTACCATGGAGGAAAAGCTGAAGGTTGCCAGTGGCTATAATAGGATGAAGATCTCTAAAGTAACTGAGCCAGAGTCACAATCACAGCTGCAAATACAACATCTGAGTGTAAGCTCTATGTGACATCCTACTTCCATCTTACCATGGGGGAGGTGGAACATAGCCATCTCAGGAGATATCAGGCACACAGGCTTTCACATTGACTACCAATTTATAACTAATAATATCAATCAAGAAATACTTTATATATTGTATATACTCATATGTAAGCTTAGAATTGTATGCTTTAAAATATGCCTGAAAAATTGAGTTAGGCTAATCTGCAGATCACAGACATATTTTAGATTTTGCTGTGATGTTGCTACACATTGAGGCTGATATGGGCATGCCATGTGTAGCTACCTATTAGTATAATAGTAAAAATATAAACTAAGAATTGTGCTAATTATTTAAAATGGTAGATTTTTAATGCAATATTTATGCATTGTGTTCTGTTTTAAATCATTTTGTGAAATGTGAATTATCATGACTTGTTTGTCTATATTTGATGAAACTTCAACATCCAATTTGTATATGTTAGGAAAAGAGCATAATAAAACCTTACTACAATAGTGCATCAAGATGTTTGCAAAGCAAGTAAGTTACATCTGAAAGTTCTTAAAAATAAGGCAAATGTATGCCTATATCAGTAGGATGTTAAAAGGCAAAGATACATACCTGGCCTACTTCTGACAGTTTGGTGCAAGCACCACTGTAGACTATCACATTTTGAATCACGGCCTATAGGCAGGTTTTGCATTTTCCTGGTTTAAGAAGTTAAAAAATGATGGTCAGCTTATATATGGAAAGGCTTATAAGTGAGTATATATGGTACTAAATTCAAGGCCAAAATGTTTGGAAAATATTTCTTAAAGTAAGTCAAACATCCTTTCCTACACATTTACAACTCAGAGTCTATACCCTATATCATCACATATAAGCAATAGACTTACAAGGTAAATTGGCTTATGGCTACTGCTCAGCCAATGGGACTCTATTTTAAATCAATTTTTCAAAATGAGTAAGTTTTCAGAGGGGAGGATAGCAGGAAGTAAGGAAGGGAGCCCTTCAACAACCTGAATTGTTGGATGTAAAGTGGTGCTACAGGCAGTGAAGAGGTCAGAGACATCCCAACCCAAATCTTAGACCGTTAACATCTGATTAAGTGTAAATGAGAATGACCTTATAGTTAAGGTCATGAGGCATTACCAAGTACTTTTTGGGAAAATAGATCATGGTGGCAAAGAACAGCTTGTGGAAGGAGATCCTCATAACCATTAGTAATTTAGATGTGTACTGGTATAGTATGAACCACTACAAGAATAAATACAGGGACTGCAAAAGACTGCTCTAGGAGAATGTACCTAATATAAGGTCGCATCAAAAGAAGACCAAAGGAGGGAGGACATGTCCCTTCTAGTCCACTGCCTTGGAGAAAAGGCAGATCATTTTGAGATGTAAATAGGTCAAAGTCCTCTAGGGCAAATGAGACACAGACTGCAGAGAAGAGATAAAAAAACACTGTATAACCTTCTTGTCAATACGTCCAAGATAAAGGAACTTCTACATTATGCCAAGGTGTTGTCAAGGTAAACCTCAGCTATCTCAGAAGCCATTAAACATATGGGTCTTCACACAGAACAAAAATACATAACTAACCCCTGGATTCATCATTCCGCTATAAATATAGTGAAATGAGCCACAGCCAGAAAAAGAGCAGGGGGGGCTGATAGTGTGTAGCTGGCCGCATCCTAGCAGTGCCTTTTCACCTGCTGTGGTAGCAGCCATGCTGCACACTATCGCCCCCATAGCACCAATGAAATAGCTGTAGCTATTTCCAGCGGTACTGTGGGCGATAATGTGTGATACATTATCGCACTACAGCCCCCTACTTTGCCTAAACCCAAACTCCTCTCTTTTTCACAATTTGAATGTTGACATCGTGATGCAGTTGTTATTGCTTGCAATAATGGCCCATCGCGATTTGATGAATGAGCCTGTTAAATCAAGGCTTTAACTAGACAGTAAGCGCCTTATCACACTTTAGTATACCTATCCTTGGTTGCAGAAAAATTAAGACAAAACCAGGGTGATTATAATGCATGGAATGTGTACTCTCAAGTTTAGAAGGTGTCCCAGGACCTAGGAGATTAGCTTAGATATTCTTAAAGTTTGTTTCTATGTTGTAAAAGTACACCATTATTTCATGATATGCTATAAGGATTTCCTTCAGATTTTTGACTGTACAATATTTTTAAATCATTGAAATATCTTTCAATAGCTATGTACAGTATGTATATATGTAAATAGGACAATTTTTCAACTGACATGGCAAAAGTCTAAAGAAAAGCTTTAAGCTAATCTGCAGTTAATCATTTGTAAGATAAATTATAATTTAATGGAATACCTATTATTAAAATAATCTCATAGCAGACAACAAAATGCTTTATTGAACCTCATTATCTGATTTGAAGATGCATGTTGCATGTAACAATAGTCCAAAACATGCATTACATATTGATATTTTGTCTTCCAATAATCTTTTGAAGCTGTTATTTTTCACCCTTAACCAACTCATATAAAAAATATCTTCTGAGTTCTGAAATAATCATAAAAGGCAATTATTTATCTGCAGTCTTTTGAGTTTATTATGTTTTGAATTTGTATTATAAGATATCATTGTTTCCCTTTGAAAGCTAAAAGTGCAGAACATATCCTTCTTTCATGAAACCTGCTAATCTTTGTCACGTAGCAGGTAAGCATAGTCCTGTTAGTGTGGTTAAATATATTGTATCTGTCAGGAGCTCTGATCAATTCTTTCATTTTTAAGTTTGCTTGATGACAGCACCTTTTGTAACTCAGGCAGTTAATAAAGTAGTGGACCTTACAGTGGCATTTTCCACTGATTACTGATCAATAGTTTTCCACTATCCATAAACGTATATCATATAGAGGAATGTTTTTTACCTAGAGAAGTTATATAAATGATTCCCATTACTTGTAAAGTATAAGTACACAGTTTAATTGTTCAAACTGTTTTAATGACCAGGAATGATGATGAACTCCAAAACTTTTCTTTTTTTTTTTACATAAAACCTTTTAGATTTAATTAACTCAGTGAAATCATTAAAATACATATTTTTTTGTCACAGGTCATTGCTCTTATCAACTATGTCCTCCATGCTCTTATTTAATTCATATTGGTTTCCTTGTATGGTTTTCTTACTAAATTACCTTGAATCAAAGGCATATAAGTTTACCTGTCAACTCATGCATTGATCAGTTAATGGGTCCAAGTGACTGTCTTTGCAATATAATGTAATTATTAGAGATTTGTACCAATAGTATGAAGCTTGAAGAGTCTTGCTCTTCTTTACAAAAAAAAAAAAAAAAAAGTCTGTTATTTATCCAGTGACCCAATACTGTCCTTGCCTTGTACAATGCACAGTCTGGGAGATCTTTATTTGTTCATTTTTCATTGCTGTCACAATAATTAGCTACAATAGGTGGCTGCTATGTTAAAGCACCAGTTTGCTTTGAAAGTTATTTGAACTATATTTTAATGAATATTGGACAAACTAATAGCCTACACAGAATTAGTCAAGTTGTAGAAATGTGCATCAGAAGAAGACAGAGACTGTGCCAGGATCTGTGACAATTCAGGTTTCCTAACATGTTTTAAGTCTTCTCCCCAAACTTTTCATGTTGTTTTTGCAGCCATTATCCTCCCTGGGAATATAATTTCCCCCTTTACCTCCAACCTTATCTCTTTTCCAGATTGTAATAGTACCTGTTAAAATTCATATTCCTTAGAAAACAAAGTTCTGCCTTTAAATTGCCTTCCCTGGCTTCTTTCTCTGCCTTTATGCCTGTTTTGAAAGCAGGTGAGAATTGAGAGGGATGTCGATGCAATATTTATTAAATCTGCTTTGTGGACACTTTTAAGAGTTCAGGAGTCTGAGGTGAGGAAGATATTGGCCACAATTTTTTAAAGATAGGGAAAGGGGTTGGGGAATTATCACTGCTTGACCCCACAACCTTTTAATATATTGAGGGTGAGAAATGAGGAGGACTCAATATTTAATAAAGAGCATCTCATTCTGCCGGTCTACTTTGTGGAAATCTTTGAGGGTTCAGTGGTGTGAGGTGAGGAAGTTATTGGCCAAAGATTTTTAAAGATAGGGAAAGTGGTAGGGGGAATTACTCCGTGCCGGAGGTTCGCACACGGGCAGCCAGCCAGCATGCGCAAGTTACACCTCCCTCAGGTAGGCGTAACTCGCCGAAACAAGGTAGGGGGGATTAAAGTAGGGCTGGGGGTGGGTTAGATAGGGGAAGGGAGGGAAATGTGGGGGGAGGCGAAAAACATTCCCTCCAAAATTAGAGCGGCCTTGGAGGGAACGGGGAAAGCCATCAGGGCTCCCCTAGGGCTTGACGCATGCAAAGTGCACAAGTGTGCACCCCGTTGCACACGCCCACCCCGGATTTTATAACATGCGTGCGGCACAAATCTACGCCCGCGCATAAGTTTTAAAATCTGGCCCTAAAAGTTTAGCGTTTGGAACAAGACTGTGATTTTATCTGCAATATTTAATAATATATAAACAATTGGAGAGACCATGATGACTGTGTTTCCCCACAGCAATGTATGCTGTTGAGTATAAAGTTTGATATCTCTCCAAATCGTATTTATTTATTTATTTTTATTTAAAAACATTTCTATACCGTCTTTCACAAGCAGATAGCTGACCAAAATGGTTTACAATAAAATGTAAAAAATAAAACAGTAATTTTAAAATAAAATAGAATAAGATAAATAAAATAAAAATAAAATAAAAACGAAAATGAAAATGAAATAAAATAAGAAATAGCATCAACTAATTAAGTAAATAAAAATAAATATACTGAAAACAGTAAAAATAAAAGTAAAAATAAAAATGAAAAAAAATGAAAAAGCTATAAAGCAAAAATAGTAAAGTAGGAAAAAAATACAATGGATTCATTAAACCCCTAATTCTAATAATTATCTTTTGAAATTTAAATTAACTATACTAAATATTTACAAAAACAGAATAAAGTCAGAAATCAACAAAAATAAAAATCAAACTAATAAGAACAAGACTAATGTCCTCTAAAAAATTATCAGCTAATGTACATTGATGTTAACAACTGAAATAAAATAAAACAGTAAATGACGCTTCAAGGCTAATTATGAAATCATTTCCCTGAATCTCCAAACGCTTCTTTAAATAAATAAGTTTTAACTGATTTTTTGAATTCGGCATGATTGACAATTTGTTTCAACGTATTAGGAAGCAAGTTCCAAAGTAAGGGACCCGCTACCGAAAAAGCTCTTTCTCTGGTTAAATTCTATCTCGTTAACCTCACTGTGGGAACATCCAATACATTTTTACTGGCCGATCTAAGACTTCTCATTGGTTTGTATATCCTGAGTGTGGAACATAACCATGTTGAATCGGAGTAATATATCAATGAGTGAATTAGTGATAAAACTTTATATTTAACATGAAATTTAATTGAAAGCCAATGTAAATCAGATAAAATGGGTGTAATATGATGCCTCATTGGCAAGCCTGTTAATAAATGGGCTGCAGTATTTTGAATCTGTTGTAATGGTTTTAGAGTAGAATCAGACAAACCCAGGAAAAGACTGTTACAGTAATCTAATCCCGAAAATCAGGGCCGCCATCAGGAATTTTGAGGCCCCATACAGCCAAAATGTCTGGGCCACAAGCATTCAGTGGATAAAGTATATGCAACAATGTTTATACCTATGTGTAAACTCCACCATAGGTGTAAAAAAATAAAAACAAGTCAACAAACTCAAATCACTTAGATAAATGCACAGTATCTGAGAAATCCAGTGGGTTCTATCCAATAAAGCAGTTCAGTGTGAGTACTGAATTGTGTCCATCTCGACTCATAGTGGAAATAACAGCAAATTCAGGTTTATGAAGCAATCAGTCTCATGCACACACGCCAGTCACCTCCCTGACCAGTCTCTGTCTCATGCACAGTCACCTCCCTGACCAGTCTCTGTTCTCACACACCCACCGCGGCTCCTCGGCCTCCAGCTAGCAAGCAGACAGCGACGGCCCGCGCGCTTTGCCGGCGCATACTGTCTGACGCGGCGGTGACGTCACAGCCGCGTCAGACAGTGAACGCTGGCAGGACAGAGCGCGCGGACGAGTCTCTGTCTGCGGTGCTCTGTAAATCAATGCTATGTGTGTCTAAAAGACACGCATAGCATTGATTCTCTCCCTTCTCTGGGGCCCGCACCCAGGGCCGGCTCCAGGTTTCAGTAGGCCCCTGGGCGACAGACTGTCGGAGAGAGCCTCAGTGGGCCTCTTTGCCATGAACTAATACATCCCCCAAGCGCACCTGCCGCCTGGCGGCTGCGGGCCCCCATATGTGGCAGTAGATCCTGGGGCCCCATACTGCAGGCCCAAGAATACTGCCCTGATGGCGGCCCTGCCGAAAATATAAGGGATTGAAGAACTGTTTGGAAGTCAGATTTAAACAAAAGAGGTTTTAACCTTTTTAATGTATTCAATTTGAAAAACGAAGTTTTTACTAGGTGAGAAACATGATTTGTTAAAGATAACTTAGAGTCCAGTTGTATACCTAGGTTACGTGCAACTTTTTAAATTTCTATAACCTCATTTCCTAGCATGATTGAGGGCTGTGGGCTGTTTACTGGGTTTTCTATTGAACTTAGTAGTAGAAGTTCAGTTTTTTTGGTATTAAGTTTAAGTCTGCTATGACTTAACCATTGCTCAATTGTATTTATATATAATTTGCTTAAAGCGATGTTATCAACCCATGAGGATTTATTTGGGACAAAAAATTGAATATTGTCTGCATAGATCTTAAATTGGATATTTAATGCTGATAGAATCTGACACAAGGGCAAAAGATGGATGTTAAATAACACTGGGGATAAAGAGGACCCTTACGGAACACCTGTAGTTTGGATATAGATTTGCGATGATTTACCTTTAAATCTTACTTGATAATGGCAATCAGTTAAATAGCTGCTGAACCAATTAAATACTGTATTTTTCAATCCGATCATTTGAAGACTAGACAAAAGAATCTTATGATCCAGCATGTCAAATGCAGCAGATATATCCAACAGTATTAGCATGAAATCTGTATTCGAATCGAATCCTCTGATTATATGTATTAAATGAGGAGAGCAACAGGGTTTCTGTTGAGTAGTCTTTTCTAAAACTGTGCTGGTTTGGATGTAATATATCATGTTCTGTTAAATATTCATTCAGCTGGTATAAAATGCATGATTCTAACGTTTTAGACAAGGAAGTCAGCGAGGCAATTGGTCTAAGATTAGAAAAATTGAGGAACGATGCTGATTTTTTCTTTTGAATTGGAGTAATGGAAGCTTGTTTCAATTGATAAGGACAGATTCTGGATTCTAAAGATTGGTTTATTATTGAGCATATTATGTTAGGACAGTGTTCTCCTAAGCCTTTAAAAACAACACCAGAGCAGGGATTCAGAGAAGAGTAAGAAGGCTTTTGCTTATTTATTATTTTTTTGTACTATGTGTGATCCTGATCAGTGGGTTGATATTTGGTGAATTTCTTAGATAGCACATTCATAGGGATGTGCAATAATTTTTCCCGAATTAGGCAATGTTAACGAAATTGCCTAATTCGTAATGGTTCAGGAGAACCGAAAAACGATTTAATTTTTTCCGAAATTTCAGAAAAATTCATTTTTTAATTAGTGCACACTAATGGGAGCTAGCGCGAGCTAATTACCATTAGTGCGTGCTGACTCTCGATAGTGCACACTAACTTGAAAATTGGGGCCCCCGAAAAAAAAAACCCCGAACCACGGGAAAAACGAAATTGCCACGGGGGGCCCTGAAACGAAACCCTACATGAAATTTTTACCGAAGCACATCTCTACATACAACCATTAGGGATGTGCATTTCTTTTTATCAAATGTGAAAATTACAGTAAATTAGGCCATTTCCAGCCTCCTATAAAACTACTCAAAATTTTCAGGTATTTTTATATTCATGGCATTTTTTAAAAAAAAAACAGGTTTCCAGGGAAAATGGCAGGGACTTTCTCGCCAAAAAAACTTCCCATCCCTGATTCCGGATCCTAGCACTGAGCTGGGCCCAATGCCAGAGCCTAGACGCAGTTCCAAGGCTGGGCCTGGTGCTGAGGCCTAGGCTTAGGCCTGGTATGTTCCTGGTGACATGGCTGGGTCCAGAGTTGAGTCCTAGGATTGGGCTGGGCCCATTTCTGAGGCCAAGTCTGGCACCAAGTCATATGACTGGGTCAGGATCGGTGGGATCTGACCAATGCCAGGCCCAGGGCCTGAGCTTCTTCCATCTGTAATGCTGCTGAGGCTAAGGCACTCCCAATATAGCCACCACTAAACTCCTTGGATCCTGCTGTAAGAAGTCAGGAGCAAGGCCTAGTCTCTCCTGCCTGGGCCCCATCAATTTAAAAATTGTGCCATCTGCCTGGAGGTATCACTTCAGCACCTCTACCAGTTCATCTGGCTCGGTTTTGATGCATAGCTGCACATCAAAATAATGCTGGTTGCACTAGAGGAAGTTGCTAAAGTGACATCACTTCAGGCAGATAGGCCATTTTAAAAGTTCCTGGACTTGGGCAGGATTACCTGGGATTCATTCCTTTCCATTTATAACAGGATCCAGGAAGGGAGTTAGTGGTGGCTGGCAGCTTTATTAAAGGAAAGGCCCAATCTATGGCCTAGGTCTCAGTGCCAGGCCTGGCAAAGGCCTAGGCCTTGATGCTGGGTCCTAGTAGTATTTAAGCCTGGGAAGGCCCAGCCAGGGTTGCCAGAGGCTTGTTCATTTTTATTAGTTTGCTTTTTTCTGTTTTTTTGTTTTCTTCTTTAATATATTTTTTCAGTCTGGCAAATGAACTAAACTGAAAAAAAAAAATAATGACCCAAATAAAATGAAAAGACAAAAAAGAAAGAATCAAACAAAACCAAAAAGTTTGGGACTGCATATCCATAACAACCATATGAGAAACAAATAGGGATGTGCATTTGTCTAGGACGAATTAAATAATTTCAACGATATGAAATTTCAACAATTTCAACCCGAAAAATGAAGGGAATTTGACATTTCATTTTTCAGGGTTAGTGCGCGCTAACTCCCCATTATGCGTGCTAACATTGAAATGTTAGCGCGCACTAACCCGAAATTCGGGGCATCCGAAAAAAAAGGCCCGAACCGCAGGAAACAAAAATTTCCCGTGGCGGGCTGATAACGAAGGACGAACCAAAAGGTTTGGCTGAAGACATCCCTAGAAACAAACAAGCAAATTCACAATAAAAAAGCAAACTAAACAGCTCCCTTTACTTTTTCAAATTGCAAGAATAACACCATCCCAAAAGGACTTAAATAAAAAATCCTCTAGCAACAACATTTGACTATACAGAAATAAAAATGCACCATTCAGAAACCGAGGAGTGAACTGATGCACCATATATTCGAGAAGAAGAAGCAGGTAAAATAAAAATAGAATAAAATCACAACAAGCATACAGGAAAACATTCCCATTCTCAAAGATCTACTGGAGAAAAACCGTGAGGAATCAAGGCAAAGAAAATTATTTACACAGTTACCTTGATGGCTGAATGGTCTAAGGCACCTAACTTAAGTATTCTTTCTTCTCTGTGCTTTGCCTTCTGGTTGCCTGATGGAGTTGTGGGTTTGAGTCCCACTTCTTGAATTTGTCCTTGAATTTCATATCTTAATTCTTCAGGTTCTTATGACCTGGATTGGCCACTGTTGGAAACAGGATGCTGGGCTTGATGGACCCTTGGTCTGACCCAGTATGGCATTTTCTTATGTTCTTATGTTCTTAAACAAAGAAAGCTGGATACTGTTATCCAATCAAGCAAATAGCAACATCTCATCACAGACCACCAGAATAACACCTGATCAAATAACCCATCTATAGAATATGGATATTTAAACATAAAACGATGCCAGGAGACCATGACAAGCAGGTAATCTCTCATTAATCACATTGATGGAAGTGTAAATCAAAAGTCAGTAATAAACCTTTCAATTATCATAGACTGAAGTCTAAGTACTGTAAGAACATAAGACCTACAATACTGGATCAAACCAATGGTCCATCAAGTTCAGTATCTTTATTTCTTTAAAATTTTTATCATCCACCTATATAAGAATTGTACTAGACGAAGTACAATTAGAAGCATAAAATAGCATCCATTTCATTAAATACAATCTACAATAAATAATATAAAAATGAAATAGAAAAACTAAATCATACTAACTGTGCTGCAAGAATCTTGCTTCCAACAATGGCCAATCAAGGTCACAAGTACTGGCAGAATCCCAAATAGTAACTAGATTCCATGGTAATTATGCCCAGGGAGAAGTAGTGGCTTCCACAGATCTATTGATTAATATTAATGGTCTTTTCCTTTAGGAACATGTCCTCATTTTTTTAAATCCAGCTGTACTAACTGCCTTTACCAAATCCTCAGGCAATGAATTTCAGAGCTTAATTTTGCTTTGGCTGAAAAAAATAGATTCTCTGATTTGTTTTAAATATGCTACTTAGTCACTTCATGGAGCATCTGCAATGAAATATGGGGTGCATTTTAAAACGTATGCGCAGGCATCCATGGGTATGCAGTTCCCAGCATGCGCACATAACCCAGCTATTTTATAACATGCATGCGTCGGTGCACACATGTTATAAAATAGGATTCCCATGTGCACATGTGCGCTGGATTTTAATATCTGTGTGCACATGTGTGGGCAGGAGGTCTCTTCCATGCACAGGGGATGTTGATTTTTTTAAATTACATGCGGTGACACAAGTAGGGCGGATTGGGTGGGTACTTCCCTGCCCCTATCCCTACCGTTCCTCCCTCTTCCCCTCTCTTTCCCGACCCATAAACTAACCTTACCTTTCCTCAATTTTTTTATTTTGATATTTACTGCTCCCCTGGAAGAGAAGTAAACTCCACGCTCCAGCAGCTGGCCGGCATGTAATGGTATTGTCCAGGCCCACCCCTTTTTAATTACCCGGCCCTTCTGCGCATACCATGGGTTATGCGCATGGCTGGGCCCTTTAAAAAATGTGCTCGGTGCGCACAGGGCCCGCCCACTTGTGTAACTCCTGCTTTTACAGTGTGCAAGGCTTTTAAAATCCGCATGTATATTTTTTAAAGACTAAACAACCTATTCAAATTTACCTGTTTCAATCCACTCATGACTTTATAGACCTCTATCATATTTCCCCTTAGACATCTCTTCTCCAGGCTAAAGAGACCTAGCCTTTTCAGCTTTTAGTCATAGAGGTGCCTTTTCATCTCTTTTATCATTTTGGTCACCCTTTTCTGTAGCTTTTCTAGTACTACTATATCTTTTTTGAGATGCAGCACCCAGAATTGTACACAGTTTCTAGGTACAGTTGCTCTATGGAGCAATACAGAGGTATTATAATAGTCTCCTTTTTATTCTCCATTCCTTTCCTAATTATTACTAATAGGGATTTAAAATGAATGGGCATTCCTAAATAGATTGGGTCTAATTTATTTCTTTTGGGGGTCCCCAAAACAAATTGAGAGTGTCTCCCACCCCCGAAATTAAACAAATCCTATTCATTTCATTTGTTTTTTACCACATTTATTTCTATGGTCATTAAAGTCTAAGGAGAATAACAGGTGCAATACAGTCAGTTAGCAAATGTTACTGTGCTGATGTGGACCCTAGATCTGGAGTGAGGGGGTGGTGACTCACCGAGGAACAGCCCCGGTGAACTCAACTCCGGAAGGTGGTATGGGCGAAAGTCCTAAGGAGAATGCGTCCCTCAGCACTGCCCGCAGGCCCTCTGAGGAGCGGATAGCCAGGAAGCGTCAGGAAGGCCCCCGAGGAGCGGGTACCACAGAGCTCCAAGGCAGGTAGCAAGTGTGGAGTCTGAGTCCAGTCAGAAGGTTCGAGGATGGTGGCAGGAAGACGATGTCGGAGTCCAGGCCAAGGTCAAGGCAGGCAGCAAGAGGCAAGGTCGGGATCCAGGCAGAGATCAAGGCGGGTGGCAAGAGGAAAGGTCGGGATCCAGGCAGAGGTCAAGGGTAGGCAGCAAGAAGCAAGGTCGGAATCCAGGCAGAGGTCGAGGCAGGCAGCAAGAGGCAAGAAGAAACCCAAACACAGTCCAGAAGCAGCAAACACCGAACCTTGTTGCAAGGCATCTGCTGAGTCCCAGGGAGAGGTTTAAATCTCCCTGGGTGCTGACGTCATCTTCCGGGGCCAGCCTGGTCTTTGCGCCGCGGCCCCTTTAAGAGGCGGGGCCTCCACGCTCTCCTTGATGCTGGTTGGAGGAACGCCGGGGGAATCATGCCGCGGCCCGCGCGCCGTCCGCTGCATCGGGAGGGGGTCCCGCTCCGGTGCAAGAAAGAAGGTAGGGGTCCTGGCCGGGAGCTGCCACGGCCAGGAATCGCATCAGTTACAGTATAGCTATTGGCAGCTAGCTCAGTGAGTCATGTATGCCTTTTCAGACCTTGGCAAAACATGTTGTCAAGGAGACAATGTATCACAGTGAAGCATTTTTCTAAACAATCTATCACATCTGTGTGAATCCAGGGAAACTGATCTTGAAGACTGAGCATGTCTGAGATGTGCTATGCAAAGTGTGCATTCTTTTTTTAGTTATTGTCATGTTCTGCTGCTTGATGTCCAGCTGCCATACTCTAGTACTACCATAGGGGACTAGTTGATGCCTACCTGCCAAACCTCTTTAAAAATAAGTGGACAAAAACACTGATGAGACCTAAGATTAAAAATTCATCATAGCAAGAGAGCATTCAAAGTGACTATTAAGTAAAGCTACAATGCTTTCATTGGTCTGCTCTGCCATGTTTTTATGAAGGTCTCCTGTCCTCACTTTATCATATTATTTGTTCATTATTTGATATAATTATTATCTCTTTTATTTGGGCTCGTTTATTCTCTTGAGTGTGCTAGGATCACCATAGGAGATATGCTGCCTCATGTCTAGCTGCCATTTCCCTAATACCACCATGGGGGACTTGCTAGTTTGTGCTCAACTGCCATGCTACTAATTCCATCATAGGAGATTTGTTGGCACATGTCTACCTGCCATGTCCCTAATTCCACCATAAGAGACTTACTGGCACATGATTAACTGCCATATCCCTAATATTACCATAGAAAACTTGTTACCTGATATCTACCTGCCATTATCCCTACCTGCCATTATCCCTACCAACTGCAAATTTCAATTCTCACTGAATGTAATACACAACAGAAATTGTTAAGAAATGACCATCATAAGCATGCCGGTGGGCTGCATTAACATCTTAAATGACTTATTATCACAATGGATCTACCGTAATCATTAGTCAAACAAAGACATATAATGTCCTTGAAAGGATACCAATATAATATTTTTTTAGAGATTTTTAGAATGGATGTAAAATTATTTATAAAAGTGCTTATGGACCCAAATTGTTAAACCATTTATCTTGCAAAGCTGCAGACTTCAATTACAGGTCTAAATGCTGACTCAATTTCTTTGTCAGCAATGACTAGAATGTAGCTAGGAATAACATCTGATGTTGCAATGTTTCGAGAGGAACACACTCTTTGCTTCAGGAATAGTGATAAGTGTTCAAGGATAGTTCTTATGTCCATAAATCAATGAGTTTCAAAATCTAAATGAAAATAGAAAAAATAGAAAAAAAATAAAATGGAATCATGATTAGACACCTCACTGAAATAGTTATGAAATACTGTGTACAATTCACAAAAAGCACACAAATAGAGTGAAATTGCACAAAACATCATCACAAATTGTATAAAGCACAAAGGAATTTTTTAAATTGAACTTACTGAAAAATGGGCACCCACTAGTATTTAACTGACATGCCGGGTCCACTGAGCTAGCCACTATGTGCAAGCTCAAATAAAGTGAGCATTTAAAACAATGACAAGGCAGCAAAGAAAATGGCATGGCACAAGCCGCTCACTCACTCACAAACTGCCCAGGATCAACAGTAATCAATCTTTCTAGCTATATGCTGACACCTCGTCAAAAACTGGTGCTTAATAACTTCTTATCATTTGTACCAATGGTGATTCAAAATCCCTTTGAGAATTGGATTCAGTTTTATCATTTTTTTTAATGCTGCAAATCAAGATGTTTATTTTCTGAAAATCAAAGTGCCAGTACAAATATTTCATTGGTTAGACCTAGGTCTCAATGAATTCCACCAGGCCCAGTTGATCCTAACATTCAGTCATTTCAGAATTTAGTTTTAAAAGGACTAGAAGAGATTGAACGGCAATATTCTAGAACTTTCTTCAATTTCTCATCTGCAGAAAATGCAGTGCTTCGGTATCTTACAAACAATCAAGCAATTACCTTAAAACCTGTGGACAAAGGAGAAGCAATTATAGTCTTGGACACACAAGCATACATTTCAGAAATGTATAGGCAACTGGAGGATATGTTTTATTATTGAAGGTTACAGTCTGATCCCACTCTGACCCTTAAGGCACAAGTGGATAATATGTTAAACAATGCGTCCATATTGGGTTTTCTAACCAACAAGGAACTGTCCTTTTTGCATGTAGAGAAACCTCACATTCTTCTCCTTTATGGGGTACCCAAAATGCACAAATCTTTAGTTAATCCTCCTTGCTGACTCATAGTATCAGCTAATGGATCTCTTCTCCAGCCTTTGGCCAGTTTTCTTGATTTATTTTTGCAATCTTTTGCTCAGAGTGCCATTTCATACATACATGATTCATTTCACTTGCTGAGAAAACTTACAGAATATACAGTACCTTCAGGAAATATTATTTTGGTGAGTCTTGACGTGGAATTCATGTACACCAATATTCCTCTGCCAGCAGCCTTACAAATAGTGGAAGATACACTTAACCTGTTACCAAGGCCTCAATGTATACCTCAACATTTTTGATGGATAGTACTGAACTCATTTTGTGTCATAATTTATTCAAATTTGATTCCTATTTCTACCATCAAACCCATTGGGTGGCCATGGGTTCTACCATTGCACCAGACATAGCTAATTTGTATGTTACTTGCTTCAAGGAACAATATGTATAAGTTCCTCTTTCTTTTAATAAGTACAGTTGTGATGTCATTATATAGAAGTCATTTTTTTCATTTGGACTGATACGCAGGAAGAGCTTTTATTATTCCATCACTAGCTCAACTCTTTGGATGACATCCTATGATTTACCATCACTTATGTTAGGAGCGCGGAGGCACGGTCCTATATCAAGGGGAGATGTGAGCCCTTGGATCATGGCGCAGCTCAGGGAGGAGCCCTAAGACACACTGCAAGAGGTGAGCAGGTACGAGCATGGGCAGAGCAGGAACAAGGCTGGCTCAGCCCTCCACTGGACCTACATGCACTAGTGAGACCCAGCGATGCAATGCTGATCTTGAGAGTAGCCCTCCGGCCACTCAATAGCCCTTCCAGACCTGACGGAGGCTGAGGACAAGAACTAGATGAGACATGGATACTTGGAACTTGGAACTTGGATGAGATGAGGATACTTGGAACTTGGACAAGTCGAGGACACTTGGAACTTGGAAGATGAGGATACTTGGAACTTGGAACTTGGACGAGACAAGGATACTTGGAACTTGGACAAGACGAGGACACTTGGAACTAGGAACTCAGAAGGCACTGCCCCTCAGGTCGCCCTACACAGCCCACCATGGGCTGGTCACGGACCACTCTGTACCACTGCAAGCCCTACACAACCTAAAAAGGCTGGTCATGGACCACACGGAGAGCGGGACATGCACAGGACTGAGGCTCAGGATGAAGGGGAAACCCGGGAAGCGCTCGGAGAAGGATCCAGCTGGAAGAGGGCTCCAATAACTGGAAACAGACACCAGATCAATACGGATTTACCCACAGGGTGGTCAATTGGAGTCAAGGTCCGGCAGGCGAGTCTAGGCTTCAACCCAGAGCTAGGAACTAGTGGTTACATCAGGATCAGGACTCGGAACTTGGAACTCAGAACTTGGAAACATCAGGATCAGGACTCGGAACTCGGAACTTGGAACTCGGATTCATGAGGATCCAGATTGGAACATAGAACATTAGGAATATCAGGGCATCTGGACATTGAACATCAGATACCTCTGGACTAGGAAAAACCAGACTTGGAACATCAGGACTTGGAACTTACAATGACTAGTACTGTATTGTATTTTACCAATAAAAGAAGGATACATTCATGTATATGACAAGATACTGGTGGTCAGTTTGTCAGAGTGGAGTACCTCAGGGATCTGTATTGGGACCGGTGCTTTTCAATATATATATAAATGATCTGGAAAGGAATACGACGAGTGAGGTTATCAAATTTGCGGATGATACAAAATTATTCAGAGTAGTTAAATCACAGGCAGACTGTGATACATTACAGGAGGACCTTGCAAGACTGGAAGATTGGGCATCCAAATGGCAGATGAAATTTAATGTGGACAAGTGCAAGGTGATGCACATAGGGAAAAATAACCCTTGCTGTAGTTACACAATGTTAGGTTCCATGTTAGGAGCTACCACCCAGGAAAAAGATCTAGGCATCATAGTGGATAATACTTTAAAATCGTCGGCTCAGTGTGCTGCAGCAGTCAAAAAAGCAATAGAATGTTAGGAATTATTAGGAAGGGAATGGTTAATAGAACGGAAAATGTCATAATGCCTCTGTATCGCTCCATGGTGAGACCGCACCTTGAATACTGTGTACAATTCTGGTCGCTGCATCTCAAAAAAGATATAGTTGCGATGGAGAAGGTACAGAGAAGGGCAACCAAAATGATAAAGGGGATGGAACAGCTCCCCTATGAGGAAAGGCTGAAGAGGTTAGGGCTGTTCAGCTTGGAGAAGAGACGGCTGAGGGGGGATATGATAGAGGTCTTTAAGATCATGAGAGGTCTTGAACGAGTAGATGTGACTCGATTATTTACACTTTCGAATAATAGAAGGACTAGGGGGCATTCCATGAAGTTAGCAAGTAACACATTTAAGACTAAACGGAGAAAATTCTTTTTCACTCAACGTACAATAAAGCTCTGGAATTTGTTGCCAGAGAAGGTAGTTAGTGCAGTTAGTGTAGCTGGGTTCAAAAAAGGTTTGGATAAGTTCTTGGAGGAGAAGTCCATTAATGGCTATTAATCAATTATACTTGGGGAATGGCCACTGCTGTTAATTGCATCGGTAGCATGGGTTCTTCTTGGTGTTTGGGTAATTGCCAGGTTCTTGTGGCCTGGTTTTTGGCCTCTGTTGGAAACAGGATGCTGGGCTTGATGGACCCTTGGTCTGACCCAGCATGGCAATTTCTTATGTTCTTATGTTCTTATGTGCTTCAGTTGATGGGGTTTGAGGGTTTATTTCTCCGGGCGATTCACCTACTATATTCCAACCCGGAAGCGTTAATTTTGGCGAATGGATCACACTCGGAAGTTTTTTCAATCACCAGAGGCACGCGACAGGGTTGTCCGTTATCCCCATTGTTGTTTGTACTTCAATTAGAGCCATTACTCTTAGCCATCCAGCTTACCAAGGAAGTGAGGGGGGTACGCTTTCAATATACGCTTTTCACGTACGCGACGTTCGCAGACCACATGTTGATTTTTTTAACGGACCCACTATCTTCACTGAGGTGGCTCTTACAACTTATTTGGATATTTGGGACATTTTCTGGGTTGCGTCTAAATAAGAGTAAATCAAAGGCCCTGGCAAGTCCGGCGACTATGCAGCGGGAGTGGGTAGGAGAATTTCCATTGCAATGGGCAGCAGACTCTTTAAAGTACCTTGGTTTTACACTGCCCCGGGATATATCTAGGTTATATGCTCTGAACATCCTCCCCCTGATGCAAAGCACCATAGACAGACTGCGAGTCTGGGCGGGTCTCCCTCTGTCTTTAGGGGGTAGAATACAGTTGTTTAAGATGGTAATTCTGCCCAAATGGCTCTACCTTTTTCAAAATATGCCTATCATTTTGCGTCAGGTGGAGCTGACACAGTTGGATAAGATACAAAGGCGGTTTTTCTGGAGGGGGGGGAAAGCTCGCATTCCACTGGCGTGGCTGCGTGGACCTTGGGGGAGGGGTGGAATGGGAGTTCCGGATCTCGCACTATATAATCTTGCGGGGAACCTTCGGTTAATAAGAGATTGGATTTTGGGATCCTCCACATATGTAACTCTGCAGGTAGATCAAGCATGGGCGCATCCTTATGCATTGACCTTTGTATTACAGGCTCCTTCAGCTAGTTTAAATACCTTTTTGACCCAGAATGTACTGGCTAAATCTCTTCGCCTAACATGGGTTAAAGTGATGCGCTTGTTAAAGTTGGACAGGGTTTGCACCTATCTGTTGCCCATTCAAGGTAATCCTGACTTTATTCCCGGTCTGCACACCATTTCCTTTCAAAGGTGGGGCAAAATGGGAATTACGCATGTGGGACATGTGGTGAGTACAGAGGGTAAGCTCTTCTCTTTAGCTGAAATGCAGGACACTTACGGGGTCTCCATCAAGGAGGTGTTCCCATATTTGCAACTTAAACATTACATCGCTTCCCTACCACACAGAGGTGACCAAGCTGTTGCTTTAGATGCCATTAAGGTATATTTATTATTAGACCAGGTAAAATCTCCGTCTTTGTCTCAACACTATCGGTTGCTTAAGCAATTAACTTTAAAAGATACTTGCTCTATTCTGGTGGAAAGATGGAACAGGGATGGGATATTCGTGTTAACTACTGCTATTATTAACGCATGCTTTCGGCGCATCTCGCAACTCTCACCCAACATGTATTATCGCGAAATGCAGTATAAATTTATACGTCGAATCTATATAGCTGCACAAGAGGCGTTTTACTCTAAAGTAGCACCCTCACCTAATTGCCTACGATGTGGTGTAGAAAGAGGCTCATTATCTCATGTATTTTGGGCCTGCCCGCAGATACAGCCCTTTTGGCGGAAGGTGGTGAAGTACCTGGAGTCCGTGCTACAGTTACCCATACTTCTCTCTTATTATTGGTTGCTTTTTGGCTGTATTTCGCCCTTGAAGGTGAGAGTTCTGGGAGCTTGTTTGTTCATCCAAAAAGCGTGTTTAGTGGCAAAGAGGACTATACTTACATATTGGATGGACTCCACAAGTCCGTCTTATTGGGCGTGGCGAAATAGTCTACATCAGATGATGCAAATGGAAGCATCTATAGCACGCCTCAACCCTCAACAGAAGAAACAATTTCTGGAGATCTGGGATCTGTATTTGCAGAGACTTCCACATCGGGTACGCAGTTTGTTAGTGAATCAGTGACTGACTTCAAGATGATTCCCACGCAAAGACTTGAACACGCAGACCACAGACTTGGACTATAGATGACAAAGAGATTCCGGGGGGGGGGGGGGGGAAGGGGGGGACAAAAGAATGGGTTGGTTGTATTAATTGACATAATTGTTTGTTATTGCGGGGAAGTACCGTTTTGGGAATCCCTGGAGTAGGTTGAAGTTATAGATGGTCAATTAATAAAAATGTTGTCATCATGCGGAATGGGGGGGAGGGGGGAAGGAAGGGGGGAGCTGGGGATAAAAATCAGAAAGTGGTGTTTGATGCGCATATGCTTGAGGAGGGGACAGAAACCATCCCTCCTCGGGATTGTTAACGTTGTTATTGTTAAAACCAATAAAAACCGTTTAAACATAAAATCGTCGGCTCTGTGTGCTGCAGCAGTCAAAAAAGCAAACAGAATGTTAGGAATTATTAGGAAGGGAATGGTTAAAAAAACGGAAAATGTCATAATGCCTCTATATCGCTCCATGGTGAGACCGCACCTTGAATACTGTGTACAATTCTGGTCGCCGCATCTCAAAAAAGATATAATTGTGATAGAGAATGTACAGAGAAGGGCAACCAAAATGATAAAGGGGATAGAACAGCTTCCCTATGAGGAAAGGCTGAAGAGGTTAGGGCTGCTCAGCTTGGAGAAGAGATGGCTGAGGGGGGATATGATAGAGGTCTTTAAGATCATGAGAGGTCTTGAACAAGTAGATGTGAATCAGTTATTTATACTTTCGAATAATAGAAGGACTAGGGGGCATTCCATGAAGTTAGCAAGTAGCACATTTAAGACTAATTAGAGAAAATTCTTTTTCACTCAACGCACAATAAAGCTCTGGAATTTGTTGCCAGGGGATGTGGTTAGTGCAGTTAGTGTACCTGGGTTCAAAAAAGATTTGGATTAGTTCTTGGAGGAGAAGTCCATTAACTGCTATTCATCAAGTTTACTTAGTAGCCACTGCTATTAATTGCATCAGTAGCATGGGATCTTCTTAGTGTTTGGGTAATTGCCAGGTTCTTGTTGCCTGGTTTGGCCTCTGTTGGAAACAGGATGCTGGGCTTGATGGGCCCTTGGTCTCACCCAGCATGGCAATTTCTTATGTTCTTATGTTCTTATATTTGTGATACAACGTATTTTTGCTAAAGTTACTTAGGTTATTGTTCTGTGGACAAATAGACGTGTTGATTATTGGTAATTGAAATCTCCCATTATTATTGTATTACCAAATTTGTTAGCTCCCCTAATTTCTGTTAGCATTTCATTGTCTATTTGTTTTGGCCAAGTGGATGGTAGATACCCCCACCACTGTACTCTTCCATATAATACATGGAATTTCTGTCCTTAAAGATTCCATGGTCCATTTGGTCTTCTGCAGGATATTTAACCTGTTTAACTCTATGCCATCTTTGACATGTAGTGCTCCCCTATTACCATCAATTTGATCCACCCTGACATTGTGATATAATTTGTACCCTGGTATTGCACTGCCCTATTTGTTGCCCTTCTTCCACCAGGTCTCTGAAATGCCAAATATGTCTACCTTTTCATTCAGTGCTACATATTCTAATTCTCCCATCTTATGTACTTCTTGCATTTGCATACAGATGTCAAGATATGGGTTTTTTTTAATTTTATTTACAACCTTTTTAGCAGTTGACAGGATAATTTGTAATCTTTTAACTTAGTCTGTTCTTTATTTAAAGACACTTGGGCTACTTCTGCCTTTATTAGAACGTCTCTATCGGAATGCTCTACCTTTCCTGTTTGTTAGGAACCTTCGAAGATACCTGCTTCTGAACCATATGCTGTTGAGCAACTGTTGGCTTTCTGCCATGTTCTAGTTTAAAAGCAGCTCTATCTCTTTTTTGAACTGGATCTATCTGGTTAAGGTGGAGACCATCCTTTTGGAATAGGCTGTCCCTTCCCCCAAAGGTTGCCCATTTCCAAGCAAATCTAAGAGACTTTAACTTTTCCCTTCAATTAAACTAAAAGAAATTCAATGATATTCAGATCTAGAATTTTTCAGGAAACACTGCCTAAAGTTCTTTACTACAAAACAGAAAACACCTTCAACACATTGGATTATAATTTATAAAAAATAAACACTTATTTCTCCCCATGAAATGGAAAAAAAAAACCTAGTGAACTAGGCAACGACATAGAGAGTTTCAGACACAAGGGGAAATCACAGCTTTCCAGCAAACAGAAGCAAATCCTGCACAATCTTACTCCACTGGAAAGAACAGACACAAAAATCCTACCAAAAACAAAAAGGCCATCAAGCCAACAGACAAAGGAGGCTCTGAGGTAATTAGGGACACACAAAAGTACATAGAAGAAAGACATAGCTCTCAAACAATACAAACTACAGGAAACTGACTGTGGTATGTATATAAGAATGCACCAAACAACTGAAAAGTTGTATCAATACATTTCCAAAGCAAGTACAGTCTCATCTGAAAAACTGGATATCAACCCATCCTTCTGTTGGCATCTTCTAAATACTACCTAAAATCCACAAAACCAGGAACTCCTGCAGTCCAGTCATATCTGCTATTGGTACACACACACAGGAAATATCTGGGATTTTACATAGGACATTCTTAGACCTTTAGTGTGCCTCACAAACAGCTTCCTACAAGACACCACAGACTTGCTGAACAAGTTAAAGGACACTGAATGGTTACCACCTGACATTCTTCTTGTCAAAGTGGATATAGAATCTCTTGCTATTCTACAGCTTCAAATGGAAAAGGTCTTTGATAAGGCTGTGTTGTCTTCTGTTCTTCTGTGTTAAAAAGCTTTGATGTGGGAGAAAATTTTATTAAATGGGTGAAAGCACTACATGGGTGGATATTAGTCTCTGTCAGGTTCCCACCCTCTGGATACTTACAGATACAGAGCAGGGCCAAGGTTTGCTCAGACTGGGTCTAGGCAGGTTGCACACAGAGACAATAGTGAGCTTGAACAGCAAGCTGCAGTGCTGGCCAAGAACTAGAATCAGGAACAGTCCACACAGAAGCAGGCTTAACTCGGAAGCTGGCTTAGCAGGTCAGAAACTGGAATCAGAAACACAGCTTCTGCTTGTTGACAGACTTAAAAACACTGGACTTATAGGCTGGAAGCTGGGGTCAGTAACAAGTTCACAATGAAGCAGGCTTGCAAAGAAGCTTGATTTACGAATAAGTTGCATGTCCAAAAGTACCGTAGTAGGTTCTGCAGCAAAAGGCAGGTCAGCTTTCGTGTTGCTACAAATGGCTTCCTGTTTCCCAGCAAATAATTTTCATTGAGGTCCAGCCAATCCCTGCTGCCCAGGGATACAGCCTCCAGGGCTCTCTGATCCAGCCTTCTCCCTTGCCACTTCTGCTCTTTTCAGGTTTTCAGCTAGTCCTGAACATTAGAGCAATTGGGGATCCACAGTGTGACACAGCAATGGGAAGCTGCTGCTTTGTACTATTTTTAATGAGAAATGTTACTTTAAAAAAATTGTTAAAGGAAAAAAGAGATGTCAGTTCTGATTGGGAAGGGAACTATATGAATCAGTGAGTTGTCCCTGGTATTGTATTCTTTTTTTTTTATTGTGTGAAAGAGTAAGAGAAAGTTTATTTGCAGACTTTTTAAACATTTAAATTAAAGAGGATGTGTCCTTGAAAATCTGAATGCACTTAAATAAAAAGTAAGGAAATGTAGTGAGAAAGTGACTAAGGAGGAAATAAAAATGTAATTAAAAATGAGTAGCATCATGGGACTTTAATAAATAATGCTGGTCTAGATAAAAAAAAAAAAAAAAAAGCTTAAGAGAGTGATAAAAATGCTAAAGCTTCCTGGGTGAACATTGAAACAGGTTAAGGTTTAAAATCCTCAACTGTCTGAAGCAATTCGTCTGTTTTTGATATTTATTGCTCCTTCCTCCCTTTGGGATTTGCCATCACCATGTATAAAAATCTGCATTATGACCATGGAGGGTTGGTACATAAGAACAGCTGCAAACATGTGTATGAATAAGAACTTCTCAGCATTCTGAGGCTTACAGTTTAGCTTCACCTCCCGCAGCTCGCTGGTTGTCTTGCTGCAGGAGACAGAGCTAAGGCATAAGCTGCAGCATGCTGGGAAGAGCTATTTCACACTTTTGCAAACACTGCAGCCACCAACCCTGCCAGCCATTCTAATTTTAAACATATCATGTCCCAAAGAGAAGAAAAAGCATTGCATTTCAAAACAGATTTGCTGATTAGGCTGCCCTGCCAGCAGCCTTGACGACGGGTTAGAATTCACCATGCTGATGCTGCTGGTGGCCACCGAGCACCCCTCTCAATGTTGCCTGAGGCAGCATATCCTCCCCTCAGCCAGAATTGAGTCCCAGCATTGGGCAGCTGAGAGAAGAACATGCTGCATCGGGCCATGCAGAGAGGAGCCCCTGTGGCCACCAGCAGCACCATCCTGAATATCCAGCACTGGGTAGTTGAAAGGAGGTCATGCTATGTCAGGCCATACTGGTCCCTATGGTCATCAGCAGCAACATCTTGAATTATTCAAAATGGTGCAGCAGCTTCCCTGTTTAAACCTGGCACATCCCTGAGAGAGGATAAAGGAGTAGGCTACTGCTTCTTGTGTCCTGGGACAGAAGAGTGAGCGAGCCTGTATGTGTGTGTGTGTGTGTGTGTGTATGTGTATACATGTATGAAAACGTGGATGTGTATATGTGTGAGCATGTATGAAAGAGCATGTGTGTATGTATGAGAGAGCGAGAGGAGAAAGTATGTGCACAATAAATTCCACATCCCTCTGCTAATTCACAACAATCTCAGAACATCTGGAAATCAAAAGTTCCCAAATATGGAGAGCAGGGAATTTCTTTTAGTATTTTATTAGTTGTAATTATTGGGTGTTACTTGATATGTCTGCTATTTTGAAAAGTTGTATTGGTGTTTGGGAAATGTTAATGTTTCATGTTCTTAATAATTGGATGCTCTATTTGACAGCTTTTTAAAACATTCTTTTAATGAGTGTGATTCTAATATTATGATTTTATATTTCTTCATTTATTTGATATTTAATGAAGAATGGTGATATTTCTGTTTTTCCATTATTGCACTGCATAGAGAATCTCGCTTCTTGAGGTTTCCTATTCAATTTTTGTCTGCACATTTCTATTTATACTTCATGTTTCCTTTATTCTGTATTTGCTGACTATCTATATTCTGCATGTGTGACTGCGATGAAGTATTCTGAAAGCATGTAGATTCTGTGTATGGATCCGTAGCACCCTGACTGTTCTGTTTTCCTATTGGTGTTTAAGGGCCATGTGTAATATCTGCAGCATACCATTTTCAAAAGTAGGATCGTTACTGTTTAAGTGCTGGCAGTGGCAGTTGGTATTGTTCTAATATGAAAGGTTTACTATATTGTAATTTGGTTTACTCATGGCTTTCTGATGACCAAGTCTACACCCAACAAGTGTTACAATAGGTCAAATACCATATGGGTTCCAAGGGACTTTTTGCTTCTTTCTTTCTTTATATATATATATATATATATATATATATGAATTGCATCCCAAATTTTACAATAAAATCACTCAAAATGATGTATATTACAATTTTTGCTCAGTTTTCTGATTTGCACTATAGCAATGCATGTAAATATAGGGCCGGATTTTAAAAGCCCTGCGCGCGTAAATCCAGCCAGATTTACGCGCGCAGGGCACTTGCGCGCCGGCGTGCCTATTTTGCATAGGCCGCCGGCGCACGCACAGCCCCGGGATGTGCGTAAGTCCCGGGGCTTCGTAAAGGGGCGGGGGAGGGCGTGTCCGGGGTCAGGGGGCGGTTCGGGGCAGGACCGGGGGCGTGGCGCCGGCCCGGGGGCGTGGTAGAGACCTCCGGACCAGCCCCCGGGTCGGGTGATGGCACGCCATCACCCGACCCGGGTAGGGGGGGTTAGATAGGGCCGGGGGGGGGGGGGGGTTAGGTAGGGGAAGGGAGGGGAAGGTGCGGGGGGGGGGTGGAAAGTTCCCTCCGAGGCCGCTCCGATTTTGGAGCGGCCTCTGAGGGAACAGGCAGCGCGCGCCGGGCTCACCGCGCGCAAGTTGCACAAATGTGCACCCCCTTGCGCGCACCAACCCCAGATTTTATAAGATACGCATAGCTACACGCGCATCTTATAAAATTCAGCGTACTTTTGTTCGTGCCTGGTGCACGAACAAAAGTACGTGTTCGCACAAATTTATAAAATCTACCCCATAATATACATATTGTTCTATGTGATATTTTTACCTCAGAAGACAGCACCTTGAATATCCTTTTTCATGTAAAATCTGTTATTATAAACAATTTTTAATTGTGTGTGAAGAGGGCAGGACTGGCTTGGGGGGGGGGGGGGCAGGTGAGCACAAGGCTGTAAGGTTTGCCTATAGTGCTTAATACTCTTGCGACGGCCCTGGATGCAGGTAAGTAAGACTATTTACCCAATCATTATGGGTTTACTAGGTTACTGCTGCCTGACGTATGTGCTAGCTGGAGTTAATGGAGATGGATGAATCCAAAGAGGTGCTGCTATGCCTGGGTCCTGCAGCGTGTGAAAGGATTGGGCCCTATCTGAGCATATATATATTTCTTTCTCTGTGTCCATGCAGAAAATAATAGTGTAAAGCGTAAGATATGTTTGTAATGGTCCCTACATAACATTTTCTGGTAGTAGCCAGATTTCTGCAGAGCATAGCCAGCAACACTGCACCTCAGACTCCTTCCTCTTAATCAAGCCCATGCAATATCGGTGCACGCTAAATGGGCACTCAAGATGGAGCACCCACTCTCTTAACATGTGCCAATCCACCTTTTCCGGGCACCTGATGTAATATTTAAATGGGCACTGAGGTAAAAAGGAGCTAGGGAAAATTTTATGTCCCTAGTGCCTTTTCAGCATTTGACACCCAGGAGAGGTGGCTGTCAGCTGGTTAGTAAAACGGATGCTCAATTTTACGTGCACAGCTTTGAGTTAGGAAAATGGATGCTCATTAATTAAGCATAAGAACATAAGAACATGCCATACTGGGTCAGACCAAGGGTCCATCAAGCCCAGCATCCTGTTTCCAACAGTGGCCAATCCAGGCCATAAGAACCTGGCAAGTACCCAAAAACTAAATCTATTTCATGATACCGTTGCTAGTAATAGCAGTGGCTATTTTCTAAGTCAGCTTAATTAATAGCAGGTAATGGACTTTTCCTCCAAGAACTTATCCAATCCTTTTTTAAACACAGTTATACTAACTGCACTAACTACATTTTCTGGCAACAAATTCCAGAGTTTAATTGTGCGATGAGTAAAAAAGAACTTTCTCCGATTAGTTTTAAATGTGCCACACGCTAACTTCATGGAGTGCCCCCTAGTCTTTCTATTATCCAAAAGAGTAAAAAAACGATTCACATCTACCCGTTCTAAACTTCTCATGATTTTAAACACCTCTATCATATCCCCCCTCAGCGTTCTCTTCTCCAAGCTGAAAAGTCCTAACCTCTTTAGTCTTTCCTCATAGGGGAGTTGTTCCATTCCCCTTATCATTTTGGTAGCCCTTCTCTGTACCTTCTCCATCACAATTATATCTTTTTTGAGATGCGGCGACCAGAATTGTACACCAGAATTGTACACAGTATTGTACGACGGTGATGCGGCGACCAGAATTGTACACAGTATTCAAAATGCGGTCTCACCATAGAGCGATACAGAGGCATTATGACATTTTCCATTTTATTCATCATTCCCTTTCTAATAATTCCCAACATTCTGTTTGCTTTCTTTACTGCCGCAGCACACTGAACCGACGATTTCAATGTGTTATCCACTATGACGCCTAGATCTCTTTCTTGTGTAGTAGCACCTAATATGGAACCTAACATTGTGTAACTATAGCATGGGTTATTTTTCCCTATATGCATCACCTTGCACTTATCCACAACACTTTTTTTTTTGTCAATTCTCCTGTTTTCAAAGAATGGCAATATTAAGTCAGAGGAAGTAAAGAAAAGCAGTATTTTCTGCTTTTCTGTTTACTTTGCATGGCTTCTCAAGAATCAATGCCTGCTCCAGGGCTGGCGATAATTTTTGAGAGTAAAAATGTATACGTCGGGTGTTGCGGTCTCCGCCGCTTCCCCTTCGCTAGGTCTGAACAGTGCCTACCTCCACTGCTGGAAACGCCGTGTTCCGCATGGCTGGGACCCCGGAGGCGCCGCCTGCTCCACGTGGCGGCCTCCATTGCTTGCCCGTCTCTCCGCTGCCTCGTGCGCGCACGAGGACGCCCACTTTGTGCGCACAGCTCCCGGAAGTCTGGCCCCGCCTGCGCTGATGACGTCACGCCCTAAGCCCGATATAACCGGCGTCCGGACTCATTCTCTTTGCCTTGCAACGAGGTTCACTACTGCCTTGTAGTTCTGAGTTGCGCTTCGTCTGTTCTTCGTTCCTGCCTTGACCTTTGGACTGCCTTTGACTCGCTTCAGCCTGTCGCCTGCCTCTGACCTTGGTTCGTTCCTGACTTCGCTTCTGTCTGCTGCCTGCCTCCGACCCCGGCTTGTTCTCGACCTTGCTTCAGTCCACAGCCTGCTACAGACTCCATTCCAGTCTACAGCCTGCTTCAGTCCACAGCCTGCTACAGACTCCGTTCCAGTCTTCAGCCTGCTTCAGTCCACAGCCTGCTACAGACTCCGTTCCAGTCTTCAGCCTGCTTCAGTTCCAGCTTTCTACAGATTCTGCTTCAGTATCCAGTTAGCTACAGTTCCCGCTGCCACCCGCTGTCCTGTCATCAGCTGGCCCTCGGCCTGTACAGCCGGTCCTCGGACTATCTAATACTTTTGGACTTCCTATACTACAGTTCCGGCCTAGGCCATTCCTGCCACTGGACTTTGAGCCTATTCCCCAAGTCCCAAGGTTCCAGGACCCTACGGGCTCCTCCTGGGGGGCTCCTGGTTCCCGGGTGAACACCGCCAGCCTGTGGCTCCGCCTCCCGGCCTACCCTGTCATCCTAGGTGGGCCGGCCCAAGGGTCCACTACCTCGCCTGCAGTATCCGACTGCAACATCGGGTGCACATTTTTTTGTTTGCATTAGGGGTAATAGCTAATAGCCTCATCAACCTTGCGCTGCTTTGGACACATGTTTCAGACACTCTAATCTCCTTATTGCATGAGGGGTTTTGGATGTGAATTCAAAACGCGCATCCAAACGCATGTAAAGCTGTGCACTCACACTATACTGCATCGGCCTGAATGTGTACTCGAAGTGTCATGGCACTATTGTACCTCCCAGGGTTCAAAGCTCACACTCCAGTACCGGGCTAAATAAGCAGAGGAAGCTGTCTGAGGTACTGAGTTGCCTGCTGTGCTCTGAGAAATTCTGGATCAGCGCAAGGGGCGGTGGAAGGGAGCAGTGGGAAAGAGGATGAATGCGGGGGAATCAGCCATGGAGTGAGTGAGCAAAGGTATTGGAGAGGATGAGGGGATGTGGCGATGTGTGTGACGTGAGGGAGGGGATTGAAGGATGTGTTTGAGATTATGGGGATAGGGGATAGGGAATGGAGGGTGTGTATAGACAATAAGTGAGAGAGAAAAGTGATTTTCAGGAGCAGGTATGTGTGCATGAATCCATCCTTCTGCCTTTCTCCTCCCTCCCTTTCTCTGTCCCCTTCTTTGTGCCATCTTTCCTTTCCTTCTCTGGCCTTTGATGTTTGAAAATTTATGAATTTGAGTGTTTGAAAGGGGGCACAAAATGAAAAGGAGGGGGGGGGGGAGGGATCGGGCCCATGAATCAGAGATCAGGGCCCTGGCTTCTTATGGTCGGGGAGTTCCCTCACTGATCTTCCTGCAGAAACATCTGCTGCAGGTTGTCTCTTGTCAGGATTCCATTAACTGAGCTCCAGCTGCAGAAGAGCACCAGAAAGAGTCAAACACCACTGGGTTCAGGGAAGGAAAGAGAGGATATTGCCAGAAAAAATAAAAATGCTGGTCCCAAGGCACCAGAATTGGTTGAAAAATGTAGTATACTATTTTGATTTTTAAAAGGATTTATTAGTACCTTTTAGTATTACTTTGGAGGTAGGAGATATTCAGAATATTTATTTTCCTACTACTTCTGCTTCTTGAATTTGAAATACATACTCTCTCCTATAATTTGCTTATTCTGATAGAACAAGCCACGTAAATCATTTGTAGTAGTTCTTATCATTGGGTTTTATTCTTCTCAGTTTGTCAACTAAAGTAACAACTGTGGATTAAGGCAGCGGATTTGGGTTTTTTCCAACTGTTACTAGAATCAAGCACATTTCTCATGTGAACTGTACAGACTTTCAGAAAGAGTGTGATTTGTGGCCATTCATTATGTCAGTTTAAGTGCTGTGTTCTGCAAAACTCTTGGAAGGCTTGCATGAAATCTCTAGTCCAATATTAAATCTAGACTGCAATTGACTCTTCAGTTTGATATCTTTTTCCCTGAAGTAAACATATCAGTTTTTTATCATCTTCCCAATACTTTCAGCTTTCTTTTCACCATGCAATAAACTACATTATTCATTGTATCTAAAATTAAACTGTAAAAAACAATTGATAAAAATTATCCTACAATATATTAATTTATATAAGTTAAAAGTACTTTTTCTGACCTCCCACTGCAAATGTTTTCTTCTTTACTCTAAAAGAAATCACACCTATGCCTCCATTCTGCAGTTCAAGAGGTTTTATGCATAGTTTGCAGAACCAAAACATTCATTACTGAAGGAAACCATATCAATCTAAAATGCTCTGTTGTTAAATGCATCATTACGTTTGGCTCAAATCTTAGGGAAGTCTTGTTAGTTGTATCAAATCCACAATCGATTTGTAGAAAATTACTTAGCACATATATCCATTTGTGACCACATTCTTTCAATCATCAGTTAAGTCCTGCTACAGCTACATTCATGGAACAAGAACTTGGTTGATCTGGTGCTAGTCAGTACATTAACAAACCTGTGGAAGTTCTGAATCATGCTGCTCCATAAACTACAATTTTCACTTTGCAATCCTTTTCCTTTGCAATCCTAATTCTTTATAAGTGAATGACTACTGTCAATTTGGGGTTTTATCTAATCCATCTCAGTCTAAGAGAAAAACAAGCTATACGTAGCCCTGGACTGTGTTTAGTCCAGTTGTTTAGTATGTACAGACTTTGGGGCAGATTTTAAAAGGTACGCGCGTGGTGTACATTTGTGCAGAAATGTATGCCCGATTTTATAACAAGCGCGCGCAGCCGCGCTTGTTATAAAATCAGGGGTCGGCGCGCGCAAGGGGGTGCACATTAGTGCACCTTGCGTGCGCTGAGCCCTCGGGGAGAGCAGCTGGCTTTCCCCATTCCCTCCAAGGCCGCTCCAAAATCGGAGCGGCCTGGAGGGAACTTCCTTTCCCCCCCCCCCCCCCCTCCCCCCCCCCCCCCCCCCCCCACCCCATCTTCCCCTCCCTTCCCCTACCTGTCCCACTCCCAGCCCGAAAAAAAACCCCACCCGTACCTTTATCTCACAGAGGCAGGCGTAACTTGCGCGCGCTGGCCGATTGCCGGAGCACGATCCCCCGGCACAGTGGCTGTGTGGAGGCCTCTGGCCCCACCCCTTTTTGCAAGCCCCAGGACTCACACGTGTCCCGGAGCTTTAGGTGCATTGCCGGGCCTTTTGAAAATAGGCCCGGTGCTCATAACCCCCCTACGTGCATATATCCACCTGGATTTACGCGCATAAGCCTTTTAAAATCTGCCCCTTTATTTTAATGTGCTATATTGCCACCTAGTGTTTATATTTAAAAACTGCATGTTATATGAGCGGAAATTTGTAATCTTAGTTTAGATTGGTTAAATCCAGGGTGTTGATTATGTACTTTGGATTTCTAACTTCAATGTGTTAGAAAACCTTCTGTTTCAGGCAGCATCTCTCAGCTGAGCTTGCAGTTTCCAGCTATTTGTCTCTCTCAGATCCAAAAGGAAGCCTTGCCTTTTCTTCTGGGTCACCTAAGTGTAACCTCTTTGTTAGGAGTAGTAACTCCCTTCAGGGCACACAACTAATTTATATCTTCTGGGGCTGCTCCGGCTAGCATGTTGCATCCCATGCTGACTCTCAATCTCTGGGGGGTAGGGGGATTCTTTTTACAGGCGGAAGCTCTTGCTTATGTCTCAGACAATTTAAAAATAGCTAATAGCCTCATCAACTTTGCGCTGGTTTGGACGCGCATTTTGGATGCGCTAATCTCCTTATTGCATGAGGGGTTTTGGATGCGGATCCAAAGCACGCATCCAAACACATGTAAAGCTGTGTGCTGGGCTGAGCGCATTCTACTGCATCGGCCTGAATGTGCACTTGAAGTGTCATGGCACTGTTGTGCCTCCCAAAGTTCAAAGCTCACACTCCAGTCCTGGGCTGAATAAGAGGAGGAAGCTGTCCGAGGTACTGAATTGCCTGCTGTGCTCTGAGGAAGTCTAGATCAGTGCAAGGGGTGGTGGAACAGAGTTGTGAGAATGGTGTGTGTGTGTGTACTGTAATGGTGCTTCCCATGAGCTGACAGGCCCAGGTCTGGGTGTTAAATAAAAGTTTGCTGTTTGGGAATAATAAATTTCCAGAAGTGTCAGTTTTACATCTGATTTATGGTACATTGGATGTTTTCCTATGTAGGTAGGTGTCCTTAATTCAGACCGCATGGCGATTTTAATTGTGCATAACTCTCCCAGCAGCTGTGTGGGATTCCTAATGGCAGTATCCCAGGATTTACTGCAGAAACGTTTAGACATCTTTTTCTCCTTGGTGACCCAACTTGTCCTGATCCTTTGGGAGGAAATCCAGATGGGATCTCCTGGTTCTTGTTCTTCCTTCCTTTAGCGTTCCTTTCATCTTTGATTATTCTCTTTTCCTGAGGATTTTCTTGGGATCAGGCAAGCTCTCTGCTCTGAGATCTCAGTGGGGAAGGGGAATCCAAAAACCTCCCCACTCTGCTAAAGTCCAATAAAATACTTTAAATCTTAAACCGGATATCTCTTCTGCCTTCACTGTCTTTCGCAGCAGGATCCATCATTGGTGCTTGCCTACATAGGGTTAGAATAGACTATGGTCCCCTGGTGAGAGCCCTTTTACCCCTAAAGCAGGGGTGGGCAATTCCGGTCCTCGAGGGCTGCAAACCGGTTGGGTTTTCAGGATATCCTTAATGAATATGCATGAAAAAGATTTACATATGACTGAGGCAGAGTGCATGCAAATCTCTCTCGTGCATATTCATTAGGGATATCCTGAAAACCCGACCGGTTTGCGGCCCTCGAGGACTGGAATTGCCCATCCCTGCCCTAAAGGATATCAGGCTTACAAATCTATCTGTCTGTAAATTATAAGGACCCTCAGGCAGGGAGTGCACTGAGAGGTATCACTTCCAAATTAACTCATTTGGTGAAGATGGAAGGCCCCACCACAATGTGGAAAGAAATACATCTTTACCCTCTGACTGCTTCCTCAAACTGAAACACCACCCCCCCCCCCCCCCAACATTAGCATGACTGGGCTAATTGTCCAGGCGGGAGGGACTGAGAGGGATGGATGGCTGCATACTACAGGCCGATGCAATACGGGCCTGCAAAAAATGGGCGCTCTTGGTTGAGCACCCACTGTCCTTATGCGCACCCATCCACCTTTCTGGAGCACGTGATGCAGTGTGCTAATGAGCTGTTGCATACAAAGGAGGCGCTAGGGGAAATTGTACACCTCCTTGGCATCAGGCACCCAGACGTGGTTGAGTGAGGGTTAGGAAAATGGACACTCAATTTTATGAGCTGTGGCAAGACTTTTTTTTCTTCACATTGCTGCTTTCTGTGATTCCTCAGAAAAGCAATCATTTAGGGGCGGATTTTCAGCGCCCTGCTCGCCTAAATCCGCCCAAAACCGGGCGGATTTAGGCGAGCAGGGCCCTGCGCGCCGGTAGGCCTATTTTACATAGGCCTACCGGCGCGCGCAGACCCCGGGACTCGCGTACGTCCCGGGGTTTTCGGAGGGGGGCGTGTCGGGGAGCGGGCCCGGTCGACGCGGCGTTTCGGGGGCGTGTCGGCCGCGTTTTGGGGGCGGGTACGGGGCGTGGCTATGGCCCGGGGCGTGGCCGCGCCCTCCGTACCCGCCCCCAGGGTCGCGGCCCGGCGCGCAGCAGGCCCGCTGGCGCGCGGGGATTTACGTCTCCCTCCGGGAGGCGTAAATCCCCCGACAACGGTAAGAGGGGGGGGTGTAGACAGGGCCGGGTGGGTGGGTTAGGTAGGGGAAGGGAGGGTAAGGTGAGGGGAGGGGCAAAGGAAAGTTCCCTCCGAGGCCGCTCCGATTTCGGAGCGCCTTGGAGGGAACGGGGGGGAGGCAGCGCGGCTCGGCGCGCGCAGGCTATACAAAATCGATAGCCTGGCGCGCGCCGATCCAGGATTTTAGTGGATACGCGCGGCTCCGCGCGTATCTACTAAAATCCAGCGTACTTTTGCTTGAGTCTGATGCGCAAGCAAAAGTAGGCTGTTCGCGCGCCTCTTAAAATCTACCCCTTAATGTGGATTTTATTTTTGGTCTGGCAGTCCGAGATATAAGGTTTCAGAGACATATTTCAAACATAGGGCCTTATTTTCTAAGGCTATCGCAGGCTTGCGCTAACAGCTCAAGCCTGCGATAGCTAGCGAAGGTATCACACGCCTACGCTACCTACATCAGGGCGGAGTCAGCCCCGGAAGAGGAGGAGTTGGGGCGTCACCGGGGCCGACTCTGCGAGGACGGAGCGGACAGCGAAAAGGTAAGGAGCCTTTTTGCTGCCTATTTCGTCCCCCCCACCCCCCCCCCCGTTTTGCCCCTCCCCTGTTTTGCCCTCCCCCCGCCCCCTGTGACCATCAGATTTTCTAAATTCTGCGAACTTAGAAAATCCAGCCCATAATGTTTACTCCATAACTCCCTGTAGCATTGTAAGATCTATGTTGTCAATATTCCCTGAATGGGGATAAAGATAACTTTCACAGACTGTATTTCATAAATTGCGTTGGGATGGACCAAGTGTATAAAGGAAAGAATTCAATAATTCAATAGGGACATACAAAGTGGCCAACCAATGTATAATAGTATAATTAAATAGATTTTATATAAATGTAAACTCAGAAGAACCTCACCTTATAGACAGCAATTGAATCAAGTACTGAGCAGCATACCACAACTACAGTTTTGGTAACTAAAGTTAAATAGCAGGAAAGTGCACCAAAGAGCAGATCATGTGATTGAGTACTGCAAAGAACATAGCGTCAGGAGCGACTTAGCAATGTTACATGTGCTTGTAAATAAATTTTTTACTTTTTGGAGTTTCAGTAAACTTTAAGTTGGTAGAACCAAATGTTCTCTTCTTCCCATCCTCCATAGTTTATTTATTCATGTAAAATGAATATTTATTTATATATTTATTTATTTGTTCATGTCGAATATTTCTTACCTGCCCCTCCAGTAAGTTCAGGGCAGGTTACAATAAAACACACAAAATTAATTTGCAATACTAAAATGAGCATTCAGTCATGTTGCTGCAGTAAAACTAAGTACAAATTTTTAAATCAATGTTACAGAGACACAAATCTCTATGCTGTCAAGGGATTATGAAATAAAAAGATCTTGAACATTTTCTCAAACGTTTTTGTGTTCTGGATCTCAAAAGATAGGGAGTTCCATATCATGGAGCCACATGGAGTGAATATCAAGTAAGAATTGATTAGAGGTGCGGAGTGTATAGGTTCTTAAAGTTGAGGAGATCCAGGGTGATGTCACATTGTGTAAAAGGTTGTGTTTAATGATGGTTATTTTGAACTTTATTCATCAAGAAATGGGTATATAGTGTAAAGATTTTAATACTGGAGTAATGTGTCCATGCATTTTAGTACCAGTTAATATTTATTTATTTATTTGTTGAGTTTTATATACCGTTATTTGGTTGAGCCATCATAATGGTTTACAAAAGTATACATTTATCTTGTAACAGAAAAGCAATATGAACGTTAAACATATTCTTAGCAGTTGAGCAACAGTAAAAACCATTTAAACAATATCAGAAATAAGCATATCAAGTCCAGAGAGCATTATTAGGTTAGATGGGGAGGGTATGCAGGTTCAGGAAGAAGAGAGTGAATTAAGAGGTATACAATTGAGAGTTCAGTTGAGAGTTGGGATGATTAGAGGTCTGAAAGTCAGAGAGGAATTTGAGGAACATTAGTGTTTTTAGGTCCTTTTTGAATGTTTTTAGGTCAGGTTGAGTTCTCAGGAATTTAGGTAGGGTGTTCCACAGCTTAGGTGAGGCAATTGAAAAGGCTCTTTCTCTTGTGGTTGCCAGATGCGCATCTTTGATAGGGGGAATGTTTAAGTAACCTGAGTTATTGGAGCGTAGGTTTATTGAAGGATTTTGAGGGATTATGTTTAGGGAGTTAAGACCTTGATGATCATTGTTTAGGATTTTGTGGATTATGGTCATTGATTTGTAGGCAATACGTGCATTAATAGGGAGCCAGTGAAGTGAGGTCAAAATTGATGTGATGTGTTCACTTCTTTTTGTTCCAGTTAGGACTCTGGCAGCAGAGTTCTGCAGTATTTGGAGTTGTTTGAGGGATGAATGAGGTAATCCAATTAGTAAGGAGTTGCAATAGTCGAACGTGGAGAAGATAAGAAGTTGTAGTACAGTTCTGAAATCGTAGGGGTTGAGAAATGGTTTTAGGTGTTTAGAGTTACGAGTCTGTGGTATCCTTCCTTGGTTTTATTTGTTATGTGGTTCCTGTAAGAAAGTTCCTTATCAATGGTAACTCCGAGGTTCCTGGTGTGGTTAGTAGGGAGTATAGTTATGATTTGTTTGTCAAGTATTGTCAGGGGTGGCGAAGTTGGATTTGGTTTTTAGCCATGAATATTATTTCAATTTTGTCAAAGTTGATTATGAGTTTAAGGGAGTTTAGTAGATGTCTGATTGAGATAAGTAGTTCTGAGGTTTTCTTGTAGGTGTCATCAATCAAATTTTGTATGGGAATGAGGAGTTGAATGTCATCAGCATAGAGGAAGTGTGTGACTCCATATTCTTTTAGTAGACAAGCTGCTGCATTTTTGAACATTTTAAAGCTTCCCTTCCATGTGTTTGAGAAAGAGAATATTTAATCCAAAATTAATATGTGGCTAAATACAAAATCTCATATCTCCTACCTTCCAACTAGTTTCAGTCCAGGACTCCTTTTCTCCTCCTCATGTATGTTAAAAAATCTACCCCATAGTGAACTCTTTTGCTATAAATACTCAGACCACCATCTTTTATTGTGGAGCTTTCAGTTTCCTTTCCTAGAGGCAACATGCTATGGGCAGTCCCCAGTTTTGACTTGGTTGAAGGGTTAAGGCCTCTCTGTAGGGTTCTCAAACTGACATCTGGAACAGAGATGGACTCAGAGAGCCTATCTTTGGCCTGGATTCACCATTCTTTCAAGGAATGGTGAATCCTGCGAAAACGGGGGGTGGGGGGTGAAGGGGGGGGCGGGTCTGCGAAAGCCCACAGCCTTCGCACCACTGTGTTGCACCAGCTGCCAGCTTTTCCACCAAATAGCAACACCATAAAAGGTGTAGTTATTCGGTGTGCTACTGCCGGCGATAATGTTAGTAACATTATCGCCGGCGGCAAAAATACTGCCGACTCCGCCCCTCCCCATCCTGACTCCTTCCCTCCCTCTAATTTGCATCATATCACATGCGAAAAGGCCCTTTTCACATGCGATATGGCCTTATTTATTTATTTATTATTTATTTATTTAGTGGCTTTTCTATACCGACGTACGTTGTGAACATCTCGTCGGTTTACAAAGAACAAAACTAGCAACAGGCTTTACATGGAACAAGTACCAATAAGAACAAGGAATGAAGGGTAAAAGGGAGACAGTGAACGAATGAACTAGGGAGGGTAGGGGTGTAGGGAAGAGGTAGGAGGGGTAGAGAGGGGAGGAGAGGGGAGGCAGGCGGTTAGGTGTAGGAGTGGGTGAAGAGCCAGGTCTTCAGGTTCTGTTTGAATATTTTGGGGCAGGTTTGTTGGCGGAGTGAGGTGGGTAGCTTGTTCCAAAGGGAGGGGCCTGCAAGGGAGAAGGCTCTTTCCTTGGTAGAGCGCAGTTTAGTAAGTTTGGGAGACGGGGTGTGAAGAATGGCAAGATACTGTTTTCTAGTGGGTCTGTTGCTGTTATGAAAGGTGAAGTCTTCTTTGAACCAATGCATGTTTTGATTGTGAAGGGATTTGTGTATTAGGGTGAGGGTTTTGTATGTGAATCGAGCTGACATGGGCAGCCAATGCAGATGTTTGAGTACCGGAGTTATATGGTCATTTCTGTGTGTGTTGGTGAGGATGCGGGCAGCAGCATTTTGTAGGAGTTGCAGTGGTTGCAAAGTGTTTTTAGGTAGTCCCAGGAGCAAGGAATTGCAGTAATCAATTTTAGATAGTATAAGGGCTTGGAGTATAGTGCGAAAGTCGTTGAGATGTAGGAGGGGTTTGAGTTTTTTGAGTGTGTGTAATTTGAAATAGCAGTCTTTGATTGTGGTGTTGATGAATTTTTTGTAGTTGAACTGATTGTCAAGTGTAACGCCAAGGCTGCGGATGTGAGGGGGAAGGAGATATTGGTGGGGGGAGTGGAGTTCATTGGTAGGGGATTGTTGACGTTGGGGGGAGAGAGGAGGATGAGTTCTGTTTTAGCCGTGTTGAGAGTGAGAAAATTGTTGGATAGCAAGGTACTGATGGAGGAGAGGGCCGTATTCCAGGTTTGCATGGCTTTGTGTATTGTGTCAGTTACAGGTATCAGTATCTGAACATCATCAGCATAGATAAAGTGCTGAAAGCCTAGTTTGGATAGTAGATAGCAGAGGGGGAGGAGGTAAATATTAAAGAGTGTAGATGATAGGGATGAGCCTTGGGGTACTCCTTGTCCAAGGGCAAGGGGTTTGGAGATGGCGTTCCCAATTTGCATGCTAAACTGTCTGTCAGTGAGGTAGGATTGGAACCATTGAAAGGCCGAGTCTGAGATGCCAATGTCAGTGAGTCGCTGCAAGAGTATGTGATGGTTGACAGTGTCGAAAGCAGCGGATATATCAAGGAGAATTAGGATGTGCGAGAGGCCTTTATCCAGGCTTTTAAGGATACAGTCGGAGAGAGATAAAAGCAAGGTCTCAGTACTGTGGTGTTTGCGAAAGCCGTATTGTGAAGAAGTGAGTATATTGTGTTCGTCCATGTAATCTGAAAGTTGTCTGTTGCCCTAACGCACACAATAAGGGTTTAGAAGATAACCCCCTTTATTTTGAAGAATCAATTTTGAGAAAACTTGCTCTTCTGAGCTGGGAGTTGTTTCCACCCTTCTATGCTTTTCTTTTCACTACAAGGATTTTGCTTTGTTTTCTTGGATTCCCATTAATTAGGGGCTCAGCCTTTTTGTTTTGAATAATCTGAGGGAGAGGTCCCTTCAATGAGAAGGAATCTGAGGATCATCTGTATCCAGAGGAGGAATGAGTTACAGCCATCCAGAGGAACAGAAGAAGAAAGTGGAGAAAGGAGTTGAGATGGACTCCTAACAGGGTCCATGAATATCTGCTGAATATCTGCTGAAGAAGCGGAGTACAAACGTGCAAATGGATGTGCGATTTTATAACATGCACGTGCCAGCACGCGCATGTTATAATTCCAGAGTGGCGCACACAACGGGGGTGGAATAGTGGCATTCTTGCACAGTGACACATCACAGCCTTCCCCAGTTCCCTACCCCTACACTAACTTCCCTTCCCCTTCCCCTCTCCTGCCCGCCCCAATCCCTATCCTAGTTACACCTATTTTTTTTTATTTTACCTTTTGTTCCTCCAAAGGAGCAGTAGCAAGTTGCGCGTGCCAGCATAGCAGCAAATAGCCACTGTACTGGCTGCCTCCAGCCCCACCCCGCCCCTTTGCTGAGGCCTGGCTCTTGTGCACATAATGGGGGTTACGCGTGCAGCCAGGCCCTTTCTAAAATGTGCATAGTGCACGCAAGGCCAGGCCATGCACGTAACTCCTGTATTTTGCATGCAAGAGTGATTTAAAATTCGCTCATATGTGCACTCTCCTACCTGGGTGAGTTATCTGCACACATTTTTATTATGTTCCTCCCACACAAATGGAATGTTCTGTATGGTTCCTGATAGAGATCTAACAAGATCTCTACATTAATTTGCCAAAAGTTTTTTCGAGTTGACCAATTGTTTGATGTGAGTGCAGAGTTCATGTCTATGAACTTAGAAGCAGAAGCATTATGTAATGTACCTTTCCAATGTCTACACTACAGGGTGGTTAGAGAGCGCAATGGTCAGATGCTGGTGCCCTTTTTAATCAAGGTGGCTGGATTCCTCCCTGGATTTCACCCTTACACCTTCTATGCTCCCTTCTGTCGCAAACCACATCTTCTAACCTAGGTTTTTGAAGATCTTTACTGACATACAAGACACAATCATGCCAGTTTTCTAATCTCTTGAAACTCTCTTCTTTGACCTCCTCACCTGGAGTATACGAGCTTTACTACTTCTTCCCTCTGCACTGACAATCAAATCTCATGTACCAGGCTTAGTTGCATATCTCCTGGAGGCCAACAGGAGGAACCAAGAGGAAATGAGAACTCAGCATGCTCAGTTAGTTGTGCTCATACTATTTGTTTGGAATGTCCTCATAAATAACTTTAGGCCAATGTATTTAGTAGACTCCACCCTAGATTTTCGGGAATTCTTGGGGCTGATAGTAGAAACAACTGTATTGCATTATTTAGAGACAATGCCCTCTTATATGTTTTGAACTCTGTCTAGAATTTGAAGGTTGTGTTAAAGGTGATCATAGAATTTAGCAGGGTTTGGGGTTATAAGATTAATAATGCCAAAACAGAGATTCTAGAAATCTGGGCCTGTCTAGGAACAAAGGAATTTTTGGAGGAATTATATTCTTTTAGGTAGAGCAAGGAATTAATCAAATATTTGGTTGAATTGTTACCATGTAATCTGAGCAAATTGAATGAAATGAATTATTTACCTCAGCTGAGGAAGTTGAAGAATGACCTAATGTTATGGGCTCCTCTCGAAATATCATACAGGCCGATACAGTAAGGACGCGGTAGAAAGAGTGCGGTAGTGCCGGGCGCACCCTCGTTTGCCGCCTGCGTTTGCCGGCGTTTGGGCACTCAAGGGTCAGGGGTGACGTCACAAGCTGCAAGATGGCGCTGGGGAGGTAGTGAGCGGTGGAACGGATGGAGGCAGGCAGGCAGGTGAGCCAGAGCTGCCCCGCATGCAGGAAAGGTAGGGGAGCCGCTGCCCTACCCCCCTTCCGCGCACACACCCACCCCCCCAGCCCTGGCTCTGCCGCTCTGGCAATCTTCCAGTTGCCTGCTGGTGCAATTTTTTTGACATGATGAGCACGCACCGCCTGTACATCCCATTTGGGCGCTCAAGCCAGCGAATGTGCCTTGAGCGCCCAAATTGGAAGTACAGGCGTGCGTTCATACATCTTCGCCGGTGGGGGCTGCTGGAAGCTGCCTCGCTGTTACGGCTATGGCTGCTGCGCAACCGCCTCACCACCAGGGGTCCCTCTAGAGCTGGATCTCCTGACAGGCCCAGTCCATCTCCTTTCTCCTCTCTATGTTCTGGGCTGTCCCTTATAACCCTGCCTGACAGTTCCCTCAGGGCTTCGGCATCGAGCTCGCCTGGGCTCCCTGCTCTAGCCTTCCTTGCTTGCTGTGCATTTGGTCCCTGGACCTTCCCTTGTCTTGCGCGGCCTTCGGGCCTTATTCCTTGCCTTGCCTTCCCTTGCGCGGCCTTCGGGCCTTATTCCTTGCCTTGCCTTGCGCGGCTTTCGGGCCTTATTCCTTGCCTTGCCTTGCCTTGCGCGGCCTTCGGGCCTTATTCCTTGCCTTGTCTTGCCTTGCCTTGTGTGGCCTACAGGCCTTCTGTGTGTGTGTGCCTACGGGCCTTCTGACCTGCCTTGCCCTGCTTACTGTGTGTGGCCTACGGGCCTTCTGTGTGTGTGTGGCCTACGGGCCTTCTGACCTGCCTTGCCCTGCTTACTGTGTGTGGCCTATGGGCCTTCTGTGTGTGTGTGGCCTACGGGCCTTCTCTGCCTTGCCTTGCTTACGGTGTGTGGCCTACGGGCCTTCTGGGTGTGTGTGTGGCCTACGGGCCTTTTGTGTGTGTGTGTGGCCTTCGGGCCTTCTCTGCCTTGCCCTGCTTACGGTGTGTGGCCTACGGGCCTTCTGTGTGTGTGTGGCCTACGGGCCTTCTCTGCCTTGCCTTGCTTACGGTGTGTGGACTACGGGCCTTCTGTGTATGTGTGTGGCCTACGGGCCTTCTCTGCCTTGCCCTGCTTATGGTGTGTGGCCTATGGGCCTTCTGTGTGTGTGTGGCCTACGGGCCTTCTGACCTGCCTGGCCCTGCTTACTGTGTGTGGCCTACGGGCCTTCTGTGTGTGTGTGGCCTACGGGTTTTCTGACCTGCCTTGCCCTGCTTACTGTGTGTGGCCTATGGGCCTTCTGTGTGTGTGTGGCCTACGGGCCTTCTGACCTGCCTTGCCCTGCTTACTGTGTGTGGCCTACGGGCCTTCTGTGTGTGTGTGGCCTACGGGCCTTCTCTGCCTTGCCTTGCTTACGGTGTGTGGCCTACGGGCCTTCTGGGTTTGTGTGTGGCCTACGGGCCTTTTGTGTGTGTGTGTGGCCTTCGGGCCTTCTCTGCCTTGCCCTGCTTACGGTGTGTGGCCTACGGGCCTTCTGTGTATGTGTGTGGCCTACGGGCCTTCTCTGCCTTGCCCTGCTTATGGTGTGTGGCCTATGGGCCTTCTGTGTGTGTGTGGCCTACGGGCCTTCTGACCTGCCTGGCCCTGCTTACTGTGTGTGGCCTACGGGCCTTCTGTGTGTGTGTGGCCTACGGGTTTTCTGACCTGCCTTGCCCTGCTTACTGTGTGTGGCCTATGGGCCTTCTGTGTGTGTGTGGCCTACGGGCCTTCTGACCTGCCTTGCCCTGACCCAGCCTGAACCCAGACACTGCTACTTGCCGCCTGTCCTGACCCAGCCTGAACCCAGACACTGCTACTTGCTGCCTGCCCTGACCCAGCCTGGAACCAGACACTGTTTCTAGCTTCCTGTCTCTCTCCACCTGGAGCCACCCTGCTGGATGGTGTTCACGACTCCTGACCGGAGCCCAAGCGTAACAGTATGCCGAAGCCACCAAATTTCCAGGGGAAGAGATAGGTCTGTGTGCTAAACTGGTGAGTCAACTTTTTCACTATTACAAGATGCCTCCTTCAAAGTTTTATACCTGCAATTCCTGTCAGACCTTGAATTACCCAAGCTATCAGAACTGCCTAGCCTGTCAACTTGCTGGTCAGGAACACTGGACATGCAGTAACTGCAATAAGAGAAATGTCTCTGTCTACCAAGAGTGTTTAAACTGTTCTACTCCAAAGCCAGGATGGTGGAAATGTTCATGTATTCCCAGCCTATTACCACCAGGCAAACCGTGCTCCTGTTGTTCAGCTACAGGACCAGCTGCTTCATTAGGGAGAACAGTCAGCTCTACTACCGTGCGTTCAGCTTCTGGCCCAGTTAACAACATTATTTCATGTAACAGTTTATGGATTAAGCATTCTAGCACTTCATCTCTGGACACTTTGGAAAAAACTTGCTCTGAAAATCTCAGAACTCACTGGGTTAAGAAGCCTTCGATAACTTCCGCGCTAGAGCACCAGAAACAGAAGCAGAGGGAAGTAATTAACTCTAGCAGGGCTCTGCTTCCCACAGCTGTCAAGTGGACACTAACGAGCACCTTCCCTAGACGTCCTAGAACTGCCTGTGCCTTCTCTAAACTGTTCCTCCAGAAACAAAATCAGGAGCATCAGACTTTGGCTCGAGGTATCAAGCCCACGGCAGTACAATCTGTGTCTTCCATGCACACTACTTCTAACCTTGCTACTCTGCCATCTGAACCTGCTGCACAACCCCAAGAAGAGTCTGGGTCTGCTGTTTCACCCCAAGAGGGGTCCGAGTCTCCTGCACTACCCCGAGAAGAGCCTGAGTCTGCTGAACCGGTCCTGCTGTCATCCCCGGAGGGGTCCGAACCGGCCCTGCTGCCGCCCCTGGAGGGGCTCGAACCGGTCCTGCTGCCGCCCCTGGAGGGGTCCGAACCGGTCCTACTGACAGACTTTCTGACTCAGCCATCTGAGCCTGCTGAACCGGCCCTGCTGCCGTCCTCGGAGGGGTCCGAACCGGCCCTGCTGCCGTACTCGGAGGGGTCCGCACCGGTCCTGCTGACAGACTTTTTGACTCAGCCATCTGAGCCTGCTGATCCGGTCCTGCTGCCGCCCCTGGAGGGGCTCGAACCGGTCCTGCTGCCGCCCCTGGAGGGGTCCGAACCGGTCCTACTGACAGACTTTCTGACTCAGCCATCTGAGCCTGCTGATCCGGTTCTGCTGCTGCCCCTGGAGGGGCTCGAACCGGTCCTGCTGCCGCCCCTGGAGGGGCTCGAACCGGTCCTGCTGCTGCCCCTGGAGGGGTCCGAACCGGTCCTACTGACAGACTTTCTGACTCAGCCATTTGAGCCTGCTGAACCGGCCCTGCTGCCGTCCTCGGAGGGGTCCGAACCGGCCCTGCTGCCGTCCTCGGAGGGGTCCGCACCAGTCCTGCTGACAGACCTTCTGACTCAGCCATCTGAGCCTGCTGATCCGGTCCTGCTGCCGCCCCTGGAGGGGCTCGAACCGGTCCTGCTGACAGACTTTCTGACTCAGCCATCTGAGCCTGCCGAGCCGGTCCTGCTGCCGTCCTCGGAGGGGTCCGAGCCGGTCCTGGTGTCGCCCCCAGAAGGGCTCGAGCCGGCCCTGCTGCCGCCCCTGGAGGGGTCCGAACCGGGCCTGCCAACAGTATTTGTTACTCAACTATCTGAGCCTGCTGTACCGGTCCAGCTGCCGCCCCGGGAGGGGTCCATACCAGTCCAGCTGCCTCCCCGAGAGGGGTCCGTACCGGTCTTGCTGCTGCCCCCGGAGGGGTCCGAACCGGGCCTGCCAACTGACTTTGTTACTCAACTATCTGAGCCTGCTGTACCGGTCCAGCTGCCACCCCTGGAGGGGTCAGTACCGGTCCAGCTGCCTCCCCGAGAGGAGTCCGTACCGGTCCTGCTGCTGCCCCTGGAGGGGTCCGTACCGGTCCTGCTGCTGCCCCCGGAGGGGTCTGAACCGGGCCTGCCAACTGACTTTGTTACTCAACTATCTGAGCCTGCTGTACTGGTCCAGCTGCCGCCCTTGGAGGGGTCTGTACCGGTCCTGATGCCGACCTTGGAAGGGTCCGGACCGGCCCTACTGTCGCCTCAAGAAGGGTTACGGACTATTTCTCTGCCCCAGGTGGGGTTTGTGTTCCCCTTGTCACCCCAGGAGGGGTTATGGAAATCTGCACCGCCTCTGCTACCCCAGGAGGGGTCTAACCCTGCCGCCTTATCACCCCAGGTGGGGGTATGGACTGCCTTACTGCCTCGGGAAGGAGTTGAACCTGCCGCATCACCCCCGGAGTGGTCTCATGTTATTATTGATTACCTCCTGCACAGATGGGATCCAGGAGGAGGGGGAGGCCTTGAGGGGGGGGTACTGTTACGGCTATGGCTGCTGCACAACCACCTCACCACCAGGGGTCCCTCTAGAGCTGGATCTCCTGACAGGCCCAGTCCATCTCCCTTCTCCTCTCTATGTTCTGGGCTGTCCCTTATAACCCTGCCTGACAGTTCCCTCAGGGCTTCGGCATCGAGCTCGCCTGGGCTCCCTGCTCTAGCCTTCCTTGCTTGCTGTGCATTTGGTCCCTGGACCTTCCCTTGCCTTGCGCGGCCTTCGGGCCTTATTCCTTGCCTTGCCTTGCCTTGCGCGGCCTTCGGGCCTTATTCCTTGCCTTGTCTTGCCTTGCCTTGTGTGGCCTACAGGCCTTCTGTGTGTGTGTGGCCTACAGGCCTTCTGACCTGCCTTGCCCTGCTTACTGTGTGTGGCCTACGGGCCTTCTGTGTGTGTGTGGCCTACGGGCCTTCTGACCTGCCTTGCCCTGCTTACTGTGTGTGGCCTTCGGGCCTTTTGTGTGTGTGTGTGGCCTTCGGGCCTTCTCTGCCTTGCCCTGCTTACGGTATGTGGCCTACGGGCCTTCTGTGTGTGTGTGGCCTACGGGCCTTCTCTGCCTTGCCTTGCTTACAGTGTGTGGCCTACGGGCCTTCTCTGCCTTGCCCTGCTTACGGTGTGTGGCCTACGGGCCTTCTGTGTGTGTGTGGCCTACGGGCCTTCTGACCTGCCTGGCCCTGCTTACTGTGTGTGGCCTACGGGCCTTCTGTGTGTGTGTGGCCTACGGGCCTTCTGACCTGCCTTGCCCTGACCCAGCCTGAACCCAGACACTGCTACTTGCCGCCTGCCCTGACCCAGCCTGAACCCAGACACTGCTACTTGCTGCCTGCCCTGACCCAGCCTGGAACCAGACACTGTTTCTAGCTTCCTGTCTCTCTTCACCTGGAGCCACCCTGCTGGGTGGTGTTCACGACTCCTGACCGGAGCCCAAGCGTAACACTCGCGGAGAGCGCCTGATCCGCCCTGGGCTGCTGAACCAGGAGAAGGAATGCCTGAAAGAGAAAATGAAGGGACAACATGAGCCAAAGCGGAAGAAGGAATGCTGGAGGAGAGAGTGAAGGGTTGTGAGCCAAAGCGGGAGAAGGCATGCTGAAAAAGAAAGTGAAGGGACATTTGTGAGTCAATGTCCCTGTCCCTGTCAGCGCGGGCCCTTATGGGAGACCGGCACCCATGGACACGGCCAGGGCAGGTGAGGGACTGGGGGAAAGTTTGCCCGTGAAATTTCACGGGCAAACTTTACCGCCTACCCTCTAACGCAGGGGTAAGGGTAGGCGCTGATTTAGCAGGTTAAAGACGCGGCTAAACTGCAGGTTAAAAAGGCAATAGTCAGGGCGCACATTACTGTATGGGAGGGAATAGCTAATCGGAGCATTTACATATCATATACATGCCGCAGGCGGAAAGGGTTACCCGTTGATTTAAAGAAGCGGTAAGGATGGGTTAAAAGGGATAGTGAATCGCGGGTTGGACTTACGCGGCCAAATTGTGGGTACAAAGTGGGTTAGAAACGGGGTAATCGCGGCCGCGCTTTACTGTATCGGCCTGATAGTTTGGTAGAATAGCTACTATTAAAATGAATGTACTTTCTTTTCTTGCTTGATATGCTACCTATTCAGGTTTCTCCCAGCTTTTGTAAGAGACTCCAAATGGAAAATGTCAAAATGCCTCTGTATCGCTCAATGGTGAGACCGCACCTTGAATACTGTGTACAATTCTGGTCACCACATCTCAAAAAAGATATAGTTGAGTTGGAGAAGGTAAAGAGAAGGGCGACCAAAATGATAAAGGGAATGGAACAGCTCCCCTATGAGGAAAGGACTTTTCAGCTTGGAGAAGAGACAGCTGAGGGGGGATATGATAGAGGTGTTTAAAATCATGAGATGTCTAGAACAGGTAGAAGTGAATAGGTTATTTACTCTTTCGGATAATAGAAAGACTAGGGGGCACTCCATGAAGTTAGCATGTGACACATTTAAAACTAATCGAATAAAGTTATTTTCACTCAACACACAATTAAACTCTGGAATTTTTTGCCAGAGGATGTGGTTAGTGCAGTTAGTGTAGCTGTATTTAAAAAAGGATTGGATAAGTTCCTGGAGGAGAAGTCCATTACCTGCTATTAATTAAGTTGACTTAGAAAATAGCCACTGCTATTACAAGCAACAGTAGCATGAAATAGATTTAGTTTTTGGGTACTTGCCAGGTTCTTATGGCCTGGATTGGCCACTGTTGGAAACAGGATGCTGGGCTTGATGGACCCTTTGTCTGACCTAGTATAGCATGTTCTTATTTTCTTATGCCCTCAAGGCTATTTAAAATGGGATGTATGAAGGATCCTCTTTGCTGGGCAGGGTATGAAGAGCAGGGACATTTTTTCCATGTATGGTGGACTTGTCCAGTTATCTCCTTATTTTGGTCTGAAGTAATTTCACGGATTTATCAAATTACAAAGGTGAAACTCCCCTCAGATCCAGCATTAATACTGTTAGGGCATAATTTTAAAACTTATACTGTTAGTGCTGTTAAACATTCTTCTTTGGTGACTCACATATTATGTATTTATTTGTAGATTTTTATATATCGTTGTTTGGTACTGGCCTTCACAACAGTTTGCAGGTATAACAACAATATATATAAAGGTTTACAGGCAAAATGATAGCAGATAATAATCTATGATCAATACAGTGTTTTATAGATACAAAACATTGGAGTTTACAAATTGTGGAAATAGCAATAAAACAAACAGTAAATAAAGAAAAAGGTAATGTAGACTATGAAATGTTATGTAATGACTAAAGTGATATGATTGGTGTGAATGCAACAGGAAGGGTGAGGTGACATAGAAATTAAGCGGAGACTAGACTAATCTGCTTTCCTGGTTAATTAAGGGAAAAGGGGATCGGATCATCAAGAAACAAAAGATCAGTAATAGCTATAGAACTTATTTACAATATACATTAAATATACAAAATACAGTGTTGACCTGGTTTGTTCGAAGGACTGGGGTTGGAGAGTGTGTTAGGTGGTAATTGTGTTCATGCAGTTTATCCTATGCCTTCTTTGTATGCCTTCTTTGTTGGAACAGCCACATTTTTTGAGGTGTTTTCTAAACTGTTTTATATTGCTTTGCAGCCTTACGTTTTTGAGTAGTGTATTCCATAGGGTAAGGCCAGCCAGTGAGAGCGCTCTCTCCCATACCATCATGAGTTTGGCTGCTGCTATTGTGGGGATTGCTAATAAGGCCTTATTTGCTGATCTCGTGTCACGTCGTGGTGCATGTAACTGGATTACATCATTTAACCATTCGACTTCCTTCCCATATATTGTTTTGTGAATGGGAAGCCAGTGAAGTGCTTTTAGGATGGAGGTGATGTGTTCCGTTTTTTTATGACCAGTAAGGATTCTAGCTGCCGCGTTCTGTAAAATTTGGAGCGGACATATAGTTGATTTGGGTAGGCTTAAGAGCAGAGAGTTACAGTAGTCAAAGCTTGCAAATATCAGGGATTGTAGTTTGGTTCTAAAGTATTTTGGTTTAGCAGTGGTTTTAATAGTTTATTTATTTATTTATTTATTTATTTAAGGTTTTTTTATACCGGCATTCAAGAACTCGTTCTCATCATGTCGGTTTACAGAAAACAGGGGTGCAGAAATATAACCAAAAACATAACTAAACGTGGAGAAGAGAAGCAGTTACAATTAACAAGGGATCATGAACTGGGATTATAAGAAATAAAAGAGATAGAGGAGGATAATTATATACAAGTGTACAATGTAAATAAGGAGTTCTCTATAAATACAAGAGAACAAAATAAACATGGAGTCCATTATATACAGCTACTTAGCATAGGAGTCATTGATGGATCTTGTTAGGTGGAGTTCGGGAAGGCTTGCCTTCCCGAACTCCACCTAACAAGTATTAAAAGCTTGTTGAAGCCTTCTTTGATTCCGTGTTTACTAATGAGGATATTGGGGAGATACCAGTTCCAGAGATGGTTTTCAGGGTTGATGAGTCAGATGAACTGAATGAAATCACTGTGAACCTGGAAGATGTAGTAGGCCAGATTGACAAACTAAAGAGTAGCAAATCACCTAGACCAGATGGTATGCATCCTTGGGTACTGAAGGAACTAAAAAATGACATTTCTGATCTATTAGTTAAAATTTGTAACCTATCATTAAAATCATCCATTGTACCTGAAGACTGGAGGATGGCCAATGTAACCCCAATATTTAAAAAAGGCTCCAGGGGCGATCCGGGTAACTATAGACCAGTGACCCTGACTTCAGTGCCGGGAAAAATAGTGGAAACTATTCTCAAGATCAAAATCGTAGAGCATATAGAAAGACATGGTTTAATGGAACACAGTCAACATGGATTTACTCAAGAGAAGTCTTGCCTAACAAATCTGCTTCATTTTTTGAAGGGGTTAATAAACATGTGGATAAAGGTGAACAGGTAGATGTAGTGTATTTGGATTTTCAGAAGGTGTTTGACAAAGTCCCTCATGAGAGGCTTCTACGAAAACTAAAAAGTCATGGGATAGGAGGCGATGTCCTTTCGTGGATTACAAACTGGTTAAAAGACAGGAAATAGAGAGTAGGATTAAATGGTCAATTTTCTCAGTGGAAAAGGGTAAACAATGGAGTCCCTCAGGGATCTGTACTTGGACTGGGGCTTTTCAATATATATATAAATGATCTGGAATGGAATAAGACGAGTGAGGTTATCAAATTTGCAGATGATACACAATTATTCAGAGTAGTTAAATCACAAACGGACTGTGATACATTTCAGGAGGACCTTGCAAGACTGGAAGATTGGGCATCCAAATGGCATATGAAATTTAATGTGGACAGGTGCAAGGTGTTGCATATAGGGAAAAATAACCCTTGCTGTAGTTACACGATGTTAGTTTCCATATTAGGAGCTACCACCCAGGAAAAAGATCTAGGCATCATAGTGGATAATACTTAAAAATCATCGGCTCAGTGTGCTGCAACAGTCAAAAAAGCAAACAGAATGTTAGGAATTATTAGGAAGGGAATGGTTAATAAAACAGAAAATGCCATAATGCCTCTATATTGCTCCATGGTGAGACCGCACCTTGAATACTGTGTACAATTCTGGTTGCCGCATCTCAAAAAAGATATAGTTGCAATGGAGAAGGTACAGAGAAGGGCAACCAAAATGATAAAGGGGATGGAACAGCTCCCCTAAGAGGAAAGGCTGAAGAGGTTAGGGCTGTTCAGCTTGGAGAAGAGATGGCCGAGGGGGGATATGATAGAGGTCTTTAAGAGTAATGGGTGAGCCAATTTTGGTGACTTTCAAACGTTTTGCAATGGAAACCCTCAAGATTGAATCAGCAAAAGTTCCTACTGTGAAAAAACTCTTCTTTCTTAGGAGTAGTTTACAGATTTCCACGGGAGGAGAAAGAGAGGATTCCAACAATTTAACACAATATTTGGAGAATTCAGAAATGGAAATCACGGAAAGGGCCACCCTTTTTGTCCAATTTTATACAGAAATAGAGAAAAATTTCCTGATGAAAGCTTTTTTCCAGAATATAAATAATAATTTCATGGGAGGGGCAGTGAGGGTTTATCCTGACCTTTCGCGTCCAACCCAACAGCGTAGGAGGTTGTTCTTAGCTATGCGCCCGGAGGTTTTGGCCAAAGGGGCTAGCTTTGCCCTTCGTTTTCCATGTAGATGTATCGTAAAATACTCTAGAAATTTAAATGTTTTCTTTATGCCAGACCAACTGAGAAAGTTTTTAGATGGAAGGGCCATAAGCTGAGTATCAGAGGTTAAAAGATGTGAAAAGAGAGTATCAAGCCTGTTTAAAGTATATATGTTTGTTTCAATTATGTACTTCTCAAGTTTTCCTTTGGCTACCCTCCCCTCCTAATTTCCTATGAAAAACAAATGAATATTTTGTTATCCATCATATATGAATATATGTATTATGGAAATGTATATTTTCTTTTCTTAACATTTTCTGTAATTTCAGCCAAGGTATATTCTTGTAATTATTTTGAAAATCCATAAATAAATAATTAAAAAAAAAGAAAATGCCATAATGCCTCTATATTGCTCCATGGTGAGACCGCACCTTGAATACTGTGTACAATTCTGGTTGCCGCATCTCAAAAAAGATATAGTTGCAATGGAGAAGGTACAGAGAAGGGCAACCAAAATGATAAAGGGGATGGAACAGCTCCCCTAAGAGGAAAGGCTGAAGAGGTTAGGGCTGTTCAGCTTGGAGAAGAGATGGCCGAGGGGTGATATGATAGAGGTCTTTAAGATCATGAGAGGTCTTGAACGAGTAGATGTGACTCGGTTATTTACACTTTCGAATAATAGAAGGACTAGGGGGCATTCCATGAAGTTAGCAAGTAGCACATTTAAGACTAATCAGAGAAAATTAATTTTCACTCAATGCACAATAAAGCTCTGGAATTTGTTGCTAGAGGATGTGGTTAGTGCAGTTAGTGTAGCTGGGTTCAAAAAAGGTTGGGATACATTCTTGGAGGAGAAGTCCATTAACGGCTATTAATCAAGTTTACTTAGGGAATAGCCACTGCTATTAATTGCGTCAGTAGCATGGGATCTTCTTAGTGTTTGGCTAATTGCCAGGTTCTTGGCCTGGTTTGGCCTCTGTTGGAAACAGGATGCTCGGCTTGATGGACCTTTGGTCTGACCCAGCATGGCAATTTCTTATGTTCTTATGTTCTTAGGAGTCGCTGTTCCAGCGCCTGAGGGATACTAGCCCAGCCGGGCTACTTCTGCTGCTCACTACTTCCACCTCTGGTGGCTTCATCACATTGTCTAATAAAAGATCAATCTCTGTGTTTGTGTGTCCTAAGCTGAGCCTGACTTGTGGCCCCTCATGGGACTTCCCCCTGTGGGCGTGGTCAGCTGCCACAGTGTCCAAGGGTCCACCCAAACCTCACTAATTATAACACTCACTCAAAGATATTTGTGCAATGTTCTCTCAGCCTAGCTTGATGTTACCCAGTTAGAGAGTCCATCAAGCTAGGTTTAGAAAACATTGAACAAATATCATCTTTGAGTGAGTTTCCTCACTCTGTGGGTCATTAAATCTTCACAAGAGAGCACTGTTCTATTCATACGTCTCACTTTGAATGTCAAAGTGGCCCCTAACCCCTACACTAATCCCTAAGCCTCACCTCAAGTTACTAGGTGGGCCTCCATTAGAAATTATAAATACCTATCTAGTGTTAGGGCATTATGGCTAGGTGCTCTCTCTCTCTCTCTCTCCCCCCCCCCCCCCCTCCTCAATAGTTAACATGATCCCCCCAGTGGTTGGGGGAAATACCAAAATTCTGGCACAAATCTCAAAATGCAAAAATGTTATCATAATTTGCAGTAACTTAGTGCTTCACGTAGGTATTAGCACAAATTACAATAAACTGCCTAGTACCATAAAACATACCCCTTTTTCTATCGCATGCAATATTTAGTGCATTTTGATAAATCCAGGCCTTAGTTTGATGATAGTACTGTCAATTTGCATGATATTGTCTGTGTTGAATGTAGAAGTTTTTCTTTGAAGGAGTATGCATTCTGTCTTGTCCATGTTGAGACAGAGTCTCATTTGGTTTAGGAGGGGTTTTTTTATGTCATTGAGATATGTGGCTGCTAGTTTGAATGCTTTCTCTAGTGTGTCTGTTACCGGTATGATTAGTTGGATGTCATCGGCATAAATAAAGTATGTAATGCCGAGACCAGAGAGGAGCTGAAATAATGGGAGGAGATAGATATTAAACAGTGTGGCTGATAAAGCTGAGCCTTGTGGGACTTCAGTTTCTAGCAGTATTGACTCTGATTTGGAATTATTAATATGTACTTGAAATGATCTGTAATGGAGAAAGGATGTGAATCAGTCTAATGTTGTCCCAGCCAGGCCTATTTCAGCTAATCTATGTATCATACATTTATGGTCAACCATGTCATAGGCCACCGATAGATCTAGCAATATGTTGGCCATTATCGAAGCCTCTTATAATTGTATCTGATAGGGCGAGGAGTAAAGTTTCTGTGCTGAAGTGTTTCTGGAAACCATGTTGCGCTGGATATAGTATGTTATTCTGTTCTAAATGCTCATTGAGTTGCTTAAGTACTACCTTTTCGGTTATTTTGGCGAGAAGGGATAGATTTGAGATGGGTCAATAGTTATTAAGATCTGTGGGGTCTAGGTTCTTTTTTTTTTTTTAAATGGGTTTGATTATAGCGATTTTTAGACTGCCTGGTAGTGCGCCTTCTTCTAAGGATTTGTTTATGATGTTTGTGATAACTGGGGTGATGGTATGTAATATTTCTTGAGGCACATCATTGCTTTACAATGGAGCTCCCCTTCTAAAGCCTCATTATCCTTGTGGTTTCAAAATCCATGGTATGTTTTTGCCATGGACTGTTTGACACAGTAAGTTAGAAATTATAACTTGAATATTTAAAAAAAATAGAAGCCTTTTTTGGACATGATGGTAAAGAAGGGAGAGGCAAGCTTATAGGTAGTTTTGCCATCTCTTGTTCTGTGATTGTCTGTTGCTATGTTTTGTCCAAATAATACTCACCTAGATTATGTATTTGATCGCCATTATTTTTGGATTATATGGTTTTGGTCCTTCTCAGCAGGTCACATATTATTCTGTTCTTCGTTTGTTCTCTTTTTGTTCTTTTTCAAATTCTTAATGTATGTTTGTTTACTGTGGGGGTTGGATTTACAGATTTTTTTTATTTTATTGTTCATGGCTGACTTGACTCATCTTTGGGTTATATTTTATTCTGTTTTTTCATTGTTATATGCTTCTGGTTTTTGCCTCATATAATGTCCCCTTTTGTTCTAAAAAAAATTAATTTAAAAAAACAAGGCTTCTCAAGGACCCCCACATTTTCTTAGATGTGGGACATCCCTGAGACCTTCCACTTCCTCCCTAACCCCTGCCAAGATGGAGGCTGAGGCTTCTCTAGGTTGAGTAAGCCCAGCTGGGCCTCCTTGGACCCTTTGGCCCCTCTATCCCCAGCAAATAAGCTGGGGCTTCCCCTGGCACAGTACCTTTTCCAAGCGTTCCTTATCCAAGAAAGGGGCAAGAGTGATCCTTAGCTGTTTCTGCCCCACCTGCTCTTTAAAAATGGCCCTGGCTGGCCTGAGACTGGTGCCATGTTTGATGTCTACAAAATGGTGTCATCTTTGGTCATACAAAGATATGGCCATATAAAAAAATGGTACCAGCTGGTCCTGAGATCAGCACCATTTTGTTGATGTCAAACCTGGCACCAATCTCAAGCCAGCCAGCACCATTTTCACAGATGACGTGGCAGGGTAAGAGCAATGGGGAAATTTCTCCTATCCCTTTATGGCTTGAAGACCCCTACAGAAGGGTAAGTGGGGCCAGAAGAGACACAGACCCTGGCTTATTTGCAGGAGACAGAGGTCCTAGAGGCCAGGGAAGGCCCAGCTGCATTTTAACAACCCAGCCTAGGAGTCCCCAACTCTGGCCTCGAGTTATTGCCAGAGGTGGGGGGAGTAAAGTCATCTAGAAAGGCCTCTGGTTTTGTGAATTTTTAAATTTTTTTTGGAATGAACTGAAAATACTATAAAATTTAGGATATTTGTGGTAAGCCTATGTTCAGTTCATTCTTTTTGGAAAGAATTGAAAATAGACTTTCCCATTCCAAAAAATGCATTAGTTAAAAATGTACATCCTTAGTACATGGTAAAAGATTTCCCTCAAAAGCGTTGTCATGATATTATCATAAACTTTAAATGAGAAATACAATAGTTAAATAGTATGAGTAAGTCAAATACAACCATTTTTTAAAGAAGAAATGTTTATCATCCTGCCTTACTGACAGTGTGTTAACCACCATATTCAATAGATTTTTTAATGTCAGCAAAAAGGCAAAACAGGGACTATCCTCCGCTCAAAGCTCATACCCTGTTTTTATGAGCTTACAGGTTTTATGAAAAGAGAGTATGCCATCCCAAGACCAAAATGTCACCGGCAGCTTTTTATTTTATTTCAGCAAGAAAATTAATCCTCCTTTACTGGCAATGCTCATTACATCATCATCTTTTTGCTAAGATACTATCGATACTATCAAGGAAATCCCTTATGTTTAATGTGATCTGTGCTGTTTTAAGCATTAAACTCCAAATAGTAGTCCATAGTATTCTAATAATTAGTATGAAGGCCTTCTTTCCAGGAAAATTTTCTAGCATTGTGGTTCCCTAACCCCAGATTAGAGAGTCAGTAAAATGAATACATTTGTGAAGTCAACTATAATGTATCCTTTGCAAGCCTGAGGTTTGTGCTGTAGTGTGATGATGCATCTTATTGTAGGTGCAAATTAGCCCACGGGGTATAGGAGCATCCCGTTAATGGCATTGTACCTCCACAGCAGGCCTCATAATACATGAAACCCTAAGAGCTGTTTCTGTATATACAGAATCCTGTGCTTTATTTCAAATAGACTGAACAGAGGAAATTTCTTACTTACTTTCCTTGAAATGCATGACATCTGAGTTACCAGATATCAGAGGGAAATCATATAGCACTCAATCAACAATGCATCAGTCTTCAAGCCACACAAATTATATTGATTGCATTCAAGTTGTCCGTATGATTCTATTAACGTGTCTAGTAACCTATGCTTAGGAGGTCATCAGTTCTGAGGCAGCAAGAAATAAAATATAATAATTTGCACATAGTCATTTAGATGTAATATGCAGCAGAACTGCCTGCAGGCAAATATTGCCTCTGGGAACTCAGATTTCTACTGGAAAATGTGCAGTCTTTATAATCAAGAGTTAGGTAGAACCCCCCTCCCCCCCCCCTATTCAATTCAATGCATTTCAAGAAAGGAATGTCATATGCAAACTAGCGTAATGTGGAAATAACTTGTATATTGCAAAACATAATGATACAATGATAATCTCAAAAGAGTAACTGTAAAATACTTACTAGTACTAGTAGAAGTAAAAGCCCTTTACAGGCCGACAAGCTATGGAACTCTTTCTCCTGGCACATTAGGTCTGCCCCAGACTTCCTCACTTTCAGGAAAACATTGAAATCCTGGCTCTTTGAGAATTTATTAAGCACTTTCCACTCATAAATCCTCAACCACATAGACCTCTAATAACCCTGAACCTTATTGAAACCCCTGAGTTACCATCTGTCTCAGAAGACCCAACAAATCACACCATCAAACCAAACTCTCTCTAAGATCAAACTATCCCACCTACTCCTGATCCCACCACAACCATAATGTAAATATGGGTCTTTAAATTGTAATGTCCTGGTAGCCCAGTGTCTGTTTTTAAACCTGTTTTGGTGATCTACATCTAATTTGCAATTAGAGATGTGCATTCATTTTAAATGAATTAGGTAAAATGCAACAAATAAGAACATTTTGTTTCACTTGGGGGCCCTCACAAACAAATGGAGGCTGCCCACAAATTTGAACAAAGATTTTTGTTTCATTCATTTATGTTTCCCATTCAAGTCTATGACTCATTGAAAAGTGGCACAGTAAGACTAGTAACTATATCAAACAAACAATGTATGAGGTTGTAGCCTAGCTAGATCCGAGACAGGAGAAGTAGACAACACAGAAGACTAATCAAAGTGAAGCATTCTTTCAACTAGCCTATAGTTGGTATCTGAAGCAAGTGACTGACATCCTTCCATTCAAAAGTCTAAGCAGGAAAACTAGTGAGATGCTGAATTCCTTCTGCTGGCCTTACAGGAGGGACTCAATTAGTAGCCAATCATCACTAGTCCTTTGATGGAAGCATCCAAGATCATCTACTAGTGCTGGGTCCATCTCTATAAAGTGCAGCTCTCAGCAGTGGTTGCATCGGGAAGAATGTGAGAGGTTGAATTCCTTCTTCTGGCCTTACTAGAGAGACTGGATTGATAGCCAATTATCACTGGTCCTTATATGGAGACATCTGAGGCAGTTTCATATTCATGGGTGAACTTGATTTCTTGTAAATTGAGCCAGAAGGCAAAAACAAAACTTAAGTATTGAATCTTAACATACTTTTTGACCTTTTATATACTTTTTTACATTTTAGCAGCCTTAGATATTTTTAAAAGTCTAATCAGAGCTGCGATGATCTTTATTTCTTCACTGTCATCAAATTAATTTAACTTCATATGAAAACCTTTTCAAAGCACCCCTACAAGATAGTAAAAAAATGCCTGAATTTTAAAAGCCCTGTGCACATAAAAAATGGCATGTGGCTGGGCCCTGCACTCGCCAAGTGCATTTTCAAAAGGGCCTGGTCAAGCGCGTATTACCCAGTATGTGCTGAAGTGCCAGGCCAACAAAAAGGGGCAGACCAGTGGCGGGGTTTCAGTGGGGTGGGGCTTGGTGGGGCAGAGGCAGGCCAGGAAAGCGGCCATTAGGTCCTGTCCCGGGGAAGTGTGTGTAACTTACTTCTGCTCCAAAGAAGCAGGCAAGTTAAAAACAAAAAATAGGGTAGATAGGTAGGGTTAGGGGTCGGGGAGGAGAGGCGAGGAGAGGAGAGGAGAGGAGAGGAGAGGGGGGAAAGGTAGGAAGGTTAGGTAGGTGTATATGGAACTGGGGAAGGCCTACCCGCGTCACTTCGCATCGCTTTTTAAAATTCCCCCCCTACATGTGAGAGCCCCGACCCGCCTGCACAGTGCACATACGCATGTAGATTTTAAAATCCGGTACGTGTGTGCATGCAGGAAAATAATTTTACAACATGCGCGTTGCCGACGTGCGAATGTTATAAAATAGCTGTGACCCTGTGTGTGTGCCGGGAACCACATGCACATGGACTCATGTGTGGACATTTTAAAATCAACCCCAAAATGTCTAAGCATGTGCAAAGAAACTCCTTTTCCTGTTAGATTTAACAGGGAAACATTTTTTTTCAGAAGCTCTCTTAGAGTAAAAGAAAAGTTAAAAAAAAAAAAAAAGTAAGCGAAGAATTTTAGCATTGGCAATGGCAAAGTCCTTTTTGTTATCTTCACTGCTGTAGTCAGTGTTCTCACTGTGAGAGAGAAACAGAGGTGCTGCTGCATTCTTTCTCTTAACTGGAGCAAGGCAAATGGCAATGGAGATAGAGAATCAGTTCCAGTGAAAAAACAACATTGATTTTTTTTTTATCACTGTTTGAGTGGCAGAAAGAAATCAGATTTTCATCTCTGATAGTAGTGTCTGACAGTTAGATCTCACTATCAGATCGATCCAGTAAAGTGGGGCCGCGTTTACCCCGCTCCTAACTCGAGTTCTACTCACTTTCCGGCCGCGTTAGCCCTTCCTGCGATACACTATCCCCTTTAGCCTACTCCTACCACGACCTAAAATCCCCGGGCAACCCCTTCCGCACGCGGCATGTATATTTCATGTAAACGATCGAAATAGCTATTCCCTACCATCCAGTAACGCGCGCCCCGACTATCACTATTTTACCCTGCCGTTTTGCCGCGCGTTTAACCTGCTAACTTACCGCCTACCCTTACCCCTGCGTTAGAGGCAGGGGTAAGGGTAGGCGGCAAACTTTCCCCCAGCCCCCGCTCTCATGCCCTGGCCGCGTCCATGGGTGCCAGTCTCCGGGGCAGCCCCAGTCCTCTCCCCTCCTCCCGAAGCAAAAAAAAAAAAAAAGCGAAAAAAAAAGTAGCAAGAGAGCGAGGGGAGAGAGGACGGGCAATCCTACGCTCGGGATTGCCAGTCCCCCCTCCCCTCCTCCCGAAGCAGGGCGCGAAAAGCAGCCTTGCTCCGGGAGGAGGGGAGGGGGGTCTGGCAATGTAAAGCGACGAAGCGACTTACTTTTTGCAGCCCCCCCTCTGGACATCGGCGAGGATGACCGCGGCTCCCCTCTCCTGCCTCCAGCTGCTCGCGAAGATGGACGCCTGCATGGGCAAAAGCGGCCCCTGTTCGTGCAATTGGGCCGCTCAAGGCGTGACGTCACGTGCCGTGATGCCAAACGTCATGACAGAGGGGAGAAGTTAGCTATCTGTAATTCTATTAGTGAACTGCTGTTAGATGCTCCTATAAGGAAAGGAAGTAGCAAGCTGTATCACTCTGCTAAGAAGTAGCAATCTGTTATGGATCAACTCTCCAAGGGAGAGGAGTTGGCAATAGGTACATAGTACTTCGCTATTGAGATAGCAATCTATCATGCCCCCCACTACGGAGTAGCAATCTGTATATATATATATATATATATATATATATATAAGCTGCTGGCAAGTCTCAGAGAAAGAGGAGAAGCTGTCTATATAATACTTCCGTGAGCGAAGTCAGTGGTCTGTAATGGTTGGCTCCTCCAAGGTGACAATAGTGAAAGGAATGACCACTTGGAGGAAATGGTGAATCCCTGGGCCGATGGCAGATGACAGCGCCCCCAGGAGGAGATCCTGAGAGGAACCACCGGCTAGGCTAGAATATGAGATAAACACAATGGGGTAGATTTTAAAAGAAGCGCGATCAGCCTACTTTTGCTTGCGCATCAGACTCAAGCAAAAGTACGCTGGATTTTAGTAGATACGCGCGGAGCCGCGCGTATCCACTAAAATCCTGGATCGGCGCGCGCAAGGCTATCGATTTTGTATAGCCTGCGCGCGCCGAGCCGCGCTGCCTCCCCCCGTTCCCTCCAAGGCCGCTCCGAAATCGGAGCGGCCTCGGAGGGAACTTTCCTTTGCCCTCCCCTCACCTTCCCCTCCCTTCCCCTACCTAACCCACCCGCCCGGCCCTGTCTACACCCCCCCCTTACCTTTGTCGGGGGATTTACGCCTCCCGGAGGGAGACGTAAATCCCCGCGCGCCAGCGGGCCTGCTGCGCGCCGGGCCGCGACCTGGGGGCGGGTACGGAGGGCGCGGCCACGCCCCCGGGCCATAGCCACGCCCCCGTACCCGCCCCAAAACGCTGCCAACACGCCCCCGGAACGCCGCGACGACCGGGCCCGCCCCCCGACACGCCCCCCTCCGAGAACCCCGGGACTTACGCGAGTCCCGGGGCTCTGCGCGCGCCGGGAGGCCTATGTAAAATAGGCTTCCCGGCGCGCAGGGCCCTGCTCGCATAAATCCGCCCGGTTTTGGGCGGATTTACGCGAGCAGGGCTCTGAAAATCCGCCCCAATAGTTCTTTATTAGACTGGAAGTTGGACCACCAGAGGTGGCAGTAGTGAGTCACTGTGTCTGGCAAGGCTGAAGTCCTTCTGATACTGGAATGTAATCTCTGGGTTGCTGAGCTGTAGAGAGAGACTAGAAGTAGTGAGTAGACAGGGTATATTGAATACAAGATGGTACACTCACAATAGTAAATGTCTGCAATGGTCTTTATGCCGCAGAGAATCTTCAGTACATTTAGGAACAGGAGCCGTAGGTGAGCATTGGGACCCACGAACTGTCTGTAATAAGAACTCACAATTGCTGTATATGAAATGGCTTCTAAAGTAGAAGAGAGTCTGTAATAGATTCTAGGAATGTGGGCCCCGTGGAGCAAGTACCGGTTCCTATCTGTAATCTTGCCAATGTAACTCTTGATCTCTGTACCTGCAATAACGTCTTGGACGGAAGGGAGTCTTCAGAGCAATAGGAATATAAGCCCTTGTGGAGCGAGTACCAATTCCTAGATAATAGAACTCACTGTGTTCACGTCCGCGATCGCTTCCAGGAAACGAGGAGTCTTCCGAGTATTCTGGCAATCTGAAATCCAGAAGAGAGAGTGGAGCCCCCATGGAGCGGGTTCTCCTGGTAAGTTTGAAAAGGCCGAGCAGTGAGGACGGATTCCCCGGCTGACTTGGATTGTTGTTGCAAGTATCGTGGACTGCTGAAGCAAGTCCCATTGGAGTTCCTTGCTAACTCGTTAGCGGTCAGCAAACAAAGACCTTTTAAAGTGTAGATGGATGACGTCACTACGGGGGGACACCCCCGAGGTTCGCGCCCTTGTTGGTACAAAGTCTGAAGCGCGTGCGCCCTTACGTCATCGGGAACATGACAGATCTGTAGCGTCAGGCCAGCCCAGGGGAACCAGGACTAAGGAGGCGGAGAGAAGCCGTGGCTGCACTGTCCGTCAGAGCCGAAGGGAGTCGCATCCCAGGTAGAGAGAGTGTAGCGAGGGGCGAGAAGAGGCACGAACGCAACATGCCGATACAGTATGGACATGCTAAAAAAGTGCTTCTGTTTCAGCGCCTGCTCTCAGAACACGTGCACAACCATCTCTCCTAGGCACGCAATACACAATGTAAATGAGGGGTCACACAAAAAGGAGGCACTAGGGATGATTATGCAATCCTAGCAACTCCTTGGCCTCAGAGAGGTGGCTGTCAGAGGGTTTGGAAAATGGACGCTCAATTTTAAGAGCACAGCCATGGGTTAGCAAAATGGATGCTCCTAAAATTGAACATCCGTTTTCCTTACTTGACCTGCAGGCACATTTTTTTAAAAATAGTTTTAAATTTTTTTTTTACCTTTTGGTTTGAGGATGTGCAGAAAAGAAGTATTTTCTACTTTCCTGTACACTTTTTCAGGCTGCTCAGAAACTGATGCCTTGGGCAGGTGCTACTTTCTGAGCATAAAATGTGTGAATAGGACGCACATTTTTTTTTTCAGTATCCTGGGCAAATGACTAATAGCCTTATCAACATGCATTTGCTCTAAAAAGTTTGATGGGGCTTGGATGCGTGTTTTTGACATGCTAAACCCCTTACTGTATAAGGGGTAGTGGACGTACATTGAAAATGTGCATCCAACAGTGAGTTAAGCAGTCCACTCAGCTGAGCATACCTTACAGTATTGGCCTGAGTGTTCAGAACATGCCATACTGGGTCAGACCAAGGGTGCATCAAGTCCAGCATCCTGGTTCCAACAGTGGCTAATCCAGGCTATAAGAACCTGGCAAGTACCCAAAACCTAAGTGTTGCACCGGAGATGGACCCTTGGGCTGAGGTGGGGTTGGCGCAACCCATAGGAAGGGTCCTACGGGTCCCCACCATCGGCAGGCGAAGTGGGCTGATGGACGGTGGTTGGCTGGCACTTCACCAATACCAGCCCTTGTTCCCCATGGGTTGAGCCAGCTGGACTTAGGTGGGCCTTCATATGTCATCGTTGATGGGAGGATCGAGGTCAGCCCAGAGACAGCAACAGAGGAATAGTACAGTCTGTACTGGATGAGGTAAAGTACCGGAGACCCGGGTGCCAAAGGAACAAAGTCAGACAGGGGGGTGCCCAAGCAAGAACAGGCCGAAGCCTGAATAGGTCAAGTCCAGGACGTAGACTAAAGAGACTTTGTAAAGCAAGCTGGCGTTAGGGCTGGTGGCAATCTGGAAGTGGTGACAAGCAAGGCTGAGGTCTGAGCGAGGAGATAGTCAAACGTAGTCAGGCAATACGGAGGTCTGGGTCTGGAGAGAGGCAACGGAGTAGTCAGGCAATGCAGGGGTCCAGGTCTGGAGAGAGGCAACGGAATAGTCAGGCGATGCAGAGGTCTGGGTCTGGAGAGAGTCAACAGCATAGTCAGGCAAAGCAGAGGTCCGGGCTTGGAGAGAGTCAACGGTGTGGTCAGGCAAAGCAAAGATCCGGGCTTGGAGAGAGTCAATGGCATGGTCAGTAAAAGCAGAGGTCCGGGCTTGGAGAGAGTCTACAGTGAGGTCAGGCAAAGCAGAGGTCAAGATCTGAGGAGGCAATCGGAAGGTACGTTGGAAAATAGCAACACAGGAACGAGGAAACCAGGAACAGGAATCAGCGAGGATCAGGAACACAGGAACGAGGAGACTCCCTCAAGAGAAAACAAGTACTCGACCAGCGAAGAGACCTGTTGCAAAGGCAAAGCTAGGAAGTGAAGCCCGGGCTTATATATCAGAGTTCAGCTGATGTCATCATCCGGGGCCGTGGCTCGGTTCATGCTGCGGGCTCTACTTACATTTCAGTGACGCGCGCTCGCCTAGGGAGGGATGCAGCGCCGAGTAGAAGCGTCTCTCTGCAGGCCACATGGAGAGGCCTGACACGGAGTACCAGGAGCTGTAGCTGAACTGGAGGTACCAGGGTCTGTAGCTGAGCCGGAGGTATCAGGGGCGGCCTGAGGACAGAGCCAGCAGCCTACAGCTGCCAGAGATAAAGGACCAGGTGCTGGATTCACTTGAGAGAGGTGAGGGGGCTGAGTCGCAGGTCTGATGCAGCCGGCATGCGTAACACTGAGTGTGAGGGATAGCACTACTCAGACAGAGAATGAGTCTGTGCCACTAGCAAACTTCTAATTCTACTTGGCCAGTTTGCACTGTGCTTGCTTGTTTGAGTACCACTTTTTATCCTCATTTATTTGTTTTGTACATTACATTTACATTTATTGAATTTTATTGTTAATGTTTTCCACATTTTATGCTATAGATAGCAAAAAATGACCTTTCAGCCCATCTAGACTGCCTTTCTGCTCAATTAATCTAGCTTTATAATTCCAGTCACTTGCTTGGATATCCCCTGTAATTATTCCATGCTTTCTTGAATTCTGATACTGTTTTTATGTCTCTACCACCTCCACTGGGAGGCTGTCCCTTGTCTCTATAAAGAAATATTTCCTAAGATTACTCCTGAGACATTTTCTGGAACTCCTAGGAATTTTATATGCCTTGTTTGTACTCTCCTGAGGTTGAGTGTAAAGGCTAGGCACTATCTGAATTGTTACCTCCCCTCTAGTCTTTGCTTGATCATCACAGTTTCATAACCTTAAATCTATTTCCTCTTCCTCTTCTTTTGGAGCAGAGAGAAAAGGTGATAAAACCATCCAACCAGATGGTAGCAGGGATGGGGCATGGACTGGGGCAGCACAATTGCAACATCCAAAATTGGCCACAAGGTCCTCTACACTGGTTACTGCTTCTGAGGCAATGGAGGCATTATTTCAACAATTGTCTCTGAGGAAGGAATCTTGTCTGGGATTCCCAGAATCAGAACTTGAAGAGCTAATATCTGAAGGATATTTGGTAGGGACTAGTCAGTGCCATCTTAGCCTCCAGTTTAGTGACAGGTGAGATAAAATGAGTAAGTTTTCTTTTTTTAAGGGGGTGGGGGATCTCTGCCAAGACCCAGGCTTCAGCCCCTTACCTCCACCAAAAACATGGTGTCACATTCAGGCCTAGGCCATGGCCCCTGCTTTGGGCCTCAGCCTATGCCCTAGGCGAGGCCCCAGCTTTGAATCTAGACCTAGGCCCGATGCATTATTTTAAAATAAAATGAACACATAATGTTTGTTCATTTGGAGGCCCCTGATTCAGTTTGGGGCCCCCTAAGTAAAACAAATTAGAATTTTACACTTTCGTTTTAAGAAAATGCACATTCCTAGATATCATTTGAGGGAAGAAAGTTGGACTTCTGAAAAACCCTGGTATGCAGCATTACCTGGAAAAGCATAGTAGTAGTGCTAGCTGGATAACTTAACTCCTCCTTAAAAGACCCCGAGAATGCCTCTTTTATATCCGGCTAGATTTTATCCAGATAATGACTTAGATGGATAACGTTAAATTATCTATCTAAATGGCTTTTGAATATTGACCACTATATAGAAAAATGTGTTCTCAGAAGCACCTAAATAGAGCAGAAGTGGGAAAAGTCAGAACCTGCCAAAGACCTTTCTGGATATTTATGATTGTACCAGTACTCAGTTTGCATATTCCCTATATTACCATTGTAAGAGCATACTTTTACTATGAGTATCAGTGTCTGTTTCTGTACCTAATGACAACATACCACAAAAGAGTTGTTCTCCATTTACAGCATATGGTAAAGGAAGAATGATTGTCTAATGTGGTCTGTGACATTTCCTCTCTACAAGAATGCTGGCACCACCTCTTTCACTGGTATAGAATACACTGTATAAAAATATGATAGTCTACTAATTTGCTGCACACACAGTATCAGTAGCAACCCACACAGTTACAGTTACAAAAAAAATTACTAATTTCTCTAACCTGTAATTCTATTTCACCACAAGATGCATCCAGATATAGTATATGTGTGTGCTATTCTAGCTTCCAGAGCATTCCCTCACCTTTATCTGTCTTCATTTGCCTGCTTTCTTTTAAAATGTTATTTTAATTCTTTACTTACTTTTCCCACTGTCAATCCTGCTCTTTTGTGCTTTCCTGCCTGCTCTCCATTTTTCTCTCTTCTTAATTCCTGCTAACACAGAAATAGCTATTCAGACTGACCTTTGCAACTGAGACCTGCTCCAAATAATAAGGAAGGCCAAGCTGAACAGAATTACAGGAAGGCTGAAATACCAGGTCATTTCCATGGTGTTCCAGCAGGATTTACTGCTTGCATTTCTACCAAATCATCCTATATTGACCATTTGTGAATAATGAATACCTGACACCCTGATTGAACAGGGAACACATTAAAAAATGTGCACATCTCTAGGTTAAGATGCATATAATGAACATGGCATAAGATATAATATTGTGAAGAATGCAGAAGTTACTTTTGACCCAAATTCTTACAAAAGACAGACCTATCTTAATCACAAATGTTTGTAATGTATGGATCCTTCTTGTCTGCTGTATATTTAATTTTAAAGAAGAATTTAAGGCTAGCTATTACTATTTCTGTAATATCAGGAAATCTCACATCTTTCAGTCTTCTAACGATCATTGCCTAGTATCTATCTTCTTTTTTTTTTTCATTACAAGCTATTGTAATATGTTGCATCTTGATTTTATTTTAAATCTAGCATGGCAAATACAGTTTTTACAGGATATGCCAGCAACATCAAAGCCTAACACATAAAGATCTCTGTGCTGACCATCTCTTTTGTTGTTCTTGTGTATGGTTGATTAACTGAAATTGCATACATTTGAGATGTGTTCTGATTTTTTGTTGGTTCAAAGAGTAAGCATATTTTGCATATGCAACACTTCCGAAGACTATCACTGGTCACTTATTTTTTCTCAACAGTTTAAGGAGGCAGTTTTCAAATATCTGCAGGTAATTGCAGAGTCTGAGGGTGCTTTTCCCCATAGATTTTGCACAGTTTTCAAAGGGAAACTGTATGTAAACATTCATCTAAAAATTGCCTAAGGAAAAAGTACCCACTAGGGTTGTGCACAGATGATGTTTTATTTGTTTTCATTTCATTATTTTCAGTTTCTTTAATTTCCTTTTGTTTATTTAGAGCAGAATAAAAAAAACAAATAAAACAAATTTAAAAAATGCTAGATCCCTGCCATCACAAAAAAATAAAACACTCCCAGGTCCTTCCCCAATTTTCCCCTGATTCCTCCCAACCCATTGAATCCCTCTTACCCTTCATGGGGCAGAAGCAATCCTTGGTCACTCCGGCTCTGCTAGTGCAGTGATTACAAATGCCATCAGACTACCAAGGCCAGTGGGATTAGCAATTTCTTCTGAATAAAATAGTGCCGGCCTGCCCAGGCTGGTACTATTTTGTGTGGAAGAGATTACCAAGGGCAATAGCCTTGATCTTCTGACGGTTGGAACTGCATCACTGGCAGGGCAGGAGGGGCCAAGGATCACTCATAGCCCATGAAGATACCCACATTAGAGTAAGAGGAGCTGGAGGGAGATCAGGGGAGCGCCTGGGAGAGTTGTATTCTTGAGGGGGCTGATGGCAGACTTACTTAATTTTTTCAAATGAAACAAATGAAATTTCATTCATATTTCTTTCATTCTTGTTTTAAAAATTAATTGAAATGAAATGGGAAACATCCATAGTACTCACAGGGATTTGCACCTGCTTTTTCTATGGATATTTTTTCCATTTATAATAATGGGTATAGTTTTGAAATATGTGCATTTTTTGAATTCCCTACACTATCCTCGCCTTAAGGAACATCTCCACTGAATGCGAGCAAAAGTACATAAATGCCCAAATTATAGAAACCTAGTGAGCATAAAATCTGTGGGATACGCGCATGTGCGTGCCAAGCGCATTTTAAAAATGGCCCAGCCATGTGCACATCTCCCAATACATGCAGAAGTGTGGGGCTTGATGAAAGGGGCGGGGCAGGGTGGGGGCCGACCGAGACAGCGGACGTTAGGCCCTATCCCGAGAAGCGCGTGCTGGCAGCCGGCCAGCACGTACAACGTATGTCTGCTCCTTAGAGCACATAAATATTAAAACAAAAAATTTAGAGGAGTTAGGGTTAGTTTAGGGGTCGGGAAGGACAGGGGAAAAGGGAGGAAGGGTAGGTAGGGGTATAGGAAAATTCCCTCCCAGTCCACTCCTTAATTGAAGCAAACTGGGAGGGAACTGGGCAAAGGCCCGATTGCATCGCCTCGCATACTTTAAAAAATTCCCCCCTCCCCACCGCGCTCGCTAGTTGCAATCTGCCCACACATGCACGCGCCGATATTAAAATCAGGTGCACATGTGCGCACAGAAATCATATTTTATAACGTGTATGGCGACGCACGCAAGTCTTGACCATCCTGGTGGTTTTGCCCACATAAAAAAGCGGACAAAACCACCAGGATGGTCAAGACATGTATGATTGAGCACTGTTCAAATATTCGCAACCAGCGGGAAAATGAACCCTTGATTGATCATTGCTCTCAGGCATCACATTCCATCTCTGATCTTTTCTTCTTTGTGGTAGAAGTGGTCACACGCCCCTTCAGGGGAGGTGACTTCACAGAACACCTGGATCGAAGAAAACAGAGATGGATCCATACACTAGGTACTGTAAATCCATCAGGACTGAATAGAGAGATTGAATGGTATTTGTTTGTGTGATCGTGATTGGTCTGAAGTTTACTGTCTGTGGGTGTGATTGGTCCGTGTGAGTCTCGCGATGGATCCCTTTTCGCGCCTTTTCAGATTTAAATGTCTGTCTCCTATGAGGATGAATGCGCTCCCTGTTGACATTTGGAAAGTATTTATAAAGGTATGTTTCTTTAATTCATAACTAAATTGGTTGGGTAGCCTTTCCTTTATAGTTCCACATTGTATGTATTCCCTTTCAGATTTCTTTGATGCCTACTGTCCCTCCCGATGCAGCCACGGCGAAACACAGGTCCGTGTTGGGGGACTTTTATAAGATGTCTGCTGTTTGAAAGTGGAGTTGCCGTACGAAATTCTGCTGAATAAATATACACTCTCTAAAGAACTCCTTGTGGAACTCTGATGTTTCCTTGCACTATTGTGTTCTCTAGGGATGTGAATCATTTTTTGACGATTTAAAATATCGTCCGATATATTTTAAATCGTCAAAAATCGTTTAGAGCCGCGATACAATAACAATTCCCCCGATTTATCGTCAAAAAATCATAAATCGGGGGAAGGGGGAGGGGAAGGGGGGAGGGCGGGAAAACCGGCACACTAAAACAACCCTAAAACCCACCCTGACCCTTTAAAATAAATCCCCCACCCTCCCGAACCCCCCCAAAATGCCTTAAATTACCTGGGGTCCAGAGGAAGGGTCCCGGTGTGATCTTTTACTCTCGGACCTCCGTGCGTTGTAGAAATGGCGCCGGCGCTACCTTTGACCTGTGACAGGTCAAAGGTAGCGCCGGCGCCATTTTGTTTTTTTGTCCCCCGACGTCAGGAGCGTAGGAGATCGCTCCCAGACCCCCGCTGGACCCCCAGGGACTTTTGGCCAGCTTGGGGGGGCCCTCCTGACCCCCACAAGACTTGCCAAAAGTCCAGTGGGGGTCCGGAACAATCTCCTACCGCGAATCGTGGCGCCGGCCGTATGGCGTATGGCCGGCGCCATTTTCCGTACAGAAAAACGATTCGACTGCAGGAGGGTCGCTCCCGGACCCCTGCTGGACTTTGGCAAGTCTTGTGGGGGTCAGGAGGCCCCCCAAGCTGGACAAAAGTCCCTGGGGGTCCAGCGGGGGGTCCGGGAGCGATCTCCTACGCTCCTGACGTCGGGGGACAAAAAAACAAAATGGCGCCGGCGCTATTTCTACAACGCACGGAGGTCCGAGAGTAAAAGATCACACCGGGACCCTTCCTTTGGACCCCAGGTAATTTAAGGCATTTTGGGGGGGTTCGGGAGGGTGGGGGATTTATTTTAAAGGGTCGGGGTGGGTTTTAGGGATGTTTTAGTGTGCCGGTTTTCGATTTACACGATTTACATGATATTTAAAAAACCCAAACTGCGACGATCCGATTCCCTCCCCCTCCCAGCCGAAATCGATCGTTAAGACGATCAATCACACAATTCACATCTCTAGTGTTCTCTGTGACAGGCTACCCCCCACACTCACCCCCCACACTCTCTCTCTAGTCACCACCCCAACCAGACTCTTTTCCACCTGTCACCCCATACATTTACCCTAGTCACTTCCCCTCTCACTGGTCACCCCTCCCCCCACCCAAACACACAGGCTCACTCCAGGGGAATACAAAGTATTCATTTCCCAAAATGCCAGGTCCCCTTTCCTAAAATACAAAAGAATTTGTGACTTCTAAATAAGCATTTGTGTTACATGCTTTTGCTGACTAGAACTTGATGCTATAAAATTACATCTCTTGATTGTTTACACTAGTTACCCCTACAAACACCACCTTACAATGGGACCGATGCAAAAAACTCACGCTAAAAGCGGGGCATTGTGTTTTCAGCGCCTGCTTTCATAACACGCCCCCAGGCACCTCTCCTGGGCGCATGATGCAATATTTAAATTAGGGCTTGCGTTGTCGAGGAGGTGCTAGGGACAATTGCATGCCCCTAGCGCCTCATTGACAGTGCAGGCCAGAAAGAGGTCCACTGTGGTGGCTGTCTGCCGGATAAGAATTTATCAGCATCCCGTTTTCCTAACCAGCGCACATGCAGGGGTTAGGAAAATGGACGCTGACTCAGCGTCCATTCTCCCAACCTGACTACCGTCACCAGAAGGAATGTATAAAATCAGTATTAAAGTGTCGGGCACTTAATATTAATTTATTCACTCCTTCACTTATTGCGGATTGGTCCCTTTACTATCATTGTCACATGTCTTGAAAGGGGATTTGTCCTTTCACTGACATGTGAAAGTGAGCGGCCAATTGCTAATTGGTCCCATTACTGTCATATGTCAGTGAAAGGACCAATCACCTTTCAGAAGGCTGTCCTGACAGGGGATTGGTTCTTTCACTGACAAATGTCAGTGAAAAGGACCAATGGGCAATTAGTGAAGGATATTAAGTAGGTGGCAGTACAGAAAAGCAGTTTTTTTTCTACTTTTCTGTACTAGTTTTAGTAGCGCTCAGCAATTAACACCTGCTCTGAGCAGGCATCAATTTCTGATCGTTTAAAATGTGTGTCCTAGATGCACATTTTTTTTTTTACATAGGGAGTGAATAGCTAATAGCCTCATTCACATGCATTTGCATGTGATGAACATGCATTTGCAAGTGATGAGCATGTGATGAGCGCTGTTAGTTTCACTCCGCGTTGGACGTGTGTTGTAGAGGCATTGTAGCGCTTCTACAACCAGCGTCCAACTGCAGTTTATACAGTGCACTGGGCTCAGCACACTGTATTGCATCAGCCCCAATAATAGCAACATAAACAAGTACCGGTAACTAAGGAGGCAGCCAATGGAATGCAGAACCATACTTGTAGCTTATGGATTCGTCCCAAAGTGACACTTTTATCTGATTGGTAACATTTTCAGTTAGTGCGGCACTAAGTCCCGTTAGTGCGCACTAACTCAGAAAGTAGGAAAACACGAAATAAATACCTCCCGAACCATTTTAAAAATGAAATCTAACAGATAACGACCCAAAACAAAAATGACATGAAACAAAAATCAGTGCACATCTGTGCTTGTGTCACTTGGCCTTTAAAACGGCTTCTGTATATTAGGGTCTCTTTGTATAGCAATATCTTTATTAGGGATGTGAATCGTTTTTTGACGATTTAAAATATCGTCCGATATATTTTAAATCGTCAAAAATCGTTAGGGCCACGATACAATACCAATTCCCCCGATTTATCGTCAAAAAATCGTAAATCGGGGGAAGGGGGAGGGCAGGAAAACCGGCACACTAAAACCCCCTAAAACCCATGCCCGACCCTTTAAATTAAATCCCCCACCCCCCCGAACCCCCCCCCCCCCAAATGCTTTAAATTACCTGGGGATCTAGCGGCGGTCCGGAACGGCGGCAGTCCGGAACGGCCCCCTCAATTGAATCGTGTTGTCTTCAGCCGGCGCCATTTTCCAAAATGGCGGCGCAAAATGGCGGCGGCCATAGACCAACATGATTCGACTGCAGGAGGTCGTTCCGGACCCCCGCTGGACTTTTGGCAAGTCTTGTGGGGGTCAGGAGGCCCCCCCCAATCTGGCCAAAAGTTCCTGAGGGTCCAGCGGTGGTCCGGGAGCGATTTCCTGCCACGAATCGTTTTCCGTACGGAAAATGGCGCCGGCAGGAGATCGACTGCAGGAGGTCGTTCAGCGGCGGTCCGGAACCCCCGCTGAACGACGTCCTGCAGTCGATCTCCTGCCGGCGCCATTTTCCGGCAGGAGATCGACTGCAGGAGGTCGTTCAGCGGCGGTCCGGAACCCCCGCTGAACGACCTCCTGCAGTCGATCTCCTGCCGGCGCCATTTTCCGTACGGAAAACGATTTGCGGCAGGAAATCACTCCCGGACCCCCGCTGGACCCCCAGGAACTTTTGGCCAGCTTGGGGGGGCCTCCTGACCCCCACAAGACTTGCCAAAAGTCCAGCGGGGGTCCGGAATGACCTCCTGCAGTCGAATCGTGTTGGTCTATGGCCGCCGCCATTTTGCGCCGCCATTTTGGAAAATGGCGCCGGCTGAAGACAACACGATTCAATTGCAGGAGGCTGTTCTGGACCGCCGCCGTTCCGGACCGTCGCTGGATCCCCAGGTAATTTAAAGCACAGATGCAGCTTTGATTTCCTTAAGAAAAGCGGGACACGGGAGTTGGATAAACCTGTCTTACACAAACAGTGCAGTTAGCCACCTTTGGGCAAACTCAGCTGGAGCTAAGCTAATGAAATATATTAGGGAAAAAATTAAGTAGAGCAAGAAATAAGACCGCCGCCGTTCCGGACCGCCGCTGGATCCCCAGGTAATTTAAAGCATTTGGGGGGGGGGGGGGTTCGGGAGGGTGGGGGATTTAATTTAAAGGGTCGGGGGGGGGTTTTAGGGGGGTTTAGTGTGCCGGCTCACGATTTTAACGATTTTCACGATACTTTACACACCCAAACGGCAACAATACGATTCCCTCCCCCTCCCAGCCGAAATCAATCGTTAAGACGATCGAGGACACGATTCACATCTCTAATCTTTATATCTACTGCAATTTGGGATTGTTTAGCAAGTCATTTATTGCTTGTGTCATGTGTGTTTGCAATTCTGGTATGAGCTCAGTAGTTGCTTCAGCTCCCATCATATTTTTCTTTTCAGGCATTCCATAATAGTACTCTGTCTTTCATTTAGCACATCTTTCATAGATCTTCTGTTTTGGCATTCAGTGTTGCACATTTAAGCTGCCCCTTTAAAAGTTTTCCTTTTCCCCTTACAAAAATGCATTTCCTATCTGGTAGGCTCATGTTCTTTTATACTTTATTGTCCTATCTAATGACAGTGTTTCCAGGCCAGATTTTTTCCTCTTCATGTACCTCCTTCTCATTGTAGTGATATCATTGCCTGTGTTGTAACCAAGGTGACTTGTGGTTGATATATTTCCTTCAGTCCCTCATTTCAGCAGACAAACTCATGCATGAATATCTCCTCCACATAGTCCAATGTTAGTTCACATTCTGGTCTAGTTTCTAGTCTAGATATGAAGGCATCATGGAAATCAGAAATACTGCGAAGTAGTATTATAAATACATTACTACATTACCATGTATCAGATTTTACCCCTTGCATTTTTTGTTCAATATCATTTTATGTTTACCTAACACGACATTCGTATCTTCCTACATTTCCTGTGACTATCAAAGCCTTACATTCTATAATTTGTGAAAATGAAAATCTTTTCAAACTTTTCCACATTTCTCTTCTAATTGTATATCCTCAATAGGTAAAGATATGATTGATTTATTTACATCAATGTCTATGATTCCACTGCTCTGCATTTTCAATAGGTCTATCCTTGCACATCACAATATATTGTGACAATATCAAAACTTCCATATCTGATAATTTTGCTTTTACTTGGTTATAGATGTTCTTCTGTATGTACTAGAGGCCATGCTATCTCACTATTCCCCAGGATTTTTCCTACAGCTATTGCTGCTGACACTATCGAATCCACCTTCACCTGTGCATTTGATACCAGAAAACAGTTCAATCACCCTCACCAGTAATGGAACGAACCACAGCTGCTATGGAGGATATTACCATAAGACCCATATTTTAGCCTAGACCTGAGCCCCATGGCAGGGTGAGGTCATTATCAGTGACCACATTAGATACCACTACCATGGAACTGCAGGGTACAGCTGATATACGCCACTCATCTTCACCATTCTTATTGCTGTGATGCTTATGTAGCCATATTCAGCCATTTTCAGCAAGTGTATGAGTGTTAATTATCCCAAATTCAGACATCCCTGCTTGTTATTTCACCAAGAGCCATCCAACACCAGTCTCAAGTTTTGAAAACTGGGACCAACTGGAATCATTTTTTTTACCTTAGATAGTAGGCTAGCCCAAGCCACCAACAAGACCCACTGTTTGCTGACTCCCACTCCTCAGATGGTGCAAGATTATCTGGATATAGCCAAGAATCAAGATATACCTCCTCTTCAGGAATCAATGAGGAGAGCTGTAGTGGAACTCAGAGCTCCCAAGGAGGGTTTTTTTCCCTTCAGGGGAAGGTATCAAATCCAGTCCTCATTTGAGGGGATCATTTGCAGAATCAAGCGGGTTTTAATTATTCCTGAAGTTGACTTCTCAACTGTACCTCTACCAGAAGTCTGGAGGACAGGTCACTGGATAAGCCAAGAAATTTTACCTACCAACCGCAAAACTCACCTGCCTGTCTCAAGCAGACTGGTTAGTAGTAGATAAAGTATGTAAACTGTTTGGAGATCATTATCCATATGACCTCTTAACTTTATGGGACTTTGAGAAAATATTGAGGGGCAACTTCTAAAAGATAAGGTATATGCAGATTATACATGGAACCACTCCATGTTCCAGAAGACAGTTGAGATGAGAGTAAAAGAGATAAGGATAGGACAGAACATCCATAAAAACTGTATGATCTACATGCTTCCAAGTGATGTTCACCAGTATGCACATGAGGATGATATTATGCCAAATGGGACCACCATAAGAAAACTTCACCCAGAGCACTATCTGGCATACTGATATCTTATCCTACCTTTTCACAGGACTGGATGTTTGTTAACCAAGTTTCAATGTTTATTTTCTGTGCATCTTGTGTGTGTTTTCCTGTTTTACTATAGGTCCCTTTGTAAATGAGACCTGGCTGATTACTTGGACCAGTTTATCATCATGGGGTCCAGTTATATGGAAAAGTGGATATGAGTATCTATGTAGGACTGATTCATCTGAACTGGATTCAGATTATCGGATGACCTGGATGTTTGTTTGTGTCAGAAAAGCTGCAGATCACAATGACACTATGTAGTAGATGAGATTTTTCTCCATACACATGGACTTCAAGGTTATATAGCAAAAATAGCTTAATCTATTTTGTTCTTTACATTTTTTGTTACTAATCATTTGAAAATCTAATCTAATTTTTGTTTGAGGTGTAGGCCCATGGACTTTAACCGGGTTTATCAACCCAGGGGTTACATTTTGTTTTGAACAGCATATAATATAGAGTTCTTTCATATGTCCAGTGGGAAAATGGAGGGGAGCTGGGATGGGGGAGGAGGTGAATTATACCTGTCATGGTTTTGAAATTTCCTGTTTTGTTTCATTTGGAAAATAAAACAAAAAGAAAAATGTAGAAAACTTAATTCAGTTTTTGTTTGAATTTGTTTTCCTCACTGAGCAGCTATCAGCCCTGGCCCAGGCCCCCTGCTACTTCTTGTCCCCACCACAAAAATTTAAAAATTTCAGGCCACTTGGGCCTGCTTTCAGATTCCCTGATGACTCTTATATAATCATTGCTCCAAATGAGGCAAAAACTATTGCCAGCCATTCCTATGCCACTAAGCTGGTATTTTAAAATCTATGTATTTATTTAGATATTTTATATAACATCATTCTATGTAAATATCACAACGGTTTACAACAGTGACATTCATAGCTATGTATACTATCAACAAATAAAGACAGGTTACAGAGGTAATATTCATCATCAAACATTGAGTGTCGACTGACCCTGTGGCTGGTGCCATTTTATTGAACAACAAAACGTTTGTACAACAAAAAGGCCCCAACCTCAGGACCAGCCTGTGATCTTTTGAAAGGCTGATGGGGCAGGGGCATTTGGGGATTACTCCTGACTCTTTTGGACTTTAAAAATCAATGATGGATTAAAAGTTGGGCAGGCCCAATCAAAATATTTATGCACTGGATATATTTTCAGTGGGGAAGGGGGTCCTGTTTCCTTTTTTTTTTTTTTTTTTAATTTTGTTTTGGTTTTCATTTGCTCTGCTTATTCTTTATTCAGTTTTCACAAATAGAATGGAAAATTAAAAAGAAAAAATAATAATCTAAGTGCACTATCCCAGTAATTTTAGCATGGATATCATTGTGGCATGTAGTTTGAGACTTCCTATGATTTAAAGCTGATTAAACAAAAAGGTCCACAGTGCTAAATATTCTAACTCGTTGGAACATACAAGAACTGCTAACAATGCTCTCTCTGTAGGCTAACAAGTTAGGATCAATGTCAGCTGCTACCTGATTAATTATGTACATAAGGCAGTTGGCCAGGGGAATTTCAACTTTCTCCCTAAGTATTTCTCGGTATTCTTGATAATTAATCATAGTTATTCTAATTATATGATTAGGTCAGCAAAAAGATTTTTGGAGGCAACTAAATAAGGCCAAAAATTGTGCTTGCTCTAAACATAATAGATACCATGTTTTAATGCCTTTTTCATGGTAAGCTTAAAAAAGGTAATAAACATAAGTAATTTGATGATTTTTCTAAAATAGCTGCATCCCAAGGGACGGTTCTTTTTCTCACTATATACTGCCATAGTTCCATGTAAAAATCTGTTAAATCACGTATGAGTTCTATTTCAGTTGTGGCTGATTGGCACCAGTCAGGGTCACATCATGCTGACTAATGAAAATATGATGAGGATTAGCAATAACTTTCAACATGATGACTCGGGGGCTGATTTTCTTTTCAATTTCAAACTTTCTATTTATTAATTTTCCTAAAGTACAAAAACTTTGCTTACAGAAACTTAAGGAAATTCACATTGATCTAAGTCACAGACTACAAAACCTAACACAGATAGCTTATATTAACAATGCAGTCACCATAACCTACGCAGAAAAAGTGTCTTTGGTTGGGGGGGAGAGACCTAAAGAAAGCAACATCTTCGGAAATGGCTTACCATGATTTTCAAGATCTGCACTAATACTGTTGTTTCAGCTCCTCAAATGGAAGCCGGCAAAAATGGCAGTGTTCTTAAATCTAGAAAGTGTTTCAGTTGCTCTGAATGAATAAGATATACATATTTAATCACACATTTGCATGGGCATCTCAGCAAAAAAAAAAAAAAAAAAAAAAGAAACACCTAATGACATGGCCTTCTGCCTCAAAGGAAAAAATCCTTTCCTCCTCTTTTGTGTGATTTTAGATAATCTGGGAAAATTCTTAAAACCTGCCATGAAATAAGGAGCTTAAATTTCAAAAATACTGTGCAATGTCATTACTTTACTAACATCCTGTTCAGTAACAAAGGAGACCATCAGAACACCTTACTCTATAAAGTTCAGTCCCTGATTTTTCCAAAAAAAAATTGACCAAATTAAAAAGTTCAGAAGAAACCTATATTGACTTATTCTGTTGCAGATTTAAATATGTAGACTAGGGGGCAGCATTTTACAGCAACTTTATTTATGTGAACTTATCAATCTGGGAGAAATGTTACACTGCCTGCATAGGCACAAAGTGTGCGGGTACTTTTTACCCATGGCCTTTATGCTAATTTCCTAAGGGAAAGTAAGTGTATACATTCCTTTGAAAATTATCTCAGAAAACTTACTTGCAGACATTTACACCTAATAATCCATGTGGTTGTTTTTTCCAAGAAATAATATGCTCATACGTTTGAAAATTCAAAACGTATGCATGTAAGTGCAAACCTCTCCCCAACCCCATCCCCAGGAACACCTTCCCTTACTGCTGGTAAAATGTATGCCCTATGCATCTACGACAGGTGATTTTCTTAAAGCTCATTTTCATGGATAAAACATTGCTTTACCTAGGAGTATGGCTTTGAAAATTACACTCTTTATCATCTAAAATAAATCCTAAGGAGTTTGTCAGTCAAGATGCAATGCAAAAATGTGCACTGTAATGAATTTGGGGTTAAAAAATCCAAAGGAGCTGTGCGCAATAGGGGGGTAAGCAGTGGTGGACTAACAGCGATCTGGGCAATAAGGGTCATTTGCACTTAACCTCCCATCTGAGGCTAGGGAATGCTGTGGACCCTCAGGCACTGCCCTATTGCAAGAATGATCAGTCTGCCCCTGGGAGTAAGACACCGATGTGCACTAACCAAGAGGGTCCTTGAGGTGATAGTGCCTGATGATCTTTAGGTAGCTAAACAGCTTGATAAAGCAGTAGCCAGAGCCAAAGGGATGTTGCAGACCATAGGGAGAGGGATAACCATTAGGAGGCATTCATTCCTCTGCACAGGACATTGGTTAGGCCTCATCTAGAGAACTGGGTTCAGATATATTTTATTTTATTTTTATTAGCTTATATACAAAATTTCAAATACATATTTGATGGCAAAAAACTATATACAATGCAGACATAAAACTAAGAAAACCAACTAAAAGAAATACATACCACGTAGAATCACAATGAGACCACAAATAAGGTGGTTAAAGAGAAAAGAAGGCACCAAAGGGATTAAAACCTACCTATTTCATAAAGTATTTAATATTTCTCCTTCAAACTAAACACAAAGTTCCCTTCCCGGTCCTCCCAGTTTTTGCCTATCTCAAATGTCATTTTCACATCCCTTATTCCCTACCCCCCCCCCCCCCCTAATACCCAATTGAGATCAAAGCGAGTTGTGGCACTTTTCTAAAACTCCTATAAAGAGCCTCACTGTTTGTTGTAGATTAGACTGCAGAAATGTGTCTATTGTATTGTCTTTTATTGAAATTATGTATGTTTTTAACTGTAATCCATTTTGACTAAATCCTTATTTGTAAAAGTGGTATACAAACACTTTTAAATAAAGAAAGAAAGAAAGAAAGAAAGAAAGAGAAGAAAAAGCAAAAAGAAAACTGTCAAATGAACAGTAAATCACTGAATATGCATTAATATCAACCCTAGGCCATTAACAAACCTTCTTGAACAATATTTCTTGGAATCCAAAACATCTCTGTTGCAAAGAATATACTTAATAGAGGGAAATACAACTACAAGCTTGTAAGGAAAATGAATCCTGCATGTTCCACCAAGAGCCTGAACCTTAGAATACCATGAGAAGAAATGTTATCCTTTGATTTTGTATTACGTTAGTCAAATCTGGAAAAATTTGAATTTTTAAACCTTTAAACAATATAACCCCTTTCCAAAAATTCATATGCACAACAAAATTGTGATCTTGCAGAAAAACCAAAGGAATTAATAAAGTAGCATGTTTAGCTGTCTCTTTTATAGATATCTGTAGAAACATTTTCCACCACTTCTAAAGCAGAGGCCAAATCCGACATCTTCTCGGTAGGTAGATAAAAAGCCCTACTAATAGATGGCAACGTTTCCTCAGGTATCTGCAGAGTCTCTTTAAGTCTTGAAAAGTTCAAAGGGTAAAATAAGCAAAATAATAAGAAAGTTCAATGATCACAGGTTCAGGCTCCTGGCAGTATTTTTAAGATTCTCTAATCTTCTATTAGCAGTCTGATCTTGAACCAACTGGGATTGCACCGATCTTACTTGTATGATAGTAATATCCAATTCAACAACCTTCTTTTCCAAGGGAATAAGTTTACATGTTGAAATTGCATTCAGGAATGGATACCTATGGTTGAAGATACTAAAGAAGAAATTGTTTGTCAAGAGAAAAGAGCACATTCTATATTCTCTCAATCACCACAATAGGGGATCTAACCAAAGGAACTCTCCCCTTCAATAAGTTAATGGCAGCACATACCTCCATGGAGCCATGAATCTCTAACACTTCCACGAGCTCCAGAGATTCAGGTGCTGCGGTTCTAGGTCCCCTTTCTGAAACTCTCTCCTTCAAACCTAAAACACTCACTCCAGCTATTGCGAGGACAGATGCGGAGGCTCCCTCAGCAGATCCAGAGCTCATAGATACCTCTGTCTCAATTGTTTTCAGGCCAGTCTGTGCTACTTCCACACAAATCAGAGGTATGGGGGTTGAATGTTGGGACTAAGAGTACTCCATCTCCTGCTAGTTGGTGTCTCTAATCCAACAATGTATACTTGCAAAACCCTTCTAATGGCGAGACAGAGATGTGGTCCATTATAGTAGACTGTCACAGCAGTGGTCTAGGAGTTTGAGGGCTTCCTTCTGACCACTCCTTTGCACTTGCTCATATTTTTGCCAGGAAGAAATAATATAAATAATATTGGAGCAGACCATGCTGCCATATTGAACCTTCTGTGTTCAGTTCTGTAGGCAATTCCTCAGAAGGATAGAGAGAGATTAGAAAGAGTCCAGAAAAAGCAGCCAAAAGAGTCTGCACCAAACCCATATGAGATGATATTGAAGGATCTAAATATACTCTAGAGGAGAAGAGAGAGTGGGGTGATATGATAGAGAGACATTTAAATGCCATAAAGATATTAATAATGCACCAGAAGGAAATTGTTTTATTTTATTTATTTATTTATTTATTTATTTATTTAATTAACAGGTTTTATTGACCATCGTTTAGTTGCCACTTTCACAACGGTTTACAAACTTTAAGAAAATAAATACATCATTTTTTATAATAACATTAAAAGGCATAAAACAAAAAATGGAAAGATACCTGTAAAACTAGGAATTATGCTATAAAAATCCAGGGCAGTAGACTAAGAAATAGTAGCAGAAAATATTTCTTTTAAATTCAAAAAAATTATTTTTTTATTTTGTCTCCACCACCTCCTCTCAAAAAGGCATGGGAAAGACATAAAGGATCCCTACTGACAAAAGGATATTAATGAAGCACTAGGGTAACCTCAACAAAATGACAATTCAGCCAAAAACAGCAGTGAATGAGCTGCATTGTTCTTCCAAGAAGGCAAGGGAGTAACATGCACAGAATGGCTTGGGGGTAACACACAGAGTTACAACCCTAAAAACCTTGGTGTTGTGTTACGGTGGGCCGCCGCGGCAGCGTTGGGGGAGGTTGTCCTACTTATGTGCTCGGTGCCCCCGTGCATCAGCACAGGCCTCCGGGCTAGTCGCCAGGTCGGGAGCCGTTCCTGCTCCTCTCTCACGGCAGCTAGCGGCTCTCCTCCACGGCCCGAGATCCAAGATGGCCACCGCTATCTTAGGCGCGAGGCCGCGCCTCCTCACCAGAATTAAAGGGACCTTGACCCTTTAATTGTCTACAGCTGATTCCAATCCACTGAGCCAGAGGAAGTATAGAAGGAGACTTCCTCTGATCATTCCTTGACTTGGCAATGTCTTCCTACGCTGTCTAAGTCTGCTTGCTTCTGTGAGTCTTCTAGTGTCTTGTCTCCTTGTTCCTGGTTCCTGTCTCGTCTTGGTGTTCCTGGCTCCTGACTTCAGATTGGCAAGCGGTGATTCTCTGGTGTGCGCCTTCGGATTGGCAAGCGGTGATTCTCTGCTGTGTGACTTTGGACTGGAAAATGGTGATCCCTCGGTGTGTGACCTCGGACCGGTAAGCGACGACCCTCTGACACTTGACCTTGGACTTCTTCTTGACCATCGTCTCCAAGGGCCCACCTAAGTCCCAGCGGCCCAGGTCCCTACGGGCTCCTCCTGGGGGGACCGCAGGCTTCCAGGGGTGAAGCTCCAGTCAGCCCTTGCATCGAAAGCTCACCTCCTCAACCCCTCAAAGGTCCAACTAAGTCCCAGTGGTCCGGGTCCCTACGGGCTCCTCCTGGGGGGATCGCAGGCTTCCAGTAGCGAATAGAGATGTGCAATCGTTTATCACGAACTAGGCAATTACAACGAAATTGCCTAGTTTGTCGTGTTTCGGGGGCCCCGAAACCTGAAAAGGATTTTCACCGAACTTCGGGGAAAATCCGTTTTTCGGGTTTGCATGGGGAGAGAGGCAAATTTTTTTTTTCAATTTAAAAACAACCCCAAACCACCCCAAACATTAAGATTACCTATAATATTTTTATTTTATTTATTTATGTTCTTTTCTATACCGAAATATAGCAGGGTGCCTTCATTCCGGTTTACAGTGTAACAAATTCATTACATTGAACAGATATAAATTATAAATTATAATACAATGCAATACAAAACAATACAAAGAGCAAAATATATATATAACATCTCAGCAAGAGCAGAGTATAACGTGTTAGAATGTTACCATATAGGTTTAATTTTGCATAAACTTTGCATAAAAAATTTTGCATAAACTTATTGCACAGAAGTATTAGGGTTCAGGATGAAGGTTGAAATTGGTAAATATAGATCATATCATTCTGTGTATGATTGTCTAAACAACATGTGCGCCATTGTCAGCCTTGCTCCTCAAAATGGTGCCGAACAGCCTCTAAACTACTATGTCACAGGGGCTACCGGCGCCATTGGTCAGCCCCTGTCACATGGTAGGAGAACCGACCAATGGCGCCGAAAGCCCCTGTGACATAATTTTGGTAAAGGCTATCGGCGCCATTTTGATTTCTGCCAGGGATTATTGGCAAGCCTTGGGGGGTCAGGGGCCCCTTCCTGACCCCCCCCCCCAAGGCTTGCCAATAATCCCTGGGGGTCCAGCGGGGGTCCGGAAGCGATTTCATTGTCGGCTGCCAGAAATCAAAATGGCGCCGATAGCCTTTGCCAATACTATGTCACAGGGGCTACCGGCGCCATTGGTCGGTTCTCCTACTATGTGGGGCTGACCAATGGCGCCGGTAGCCCCTGTGACATAGTAGTTCAGAGGCTGTTCGGCACCATTTTGAGGAGCAAGGCTGACAATGGCACACGTGCATGGAGGAACAAATGGCACCCGGGACCCCGCTGGACCACCAGGGATGTTCATAAGTCTTGGGGAGGGATCGGGATGGGGGGGGGGAGTTTGTATGTATGCAGGAAAATGCTTTTAAATGCTTGGGGTGGGGGGTTTTTTAGCTTCGTTTCCCGCTTCATTTTTTGGCCCGGTTTCGGGTTTCCTCGTTTCGTTTTTCAAAAAAACTAAACGAGAAAACCCGAATTTTACCACGAAGTATCCGAGTCAAAAAACGACCCGGTAGGAAAAAACGAAGCACATCTCTAGTAGCGAAGACACAGTTCCTTTCCTCAACGTCACGACTCTTCGTCTGCCTCCTCAGTTGCCTCAGTCTCCAGTGCCAAGGGCCAGCTGGTCACGTCTCCTGTTCCTGCCTCACCACCTGACGGGAGAACCTACGGGTCTTCCTCCTAAGGTATACCATCCTCCCGTCGGCCCAAGGGTTCACAAGCCTGAGCATAACAGATTTGTATTACATATGCGTGTATATGCACACATGAAAATAAATAGGATGAAAGCCCATAGATGTGCACCCTATTTGAAATGTACATGCCAATATGTGCATAAATCCCTCTTCCATTACATAAGTGGGGGTATGTTAAGAATGGGATAGGGGGTCACGTGGATTTGTTCTGAGCTGCAAGGGGGCGTGTGAGAGGAAAGAAGAAGGTGAAAATGACAATTGTTTTTCTGATTTGCCTTTGAAATGCATAAGAGACACTGTACTCTGAAGGACTTCCAAATCCCCCTAGTTTATTTGTCTTCCTTCCCTCCTGTTAGCCCCAACCCATAATAGCCCACTGACTAGCCTAGAATTTTTCATTTATGATTTACATGCCATCCAGAGCAGTAGTAAAGTTAAGAGGCAGGGGACCCTGGCACGCACCTGTGCACCTAAGTATATACATGGACATCTATTAGCTTCCCCCCACATGCCTATGCCCCATCTTTTTTCGATACTTTTCACATGTGCATAGCAAGAGATATGCGTGTACTTAGTCGGCTTGGAAAAACCATTCTGCGCTTTCTGTGTATCTCCCGGTTTGAACGTGTGACGCAGTAATGCGTTGCACACTGCGATAGTGTCCCATGACCCAAAAAGTTATCGCGGGATACAATTTTTTACTATGTAATGTGCAAGGTCACTTTGCATAACCATGTCCCTTTTTTATCGAGGATGCTAACATGCCATATTTCCACAATAAATATAGCAATTTGATGAATCTAGGCCTACATTTTTACCTGAGGCAACGAAGGGTAAAATGATTTTCCCAAGGTCACAAGAAGTGGCAGTGCGATTCAAATCCTGATTTCCAGGTCACTGCTCTAACCCCTAATTGTAAAGTAGTTGCTAGTGTATACAATAAAGTGAGCTTCTCTGCATCTAATTGCCTCTGAGTGTCTGTTCAGAGATTGCTCAGCAGGTAGCACAGGACCCAGGCAGCAGTTTGTTACATCCAGTGTCAGTACAGATCCCGGAGGCACTCTACTGTTTACCTTTCTCCACTGGGAAACTGAACTGAAATTTTAACATGATCAAGTTTTAACTAATGACTGGAAGGAGGACAATATGTAAATCTACAGATCTAACACTAAATTTTCAAAAGGGAAACTTTGATAAAATGAGGAAAATAGAAAAAAATGAAAGGTGCAGCTGCAAAGGTTAAAAGTGTACAACAGGCATGGACATTATTTAAAAATACAATCTTAGAAACGTAGTCCAGATGTATTCCACACATTAAGAAAGGTGGAAGGAAGTTAAAAACGATTACTTGCGTGGTTAAAAGGTGAGGTGAAAGAGGCTATTTTATTAAAAAAAAAAAAAAATCCCTAAAAAATTGGAAGGATCCATCTGAAGAAAAAAGGAGAAAAGCATAAGCATTGTCAAGTTAAGTGTAAGACATCGATAAGGCAGGCTAAGAGAGAATTTGAATTAAAGTTGGCCATAGAGGCAAAAACTCATAATAAAAACTTTTATAAATGTATCCGAAGCAAGAAACCTGTGAGGGAGACGGTTGGACCGTTAGATGACTGACAAATCCACTCATACCATTCCTCCCCCCCTCCCCCGTAGGACCGTTGACGTGTTCCATGATAGAAGCGGTGCTTTAGCAACAATGGATTTTATAATTTTATTTGGAATAAAGAAAGCATATCAAAGTTCATGTAGAGACATTTTTATCATCTAAGAAGGTTTGAGTATGTCTTAAGTTTCCCCCTGAGGAAGCCCTGATATTTGAGGGTGAAACAAAGAATCTTTGCTGGGAATGTTAGAGAAAATGAGTAGAAGAAAGGAAGAAGTATTGAAGTCTGGGAGTTATAGTTGAAGTGACATCACTCTTTGAAGAGATTTACTTGCAATTTTATGAAGAACTGGTGATTGAAGTTCCTAAGAAATTATTATTCATGTTCATCTCTCCTGTATTTTCTGCCCTATTTTATTATTTTATATCGGCAGGTATGGTATGAGTGGCTTGGTGTGTATGTTGGTAATAGTGTGGTTTTTGAATATAGGAAATTGGGGGAGGGACTTTTTCTAGCAGAGGGTTTATGTCATTTGATATTTTTGTATAATGTTTATATGATTGGCACATGTTTATATTTCATGATGGATTAAAATTGTTGAAATTTATCTTAAAAAACTTGTTTGTCAAAATGTTCTCAGTTTTTTAGGGTAATGTTATTTATGTTTATATGAGGGAAGATATATTATCCTTCATTTGTTTGTATACCATGGAAAAGTTGGCTACCCTTGTCTGACCCAATATGGCAAATCTTATGGTCTTATATACTCTTTATTCTTATGACTGTTACCTCTCTGCCATGCCCCAGATATAGCACCATAGAGAACTGACTGTTTCCTCTCTGCCTTCCTGCCATACCCAGATGAGTTATAAGAAGTGGCAAGGCTTTTGATACATAGGCTTCTATGCAGTGGCCCTTTAGAGTATGGTACCTATCTAGTGATTGAAGCTCAGAGGTAGCCTCTGTGCCTGAATTCCAAGTTGTCAAGGCTGTAATGTAGCCATAAGTCAATGCATTAATGTTGTGTGGGAGGCCTTGATATTCCCAAGTACCAGTTTTAGGAATTGGTTCTAACACCCTCTTGATTTCAATAGTTGGCCTGTGAGTGTATTCTAAGTTGTGCTTAATGACAGGGCTGCCCATAACCCAGGGTATAGCCAAGGATGAAATAAAATGTGCATGAGGTTTTCTTAAAGCTCTAGGTAGAGACAGGATCTTGTAGAGTGGCAAGGCAATAGTGGGGCCGGTGATGGAAGTGGCATGGGGATAACTCGCACAAAATAGCAGTTACTACCCTTAATGGAACGCATAGGGGAAAACTGCACAGAGTGGCAGTTACTACCTTAAGCAAATTGTTAGGCAGACTGGATGGAACAATTGGTCTTTATCTGCCATCTTCTGCTATCTTTACTATGTTATGTTAATATGTATGTTACTTTGTTAGGCCAGGTCGATATCTCCATGATAAGACCTTTAATGAACTTATCTCCAGCCTCCTCCTGCATATATTCAGCTGGTCGACCCATTCCTCTTTTTTTCTGGTGTAACTTCAGGGCCTTTTTCTTGAGGTCCTCAATCTATGCCGAGAAATGAGAATATAAAAAGTTCAATATTAATAGTTCTGTGACCTCCTCAATGTTGTTTCCATTTTTTTCAAATGAGTGTTGACTCTGTTACATGGCTATTTACTCTCCATTCCTGTATCAATATGTGGTATCCTGCCACCTGGCCACAAAATATGCCAGAGTAGGTAATAGGGACAGTTTATGAGCAGCCGAGATACCCAGTTTCAAGAGGGAGATAGCAGGCCAGTCCATGCTTTCAGGCAACCCCATTCTGATGCATTTTGGGCCCAGCAGCACCAAGTTCAAAGGCAAGAATCTGGGACTAAAAATAGCTGTGATTAGGAGCCAGCCTCAAGGTGATTAATGGACTACTGGATGGCTTATAACGCTACTGTGGGCTTCAATTTTAGCTAACCTACAACAATGTAGATCAACAAGAATTAGAGGATTGACTTGGATGAAATGTGGGGATACCATCTTACCTTCATCTAGGGTGTTCTATTCCAACCTCCCTAGACCCTCTTTATATTAGGAGAGACCTCTGCCTACATCTGTCTGGCTCAGTGCTATAGTGCCCTCATGAAGTCTTGAAAGCTGAGGATGAATTAATTTGTTACCACAGAAAAATGTAATACCAGGACTCTGGGTTTACCTCAATAGACCCCTTTGTTGTTGGATTCTGGTTAAGCTTTCAGGGATGCCAGTAGCAGCAGCAGCAGCTATTATTCTTCTACCACTGTCAGAGTAAACCAGTCTCTTAACCACTAGGCCAGTTTGCAGTTCCACAAAGTCCCCAGTGGCAAAGACATTTCATGCAATAGCTTTTATTTTCAAAGTTGCAGGTATGCAATTTTTCATTCATCATGACAGATGGATTCTTCACTCAGAAACATCTTCCTTCACAACTCACTCTCAAAGAAAAACAATTGCCCTTTTCTCCACTCCAGGCTATGATATTTGGGTTAGTTAGCCCTAATAATAAAGCTTCTTTGCTACTATTAACATTGCTCCTAACAGATTCCCCAGTTGATACATATGCAGCAGAATTCTTTACTAGTCAGTGATTCTCTTCTTTTCCAGGATTCATTCATGGGGTCAGCGCATCTCATTCTGCCTTCATACTCTCACCAGGTAAATACCTCAACCACAGCATATAAGATCACCCTCTTTGATTGGCAGAACTTCCTTTTCTCTCAGTTATATCAGTTTAGTCCTTCTTCTACAGCTACCCTCCACTGAAACAAGAAAACAAGTCCTCTTCTATGAAGCCTGAATTCTTAATTAGTGAATATGCATGGTTTTAAGACTCGGTTTGCTTAAACCACCTTGCTGGCTGGACACCCAGGATTATCTTTCCCTGAACATTCAAGATTTCATTTTGTCAGTTCGAACAACAGCTTTTCAGCTTCTAGTTATCCTGTTCTTCTCTAGAAATCATTTTCCCCTTGCAGTTTGAATTGTAGAGCCTTCTGAACCAATTAAGCTTTACTGCAGTGCACATGGAGGTTTTAAGCAGGCTGCTTGAAAATAATCCTCACTTCTGTGAAGCTTTTCCCATTGTGATTTACAGAAATGCAAGCTTCATCTCTCTGTAAGTGCTTCCTGCTTTGGTATCTGTTCCAATTCTCTTCCCGTGCAGTTACCAGATAAGACTGGGGGATAATCAGAATTCTTAGCCCAAGCTCCCCGTTCCCACTCTGGCTTGCTAATTCAGGAAAAGTTTTACTCCGCTGCAAGCTCTCAACCTGCTTTGCATTTCCAGGAAATCAGAGCCCACCTAGGTCCTCACATCAGCTGTTTTCTTCAGCTTTTTAAACTAACAAAGCACTCACTCCCTAAGTTGCAGCAGCCCTCGTCCTAATGTTCTGTATTAAACTTCTGATTTCTGAAAGTAATGTCCCCGGAAGCTCCTCTGCTTTACAAGTCCTTTTCCCAAATCACCAGCAATGTAAAGGTTGTCCCTTGTTAAGGGGCACACAGTACTAGAATAATCTACTTAGCTAAATAACTACAGAGCCAGGAATTTCTCCGGTTAAGGTCTTCCTCCTTGGTTCCCTGCTCCATAACCAGTACCTCCCCGGATCGTGCTCTGCTTTGGAAACAACCACCAGTCCTCCTCATATCTCCCCAGGATTTTTTCTTCTACAGCAGATTTTTTTGTTTCCTTTTATACACTGAGTAAGCCACTAATGCTGCGCTGCTGGCTCCAGTTTATGAATGCTTCATTGGAAGAGGAGAGAGACTAGGATCTTTTGAAAATTGCCACTGTTAAAAAAAAAGATCATTTCAATCCATTTGATTATAAAAAGTGTCAACAAATCCCCTCCTTACTTTATTTTAGCAAACAATTTTTTAAATGTTTTAATACAAATGACTGAATTTATTGAAGAGCAAGTACTTTAAGTGATTATCCATACTGATTTAGAACTGCACATAATACAGGGACATTTGCTGCTGTCTTGCCTTTAATTTTTTCACCACGATTTTGACAGCAACATTAGCTCTTTTTTTTTTTCTTGCTGGATATATCCTCAACATTTGACACAGTAAATCATAATATTTACTGCAGCGCTTAAAGCAATCAGGTTTATCTGCAACAGTGTTCAACTGGTTTTCTTCATTTTTAGATAAGAGATTTCAGAGAGTGGTGATGGATGGATTGAGCTCTGTTTTATTTGTGTTGAAGACTAGGGTACCCCAAGGCTCAGTTCTTTGTCACCTTATTTAATAGTTACATGTTTTTTGATTTGTCAACTACTCGCTAATCTGGATGTTGGATTTGGGCTTTATGCCAACGACATCCAGGTTTTTGAGTCTATTCCGTCCCCTGTGGCTGATGCACTTTCTAAGATTTCCTATAGTTTGTATGCAGTTAAAGCTTCACTGATGGAAAATAAAATGGTCTTGAATATTAAAAGAATGAGTTTTTTATAATCTTTTGAGGTTTCCTGCTCCAGATGTCACTTTTCATCTGAGGTGTTATGATATTAATTTCAAATCAAGTCCAGAATTTAGTTTTTATGGTTGATTATTCATTATGTTTTTTGTTAACAAGCAAGAAATGTGGTGAAGAAAGTGCTTTCTATAAGCTCTATATCTTGTGGAGACAAACTTTTTGTTACCGTTGATGATTTAAAAACAGTGATACAGGCTTTAGTGGTCTCATCTTTTGATTATTGTAATTCCATATATATTGATCTGCATAGTCTACAATAAAAGTGCTGCAACAGGTACAAAATGCTGCTGCAACAGGTAAAAAATGCTGGAGTCCATATTTCTGAGCATATTACACCTATACTATACAGACTAGGTAGGAGACACTTTCACATAATTAAATAAATAAATAAATTAGTCAGCCTTTTAACTTAAACAATTGGTGCAATTGGTTCAGGAACAGACAAGTGAGGGAGCAATTTTAGTTCTAATTCTCAGTGAAGACCAGGATCTGGTGAGAGAGATAACGGTGGTAGGGCCGCTTAGCAATAGTGATCATAACATGATCAAATTTGAATTAATGACAGGAAAGGGACAGTAAGTAAATCCATGGTTCTAGCACTAAACATTCAAAAGGGAAACTGACAAAATGAAGATAATAATTAAAAAAAAGAAAACTGAAAGGTGCAGTTACAAAGGTAAAGAGTGTGCAAAAAGCATGGACATTGTTTAAAAATACAATCTTAGAAGTGCAATACAGATGTATTCCATGCATTAAGAAAGGTGGAAGGAAGATCAAATGATTGCCAGTATGGTTAAAAAGTGAGGTGAGAGAGGCTATTTTAGCCAAAAGATCTTCATTCAAAAATTGGAAGAAGGATCCATCAGAGGAAAATATGATAAAGCATAAGCATTGGCAAGTTAAATATAAGATATAGATAAGACAGGCTAAGAGAGAATTTGAAAAGAAGTTGGCCGTAGAGGCAAAAACTTTTTAAAATATATCCCTACAGAAAGCTTGCAAGGGAGTCAGTTGAATGATTAGATAATTGAAGGGTTAAAGGGACACTTAGGGAAGATAAGGATATTGTGGATAGACTAAACAAATTCTTTGCTTCAGTGTTTACTGAAGAGGATGTTGGGGAAATATCCATTCCAGAAGTGTTTTCAAGGGTGATTCAGATGAACTGAAACAAATTGGTGAACCTGGAAAATGTAGTAGGCCAGACTGACAAACTAAATAGTAAATCACCTGGACCAGATGGTATATACCACAGGGTTCTAAAAATTCAAAAATGAAATTTTAGACCTATCACTAAAAATGTGTAACCTATCATTAAAATTGTGCATTGTACCTGAAGATTGGAGGGTGGCCAATATAATCCCAATATTTAAAAAGTGCTCCAGGGGAGATCCAGGAAACTATAGACTGGTGAACCTGACTTCAGTGCTGGGAAAAATCATGGAAACTGTTATAAAGCATAAAATCACAGCATATTTAGATAGACATGGTTTAATAGGATACAGACAACATGGAGTTACCTAAGGGAAGTCTTGTCTCACAAATTGCCTACATTTTTATGAGGGGGTAAATAAACATGTGAACAAAGGTGAACCAGTAGATATGGTGTATTTGGATTTTCAGAAGGTGTTCAACAAAGTCTTTCATGAGAGGCTTCTAAGAAAACTAAAAAAAAGTCATGGGATAGGAAGAGATGTCCTTTGTGGATTATAAACTGGTTAAAAGATAGGAAACAGAGAGTAGGATTAAGTGGTCTGTTTTCATAGTGGAAAAAGGTAAACTGTGGAGTGCCTCAGGGATCTGTACTAGGAGCTGTGCTTTTTAATATATTTATACATATCTGGAAAGGGGCATGATGAGTGAGGTGCTTAAATTTGCGGATGACACAAAATTATGTAGAGTAGTATAATTTAAAGCAGATTGTGATAAATCGCAGGAGGACCTTATGATACTGGAAGATTGGGCATCCAAATGGCAGATGAAATTTAATGTGTACAAGTGCAAGGTGATGCATATAGGAAAAAATAACCCTTGCTGTCATTACATGATGTTAGGTTCCACATTAGTAGTTACCATCCAGGAAAGAGATCAAGGTATCATATTGGATTATACATTGAAGTTGTCAGCTCAGTATGCTGGGCAGCCAAAAAAGGAAACAGAATGTTAGGAATTATTAGGAAGGGCATGGCAAATAAAATGTTGGATGTCCTAATGCCTCTGTATTGCTCCATAGTGAAACCACACCGTGAATGGTTCTGATCACCATATCTCTAAAAAGATATAGTTGCACTAGAAAAAGTACAGAGGTTGACCAAAATGATAAAGAGGATGGAATGGCTCCCCTTACAGGAAAGGCTATAGAGGTTAGGGCTGTTCTGCTTGGAGATGAGATGACTGAGGAGGGATATGATAGAGGTCTACAAAATCACGAAAGGACTTGAACGGGTAAATGTGAATTGGTTATTTACTCTTTCAGATAATACAAGGACTAGTGAACACTCCATGAAATTATCAAGTAGCTCATTTAAAACAAATCAGAGAAAATTATTTTTCACGCAATGCATAATTAAGTTTTAGAATTCATTGCCGTATGATGTGGTTACCGCATTTAGTAAAGCTGGGTTTAAAAAAGATTTGGATAAGTTCCTAGAGCAGAATTCCATAAACTGCTATTAATCAATAAGGATTAGTAGCTTGGGATCAATTCATTTAATATTTGGGTACCTGCCCGGTACTTATGACTTGGTTAGCCTCTATTGGATCCAGGATACTGGGCTTGATGGACCCTTGGTCTGACACAGTATGGCATATCTTATGTTCTTGTGACTACACTGATTATCTATCCAGTGGTATGCCATAGTGTAGAGCAAGATTATGGAATATACAGCAGAGGAGCATTATATCTCCTACATTTCATGGGGCATACATTAAAGCTCTACCCATTTTGTCCAAACAGAGAAATCTACTTTTGAGAACTCTGAAGCTGCATGCTATGACACAGCAGGTAAACATAAGGCCTTGTTGAACCTTCTCTCCACCAGCGTGTTGGGAATAGCAATGATGGTGAGAAACCAGTACCACATCCTGCAACCTAATGCCGAATCTCCTGGGAAAAAGACAGAATGGGAGCATTATTCACACCACAGTCACAGAGATGATAAAGATAGTAACTGCTAAATTCTAGCTTAGCATGTGCCTTAAAAGCCTATTTCCTTAAAGAAAGAGCATGCCACCTTTTTATGTGATACTATATGACCAGTAACTGAATCAAGGTCAGATCTTCCAGAATAGTAAACTGCATCTGGGGATTCCACCAAATTGTGGCAGCCCCTCAGAACCTAACTAAGGCTACTCGTTCGTAGTGGTCATCAAACCCTGAAGCAGTATATCAGAGCTGCTACAGCTGTCTTAGCAGAAAAACTCAACCTTGTGGTCTGACTCTGCAAGTCCTTGGCTGCTCTGCAGTATATCCCTCAGAGATACCAATTTGTGAGGCCTGACACAGGGAATATGCTAGGCCCCAAAATGCACAGGCTGCTGCTTCTGGTTTACCTGTGTCATGGGCAAGACAAACTGTATTTGACATCCTGGCTGACCCATGCCCTTGCCATTTGCTGCTAACACATAGCAAGAGATGGAATAGAGAAAGAAGCTTCTTTCTTACCTATGAGCCAACCATCACCATAAAGGCTATCCTCAAAAGTTTCATACAGGCCCAATTGCCTAAATATAAAAGAATCATGCGCAGTTCACGGGTACCTGGCCACCACATTGATGATGTACATTCAAGCATCACAGACCACTTGCACATTGAGGGCGTGGAAGAGCTTTCTGTTGAGGAATATCTCCTCCCTGTCATGGGGTGGGATGATGGCTTTGTGAGTGCACTCGATAGCTCCCAGAATATTGGTAAAGTTAGCTATGGCATAAAAGCCTCTCTTCAATTCCATCAAATCCTGCCTGGCCCAAAAAAATGCTATGTAGTGATTAATGTGGTCAGATACAGCTGTTATTACCTGGTCCAGAAAGTGGGAAAAAGTTGTTTGGGACATTCCCCTTATGGCCCCTTCTGTAATTTGGAAAGAGCCAGTTGCCATGAAATGCAGGGTGACCAATAGTTTGGTGAGGTCCAGCACAGCATGGGACCTTTCCAAGATAAGATACAGATCCCCTCAGATTTCTTCATATAATTCTAGGATAGCCTGAAAGATGAGGCGATACCTGACAACCACATAATTCTCTGGCATACTGTTGTGTTCATGCCTCTTCTCACCCCTCACTCCAACCTCTCTACCTGGGATGCAACTCCCTTCGGCTCTGACGGACAGTGCAGCCGTGGCTTCTCTCCGCCTCTTGGTCCCGGTTTCCCCAGGCTGGCCTGACGCTACAGATCCGCCATGTTCCCGATGACGTAAGGGCGCGCACGTGTGCTCCAGACTTTGTACCAGCAAGGGCGCGAACCTCGGGGGTGTCCCCCTGTAGTGATGTCATCCATTTGCACTTTAAAAGGTCTTTGTTTGCTAACCTCTAATGAGTTAGCAAGGAACTCCAACGGGACTTGCTTCGGCAGTCCACGATACTTGCAACAGCGATCCGAGTCAGCCGGGGAACCCGTCCCCACTGCTCGGCCTTTACAAACTTACCAGGAGTACCCACTCCACAGGGGCCCCGCTTTCTCTTCTTGATTTCAGATTGCCAGAACACTCGGAAGACTCCTCATTTCCTGGAAGCGATCGCGGATGTGAACACAATGAGTTCTATTACATAGGAATCAGTACTCGCTCCACGAGGGCCTACATTCCTATTGCTCTGAAGACTCCCTTCCATCCAAGATGTTATCGCAGGTACAGAGATCAAGAGCTACATTGGCAAGATTACAGATACGAACCGGTGCTCGCTCCATGAGAGCCCATGTTCCTAGAATCTTATACAGTCTCTCTTCTACTCTAGAAGACCATTTCATATACAGCAATTGTGAGTTCTTATTACAGACTGTTTGTGGGAACCAGTGCTCATTTACGGCTCCTGTTCCTGAATGTACTGAAGACTCTCTGTGGCATAGAGACCATTGCAGACATCTACTATTGTGAGTGCACCATCTTGTATCCAATATACCCTGTCTACTCACTACTTCTAGTCTCTCTCTACAGTTCAGTGACCCAGAGATTATATTCCAGTATCAGAAGGACTTCAGCCTTGCTGGATACAGCGACGCACTACTGCCACCTCTGGTGGAGCAGCTTCCAGTCTAATACAGAACTATTGTGTATATCTCATATTCTAGCCTAGCCAGTAGTTCCTCTCAGGATCTCCTCCTGGGGGCGCTGTCATCTGCCATTGGCCCAGGGATTCACCATTTCCTCCAAGTGGTCATTCCTTTCACTATTGTCACCTTGTGGGAGCCAACCACTACAGACCACTGACTCCGCTCACGGAAGTATTATATAGAGAGCTACTCCTCTTTCTCTGAGACCTGCCAGCAGCTTATATATATACAGATTGCTACTCCATAGCGGGGGGCATGAATGATTGCTATCTCAGTAGCGAAATACTATATACCTATTGCCAACTCCTCTTCCTTGAAGAGTTGATCCTGGCCCCGGAATTTTTCCAGGTCTGTTCGAGGCCTTGGGAGGCCCCATTTTCATTTTTGTGGCCTGTTTTTAAATTTGTTTCATATTTTTTCATACAAATGAAATGGATCAAACATTCCACGAACCAATATTCATAGGAAAAATACCTCCTGAAAATGAACCAAGAAACAAAAATGAAACGTTTTCCCTTTCACATTCCTAATTTTTAGGTCTAATTTTAATGTGATAAATGAGTAGATTTATCACACATATTTTAGACGTGAGCTGGCTTTTCACTTGTAAGTTGGTATATTTTCTAACATGTATGTAGCAATGAAATTACCATTTTTCCAATTAGTCTACTAGTTTGCCCAGTCCATCAGCAGGTTATTGAATCCCTCCTGTTGCTTCAGCTTGAAGTCTCCCCACTTCACCCAGACCCTCCATCCAATCAGTATTTCACTTTTAAGACTTTTACAGATATTGAGGAGTATATATATATGTGAGCAAGCTGCCAAATTTACATGAATAAATTGTTTATAAAATAGCAACTTACTTACCTAAATGTTGGCTCCAATTCTGGAATGCCCCTGGACCACCCTTTTTTTACATATGCAAATTTACTCACAGACCTTGATTTAAGCATGTATGCTGAGGTTTCTGAAATAGCATATACTCATATATATATATATATATATGTTATTTTTTTTGAGTAACTGCTAATTTTTATGTGTGCAACTTTTGAAAATGTACCTTTAAGCATGTAAATGGGCTTTTGAAAAATTGCTACAATATATGCTACATTTACACGTTTTAATCCTTTTCATCATTAGCCCCTTTGATTTTAGAACTTGGTAGTACGGTTAAATAACTACTGTTTAGCATCTGAACATCTGAAGGAAAGTTTTAGACTGCATGTGGAAAGTGCTGGATTGACAGCATTAGATACCCGAAGTCTTCAAGGAACAGCAGCTTATTAATATGTGTTTAGCTTCTGCAAAAAGCTGAAGTAATGCAGTGTACTGGTCACATGCCAGAGACAGAAGATGAGACAATGAAATCTTACTAGCTCTGGTTATATAAAAACAGATAGCAGGTGTTCTGTTCTAACAACATCTATTCTCTAGTGACAAAGTATTTGGATACATTCAGGAAACATATGTGAACAGAAGAAATTGTCCTGTTTTGGGCCTTATAAAACATGTAGAATTGTCAAGGGGGCATTCTGTGATAATTTTGTTGCTATGTGCATGACGGAAAGGAAGAATATATCCTTACTTACCTTAAACAGCTTTTTTTTTTAGGACCTAATTCAACTACTAATAGTCGGATCATGAAATATCAGTTCAATTATGTTCTACTAAGCTAAATTATAACCAAAGGTCCATCAAGCCCTGCAGCCTGTTTCCAACAGTGGTTAGTACAGGTTACAAGTACCTGGAAAGTACCCAAAACATTAAGTAAATCCCATAAAAATGAGCACTCCAGAGGCAGTGGGATTCAAACCCACGTCCCCAAAGAAAATGGAGACTAAACACAGCCCTTGTAACCACTTAGCTACTCTACCATGAGAGAAAAATTACCCCACTCCTTTGGATCTGCCTGGGTAGCTAACAGGGGTGGATCCCTGACCCTTTAGCGTTTTGGACTGCTGTACTTCCAAGGGAAGTTGGGAGTTTGGTGTCCCTCTGCCTTGAGCTGATACAGACAGTGGTAAGGAGCTCAACTTGCTTGCAATGTAGAATTATTCAAACAGATTTCAGAGTACTTAGCTCTGCTCTGGAAGAACAAATGTCTGAGGGCCGTGGAGGAGATTCTGCATTGCTGTGCTCCTGGTGCTTCGGAGATGGTTTTTCTCTCTCCAGCTATGCTCTTTTGACACGCACTCAACTCCCTTACCAGTTTTCCACCATGGCTATAGCTGAGCCTCCTGTCTTGCTATTCAGACTACTTATCCCCTCCTCCTCTTCCCTTCTCCAACCATTCTTCTCTGGCATGGAAAGAAAAAATAGAGGAAAAAAAAACCTAGATTCAGTTTATATTTGTTTCAGCTTTCCTCATAAACTGAAAAATCCTGACGATATTAAAAGCTTTCTGCAAATTTAGCCACATAGGTCTGGTACAGGTGGGAGGCATATATCTGGCTAACTAGCTGATCCGCTCAGTGACTGATAATTGGCCTCTTCTAGTGAACCCCAGCTGCTGAAGGGGTTAACTGTATCAGGAAGTAACAGTACAGTCTATCCTCCAATTGGACAGAAGGTTGTCTGACATGTGTGGTCACTCAGGAGTGAGGTTAACATGGATGACAGGTCACCTGGAATACTGTAAGTCCTTATTTCTTGGTCTTCCCGCATGTCTCTTAAAACCATTACAAGTACTACAAATGCCTCAGCAAGACTTTTGTTAAGAACTAGGAAATTTGATCACATTATATCCTCGCTGATTTCACTGACCAGCTGCCAGTTCAATCCCAAATCTATTTAAAGTGTTAATGTTAATATTCAAAATCATTCATTCAAGTAACACTGGTGTGATAGGTGTGATATTACAACCATACACAACATAGCAAACACTAAGATCTTAAAGGCCTACTGACTGACCCTACAATATGAAGCTCACATCCATAGCAGGTCCAAAACTTTGGAATTCCTACCTGAGATGTTACGTTTGATACCAGAGAGAAAGAGATTTAAATGTGAGCTAAAAACATGGCTATTAAAAAATGCCTACAACCTAACTTAAAAACATCAGAATTCAGAGATCTCCAAAAACAAGACGGACAAGAGATACTAATTGATGCATGAGGAACAAATGTAATGAGATATTATAAAAAGCTCAACGTACTGACTAATATGTGAAGTTTATTATTCTACTTTATTTTTCGTACTTCATGCCTTATGTCCTAGATCTTCAGTTAATTTGTATTGGAGCATTTCATTTGATCGATGTTACTGTCTGTTCATGAATACCTCCTCTGTAACCCGTTATTTGCAGATTTATATCTATGAATGTTATTTTTGTAAACTGTTGTGATCTTAACATGGAACAATGGTATATAAATTGTCTAAATAAATAAATATATTGCTCATCAGTTAAAATATTTTGTTACTTACCAACTATTTGTAACAGGATGCAAAGCCATTTCATTGTGTCAGATTCATTGTTGAACTTTTGCATTGTAACACATCATTCATACATCTGAGTTCTACACTATTAGAAAAAGTACAGAGAAGGGCAACCAAAAGGATGGAAAAATTTTCCTGTGAAGAAAGGCTAAAGAGGTTAGGACTCTTTAGCTTGGAGAAGAGATGGCTGAGGGGAGATATGATAGAGGTCTATAAAATGAGTGGAATGGAAGGAGTAGACAATAATCACTTGTTTACACTTTTGAAAAGTACAAAGACCAGGTGACACACAATAAAGTTAATAGGTAATACATTTAAAACTAATAAGAGAAAATATTCTTTACTCAACACATAATTAAGCCCTGTAATTTGTTGCCAGAGGATGTGGTAAAAGCTATGGGGCGGATTTTAAATGCCCTGCGCGCGTAAATCCGGCTGGATTTACGCGCGCAGGGCCCTCGCGCGCCGGCGTGCCTATTTTGCTTAGGCCGCCGGCGCGCGCAGAGCCCCGGGACGTGCGTAAGTCCCGGGGCTTTGTAAAAGGGGCGTGTCGGGGGCGTGCCCGGAGTGACGCGACGTTTTGGGGGCGTGTCGCACGTGACACGGTGTTTTGGGGGCGGCGACGCGGGCGTGGTTTCAGCCCGAGGGTGTTCCGAGGGCGTGGCCGCGGCCTCCGGACCAGCCCCCGGGACTGGAACACGGAGCGGGGCTGCTTTGCCGACAAAGGTAGGGGGGAGTTTAGATAGGGCCGGGGGTGTGGGTTAGGTAGGGGAAGGGAAGGGAAGGTGCGGGGGGGTGGAAGGAAAGTTCCCTCCGAGGCCGCTCCAATTTCGGAGCGGCCTCAGAGGAAACGGAGGCAGGCTGCGCGGCTCGGCGCGCGCAGGCTGCCGATTTTGGGCAGCCTTGCACGCGCCGACCCTGGATTTTAAAAGATACACGCGTATCTTATAAAATCCAGCGTACTTTTGTTCACGCCTGGTGCGCGAACAAAAGTACGCGAACGCGCAAATTCTTAAAATCTACCCCTATTAGTATAGCTGCATTGAAAAAAGATTTGTATATTTTCCTGGAGGAAAAAATCTATTAACCAATAACATTATTAAGGAAGAGTTGCAGAAATCAACTCCTTATTCTTGGGATAAGCAGCTTGGAATGTATCTGCCCCTTGGCATCCTGCCAGATACTTGTGACTTGGATTGGCCACAAAATACTGGGCTTGATGGACCTTTGGTCCTGAAATAGTATGGAAAGTCTTATGTTCTTATGTATTCATCATTGCTATTTTTTGGCTGGGCTTCAACTTACAAATTCTGACAAGCCTCATCAAGGAGGAGTCATGGCTTCCTCTTTAGCACACATCCAAAAGATGCCCATTAAAGATAACTGCCAAGCTGCATCATTATCCCTTGATCCACACCATCACATCCCATTACTGTCTCAATAATGCATCAAGAACTGACAATATGTTTGGTCAAGCAGTTTTGTGAAATTTGTTCTTGCTGTAGTCCCCTCTCCAGAATGGAATCTGAGTTGCTTACTAAGTACTTGCTCTGCTGCAACTCTCAGCTTGGCCCTCCCCACATATAATGACTAATTCAAAATGCTTATCGATGGAAAAAGCATATTTGCTTACCATAAACTGTATTTTTCATAGACAGCAAGATAAGTTAGCCATGGAATACTTACCTATCCCCCTGTAGAATTGACTACACAGGGACAGGTTTAAGATTTTGCCCCTCTAGACACTTTTGGTTCTTTCTCCCCACCATCTCCTGAAAGAGGCTGTTACAGGGTAGTAGAGTGCTGTTCTTCACTGAATGAGATTCAGCAGAACTGGAAGGCAGCAAATCTTAGCCAGTTTGCTGCTCCTAAATGTTTACTGCCATAGAAACAGAAATAACAGGTGCCTATTGACAAATCCAAGGCTGTACACAACTAGATTAGCTCTATTACTGACTGAGGAGGCTCATGAGGCAATGCATGCTTGGGAAATCCTGCACATGCTCAGTAGAGATCAAAGCTCTACTGCTTAGAGAAACAAGCCAATTTGGTGTCACCAGATAATGCCACCCCACATGGCTAATTTATCCTGCTATCTATGGAAAACACCATTTACCGTAAGCAAATATTCTTTTCAGGTCTTTTTTGTGCTGCTACTTGAAAAATACTAAGTATTAGCTCCTCTTTTTTTCACTCTGTATTTGCCTCTGAAAGGAGGAAGGGTCTGAATTAGGGAGCAAAGTAGCTTGCCTCTGTCCTATTCTGTTTGCTCCAGTCTTACTCTTCCATCCAGATCTCTGCAAGCTGCAGAATTTTTTTTTTTTTTTTTTTTAAGGAAACAGCTACAGAAAGCTAGGAAGTCACTAAGGATTTGGTATGATCCTTTTTAGTACGTAATGAGATTGTTTTATGCTCTTTTTCACAGTTATTTGCTGTTTTAATTATTTTTTGTATTTCTGTTTTATGCTTAATTTCTTTAGTTTTATGTCCTTTTTACAAAGGAAGCTGCTATGGTTTTTAGATTTAGCAGGATATAAAATTTTAAAAACATAAAGGAGCTGAACAAAACAGGAAGCAGAAGGTTGCTATCTGCAGGGCACCGACCAATAGAGTTAGTGTATGCTGTTTCACCAGGGACAATACAGAACAACACCAGATCTATTCTGTACCCTGTAATTTTAATTACTGTTATTAACACTGTTATATATTTTTTCTTTTTTCTCTTTTTTAATAGTGTATATATTGCTATGGCAACACGTGCACACATTTTGTCATGACAAAACATTTCCTGAATTTAAATCTGAGCAAAGCACCAATAGGGAGGGAGAGGGGAGAGACAGAGAGGAAAACATCAGTAGTGCTTTTCTCTCTTTTAGCCTCTTTCCCAAACTGTTGCTTTTTCCATGCCATGAGAGTGGCATAAGAAGCACCAGCAGATAAAAGCTTTGCTATGTTATGCCTCTACCAGCAGGAGGGAAGAGGATAAGGGAGCAGGAACATGTGGTGACTGAATCCTGCTGCCAGTTGAATGGAGTGGTTTCCCAAATTTCCCCTCACCCTACCCCCCCCCCCCCCCCAACATCACCCCCAACCCCACGGATGGCTCTGCATCTAAGTACCTGCACTTTTATTTTCTGAAAAAAAAGCACAGATCTAGGGTTCTAGAAGAAGTCCTAATATATGGACCTGCCTGAGGCTGTCACTATGATGAGTGGCCTAGGTGAACTGGGAGAGAAAATAAAATAGAGTAAAAAATTTCAGGTAGTTAAGAATGAAGGTTTATGGTGCTACATCCCAGCACCAGCTACAATTGAGCTGGAAGCTAAAAGGCAGAGGAGGTAACTATGCCCCCTCTGCCTACAAAAAAAAAAAAGCTTTTTCTTTTTCAAATTACTAAAATTAGCTTACTCTCAATAGTGATTGTTTTTGATCACATAATTTTCTAGAAACATTTCATAATATTACATTTCTAATATAAGATTAATGTAGAACAGCAAAGTGGTTAGAGCAGTGAGTTGTTATCGATCCTATTCCTGTTCCTTGCAGCTTAGGGCAAGTAACAACTCTCTATTGCTTTAGGTAAAAACTTAAGAGGATATCTTTCAAACAAACGTGCATGATGGCAAATACATGCATACATGGCTGCAAGCAGATCTACACTAGTATTTTGTAAGCCGTGCATATGGGAGGGGTCACGTGATGCGGTGAAGTGAGGCAGACACACGTTTGCTGAGCTCCGGGTACAGCTCCCAACAATTAACAATTCTATTTTATTATTGTGTTCCCCCGCTAATAGAGTGGTACTGATTGGGTAATTAGAATATAAAGTCACTATTGATGCTGGTGGAAGAGAACAATGTCAACTAGACTTGTGAAAAAAGATAAAGAGAAGCCCAGGCTGCAGGAAGTGAAAATGGTGGAGGCACGAGATGATACAGAGGTGAATGGCTATAGTGAGCAAATGGTATCCGCTAGGGGTGTGCATTCGGATTGACCGCATTAGTAAAACGCAACTCATATTTTTTTTTTACTTAAAAAATTGATTCGACATAAACGATCGGATTTCCCACATATCGAACATAGATATGTTCGCGGCGCGAACTTGCCGGGAATCACGTGACGTCGCGTCTGAGTGACGCGGCGCCACGTGATTCCCGGCTCATTCGCGCCGGACGGCTCGTTCGGCCCAAAAAGAACTTTTGGCCAGCTTGAGGGGGTCAGGAGGCCCCCCAAGCTGGCCAAAAGTTCTTTTTGGGCCGAACGAGCCGTCCGGCGTGAACGAGCCGGGAATCACGTGACGCCGCGTCACTCGACGTGCCACCGACGTCACATGCTTCTCGCCAAGGATTGCAGAAATAACGTCCTCACTCCTCGCTCGATCACCAGGGAGTTGTGGTAAGTCTGGGGGGGGGGATTAAGGAGGGTGAGGGGGTTTAAATTTTTTTTTTGCACATATGTACATATACCCAACTCATTGGATTTTTTTTATGTCCATATTGGCCGCAAGTGGGACCCCCTTTCGGACATAAAAAATATGAACATAAAATTTTGCTCTGCACATCCCTAGTATCCGCGCTAACAAATGCCATTCTACAGGCTCTGGACCATAAACTAGAGAAAATATTGGGCCAAATACAGAAGTTACCAGATTCTGTCAATTCTTTTAACAGCCCCATGGACACGTGGAGGCTTGGCTGTGTAATAATGAAGACGAGCTTAATGTGTTACAGGCTAAAGTTTATATGCTTGAAAAATTAGTGAGGAGTAAAGTTAGAAGAAATGGTTAACAGGTCAAGAAGGAATAATATACATTTAGTGGGGTTTCCTGAAACTTTGCCAGAGAGAGATCTCTCATCGACGAATGAGAAATGGCCACCATCGGAATTAGGCTTTCAGAGTTGCAAGGCCTGTTAGTTGTGGAGAGAGCTCACTAGTTCTGAGACAAGAAAAATTGATCGCACCTGGCAGTTGGTCTGGACTTGGTTCGCTGGGTCAGGACTCATATGAGACCTCTTCAGCGTTCTCTTCTCTCTCAGCGGTGTCCTCAATCTCAGTTATGAGGTGCATCTGCCAATGTCAGCTGCAGTGAAACAAGATCTTGTGTGACAGACAATCCCTCAGAAACTTTTGTGGAGTGTCAATTTGGGGACTCTATCCTGGGTTCTGGTCACAACAGATGTGATTCTGTCTACCTAGGGGCCTCATTGTCTGGACCAGGTATTACAGGGATTCTAGTCTCCATAGGAAGCAGCATGACCCATCAACAGGTTAAAACCAGGACCATAAAGCAGTTGGATCTGCTTCATTTTCTTCCCTTGATACAAGGGAAAGCAGTGTGGGTACTTTTACAATACTACAGCAGAGTGGTACCAGAAGTCAAGGATAATCAAAAGAGACAAATCTCCTTTTTCCCTAGGCAGAAGAAAACATGCAATTTCTGTAAACAGCTCATATTTCCAGACAAGAAAATATGTTAGTGGATTTTCTATGCAGGAATCTTATGGATCTCGGTGAATGGGAACTCAGCAAGGACCCTTTAACATCACATCTTCCTCAGGTGGGACAACTCAGAATAAAGCCAAGGTTCCATGGTTCTTTATTCACTGCAGAGAGTTGGGCTTCCGAGGCATAGAAGCTTTGGTTCAGCTGGAAGGAGAGCATCCTCCTTGGCCTTTGATCAGAAGAGGTCTCCAACAGATAGAAATGGAGGGTATTTGTGTGATTTTTAGCAGTTCCAGATTAGCCTTAGACTGTGATAAGAGTATCTGATAAGGCTTCGGGTAGACAATCCTCTATACCTTCTGATTGCCAGGTATCTTCTGATTCAAGGCCCTTCTCAATTTTATCTTATGGCTCAGCACTTGAAAGGGTGCATTTGAAAAGAAGGGGCTACACTTCTTCTGTATTTTCCATTGTGTTCAAGGCTTGGAAGTCTTCTATATCTTTAGTTTATATTTGGTTCTGACTTGTCTGAATCATTCTGCAGGATATCATTTGATGTCTCTTTGGCATTTTGATGTTCCATATATTTTGGCCTTTCTTCAGAATGCTTAGAGAAAGGTCTAGTTTATAATTCCCTGAAGGCTCAGGATGCTGTTATTTTCTGTTCCAAGGAAGAGTCATGGGGTCTCTGCTGTTCAATTGGATGTTTCCAATTTTCATTGGGGTGTTAAGAAACTTCAGCCTCCATTTTGACCTTTGGTCCTTCAATAGGATCTCAGTTTAGTCCTCAAAGTATTGGTTCATCCTCCCTTAAAAACCTACTAATGCTACTACTACTACTGCTTAACATTTCTATAGCACTACATGATATACACAACACTGTACAAACATATAAAAAGACAGTCCTTTCTCAATAGAGCGTACAATCTAATAAGACAAACATACAGGAGAAGAGACTTGGTTAAAAGAAAAGAAAGTTAAAGTTATTCAAGACTAAAAGCAGACAATCGTGCATAAGATTTAAAAGTGGTTTCAAAAAATGGGTTTTTAGATGGGATTTAAACATGGGAAGAGAAGCAGATTTCCTTGAAAGATCTTACCTTGAAAGCTGTTCCATCTTGTGGCCATTTGTTCAGGTCTGCATATTTCAGAAATCCAGTCATTGTTAGGAGTTCTGTTAGGAGTTAGCAATCTGTTAGGGAGTTAGCAAACAGATAGGGATATTTGTGGGTGGATCCTTGGGCCGGTGGCAGATGTCCATGCCCCCGGGGGAAGATCCCAAGAGGGACCACTGGTCAGGCTCAGAATTTGGAGACAGACACACACTAGATCTTTTATTAAACCATATAAGAAACCACCAGAGGTGGCAGTAGTGAGCTGGAGTGCCCGGCAGGGCCGTAGTCCCTCAGGTACTGGAACAGAGATCCCTGGATGGCTGAGCTGTTGAGAAACTGAATATAGTGAGTAGGCAGGGTATGCAGAGTTCAGGTAAGGAACCTTGATAGAACACTCACACAATGGTCTCATAGAAGCTCAGGAGCTGGAATGAATAGGCCCTCGAATAGCGAGTACCTGGTTCCAGGGAAAGCTCTGAGAGAGCAATGGTAACTCACTGATGTAGTTGGCAGTGATGACTTCCAGGCAGAAGAGAATAAAGAGCAAGTCTGGGAACAACGGCCCTCGAGGAGCGAGTACCGGTTCCAGACTGTCACCTGAAAAACAAAGGAGAGAGCGAGGCCCCCGAGGAGCGGGTACCCCTGGTAAGTCCGAGGAGGCAGAATAACTTGGAATCTGAAGCAAGTCCGTTCCATTCCATTCCTTGCTAACTCGCTGTGTTAGCAAATTCTAAGACCTTATATATCCGTCACGGGTGACGTCATCTCAGGGGGACGACCCTGAAGTTCGCGCCATCGCCGGTATTTACGTCGGGGCTGCGTTGCACGCGCGCCCCTAGGCCTCCAGGAAACATGGTGGGTTGCAGTGTCTAGCCGGTCCAGGGACGCCGGAGGACTTCAGCAGAAGGACGCCGCGGCAGCCAATCTTCCCGCAGTCGAAGAGGGAGTTGCCAAAGAGGTAAGGAGGGCGGAGAGAGGGCGTCGGGAACCGACGGACACAACAGTCATTATCTTGAAGGGACCTCTTTCTCATTATAGGGGGCTGATTCTCTCTCTTTTTATCCCCTGCCCTCTTTTCTTCCTAAAGTTATGTTGACATTGTTGTGGGTCCCGGCCGCGGCAGACCACGGCTGGCCCCCCCTACCTTCCTGCTGCGAGCCGGCACGCCTCCCAGTTGGCACGGCATCCCCCGACACGAAGCTGACCGATTGCGGCCTCCCACGTGGCTCAAACGCCGTCGCCCTGCTTCCTATGGAGCTCTCCCTAGCCGTGCAAGTGCAGGAGGCTCCGCCTCTTAAAGGGCCCAGTGCGGGAAACTCTGGTCCAGCCCCTTCTGATGACGTCTAAAGCTGAGGACTAGTTAAACCCAGCCTCAGTCTTCAGTCCTTTGCATTAGCAACAGGTTGTCTCCTCGGAGTGCTAGTTGCTGCGTTCTTTCGTCTTCTGCTTCCTGCCTGAAGTTCCTGATCCAGTTCCTGATCCTGCTCCTTACCCTGTTCTACTTCGTTCCTCATTCCGTCCTTCATACGCCAGTTCCTGTGTTCCTCTTCGGCTTCATCTCCTGGTACCGACCCTTGGCTTGCTTCTTATCTTCGCTCGTCTGCTGCCCGTCTCGACCCCTGGCCTAGTTTCCTCATCTCTGCCTGTCTGCTGCCTGCCTCGGATCCTTGGATCGGACTCTTGTTCTGCATCTCTGCTGCTAGCCCTGAACCAGACTTCTGACCTTGTCTTCGTCTCACCGCTTCTGTTCTGCCAAGGCAACCCGGACCTAAGTCCTGCCGGCTCCGGTACCCAAGGGCTCAATCTGCAGGGAACGAGGGCTGGTATAGGTGAAGCTCCAGCTGGGTTGACCACTTCGAGGGCCTCGCTCTCTCCTTTGTTTTTCAGGTGACAGTTCCATAAGGTGTCTGGATGTTCATCAAGGACTCATCAGATATCTGGAAGTATCTAATTCTTTTTGTAGGACAGACATATTTGATTTTTCTCTTTGGAGGGCCAGATAAGGGAGAAGCAGCCACTGACACTATTGCTAGATGGATTAAAGACAGTATAACTTTAGTGAATTTGCTCAAAGGTTGAAGAGTCCCTGAAAATATTCAAGGTCATTCTACTAGAGCTCAATCTACTTCTGCATTTTTATCTATTCGTTTTCTTCTATAAGTTCTTCTACAGCAGTCCAAGACCCTCCAGGAAGTAGGTCCTCTTTGGAATTGTGTATACAATTCAGGTCTTTTTCTTTTTTGCAGATATCAGTACTTCTGTGTCTTCCTATCTTTCTTCTTTAACTGTATTACTCCTGAGCAGGAAAGTGGAATTATGGGTATTTTCTCTTTTTTCATTATGAAAATTTTTGATTAATGTTATATCATGTTTTTCATTTTATTGGTATTCGCTGCTTGTCATAGATATATGGAGTATTCACTGTGCTACACCACCTATACATAGTGGGGTAGATTTTCAAAGGGTTACGCGCATAACCCCCGAAAACCTACCCCAAACCACCCCTGACCACACCGAGACTATCTTGCATAGGCTGCCGGCGTGCGCAAAGCCCCGGGACGCGCGTAAGTCCAGGGGCGTGTCGGGGGCGTATCAGGGGGCATGTCGCAGCCGCCACGTCATCAGGGCATGTCGGGGGTGTGTTTGGGGGCGTGTCATGGCTGGCGCATCATCGGGGGCGTTCCGGGGGTGCATATCAATTGAAATCCGGCGTACTTTTGTTTGTGCCTGGTGCGCGAACAAAAGTTCATGTGTGCGTAGTTTTATAAAATCTGCCCCAGTGGCATTAATGTCACTGGAGAAATAAGTGCACTCTACCTGTATCTGCCAGTAGGGGGACATAACCTGACTGGAATGGATTGATCTAACAGGACTTATGGAAAGAAAATTAATAAGTAAAAATTTCTCCTTAGATTGTAAACCCTGTGGAGACAGGGAAATGCCTATAATACTTGAATGTAAGCCACTTCAAAATGGCTGACCATTCACAAAATGTGGAATATAAATTGTAAAACAATGTGAGTGGTTAGAGTTTATTTCTTTTTCTAGATTTTTTACTAGATTGACCATAGAAGAATACTTTATTTGAGGAGTTATATATATTTGTAGTAAATAGTTAAGAAGGAAAATGAGTGTTCTAAAGCAACATACGCATGTCTTCCCCTTCACACTTTGGGACATCACCTTCCTGTTTCTCCTAGTGAAGACAAGCTGGATGCCATTGAATAATAGTGAGAGAAGAGGTTACAATTTAATTTTGTCACATACAAGTAAATGCTGTTACAATTCATTAATTTATGGATTGGCAGTACTTTTTTCTAGAAAGAAATGTCATGGTACTCAGGACATCCTATGGAGTGGAGGGATGGGAGGAAATCTCAGCAGCCACCCCACTTCCAAATACCAGTGGCAGAGTACCATCATCGCTTGATCCTTCCCTCTTTCCATTTTCCTTCCCTGTAGCAGGAGGCATGGGAGAGCAATGCTTTTACCCACTAATGTCTCCTGTTCTCCAGCATGGTTTAAATCTAGGAAATTTTATCATCATGACAAAACTACAGATGAGTTGTTAAACTGATATATAAACAGGTTAAAAAGAGAAAAAAGAAGAAAAAATAATAACAGTGCTAATAATAGTAATTAAAATTACAGCGTACAGAATGGTTAATAGTATGGACAATTACCAGATTCTGGTGCTGGCTTGTATTGTCCCTGGTCGTGGCATTCAGGACTGGTGCCCCAATTCTATCGGTTGGGGCACTGCAGAGAAAAACCCCTGCTTCATTCAGTACCTTTTCTCCAAAGCATACTGCAAAGATCAGAATGGGATCGTGAGACTGGAACAGACAAAATAGAGCAGAAACAAGCTACTCTTCTTCCTATCTCCCTAATCCAGCCTCCCCCCTCTTGTCACTTCCCAGAGGCTTATTCAAAGGGGAAAAAAAAAGTTGCCCATACTTGGTACTTTCCACACTGGACAGAAAGAGAGCCCTGCCTACAATCATGGGTCCAAAATCTAGCCGCTCCATGCCACTGTTGTACAGCACTGTTGCTGCAGAGGCAGCATCCCCATCATCCAGTGAGTCTGGGAAACCATAAACCTGACCCTAATCAAACCAAGTTTCTCTGCTTGTTAATGTGTCACCAAGCCAGACCTGAAAAATAAGCCTTACCTAATAAATCAGCATTTATTGTTACTTGTTCAATGCAGGAGACTTTATCTTGCAGTGTGTCCATTCAGAGCCACCTAAGATTGCATTCAACATATTTACAAAATATTTTTTCCCACTGTGAGGACATTTCTATCAAGCTGTGTATATTCTATTCTCTGATTCTATTCTCCTGTGGTTTGCCAATTTACCTATTGCAGAATTCTTTATTTTTTCCTGCAAAGCTAAGTGTGTCTTATTGGAGGTGAGGAGGGGCTTTCAGCTTCTTATTGGTGATTCTAAAACAAGCTGATGAAAACTAACCTGGCAGCAGGTGTTTTCTTGTTGGGTTACTGCTATCATTGTTCCATTTTAAATGTTTTTCCTGAAAGAAGATTGAAGCTTTGATTGCGGACTATTGTTCCTTAGCTACTGGAGCTTAAACTGGCAATTAACAAGTTTCACGCAATAAAAGCCATCAAATCTGCCTATCAAAATGCATTCCCCCCTAACAACATCATTTACACTGGAAGTAGCTGTGATTATTCCTTTGTGATGCCAAACAGTACTTTTCTTTAATATTTTTTTCCTTACCCCTTTTCCCTTGATATATTTCCTGACTAGGAAAGGCCCCTTATAGCATATTCCTGTATGCTCTAATTTTTTTAACTTATTATTTATTCAATGTAAAATTTACATTCAGCAAGCATATAGTTGCCAAAAGAAACATGGTAATCCCTATAAAAATCAAAGATAAGAAGGAAAAACAAAAAGTAAATGGGAGAGAAATGGAAAAAAATCCAGGGAATCAGTATAGGAATAGGCAATAGTCTATCCTGATGTATACCTCAAGATGTTCTCAAATCTTCACATTCGATGCCATTAACTTGGGGAAGATTTCATAATCTTCTTAGAATCAAGAAGAAATCTAAGTTGCTTGGGAACAAAAAACATATGTAATTTTACAATAATGTAAAATGCATTTACAAGGATAATGCAAAAAAAAAAATGTCCAAGATAAGATGTCCTCTAGTACTTATCTAGGAATACTTTTCTTCTCTCTTGCCTCATTTAGGTCATATCAGGAAATATTTACTTTCTCTCTCTTAGAAATAGCAGTTGTACTTTTCTATAATATAAATGTATAACCAGGCTCAGATCTTGCTCCAAGACCAAAGAAACATGTAGCATGGCTCTCTCCTCCTCTTCTAAGTTTGATGTCTCCAAGATATCTGTAATGTTCAGACTAGGTAATTTGACTCTCCAACTAAGCCCCTTGAGTCTTCGTAGAATGAAAATGGAAGATTTTATTCACAAAAGGGGCTGATTCAACAGATATACCTAGAATCTCAGTCAAATATTTCTTAAACAAATCCCTGGGGAAGAGCTATAAATCTAATGGAAATTCAGAAGCTTTGCAAAATTTTCAAATTGCTCCATTTATCTATGAACAATATTTGTCCTGGATCAATTTGATATTCACCCCTTTCAAATCTTTAGTCTCTTTCTCCAAAGCTTCAATTCTCCTCATGAATTCCTTAGAACTAGAATCATGCTTCTGGATTACATTTTCCACTTTTTTAAGCAAGAAAATAACCTCCAAAGAAAACTTCCAAATAGGAGAGTCCATCTATACCTGTGCCTCTCAAATAGCATCTACAGCAGATTTTTCAGTGTTCCAAAGGCCAATTCATCTTCTGCAGGACTCCACATTTCTCCCAAGGGCTTCAGGACACCCTTCACAGCCTCTCTTTCCTTCAACTCTGCATCATCTCCTGCTTCCATCACTAAGGTCCTTAATCAGAGTTACCAAATGCCCAGTTTTGAACTGCACAGTCCAGTTTTCTGTTGACCTATACAGTGTCCTGTCAGAAGTATTGACCGGACACTAAAAATCCGGCTACTGCAGCAGCCAGCTCTTTTCCCCTATGTAGGGTATCTAACTGCCTGGTTTTCGACTGTACAGCCCAATTTTGCAGCCTGTTCTACAGTGACAGTTACAAGGGTAACCAGGCACTGTAAAACCTGGTCAGGCAAGGATAGGGGCCAATCAGTGGTGGCAGCCTGGCAGCGCTCCAATTTCCTGCCTGTTTTCGGGGCTCGGTTGACTCTCCTCCTCCTCTTCTGCCTCTCCAACAGCTGTGCGGCACTTATTTCTACTTCACGCTGTCCTCCTGGGAGTCGCAGAGGAAGAGGACGAGGAGAGTCGAACTGAGCCCCAAAGACAGGCAGTAAGAATCTGCCTAGGAAAAAAATCTATGCTCGATTCAAAAGGGATAAAAGGGGAGGGCAACTGCGGCCAGCCTCCTGCTCCCACCCACCGCCCCCCACCCCCCAAGTGTCCGGTCCTGTCTAAGTAGGAATCTTCCTGATCCCAGTGAATGGAAGCTCAATAAAGACTCTTTTCAGCACATTGTTCTCAAGTGGGGGTCTACCTCACATGGATCTGCTAGGTTGAGAGAACATTGTACAAATCTCATCTTTGACTGAGTTTCCTCACTCCAAATTTTTTTTTTTTTAACAGCGACTGAACATTTAATAGGAGCAGAGTAAAGATTAAGCTGGAGGAGACAGTGAAAGAGTTATTACTTAATACTTATCGAGGACCAAATTTGTGATCTTTCTTTGGGCATTCCTTAGATCTCCATACCAACCCTGGCCTATCATAGGCTCAATGAAGCACATCTGATCCATGGTTGTAACTGTGGCTGTAATAGAAAAAGCTCTTTGGGCTGCACTTCTGGTCTTCATGAAGTGGCACACAAAGGATTGGGATGTAAGTGCAACATCAAATATACTTACTCATTTGTTCTCTTGTTTAAACCGGTGCTAGTGAGGTTCAGAGGGCAAGGATTGCTCAACTCCAGACTAGGGCCCCAGAAACTCAGCAGAATTATGGCTACTGCTCATGATGATCCCTCCGAAGGAGAGGTGGAGTCACACTTCCTAGAATCTCTGTAACTAACATTTCTATTTAGTGACCTGTACCCGGAGGAGCCAAAGATCACAGAAAGTCATCAAGCAGAAGTCTTGCTGTCATCAAAAGCATACTACACCAGTCTTCTTATTCCATTCACAACTGGACAGAATGTTCCACAACTTCTTGTAGAAAGGTTACAGCATCCCATCCTCCTCACTTGTTGATCACCCCATATCTCTGAAAGCTAAGCAATAAGACAACTTAGACCAGGAACTATTAAATTAGTATGAATAGAACTGAGGTAGAATGAGTGATGCCATTGCCTTTCATGGCTTCTTGTTAACTTTGCTTTCCTCTGGAGTATATGAGGATCCAGTGAAATCTGCATCCAGGTATTTTCAAATTATTATTTGAGATTATTATCACTGAGATATTTTAAAATATGGTTCATAGGAAAAGATCAGATTTAAAAGACTATTTCTGGACCACTGAAAAAGATTTGGATCCAGCCACATATCACTCTGACAGTGAGTAAGATGGTGCCTTCTTGGATGACAGCAATTATAGGAATACATATATAAACTCCACTCAAGAAGATATGAGAAAGTAGATGATAGAGCTAGAAATGGAGATTAATTCAGTGAGAAGTGACATTCTAAAATACCATAGCAGAAATTGGGTTCTGATATATTTGAGTTAGGTAATAGGATTTAGGACACAGAACTAAAAGTGAATGAAATGTATTAAACAAAAGTTATCTGAATCCAAGTAACTTAATGAAAATCTGCAATTGAAAGTTGATAACCTGGAAAATAGGTCAAGGAGGAATAATGACCACATTAAACATCTCCCTGAACTACCAGAATACTGAGCCTTAATGGAGATAGTCCAAAGATTTTTCAAATTCTGGAGCAGAATTTATTAGATTAAAAGGTAGCACAGAGCATTCAGGGATCCAGGGAACGAGAAGCCCAGGGACATTTTTATCTGTTTACATTGTTTTACAGATAAAGAAAACAATAATTTTAAAGTCAGAAAGCTTCAACAAATATTCTTTGAAGGAAATGGCATTCAGATATATAATAACGTCTTTACTTTTACTCTTGCTAAATCAGTGGTAACTTTCAAAATAAAAAAAAAAAAAAAAAGGAACCAGGTTGGGCCATTGGCAGCTTGCACCTTCCACTTTTTCCCAATAGGGAAAGGGAAATAAGTAAAAAAAATAGGTTCCAAATTGGTGATCTGACCAAACGTTACTGTTGTGCTAAATGGTGTGATCCCAGAAATGCTGAGTATTATAAACAAAACTGTAGAATGTCCCCGGTTTGGTGGGTTAATCTGCATGCAGGGATGCTTCTGAGGCCGAGATTCTGATGAGCTTCCTGGGCCCCTGGCACAGTTTGCAAATCCAAATCTGGGAACATGCTGAATTGTGCAGTGCAACAGATAGGGGGTGGGAAAAGGAAGCACAAAAAGACCCAAGAGAGACAAAGCACTAAAGTCCAGTAAAAATAATTGTCCATTCATCAAAGGAAAAACAGCAGGAAAAAATTCCAGAGGATAAATAAAGCAAAGAGAGTCCAATTGTTGTTCAAAATAAAAGTTTACTAAAGTTTAAAGATGAGCCAGCAAATATAAAAACCAGCAGCAACAATATTTTAAAAAGCCCCAAAATAGCATGGTCTTTCTGTCAATTTTGTTCTCCCTAGATATAGTCTTCCCCTTTCTGCATCACCATCCATACTCCAAAGTCTTTCACCAGTGTGGGTAGGATAACTGGAGTGTAGCTCCAGCATCAATTGGGAAATATGATGGATATCACAAAAGTACAAAGATAAAAAAAAACAATTCTTCAGACTCCCAACCAGCTCCAGTACAGTCTTCACTGAGTTAGCAAGAATCCTTCTCACCCTTGCTTCTCTCTTGTAGCTTGGGCAAAGAGATCTCTGACCCAGCCCTTCTCGGGATTTGACTTTCTGAGAGGTCTGTGGGCTGTAATAGCCTGCAGGCCAAGGTAATGCAGGCCCAGGCGCACTCGGGAGCTGGCCACGCCTGGGAAGGGCGTCCTGAGGAGGGAGGGGGTCCTAGAGGTGAGCGAGGTCAGGCAAGGGTGAGAGGTTCGAGAGGAGTCGGAGAGAGGGGGGGGCAGCTGGTAGAGGAGGAGAGGGGGATTGGTTGTGAGCTGGAGTCCTCTTGGTGCTGGATGGCCAGGATTGGTCGGCAGCAGCTAATGGGGGCTGGGCTAACGGCTGGGGGGTTCGAACAGTGAGGCGCGATAGGGACTGTGGCTCGCTGTTCCGTGGAGAGAGGCAGCAGTTTCCCTCCCACCCGCCCTTAATTTGGTTATTGTTGTGTGTGATGTGTTTCGTCGCAGCGGATGGCCCGAGCCAGTGCTGCTTATACACTGGTTACCTGTTGGTATGGAGTTACCTGGCTATTGGGGAATACTGGACAACGTGGAGTTGTTGGTGGCAGACTCCTTGCTGGCAGGCGGCGGGGGTCAGCCGGCAGGCCTGGCTACTTGCTGGTGGCGGCGGTGACCCACTGGGTTGGCTCCTTTGCTGGCAGGTGGTGGGAGTCTGAACTTGGTGCGGGGGCCACATTGGTCGAGCCGCGTGGCTGGAAAGGACCGTCTTGCTGGTGAAACGGCGGACGGTTAAAATGGAGGTGCAAAAAGTTATAATGTTAATTTATTGAGGCTCGGGCCTCCAGGTTGTAATAAAGCTGCGGCCCTGTTAACCCAATAGTAGTTGTCGTGTTATAATTTGAATGTGAAAGGGCGGATGAGAGTGAGTGACGTCCTGGATGCCTGTATTACTTCCAGACTGGGCAAGAAACTCTCAGCAGAAAAAATACTTTAAAAACATAAGGTTTGCCATACTGGTCAGACTAAGGATACATCAAGCCCAATATCCTGTTTCCAACCGTGGCCATTCCAGGCCACACATCCCTGGCAGGATCCCAAAAGGTAGATAGATGCCAAGCTGCTTACCCCAAGAATACACAGTGGTTGTCTGCAACTCCACTTTAATAATGGTTTTTGGACTTTTTCTACAGGAACTTGTCCAAACCATTTTTAAATGCAGCTATACTAATAACTTTTGCCACATCCTCTGGCAATTATGCTTAATTATGCATTGAGTAAAAATACATTTTCTCTTATTAGTTTTAAATGTACCTAGTAACTTTATTGTGTGTCCCCTGGTCTTTGCACTTTTTGAAAGAGTAAACAACTGATTACCTTTACTCATTCCATTCCATTCATTATTGTATAGACTTCTGTCATATCCCCCCTCAGCTGCTTCTTCTCCAAGTTGAAGAGTCCTAAACTCTTTAGCTTTTCCTCAAAGGGGAATTTTTCCATTCCCATTATTATTTTGTTCACCCTTCTCGCTACCTTTTCAAATTCTCCTATATCATTTTTGAGATGATGTGACCAGAACACAATACTCAACGGGGCCAATGTAAGGTATGGTGAAGCTGCCACAGGTTTGTGCGCACATGAAAATGTGTTTTCTTGTGCAAAGCCCCATGGGCCAGATTTTTAAAGGAGCACGTGCAGGGTACATATGTGCGTGCTACCTGGCGCGCTCAAATGTACACCCGATTTTATAACATGCGTGCACGCACCATGGTCGCACCATGGAGTGAAACACAGGCATTATGATATTCTTTGCTTTATTCTCCATTCCTTTCCTAATAATCCCTAACATTCTATTTGCTTTCTTAGCTGCTGCTGCACACTGAGCAGAAGAATTCAACATATTGTCAATGATGATGCCTAGATCCTTTTCCTGAACAGTGGCATCTAATGTGGGACCTTGCATTGTGTAGCTATAATTTAGGTTACGCTGCCCTAAGTACATCACCTTTGCATTTGTCCACATTAAGTTTCATTTTCCATTTGCATACCCAGTTGTACAGTTTTTCAAGGTCCTCTTGCAGTTTCTCACAATGCTCTTGTGATGTAACAACTTTGAATAATGTTGTTGTCATAAGCAAATCTGATCACCTCGCCTGTTGTTCCCATTTCCAGGTCATTTATAAATATACTGAAAAGCAGCGGTCCCAGAACAGATCCCTGAGGTACTTCACTATTCACCTTTCTCCATTGGGAAAATTTACCATTTATCCCTACTCTTTGTTTTCTATCTATTAACCAGTTGGCAGTCCACAATAGGACACTTCCCACATCCCATGACATTTTAATTTCCTAGAAGTCTTTCATGGGGGTCTTTGATAAATGCTTTCTGGAAATCCGGATACACCATATCAACAAGCTCACCTTTAGCTACCTGTTTATTTATGCCCTCAAAAATATGTAGCAGATTTGTGAGGCAAGACTTCCCTTCATTAAATCCATCTTGGCTTTGTCCCTTTAAACTAGGACTATCTGTATGTTCAGCAATTCTACTTTCTTCTTCTTGACCTAATCCCAAATTTCAGGATAGTTAATATCAGCACCAAAACTCTTAAACCTCTCTCTTCTTTGGTCAATCCATCAGGCATGAAGCAACGACCTTTCCGTAGAAGCTTCTACTTCAATCTCCTTCCCTCTGAATCACTGAGCATGCTCTAGGGGATTTTATATCCCACTGAAGCGCCCCACAGAAAGATGGGGACAAAGAGGAATCACAAAAGCCAAAACACCCACTCCCACTGCCAAAAGATGGAGAAATACAAGGGCAAAAGTTAATAACAGGCAAAGCGCCCTCCCATGTAAGTACAACTGGGCTTTTCTCTATAGACTGTTTCTCTCTAAATGGGATTTCTATGCAAGTCCAAAATAAAAGGAGGAGGAGGTCTGGTTATAGCAGAACAAGTTGTTAGTAATGCTACTCAACTTAAAAGATTGTCCTAAAGTGGTAGAGTGATGACTGGAGATAATACAATAAACACTTTTTTTTTCCATTGATAAGCAGACTGAATTAGCCATTATATGTAGATGACATCATCTAGCCATACCAAACAGACTTGTCTCTTCAAGCTGTAGAGATTTGAGCTCTACTGAGCATGTTCAGGAGTTCCTGTGTGGGAGTTGCCTCATGAGTCTCCACTGTCATTTTTTGTCTGAGCTGAAGCACGGACAGGTAACTTCATCTCTCCTCTATTTTTTACTTCAAACTTTCTGTTTTGATCAGAAACCTTTTTTTCTGCTTTGCCTCACTGTTTCTGCAGTACCACAACAGCACTTTTGAGTGATACTAAAAAAAAAAAAAAAAAAAAAAAGAAGAGTGAAATAATTTTTCTCACACAAAATATTGGGCCAGAAGAATAAAAGCTACTATGGTAAGTGAGTTTAAGAATTGTTCTTGAGGGAAAATGACATCTATCACTAGTGACCACAAATTTTGCTATTGCTGTCTGGGACTGGATCATGACCAGAAAAACTGTAAACATCGCAGACTGATGTCTACATACTCACAGTGCTCCAGGCACTTTGCCAGTGAAAGAACTGCATACATTTTTCAGTCATCATAGTAGATTTCCTCCTGCAGTGAAACATGGTTTGCCTCCTTGGGGAAAACATTGAGATGCAGTTGCTCAAAAACTCCCCCATCCACTCAGGTTGAAACTGTGGTGTTGAGTTCAGCTAACTGTGCAGCATCAGAGCAAAAATGGCATCTTTCCCTACAGCCAGCCCTACCTGTGTCAAAGAAACATAAACATTGGAAAAATAGTGCATTGGCACTAGCACCATCAGAGCATCCCTGTTTGCCACTACTGATGCAAACATCGGCTAATTCAAAGCATGGTCCATTGACGCACCAGGTGAACAAAGCATTAAAGTTCATAAAGCAAGGTACATTGTTGTGTCAGAAGCATGGTGCAGTGATGTCCCCAAAGTATGCTGCACCGAATCATACAATATAGAATGCATCAATGTGGCTGATGCAGAGTGCACCAAGTGTCAGTTCAAATGCTTCTGACACTTGGTGCACCGATGTACCATTCACCGATGCATCTCTGGAACTCAATACATTGATACAAGCTGTACTGATGCACTCGATGCACACTGCTGTGATGCATCTCAGTACAATGTTGCTTTCTGAACAGAATGCACTTGTGCACCCGAAGCAAGCCACAGTGCACTCAATGTATGTTTCACTCCAGGATATAACTGGACCATCCTTGAGCTTGCAAACAGAACAACATTAAAAGAAAAGTTCATAATAGCATAGAACACTCAAACATTGCACCTCTTCTTCCTGGGACCCAGCTGGGTTGTCCATCAACAATATACTAATCATCCGAGATCTGCAGGGAAGGTGTTAAATTACCCTTCTTCAATAATTAGAACATAAGAAGTTGCCATACTGGGTCAGGCTGTGGGTCCATCAAGCCCATCATCCTGTTTCCAACTGTGGTCAATCCAGGTTACAAGTACCTGGCAAGTACCCAAATATTAAATAGATCCCATGCTGCTAATGCAAGTAACAACAGTGTCTATTCCCTAAGTCAACTTGATTAATAGCAGTTTATGGGTTTCTCCTCCAGGAATGTATCCAAACATGTTTTTAAAGCCAGCTACACTAACTGCCCTAACAACATCTTCTGGCAATGAATTCGAGTTTAATTGTGTGTTAAGTGAAAAATAATTTTCTCTGATTTGTTTTAATGTGCTACTTGCTAACTTCATGGAGTTCCCCCTAGTCTTTCTATTATCTGAAAGAGTAAATAACCAATTCACATTTACCCATTCTAGCCCTCTCATGATTTTAGAGACCTCTATAATATCCCCTCTCAGATGCCTTTTCTCCAAGCTGAACAGCCCTAATACTACACCCCCTAGGTTGGTAGCGGAAGGGCTTTGCCTAGAAACAGCAAATCCCATCTGTTCAATAGTTCCACTCTCTTTCAATAAACCAACAATTACAATGCTACAACATGTACTAGTCTTCAAAGAAGATGTCCCTTCACCTACCCCAGGGCAAAGGACACAACAGTCTTATGACTAAATTGTGGGGCTTGTGAGGAATTTCTTTACCTCTCTCACAAAAGAAGCAGATGGAATACTCCAGCGTTTCTTTTCAAATCTTACTTCAGCAGTTCTGCAAAAGGAAATCACACATTTTCTTCATCATCAGAACCCCATAACAGAGACACTTCATCGGCACTTTCAATTGTGGCAGAGTCTAATCAATCAGACATAAGTGGCGAGGTTGCTACTCTGAAACCTGAACCAGAAGAGCCTCCTTTTTCTCCTTCTTTGTCATTGAAATCCTAGCTAAGTGAGCCTGTGCCCCTAAGATCAGATGAGGAATTCATTAGAATCCCATCATATTCCTTGCCAGATCTTCTGAAGTACTATTCTACTCTGAAAGATCTCATCTATTCCAAATTTATTGAAAAATTGGGGGCAGCCCTGGGGCTTCTGTTATGAATGAGCGGTGTTTGGGTGGATCCTTGGGCACTGTGGCAGATGACCACACTCATGGGGAGGATCCCCATGAGGAGCCACAATACTAGTCTAGACTCAGAATGCACAAACACAGTTCTTTATTATACAGCTTTGAGTGTACCACCGGAGGTGGCAGTAGTGAGGCAGTCTGGTAGTTGCAGTCTCAGGAACCTCGGCAGAAGGAGCCTTTCTCACCCCGTTGGTATTGAGAGGTTCCGAAGCAGGTCTCCCAGCAAGGAAGTTCTGTGGATGAGATAGACTGAGAGTTAGAATACTCACTAGGTGTTTGCTATAGATAGGCGATTCCACCAGGTTGTAGAAGTAAGTGCAGGCACCGAGGCAGGGAGAGCAGGCCCTCGAGGAGCAAGTACCTGTTCCCAGTAAGGCACCTGAAATAAAGCAGAGGGCCCCCGAGGAGCGGGTACCCAGGTTAGCAGTTACCCCAAGGGCAGAGAGAGAGCTTCAAGCGGCAGCACGGAAGCGGCAGAGTAGCGTAGACAGGAACGGAACGTATCTGGAATAAAGTCCATGCTAACTCAACGAGCTAGCAAAATAGAAGATGTTATATACTTGGATGGCGTGACGTCAGTAAGGGGGAACGCCCCCGAGGTTCGTGCCAAGGGCTGCATAAAGATGTGGGTGGTGCGCGGACCATAGTAGGTACCTGGGAGGAGCATGGCGGGAGGCAGCACCATAGCTGTTCCGGGGACGCCGGAGAGGTCGGCTTGTAGATGTGGCAGTAGCCTTCTTTCCTAGGTAAGCAGGAGGAGCCGTGAATAAGATGAGGCAAACGGGGTGAAGCTGTCTAGCACCGACGGTCGCAACAGCTTCATATATATAAGGATAAAAACCAATGTACACAACTATTTAGTCCACTCACAAGTCTGGAGACACTGGCTAAAACCACCATCTTAGCAGTTCATGACATTCTCAAAGTACTGCTTATGAAATTGTGGGAAACACTGATGCTATATTCCCCTACATCTAGGAAGTTGGATCTCAGGTTTTGAGTCCAACAGTCTCCTAGATTTGGAGTAGTTCACCTAACTGCACCAGTTGTAAACTACTGAGGATACACACATACCATCAGGCAGAGAATAAATAAGAAAGAACCCAAGTTTTATTACAGAGGTATCCTGCCAATAACAGAATATAACCATTTTCCTATGTAATTATTACTGCACAAGTAAAAAGAGCTAGTAGTGTCACTCACTGAACATAGCAGAAGCTGCACTTCCTTTCGCTCACTGAACAAAAGATACACATTATAAATATTATTTTGTGAGTTTAATAACTTGTATATCCTTCTCTTACTTTATGTGTGTAAAAACTGTTATCTCCTTCCTCAGTTGTTTATTAGAAGGGGCTCTTTATCATTAGTTTCCCAGTTGTTGTTCATTAATTTTCCCTTCTTTGCTAGACAAAAATTGAAAACATGCCATTCTAAACTTAAAATCGACTATATGTACGGAATGTAAATCACAAGATTAACTAAAACTCTTGGATTCCTATTGTTATGGTTGAGTGGTGTTTGGGTGGATCCTTGAGTACTGTGGCAGATGACCACACCCACAGGGAGGAGCCCCATGAGGAGCCACCGTACTAGGCTAGACTCAGAAAGCACGAACACAGTTAGTTCTTTATTATACAGCTTGAAGAGTACCACCAGAGGTGGCAGTAGTGAGGTAGTCTGGTAGTTACAGTCTCAGGGACCTCGGCAGAGGAAGCCCTTCTCACCCTGTTCATATCGGAAGGTTCCAAAGCAGTTTTCCCAGCAAGGAAGTACTGTGGATGAGATAGACTGAGAGTTAGAGTACTCACTAGGTGTTTGCTGTAGGTATGCGATTCCACCAGGTTGTAGAAGGAAGTGCAGGCACCGAGGCAGGGAGAGCAGGCCCTCGAGGAACCTGTTCCCTGTAAGGCACCTGAAATAAAGCAGAGGGCCCCCAAGGAGCGGATACCCAGGTTAGCAGTTACCCCGAAGGGCAGAGAGAGAGCTTCCAGCGGCAGCACGGAAGCGGTAGAGTAGCGTAGACAGGAACAGATGCAAGTCAAATCGTAGTCCTTGCTAACTCACGGGCCGATACAGTAAAAACGTGGGAGAGCAGACGAGTGCCCGCTCTCCCGGCATGCGCACAGGCCACTCTCCTGTGCGCACGACACCCTAGCGCCTCTTTTTTGACTGAAGCGGCAGCTGTCAGCGGGTTTGACAGCCGATGCTCAATTTTGCAGGCGTCGGTTCTCAAGCCCGCTGACAGCCACGGGTTCAGAAACCGGACGCCGGCAAAATTGAGCGTCCGGTTTTCGACCACCAGCCGCGGGCCCATGTTAAATTTTTTTTTTATTATTGTTTACTTTTTTAAACTTTCGGGACCTCCGACTTAATATCACCATGATATTAAGTCGGAGGGTGCACAGAGAAGCAGTTTTTACTGCTTTTCTGTGCACTTTCCCGGTGCCCGGAGAAATTAGCGCCTACCTTTGGGTAGGCGCTAATTTCTGAAAGCAAAATGTGCGGCTTGGCTGCACATTTTGCTTTCTGAATCGTGCGGGAATACCTAATAGGACCATCAGCATGCATTTGCATGTTGCGGGTGCTATTAGGTTCGGGGGGGGGGTTGGACGTGCATTTTGGACGTGCTATTACCCCTTACTGAATAAGGGATTAAGCTAGCGCGTGCAGAACGCGCGTCCAAATGCCGGCTAACAGTGTGCTCCGTCGGAGATTTTTCATTGGTTAGCCAGTTCATAGATTTCTGAATTATTGGCCTTCCAGATATCTCATGAGCCTTATAACAATCAGATGGATACTCTGCAATATCAGCAAATTTTTACCATTTGGCTATGGTTCATTTCAAATATGATTGAATGGCAAGGCTACCCTGAATTGTAATCATGGTTTGTTTAACCAAATGTCCATAGTACATTCCCGAGTTTTATATCTGGTGTTACATGTTTGGACATTTTCTAGTGCTGTGTTAAAATCTTGCACAGATCCAAGGTCTCTCTGTCTGCTTCATGCTGGCAAACTATATTCTACTATAATATAATCTTTATATCTGGAGCAGTTAAACTCAGATTCATCTTACTGAACCATTCTACCCCTCCCTTCAGTTTCCTGCCTTTGTTTCTAACTTCTGAACTAGGAGGAGATGACTCTGGGAATTTGTGTCTTTATTTCACTGGATACATCTGTAGGAGGAGCTAATTGTCTCTATGAAATGGATTCAGTTTTTGTTTAAGTTTAGAAAGACAAAATAAAATATAATAGAAATAAAAGTATATATCTTGTGAAGGATCCTTATTCATATACTTTACATAGTGGGGGACTCGGGAGTGATCTCCTGCTCTTGGGCCATTGGCTGACAGTAATCAAAATAGCACCGGCGGCCCTTTGCCCTTTGCCCAACCAACGGACTCTCATTCAATACGCAGCTATTTTTACCTTTTATTTATTTATTTATTTGATGAGTTTTATATACCGTTATTCGGTAGAGCCTTCATAACGGTTTACAAAGTGAACATTTTTCTTAACAGTATTGAAACATAATAGCAGAATAAGCATATATAGAGATAAACAAGTCAGGTCAAATAATTATTCTTAGGTTGGATGAGGAGGGAAGCAAGTTTGGTTGGAGATTAGAGTTGAGAATTCATTTGATGGTTGGTATGGTCAGCTGACAGTGTGTCAGTGAAGAATTTGCAGAAGAAAAAAGTTTTTAGGTCTTTTTTGAATGTTTTTATGTTGGCTGTGTTCTCAGGTCTTCAGGTAGTGTGTTCCAGAGTTTGGGGGAGACGATGGAGAAGGCTCTTTCTCTTGTTGTTGCCAGATGTGCATCTTTTATGGTAGGGATGTTTAAGTAACTTGAGTTATTGGAGCGTAGGTTTCTTGAGGGGTTTTGATGAGTTATGTTGAGTGTGTTTAGACCTTGATTATCGTTGTTTAAAATTTTGTGAATGATGGTCATTGCTTTGTAGGCAATACGTGCAGTAATAGGAAGCCAGTGAAGCGATGTTAATATGGGCATTATGTGGTCATTTCTTTTTGTTCCTGGTAGGACTCTGGCAGCTGAGTTCTGCAATATTTGTAGAGGTTTGAGGATTGAAAAGGGTATTCCTATTAGTAAGGAGTTGCAATAGTCGAATGTGGAGAAAATGAGTAGTTGCAGGACTACTCTGAAATTGTCAGGGTTGAGAAATGGTTTCAGATGTCTTAGGGTTAAGAGTCTGTGGTATCCTTCTTTGGTTTTATTTGATATGTGGTTCTTAAATGAGAGATCTTTATCAATGATGACTCCGAGGTTCCTGGTGTGGGTGGTAGGGATTATAGAAATAATGTGTTTGTCAAGAATTGTCAGGGGTAGTGGCGCTGGATTCTGTTTTTTGTCCATGAGAATTATTTCAGTTTTGTCAAAATTGATTATTAGTTTCAAAGAATTTAGGAGATGTTTGATTGAAACCATTAGATCTGAGGTTTTCCTGTAGGTGTCTTTGATAGAGTTTTGTATGGGAATTAGAAGCTGAATGTCATCAGCATATAGGAAATGTGTGATTTTGCGTTCTTCAAGTAGTTGGCAGATGGGGAGAAGGTATATGTTGAAAAGGGTGGCAGATAAAGCAGATCCTTGAGGGACTCCAGTGTTAAGGTTGATCATTTTTGATGGCTTGTTTTTGATTAATACTTGGTATGTACAGTCAGATAGATAGGAGGAGAACCATTGTAAGGTGGTCCCAGTTAAACCAATTTGTGCTAGTTGTTCCAACAGTAACTTGTGGTTTACTATGTCGAAGGCAGCCGAGAGGTCAAGTAGTATGAGGAGGTATTTTTGTCCCTTGTCAAAGCCTCTTATAATAATGTCATTTAGGGAGATAAGGAGAGATTCTGTGTTTAGGTTTTTTCTAAATCCATATTGGGATGGGGGAAGGATTTTGTTCGATTCAAGATAGTCGTCAAGTTGAGTGTGTACGACTTTTTCAATGGTTTTGGCAATGAACGAGAGGTTTGATATGGGGCGGTAGTTGGAGAGTATTTCAGGATCAAGGTTGCTTTTTTTAGGATTGGTTTTATGACAGCCGATTTGAGGCATATGGGGTAATTACCTTCAGTTAGGGAAAGGTTAACAATTTTGGTGATGGTTTTTGATATGGTGGTTTCTATTGATTTAAGGCTTGTTATTGGGATGCTATCTATTGGATGGCTGGTGGGGTTCATTTTATTTATAATAGATTGAATTTCAAGTGTGGATGTGGTATCAAAGTTGGACCATGATGAAGTTAATTTGGCGTTAAGTTTGGTGTTTTGGTTGTTGTCTGTTATGTTGGATTGGATTAAGTGAGATATTTTGGTGTTTAAGAAATCAGCGAAGTTGTCACTTCCATGTTGGTAGATGTGAAGTCTTGGGTGGTTTTGGTAAGTTTCTGAACTATGTGAACAACATTCTGGGGTTATGATGAAATTTGGAGATTTTTTTGGAGAAGAATTCCTTTTTTGCATTGTTGATGATGTTTTTGTATTCAGTTAGGCTGTTCCGATAATTATTTAGTGTGGTACTGTTTTTGTTTTTTCTCCATTCCCTTTCTTTTTTCCTGAGTAGGCATTTGGCGATCCTTATGTTTTCATTATACCATTGGTTCTTGTGTTTGGATTGTTGTATAGACTTAGTGATGATGGGGTTAATGGAGTCTGCTACTTTTTTTGTAATATTTATCCATGATGAAGTTGCAGTCTCAGAATTTGTTAGGTTTATGTTGTTAAGTTCTCCTTGAAGGGATTTTTGAAGGAGATCTGTGTTGAATGGTGGATGGTAGGAGATTATATTTGGAGATGTTTTGGGAGGTTTAAAGCTGGAGTTGGATGAGGTGGTGGTCAAACCAGGGTATTTCTTTGGTTTGGATAGAGTTTGAGTGCTAGAAATCAGTGTTGATGAAGATGAGGTCGATAGTGTGGCCAGCTTTATGAGTTGGTGATTGGATTATTTGGTTTAGATTTAGAGTTGAGAGGGCATCAGTGATAGTTTGGCAGGTTTTGGATTGCGAGGGTGCGTTGATGTGAATGTTGAAGTCTCCAAGGATTATGATGGGTTTGTTGAGGGAGATGTTGTTCATGATATATTCAATGAATGGTGAGCAGTTTTTTTCAAGGGTTCCAGCGGGACAGTAAGCAAGGCAGATCTGTAGTTTAGGTGAATCGAATAACGCAATTTCAAATGATGGAGATATGTTTGATGGGCGAAGTTTTAGTTGAAGGTTTTTTTTTTGAGATAAGCATTAAGCCACCTCCTTTTTTGTTTTTTCTGGGAATTGAGGTGGTGTTGTAGTCTTGGTTGGATAGTTGGTTAATTAGAATGGCATCAGTTTTTTTGAGCCAGGTTTCAGTTATTGCAATGAAATCAGGTTTGGAGTCGAAGAGTAGGTCATTGATTAGAGGAATTTTTTTTATAATTGAGCGGGTGTTGATAAGTATGAAAGAGAGTAGTAAGTAGTTTGAGAGTTGGATATTTGAGTTGCTTTTGTTTGTTGGTTGTTTTAGTTTGTTGAGGGGTTTGGTTGTATGTTTCATATGTGTTGAGTGGTTGTTTGGGAGGGGTGTGGGTTGTTTGCTTGAAGGTGGAATTTTTATAATCATCTTTATTTTTTGCTTGTAGGTGGTAATAAGTTGGGGGTGCACTGAATGGGCTGCGCGAAGGGGCGCGCAAGGGGCCTGCTCCTTTGGACGCACTCCTTCGGCGCGCGGCGCCTGGGGTGAGTGTAGATTTAAAATCACTCACCCGGCCCCTTCTGTGACATCAGGGGGCTGTCCTTGCAGTGAGTCAGCGAGTCAGGTGGTAGCGAGGAAGAAACAGAGAGGCCTTTCTGAGGCCTGTGAGTAGGTTAGAGACGTCGGGTGCAGGTGCGCTCGGGGGGGTTGCCTCGCTGGGTTCTTCAGTCGGCGAGATGGTTGTGCTGCGGGGAAAGCCCCTGCAGAGAAGAGAACAACAAGAGAAGCAACAAGAGAAGCAAGACACAAGGCCACCCAATCCCCATCTTACACCACAGTCTCCGCACCACTGGGAAATTCCCCTCGCATTCCAGTTCACGCTCAAACAGAACCCTCATCCCAATCATGATCTCCCCTCTCACCCAACTCCTAGGTCTTACACTATTCTCATTGACTCTCTTCAATGCACAATCTCTCACAAAGAAATCGCATATTCTTAATGATTATCTCCTTGACTCAAAGCCAGTCATCTGCGCCATCACGGAAACTTGGCTCAAACCCATGGATATTGCCTTGATAAATCAGCTACCCACTCATCTTTACGATTTCATCTCACTTCCTAGACAAAAAAAAGAGATGGAGGCCTTCTTTTAGCAGCCAAAAAAGAGCTGAGGCTAACCCTTCAACCTACCAAAGCCACCCCTAAGCTAGAAGTTGGCCTTTTCAAATCAAAGTTACTTCAAATCCTCCTCATATATGCTCCGCCAGGACGTCTAGAATCAGACGCCTCACCTCTAGTAGAAACCATAGCTAAATATCTAAACTTGGACTCCCCAGCTATGATCTTAGGGGATTTCAACCTTCACGTTGATTCTACCCCACTCTCTACCAACTGCAAAGCTTTCCTCACCTTCCTCACGGCCATGGGCTTTAAGCAAATTATTAACAAGCCCACTCATAAAGCTGGCCATATGCTTGACCTTATTTTCATTAACTCTGATTTCACAATTTCCACCACCCCCCCAAATGCATCCCCAAATGTGTCCCAGTTCCTTGGTCTGACCACTCACTGATCTCCACCTCCCTCACAATGAAAGAGAGTCTTATCCCTCACCCCCTCCAATCTACATTTCACTACAGGAGATCGTGCACCTCTGACATCCTCAGTGAATCCCTAGCCAAAGAACTTCCTAACCTGGATATCACAAACCCCAACTCGGCCCTACTCTCGTGGCACAGTATCACGCAAGCGGTAGCTAACAAATTATGCCCTCTGTTGACCAAAAAAATAAGCCCGGCTTTAAAAAATAAACAACCTTGGCTCTCCAATGAACTCCGAAAACTGAAGCAAGACCTTAGACAGAAAGAAAATAAATGGCGTAAGGCCCCATGCCGCAGCACTCTAGCTGCATTCAAATCCACCCTCTGCTTCAACAGAAATTCAACACAACGAACAAAAAGAGATTTTTACACTCTTAGAATTCACGATCTCGTATTTGATGCGAAGGCCCTATTCTCATACGTATCTGATCTAACAAAAACCTCCACCCCGTCCATCCCAGATGACCAAGCACAATCTAAAGCCAATGAACTTGCCTCCTTTTTCCAAAGCAAAATAACCAATCTTCTAACACGCCTACCCCCCAGCTCCACATCTCCTCCTATCTCCTTCTCCTCTCTTTCTTACAAAGGAGCATCGCTTGAATCTTTTGAACCCACATCCACCATGGAGATTGAAACTATACTAAAGAGAATGAAGCCTTCCACCCATCTGTCTGACCAAATTCCGACCAAGCTACTCCTATTGGTACTGCTCACTATCTCCAAGTACCTGGCAGATATTATAAACTGCTCTCTATCACAAGGAATCTTCCCTGACGCACTAAAACTCGCCACCCTCAAACCACTTCCTAAAAAACCAAACCTTGACCCTAGGGACCCCAACAACTTCTGCCCTATCTCCAATCTGCCTTTCATCACCAAGATCATGGAAAAATTGGTCAACACCCAACTCTCAGACTATCTTGAAGACCATAAAATACTTCACCCAACGCAATACGGATTCCGCAAATCGCTAAGCACCGAAACTCTCCTCATCTCCCTCACAGACCACCTCATCATGGGATTGGACAAAGGACACTCCTTCTTGCTAGTGCTCCTCGACATCTCGGCGGCTTTCAACACGGTGAACCACTCCATCCTCCTAAATCATCTATCCAACATTGGGATAACAGGAACGGCCTTCAGATGGTTCAAATCCTTTCTCAGTAGCAGAGGTTATAAAGTCAAAATCAATAACAAAGAGTCCCCACACATTAATTCTTCTCTAGGAGTACCCCAGGGCTCCTCCCTGTCTCCCACCCTCTTCAACATCTACCTCCTTCCCCTCTGCCAGCTAATAAACAAGCCTAAAACTAAAACACTATCTTTACGCCGATGATGTACAAATCCTTATCCCTATAACTGAATCCATTATGAAAACACTCAAGTTCTGGGACAACTGCCTCCAAGCCATCAACCTCCTACTCACAGCCTAAACCTGGTACTTAACTCCGCCAAAACGGAACTCTTTCTCATATCCCCCGAACACAGTGATACCCCCCAGCTGACCCACCCCAACATGCTGATCACACAAGCAAGAGATCTCAGAGTAATAGTTGACAACCATCTAAACTTAAAGAAGTTCATCAACCACACAACCAAGGACTGCTTCTATAAACTACAGGTGCTAAAAAGACTTAAACCCCTTCTACACCTTCACGACTTCAGATCTGTCCTCCAGGCCATCATATTCTCCAAGATAGACCATTGCAATTCCATTCTACTAGGTCTCCCTGCCTCCTCCACCAAACCTCTTCAGATGCTCCAAAACTCAGCTGCCAGAATCCTAACAAACACCAACAGAAGAGAGCACATTACGCCCATCCTTAGAGATCTACACTGGCTACCAATAAGCTTCAGAATCCTTCACAAATTCCTTACCATCATTCATAAAACCATTCACCACCAGGTACCCATCGACTTGCAACTCCCACTCAGACTACACACCTCTTTAAGACCTATCAGGGAAGCCTACAAAGGATCCCTGCACGCCCACCCTACCAAAGCCACCCATATATCAACCACTAGAGAAAAGGCCTTCTCAACGGCGGGACCAACCATATGGAACACTATCCCCCCCAATCTCAGACAGGAACCCTGCTTGTTGTCATTCAGAAAAAAATTTAAGACCTGGCTCTTTCAACAAGCCTTCCCCTAACCCAGACATACATCAGCTATGCCACTTCAGCTATGCCTCAGATCATGTACTAAGGCCTTCTATTTAATGCAAGCCATCTCAGACATTGTAACTGATTTGCTATAGTTACCTAGTTTCCTATCTACTACAGCTTCTTCATCTTCCGAGTTCCATTACCCTTGTTTTATTGTAACTTTTTGCCTCTTCGTTGTGATTAATGTTATGGTAAATGTTCCTTGTAAACTGATATGATATTATCTGTATCATGAATGTCGGTATAAAAAAGTACTAAATAAATAAATAATAAATAAATCATGTGACAGGGGCTACCGGTGCCATTGACTGGCCTCTATCACATGGTAGGAGCAATGACTTGGATATCTATGTTTCTGCCCCAGTATCTCACACTGCATGATGCTTTGTCTGCACTGCCTGTCAGATTCTGACTCCGTCACACTACTGTAACTTTCTAAAATTTAAGTTATGAGATTGCTCAAACTGCTGTGCTACTAACCCTGCCTCTGCTAATGTCTGTAGCAGCTGTGCTACAGTCCAACCTGATCTCAACTTAAGAATACCCCTTGCCTGAAGATACACTTTCTCTTCAGAACCCAGTAGATTGGAAATGCAATAAATGCATGGAAAATATGCTCTGCTTTTTTCCTGATTATTTGGAGTGTGGTTTCATTAACCCAACCTGGTGGAAGTGTAACCCTTGGTATCTTCCTCCAGATACAGCCTGTTTAATTTGCTCTACCTCCAAGCCAGCTTCCAGAAGAATCACAGAGCACCCAGACACCAGAAAATGCAGCCAGAAAAAGCCTGCTCCCAGATCCAGGTCTGTTTAAATCCCCACTTGCTAATCCAGTGCCTGCTATCCATATTCTAAAGTCTGTTCACACTGGAGTGGTCTCTCCAAAATTATCCAGTATTGTTTTCTTGAAAAATGCCATTAAGAATTTCCATATTGAGTTGAAACCTGTGTTTAAAAAAGGCCAAATAAGCTCCAAACACAGTTCCTGTTTCTACATCCTGTACTGCCTCTCTGAATAACACTTACAATTTAAACATATCTTGTCAATCCATTACAGATTTCTTACCAGCAAAGACAAGTTCAGGTCCTGATCATAGTAATCCTGCCAAGAGAAGAAGCAGAAAATGTCTGAGTGATATCCCTTATCCCAGTGAGAGTAGCTTTAAACTTAAAGTTTTAAAACTATTTCTCAAGCCAATTACAGCAGTATCTGCCTGCTTGCAGGCTGCTAAAGAACCTCCCAGTAGAGAAGTTTTGAAAATCACAGATTCCCTCAAAACTTCAGTTTGCCAAACTAAGTTAAATCCCTTACTTGGAAAGGCAGAATTTCCTCCTGAGTCCAGTTCAGATAACCACAGGCAAACAACTGCACTAAACAGTTCTACTTTATCTCTGTCTGCAGAGGTTCTAGCTCAGAGGGACTTAATTAAACCTGACAGTGGATTTCAGTTCCTGCCAGGTGCTCTGGAAAAAACAGTTAATTCCAGTCAGCCTGCAGTCATTAAGGAAATATTCCCAGTCTCATAGAAAAACGGCATGTACGTTTTCCAAGTCTGCCTGCTTTGGGTCCTTTCTGAATAACCAAGGCTCTGAGACCAACTCCAGGTCAGATTATTGTCTCCTCTTCATCCCTGATTTTGTCTCCTGTTGAACCCAGGCTCTTGACACAGTCATTATGTAAGATAAAGCCTCAGTGGTGCCTGCTGAACCACTCTTAGAGGTGCAGCCCTGCCCAGATGTCTTACTCCAGAAGGAGTTCATTCCGGCTGTTCCAGCCAGCCTGTGCCTAAAAGACTCTGGCCCAGCTACCCAGAGAGAGCCTGCAACCACTGTCTTGCTCCAGTGGGAGTTTGCCTTGCCAGTTGCACCTTTGATGGACTCCAGTCCTCTAGTGCAGTGTCCAGAGGAAGGCGCTATCCTCAACTCCCAGCATCCAGAGATAGGCACTGTCCACGGCTCCCAGCATCCAGAGGGATGCCCTGCTCCAGCCATCGTCCCATAGACCAGATGTTGTTCTTGACACCCAACCTCAAGAAAACCATGAACCGGAGGTCCAGCCTTCAAAGGATGTGGAGCCAGTGGGTTCACTGTCAGATGCCCTGAACTGGGGTCCAGCCATCCAGATGCAAGGTGATGCATATAGGGAAAAATAACCTATGCTGTAGTTACACAATGTTATGTTCCATATTAGGAGCTACCTCCCAGAAAAAAGATCTAGGTGTCATAGTGGATAATATATTGAAATTTGAAATAGTCAGCTCAGTGTGCTATGGCAGTCAAAAAAGCAAATAGAATGTTAGGAATTATTAGGAAGGGAATGGTGAATAAAATGGAAAAATTCTTGATGCCTCTGTATCGCTCCATAGTGAGACCGCACCTTGGGCACTGTATACAATTCTGGTCACCACAGCTGAAAAAATATATAGTTGCACTGGAGAAGATACAGAGAAGGGCGATCAAAATGATAAAGAGTAGAGATATGAATCGTGTCCTCGATCGTCTTAACGATCGATTTCGGCTGGGAGGGGGAGGGAATCGTATTGTTGCCGTTTGGGTGTTTAAAATATTGTGAAAATCGTTAAAATCGTGAGCCGGCACACTAAAACCCCCTAAAACCCACCCCCGACCCTTTAAATTAAATCCCCCACCCCAAATGCCTTAATACTTCATCAACTTTGGGAGGGAAGTACTTACTTGCCCAAAAACAATGGCAGGAAAACCGGCACACTAAAACCCCCTAAAACCCACCCCGACCCTTTAAATTAAATCCCCCACCCTCCCAAACCCCCCCTCAAATGCCTTAAATTACCTGGGGGTCCAGCGGCGGTCCGGAACGGGCTCCTGCAATTGAATTGTGTTGTTTTCAGCCGGCGCCATTTTGCAAAATGGCGGCCGCAAAATGGCGGCGGCCATAGACCAACATGATTCGACTGCAGGAGGTCGTTCCGGACCCCCGCTGGACTTTTGGCAAGTCTTGTGGGGGTCAGGAGGCCCCCCCCCAAGCTGGCCAAAAGTCCCTGGGGGTCCAGCGGGGGTCCGGGAGCGATCTCCTGCCGTGAATCGTTTTCCGTACGGAAAATGGCGCCGGCAGGAGATTGACTGCAGGAGGTCGTTCAGCCGGGGTCCGGAACCCCCGCTGAATGACCTCCTGCAGTCGATCTCCTGCCGGCGCCATTTTCCGTACGGAAAACGATTTGCGGCAGGAGATCGCTCCCGGTCCCCCGCTGGACCCCCAGGGACTTTTGGCCAGCTTGGGGGGGCCTCCTGACCCCCACAAGACTTGCCAAAAGTCCAGCGGGGGTCCGGAACGACCTCCTGCAGTCGAATCGTGTTGGTCTATGGCCGCCGCCATTTTGCACCGCCATTTTGCAAAATGGCGGCGCAGAATGGCGCCGGCTGAAGACAACACGATTCAATTGCAGGAGACCATTCCGAACCGCTGCTGGACCCCCAGGTAATTTAAGGCATTTGGGGGGGGGTTCGGGAGGGTGGGGGATTTAATTTAAAGGGTCGGGGGTGGGTTTTAGGGTGTTTTAGTGTGCCGGTTTTCCTGCCCTCCCCCTTCCCCCGATTTAGCTACGGACCGCTGCTGGACCCCCAGGTAATTTAAGGCATTTGGGGGGGGGGGGTTCGGGAGGGTGGGGGATTTAATTTAAAGGGTCGGGGGTGGGTTTTAGGGGGTTTTAGTGTGCCGGTTCACGATTTTAACGATTTTCACGATACTCTAAACACCCAAACGGCGACGATACGATTCCCTCCCCCTCCCAGCCGAAATCGATCGTTAAGACGATCGAGGACACGATTCACATCTCTACTCTGTAGCTGCTGTCCCCTACGGGTTTGCTGTCCAAATCAATTTCACAATTTTCACACCTGGTGGCTCAGGCCTACTGATAAATGTTTAATGTTTGCATGTCCATGCTCCAAAATAGCAATCCATATGTTGATAAAACTAAGGCAGTTCATTTACCTGTTATTTACATGGTATTTTTGTTATTTAAAAGCATGCCAATACTTGCAAATGCATACTAAAGCTATTTCAAATGTGCTCAGTTTTTAAAGGGCAATTTTCATATAGCCTGCACAGTTGAAAAGCAGACAGGAATTTTTAGTGAGGATAATTTTTCTGTTAATAAGCAGGCTGAATTAGCCATTATATGTGGGTGATGACATCCAGTAATATTGCACAGACTTGTATCTCCAAGATATTAGATCTTTGAGCTCTACTAAGCATGTGCAGAAATTTCTGCATGGGTGTTGCCTCCTGAGCTTCCTCAGTCATTTTTTGTCCAAGCTAAAGCATGGACATATACTCTGTCTTGCCTTACAATTTGTCTGAATTCTTCATTTTTTCTCAGAAAGTTTCTTCATTCTCTGCCTCAGCAGTCCCACAAAATCACTTTGTAAATGCTAACTAAAAAAAAAAAAAAAGGGGGGGGGGGGAAGGACTGTGCTTCCTCTCTTCTAAGATGTCTTCCTTCCTCGAGATGTCACAGAAAGAAACTACAATCAGTGGTGTCAAACAATGCATTTGTGCTAATGTCTAATACTGATGGCCATGAGTTCTGCTATATCTCCTTGAACGTGGATCATGACCAGCAAAATGTTTATACCAGTGGTCAGATGTCCCCATGCTTACAACGCTCCAGGATACACCGTATTGAACAGCTGTGTAAAGCTCAGGCCAAAACCTCAGGGTCAAGTTCTGGCAGTATTTCTGTGCCTGGAGTCCGCCTCAAAGAAACATAAGCATTCCAAGCACAGTGCCTCAGCACTGGTGCCATCTATGTGGCCAGCATCAGTGCAAACTGCATTGAAGTCTACAGCACACTCTGCATTGAAGCATTTGATAAAAGATGAATCAAAGCATGTGACACATGGACCTTCAAAGCAATCAAGGCCCTGCACATTACCTCACTTAACACTTGATGAATCAACAGACTTTATGCATGCTACATCAAAGAGCTTGATACATGGTGCATTGAAGCATCCAGAGCGTGAAGTATCAAAGTGATTGACATCATGGGACCAATCAATGCAGACAGGGTCGACTCATTCTGACTAAGGACACTTGATGCATGCACATCCATGAAAAAACACCACACCACACTGACACATTCTCAAGCCTCAGCTTTTCAATTGTTCGATGCACCTGAATTGATGTATTCGGGCACTGATATGGAGCTGAACGAAGCAACGATGATGCTACTGACACTTCCATAGGCATAGCAACAATGTGTTCCTACAGATTCCTTGATGTTCAACTAATATTCCTCTCATGACAAATCTAAAGTCTTTGAAGTCCTCAAAGCATTATATTCCATTCAAATTGCCAATCTTAGCAGCCACTCTACCAATGCAGTTAAACACAGCGCATCTGTAAAAGGTGGCTGACTGGTAGGTTACATGTCGCAGAATACACAACATACTTATTTACAAGAATAGAAGTTTACTTTTAAATCTGAGAAGAAGCAATAAAAACATACAAGATTAGAGTTTGCATTATATAATATACACAAAAATACTTTCCCTCACAGTTTCCAATGTGAGTCTGATATCTCTTTGGAAAGACGGAAACAGAGCACCAGGGAACCAGGAACAGTCATCAGGCACTTCATTAACCACTGTAATGTCCAAAAGTTTTTCCTATGATCTGTTCTTTCTCTGATATCAAACAGTTTGTCTCAAGTTGCTCTTTTTAATGACCTTTGCTCTAGTTTCTTCCCTGGGCTACTCACATGTGTTCTTGAGGCCCCAATTGTCTGTCCTTATCACATCAGCAAACAGTTAGGTATGGCCAAGTGGCTACTGTCCTGTTTTCCCTGATATCTGCACAGTTAGCCTCCTGAGTAACTGCTCTTTAATATATCTGTTTTCCTGACTTGTTTAATATAACAAGCAGGCTAAGAAAAATGGCATATTTATTCTCAGAACTTTTAGCCCTATATCAAATAATTACACTAGTAATATAAGTGATTCTCTGCTCCACTAATTTCTATCATGGTACAAAATTTTATGTAAACTAAATAGCTCCTTAAAATAATTGCTCACAGCATTCTAGATCTATAGGGGAGGACATAAGATTATCCCTTCCTCCTGCAATCATCAGAGCACTTTTCCAACCTCAGCTATTGGTGGAGGGATATTATCTGGAGGTGCAAGATCCTTTATGTTCTGTGCTACTACTCACATTGGACCTTCTCCTGGTATCAAAAGAAGATATAGTATCTCCTACAGTAGGCCAGAGGCTATATCAATCAGTGAATCTGCATTATCTAAGTAGTCTGGATCTTTGCTCTGCTCTTCAGAGTCTGGCTAAAGCAATTCCACTTAATGAAGTCCTGGTTTCACTTATTGAACTGCTCACATCCTTGGAACCCATTCTTTAGGCTTCTTCTTCATCCCACTCCATTGCAGAAAGGCTGGATTGCTTGGTGCCTCTTTACATAAGGGTGTCGCAAAGGACTTCAAGGGGTAGTGTACCCTGCTTTAACATAAATTTGTTCTCCGAGTGGGAGTGAAGGATTTTCTGCAGTAATACTTGAGAGTGTAACACTTGTGGTCATTGTTAAAAAATATCATTTTAGAAGCGCAGTCCATATGTATTCCACGCATTAAGAAATTTGGAAGGAAGGTCAAACAAATGCCAGCATGGCTAAAAGTGAGATGAAAGAGGCTATTTTGGCCAAAAGATATTCATTCAAAAATTGGAAGAAGGATACATCAGAAGAAAATAGGATAAAGCATAAGCATTGGCAAGTTAAATGTAAGAAATTGATAAGATTGGCTAAGAGAGAAATTGAAAAGAAGCTGGCCATAGAGGCAAAAACTCATAATAAAAATTTCAACTAGGCTGGAGCATGGACCCAGGCCCGAACTGTGGTCTGGCTCAGAGGCTTGGTCCAAAGGCTTTAACCTTGGCTGGAACCAGGCCCAGTGACTCACCTGACCTGGAGCCTGGATCCCAACACCAGAACCTCGACAAGAACCAGGCATGATGCCACAATCCGACCCAGAGGCCCAGGTCCTGATGCCAGAATCTCAGCCAGACCCAGGCCCGATGCTGTGCCCTGACGCGGCAATGCCATGGCCTCAGCCCAGACCCAGGCTCAATGCTGCGACACAACCCAGAGGCCATGTCCCAACACCGGGGCCTAGGCCCACGACCCAAGCTGGTTCTGGCTCTACCTTGGCTCTCTTTGAGGTTCTTTTCAGATTCCTTTCCTTTACAGTATTGCTTTCTATTGGTCTTGCCATGACAATATGATGCTTACACAGACCTTAACCTGTTCCCTTACCTGCTTCCAGTAAAAGTGACAAAACACACAGATCTCTCCTCTTATTTGCTGCAGATACTGAAATACTGTGTATCTCCACAGCCTGGCAATTCCTGATAATAGTGTAACCCTAACAGAAAGAGAAAGAGAGAACTATATCAATCAATGTCTCCTATTATATATTGAAAAACTACCTTCCTTTCTCCTAAGTCCTAAGTAAATCTTTTCAAAAACGTTTTCTTTCATTTTGAAATACAGGCTACAGAAATAAACTTATCTTTATCTGAAATCCAAAGAGATAAATGCTTCAAAATAAAGACTATACTCAAGGTCTAGATTCCTTAGAGTTTAAGGTTACAAAAAATGAGGAAGCCATTGTCAATCCATACAGCTGCTGGGTGACATAAATTGGTTGAAAATGTGTTTGACATTGATTGGTTCTGCTCCTTCTTTGTCACTTCCCATCCTTTAACTGCTCCTTCTTCAGTACAAAATTAGTTGCAGTTTTAATTGCCTCAAAGATTGTGATGCATCCAGAAACAAATAAATATAACGTGTTCTCATTATTTTCAATGCCCCATCCATTCTTTTCATTTCAAACTAAACCAACCAAAAATGGTCATTTTTGATTCAGATTATCCATTTCAAATGAAAGCATAGCATATCCCTTGCATTAACTGACCAAAGATAAATAGTAAAAGGGCCAGTTAGCAGAGGATTTCTTTTCACCTTCAAGTGATATCATCTACCTCTTATCCCATGTGGAAGCACACACTCTTAAGTGAAAACATTCACCCATGAAGCCCCTGACAATCTCCTCAACAGATAGTCCTGAGCTCTTAACCTCTCTACCACCCCTCTGGAATGAAGATCCAGAGGGTACCATTACTCATAGGTAGGAGGTACAACAAAACTCCCCTGTCTGTACAAATGCTAGCCATTCAATGATGCTACCAGTGATGCTTCACTCTCATGTGGTAGGAATACATTCAGACAGAGGACTATTTGTTGCATTAAGCCTAGCTTTACTGTATTTAAATAGCAATTTTCTTATGATTCAGTAGTGATTGATGGGCAAAACAACAGCCTAAGAAACTGGTAATGAGGCTTAGAAAGCTTAATGAATGCATTATCTTATACAATACATTTTCTGGGTTTGAATGTAATTTTATAGTGAATTGTATCGTGAGTTAAAATAACATAAAATAAAATTTTAAATAACTTGTGTTTACTTTAAAAAAAAAAGCCTTAGATGACCAGTTTTGGATCTGTGATCCAGCTTTCTACTCCAATGACTATTAGAGTTTCTTATATTCCCATAATTTCATTTCCTGTATGATCTTATATTTGTTATAAGTGAACAATGATGAGTTGTACTTTCTTTTGAAACAAATGGATAAAATGTGATAAATGAGGCCATTTTCATTTTATTCATGGTCACTCAAAATTAATGGAGGGCACCCACAAACATAACGACAATTTTTTAGCCCATTTGTTTTTATTTCTCAGTGTGTGTTATGGGTAACAGTAAAACTGCAGATGCCAGCACAGCATGTTTTTTTCTGTTAGAAGAGCAACCAAGCAGTGATGCCATGGTTTCCCAATCTACTTGGGCAGTAAGATACAGGGAAAAAGACTGAATGGGGGACCAATTAAGTGCAGGCAATATCTAACCAGCCTATAGCTGGCACCTATATCAAGTGACATTGACTTTATCCCACTGAAAGGTTTAAGCATGAATAAACACCATTTTAAGATCACTTCTGTATTGGATTTTACAGGGGAAGGTTGCATTTTCTGAAGCTATCTGAATGAAAGAAAAAAGTTTAAAAAGAGTTCTCTTCACCGCTGTAGTGCTCACTGTGTTTAAGAAACAGACATTGAAATTCTGTCTTTTTACTGGTGTAGAATAGGGGAGAGAAGCAGTGAATAGAGGTGATTTTCAATGTTCCTTTGTCTCATTCCAGTAGGGATGTGAATCGTTTTTTGACGATTTAAAATATCGTCCGATATATTTTAAATCATCAAAAATCGTTAGAGGCGATATTTAATAGGAATTCCCCCGATTTATCGTCAAAAATCGTAAATTGGGGGAAGGGGGAGGGCGGGAAAACCGGCACACTAAAACAACCCTAAAACCCACCCCGACCCTTTAAAATAAATCCCCCACCCTCCCGAACCCCCCCCCCAAAATGCCTTAAATTACCTGGGGTCCAGTGGGGGGAGGGTCCCGGTGTGATCTTTTACTCTCGGGCCTCCGGTGTGTTGTAGAAATGGCGCCGGCGCCATTTTGTTTTTTGTCCCCCGACGTCAGGAGCGTAGGAGATCGCTCCCGGACCCCCGCTGGACCTCCAGCCAGCCATACAGTGTATGGCCGGCGCCATTTTGTACGGCAAAACGATTCGAGTGCAGGAGGTCGCTCCTGGACCCCCGCTGGACTTTTGGCAAGTCTTGTGGGGGTCAGGAGGCCCCCCCAAGCTGGCCAAATGTCCCTGGAGGTCCAGCGGGGGTCCGGGAGCGATCTCCTATGCTCCTGATGTCGGGGGACAAAAAACAAAATGGCGCCGGAGCTACCTTTGCCCTGTCATATGACAGGGCAAAGGTAGCGCCAGCGCCATTTCTACAACACACCGGAGGCCCGAGAGTAAACGATCACACCAGGACCCCCCCCCTGGACCCCAGGTAATTTAAGGCATTTTGGGGGGGTTCGGGAGGGTGGGGGATTTATTTTAAAGGGTCGGGGTGGGTTTTAGGGATGTTTTAGTGTGCCGGTTTTCCCGCCCTCCCCCGATTTACGATTTGCACGATATTTAAAAAAACAAAACCGCGACGATCCGATTCCCTCCCCCCCCAGCCGAAATCAATCGTTAAGACGATCGATCACACGATTCACATCTCTACATTCCAGTGCTCTGCAGTCTAACTATGTAATCTGCAACTAATATTAGCTCCAGAGATTTCGGTGAACAAACGAACAGCCTGAGCCCTGAGCCTTGTATGTTTCTTATCTGAGAGGTATTGTGTATATGCAAAAGGAATAAACAGCACACATGTGTGTGTGTGTGTGTGTGGTGTGTCAGACATTTTTGCATACACTGTGATGGTTAGTGGGTCAATGTGTTGTAGGCAAAGCCAGCCAGCAAATAGTTTGTGTCACTGCCAAGCTGGTAACTCTGCTTGCTAAGCACTTCAGTTTACTTAGTCTGTCTGTTGACTTATTTGTGTGTGTGTTACAGATAGTATTGGAGAGGTACCAGTGAATATACTATAGTACATTAATAAATTACATTATGTCATCAAAAACCCCATTAGCCACTATTTATGCACATACAACGAGCGGTCTGTCTGTGGGCAGTGTTGCAGGCTCACATATATTGGGACAGGGGTGCTCTCTGAAGCCAAATCCCCAGTGGGACTCTTTTGTACTTACAAGCTTGGTGCCTGCTTGCACAAGCACATACAGTGAGCGGTCTGTCTGTGGGCAGTGTTGCAGACTCACATATACTGGGACAGGGGTGCTCTCTGAAGCTAAATCCCCAGTGGACCTCTTTTCTACTTACAAGCTTGGTGCCTGCCTGCACAAACACATAAAGTGAGCGGTCTGTCTGTGGGCAGTGTTGCATACTCACATATATTGGGACAGGGGTGCTCTCTGAAGCCAAATCCAGAGTGGGCCTTTTTTGGAAATAATTATTTTAATTGAAATACCTAGTAGGCATTGACATTAAATCCATAATGTCAGGGAAAGCTAGACATGGTCAAGTGATTGGGACTGGCAGAGAAGGCGCTTCAGAAGGCAGTGCCAGCCCCCCATTAAAGTTAAAAAAGGACCTGTTCCAATCTAAATGTTGCGTTCGTCGGACTCAGACAGCTTCATCCTACTTGCCTTACCTCTTTATTCACTTTCTCCACCAGCCTCACGAAGATAGCGACCGCCGCGTCTGCTAGCCGCACCCTCCGGCGTCCACGGAACGGCTTTAGCAAGGCATTCCGCCATGATGCTCCTGAGGGCCTCCTAGGGTGCGTGCACGCACGCTACCCTTGTCTTTATTCCAGCATTGGTGCGAACCTCGGGGGTGTCCCCCTCGATTGACGTCACGCCATCCGGATATTTAGCCTGCCCTATTTGCTGACTGACTTTGAGTTAGCAAGGATTGGATTCGTCTGATCTAAGCTGCTCTGCTGCTTCCTGCTGCCGCTGGAAGCTCTCCCTACCCTTTGGGGATTTGCTAACTTGGGTACCTGCTCCTCGGTAGCCCTATGCTTATTTCCAGGTACCTATCCAGTATCCAGGTATTCACTCCTCGAGAGCCTGTGTCATCTACCTTGGTGTCTGCTTATCATTTAATTCTATCTGTGTTGTAGTTTAACTGTTTAGTGGACCCTTGGGCCGGCCTGCCGGAGACTAGGGTAAGGTGGACTATTGTCTCCGTATGAGAGGGAGGAGGCCGGGAGGCGGACACCAGGCCAGGTGAAGGAGCTGGCCTTCACACAGGGAGCCCGAACTCCCCAGGAGGAGCCTGTGGGAGTCGAGGAATTATGGCTAGGAGAACAGAAGAGGTGTCTTCACCCTGGAAGCCGAGACTCCCCCGGGAGGAGCCTGTATGAGCCCGGCCGCTGGGACTTAGGCGAGTGAGGATGCTGTGAAGATGAACCAGGATCAAGCAGATATCTTGGCTGGAACTGAAACAAGACACAGAAGCAGGAACCAGGCTGGGACTGAAGCAGGGTACTGAGGCAAGAACCTGGCTGGAACTGATGCAAGACATAGAAGCAGAAACCAGGCTGGAACTGAAGCAAGACACAGAAACAGGAACCAGGCTGGAACTGGAGCAAGACACAGAAGCAGGAACCAGGCTGGAACGGAAGCAGGCTACAAGCGAGAAGTTAGCGAACTCCGAGGCACACAGCAACTAGGAACCGCAAGGTAACCTCGTTGCAAGGCGTCTGATAGAGGCAGGCGCCGACCTTACATACCCGCCAGCGTCTGACGTCACAGGAGCGGGTGGAGCATTGAGTGGCGGGAAAGGGCCTATATCTTCGGCCTCTTTGCGTGCGCGTGCGCCTAGGAGGAGGGCGGCTGGCTTGGGCGTCCCAATGGCGTCGCCCCCACGGGGATGCCACCGAACAGGCCCGGAACCCAGCGAAGCCCTCCAGCGAGACTGGACCCGATGCCAGGAGCCAAGAGGTAAGGCCCCGGTCGCGAGTGCCGCAACCGAGACCGCAACAATCTGCTGGGAACTCTACTATTGCAGCTACAAAGAGTTGTGAGTAATCTAATATCTATCAGTCTGTCTCATCTATAGCTCCGCATTGGAACCCGCTTCTCGAGGTCCTATGCTTATCTTCAGGTGCCTATCCAATATCCAGGTACTCGCTCCTCGAGGGCCTATGTCATCTACCTTGGTGCCTGCTAACAATTTACTTCTACCTGCTGGGAACTCCATTATTGCAGCTACAAGAATTGTGAGTAATCTAATATCTATCAGTCTGTCTTACCTACAGCTCCTCATTGGAAACCTGCATTGGAGCTCCCTACACCACCATTGTGGAATGGGTCTCCTCAACTGAGGACCCCAGACTGCTGCTGCAAGAATCTACTCACTACTGCCACCTCTGGTGACTCCTACAAGCTGCATAATAAAACTTATCTCTGTGTTTGTGCATTCTGAGTCTAGCCTGGTACTACAGTTCTTCCGGGGCTCCTCCCCATGGGAATGGCCATCACTGAGGTACCCAAGAATCCACCCAAACACCTCAAAACCATAACATTAAATTCTCTCAAAATGGTGCCGATGGCCATTTGCCCTTACCATGTGACAAGGTATCCGTGCCATTGGCCAGCCCCTGTCACATGGGGGGAGCACTGGATGGCCGGCGCCATCTTTAAAAATGGTACAGGCCATCCAATGCTCCTACCATGTGACAGGGGCTGGCCAATGGCACGGATACCCTGTCACATGGTAAGGGCAAAGGCCATTGGCGCCATTTTTATTAGTGGCAGCCAACGGCCCGAGAGCGGGAGATCGCTCCCGGGACCCCCACTGGACCACCAGGTACCTGTAAAAAGTTTTTTGGGGGGTCGGGAGGGTGGGGGAAGCTAAGGGATTAGTTTTAAAGGGTCGGGTGGGTTTTTTGTTTAACGGCTCGGGCGCAGCCGATAAAAAAAAAACCCGATCGGGCCGGACAAAAAAAAAATCACGATGTGAATCGGATTCTGGTTCCGATTCACATCTCTACCCAAAAAAACATGTAGGTCCAGCTCAGTATTTAATCCTAAAGGGTGGACAGTTAACTGTCCACCCTTTAGGATTAAATACTGAGCTGCTGTCCACCCTTTAGGATTAAATACTGAGCTGGACTTACATGTTTTTTTGGGTTGATTTCTGAACTGTTTTCTAATTCACGATCACTGACAGATGTTTTGATACCAAATCATGATTGATGGCTGACGTCATTAAAGATGGCGTATTTAAAGGGACGCTAGCCTCGGTTCGGGTTCCTCCATTTGTTTCTTTCCGATGGTTGAGACGTCTGGTCCAGTCTAACATGGTAGCTGTGGTGTCTTGAGATAAGTATTGTTTTCACCTTTTTTCATAAAATGTGCAATGCTTTCTCATTTATACTCCTTTTTAGATATGTGGCTCTGCATTGAAGTGCTTTTATACGCCCCTGAGGAAGCTAACTCAGCGAAACACCGGCCTGTGTAGGGCTCTCCTACCTACCAACTGTATATGAAAGAGTCATTTGGATAATAATAATGGAGGACATTTTTAATTAATTTTTGAAAAAAGAAAAGAAAAAATATGTTGTTGCATTAAAATTATGATGAAGGTGAATGATAGATAAGACCGGTTAGTGTCTGCTTGAAAGTGACACATAACGTCAAGGCTTGCTGACACCTTCTTAGGCTAACTCTTTGAATTACTATTTGGGTTCCACATTTTTGGTGATTTGATTATATGCTGTGGTTAACCGCTGACTCCCTTGCGTGAGTAAGGTAATTGAAATCTCCCATTATTATTGCTCAGCCAAATTTGTTTACTTCCCTGATTTCTCTTAGCATTTCATCATCTGTCTGACCATTTTGTCCAGGTGGACGGTAGTATACTCCTGTCACTATAGTCTTACCCAACACACATGGGATTTCTTTTCTATCCATATAGATTCTACTGAGCATTTAGTCTCTTGTATGATCTCTATCCTGTTGGACTCTATACCCTCCCAGACATAAAGTGCCACACCCCTGCCAAGTTGATCCTCCCTATCATTGCGATATAATTTGTACCCTGATATAGCACTGTCCCATTGGTTATCCTCCTTCCACCAAGTTTCTGTGATGCCAATTATGTCAATCTCATCATTTGCTGTTATACACTCTAACTCTCCCATCGTACTTCTTAGACTTCTGGCATTGGCATACAGATATTTCAAAGTATGTTTTTTGTTTGTTTTAGCAACCTGCTTTTCAATTGTTTGGGATAATTTGGAAATCATTAGCTTTGGTGATTTTTTACATATAAGCATATGGACTATGTTTGCTTTTAATGGAACCTCTCTGTTGGGATGCCCTAACTCTCCTGTTTCATTAGTATCCTTCAAGGATACATTTCTCCGAACCATGCACAGCTGAGTGACTGTCAGCTTTTCCCCTTGTTCTAGTTTAAAAGCTGCTCTATCTCCTTTTTGAAAGTTAGTGCCAGCAGCTTGGTTTGGATTGTATGTTAGTACATTGCATACACATAGCCAGCCAGTAGACAATGTGCGCCATTGCCAAGCATTCTAACTCTGCTTGTTAAGTAGTGCCTCTCTTCTTGCTGTATTGCATGCACCTACCATTTGTGATTGTAAATACCATTACTGCTGCTGGTCCAAGCCTCTCTTGGTATCTTTGTATGGTTCTGCCTCTGCTCTGGCTATCTTTAGAGATTCTTTCCAAATTCTTTTCCCTTATGGTACTTGCTGATTCTTGATCTTGCCATGGCAATCCAATACTTTGCACATTTGCTATACCAATCATGGACCTTTGGGCTATTCATGCTACTCTTGGCACCACTAGCCCCTATTTTAGTGCATTGAGCTTATGATGCCATTCTTCTTCCTGCCTCAGTCCTCACTGTATATATTGGGGCCTTGATATGAATTTCCTCCCATGTTGCTCTGCACCTACCATTTGTAATTGTATATACTATTGCTGCTTCTGCTCCAAGCCTCTCTTGACATCTTGAGTGGTTCACTCTCTGTTCTGGCTGGTTTCAAGGTTATTTTCAAATTCCCTTATGATACTTGCCAACTCTTGGTTTTGCTATGAAAATCCATTGCATTACCTAGTTATCTTTAATGGTTTCATGTCCTCTTGTACTTTTTTACTGTTCTTACTGAGTAACTATTGGTCTCATCTGGTATTTAGCTTTTGATATATTTTACCACAACAAAGGGGAAGACCTACTCAAAACCTGAATTCCCATCACCTTCCTCAAATGATTCCTCTCTGGATTCTCCCTGGTCAGGGTTTTCTTCCAATTGTGTTGGTGTCTTTTGTCTCTCATTTGGAGCCTTGGAATGCTATTGACACTGTAGATGGCTGCTATGTACCTCTCATGGTGTTTTGATGTGTTCATGACTCTTTTTGTGCTGCTTTGACCCTCCCTCAGTGTCTTGGCATTTTTCTGCCTTCTTTGCTGATTTGTTGCTCATTCATGGTGTCTTGGGCTGTTCATGCCACTTTTGGTGTTCATGCCACTTTTGGTGCAGCTTTGCCATTTTCTGCCTTCTTTGCTGATTTGTTGCTCATTCATGGTGTCTTGGGCTGTTCATGCCACTTTTGGTGCAGCTTTGCCTGTCCTATGCTGCTTTGGGGCATTCATGCCACTTTTATTGGTGCCTTTTACCCCTATTTTGGAGCCTTGAGGAGTTCCTGTCATTCTTGCTGCTGCTTTGCTCCTCTCACAGTGCCTTGGAGAACTCTTTCCACTGCTGATACCATTTTGTCCCTTTACAGTGACCTATGAAACAAATTAATGAATGAAATGAAAAATTTGCCCCTACACAACCCTAGAAAAAGACCATATGGCCCATCCAGTCTGCCCATCTGTCCAAGTAATTTAGCATTATAATTATCATCACTTCCTTAGAGTTCCCCTGTATTTATGCTATGCTTTCTTGAATTCAGATACTGTTTTTGTCTCTACCACTTCCACTGGGAGGCTGTTCCACACATCTACCATCTTATTTGTAAAGAATATACTCCCGAGTCTAAGAAAACAGCTGCATACGTAAAGGCATTCTACTCTTCATCATATTTTTATATATAGAATATATTTACAGGTTTGCAGTCTATTTTCTTAGCAGGGTCAGCATTCTTTAATTTTAGTCCTAACTCATTAATGTGTTTCCTTACATACTGACATGCTTATATTTCCTTTTCTATAAATTTCACCACTCATAAATAGCAATGTGACTGCTGTCCATCAATCTAATAGTTAAGTGATGCAATGCAATGTAATTGAAACAGCAAAAAAGGTCACCTTGATAAATCCAAGTCTTGAAAAAAGGTAATTTAAGGCACCAGAATTCTTTATTATAAATTACTATATATCTTGAAAAACATTTTGAAAGGGCTTTACCAAGTTCTGGTTGGAATATTATGTTCTATGTTTTTATGTAATGTAATGTAATGTAATAATGTTCCACCTCATCAAACAGACATGATTCTTTAAATATTAAATTGACCCATAATACTAGACGTCATTAGATAAAATGCTGACAATGTGTTATGGGTAGATTTTCAAAAAATATGCACGCGTGTCCAAGTGCGTGCACTACCCGGCGCACGCATGTTATAAAATTCTGAGTCGGCGCGCACAAAGGGTTATAATTTAGCAAATCCGTGTGGCAACGCATCGGGGTCTTCCCCAGTTTCCTCCCAGTCCACTCCAATTAAGGGAACTTCCCAACCCCCTACCCTAACCTCCCTTACACTTCCCCTATCCTACCTTCCCCCTATCCCTGTCCTAGCATCCCTCCCCCCCCCCCCCCCCCACCATTTTTGTAACTCACATTTGCTTCTGCAAAGGAGCATGAGCAAGTTGTGCATGCTGGCACTCTGCCGGCACGCGATCCCCTGGCACAGCAGCAAATGGCCGCTGTACCGTGCGCCTCGAGCCCCACCCCCCTGGACTGCCCCCTTTTAAGGCCCCCGGCACTTACACACCTCCCGGAGTTTACGCACGTAGCCGGGCCCGTTTGAAAATTGGCCTGGTGTGCTTAAGGCCCGGCCACGCGCATAAACCCCGGGATTTACGTGTGCCGGGGTTTTAAAATCCGCTCTTATGCTTTCTTCTGCCCTATATGTAATCATCAGTCTAACGCAGTGCACCGAATAATTTTTGCAAATAAAATATCACATGTAATAGAAAGATATAGTTGAAAGTTATAGTTCAAAACAATAGTTCAAAAACGTATCTTATAGTTTCACAACACGTAATGGAAGTAGAAATAAATGCCAAATAGCCACTGTGGAGGTATTTTTTCAAGAAACACCCATCTAGTCTCAGCTGTATGTCCATCCATACATCAAAGGCACTAGAGAAATAATCAAACAGAGTTCTGGGTAGTCTAACTTAAAATTAAATAACCAGTCCAGAATTAGAAAAAATATAAATAGATTCAAAGATATTAAAATAATGAAAAGCAATGTTTCCATATCCATTCCAGACCTTCATACTGGTCTCTTCTCTCCTGCACCATCATCCATGTTAAGCAACCCCTCCCCTTGAAGATTAGGGCAAATGGAGTTTATTTCCAGCATGCACTAATCAGAAGTTAGAAAAATATCCCCATGCTCAAAAATATGAACAATATCCAAATGGTTAAAAACTCACAAAACTGTAATCCAATTCTCAAGTCTTCTGGGTCTCTTGGGTTTTCTAGCCAAGAGCCCCAACTTCTCCTTCTCCTTAGCTCAGGCAAAAAGATCTTGGATGCTAGGGATGTGAATCGTTTTTCAACGATTAAAATTATCGTCCGATAATTTTAATATCGTCTTAAATCGTTATAGAACACAATACAATAGAAATTCTAACGATTTATCGTTAAAAATCGTTAAATCGTGTTAGTGCGCACTAACTCGAGTTAGTGCGCACTAACTGAAAATGATACAAATTGACACTTTCCAGGTCAGTAAAGGTCAGTTAGGAATGAATATGTGTTCCTATTGGCTGGCTGCCCTCTTATCTATTGATGTTAACCAGGTTCCCACTGAGGTGATGGTTGGGGGGATGGGAAATGGAAATGGAAACTCAGGAACACTAACAGAAAATGATACAAATTATTGACACTATCCAGGTCAGTAAAGGTCAGTTAGGAATGAATATGTATTCCTATTGGCTGGCTGCCCTCTTATCTATTGATGTTACCAAGGTTCCAACTGAGGTGATGGTTGGGGGATGGGAAATGAAAACTGTTGGTAGTTGACAAAAAAAGTAATGTGATCAGTCAATATGACTAGAACCTGTGCCCTATTCCTGATACCAGGGTGTTGTGATCTTCCTGCACTCAGTGCCCTATCCCTGATACCAGTCTGAGACAGCTCCCTCCCTGCATTACTAGTGAGAGGCTGGCTTCACAGACAGGGGGGAGCTGCCTGACCCTCACTCCTGAGTTCCCCCATGTCCAGCTAGTGAATGGTGTGTGGGTGAGGGGGGGGGGGGGAGGATGGTGAAGTCTGAGACAGCTCCCTCCCTGCATTACTAGTGAGAGGCTGGCTTCACAGACAGGGGGGAGCTGCGTGACCCTCACTCCTGACTTCCCCCATGTCCCAGCTAGTGAATGGTGTGTGGGTGAGGGGGGGGGGGAGGATGGTGAAGTCTGAGACAGCTCCCTCCCTGCATTACTAGTGAGAGGCTGGCTTCACAGAAAGGGGGGAGCTGCCTGACCCTCACTCCTGACTTTCCCCATATGTCCCAGCTAGTGAATGGTGTGTGGGTGAGGGGGGGGGGGGAGGATGGTGAAGTCTGAGACAGCTCCCTCCCTGCATTACTAGTGAGAGGCTGGCTTCACAGACAGGGGGGAGCTGCCTGACCCTCACTCCTGACTTCCCCCATGTCCCAGCTAGTGAATGTTGTGTGGGTGAGGGGGGGGGAGGATGGTGAAGTCTAAGACAGCTCCCTCCCTGCATTACTAGTGAGAGGCTGGCTTCACAGACAGGGGGGAGCTGCCTGACCCTCACTCCTGACATCCCCCATGTCCCAGCTAGTGAATGGTGTGTGGGTGAGGGGGGGGGGGAGGATGGTGAAGTCTGAGACAGCTTCCTCCCTGCATTACTAGTGAGAGGCTGGCTTCACAGACAGGGGGGAGCTGCCTGACCCTCACTCCTGACTTCCCCCATGTCCCAGCTAGTGAATGGTGTGTGGGTGAGGGGGGGGGGAGGATGGTGAAGTCTGAGACAGCTCCCTCCCTGCATTACTAGTGAGAGGCTGGCTTCACAGACAGGGGGGAGCTGCCTGACCCTCACTCCTGACTTCCCCCATGTCCCAGCTAGTGAATGGTGTGTGGGTGAGGGGGGGGGGAGGATGGTGAAGTCTGAGACAGCGTCCTCCCTGCAATTACTAGTGAGAGGCTGGCTTCACAGACAGGGGGGAGCTGCCTGACCCTCACTCCTGACTTCCACCATGTCCCAGCTAGTGAATGGTGTGTGGGTGAAGGGGGAGGGGGGGAGGATGGTGAAGTCTGAGACAGCTCCCTCCCTGCATTACTAGTGAGAGGCTGGCTTCATAGACAGGGGGGAGCTGCCCGACCCTCACTCCTGACTTCCCCCATGTCCCAGCTAGTGAATGGTGTGTGGGTGAGGGGGGGGGGGGGAGGATGGTGAAGTCTGAGACAGCTTCCTCCCTGCATTACTAGTGAGAGGCTGGCTTCACAGACAGGGGGGAGCTGCCTGACCCTCACTCCTGACTTCCACCATGTCCCAGAAGATCACAACACTCCTGGTATTAATAGGGATAGGGCACTGTGTGCAGGAAGATCACAACACCCCTGGTGCCAGGGTTAGGGCACTGTGTGCAGGAAGATCACAACACTCCTGGCATTAATAGGGATAGGGCACTGTGTGCAGGAAGATCGCAATACCCCTGGTATCAGGGTTAGGGCACAAGTTCTAGTCACAATTGACTGATCACATTACTTGTTTGTCAGCATACCAACTGTTTCCATTCCCATCCCCCATATACTGTCAGTGGGAAACCTTGGTAACATGAATAAATAAGAGGGCAGCCAATAGGAATACATATTCATTCCTAAACTGACCTTAACTGACCTGAAAAGAGTGTCAAATTGTATCATTTTCAGTTAGTGCGGCACTAACTCCCAGTTAGTGCGCACTCTAACTCCCTTAGTGCGCACTAACTCGAGTTAGTGCGCACTAATCGGAAAAAAACGATTTTTAACGATTTTTTAACTAAAAAATCGTGCCTAACACGATTTTCTTCCCCTGCCACACGTTTTCTATCATTAAGACGATATGGAAAACGATTCACATCCCTATTGGATGCAGCTTTTCAGGATCCTGGGGGATACCCTTCCCTCAAGACTGGATCAATCTTCTCCCAAAAATCTCTCCTCTCTCAACTCCATAAAAACTCAACTATTTATCAAGACCCCCAGGGTTAAGGAAAAGATCCAACAGTCAAGCTCCTATTCCTTCTCCTCTCCAGTCACCTTCCCACTGCTCTCCAACCCACTCCCTTGAGATCCAGGAATGATCTCTAGCGCCTTTTCTTCTTGTCAGCTCCTAACCCACTGAAAACTGAGCTCGCTCATGGGGATTTTTATAACCCACATAATCCTTCCCCAAAAATGGTGGGGCTTTGAGAGTGACTAGGTATGTGCAAATGTTTTTTTGAATGAGAAGCAGGTTATTTTGAGGGCCAGTATTAGTGTTGCATTTTTGTATATAACACAAAGGAAAATTTATATGAGCAACCATCTAAAACCTGTGAGCAATGCTCCAAAATGTATGAGCAATCGCTTATGCACTCAGCTTAGAGGGAACTATAGTTATTTCAAGGGGAGGAATCTCAAATATCAAAAACAAAAAACCTCCCACTGCCCATTGCTGGGAAAAGTAATTGACAGCAATTGCTAGTGACTGGCAAAGTCCCATTACACATGAGTTAAGTACCATAACGCTTGATACTTCATATAGATTTGAATTTCAAGTGACAAACTGTTTTCAGCATTACTGAAAAATACATCTATGGTTTAATCACCACATATTGCTAGATTAAGAGGTGGTTTTTAGAATATTAAGTCTCAGAAGTCCTTCATATTAAAAAAAAAAAGGATACAAAAAGGGGGCTATCATTATATGATAATTTGGTAAGGTACTAAGAGGAAGTTTGGTTCTACTCAATATGATTATACTGCATAATGCATATGTGATTGCCTTATGATATGGGAATAAAACATTCCAAAAGGAAAAGAGTTACAGGGGTCAGGTAATTGTTTCTCATACACTTCTGCATCTTTCTTTTAGTGTGTTCCACTGTTCTTCTATTATGTAAATTAATAGCCATGCACAAAGCATGTTAATATGCTATTTGAATGCCAATAGTGTTACCACCAGAGCCAAAATCTCTAGTGTGAAAACTGGAATTGTTGAGGGGACTGGAGCCGGAATCTCTGGTGTGGAAACTGGAGTTGTTGAGGTGCCTGCAGCTAGAATCTCTGTGTGGAAATTGTAGTTTGCAAAATATTAAACAAAGACTGACCACTCAACTTTTCTGTTAAGACCTCATGATTGAACAATCTGTAAATCCATTTTTGCTCCAGTCTCAAAAGAATGAGATCATAATTACCTCCTGATTGGATGTTGTTGGGATTATAGAAGTAAGGGGAGTCTCTGCCATTTTTTTTGACACTGTGTGCTATATAAGAGGGGTATGTTAAAGCTTATGTGAGAAGATATGTTTTATATTCTTATGTTTTATATTTTTGAAACTCTTTTTAATTTTTTTCAGATATACTTAGTGACCTCGGATGAAGACAACAAGATCATGAAAACATTGGCCATGTCAGGCATTTTTGAGTGGGATTATAAAGTTATTGTGATATTGGGAAGATAAGTATTGTTAATTCTTTTGGGCTTGAGTTATATTATAAAAAAGAACTCATAAATTATATCATTCACAGTACTACCTCCTGATTTTGTCTTACAGCACTAGCATTAAAATAGGTATTTACAGGTGAATTGTCAAAGTTGTTATACATGTAAAAGTAGCTAACATAGATATCTGAGACACTTAGCTAATCACACACACTCTTCACTTCACTTTCAGTCTAATAACAAGCCAAGTCATCATTTTGGGTAAATAAGGCCATAGCTTTATTCTGTAACATCCCATCAGTTGTTATCCACCTGGGTTTCAGACTTTTTCCAGTATACCACGGCAATCAATAGAGGTCCTCCCTTACCACAACCCAGCAAGAAAAGGGGGCTCACATGAAAATTAGTCACCCAAGGCCATCCCCCTGGCCATACTTTCAAAGTGCAGCTCCCAGCATGCCAGCGGCTACCCCCAACTCAATATCTACAGGTTAACATCGACTTTGGCAATGCCCACTGCACCAACCAACAAATTGGCTTGGGTCTTCCCCCACAGGCATGGACAACTGAAGGTAGTCCATGGCCCCCCCACCCAATAAAGCTACACAGGCCTCGGACTGGAGCAAAAGAAAATGGGAATGCTTCCCAGAAAACAACCCGCACCCCACCCCACCTAGAGTCAAAGGCCGCCAAGCAAGGCACCACATCTCAGATACCATGGCCAACCCTTCAACCCCTCCAGTCAGAACCCAGAGAATCATATCACCCATGTGCCCCATCACTGCACATAGCCCCACTTATAGACTGATCTAGGAAATAGGTCATGCTCTCTGCACACATTGATCTTCCTTACTGCCTCCTACATCAAAGCCTAAGTACTGCACTAATCAAAAAAGAGCCCTGCTCTGTTGTATACCCAGTCCCCACACTACAGAAACTTCCAACACCAAATGTCCCTATACTTGTAGAAACCCAAACTGACATTACCTGAAGTGCACATCACCAGATGTACCACACTCCAGCCCCACTGCACACAACTACCTATCCTGAAGAGACCATACTATCCCATTACCTTGTCCCAATACTAACTCACAGACCTGTTTCCCAAATGCAAGGACATGCAACTCTCCATCTCCAACCCCCCATCTCCAAAACTGCAATCCAGGCTGATATTCCCAGCTACCCAATACCCCTTCTGATCACCCCCCCCCCCCCCCATCCAATGGCCATCCACACAGCCACTCCCAGCTCCCCACATCACCAACAGCTCTAAAAATACTCCCATGCATTACACCACAAGACAAAGAAAAAAGCAAATTTGTGGCAAGAAAACTGAGCTACAAAGTGCCAAGAGTTGAAAAGCTCAAAAAGGACCATGCATTCATCAAATGACCTCTTCCTGGCCACCAGCAAAACCAAGTGCACAAGAACAAGTAAAAAAATACACACACACAAACACACCTCACCTACTATTCCCCACCACAGAAAGGACATCCACCCTTGGTAAGTGAGACTTGCCTTGTGCCTGTTGACCTGGCAAAAGGCATCCACAACTTCTATCCTGCCTTTATAGCAGGAAAATTCTAACCACTGGCCCTACCTCTCCCATGCTTATTGCCAATCAACATCCACCACCATTGTGTACAACCCTCCTCAATGAGGTATGCCTAGCTCTTCCCTCCTTTCTATCCACAAAAGTCCTACCTCAGGTTGTGAAAAGAGGGATATGGGCCCACTCGGCCCCATTTTAATTACACCAGCAATGAATGGGCTTGGCAGCCTCTTAAATACTATCATACGGGCCGATGCAGTAAAGTGCGCTCAGGCTGAGCGCACTGTTAGCCCCCGTTTGGCCGTGCGTTTTCGACACTCTATTTTTACCCCTTATACAGTAAGTGGTAATAGCACATGGAAAACGCACGGCCAACCCCCCCGAAACTAATAGCGCCCGCAACATGCAAATGTATGTTGATGGGCATATTAGTTAATTCCCGCGCGATTCAGAAAGTAAAATGTGCAGCCAAGCTGCACATTTTACTCTCAGAAATTAACGCCTGCTAAAGGCAGGCGTTAATTTCGGCCAGCACTGGGAAAGTGCACAGAAAAGCAGAAAAAAATGCTTTTCTGTACACCCTCTGACTTAATATCATAGCGATATTAAGTCGGAGGCCCCAAAATAAAAAAAATGAAAAATTAAAAAAATGAAAAATCTGCCCAAGGCCCGCGGGTTGGAAGATGGATGCTCAATTATGCCGGCGTCCGTTTTCCGAACCCGTGGCTATCAGCGGGTTCGAGAACCGGCACCGGTAAAATTGAGTGTCGGCTGTCAAACCCGCTGACAGCCACCGCTTCTGTCAAAAAGGAGGCGCTAGGGACGCGCTAGTCTCCCTAGCGCCTCCTTTTACCGCGGACCCTCATTTGATATTTTTTCTTTCTGAATCGCGCGCCCAGGAGAGTGGCCTGGGGCATTCCGGAAGAGCGAGCGCTCGCCGGCTCTCCCGTGGGTTTTTCTGTATTGGCCCAATAGTAATTTTCATAACCCATTCATCCACGTTAAAAGCACTTAATACAGGTAAAACTTACCGATAATTCAATGGCATATATTGTAGCAATTTTAAAAAGCCATTTACACGGGAAAGTGCGTTTACCATGCAAAACACAGCTTTAAGCATGTCCATGCTTTTGAAAATCAAGCCCATATTTTTTTATTTTTTTGTGCTTCATGTTTTCGATATTGTGTGCCCCCTGCCCCCTCCTATCTGGACTATGAATTTGGGTGGGAAGAGCCACATGGGAAATTAAGGGGATCATTTTCCAAGGAGTTACCGCAGGTGATAATTCCGCAAATCACGCTAACAGCCGTTAATGCGATTTGTGAATGCAAATTTTTAATTTTGTATTCAGGGGGCAGAGTTGGGACGGAGCAAATGTAGGGAGGATTTATCGTGTACCGCAAAACAGCCGCAGTGTTAGCGCGGCCAATAACTACACCTCTTTCATTTGCGTTACGTTGTGCTAGAGGCCGGTAAAGGTTTATCATGGTTCACGATGTTTCTGGACAGGCCTGTTTTGGGGGGGGGGGGGGGGGGAGAGAGAGAGAGAGAGAGAGAGAGAGAGAGAGAGAGAGAACTTTGCTATAGTGCCTCCTCCCTAGACAGGTATTTGTATCCCTATGGGAGGCCCACCTAGTAACTCGAGGTGAGGGTTAAGTATTAGTGTAGGGAGGTAGGGGCCACTTTGACATTCAACGTGAGATGTACGAACAGAACAGTGGTCTCTTGTGAAGATTTGCTGGCCTTCGGAGTGAGGAAACTCACTCCAAGATGAGATTTGGGAAAGATTCTCTCAACCTAGCTTGATGTTACCCAGGTAGAGAGTCCCTCAAGCTAGGTTGAGAGAACCTTGCCCAAATCTCATCTTGGAGTGAGTTTCCTCACTCCGAAGGCCAGCAAATCTTCACAAGAGACCACTGTTCTGTTCGTACATCTCACGTTGAATGTCAAAGTGGCCCCTATCCCCCTACACTAATACTTAACCCTCACCTCTCTCTCTCTCTCTTTCTCTCTCTCTCTCTCTCTCATATACTGGCAATGTAGCCCAAATGCAATATTGGAAAATGAGGCCCTAAATTTACTAATATGATTTATCTTCATATTTGTAGCCTGAGTGGGAGATGAGACAGGGTCCTGGTCACCACAATTCTGTGCCCTTCCCAAACAACCTCTCACTTGGGGCACCACAGACCAGATAAAATCATCACCAGAATAAAACAGTAGATAACCTTTTTTACTACTATTGTATAAGTAGACAGTAAATCCAACCAGAACATTAAATGGGAAAAGTACAGTAGTGAAGTATAATATAAACTTGCAGATTTCTTATCTTAAATGAAGCAATGCAGAAATAACACTGGGTGTGGCCTGTTAGCCATGGCAAATAACATACTCATATGGATAATAAAAAAATTATAAGGAATGCTAATAGAGGAAGGTTGGAGAAAAAAGCAGTGCAGTACATAGTTTTCAAAAATCATCTTTATTCCCGAGTACTCAAAAAGGGAGGGGGAGAATAGATTCACCCCAATATCATCAGTTTATAAAGGGTGTCCCCTGTTCCAAACACTAAATTGTGTGGGGAAAAAAAAGCAAGAAAAAGAAGTCCCTCTTGATGTTGGAGCAGGCTAGATGACAATCCAAACAGATGAGCACTGCAGTATATGAAAGGTCTCTCTCTTCTGAGAAGCTTCCCCAAATAGTTTATTTGGTATTAAACAGAAAGCGGGCCTGGTTTCAGTTTCTTACAGAAAGACCATGGTCCATCAGATTCTCATTCCCAGCCCTATCTCGTGTGTCTGTATCTGCCAGCAAGAGTTTATGCTTGACTTTGGCTGAAAGGCTGAAGCAGTTAAGATGAGATACTGAATTTGTGACAAAAGGCAAGGAAATATCCCTTCTCCTTCCTATACTAAAATACTGTCTGTACAAAGTTTAGATTTCTTAACTTAGTCTCTTAAGAGAGTGATCCAGCCATGTGCTCCTGGGCCTGGATATTAGGGATGTGAATCGGGTGCCTGATCGTTCCCACTTTCGGGTTCGTCTGGCCACAGGAAAATCTCGTTTTCCTGCAGATTGACTTTTTTTTTTTCGTGAAAATCGGTTTTCAGCTTAGTGCGCGCTACTCCTGTTAGCGCACACTAACAAAAATCCATTTATTTTTGTTATTTTTTGTTACTTTTTGCTATTTATTGTTAGTGCGCGCTAACTCCCATTAGCGCGCACTAACACAAAAAATGATTTTCACGAAAATTCGGGGGGAAAGTGTTTGTTCCTTGCTTTTAACTGATATATAACGAATTAAGAAATATCGTACAATTCACATCCCTACTGGATATCTCTGGAAAGGAGGTTCAGTTTCTCAGCTCCTGGCTCCTCTGACCCTTGTTGGTATTTTACATGTAGCTCAGCTATGAAGCAAAAATAGCTGTCTGTCTGTCTATTTCCTCAGCGCGCAGACTTCCATCTCTCCCTCTTGATGATTAGCTCTTCAGGAGAAGTACCAATTGCAGGACTGCCAGATGCTTGCTTCTCTTCCTGGCTCCAACTCCTGAATATTAAATGGGTAAAGTACAGTAGTGAAGTATAATATAAACTTGCAGTTTTCTTATTTTAAATCAAGCAATGCAGAAATAACACTGGGTATGACTGTCCTTGGCCTTTACACAGACAGAGCCAGCCAATTTGTACTTTTTTTTACCTTAAATGGTCTCCCAGCATTCCTTTGGCTTCCTCCTTTGCTGCTATGTAGTGCTGTTCTCTGGGCAGGTTAAACAGTGCAGCCCTTTTCCCAACTTAACTCTGTGAGTGCTAAACATTTGTCATTCACAGGAGAGCACACAGTGTTTTTTTTATGTATTGTTATATTCTTTCATCTTGGCTGCAGCGGCTTGCAGTCTCTGCAAGGTTGAAAACCCCTTTTTTCCAGATCCAAAATATATCACTCAGATCCAGGCACAGCTCAGTCTACAATGTAAGGCTCCAACACATGATAAGCTCAAGGGGCAGAACATGGTGTATAGTAGCTTCCCACAATTGTATTCTATAAGAGGTGTTCTGCTTATTTGTGTTAAAAATTATAACAAGTAATTAAAACATCTTACAACCAAACTCCCACCTCTTGCTAAGAAGGATAAATATTATTTCAAGAATTTGAAGGATAACATTTTTAAAATAGCATGGACAAAGAAAGACAGAGTAATGGTGTGATAAAGCACTGCAAGCAACTAATCAAGCTATCTGGTTGTTGAACTTGTTACAAGGAAAAATGGGTATAGATAATTGCAGAGTTTTTAATTTTACCAGCATCCAAAAATTTTAAAAGAAATATTGTGAAATCTTTAGAGGGATAGCAATGTTAGTCTGGTAAACCAAAATGACCAGAGGTACACTTTATAGACTAACCAATGTATTGAGGCATGAGAACTCTGCCCTCCAAAGCTCATGTATCAATAAATTGGTTAGGTGCTACCCGCCTCTTGTCATTTTTAGAGAAATGTTAGTTTCAGATGCAGTCAATAAAAATGCAGAGGTTACCCTTACAGACACTAATATAAATCACTGCAATGGTAATGTCAGTTGTTGTTTGAGGAAAAAGAAAATCAAGCATAAAATTCGTATTGCAACTGACACGTTGTCAGATATCAGTGGTATTGCTCAGTTCTTGGCAAACATCAGGTTCTTCAATAGAGATCTACATAAGAAAATGTGTTACTTTGCAAACGCTGCTATGTAAAACAACCAGAGTATTAGTGTATCTGCCACTCTGTGCAGGTTACAGATAACTCTAAGCAGTTGTCCAATAGCACGGGGCTTCCAAAAAGACAGAAGTAACCTGTATGGAGGAACAATAACTGAAACCCAAAATTCTATGAACATGGAGGAGACTGGTTTTTTTTTGTTTTTTTTTTATAGTCTCACTAACCATGGTGGCTATAAGGTTTACTACAAAACTTAGAATAAGACAAAGGAGAGGGCCTGGGTATTGCCTAAGTATGTGCATTTGTGGAGAAAAAAAACAGGAAATGTTAACTAAATATCATTTTTAAATGAAATGAAATGGAAGACAAATGAATAACATTTTGTTGATTTTAATTTGTTTCATTTTAAAAATGTTGGTTCTCCTCCACTCTACTCTACACCCAACACACACACACACACACACACGCAATTCCCTCCCAGGATCTCCTTCGATGCCCCCTCCCCCAATCTCCATGGATCATCTTACAACCAGATCTTTCTTCACAGGGCAAGAGGGATCCCCCCAGTCACTCCTGCCTCTTCTGTGTTACAATTGTAAATAGCCTTCCATACAAGAAAATGGCTCTGGCAGGGTGACGTGATATGTGTTGAACAGGAAGAGCTACACTGGAAAAACTTCCTGAGTATTACTATTTTCACAGACAGGGCTGCTTGAGTGACTGGGAAGTTGAAAGGATTTGGTAACAGGGTCATACAACCTGAAGGAGCTGAAGTAGACAGAGAGGTATATAGAAGAAACCTTCAGGGACCTTAAGAACAAATGAAGTGCCATGCTAGGTCAGACCAAAGGTCTATCGAGCCCAACATCTTGTCTCCGGCATTAGCCAGTCCCTAAAAGTGTATTCAATTTCTTGCTGCTCTCCCTGTGACAAGGTGAGGGTCTCCCTGAGTCACCTGGTTAATAACTATTTATAGACTTTTCTTCCATGAACTTGTCCAAACCGTTTTAAAAACAGCCACCCTAGTTAAACTGACCTCATCCTCCAACAATTCCACTGCTTGATTGTGCATTGAGTAAAAACAAATACTTTCTCCAATTTCTTTTAAATCTGCTGTTAGCTTAAAGGAGTGTCCCTTAGTCCTAGTTTTATTTGAAAAGGTAAAGAGCCATTTCGTATTTACCTGTTCTACTCCAATCATGACTTTGTAGATCTTAATCATAACCCTCTTTATTGTCTCGTCTTCAAGCTGAAGAGCTGTAACCTGTTTAGCCTTTCTTCATAAGGGTGCTGTTCCAATCTCTTAACCATGGCTGTTACCCTTCTGTATACCTTTTCTAACTTCACTATATTCTTTTTTGAAATGGGGCAACCACAATTGCACACAATACTCAAAAGGCAGCTGCACCATTGATCTAACTTTCTTGCCTCAGATAAGACAGATGGTAAAGAAGGGACTTTATAGACTCTAAATGCTCAGACCGTTAAAGTAATTAACAACAGTGTAGTTTAGATTGGTATTACAAGCAATATTGTTTGGGCAGCTTGACTACTGCAATAGTCTAAATTTTGGATTAGCAAAGAAGCATATTAGAGCCCTGCAATTGCTTCAAAATGCTGTGGCAGGTATATTAACAGGAATATTATCTATGGAGCATGTATCACAATACTCTGTGAGCTACATTGCTTGCCTGTTGCTTATAGGGCTTATTTTAAGTTGCTGGTGATAGCTTTTAAGTTATTATATACTGATACCTTATGTGTTTTAGGCAATATTGTGGCCTACAAGGATGCTTAGATCACAAGACCAGGGTTTATTATGTATAACATCTGTACAAAATTGTAAATTACAGACAACATGCAAGAGGTCATTTAGTTGTGTATCCCCCATACTATGGAATGCCTTGCCTGCGGATCTGCATGCCATAACAGGCATTAGGGTATTTAGAAAGCAGGAAAAGGCACACCTTTTCTTAATGTACATTGATATTTTATATTGTTTTATTAGATATTTTGTTGCAGTTCTATTGTAATTGTGGATACTATTTTGTGTGTAAATTATGAATGTGACTAATCTTATCACGGAGACAGTGCAATATAAAAGCTGCTAAATAAAAAAAATATATACAGAGACATTATGATGCTCTCTGTTTTATTCTACTTTCCTTTCTGAATAATTCCTAGTGTTCTGTTTGCTTTTTTTGGCTGCTACTGCAAGCTAACCTAAGGATTCAATGTACTGTGTCGACAATGACACCTAGATCCATTTCCTTGGTGGTTATTCCTAATGCGGAACCATCATTTATGTATCTAAAATTAGGGTATTTTTTCCCTTTGTATGTAACTCCAGACCGGTATCCCTTGTGAGGCACCAAGGACCACACTTCAAACACAGACTTAGATGTAGCTGTCCTTTCCTGAAGTTGATATACTCTGAGGGGTAGATTTTCAAAACTAGTGTGCATGCGTTCATGTGCGCACACTAACCGGCACGCACACATGGACACGTGATTTTATAACATGCGCATGCCGGTGAATATTGTGTCATTCTGTTAACCCTGCAAGTACTGGATGCTGGTTTTTGCAGAACGCTTATCCTTTACAGAAGAACACACTGGGGTTTGGAAGTATTTTTATATTTTTTCCACCCTGGCTGCAGCAACTTGCAGTCTATGTAGGGTTGAAACCCTGTTTTTGGCAAATCCAAAGCACATTAAAAATACAAACGTAGCCTGCTCTACACTGTAAGGTTCCAACACATAATAAGATCATGAGGGAAGGAACCTGAATTATATTAACCTGCCAGACAATATTGTATTCATTGCCTGCACCATGATTTTGAAGTTCATATCCTTTAGAACTTTAAGAATAACAAAAGGACAGGGATCCAGAACCGAAATAGTACACTTTAAGCTTACTAATTACTGGTTAATTCAAACCATTTACCCTTCTCAATTCACACCAGTTTTCTCTTTCAGGTGGGTCTATACAAGGTATCTGCTCTTCCATGCAAACCTTGCCAAATTGTGTCTGACATTTTTCAATTGTTTCACAAAAATAATGAGCTAGAGCTTCGCAATCTGGAAAACACAATACAGGTGAATCCTGTTTCCTCCAAAGCTTTTGTACTATAGCAAACAGCTCTAGGGGGTGATTCAGAGAGTCTGAAGATTTTTTAAACACAAAGTCCTTTTCTCTTCCTGGCAAAGCTTTCTATAAATTTGCAAGCCTGACAAATATTGGAGCCATCAGTTCCAATATTTTCTCCACCATCTCTCCAATTGTCTTAAAAGGCACTTTTGCCGCCACTGGTTCTGGGAAAACCACACTGCTTAGACAGCAAGAAGTAATTTCAGTAGCAGGAACTACTTTATCTTAAGCCTCCCACGAGGTATTATCCCACACTACACATAAATCTGCAGTAGTGTTAACAAAATATGCAGGTTATTCCCTTCATTTACAAATTTATCAGGATCAACTCTAGGTCTTATTATTTTTTTGGTATTTGAATTTCCACAACAACAATTGTCTTATTATCAACTATGAGACATCTTTTTTCACTGTGTTTTTTTTATTTTATTTAATTGATCTGATTTTATGTTCATATGATTTTTATTGTGTATATGAAATTGAACTATTCAGAAAGGTGCGGGCTATAAATAAGTTTAAATAAATAAATAGATAGATAAATAATAAACAATTCACCAAGGGGTAGATTTTTAAAGAAGCATGCGCGTGTCCATGTGCGCGCACTACCCGGCGCGCACACATGGATATGCTGATTTTATAACATGCGCGTGCCTGCGCGCATGTTATAAAATTGGCGAGCTGCGCGCACGTGCGTGCCGGATTTTGTAATCCGAGCGTGTATGTGCAGGCGGCACGGGCAAGGGGGGGTATACTTAAGCAAATTTCACACGGTGACTCATCATGGCCTTCCCCAGTTCCCTACCCCCTACTCTAACCTCTTTTCCCCTTCCCCTCTCCTCTCCTCCCCATCCCCTAAACCCTTTCTCCTACCTTTTTCTTATTTTATTTCATTGCTTTCTGCTCCATTAGAGCAATAGCAACTTGCGCACGCCGGCAGTCCCTTCCCCTGCAGCAAATGGAAGTTGTACCAGCCATCTCCAGCCCCGCCCCTCCCTGCCCCCAGACCATCCCTTTATCTGGGCCTGGCACTTCAGCATGTAACGGGGGTAACACGTATGGCCAGGCCCCTTTGAAGATGTGAGCAGTGTGCGGAAGGCCTGGCCACGCGCGTAATCCCTGTTTTTTACGCACTCAGGGGAATTAAAATTTGCCCGTTAATGATCTTTAACATGAAACTGAATGAAAAAATGATCCATCCATAATAACTCTGTAACACAGCACTGAGAACTGATATTATTCTATTTCTCAAGGTGGAAAAGAAGGTCTAGTATATCTCCTGCTCTATGTGTGGAAATATTAACCATCTGAACATATCCCGTAACAGACATTAATGTAGATAATTCTTGGGCAAGCCTAGAATTGTCATCATCCACAGGACATTAAAATCCACAAGGACATTAAAATCTCCAGTAATCAATATCATCAAGATCCAGTTGCAAGCCAGCTAATTAAAATAGTAACATAATAATAACTGCAGAAAAGGACCAAATGATCCATCCAGTCTTCCCAGCAAGCTTCTTAAGGTAGTAAATGCCACTCTTTGCAGGTTACTCCTATGTTTTTCTTAAGAGTAGTAACTGTGGCTCCATGCAGGTATCTCCAAGGCTTCTGATAACTCATAAAAATTGCAGCTTGCAACATTTTTTACTGGGTAATGAACTTTATTGAAAATTCATATAGTGCTGCTTGACATGCCTTGCTTTTGAACTTGGCCCTCTTAGTATCATACAACAAATGTCTGAATCTAAATCTCCTTTTCCCACTGCCATTGAAGCATGGAGCAATGTTACAGTTGCATTAAATACTGAGAAATATTCATACAACCCCCATATTTGTTCATACAAATACACTTATATGAGATCCCGATTTTTTTCTTTATTTTCTTCTGTGTTCAATTATATTTACCCCACCACTACGTGCATTCATTTTTTTCTAAAAACATTTTTAAAGATGGAGTCGAATGTCTCATTCAATGACTTACTTCATTAAATTTAAATATATTGAAGTTAATGTTGTCACAATCGTATGTTGTAATCATTGACATTGCACCCTACCATCCTCTTTTTTTATTCAAAAATCTAAAAATCCCATTTATTTGTTGTTACTGTTAGCTCAATCCAGCAAAAATGCTTAATTCAACTTCCTCCATTAGTTTCCCGTCATATACTTAGCTTAGTGCTGCATCATCTCTATTCAATATCCTCCCTACAAGGCCTTGTTTCGAAACATCCAAGTTTCTTCTTCAGGGGAGATGAATGATACGATGTTTCTCCTTCAAATGTTCTCTTTGCACTGCGACGGTGTTTCCATTTGTTCATTTGTTGCATTTGTTCATATTCCCACCCCTTTTATATTCCTCCTACTGCTCCAGAATGAACCAATCACATCCTACCATGTCACCACTTCACAACGATAACCAATTGAGATCTTCATTAAGCCCATAAGGAATTACTGAATTTAATCTAAAAATCCACCTTTGTTCCTGATAATTTAATCTAGCTGCCTGGTCCCCTCCCCTCACTGATTGCATCACTTGTTCAATCACAGTCCAATGAAGTTCGTCAAACTTATGTTGTATATCTAAACAATGTTGAACTATGGGTACCGATACAGTTCCTGTGTTCAAACGTGAACGATGTTCCACCAATCTCGTTCTCATCTGCCTGCTAGTTCTTCCAACGTACACCTTCGGGCATGGGCATATTATAGCATATGATATAGCATATGATAGATTGACATGTGTATTGGAACATAGCACAGCCACGGCAATGATAGCAGACTCTATACGACGACATTGGCATGTACTGACATTACATGATATATTTAAGGATACACCTTTAATTGTAACATCTCGGGGGTCGAATATTAGGGATAAAGTAGGACACACCCATATAGATAAACAAAATTCTACGTTGAAGGGTATACATCAAAAGTGCCATAGTTGTGATTTTTGTGAACAAACAATAGAGGGAGAAACATGGCAAGACCCGGTATTCAAAGTATATGTCAAAAGACGACAAACAAATTGTAGATCAATGAATGTAGTGTATGCTATAATATGCCCTGGAATAAAGTGCCAGTGCAAATTAGCAGCCCTCTAATTAGGAGATATATGACACAATTCCAAATAACCTCACCAGCCTCCTTTTTATGTTGGATCTGATGATATGACTAGCAGGTACATAATTTCCAAGGTAACAATGGCATCTTGCAGAGCAAGAACAGCAGGTAAAATGCCTGGAATAAAGTGCTAGTGTAAATTAGCAGTGATCTGACTCAGGAAGTGTAGGGCATAGACTCAAATGGCTTTACTGTCACCCTTTAGAAGATAGGTCTGATGACACCGATTAATGACATCATTAATCAGTCTGGACCTTCTGAGGCATCACAAGAGTCTTGCAGAGTAGGAACCACAGGTATCATGCCCAAAATAAAGTGCCAGTGCAAATTAGTAGCTGTCTGTATCAGGAAATGTATTAGATCTGCAATTTCATATTTTCATTCCATTAGAACTTTGGGGTGATTTGCTACTACTTGTCAGTTTCCTCTAGCACTTCTTCCAGATTCACGCTGATTTAGGAATATAGAACCATAAAAACATGACAGAAGAAAAAGACCATGTGGTCTGTCTAGTCTGCCATCCACACAAATAAATTAGCTTTACAATTCCCATCACCACCTTCAGAGATCCCCTGTATTTTTCCCATGCATTCTTGAATTCAGATACTAATTTTGTCTCTATCACATCTACTGGGAGGCCATTCTTTGCATCCACTACCCTTTCTGTAAAGAAAGATTTCCTAAGATTACTCCTGAGCCTCATGACCCTTCATTCTACAGCTTCCTTTCCATTGTCTCCTGTGCATGGAAACCTTTGAGTTATTTAAATGTCTCTATCATATTGCCCCTTACTCGCCTTTCCTCTAGGCAGCCTCCCTTGGCGTTCTCCCCGTGGCCTTGGCCAGGAAGACTCCTCCTCCTCCGGGTATGTTAAGAGCTGTGCACACGGCTGAAGATTTTATTTAAAGGGGCCATGACAGGAAGTTGTTGTGGCTCCTTCCTGAAACTCCTCCATCGACTCTAGTATTTAAGGCAAGGTCTGCTCCTCCGACCTTGCCTTGGTATTAAGGCTCCTTGTTGTTTGTATCCTGTGTCCATGCTCCTTCTTTTGTTCCTGCTCTTCATCCTGCTCCTGCTTCCCTCCTTTGTTGGACTGATTCTTGGCATCTGACTTTGGACTGGCTTCCGTTCTTCTCTTGGCTCGACCCTGGACCGGCTTCTAACCCTTCTCCTGGCTTACTCCTGGACTGGCTTCGGATCACTCTCCTGACTTGCTCCTGAACTGGCTCTTGGCCCCTCTTCTGGATTCGACCATTGGACTGGCTCCTAACCATTCTTTGGCTTTGACTCCGGGACTGACTATGAACTGCTGGAGGTACCAGCTGTCTGGAATCCACGACCTGCAGCAGGCGCCTGCATCCAGACCTATCTTCAGTCTTCAGTGAGTTTCCTAAGTCCCAGCGGCCCGGGTCCCTATGGGCTCCTCCTGGGGGGCCCACGATCTTCCAGGGCAAAGTCTTCATTCAGCTGCTGATTCACCAGGCCTTGCCCTCCGACGGTAGGGACCTTAGAGGGTTGATTCTCTCTTTGGTAGCACTAACCCTACCTCGAAACAGGGGTCCACCTTCTGATTCGTAACAGAATACCAAGGCCCTGGATCCGGCAGAGGCTTCAGCTCGCCAGGCCATTCCTGGACTAGCCCAGAAAGTCATGGAGCAGCAATGGGTATTAGAATCCATGGCGTCTTTCTTGGAGCAACTCAATGCCCATCTTGATTCTATAGCTGTGGCTCAGGCAGCTCCTCCACCATTACCACTATCATCCGTGATGCAGGGTAATACCCATTCCATGATTCCATTACCTATTCCTCCACATTACGCTGGCAAACCTCGCCTGTGTCAGGGATTCCTCAACCAATGCAGCATGCACTTCCATCTTCAAGCCTCCCTCTTTCCAAATGATCTTACAAAAACTACTTATATCTTGTCTCTGTTAGAGGGTAAGGCCCTGGCCTGGGCTTCTCCCTTCTGGCGACGGTCAGATCCAGTCCTATAAAATTTTCTTAAGTTCTTGGAATTGTTTCAAACTGTATTTGATGACCAAGGGAAACAAGTAGTTGCTGGCTCCAAGCTTCTACAACTTTGACAAGGAAGTCGTCCACTGGCTGATTACACCATTGAATTTAGAACCCTTGCATCTGAACTCCATTGGGAGGAGAGCTGTCTCCGGTCCATATTTTTGGAGGGCCTGTCATCCAGAATTAAGAATGAAATGGCAGCCTGGGAGTTACTTCAATCGCTGGACTCTATCATTGACTTGGTAACCCGGATCAACCGCCGACTACAGGAAAGTGCTTGTAAGGGATCGAGCATGAGAAGGCACATGGCTGTTACTACTCCTCCTCGCTCTTTTGCTTCTGTCTCTTGAACTGCATCTACCACAGAAGAGAATGTCGAAGAACCGATGCAATTGGGTCGTGGTCCTCTCTCTCCTGAGGAATGGCAAAGATGCCGTAAGGCAGGTCTCTGCCTATATTGTGGAGGATCAGGCCATCTCATTGCTCATTGCCCAATACGTCCAGGAAACTCCCAAGCCTAGGCTCCATCGTGGGAATAACCCTAGGCATCACTTCTCCAGCTCCCCCACTAACTCTGCATGTCACCCTGTGTTTCGGAGATCACCAGTTCTCCACCCTGTCTTTAGTAGATTCTGGAGCCAGAGGAAAGTTCATTCTGCAAGATGTGGTTGAACAACTGCACATTCCTACTCATCTGTGTCTAAAGCCGTTAATTATATCTTCCATCCACGGAGATCCCCTGTCAGGGAGAATAACTCATCACACAGTTCCGATGGAATGCCATATTGCACCTAACCACACTGAAAGTATATCCTTCTATGTCATCCAGAGAGCCATCCATCCTATAGTTCTTGGTATTCTGTGGTTGCAACATCACAATCCCCAGTTTGACTGGACATATTTAAAACTTATCAACTGGGATCCAGCATGACATAAGACCTGCACTAAAGAATCAAACTCCTCCTGTAGTTTCATCTGCACCTCCCGTCTTGAGGGACTGCTGTCACAATACAATCAGTTTGTGGACGTCTTCTCCAAGAAAGCTGCTGACACTTTGCCTCCACATCGAAAATTTGATTACAGCATTAATCTGATTCCTGGAGCTACCCCGCCTCATGGTAGGGTCTGTCTGTTATCTGCCCTGGAGACCCGGGCTATGACTGAATATATCCGAGACAATTTACAAAAGGGGTTTATTAGGCGCTCTAAATCTCCAGCCAGGGCTGGTTTCTTCTTTGTTGGAAAAAAAGACGGGACTATGGAAATCTATTGATTTCCATAGAAATGGAAATCAATAGAAATGACGGCAGAAGAAGACCAAATGGCCCATCTAGTCTGCCCAGCAAGCTACACACTTTATCCATTTTTTCCCCTTTTTTTCTCTCCCACCTGTTACTATTGGCTTCCAGTACCCTCCAGCCCCAATTCCCCTCCACCCCACCACCAATTTAGAGAGCAGCGCCATATCTGCATCCAAGTGAACGTCCAGCTCAATTAGGGGTAGCAACCGCTGTAACAAGCAGGCCACACCCTTACCCCATACTCTTACCCACCCCTGTTTTTATTTTTTTGGGGGGTTTTTTTTTGGAGATAGCAGCCCTCCATTCTTCTGCTTCGTGAAGGTGGAACAGCAACTACTGGCCACTGGCATCCCGCTCCGTGAATGCCTCTGTGGCTACTGCCGCAGAGGCATTCAGAGGCATTTCCGTGGTTTAAGCGCCATTACTATCAAAGACAGGTACCCATTGCTGCAAATAGCTGAACTCTTTGACCGTCTACAGGGAGCCAAGGTGTTCTCTAAGTTGGATCTTCGAGGAGCGTATAATCTTTGCAGGATTCGGGAGGGTGACGAATGGAAGACGGCTTTCAACACCAGAGATGGACATTATGAATATCTAGTTATGCCTTTCAGATTAACTAACGCTCCGGCAGTATTTCAACATCTCATCTAGGAGATATTCAGAGACTTGCTTTATGTCTGCGTGGTAGTCTATTTAGATGACATTTTGATTTTTTCTTCCAATTTACAGATGCATCGACAACATGTTACTCTGATTTTACAATGCCTTAGAGAAAATCATCTCTATGCTAAGATCGAAAAATGCATTTTTGAGCAAGAGTCACTACCATTTCTGGGGTATATCATCTCCAAACAAGGCTTCCAGATAGATTCCTCCAAATTGATATGTATTCAAGAATGGCCCCAACCTAACGGTTTATGTGCGCTCCAGCGCTTCCTTGGTTTTGCTAACTACTATCGAAGCTTTATTCAGAATTTCTCCAAATTGGCTGCACCTCTCATGGCTCTTACACATAAAGGGGCAAACATTAAGTCCTGGCCTGTATAGGCTGAAGAGGCATTCCGGGCGCTCAAGAATTTCTTCCTCAAAAAACCCTGTCTTCGGCATCCTGACCCCAGATGTCCATTTGTGGTAGAGGTGGATGCATCAGCTGAAGGGGTAGGAGCTGTCTTAAGCCAGAATGACCCCACAGGAGCTTCTCATGCTTGCTCATATTTTTCTAGGAAATTTTAGTCGGCTGAACGTAATTACTCCATCAGCGACAAAGACCTTCTTGCCATTAAACTGGCATTTGAGAGTGGCAGTAGTGGCTAGAGGGAGCCCAGCATCATATAACAGTCTATACCGACCATAAGAACCTGGTGTACCTCCAACAGGCCCAACGTTTGAACCCACGTCAAGCTCGGTGGCGCTCTTTTTCACACGTTTCAACTTTGAACTGAGATATTGTCCTGCTAACAAGAATATTAAGGCAAATGCCATATCCCAATCCTTCTCTGCGGAGGATATTGATGAGCCAATTTGACATATTATAGATCCGGCTTGCATCACCCTGTCTGCGACTTTTACCATTCCACCTGGTAAAATGGTGGCGCCTAAAAGACTGTGTAATAAAGGCCTGGGGGCATGACTCTCAGCTAGCCGGGCTCCCGGGAAGAGCTCAGACATAAACACTCCTACAACAATATTATTGGTGGCCTGAGATGCACAAAGATATTTGAGCATATGTGGGTTCTTGCCCAACCTGTGTGCAACACAAGATTCCTACTGTGAACACTTGGGGACTTTTACAGCCGTTACCTACCCCCAGGAGGCCTTGGACACATATTTCCACAGATTTTATTGTGGATCTTCCGCCATCAGAGGGCAACACTGTAATATGGGTAGTAGGGATGTGAATCGTGTCCTCGATCGTCTTAACGATCGATTTCGGCTGGGAGGGGGAGGGAATCGTATTGTTGCCGTTTGGGGGGGTAAAATATCGTGAAAAATCGTTAAAAATCGTTAAAAATCGAAAAATCGAAAAATTGAAAAACCGGCACATTAAAACCCCCTAAAACCCACCCCCGACCCTTTAAATTAAATCCCCCACCCTCCCGAACCCCCCCCCCAAATAACTTAAATAACCTGCGGGTCCAGCGGCGGTCCGGAACGGCAGCGGTCCGGAACGGGCTCCTGCTCTGAATCTTGTCGTCTTCAGCCGGCGCCATTTTCCAAAATGGCACCGAAAAATGGCGGCGGCCATAGACGAAAAAGATTGGACGGCAGGAGGTCCTTCCGGACCCCCGCTGGACTTTTGGCAAGTCTCGTGGGGGTCAGGAGGCCCCCCACAAGCTGGCCAAAAGTTCCTGGAGGTCCAGCGGGGGTCAGGGAGCGATTTCCCGCCGCGAATCATTTTCGTACGGAAAATGGCGCCGGCAGGAGATCGACTGCAGGAGGTCGTTCAGCGAGGCGCCGGAACCCTCGTTAGAATCTGTATTGTATTGTGTTCCATAACGGTTTAAGACGATATTAAAATTATCGGACGATAATTTTAATCGTCCTAAAACGATTCACATCCCTAATGGGTAGTAGTGGATCGATTTTAAAAAATGGCCCACTTCATCCCGCTACCCTCCCTCCCATCCGCTCCTCACTTGGCCCAACTGTTTATGCTTCATATCTTCCATCTCCATGGTTTTCCACAGCACATCGCATCTGATCACGGCCCTCAGTTCATGGCCCATTACTGGCTCAATCTCTGTAAGATGTTTTGCATTTCTCTTGACTATACCACTGCATTTCATCCCCAAACAAATGGTCAGGCAGAACGTACTAATCATACTTTAAAACAATTTCTTTGAATGTATGTTAACTCCCGACAGGATGATTGGGCAAACCTTCTCTCTTGGGCGGAGTTCTCCCACAACTCACATGCCTGTACCTCTATGGGGGCCTCTCCTTTCCAGATTGCATTTGGACAGCAACCCAGGCCGCCTTTGCCTTTGCCCTTGCTGGTGCCATCACCGACAGACCAGCTTACTGCAGTACAGTTGCGGCAGCTCTGGATTCATACCCAACACATGCTTCGTAAAGCAGCTCACACTGCCAAGACATTTGCCGACAAGCATCGGCGACCAGCTCCACGGTTCCATCCAGGAGAAAAGGTGTGGCTTAGCATCAGGCACATCCAGTTGAGAGTTACTTCCATGCGATTGGCTCCACGTTTTATTGGGCCTTTTCCGGTGCTGCAACAGCTTGGTCCTGTGACTTATCAACTTCGTTTGCCGGCCACATTGAGAATTCATAAATCCTTCCACATGTCTCTTTTAAGGCCATTGGTTCTCTCTTGGCCTACTCAGAAGGTTCCAGAAGTTCCCCAACCCAGGGCTGAGGCGGAGACTATATATCAAGTGCATGAAGTACTAGATGTCCATAAACGAGGCAACACATGAGAATACCTCCTAGCGTGGGAAGGATTCGGACCTGAGGAGAATTCTTGGGAGCCTGCTAAGAACATCCTGGATAAGACTCTTCTCAAGAACTTTCACACTGCTCACCCGGGAAAACCCAAGCCTTCTAGAGGGAGGCCTAAAGGAGGGGGTACTGTTATGGCCATCAGTTGCGGCGATCCATGACCGAGGCTGACTGTCATAGCCGCCGGCCACGGCGGTTCGAGACCAGGACCAAATAGTTACCCGCGGCGCCGGGATGTCTCGGAGGCTCTTGCTGGAGCAAGCAGCCTCCCTCGGCATTCTCCCCGCGGCCTTGGCCACCGCTGAAGACCGGCCACATGGCCCTGCTTGGCCAGGAAGACTCCTCCTCCTTCGGGTATGTTAAGAGCCGCACACGAGGCTGAAGATTTTATTTAAAGGGGCCACGACAGGAAGTTGTTGTGGCTCCTTCCTGAAATTCCTCCATTGACTCTAGTATTTAAGGCAAGGTCTGCTCCTTAGACCTTGCCTTGGTATTGAGGTTCCTTGTTGTTTGAATCCTGTGTCTGTGCTCCTGGTTCCACTCCTGGTTTTGTTCCTGCTCTTCGTCCTGCTCCTGCTCTCCTCCTTTGTTGGACTGATTCTTGGTATCTGACTTTGGACCGGCTTCCGTTCTTCTCTTGGCTCGACCCTGGACCGGCTTCTGACCCTTCTCCTGGCCTGCTCCTGGACTGGCTTCGGATCACTCTCCTGACTTGCTCCAGGACCGACTCTCGACCCCTCTCCTGGATTTGACCATTGGACCGGCTCCTGATCATTCTTCGGCTTCAACTCTGGGACTGACTATGATCTGCTGGAGGCGCCAGCTGTCTGGAATCCACGACCTGCAGGAGGTGCCTGCATCCAGACCTATCTTCAGTCTTCAGTGAGTCTCCTAAGTCCCAGTGGCTCAGGTCCCTAAGGGCTCCTCCTGGGGGGGGGGGGGGGGGGGCCACGAGCTTCCAGGGTGAAGTCTTCATTCAGCTGCTGATTCACCAGGCCTTGCCCTCCGATGGTAGGGACCTAAGAGGGTTGATTCTCTCTTTGGAAGCACTAACTCTACCTCGGAACAGGGGTCCACCTTCTGATTCGTAACAATATCTTTAAGTCACCCCCAGTTCCTATTCTTCTTTCATGCTTAGAATTTCACCTCTAATACAGTTCCTTTCCCTTGGGTTTTTATGTATTTATTTAGATTTTTATATTCTACTTTTCAGCACTTCAAAGTGCACATCAAAGCGGATTACATTCAGGTACTGTAGGTATTTCTCTACAATCTAATTTTGTACCTGAGGCAATGGAGGGTAAAGTGACTTTTGTAAGATCACAAGGAGCAGCCTAAATGCATTACTCTGCATGTTTTAGGATAACATTTTTGCTGTCAGACCCTAGATCATTCCCTGAGCTTTTCCAGATCTCTCCTCAGGTTTTCCACACATTCCAGGCTGTCTATACTATTACAGATTTTGGAATCATCGGCAAAATACAAACATTCCTGACAATTCTTCTTCTATGACTCTCATGAAAATGTTGAAAAGAACCAGTCCAAGGACTGATCCCTGAGGTACACCACTAGAATGTCCCTCTTCTCAAATTCCATTTACCACTGTCCTTTGTTATCTCCTACTCAGCCAGATTCTTAATCAGTCAGTCACTCTAGGGCTCATACTAAGGAAGTTCAATTTATTTATAAATCACCTATGTGGAACCATTTCAAAAGCCTTAATGAACTCCAGGTATACTAAGTCTAGACCTTTCCTTTGATGCAACTCTCTGGTTACCCAACCAAAGAAATTGATCTGATAAATTTGACAAGATCTACCTCTGGTAGATCTTGTCAAATCTTGGATTGCAAAATCTGCCTTAGATTTTGCAATCCATTAAATTCCATAAACTGCACTTTCATGTGTTTCAGCAGTGATTTCAATAATTTGCTCACCTCAGAGGTCAGACTAACTGGCCTTTTAATTCCCAGACTCTTCTTTACTTTCACTTGTATGAATAGGAACCACATTCGCCTATCTCTAGTCCTCCAGAGTTACTCCCAACTCTAAAGAAGCATTGAAAAAGTCAGTCAGAGGAGCCTCCAGGACTTCTCTAAGTACACACGGATGTAGCCCATCTGGCCCCATTGCCTTTTCTACTTTAAGTTTAGTTAGCTCCTCACAAACACACTCTTCTGAAAATTGAGGTTTATCTCATTTTCAGTTTTATTGAAAATGAGATAAACCTCAGTTCCTCTGAGCCATCCCCTAGAAAAACAGTTCCGGTGTGAGTATCTCTTCAACAGCTTCCTCTGGAAGACTGAAGCAAAGAATTCATCTAATTTTTCAACTTTGGCCTTATCTTCCCTTAGTACCCTTTTTATCTCTGGCCCAACTGACTCCCTTGCAAGTTTTTTGTTTATTATGTAATTGAAAAGATTGTTATCATTAGTTTTTCTCTGTTTTAAAGTCTCTTCTCAAATTCCCTCTTGTCCTGATTTATTAGCATTTTATATCTAATTTGGCAGTAATTATGTTCCTTTCTATTTTTATTAGGCCCTGTTTACCATTTTTTAAAGAATGCTTTTTTGTTTTTGATAGCCTCTTTTACAGAACCATTTAGCCATGCTGGTGGTACTTGACCTTACTTGCTTTGTCGAATGCATTATGTTTGGACTTCCAAAATAGTGTTTTTAAAATAGCTTCCATGCCTCAGTAGCTTTTAATCTCTGGTTTTTGCTCCCTTTCAGTTTTTTTCTAACTAGTTTCCTCATCTTATCATAGTCTCCTCTTTAAAGTTAAACATTACTGTGATAGTTTTATAACCCTGAATTTTCAAAGCAAACTTATGTGCATAATTTTTCCAGT